>NW_027556098.1:373427391-374627391 GCF_003287225.1 Phascolarctos cinereus | reverse complement strand
GCTTTTTTCCTTCAGGCCTTCTCTGTATTCTTTGTTTGTGTAGCATTCACCTCAAATATAATATGTCTCCTGTTCATCCCTATACAATGGCTGTTTTTTGCTGCCAGCACCTATGTATGGGTGCAGTACGTCTGGCACACAGGTGAGTCTTTTGGATTTTTAAACGAGCTGTAACTTTGAATAGTTTTGAATTCTAAAACAGAAGAAATAACTTTTGGCATAAAATGTGATAGAGTGAGGACGAATGTGTGCATTTTAAAGCTGTCTTCTAGATTACTATTAGAGTCAGTTTAGGGTGGTGGAAGAACATGGGCCTGGGTGTCAGGAGACCTGGATTGTAGTCGTCTCTGCGCTCAACAACTGTGGGCTAAACTCTCAACAGCTTTTAACGTGATCTTGATTAAGTCACCCTCTGTAAGCTTTAGCTTTCTTGTCTGTGAGAAAAAGAGAGTGAGTGTAGATGGGGTTAGTCTAGTATTTTGTGGCCCAAATCTCTATATAGATCACTTTGATGAAGGGATTAGCCTTCAGCATATCTTGTTAGTTGTTTGATTAAAACTTTTAAGTAGTTTTTAATCCAGCATCTTTGTGATTTGCCAGTTAAGTTGTAGATACTTTAATGTGTGAAGCTTCAGTGTGAAACTTTTGATTAAAAAAATAGGAAGTTATTTTAGTACAGCCTTAAAAGTCTGCTACATATCCACAGTCACTCCTTCATAGTTGGCTGTCAGCAAAGAATATTTCACTTATTTGTTTAATAACATGGGAGCCAGATACTGTGTGTTTTAAGTGAAAAGACTGGGCTGGCATAATTTTTGTATTTCTGCAAAGGCCCAGGAAAACTTGGCTCTTGGACCAATTCTGAACCTGTAGGGTTTCGTCGCTGATGAGAAACAAGCAATGATAAATGTGTCATAGAACGCTAAAGCTGAGAGACCTTAGAAATAATCTAGTCCATCCCGCCGTTCTTCAGATGAGGACATTGAGGCCTGGCTGCTGCTGTTGTTTGTTTTGTTTTGTTTGTTTGGGGGAGGCAATTGGAGTTAAGTGACTTGCCCAGGGTGACACAGCGAGTGTCTGAAGCCAGATTTGAGCTCAAGGCTTCCTGACCTGAGGACTGGGGCTGTATTCAGTGTGCCAACTGCTCCAAAATTGAGGTCTTAAAGAGCAACTTCTGTTCGTATTCTTGTATAAGCTTAATAAAAGTATGATATTTAAATACTTTAAGGAGCCATGATTTTATGAATGTGAGTTCTCCCTCCAGTAGTTGAGATTACAGGACCCAGAGAGGCTTTGACAGTTGCCAATAAAGTTATCATACAGAAGTCTGTGTTGCGAGGAGCTTCTTCAAACTTACAGAATCTCAGCCTCAGAGAGCTGGAAGGGACCTTAGAGGCCATCTAGTTACATATGGGCCTGACCAGTAAGCCTTCCTGCAACACTCCTAGCAAGTGGGCCTTAGCTTCTTCTTGAAGACCTGTGCTTAGCTAGGCTGGTCCTCAGATGGCAGAACAAGGCCATTGCCAGCCAGGACCCAGTGAGAAACCTGTGATTGGTGCAGCTTGTCAGGGCTTGGATTTTGCCAGAATAATCTGCCATCAACATGCATTTATTGAGGACCTGCTCTGGACTGTGGTATCATGCTAGTGACTGGGGATACAAAGAAAAAACAAAATTGTGTACCTTCTCACCCACCCACCCCCAGAACAGCCATGTTTTATGGGATGACCCAGAGTTTTTTCCATGGCACGTTGAGGCATCATGATAGTCACCCATAACTGAGTTCTTTCTCCCTTAAGGTCTCTACTGGCAGTGCTTACAGGACGGTGATACCTGCTTTGTGTTATCCCTCAATATGAAGCTTGCAAGCATGGTCACTGTCCCATCTGGTGATGCTTTTCACACACTGGTATTTATTTACTCACTCATACTACTCACTTGGAGATAGGTACCATCTCTAAAGCACCATCATCCGCCTCAGTCCTCATGTCAGCACATGGAACAGGATGAGCTACCATTTTATGGGTATTGTCCTTAATAACGAGGCACAGCTCCTCATCCTAGCTCTTCTTTTGGGTCATCGTAGGGTCTTAGGCAAGTCACCTCACCTTCCCAGGCTTCACAGTCTTCTCATTTCTCAAAAGGGGGTGCTGGTTTGGCCCGGTGGCTGGCACATGGTAAGTAAATGCTTCTTGACACGACTCGACTGGAAGGACTTGTAGGTTGAACTAGCTGGTCTGTAAGGTCCCTTCCAGCTTTCGTGTGCCATATGTAAGTCTGTGACTGTTTTGACAGTTGAAAGAAAAAAGTAAATCACTAAATTTCATTAGCTGTTTAGAAATAGCTTTATGGTGTTATCCACGGGGCCCGAGCCACATGACTGTCACAAACGATGCCTCTATTTGTGATAGCACTTCCTGGAGTTCTAGGCTCCAAAATGGTATTTGGAACAGGTTAACAGGTTAACGTGATTTTCATGTATGACGACAAATGCTTCTTAACCTTTGAGGCCGCAGCTTGCTGTGCTGGACGGGATTGAGTGTGATTTAATAAATCTGGGATTCGTTCATCTTCTTATTGCTCACAGGAAGTTGTTTTTGGTGGGAATATTATGGTGGAAGGGGCGGGACACGATTAAAGGGTGTTTCTGGAAGGTACTAGGGAAATGGGGAAGGTTAATTTGGTAACCTAGAAAGTGGACCAGATAGTTTCAAAAGTCCTTTCCAGCTCTAAACTCTATGATGCTATGAGTCAGGTCTGTAATATATTTCCAAAGTTTTGGCTTTTAGAAAACTGACAAAGATTCTCCTTTTATCCGGAAGATGTTTTACTTGATTCTTTGGAAGAATGAATGGCTTTTTAATTCCCAGCAAGTTGAAAGCTTTACTGAAA
Organism: Phascolarctos cinereus; assembly: GCF_003287225.1. Lineage (NCBI taxonomy): Eukaryota > Metazoa > Chordata > Mammalia > Diprotodontia > Phascolarctidae > Phascolarctos > Phascolarctos cinereus. The sequence continues at coordinate 374,624,499 of NW_027556098.1, read as the reverse complement.
ATCATGGGAATTGAGTTAAGTTCTGCTTTAGTTAATGTATTGCTGATATCTATTTCTGTGGTGCTTTTTTTTTTTTTTGCAGAAAGGGGAGTGTGTTTGCCCACAGTGTCTCTGTGGATACTCTTTGTTTATATTGAAGCAGCAATTAGATTTAAAGATCTCAAAAACTTTCATGTAGACCTCTGTCGTCCATTTGCCGCCCACTGGTAAGTATTGTTTGTGTTATTAAGCTGTGTTTAAATGCCTTTTAAGCTTTTTTGTTACACGTTTTTAGCATTGCCAGTATCGTAAATTCCTCATTTTGCATGCAGCAGATATTGGTACAGAAGAGTATCTTGATGAGAGAATCATTTTCATAAAGAATGAACTTGGATTTCCATGAAACTTTGTATTTTCTTCTCTCTGGACAGACTGTCAGCTCTTTGAGGGCAGTCCTGTTTCATTTTTGTCTTTGTGTCCCCAATACCTAACCCAGGGCCTGTCCCAGAGAGTATCCTTGGCAAATCTTCGTTGGCTTAAATCAGATTGTAATGTAGAAAAAGGGTCTCTGAATTGAGAGTCAGCCGCCAGGCTCTGGTTCCCCTTCTCCCAGAACTCTCTATTTGTAAAACTTTCAATGAGTCATTTACCCTCCAGGAACCACCATTTCTTTAGCTGTGCAGTAGGGGCAATAGGAGTCACCCTATCTACTTCACAGGATTGTTAGGAACATGAGATGAAATACAAAATAGAATCCTTTATTAACCTTAAAGTGCTGGTAAACATAAGGTTTCGTTATTATTCACAGTTTAACGGAGGAGTATCATTCCATCCAGTGAAATAAAGTGCTTGTAAACCTTACACGCTGTCTCCATTCCCTCATTGTTGCAGAGTTTGGAGACTATGGCTGTGGAAAACTGCAAAGAGAACCAGCCTTTGGCAATGTATGAGTTAATTTTGTTGAACTGTTTTTTCTTGTTTATTCTTTGCTATAAGGCACAGTTCTTTGAGTGGGAAGGTTACATTGAGAAATTTTGTAATGACATAAAACCAAAAGTTATCAATAAAAATTTATTTTACAATTACAGTTGATACTCAAAGTAACAAATGTTTCTGAGGAGGAACTAATAAATACCTGTATTTTAAACAAAAAAAGCTTTAAAATATTTGTATTCAGATATGTATATAAGTTATTAATTATCAAGACAATAGTTTTCTTTCTCCGAAACATGCAAATAATCTTTTAAAACAAAGCTAATTGTCATTTGTTCCCATTGCTAAAAACAATTTGTCTAATATATAATTTCTCCCAAGCATATCAATGTTTGCTAATATTTAATGCATAGATTAAAATCAACTTGTATCTTAAGCCAGAAATGTAGATCTACTCTTTTGTACATTTAGCACAGTTGTATGAGTAAAATAAACCCGTTATAACCTGTTACTTTAATTTTTATAATATGCTCACAATGGGACTCGTTCCGGTGGTAATAGAATTTAGGCGCCGACTTTATTCCCAGGTTATGAACGTGTTTGTTTTCTCAGGCTGTAAAATATGATCATGTTGGCTGACGAGTTGACTGAAAACATTTCAGCTTGTCATCTTCCCAAAGACTGGGACTGTTAACTGTGGCTGGTTTCCTGATCTGCTACCAGCCATGCGTTGGTGTTGATACTATTATATGTTTCTCTAGGTCAGTAGTGTCAAACCCAGATAGAAACAGGAGCCACTGATCCCTGTGGGTGCATATTGACTTAGGAAACCGCGTATTAACATTATGTTTTATTGTATTTTTATTTACTTTGTTAAGTAGTTCCCAATTACATTTTAGTCTGGTTGGGACCTCACTCTCAAGAGTGTTGTTTGCTGGGCTATGTGTTTGACGTCTCTGATCTAGAGGAAGATTCTATTGAGGTTATGGTATTGTGTTTGCAGCACAGTTTTCCAGGAATAGGTGATGGTGGTACCTTTCTGACAGCTTGAAGATTAAAAAGCTAAAGCATTCGCCTGACTTTGAACCCTGCCTTCTGGTACTCAAGAGTCTCGGATGATGGCCTATTGGATTTGTCTTTCTAACTTTGAGATCAGTTTATATTCACACAAAGGAAGGAGGTCCAGTGCTTTTCACACAGTATTTTTAAAAGACAATCTTTGCTTAGAGTCAATACTTACTGGTTGATGAATGAGTGAATGAATGAAATATATAGACATACCCTTGCCTACCATGAAGGGAAGCAGTGCTATAGGAGGTGGTCAGTTCCATAGGAGCAGTATGGCAGTTGACCAGATAGAGTTGCAGTGGGATTCTGGGACATTGACAGTAGCATATCATTATAATAGTTTAATGACATTAATGTGGAATTAGGTTGGCAGTGTTATTCAGGGTGTGCCTGTGCTCTTGTAACTCTCATAAGAAGGTTAAATATTCCTCTTTTAATGCATGCTCTAGTGCTAGGCTATTTGATTTCTTTTTAAGAAAATCAAGTTTCTCCAAAGGTGATAAAGACCATGTCAGGTCATTGGTGACTGAAGTCACATATTGCTTCAGAGACTTGCCTGAGGCTCAGTCCCATTGGTCTATTATGAATAAGCTTCCTCCTACCACAGTTCTTTCTGCATGTTGACAGTGTTTCATTTCTGTTTCTATGTTCTCATGGCACTCTGTATTCTTCTTAGGTACTCATCGTATTATGATCTATATTATATTTATTCAAATATAAATGATGTCATTCATATTATATTTCTTTTTCGCTTCTACTAATTAATGAGTACTTTGTGTCTCCTCTGACACCCAATACAGTGCTTTGCCTTGAATGAATGAATGAATGAATGATTTCCTGTAGTAGATGTCATCATCACAATCAACTAGAATTTCTTAATAGTTCTAGTTGTAGGTGCACATACAAGTACATGAAACACATGCTCTCTCTCTTTTATCTTAACTTACTTTTATTGACTGACCTGTCTTCTTTCTAGTATTGGGTACCCTGTGGTGACCTTGGGCTTTGGCTTCAAAAGTTACGTAAGCTATAAGATGCGGTTAAGAAAACAAAAAGAGGTGCAGAAAGAGAATGAATTTTACATGCAGCTTCTTCAACAGGCTCTCCCTCCAGAGCAACAGATGCTGCAGAGGCAAGAGAGGGAGGCGGAGGAAGGTAGGTCTGAAAGCTCCATGTCTGCTGCTTTACCCTTCAGTGTGCCCAAGTGCATTGAACGTTGGGCCTGGCCTTGAGAGACCTGGTTCAAATGCGGGCTTCCCCCCTCACTGGCCATATGGCCACACACAAGCGGATAGCCAAGATTAGGATGCTGAGATGTGTGTGTATATGGGAATACATTTTTATACGTGCATACATACATACACAGGCATACATACGTGTGTGTGTGTATATATATATATATATATATATATATATATATATATTATATGTATTTACACATACACACATATATACATATATATGTATATGTGTATATATAGACATATAGATATATATACAGTAGAATGAAGATGAGAGGGAAATATATAGTAGGGCCCATTTCACATTGGTTTTATTCAATACAAACACTGTGAATAAGGCACTGAAGTGGGGCTTTTCCTAATGAAACCCAGCCCCTGGGAACCCTCAGCTAACAGAAATAGAACTAACAGTGGCATCTGGTGTCTTTGGCTCAGGAACGAGATGGTGATGTGTACCCCGTGAGCCTGACTATGTTCTGGCTGACTGGCTCATGGAACGGCAGGAAAGAATGTAGGAAAATTAATTGAAGCCCCTCCCAAAATTAAATTCAGTTCATCAAACATTAAGCATCTACTTGTACTGAGTGAGCATTATGCTAGTTAGTCTCTGGAGAAAGGACAAAGTTTAGATAAAACACAGCCGCTGCCCTCGTGGAGCTTCTGGTTTAGGAGGGAAATAGTAGATCCGTACTCAAATAATTCTAATACTCAGTAGCGTTAGAACAACAGAGTGCTCTGGGAGTTACTGGGAAGAGTGAGGAAAGGCTTCATGAGGTGGTAGTGTAATCATGCCTTAACGGGTGAATAGGGACTTGGGGGGGGGGAGGAGGACAAGGCATAGGGAGCATCATGGAGGAGGGCATGCAGGTAGGAAGTTCCACAGTTTGAGAGCAGTGTGTGTGTGGCAGAGAACGGTGTGAAATCCATTTCCTTCTCTGGCAGACATATTGGGATTTCTATGTGAAGGCAAGAAGGAAATTCCTTTCAAGTCTTCCAGTAAAGCGGTATTGACTACCTGTCTAAATTCCTGGAGACTTCCCTTTCGCTAGCAATCACATTTTAAAATTTGTTTATAATTAAAACAATAGTTCACATGAATATAGTTCTTTATTGTTTTTTTTAAGCAGAGAAGTACAGCGGCTAGAGAGCTGCCCTTGGAATCAGAAAGAGCTGGGGTCAGATCTTGCCTCTGATACATACCGTGACCCTGGACAAGTAACTTAACTACTCAGTGCCCTGCCAGTTGTCTTATGAAACTGTTGCCCATTTGCCTCATCGGTAGGGCAAGTTTCTTTACTGTGGGTTCCCTACACTAATGAAATCACAAGCCTGGACAGAAAAAAGAATTTTTAAGTATTTTTCTTGGAGAAGCAGTTGGAAAGAACTTTCCTACTATGTTGGAAAGAACCTCAAACTGGAAGTCAGCAGACCTAGATTCTGGGTCCAGTTCTACCACTTATCTTGAGTTAACCTTGCAACTCCTTTAACATCGTTGGACCTCCTTTTCTTCATCTGTAAAATATCTGAGTTGCCTGTTTCGCAGTATACCCATGAATATTTGCTCACATTTTTATAGCATCCTATGGTTACAAAGCATTTTCCTCAACTGTGGAACAAGTTTATTATAATACCCTATTTTTCAGATGAAGAAACTAAGCCTCCGAATGAGGGTAAAGGTGAATGACATGCCCAGGATTGATGAGTAGCCTGGGTCTTCTGACTACAAGTCTAGTGTTCTTTCCACCATGCTGCGCTGTTGCTTACCTGTCAATAAATGTCTTCCTGGAGCTACTTGTGTAACCTGGACATCATCTGAAGGAGGACGGCTTCGTGATATCATCCTGATCTTGACACTTCGTTAGAACCTAGCTAGCCTACGTTTCATGAAAGTGATTTTTCCAAGTGTTCAGCTCCTCAAGCCTACTTAGATTTGCTTTTCAAAGGTATATAATGTGCTCTAGTTACTGCTTCCAGATGAGGATGCGAATTGTGTAGGGAGTGTCCCAGCCATTGATAATGTGATGTGTTGAATCAATCTGTTCTTTGCTTGTCAGAAACTAAGCCCTGCTGTGTGTTGTTTGTGTTTTGATCTTCTAGCAGCCAAAGGATTGTCTGATGTGGACTCCTCGATGCTATTACATCACAACGGAGGCATACCAACCAGCAAAAAGTTGTCTACAACTTTGCCAGAGCTAGAATACAGAGAAAAGGGGAAAGAAAAGGAAAAAGATGCCAAGAAACACAACCTTGGAATAAATAACAATATTTTACAGCCTGTAGACTCTAAAATACAAGAAATTGAATATATGGAAAACCATATCAATAGTAAAAGATTGAATAATGACCTGGTAGGAAGCACAGAAAACCTCTTAAAGGAGGACTCATGCACTGCCTCATCCAAAAATTACAAAAATGCCAGTGGTGTGGTGAACTCCTCCCCTCGAAGTCACAGCACCACCAATGGGAGCATCCCTTCCTCATCTAGTAAGAATGAGAAAAAGCAGAAGTGCACCAGCAAAAGTCCCAGTGTGCACAAGGACTTAATGGAAAACTGTATTCCCAACAACCAGCTCAGCAAACCAGATGCCCTGGTAAGGTGAGTGTGCGGCGTGACACCCGGGTGGTGATGGGTGCCTTTGGTCACCTCAGTGTTTGCCTCAGACGATGGGCCTTCCCACGCGAGCTGGCTGAGGAGCTGTTTGTTAAACAGATATTAACAGTTCTCACCGTCTAGGCTCCTGCCAGCAGCCCGAACCTTGCACCGGGCTGAGGCTTTCTCACTTTGTAGAGTTCTTCTGTGTAGCACAGGGTCAAGGAACTGTTTCTGTTTCCAGGACCTTTTCCACTGTGGCAGAGACGGCCTGGGAACATGGGCGATGGTAATTTGGGGGGCTTGGGGTCATGAATTAAAGAAGGACTAGTCATTCCTTTGCACCTTGGATCAGGATAGGATTCTGTTATAGGTATTAAAAGGCTATTCTTTGCTCTTGGCCCTTTTCACTTGTTTGTGCAAAGTTCTCTTGGCATGCCTTCCCCAGAAGAGGAGCTCAGGCCCTGTTCTCTCAGATGATGACATTTGTTGAACAGCTTCTAAGAAGAAAAGCAGTTGTTGTCATTGCCCCTTGGGGCTTGTTTCTGCCTTTTGTCTGTGTTCTCTGTCACCTTAGTTGTCTTGGGGTTACCTTCCTTCTAAGTAGAGAGTATTGGGTGGGGAGATTGAAGAGAGAAGCTCTCTTAAATTTCCATAGGCACAGAGGTTTTGATTTGATGGTCCCATATCTGAGAAAAGAGGCCTGATAACTTTGTTATGTTGCCCTGCCTGAATTCAGACTGCATTATGTTTGAAGACACATTTACATATTCCTCGTTTGGGGTCTCAGAATGTTAGAGCTCGCAGGGACCTTAGAGGTCATCTAATCGTCGGAGGTTCTTAACCTAGAGTCTATGAGCATGTTTGTTTCTTTTAATATTTTTATAACTGTGTTTCAATATAATTGATTTCCTTTGTAATCCTATGTGCTTTACTTTATGCATTTAAAACAATTTTCTGAAAGGGAGAGGTAGAATGGAGAAAATTATTTCACATGAAGAGAGGCAAGAAAGACCTATTACAATGGAGGGGAAGAAGAGAGGGTGGGCGAAAGGCATCACTTGGACTTTACTCTAATCAGTATTGGCTCAAACAGGGAACGATATACACAGCTGAAAATCAAACATTCTCCTAAGAAGAGGCCCATTGGCTTCACCAGACTACCAAAGGAGGTCCATCACACTACAAAGATTAAGATCCCCTGATCTAATCCAGTGCTTCCTTTTTACAGAAGAAGAAACTGAGGGTCAGAGATGAGAAGGGACTCGACCACTGTCACACAGACAGTTAGTTGCAGAGTCAGGACTCATCCACAGCTTTGTGGACTACCAGGCCAGTGTTTTTTTCTGTTGTAGTGTAATGGTTCATAATTCTGAAGCTTAGATTTATTTGTGACAAATTGAAATTGGTCTATTTTTACACCCCTCAAAGTGAAAGTATAGGAGATCGATCTGAGAGTATGTGATTGGACAAGCACTGGATTGACTGTTGGGTATTTTGGTACCAACTCTGCCGCTTCTCAGGGCCTTGAGGTTCTTATATATAAAAGCAAGCTTTTGTATTAGATGAGGCATAGGTTCTTTATAAATTCGTGCTAACATTCTAGCCTATCTAGATGGAAACTTTTCTCTTTATTTTTATTTTTTAAAATTTTGAAGAAAAATATTGGTCGTGCTTCCATTTTTTTTCCTTTTGGTTTTGACAAAAGATGGGAACTCTAGAAGGAATTGTGTTTTTCTGCTCATCAGCTGTGGGATCCAAACGATCGATTTGATTGATTTTTGTTTTGTTTTGTTCTTGTCTGAGAGAATATCGTCCTGACTCTTCTCCTTATACCTATTACTCTGTCTTTATTAAGCCAAAATTCATCTGATTTGCATCCACTGGAAAATATGGCGAAAGGTAATGACTAAAACTGTCAGTGGGTGCCACAGCTAAAGACTCAGCGGATTCTGTGTCCTCCCAGTCCTTATTGGACTGTGCCTGTTGGCTGTCGGTACCAGTTATGTAACCCTAGCCATTCTTTCAGGGTGGATCCTCCATCCATATGTTGCAGGGAGAATCAAGTGGTGCCATGTTGGTCAGGGTCACGAAGGACCCGTTCGTTCACCACCCTTCCATTTCTGAGATGGTACGACAGGATGCAGAGTAAAGCACACTAGCAGTAAACAAAGGGCCATCCTGCCGCAAGTCATTGAGCTTACAGTGGCCTGACGTTCACAGTCAGACTGAAACAGGTTTCTCCTTACAGACACAACAGACCAAGCTCTGTCCTTTAAAAGGCAAGAACAATCTATCTTGTTTGAGTGCTGGACGTGATGTTCTGAAGTAAAGGGTTTGCCTTACCTGACTTGTTTTTTGTTACCGAAGCTTAAGGACGATCAAAACAGCTTCATAGGATTGATCCGAGGCCATACTAGGAGAGGCCCCTTGTCCAGAACGAGAGATGGGACGGTCCTGCTGCGTCCTGTGCTGGTTGCACCATGCCTGGAGTGGTTGCGCTTCTGAGCACCACTGAAAAGCTGGTGAGGAGGACTTAAATTGGCATCTCGGGTTTAGCTTGAAAGAAGAAGGCTTTGGGGTGGGGCAGGTCTTCATAATGAAGCTTTGTATATTTGAGAGTGTTGTAGTGTGGAAGGAGTAATTCCCAAACTGATCAGCGTTTCAGAAGGCTGTATAGATAGTTTGGCTCATCGTAAGGCATGATTTCCTAACAATTAGAACTGATTGAAAGGGCATGAGTTTTCCTCATTGGAGACAATCCTCAAGCAGAGGTTGCATGAGTGATTGTCTGGGGCTGTTTGGAGGGCCCCCCTGCTTCAGGATGGGATGCACTTAGACATGGCCTCTGGGCTCCCCTCTCAGTGAGAAGATGCGATGGTCGAGTCCCCGCTGGCTCAGGGCACTCTGGGCCCCCAGAGGAGATGCTTCAGCTCGGCTGTGATGCCTCTGCTTATGTGGCTAACCCCACACGCACATTAGCTTAGCAAGATTGTGCTGTGGGGCCCAGGAAGAACTCCCAGTGCCACTCTGAGTGAACTGAGAATATATGTTTGAAGGAGTTATCCACATAAATTCTGAGGGCTGTAGCATTCCATTTGGTTGTAATAAAAAGTGGGCCTCCATGTGTAGCTCACCTAGTCAGGCTCACTTCCTCTTGCTCTGACCGTTTTCCTTCCTCATGGTGACTGGGTTAGTGAGTTGTGCTGAATGACCTCATATAGCACTTTGTTTTGTAACTCTGTAATGCACTTCCCATGCCAGGTGAGTGTTATAGCTGTGCTGGTGTCTTACCTGCTTCCTAGACTGTGTTTCTGTCCCAGCCCATTTCTGAGAGACTAAAAGGAGGCTTTCACAAGAGTCAGACAGGCCAGTAATGCTTAAAAAGCAGTAGGCCTTTATTATAGCGCGTCTTTTAATTCATAGTAGGAAAAGCGTGAGGTGTAATGTGAGACATCCTTGGGTGGAAGCATAGGCCAAGGGATAACAAAAGAAAGCTACAGCCAAGGAGGTCATCTGAGCCTTGGGCCCAGGGCTCTTCAGCCCGTGGTAGGAGGAATAAAAGGAGGCAGTGATGGTTCAGCAGAGGGACGGCCTTTCGGCACAGCCCACTCTGCCAGTCAGGGTGACAGATGCTCTTCTCTCCTGACATATAGGCAAGGACCACAGAGCATCGTCCTTTTTGGAGGGGGTCAGGGTAGCGGTCTCTTGCTCAGGTATGTCTGATTGGCTTCTCATCCTTGATGTCACAGGCAAGGAGGTGCTAGAGGAGGACCCTGGCTCTGTAGGCATAAGGCATCAGAGGTTTCAGCATAGATTGAGGTGGTTTGCAGAAAGAGAAGGAAGGAAGAGTCGTCCCATTGCAAGTAAGCTCAGAGGCCTAAAGGGGGAGGGTTTTTTGGATGATCATATTTTTCTAGAAGGAGAAGGAGCCGTGTCTTAAGAGTCAGTGAAGGGGAATAGTATGGAGCATTGGCCTCTGCATCAGGAGAGACCTGGCTTTACCTCCCGGCTTCTCACCTTTTTAAGCCATGGTACCATGGTACCACATGTTGTAGTAAGGTGAGGTTTACTTTTTTTCCAGATCAGCATTTTGGAGGAATCAGTTAAATGACTTTAGCAAAAATCCTGAATCTACCCTTCTGACCACTTCCAACTTAATCCCTTTTGGCCAACTTCCAGAAATTAAATTTGTTGGCCCTAGGATTCACAAGAAAACTTTCAAGACTTAGAAACTCTGTAAACAGTAGAGAAGTTAAAATGGAGTAGAAGAGAAGGAAATAAGCATGTATTAAGTGCCTGCTGTGTGCCATACATTGTGCTAAGTGTTTTACATATCTTATTTAATTTGAAAACTGGAGACACAAGATCGGGTGCTTCTTAGGGAGGAGGGAGAGAAGAGTGGGCATTATGTAAGAATTGTAAAGGTAAAGATAGACTAGTTTGGAGGCCAAACTAGTAAGGAAGCCAATCCGTAAGAAAAATTTGGCAGCTCTTGAAAAGAACATTGTAAACCTTATTAGCACGATAGAAATGTGAATTGTTGTCATCTAATCTGAACCGTGTCCTACAGCCAAATGAAACCCACATTTTGTTCTTCCGAAATATATGCCATAAAGGTGTGCTTGGTATAGTGGCACCCCAGACTTGAGTCAGTCACTTTGGATGTAAGTTCTAGCCTGCCCAACTCACTGAGTGACTGTAGGGACTTGTAACCTGGACCTGCTTCCTCATCTGTGAAATGGAGAGAAGATCTGTGTTGCCTCTCTGAGAGGAGTCGTTGTGAAGACCAAAGAAGGCGCTTTGTAACCAGAAGGTGCAACAGGAAAGTGGCCCGTCATCATTGCCTGCTTATGATTTCTTTTATCTTGGTTCTTTACAGCTCTCTTTTTATCTCTATTTAATTAGTGTGGGTCATTGAATATGCCTTAATTTTTTTATTTGGGAAGATATTCTAGCTAAGAATAGAATGATCATGAGAGATTAGATATTTTAACTGAACACTGAGGAAGCGTGGAAAGAAAACAGTGGAAAGGGCTTCATGTACATTTTTTTCTTGAGTGTTGACTTGTTAGTGTGAGAGCTGATTAAGGTTATGATTGAACCCAACAAATGTTAAAATTGGCATCTGTGTGCAGACCACGCTTGCTAAATACTGAGGGGCAGGCGGTTAACAGAGTCTAGACAAGACAGTCCTTGCCTTTCTGGAGTCTAAAGTTGAATGGGGAATAAGACCCATACACAGAGAGTGTGAAAAAGAGGCCTTCCTCAGTCCAGTTCAGCAGGCATTCACGAAGCACCAACATGGGCTAAGTCCGTTGGCAGAGGCAAGAAGGAACATTCAAAAGCTTCCACTTTGTTGCAGGATGCTCTGCTGGGAGCTTGGAGAGGCACAGATGAGAGGCAACGGGCATTGTTCAAGGCCTCAAGGTGTTGGCAGAGTAATGGGGAAAAGGCACATGCCCACAGAACATAACATGAAGTTAGAATATGGGAAGTACAGAAGAGGATGCCGAACAAAGTGCTGGTGAGAAACTCAAGGAGAGGGAGAGAGAGAATAGAGGAGGATCCAGTGAAGAACTTAGCAGCGGGTCTTGTCTTTGGGGAATGGCGTGGGCTTCAACAAGCAGACCCAAATCAAAGAGGAGTCCATTTCAGGAATGGGAGATGGTGAACAGGAAAAGGGAGCAAGGGAAGCAGACATCTCTTGAGCACTCACTTTGTGTCAGGCACTATGCTAAGCCCTGAGGATACAGACAAGCAAAAACTAAAGACTGTCTGTGCCCTCAAGGAGCTTACATTTTAATGGGAGAAGACAACATATACAAGAAAGATGAAAAACATGAGGACTGGCAGGGTACCCAGCCCGAGAGCATGATTTTGAAGTCCAGAGTCAGGAACAGAGAGGAATGAAGGCAAGCCAGCCTCCACCCTTTCACAACATGAAGGCTCTAGGAGAAATTCACCAATGGGAGAAAGGGGGCAGGCTTTTCAGAGGGACATTCCATGGTGATGTGTTCACAGGGGTGGGAGGAAGTCCAGGCTCCAGGAGCTAAGGGAAGTTCCAGGATGAGACTAGTTGAGGCATGATTTTGGAATCCGGAAGGTCAAGAATAGGGTATGATGATGAGAGAGGGACCAGAATTATGGCGAAGTAGAGACCAGAACATATGAGAGTAAGTTGGGGTCAGCTTTGCTATGGAAGAGGGACTGAATTTGTTCTTCATGGCCTTAGAGACAATACTAGGAACAATGAAGGAAATGTACAGAGAGACAGATTTTGGCTGAGACAGAAGGAAACGCTTCCTAACAATCAGAGTTGCCCCAGAGTGCAGTGGGATGCCTAAGGAGGTAAGTAATGAAGTTCTCATCAGTGGAGGTCTTCAGGCAGACCTGGATGGAGGACTGCTTATTGAAAATATTGTAGAGGAAGAAATAGCACGTTGGAGTTCTGTAAGACTTTAGAGGTCGTCTGGTTCCAGTACCTTGCTTTGCTGGTGGGGAAACTGAGGGTCCAGGGAGGTGTCAAGTGCCAAAGCTCGTCATTGTAAGATCCAGAATTTTAACTTAGATTTTGTGGCTTCAAGTACAATCCTCTTTCCAGTATACCATGCTGATGAAAACTGAGTAGAGACTAGATTGTGGAAGACTTGGAAGTCCAAGCTATGGAATTTGTCCTCCTACTCAGGAGACAAGAATGAGCTTCTGCAGGTCCTCCAGCAGGATTGTTGACATTGTCAGATCAGAGTTTTAAGAATATTGATGGGGAGCATGTGCAGAATGATTTGGATGAGTGAGAAGACCAGCTAGGAGCTTACTGAAGTAGTGTAGGCCAGAGGTGAGAAGGGTGTTAGTAGCCTTAGGTATGGAAATAGAAACTATTCTGTCGCAGAACCGCTGAAGCAAAAGTGCACTCTCTTTCTTGGGCTTACTTCTACCTCTGCTGTCTTCCTGCAAAAGGGAAAAGGCTCATCTTTTTAGCTTGTGATACTTATTCTTTACATCTATCAGGTTATATACTGTTCAGCTAGCAGTGTCTGTAGTGCTTTTGGAAATAGGTCATGTTTTTGATCACAGAACTTACACCTTAGATCATCTAGTTCAGCCCACCGTCACATAGGGGAACAAGACTGTAGTTTATAATTGCATTTAACAAAATTCTGAGCAAAATTTAGAATCAGAGCATGTGGTAAATTCTGTTTAAAGGAAAGTGTTATGGCACTGGAAACAACCTTAGAACCCAGAATGTCAGAGGGTAGGAAGGGCCTTAGAACCCAGAATGTCAGAGCTGGGAGAGCCCTTAGAACACAGAGTGTCAGAAGTGGGAGGTCACCTAGAACACAGAATGTCAGAGTTGGGAGGGCACCTAGAATACAGAATGTCAGAGCTGGGAGGGCACCTAGAATACAGAATGTCAGAGCTGGGAGTTCCCTTAGAAGATGGAATGTTAGAAATTGGAAAATAGAATGTCAGAGCTGGGAAGGCCCTTAGGACACTGGATGTTAGAGCTAGAAGAAATTTTAGAGATCATCAACTCCAACTGTTTCATTTTCAGAGAAATAATATGGGACCAGCCCACAGTGGTCGGTTGACTTCCCACAGTTCCACACCCAGCCAGTTAGTGGTAGATCTACAAGTTGAACCCAGGTCTCCAGACCCCCCAGTCCTGTGTTGTTCCCCCTGCACTTCTCTGCTTAAGCACATTTGGTAACTGGCTTCCTTTTTAGGTGTTTGTATTTGTTAATGCACAGTGAGTAGACATACGCAAAATCTTACATGTGCAATTTTTGTTGACAAAATACTGGGTCCCTGAAATAAATATCTTATCAGTTACTTATCGGGGCCTAACTTTATGCCTCAACACCAAAAACCGTAGCAGAGTATATTTTTTAGAATTGCCGGATTAATTTCTTTTAGAGCCTGACACCTACTAGCTAATTAGTATGAATATGAGCCAGCTGTTAACCTCTCTCGGCCTCAGTTTCTCCCAGGCAGTAATGAAGGGGTCAGGCTTGATGAGCTCTGAGCTGCCTTCCAGCTTTACAAGTCTGTGATTTGAAAGTATGTGACTTCTTCCTCCTAACAAAGCCATCAAGCACATTTTTACTGCTGAACCTTTTGCTTTACTCTGTATCATGGAAGAGGGGTGCCAGGGTGGAGGGAGGAGTTCAGTCATGAGTAGAACGAGCTTTCAGTGAAGGAGGTGCTTCGGAAAGTAAGGTGAGTTCTTGGCTCTCCCCTACAGGACTCAGCACTGCTCAGATGTCCTGAATGTGGTCACAGCATCTGGAGTTGAAAAGAACTCAGAGATCCTTGAATTCAGCCAGGCCCAGAGAGGTTAAACTAATTACCCAGAATCACATGGGTAGTTAGTAGCAGAGCTAGGATTTGACACCTGGTTTTGATTCTAAATCCATTATTCTTTGGGTGGTACCAGGACTGATTTAATCAGGCATAGCTGCAGTCTTAAAAGGCAACATTTGGTTGGAGTTGAGAGGACAGGGAAGAGGTGAGATTAAGATTATACCAGAGTTCTGATCCCAACTTCATGTGACCATGAGCACATCACACTTCTTAGGGCCTTGGTTTCCTCATCTGTAAAATGACTGGCTTGTTGGTGAACTATCTCCTGGGCCTAGGTCATTTTTGTCAGGAGAAGCCATTTATCCTTTCCCTCAAATTTCAACATCACATCAGGGGAAAAGATCCCTTTCCTCTTTCTGTGCCCAGATGGATGATCTCTCTCTCCTTGAACCCTCTCCTAGCACTTTGCTTGGACCTTTCTTATGCTATTAATAGAAATACAAAGAATTGCACGATTTCAGTTGGAGGGCATCTCAGGAACCATGTAGCCCAGCCCATAGAAGAAAGAGAGTCCCTTATGGGAATACCTGATGAGTGGTCTGCCTTCGCTTAGAGATCTCTGACAGAGAGAGAGAGAGCCCACTTTCTTCTGAAGCAGCCCATTCTGCGCTTGGATGGCTCCAGTTGTTAGGAGCTTCGTCCTTATAGCCAGCCTCAGTTTGGCTCTGGAATGTCTACACTTCTAGTTTTGCCCCTGAGGACAAGCAGATTCTTGAAGATAGCTCTCATAGCCTCCTCTTCAGTCTTCTCTCCTTCAGATTAAATATCCTGAGGTTCTTCAGTTGGTCTTCATATCCATGGCCCTTCACTTCAGCTGCTCTTTTCTGGATGCTCTCTAGCTCATCAGTATCCTTCCTAAATGGAGGTACCCAAGATTGGACATAACCAAAGCAGACCATAACGGGACCATCATTTCCTTATTCTTGGCAGCTGTTGAGGAAGCCCTGGACTGCATCAGCTTGTCTGGCTGCCATATCGTAGTATCGGGGTGACTCATTGTAGTCTACTGTAACCCCCAGATCTTTTTTAAACAAACTGTTGTCTATCCAGGCCTCTCTTATCTTGTACTTGTGAAGTCAAATTTTCAAGTCCAAATGTTTGTCCAACTTAAATTTCATCATATTAGATTCAGCCCAACATTCTAGCCTGTCAAAAACCATTTTGGATCCTGACTTTGTTATCTAATGTAATAGCTATTCTTCCCAACTTTGTGTCATCTGCAAATTTGATAAGCTTGCCGTCTGTGCCTTTACCCAAGGCATTTGCTAAAGTGTTCAACAGTATAGGATCAAACAGAGATTCCTGGGGCACTCATTCCCAGTTGGCATGGATGACTTTAATTAATGACTGCTCTTTGGGTTCAGGCATTTGACTAAGTTCCTCATCCTTTTAATGGTACATTGTCTGGCCTATATCTCTCCATCTTTTCTATAGAAAAAGCATGAGAGATTTTGTCAAATGCTTTGTTAAATTCTAAATGGACACCTACTTGATCTAACAGTTTAGAAACCCTGTCAAAGAAGGAATAAGTACAAATGAGGAATAAGAAATAGGTTAACTGTTCTTGATGAAGGTTCTTTGTCATCACCATTTTCTCTCCTAAATGTTCAAAAGCTAGATCTTTAATAGTACATCTTAGAATTTTGGCCAAGAACTCAAGTCAAACTCACTGACCTATAGTTTGCAGGTTTCATTCTCTTCCTTTTTTTGGAAACTTGGGTAATTTTCCTTTCTCCAGTATTGTACCTTTCCCGTTCTCCAAGAGTGTTCAGATTATTACTTCTCACTAGTGACTCTCATAGTTCTTTCAAGACTGGAGCTTCACCAGGCTGAATGACTTGAATTCATCAAAGGTAGCTCTTACCATCTCCCTAATTATCTGGGGTATTATTTCCTATTAGCCATTTTTATTCTCTTCTTTCTAGTCCAAAGATCATTCTGTTTGGTTGAAAAATTAGAAGCAAAGTAGAGTGGGAATCTCTGCCAACTCTCCCAAGCATTGGCTCTTGTCTTTTCCCCCAAATAGCCTGCTTAAATAAATGAATGAATGAATGAATGGATGATTGTTTTAGTTTTTCTTACCAGCCCTTAGTTCGCTCTGAAATTTAGCAGTCTTGATTCTCATCTTACAGCACCGTGCCTCCCTTTTGTATTCATCCTGTTACCTGCCCTTGTTTCCACCTCCTTAAAAATATAGAATTAAAAAAACATTTTCAGATATTGATGAATTCTAATTCCCTGTGCAACCACAGTAGTCTTTTAAGACAAGCCCCCCCGCTCCAACCCCTTTCCCCATCAGAACTGCTTCCTTTTTTGTCTTCAGAATTCCATTCTATCAGCAGTGCACTAGTGTACCTGTTCTCCCACCCCTCTCACAATTGTAATTTTTATTGTTGGTTATCTTTGCCAATCCGATAGTTGTGAGGGGAGATCTCAGAAGTGATTTAATTTGCTATTCTGTCATTATTAGTGATCTGAAGCACTTTTTTCCCCCTACGTGGTGGCATTTCTTCTTGCATTTCTTCATTTGAAAACTGTTCATTTCCTTTGACATCACTAATAGGGAATGACATTTGTTCTTATATATTTGTTATCACTTCCCTGTATTCCTGGAATATTGGAGCTTTATTAGAGAAATTTGGTGCAAAGATTTTTTTCCCCACCAGGTAATGTTCCTTTCTAATTCTAACTGTATTTGGTTTTGTTTGTGGAAAAACTTTTCTATTTTATGTGATAAAAGGTGTTTATTTTATCTCCTGTTATCCTCTTTCTGCTTGTTTTGATAAGAAATGTATGTCCATTATACCTCTAATATGGCCTTTGATATCTAAGTTGTGTACCTGTTTGGAACTTATTTGTGGTGTATAGTGTGAGATGTTGTCTAAACCTAATTTCTTCCAGACTCCTATACAGTTTTCCCAGCAGTTTTATTGACTTAGTGAGACCTTGCCCCAGGAGTCGGAGTCTTTGGGTCTATTGAACACCATACTTTTGTAATGAGCTCTCAACAGGTTTCTAGGCTTTGTGTACCTAATTTGTTCTGTTGAGCAACTGTTATCTTAACCTGCATCAAGCTGTTGACAATTACTGATTTGTAATCTAATTTGAAGGCTGGAACTGCTAAATTCTCTTCTTTGTCACTTTCTTCTTGATTTTCCTTGATATTATTGATCTTTTTTTTCCTGTATATGAATTTTGTTTTTATGTTTTCTGGTTCTATAAAGTAACCCTTTAGTAGTTTGGTATGGCACTGATTCGGTAAACTAGCTTAGGAAGGACTGTCATTTTTTATTGTATTTGCAGGACCCAATGATGAGGAGTTAAAAATCTGTTTTTATTTCTGTACAGAGCGTTATAATTATAGTTATACTTATAATTCCAGTTTGGGGCTTCGTAGGTATTTTATACATTCTGTAATTATTTTGAAATTAATTTTTTTCCTTTCTCTTCTAGATGAATTTTGTTGGTTATATATGGAAGGGATGATTTTTGTGGGTTTATTCTGTATTCTGCAACTTTCCCAAAGTTATTGTTTCAAATAATTTTTATTCAGTCTTTATAGTTTTCTAAAACAAACCATCCTCTGATAAAAAAAAATTGATACCTTTATTTTGTCATTGCTTGTGGGTCAATTTCTTTTTATTATGTTATTGGTTTAGATAGAATTTCTAGAACTGTATCAACTACTAGTTATGGCGCAGTACATCTTTGCTTATGTGCCTCGGGCCTTTTTTTGAAAAGACATCTAATGTTTCTCTGAAACTATGATGCTAACTCTTGATTTTAAATGGGTGATACTATTTACTATATTAAGGAAGGGGCTGGGTTTTTTTCTATGCATTTTGTTTTTAACATAAAGGGGTGTCATGTTTTGTCAAAAGCCTTTTCTGTATTTGTGAATGTAATCATGTGACTCTTATTGTTTTTCACACGCTCTGCTGTGTTCATAGTTTTCATAATATTGAACCAACTCTACACTTATGGTAGAAATCCAACTTGGTCATAATGTATATGTGGGTTTTTTTTTAACATGCTATCATATCCTCTTTGCTACTAATTATTTAATATTTACATTGATACTAGTGATATTGTTCTATCGTTTTCTAACTTTTCCTTTTTTGTTTTGAATTTATTATGAACTTAATAGACACCAAACAAAATGAGCATTTCTGTATATATTTGGCAGAACAGAAGAGGGGATTGTACATGAAATAATTCGATCTTATGTACATCTTGCTTTTCTTTAAAAATATGTAATATTTAACGTATGACTCTCAATTTTGTCTGGCTTGTCATTCTGTCCTGCCTTCCCTCTATTCTCTTCTGTGCGTCTTTAATAAAATGTTTCAGTGACTTTTTTTTTTGGCTACCCTCTCCTTGGGTCCCCCTCTCCATTCCATTCTCCCCACCTGAAGAAAACAAAAACTTGTAACAAATATGCTTAGTCAAATAAAACAAAATCTCATATTGGCTTTACCCAGATGTGTATGTATTATTCTGCATCTTAAGTCAATCATCTCTTGGTCAGGAGGTAGGTAGCATGCCCTGTCATGTGTCCTCATAGATGATCATTGCATTGATCAGAGTTCCTAAGGCTTTCAAATTTTTTTTTTCAGTGATATTGTTAATGAATAAGTTTTTCTGCTCATTTCACTGTACATCAATTCATACGAGTCTTCCTGGGTTTCTTTGACGCTGTTCCTTTTACCATGCTTATAGCACAATAATAATTACATGAATTTATGTACCATAATTTCTCCAGTCATTTTCAAATTGTTGGGCACTCTATTTCTCATTTTTTTGCTATAACAATAGGCACTGCTTATAAATATTTCTGTACGTATGGGTCCTTTTTCTCATTCTTTGATCTCTTTGAAATAGGCTTAGTAGTGGTATCATTGGGTTGAAAATTATGTACTTGCCAGCATAGTTCAAAACTGCTTTCCAGAATGGCTAGACCAATTCACAACTTTCACCAGCAGTGCATTAATGTACTTGTACTGTCATGTGCCCTCCAACAATCGTTATTTCCATCTTTGCCATCTTTGCCAGTTTGATGGATGCCTGGGTCCTGCTCTGGCTCTTTCTTCTGCTATATCTGTGACAGAGATGCTTGGGCACTGTGTTTTGCTGGACCACTCCTGAGTGGGTGCTATTCTGGCATTGCCTTCTGGTATGGGTGCCTGCTATTTTCAGACTTGGCTTTCTGGCTACTTTAGCTTGTCTCTGCTCAAAAATTCTGTAAGGTCATGGCAACAATGTGTTTTATGAATTCCTGAGCTAGATGGAAGAACTTGTAGTGCTTTTTTGGAACTTTTTCATGTATTTTTTGAGCTTTACTAGAATGTTCCTAAATGACTTGGGCTTCTTTTAAGTTTTAAGACCTCTCTATTCTCCCACAGTTGCTTTAATTTTCTTTCTCCGTTTTATCTCTCCTTGGTTTAGATATCAGGACAATATTTGTCTCATAGAAGTTTTGTAGGATTCTTCTTTCATTATTTTTGCAATTTATGTAATGTTGGAATTGTTCTTTGAATGTTTGATAGAATTCATTTGTACGTCCAGTACTGAGGCTTTTTTCTCTCTTCAGAGTTCAGTATGACATCATTTTTTTTAAACTGAATTTTTTTGGATATTTTAGGTATCTAATATTTTTCTAAATTTTTATCTATTTCACATAGTATCAATTTTGTCATATAATTGTACAAAGTAATTTCTAATTCCTTTCCTTTTTATTTGTTGAAGAAACTTTTTTTCTTCATTTTTGATGTTGAAAATTTGGTTATCTTTTTTTTTTTTTTAAATCAGATTTGCTGACGGTTTATAGGCTTAGAAACTCACGGATCTAGAAATGGAAGAAATCTTAAAGGTCATCTCATTCAACCCCCTAATTTTTCAGATGAAGAAGTAGAGATCAGCAAGGTTAAGTGACCAGGATCATACAGGGTAGTAAGCAGTAGAGGTAGAATTTTAATCCTGGTCTTCTGACTTCAGAACTAGCATTTTTGTTTGTTTTAATGTGTACCATACTGAATACATCTCTTTTATTAGGTTTCTTTTAAAGCCTAGTTTTATTTATCATTTCAGTGGGACTTTTGTTGTTGTTTTTAATTTTATTTATCTTTTTTGGGGGGGGGTTTCAGAATGTGTGCTTTTGTGTTTAGTTTGGAAAGGGTTGATTTGTTGCTTTTCTAGGTTTTTTTAGTTTAGGGTTTTGTTTTGTTTTGTTTTTAGTTGCTTGCCTAATTCATTGATCTATTTTCTTTTTCTTTTATTGGTGAAAGTCTTTGAGGATATGCATTTTCCCCAAAAAGATTGTTTTGGGTACGTCTTTAAAGTTTTGGCACATTGTTTCATTGCTGTAATTTTTTTTTGATGAAATTATTTATGCTTCTAAATTTATTCTTTGACCTACCGTTTCTTTAGGATGTAGCATTTAAGCTTGCATCCTTTTCTTCACATGCCCTTTATTGGTTATAATTTTGTTCATTTGTAGTTAATAAGAGATATATTTAATATTTCTGCTTTTCTGCATTCATTTGAGGTTTTTATGCCCCAGCATTTTGTAAAGATGACATATTGCTGAGCATATGTATATTCCTTTTTGTTCCTATTCATTAATTACTAGAAATCTGTCATATTTAACTTTTCTAAAATTCTGTTTAATGTGTTGGATTTCTTCTGCTTTCTAATCCATTCTGCTGTCCTCCTTTGTATTATAGATGAGTTTATTCAATTTATATTTATGACTATGATTGTTAATTGTGTATTACCCTCTATCATATCCTCTAATACTTTTCTCTTTCTTTTCCTCCTGTCCCTTCGTTGAAAAGAACAAGGAAATAGAGAAAGAGAATCTGACCACTGCTCATAATCTATAATTGAAATCATTTGTTTCTGTTCCTTTGCCTTTGTCCCTTCTCTCTTCACCAAGTCCAGACCCCAAACTCTAGTTCTTATATTTTCTTTCTCTCTTTTTAATCTGTCCTTTCTGACCCTCCTTTCAGAACTACTATTTGTTTTGCTTATGATCATTGTTTCTTGGATTCTACCCTCCCTCTTAGACCCTCATCTCCCTTCTCCTTATCCCAACCTGTTTCCTCATTGAATTTAATGTATTTCTACACCAAAATGTGTGTGTGTGTGTGTGTGTGTGTGTGTGTGTTTAGCCATCCTTTTTTTGATTAAGAATTGGGTTTATGAGATATTCAGTATCCCCCTCATATTTGTATATTCTCTCATGTACCCCAATTTTGTGACATAGTAATTTTCTCCTCCCTTCTTCTTCATTTCTTCCCTAATATATTCCTTTTTCTCTCCCTTTTTTTTCCTCTCTTAAACCAGCAAAGCAGAGCAATACCATGCCCAGTTCCTGTGTTTGTATGTTACTTAATTCCTTCTGTGACCCTTGAAGACAGTGAGATTCTGAAGGGATACATGTATCTTCTCCACCTATTGGAATGTAAGCACTTCGTCATCATTTAATCCCTTTGCCCAGATATAATTACTTTCCTAGGTTTCTCTTGGATCCTGTGTCCCACATTTCAGAATCCTATTCAGCTATGGTCTTTTCATTAGGAATGCTTGAAAGGTCTATATTTTATCAAAGGTCAATTTTTCCCCACTCAGATACTTAGTTTTATGCAATATGTAATTCTTTATCTTTTGCTTTTTAACTTCATATTCCAAGATTTTCTTTCCTTTATGGTAGTTACACCATAGTCTTATGTGATCCTTTCTGATTACTTGATCCTTGAACTGTTTCTTTCTGGTTGCTCATGACGTTTTTTTCTTTGTCATTGAAGCTCTGAATTTTGGCAATGACAATCTTGCCTATTTTCAATTTGGAGTTTCTCTCAGGAGGTAATGGGAGGATTTTTAAATTCACTTTGTCCTTTGTTTCTATTAGATCAGGGTAGTTTTCTTTTACGATTTTTGAAATATGGAATTCAGGTTTTTTTGTTTGATCATAGCTTTCAGAAAGTATGAGTCCTAAATTATCATCTCTTGACCTGTTCATTTGCTTTTGAAAGTAAATATCTGATAATTCCATCTATTTTTCAGTCTTTTGACTTTGTTTTGATATTTTTGACTCATGGAGTCACTGAGTTCTAATTGTTTTACTCTGTTTTTCAAGAAGTCCACTACTTGAGAAAGGTTTTCTGTTTTCTTTTCCAAGCTGTTTATTCCCCTGTTTTTTTTTCTTCAGATCTCTTATTTCACATCTAGTTTCATTCTTTTATCTCTTTATTTCTTTCAGCAGTTCTCATAGCTCTTGTGAATTAAGTAGTTTACTTTTGCTTCTCTTACATTTTCTTTATTGTTGCTCTATCCATTGTCTTCTTCAGATATTTTCTGGTGTTTGTATTAAGAGGTGGGTTCTCTTAACCTTTCACATAGCCAGCTTAGCCAGAAATGTGAGATGTTTGCTAGGCCTTGGTCACCCAACTGTTCCAGCAGACTGGCAAGGAAGGGGAGGGTGGGTAATAGAAGAAGAAGAAGGCCTGTTGGACCTTGGTCATTCTCCTTCCCCTCTGGGATGAGTGGGGGTCAAGGAGCATAAGGGTACACTGAATCTGGGTCAGCCATGTTGTGCTACCTGCTTCTTTAAGCCAGGTGGGAGGAAGACAGTGGAAGAAGAACATGCACTGGTCTTGGGTTAGCCCCTCAGGCACAGTCTGGGGCATGGGTAAGGAAGAGAGTCCATTGGGTCTGTCAGCCCCATCCTCAAGTCATTCTTCTTTAACTTTTCCTCAAGTCTTTCCATATATCTCCAAATTCAGTGTCTGACTTTCTTTACAATTTCAGTATCCTCTTAGTTACCGTCATAATTTCCTTATCCTTATTTGTTTCAAGTTCCATTCTAGCTCCTTCTGCCATGCAAACTTCTTCTTTGTAAGCCATAAGTAGAATACCTGTCATATCTTGTAGTTATCATATAGTGTATTTTAATTATTTGTGTTGATGTTTTAGCATGTACACCATAGGTGTGAGAAGATTGTATGATATTACTAAGTACACAAGAAATGGCATTAATAACATTATCAGGGACATATGTGAATAGAAAAGGGAATGGACTAGTGATGCCTCAAGAACAAGGGATCCTAAAACAACCTGAGTCTTGTGCTGATATCCACAAAATATCCCAAGAACCATAGAAGGCTTCTACTATTTCAGGTAAATCCTCAGTGGAGGATTTAGGGGAAGGCTTGGACAAGAACTGAACAGGCTGATGAGATGGAGATGTTATGACCTGCCAGGTGAATAGCCCATCCTGATTAGATCATGGATCTGTTGGGAGGGTCATCACTCTAGACTGTAAGTTTATTAAAGGCAGGGACTGTGCCATTTTATCTTTTTATTTATTCCTATCCTTGAATTTCCATTTCTAAGCTTCTTTGACTACTTATATTTACCAAGTGCTATGGAAGATACATTAAGTTAGAACAGTATTCATTATCAAGGAACTTTAAGTAGGGAGATATAAGATCTTTGTTGACTGATAAGGGGAGGGAAGATGAGGAAAAAGGGTAACAGGAAGGGAATAAGCACTTAGCACCTACTGTGTGCCAGGCACTGTGCTGTTAGAGCTTTACAAAGATTATCTTATTTGATGCTCACACCAGCCCCATGAGGTAGGTACTATTATTATTGAGGAAACTGAGGCAAACAGAAGTTAAGTGACTTGCCCAGGGCCACACAGCTGGGAAGTGTCTGAGAATGGATTTGAGACATATAAAGTGTTATGAGATAAATGAAGAAGTTATTCTGAATTAGGGTTATCTAGGAAGACTCCTTGAAAGAGCATCTCTTCTAAGCCTTATCTCAAGAAGCTTTGGGAAACTCCTATGAGTGTCATTCTAAGTCTGAGAATACCCTGACTGGTAGGGAGTCTAACTGTGCTCCTTAGGGAGAAGCATTCATTTATCTTAAAAGGGTACTGTGTATTTGGAGAATTCTTTTGGTGCTTTTCTAAACATTGCTTGCCCAGGTAGATTAAAGGTAAGTAGCCCTTCCAAAGTCCCTAGCTTATTTCCAGAACTCAACTTAGATAATCAGTTATGATTCATAGATAAGAAAAAGGTTTACAAATTATTGTATAATTCTGCATACATGCTATAAAACATGTTATATTCCATGAATAGGAGGTCACTGTGGTGTTATATCAGAGCACCATATCCAAGTCACTGGAAAATGGGGATAACAGTGTTTGACTGCCTTACAGTGTTGTTTTGAGGTTCAAATGAGATAATATTTGTAAAACACTTTGTGAAATGCAAGCACTGTGATCTCTGTTGGCTATTTTATTATAAGAAACTATAAAGAATGTATTCATGTTAAAATCATCTATAAAGTGAATTAAAATGTATAAATGGCCATTTTCTGATCCTGTCATTCCCTTTCAATGACAACCTCATTTGTGTTTTGTAATTTTAAATTCCTTTAGAAAAAAGGTGATCCTGAAATAAATGGACAGATACTAAGAACATTCTCCCAGCCATCTTCCCCTTGTGAACTGGTTAGGCTGTTGGCACAGATTCACCATGTGGCTTTTATAATCTCGAGTGATTTCAGGCAGCCTTAAGGCAACACTCCTTGGTGCACCTAAGCCTTTGATGTCCCTACTGGTTGATCACTTTTTCCTCAAAGGGGTATATTGTAACTTTAGATGTAAAGGAGGCAAAATCAGACAAAAGACAAGAAGCTATGGTTTCTCAAACCGCGAGTTTTTCACTCCCCACCAAACTCTGTGGCTCCCACACAGTTATTAGAGATTACCTTTCCCCTTTGGGGGCTCAGTCTCTTCTAGGTGTTTTTGAGTACGACTGTTAGGGTAATCTGTGGTATATTCCCCTTTCAGACTATAGGCTCTGTCAGCATGAGCCAAGAATAGATAATATGCCTCATAGTATACCTGCAAGTTCTAAATTTGAGGTTCTGCCCATGAGTGAGGTGAAATGTGCCCTGGTGCAAAGATCCAGGCACCTAGCTAGAGTCAAAAAGCCTGGGTGTCCACCCTGGCTCTGATGCTTAGGAGCAGGGCTACTGAAGGAGAGATCCTGCATTTCTCTGTTTCCTCATTGATAAAATGGGGACCTTTGTACTTCTCTTCCTATTTCACTGGGTGGTTGTGAGGACAGTATTTTGTAAACTATGAATATATTATGTATGTAATGGGGAGCTATAGTCGCTAAATGAAGATTTGTCTAACTGAAAAAGGAAGGCCATGTTCTTATGTACTAATTGTATTATTAAATGATATTAGCAAAGCTTATTAAATCATCAAGGGAAATTGTGTTCTAGTGTTCTTTACTAAATGGAAGTAAGAAAATCCCAAATCTTTCTATGATTGAATCCTTCCTGTGCTTAGATCAAGGTAAGAAACAGCAGCAGTGTAGTAAGAGAGAATATAAAATATTCTGTTAAAATTCAAAGCCCTAGTATCTCTCTCTTTGAGTGATTCAGAAGCCTCTGGAGTCAGAAATGCTTTGTGTTAACCAATGAAAAAGCACCCTGGTCCAGTTTATAAAGGATTTCTCATTCAGAAAACCTTTATTGATACTTCCAAGGCTAGCTACAAAGCTTAGTGCTTTTAATGTTGGAACAGTACAAGAGATACATAAAAAATAGTACCCTCGAGGAGTGCATAGTATGAGTGCATAGTGAGGCTGATGAGACATGTACACAGACAAATAGGATAGAGGTACAAAGTGACTATGGGATGTAGAACTCGAAAGGACCTAGAAATCTAGTATGGCCACTTTAAAGATCACAAGTAAAGATGAAGGAAGAGCCTTTCTAACTTCAGGGGTCAGGGAGAGATCCATGGGAACATTTGAGCTGAGCCTTCCTTGAACGATGGTCACATGTCAACAGATGGAGATAGAATGAGTGTGTGGGGCGGGGGCATTCTTGGCATAAATAATAGACCGAGTATATCCATGAACAGATTGGGAAGGGCTTTGAAGGCCAAGTGTGGGGTGATTTATTCTTTATCAGAAAAGCTGTGTAAGGGAGCCATTTGAAGAATTTCAGGTAGTGTATTAGGAAGCGTGATCTGGCAATGTATGTAGACTTGAAGACCTCTTGGGGCAGTGATTGGAGGAGGCCAGGACAGATCTAGGAGTTAACCTAGAATTGTGGGAATGGTAAGAAAGGACAGATTTGAAAGAGATTAAACCATGTCTTGGCTCTTGGATCCTACCATAGAGTGTTCCCCAGAAACAAGGAATCTCTTACTAATTCTGTAGGAGGTAGCTTTCTTCAGTATTTCCTGAGATGTTTGGAAATTGAATATGAAAGTCATGCCTTTCTTGGACTTCCTTTTCTGGACTACTTTGTAAGAGAGATAAGCAGAAAGATTCCATGTTTAACTGCGCTGCTTGATGACTGTTCGTCATCTGGCAGCAGGTGAATGTACCCTGGGGAACAGGGCGTCCAAACAAGCCGTGCTGCCACAAGGAAGAACGTTAGGAATCTTAGGGGGCCCTCATTCCTGTGCCACTTTTTCTCCCCCCCATTCCCTTAACACACACGGGAAGAGCTTGCCTGGATTCATCTGAAACGAACAGGGTATCAAGTCATAGATGTGGGATTATGTGTATCCATCATTCTCCCTCCGTCATGGCAGAATAATTAAAAGGGCCTGTGTCTCCATCCATTCCAGCCTTTTCTTTATAAGGAATTGTACATAGATTTCTTTATCCTTGGTGGAATTTGGAAACATTTTGATGCTGTGTTGGAAAAAGGTTTCACCTGTGAATTTGATCTCTTGTGTTTGGTGATTGTAAAGTCATCCTTTCAACTTTCCTGATAAATTTCTCTCTGTGCTATACTATCAACCATCTGCAATAAAATTAGTTATCTGTCTTTGCCATGAGTTATAGCTAACAAAATGACTATATTAAAGGACACTCTTTTGTGGGTGTGTGAGATAATTTATTTTGTAGCAGTGGCTTCTCTGAGTGTGAAGTAAAGGACATAAAATGTAGCAAACCGTACCTTACGGACTTAGGAATATTGTTCTTCTCAGAGGCTGCTGTCTAAATGAGATAAAATATGTTCTCTTGGGCACAGGCACTTCCAAATTATTTGGAAATGTGGACTGACATTTAGACCTTTTTATTTTCTGTGGTCCTCAAAACTCTTTTTAAAAAATTATTTGTCTAGCAACGTATCTCGGTATACACATGCTGTGTACATGTGCATATGTACAATACAATTCACTTCCATCAGGATCCATGACTTCCTTCATGTGAGTATTGCCTCCATCCATACAGATTGTTGCTTTTCTGCATCATAGTAGACTTTTCATGAATTACTGTGGAAAAAAAAAAGCAGCAGTTTGGTTGCCAACATGGTGGTAAAGGCCTCTGATTGTCAATCTTAACAAGTTAGGCCAAGGCTTGTGCTCTACCGCATAGCCGTAGGGAGCCCTCCCAGGCCATAATCAGTTATCAGAGTAAGACTTTCTGTCCTGCGCTGGAAAGAATGCTGCTGTGTCGGAGTCAGGCAATCTGAGCTTCACTCCTGACACTGCTCTTTGTGATCTTAGGCAAGTCTTTCAACTTCTCCCAGCCTCAGTCTTCTCATCTGTAAAAATGAGGAAGTGCAACTAGATGGTTTTCAAGTTGCCTTAATATCCTAGGCACCTACAGGTTTCATCCGTCGTCCCTTACTTCTGATATGTGCTGGTGAAATCTCTGCATATTTCTGCCATAGGAGGGAGTCATAATACAACATCCTGGCAAGTGAGACGTTAAATAGAAGTAGAACATTTTAATAATTAGCATGGTTGCTTCATTCTGTAACCTTAAATATGTTGCTGTTTTGAAGCTCTGGTCTTCATAGGATTTCACCAAGCCCCTTGAACCTGTCGTTGTCCAGATAGGAAGGCGGGGGATGGGGGGGGTGGGGTGCTGGCTAATAGTAATGTTTAAATGCATTGTAGTTGGAGAGATCACTAGACTTGCAGTCGAGAGACACGAGTGTTTGTCCTGGCCTTGCCCGTGATTGACTTTGTGACCAGGGCTAGTCGCTTCCCTTTCAGAGGCCTCTCTTTATATATTCATGAAATGCTCTCTGGACGCAGGTCAAGAGTAACTCTGTCTTGAGTACATTAATGACTCACTCTCACAGATCAAGCTTTTGCAATAGTAAGAAGTTGTCTTGAGAAGGCAATTGTAGTGAAATTTCAATGTTCTAAGTATGAAGCTTGGTGTGGTGAGCCATGAGTCAGCTCAGCTTCTGATGCAGAAGGGATAGAGATTTATGACTAATGAATGTGGGGGAGTGCCTGTGGAGGGAGGTGCCCTGAGGGATCTGGTGCTTCCGTTGTTGTGGATGCTGCCATGGAGGGCAGTGGCCGAATACTCTGCCCAGCAGCATAAGCAGCTGTGTCAGCCTTTGCCCGTCACCTGGCGGCCTTCTGGGCCATTCTTCCCACCAGTTCTAGCTTGGCGCCAGTTTTGGTTCCTCTTGGAAGTGAAGTTCCCTAGATTAATACTTCTCTCCAAAACCAACTGTTTGATTTACCCTGATAATGTTGGAATCGATTATGTGTCTGGCAATATGGTGTAATGGAAAGACCACTTCACCTGGAGGAAGAAAAGCTGGATTCTAGGCCTACCTCTGCCAGCCACTAACTAGTTATCTAAGAATCAGTCACCTAATTTCTTTGAGATCCTTTTTCTTAACTGTAAAGGGAAGTGATTTATGTGGATCCAAGGTTCTCCCAGCTCTGATGTCCTGTGTTCTCAAGTTCCTTCCAGCTCTAACAATCTGACCCTGATAGTTAGAGTCTTGGAGGCCTTGTAGAAAGCTTGCCATCTGTTGGACCAAATGATTATCCAGTAGGAAAAATTGGGAAATAGATGCAGTTTGTCCTTAACTTCTCATCTGCCAGTAATTGAGTGCTTCTCCCCAGCCCTCCGGCTTTGTAACTTTGCAGAGAGCCTTCTTTCCCTCTTGCTTTAAATTTACTCATTTTATGTCCCATCTAAGCAAGGACTGTGTCCACTACATAATAGCTAGCAATCAAACAAGCTATACTGTATTAACAGGGAAGGACTGGACCTAGACTTATCGTTGCTCTCTTCTCTTTCTGTCTGGGCAAATATGTGTGGGAGTTTTTGGTGAGTTCTTTGTTTCTGTTTTGTTTTGTTTTGTTTTTTGGAGGTGTGGGAGAGTTTGGGGAATGGTTTTTTTGGGTTTTTTCTCAAGAGGTAGCTTTGTATACTATAAAGACCGTTGTGACTTAGAGTCTGAAGAGCAGAATTTGAGTGCTGACTGCCATCATCTTTGGGACCCTTTGCATTTCATAGAATCACAGAATTAGAGATCTGTAATATTGGGAAGGATCTCGAAGGCCATTTCATTCAGTCTTTTGATCTGCAGCATGAATCCTGTGATTAAAACTGGAAGGGACCCTAGAAGGTACCTAATGCATCTGCCTCGTTTTATAGACGAGGAGACTGGAGTCCGGGTCACTAAGCCCATGTGACGTGTCCTGGCTCACGCAGGTAGAAAGAGGTCAATCAGGATTCAAGTAGAGGTCTTGTCATATCAAATCAAGCGCTCCTCCTCCTATAATACATGGTACAGCTTCACTTAATGAATGTCTGTAAATTGATCGTCTGCTCTCTGCAAGAGACTGAGGATGCAAAGACAAATGAAAAGTCTCCGGTCAAAAAAGCAGTGTGATCTTAAGGAGTAGGCTGCGCTAACAACGGGGAAGGTCGGGAAAGGCCGCCTCTGGAGCCCACGTGGCCTGTAGCTTTGCTGTGATGGAAGCCAGGGGAGGTGGCAGTTCATTCCAGACTCCAAGGATAGGTAGCCTGTGCAGAGTGACCAAGGTGGGAGGTGGATGTGTAGGGAAAAACCTCGTCTCACTACCTATCTCCTAAGGTTGTTAGGAAGAAAATGCTTTTGGAAATAGTAAAGAATTGTAAGTTGCTATTTTATCATTTTAGAAGTAGTTTTTCTGCCTTTGTCAAGCCACTTGAGAGGCAGACTCAGAACTATGGCAGGTAGATGGAAGTAGTAGTCGGGGAAAGCTTGGACCAGGAGAGGTCCTTCCCTTGAACTGGCCCTGCCTTCCCAAGGCCTTTCCCTGCTGAGTTACGGGCACAAGGACTTGGCTACTCCTCATTTACTAAGAAGGAAGAAGGAGATAGAAGTCTCAGCATTTCTTTCCCACTTCTGTGTTGTCCCCTGCATAGATTTATTGCTCAACTGGTCAGCACCCCTAGAGCAGGTGATGGCCAATTGATGGTTTCCAAAGGGAGGCAGCAGCAGTAAGTTACAGGCTTCGATCTCAAGAAACTGATGAAGAGCAGCTACTTTGCTGCTGGAGGTTGAAGACCTGATGTTTTCCACAGCCACCTCAAAAGTTAAATTTCTCTTTCCTAGAGTGACTAATGTCCCTGAGAATTTAACTGGAAATTGGATTTTCCCTGAGATTTTGATACATCTGAAATGTCCTCCAGAGACAAAGGGTAAACCAAGGAGCAGATTCAAAGTACCAGGAAGGAGGCAAGTGGGCTGCTCTTAGGGCGTTGATGGAGTGCAGATTGCCACGCCGTGGCGTAGCAGACGAGAAGAGCTTTCCCCGTAACACCACTTACAGGCTGCCCAAGTATCCTCCCCATTTTACAGATGGAGGTGCAGGCTCAGGGACACAGTCCTGGAACACCTAGTAAATGTCAGAGCTGGTTGGGGCTTCTGCCTCCAAGACCAGCATCCTTTGCACTCGCCACTGTGCCTCGTAGCTTCTCTGGCTCCTGCCCAAAAGAAAACACGGTCTCTGTCCTCACATAGCATACGGTCAGCTGAATAAGGGAAATGAGGCATATTCACAAATAATTATGATACTGGATACAAGCTGAAAGTACAACTAGTGAGGAAGCTACAAAGTACCCTCTTCTAGTCCCCAGTGGCCTTGGTACTCACTTCACAGAATCACAGACTCTCACGAGTTGGAAAGGACCTTGTAGGTCTCTTAGTTCTGTATTTACCTGAAGCTTGTGTCTTCTCTGTAGCGTTCCCCACAGCTTCCTGGGCTAAGGAGCCTTCTCCATTTTCAGACCGTTCTTGTTGTCCGTAAGTTCTTTCTAGTCAGTGACCTAGCGCTTACTGAGCACCTGCTTCCTAGGTGCAAGAACTTGTGCTAAGCACTGGGGATACACAAGAGATAAGGCAAAGGCAGCCCCTGTCCTCAGCGAGCTCACAATCTAAGGAGGAGACGACATGCAAACAAGGAAACCATGCAGGATAAAGGAAGGGCAGTTTCAGCGAAGGCAAGATGATTGCAGAAAACTGGCAGAGGCTCCTGGAGAAGGTGGTCTGTTAGCCGAGACTCAAAGAACACCAGGAGAGTGTTCCAGGCGTGAGGGGCAGCCAGCAGAAATGCTCACCCCGGGGGCCAGTGTCACTGAATTGTCTAAGAGGACAGTCAAACGTGAGAAGACTAGAAAGGTAGGAGGGGGCCCGGGTTTGAAAGCTCTCTCCATCAAAGAGGATTTCCTATCTGATCCTGGAAGCAATAGGAAGCCCCTGGAGTTTATTCAATGGGGGTGGGGGTATGACATCATCAGACCTGCCCTTTAGGAAGATCCTTCTGACGGCTGAATGGAGGGTGGATTGCAGCGGGGAGAGACTTGAAGCTGGTAGACCCACCGGCAGGCTCTTACAACAGTCCAGGTTTGAAGAGATCAAGGGCTGCACCAGGCTGGTGGCAGTGTCAGAGGAGAGAAGGGGCCAAATGCAGCAAATGTTACAGAGGTAGTGTCAATAGGACTTGTCAGTAGATTGGATATGGGGTGAGGGAGAGCGTGAGAGTGAAGAGTCGAGGATAACAGCAACGTTTTGATCCCGGGGACCAGGAGGGTGGTGGGGTCCTTGGCAATGACAAGGAAGTGAGGAAGGGGAGAGGAGGAGGAAAAGGAGAATACCTTCCATCTGGGGCGTGTTCAGTTTAGGGCGTCTGAGAGGCAGCCAGTTCAAGATGTCCAGTAGGCATTAGATTTGGCAATGAAGAGATCGTTGGTAACTTTGGAGGGAACAGTGGAATGAGGAGGTCGGAAGCTGGATTGTAGAGGGTTAAGGAGAAAGTGGGAGGTGAGTCAGTGGAGGCACCTGTTGTAGACAGCCTTCTGAAGGCAGAGAAGAGGTTCCATGGAGCTATAGCTCTCTCCCTGAAGCTTTAACCCCGTTGCTCCTAGTTCTGCTTTTGGGGTCAGAGCAAAATAAATGTTTCCTCTTTCACATGATAATTCTTCAAATATGTTAAGGTAGCTGTTTCAATCTTCTTTCCCCATTCCCCCCCCCCAAAATAAGCCTTTTCTTCTCTAACCTAAACATCATCCCCACCTCACCTGATGCACGTATGGAACCGTTTCAGGTCCCCTCATCATCCCAGTCCTCAGCCTCCAGGTGTGTGCAACCAGCACAGAGCCCTTGGGACTGCCTTCTCCCGTATATGAGCGCTAGACTTCTGTTAATGTGGCATAAGGACTCATTGGCTTTTCTGACTGTTCAGATGCTTCAGGATAAAAAGGAAGGCGGCTAAGACTAAAGATCCTCTGCTTCAAGGCATGACTTCCAGCACCCGCACAAATACTGCGTTTTTCACCTCGTACAGAACCGGAGCCCATCGCCGACAGGCCGCTGCTGTAAGGTGGTTTAGCCTGGCTGCTGATGTCACTCATGAAAGGCTGAAATGGGGATTTCATTTTCACGCCAGAAGACCAGCTGGGTGGACACAGACCGAAGGCCCCATGATGCCTTTTTCCTTCTCCTTTCCTTTTCCTGGATTAAAACGTAATTTGTTGGCTTTTGTGCTTAGCAGAGACCTGAGTCCCTCTGTAATACAGCTTCACTTTATCATTAGGCCAGCAGGGTGCTTAGTTTTGGACACTTGTGCCTTGTAAGCAAATGGAGTAACCTCAGACTTTAGGCAACTTGGTTTAGGTGTTTCTGGTACAGCTTTCGGGCAGCAAAGGAAGTTCTCTGGGAGATGACTGATCTGAAGCCTGGCTTTATGAACAACACATCTGATCAATATGTAGTTGTTAGGGTCTTTTCCTATGGATCTTAGAAGTTTCAGCATGTCTCCAATATAAGTTACCTAAAAGGGAGTAAAACTGTGTTTCTCCTGGAGACAGAGTTCCTCAGATAGGCGTGATGTGTGGCCCAAAGCTTTCTGCAAAAGCAGCTGTTGAGTCCCTTAACAAGTCTTGTCTTGCATGATTAATTCAAGACAAAGCAGTTGCTTCTCCTTTCCATGAGGATTTGCCTTATGAGGATGCAGATGCTCTCATACCCAGGTCTTCCACCACAGCTGCCATTCAGAGCCAAAAAACTTTTGACGGATCTTTCCAGCTCCTTATTTTCCCTGAATGTTGGTACTTTTTTGCATAGAGTTATGAGAATTATAGAATGTCAGAGCTGGAAAGAAGTTCAGAAATCATCTTGGAGGCATGATGGATTTGGAGTCAAAGGATCTGAGTTATGCTTTGCTGTTATCCAACTTTGGACATGCCATTTAAACCTTTCTGGGGCCTCAGTCTCCTCACTTGTAAAAGATCTAAGATCTCTACTCTGTCATATGATCATTTTACAGTACAGAACTGGGGACCTGAGACACCCACACATAAGAAACCTCCAGTCCAGAGCAGCATATTGTAAAATCCCCCTGAGTAGCACAGACAGTGACGTCCTGTAACACCCAAGGAGCCGTCAGGGAAGGCCTCGCAAAGGAGACAGCCAGGGCTTACCCGGTAGTGAGGAGAAAAGCTTGAGAAGGTTGGTTAGAGCTACACTGCTGGAAGCCTTCATATGCCAGATTAAAAATATTAGGTTATTCAGGGGGTGGTGAGCCTTTAGCCTAGAGGCTGCCAGTGATCACATGCAGGCTCCCCAGCCCTGTCCTTTTCACAGTTGTTGTTCAACCCTGCATCTCCATCCATCTTCATTGCCCTGTTTATGATCCAAGCTGTTTTGCAATGCAGCCTTATGGCTGCTGCTCTCCGGACTCTCCCAGTGAGAGGGTGAGTGGGGTAAATGCGGCCTCTCTAGAGCTGAAGGCGTCTCTGGTAACTTCATTTAACTAGTAGAACCAGAAAGCAGAAGTTTCTGTAGCTTCCAGGCGTGCATTTAGGGTTCGACTCCTACAATGTAAAAATGGGTTGTTTGGCCTTGTTTAGAGAATATGTCTGAAAAAAAATGTGGGTGGGTGTCAGATAGAAATAGAGTGGAGTTTGTTGTTGTTGTTGTTGTTGTTGTTGTTTGTTTTGGGTTGAAACCTTGAAAGTCCCACTGGCTTCTTGGAGTCCTCATCCGATGGGGCTCTCCCAGCGGGCCTCTGTTTCCTGGAGGGGTTGCTTCCCAGGGAGGCCACTCTAGATGCTCAGACACACCGTACACACACTGGCGCCTAAATCACCAGTTTTCTAAAGTTACAGCAGAGCCAGCATGGGCTAGTCTTGGCTTCTGAGAGTTCAGCTAAGAAGAATGGTCACTAGACCTCTTTTGGTTAAAGACAGTGTGGTGGAGTGAGGGATGCTGGGCTTGGCTGGGGACACAGAGCCAGTGTCTAGCTAAGTAACCATGGAAAACTCATTTAAACCGGCAAGGTCTCAGTTTCTTCATCTGTAAGGTGGGGAAAATAATGTTTGCACTATTTAGCTCATAGATTTTTTTTTTAAAAGGCTCCTAAACCTTAAAGCACATATGTGTGTATGTGTACACACATGTCTGCACACACATATATGTACATATGCTTGCATACAGACGCGGGAGGAGGAAGAGAGGTGGAGCATTGTGGTGTAGTAGAGAGATAGCCTGTCAGCCTCAAAGCCAGGAAGACCTGGGCTTTAGTCCTACCTCTGACACGCTCTAGTGTTGTGGCTGTCGGTGACTTCCTTCGTCCCTTAGCGTTCCGGGCACGGACTATGAGTTTCAGAGTAGGTGCCAGCCTGCACTGATAGAGGGAATTCCCTAAACCTATATTTCCCTCTTCCCATTAAATCACAAGTCCAGAGGCAGAGGGTATAGATCTGGAAAGAAGCTTACAGAGAGAAGCTAGTCCTGCTCCTTCATTTTTTCGTTTTACAGAAGAGAATCCTGAGATCCAGAGAGAAGCGATCTGCTTGAGGCAGCAGAGCTGGGGTTCGGGCCCCCCTCCTTTGGTTCCAAGTCTTATGCTCTTCTCAGCACCGGGCTGTGCTGTGTAAATACACACGTGCCTATCTCTAACCAATACTCACATATTGCATACACATAGGACAGTGGAGAGAGCTGTGCTCTGGGTGCCTGAAGACGTGGCCATACCACGAACTTGCTGGGTGTCCCTGCCAAGGCCTTTCTTCCCTCCTGGTTTTACTTTGCTCCTCTTTAAGATGGGCCATAAACAGCTGGCTTCTAAGGCCACTTTTCAGCTCTAACATATTTTGAAAAACTTCTACAAAAAACATTACCCGTGTCAGCTAAAATATTTTCACTTGCTTAAGTCAGTAAAGGAACTGCCCAGTTCAGATTTTTATACCCACACGATGTCAGGCCATAGTACTTTTTGGGTAGGGCAGTGTGATGACATGCTTCCACCTCCCATTCAAAGTGTTAGTGATGGCTAAAATTTCACTATTAGGGTGTCATATCTTTAGGTAAAGGAATGAAAATTCTAATAATTATGAGCTAAGTATACCTTCGTGTGAATAATCTTTCCAGATTCTTTTGAATTTGTGACAGACGATTTAGAGCAAGTGTTGATGCTACATGGCTAGGGAAAAGTGTGGGACAGAGAACTAATGAGTGGGTGGGGGTGGCTGACGGAAGAAAGGAGCTGAAAGCAGAACTGTGAAGGCTTTGCCTGGGAGCCAGGCCATAACTGGCCCACACATATGGTTTAGCTTTATGCTGCTTGGTCACCTACTTTTCTGCACTTCAGAGGTGGCTTCACAGTGCCTTCTTGGGAGACAAGTACCGTCTTCTAAACATTTCCTGGTGAAGGGGCCAAGAATGGTCACCTTAGCAGCCCACCATCCCGTGGCATACAGCCCCTGGTTTTAGGACGGACTCTACCAGCCTCTAAGATGGAGATGACGTCTTTTACAGCCATTTGTCGGGAAAACTGGTTCCACAAGAACCAGGGCAAGAAGGAAATTCATTTGGTTCCAAGACTAACGAAGCCTTTGCGAAGTGTCCAGGAATATAGTCTGTACCTCTGAAGGAACTGTAGCTTTCTTAGCTAAGCCTTGGGTCTCAACCCAGCCGGATGTCTAGGAGCTCTGGACAAACGAAGCTTGTCAGCCCAGGTGGATGGGCAATGGAGCCTTTGCTTTGGTGTCCTGAAATTAGTTTTAAGGGCGTTCAGATTTAGTTTTAAGGGTGTTCAGACTTCCATATTTGATTTATTTTTGTTCCCAGCACTTGCACCCAATTTGGGCTACAACTATAGACATTTTTGTGAAATTCCAAAAATACATTTGAAGATTCTCATTAAGCTCTGTGATATTCTTTAATCAGAATGAGTCCCATTGCTCTACACTTATAAATTACCTGTTAACATTTTACCTAGCCCCCGACCCTCCTTCACCAGAGGGTTAAGCATACCCTTAGCAAGACAAGTGGCTTTTACCTGTGTAAAAAAGTCCATAATGGACTTGAGTGGGTGCAATTCACTGCCCTTTACTAATTGAAATAATTCATGCAAAACTCACTGTGCCAATTTTGCCACCTGCTATTCTCGATGAAAGCTGTGGAGCCATAGCATAATAAATAGCAGCTAAAAAATGATAAAGCCCGATCCTAATCCTCCATGAGACTTTTAAAATGACTGGGATCACTTGGGATTTTACCCTGCCCTCTAGGGGGCAGCCACCTTGCAGTTACACTTTGTGCTGCTGCTGTTGGAAGTTTTTTAATCTTTTTTTTTTTAAGGTCAGATATATGTTATTTGGAATTAATAACTTGATATTCTGTCTTTTCAACAGTAATTAAAAATTGGATTTATTAAAATGTGATTTATGTAAAAATAATGGTAGATGTGCTCATAATATCAAATGTCTGCAGGTATAATTTTCTCATTCTCAGCAGCTGCTTAGATATTGCCTTCAAAAACATGACCTGTGTAGGATCTGATCCCTGGGCACGTGCATACACGTAAAATGCAACTTAATGTGCTGTTCTAGACTCATTTCAGGGTCTTTGTGTACTTCACTGAGTCAGATTATTTAGATCCTAGAATGTTAGAAGAGCACAGATTTAGAGCTGAAAGAAGTCCAGCCTTCTTGTTTTACTGAGAAGGAAACTGAGGCTCATTTCAGGAACATGAGAAGGCCTGGATTTGAAGGCAGATCTTCTCTCTCCAAATCCAGCTTTCTTCTATGCTATGCCATCTGCACATGATCAGGGCCCTTAGCTCATAGAACCCAGAGCTAGAAGGGCGTAAGGGTCACTTTGTGCAGCCCTCTTTACAGAGAAGAGGAGGTTAGAGGTCTGCAGGGGTGGGGAGGGGGGAAGAAGCATCTTGACCAAAGTATATAACTAATAAGAACCAGAGTGTAGGATTCTTGATTTCCCATTCCAGTTCCCTTTCTCTCTTCTGGTCTTAAAAGGCATTGTTTCAAACAAGGACATAAAGTATGTATGGGCGTTAAATTTTATCAGTGATAGGTAGGTAGATAAATAGATAACATAACATCCAGTATTTAGCACAGGGCTCTGCTTGTGGTAGACATTTAATACATATTTATTGAACTAAATGAATACATTTTATAACCAAATTTCTCTTTCTTTCTTTCCTTCCTTCCTTCCTTCCTTCCTTCCTTCTTTTTTATAACTACACATTCTGCTCTGAAGAGCATCCTTTATTGTTATTAAACCCTGGTCCTTCTTCCTCTTTTCTAGTGTGCAAACTCCTCTCTTCTAACTAGAGTGGTGTCCATTGTGTTCCCCTCAGTAGACTGTGGGTAGTAGTGCTACCTCAGCCTTTGCTAGTGTTTTTCCCTTTTCCTAGCTTGCCCTTCCCCCTCTCCTCTCCACCCTTCCTAAATCCTACCCATCTTTTACCTGTGAACTCAGGGATACCTTCTCCTTGCTGCTCTTGAACCTCATTACACCTTGTGTTCTCATTCTTCCAAACTAATTTCTACAGTATTTTCTGTCCTTCCCATTACATTTATCACTTAATCATGCATTTCCTTGCATGCTTATTTAAGCATTTTGTTCATGTCTATATCAGATCCTGACAGGTTTGTAAACCCCTTGAGGGCAGGAGCTTTAGTACGCATTATTTTTGTGTCCCACCCAGTATTGCACATGGTAAACATGAAATCTGTTGTTAAACAAAAGAATTGGAATGTTGGCAAGGGAGTGAAAAGATGGGTGGCATAGCTTACCCTTGAGGATCCTCACCATTTAGGAAAGAAGTAGAGGCAAGTATCTTATTTTGCACTTGAGTTTTTTTGTTACTTATTTTTTAAACTGTACTTAATGAGGTTTTCTGCTACAGTCATAAATACCAGCATAAACATATTTACCCATGGTTCTATCAACTTTAGGAGATTGTCTCAAGGAATTTTTATAATCTTTTAGGTGGCTTTCTTTATTGACATGAACCAGTAGGTCATGACATATTGGTGGATCTCAAAGCCTTACCTGGTAGTCCTACAAAGTGTTGACATTTCTACAGCCCCCTCCTCAAGGTCCAAGGGGCGTCCTACTATAGAGGTACCTTCCCAACTTATACTCTCACAGCAACTCCTGTCTTGTCCCTCAACCCATCCCCTTCTATGATCATAAGACTTTGAGGGAAATCAGAAGCAGCCATTGTGGCTGGGATTTGGAGTCGGGGCCTAGGTTTGAATCCTGGCTCTGCACTTTATAATCCATATGTCCTGAATGAGACCCTTAGTCTCTTTTAGGATCATAGGATTTAGAAGAAGCCTGGGAGAAGCCCTGAAAAATTAAGTGACTTGTGAATGGCCAGGCAGCTCTTAGATAAAGGAACTGTGATTTGAACCCAGCAATTCTGATTCTAAACCTGGGATACCACTAGGCCTTAGTTTACTTTTCCCTAAAGTGAACTGTAAGATTAAGTGAGCTCTGAGCTTCCTTCTAGTTCTAAAGACCAAAATCCTCCCACAGAAAATGGCTGAGACCCGTCTTTTAAAGATGTGATTGTGGACTGAGGTCCTAACCACTGCCCGAGTGGAATGCCTGACTCACTTCAGCAGGAGCCCGTAGAGTTTCCCAAGAGCCCATCATATATTCCACAGCAAAAGCCTCCCCTCTCTCACCTGTTTTTTTCTTCTCTTAGGTTGGAACAGGACATTAAAAAGTTAAAGGCTGACCTGCAAGCCAGCAGGCAGGTGGAACAAGAGCTCCGCAGTCAGATCAGCTCCCTGACAAGCACAGAGCGAGGGATTCGCTCTGAAATTGGCCAGCTCCGACAGGAGAATGAGCTGCTCCAGAACAAGTATGCTTTCACTCCAGACTCTAGCTTCAGGCCTGTCAAAATGCACTAGTCCTCCAAGGCTGGGAGCCAAGATGTTTGCAGTCCGAGGAACCGAGTGGAGGAAAAGATAGAGTCATTAGTAAAATGTTTTCTTTAAAAGGTTTTGGGTATTTCTTTCATTCATTTTAAAATGATGGAGATTGTCACATGTGTAACTTGTCTAGAATCTGCCAGGTTTTTCCCCCAAAGCCAAACAGATGATTTTCTTATGACATTTTTATTTTGACCATGGCATCATATTTGATTTGTGAGGGTTCTTTTTAGCTCAGTTGAAAATAAGTTGAACTAATAGTTCTGCAAGTGATCATACCCTTGAACCTACCAATTGCACCAAGATGACTAAAAATGTTATTAAAAGGAGAAAAG
This sequence comes from Phascolarctos cinereus, assembly GCF_003287225.1. Lineage (NCBI taxonomy): Eukaryota > Metazoa > Chordata > Mammalia > Diprotodontia > Phascolarctidae > Phascolarctos > Phascolarctos cinereus. The sequence continues at coordinate 374,584,442 of NW_027556098.1, read as the reverse complement.
AAACCCTCTCTATAAATATATGTGTAACATTTTCATTTGTAATAGCAAAAAGTCTGAAACAGTCTATCCAACATTTGGGGAATGGCTAGACAAATAAATTGTGGTATAGCAATGTCAAGACATTTGGGGGCTTTTAAAAATGACAGACATTAGAAATATAAATGGATTTTAAAAGATGTATATGAAGTGATTCAAGATAGAAAAAACAAACAGGTTCAGAACAGCCTATGTGTACTGCTATGATCCTGTCAAACAAGAATAAAACTCGCTAAGTGTGGACAGAAAAGGTTAGAGAGGGCTACAGAGCTGAAGAGCAGTTGTTCAACTTTATATTCTTTCCCTTCAAACAGTGTATGGTTCAAGTTGTCTAGTTTAGAAAGGAAGGAAGAAAGGAGAGGTTGGGCTTTTGAACTTTTGAATTAAAACTGTCAAGAAATCATCCTAATTACTGTTAACCTTGAAAATCCTATTGTTTGGCATTTATCTTACTTTCTTTTGTAGAACCCATTTGACTGATTTTCCATTTCTGGAAGTGAGAACAAATGACAGAATTTTCATTGGTTTCACTTACAGAGATGAGCAGTCATGGGTGAATCTTTTTAAGGCCCAAGTAATTTTTTCCAGAACCCTGTCTAAGTTTCATTTTGGTTTTTACAAATTCCTAGCTGGCGGGCAGTTTTACACTTAAGACGATCCATGGTCCTCTCCCACAGAAAGAATTCATGCAGTTTATAAACCATTTGAAAACATGGAACTTTGGAAATTGGGAGTGGTGAAGTGTTAGGTATCAGCATGACCGCACATTGGGCTTTGAGGTGGCCTTCATCCAGCAGTAATGTGAGCAGACCGGCCTCCCCAGCCCCTCTCTGGCTGTCCTGGTCCTCTGGGTAGGAGGAGAGGGAGGACGGTGGAGTTGGCATGAGCCAACCTCTTCTGAATGAAGGGCTAACCGAAAAGGACCCACAGCTAGGGAGCAGAGTCTCTGCAGAGTAGGTGACAGAGTACCTGTCTGGGGGAAGGTACTTGTTTCTCAGCATGACTGTTTTTTAAAAATTAAGTTTTATCTCTGCCTTTATACATCACAGTAATTTCTCATCCAGTTTACTCCAGGTTCTGTTTGAGGGAACATTCTGTTCACTGTGGTGTTGAGGGTGCTCAGCAACACGGGGATCGGTTCTGGGACTCTCTTCATCAGTGGTCCCTTAGCACCTGATCAGAAGCTTTCGTTCCCTTGAATGCCTTTCTAGCTTTCTCCCAAATTTGTGTCTTATCTATCCCAAGGGAGTATTTAGATTATTTCCCCCCTCTCTCATCAGTCCCAGAGCTGGAGCCATGCCCACTTCTGTATCCTCTAATGCACCTCATTCAGTGAGTATTAAACAAAAACGTACATTCCATGGGAGCTGTGGAGATTGATCCATAGAACAACAATTCCCAAACAACTGAGAATCCTAGTATTCTGCGGGTTATGAGACTGGTGTTCCTTTACTTTTCACAAATTCCCACCTGTTCTTTCTCAGTAGTGAATGAATGAATGAATGAAAAAGCCTTTTTAAGTGCTTAGTGTATGAAGAGCATTGTGCTATTATAAAAATTACTATTGTAACCTTGACCCTAACTAAAGCATCTCCCGTCCCCTACCCTGAGTGGACTGTGGCTTTAACTGGAGATGTTTGATTTATGGATTTCATAAATATATTTCATGCCCCCAAATGTTTTGTGGCTACGTTAGTCCAGGAAACACAGATTGAGGTGTTAATTATAGGAGCTACCTGTTGACTTGGCCTTGATCTGATAGATTGTGTGTATGCACGTTTTACAGTCGGCACCTCCAGTGCTAAAGCTTTCCATAAAACTCATTTCCTCACAGATTACATAATGCTGTCCAAATGAAACAGAAGGATAAGCAGACCATCAGCCAGTTGGAGAAAAAACTGAAAGCGGAACAGGAGGCCCGAAGCTTCGTAGAAAAGCAATTAATGGAGGAGAAGAAAAGGAAGAAGTTAGAAGAAGCAACTGCTGCCCGAGCCGTTGCCTTTGCTGCTGCTACCAGGTACTCAGTACCGGCTCTGCCATCTTGGATCAGAGACTGGCTTTCCCAAAGGGAAGATAGAACTTGTAACTTGATGTGCTGGGAGCCTGTAGGAGGCACAGCCAGGCCTACATAAGTGCCTTTAGGGTCAGCTGATGGCACTAGGTCATCAGATGCAGTTGTGTCTCACTAGCCTCATGAGGCTGTAAGGTGGAATTATTTTTAACTTGGGGTTCCATCAAGGTAGGAAGCCCCCAGGGTGCGTGATCCATCAACGAAAACTGTTGACAACTGCTCTGTAACCATGTACCTGTAGAGAATTGCCACCTAGGGTCCCAAGATGTCGAATGACTTGCTCATGGTCACAAAAGCAGTATGTGTCCAAGTCAGGCCTCATACACTGACACGTCAGCTCTATCCGTTACGGCATGCTGCCTCCGACACAGGAATGGTGGCGCTAATGCTTGGATCGGCGGATCCTACAGTTAGCTCTGAAAGGGCACTTAGAGACCATGGGGTCTGGCCCCTTCATTTGACAGGTCACAATACACAAGTGACTGGCCCAAAGTCCCCCAGGTGATAATAAGGAGTAGGGCTAGGATTTGAACCCAGGGCCTCTGATTCCAAATCTAGCATCCTTTCCACTGCTGCGCTGTACATGTCAATAGCAAATTTATGGTTCAAAAAGTGCTTTCCCCACAGCAACCCAGGAAAGTAAGTGGTACATGATGCAATATTGTCCCCATTTCACAGATGAGGAAACTGAGCCTCCTAGCTCTAGTCACTTGCCTCCCTGAGGACACAGACATAATCAGCGACAGAACCAAGACTCAGATCCAAGTCCAGGGCTCTTCCCTCTGTGCTGTGCCACCTCCTCTGCTTCAGAGTGGGTGCTCAAGAGGATGACTTTCATGAAAGGTTTTCCAAGAGTGGTGCTCCAGGTCTTATCCAAATAAGTGTGAAGCCTCTTTCCCAAGAATTTGATTTGAGGAGAGGCTTGTTTCATTTTGATATCCCTGCAGCTACCCTCTGAGTTAACTCTAGGTAGATGCTGCTTTGAGACACAGCCAGTGCCTGGAGGCCCCCCATTAAAGCAGGCACCCCACCCATGCAGCCTTGTCTGACTCCTCACCCCCTGCTGCCTTCATCTGCTTGGGAATGAACGAAGAGAGGCCAGGAGAAGAGACGCAGGTCTTTATTAGGGTCAGATTACCCAAGCAGGGAAAAGAGGGTTGTCTATACAACAAAGACCTGACCTCTGTGTTTGAGGATCCCCCATCTGAAGTCTTACTGGTCCACATTCCACTAAGGAGGTAAGACGATTAAAAGGCCAATTTCTTCATCTGCAGCTCACTGTACAAACTTCTCACTGGGTTTTCTGGGCCTCATTTACCCCATCTGCAAGATGGGACCATTTATACTTGTTGACAAAATACATGAAAATCTGCAGATGCAGGGTGAGTGTAAATTATTATTTATTCTATTTTTAATTTCTACCCTAATTTGCATCTGTGTGGTATAATCCTACTGTAATTCCTCCTTGAGTTTTGCTTTGTTTTATTAAACAAGCAATTTACTTGTCAACCTTTGGCATATTAATAGCCTTCTTTTAGGTTTTTGCATATGCATAATAATTGGTGAATAATCATTTCCCCTTCAAATGGAGATGGATACTCTAGAATTCCTGATCTTTTCAGCCCTTCCTTGCTACCCACCATCTGACTCTGGTTTTTTCAGCTCCATCAGTCCTTTGTTGTATTTCAGGTGTTCACTCCTGTCCTATTTTTTGTGACCCCATAGACTAGACTGTCCATGGGGTTTCTTGGCAAAGATACTGGAGTGGTTTGCCATTGCCTTCTCCAGTGGATGAAGGCAAGCAGAGATGAAGTGACTTGGCCAGGGTCTCCCAACCAGTAGGTGTCTGAAGCGAAATTTGAACCCAGGTGTTACTGACTCTAGGCCCAGTGCTCTATCCACTGGGCTATCTAGTTGCCTTAATAGTGCTATCAGTCTATGAAGCCCCTCTAAGTTCTTGGGCTTGGGAGAAAAAAAGTGCACTTGGAGAAAATATTCATGATATTTTAACAAGGTATATTTGACTGGCCTCCAAGCAGGACTGCAGTTAAGCCACCCCCCAAATCCTACCTATCCGTTTCTTCAGAATTCTGGTAGAACCCACTGCCCTCTTGACATTACTTTCCAACATCCCTTCGAGTAAGAATGGGAAAATCCTTTGAGATGTGTGAGATTTTCCTCCGTATTTAGAGCCTACTTGTTTTTGTCTTGTTCTTGTTGAAAAATTAATTACCAATACATGGATGGAATATTTTTTGTAATATTCAAGATCTCCTTCTGAGTAAAAGTAGGTAGGTACAAGTCATGCCAGTTCTGAAGTCTGACTCTGGGAGATGTCTGAGGGGAATGCTTAATTAATTTTATTTCTGTCCTACATCTTAATAACTTACTTGAATTTAGTAGCTCTCATTTATTTAACGCTTTAAGGTTTATTAAGTGTAAGGTATTATAAGCAATATTGCCCCCATTTTACAGAGAAGAGAGACTGAGGTGACTTGCTGAGATCACCTAGCTGGTCAGAGTCACTCTTCTGCTGTTTCCTGTGCTGCTATCATAATGGGACATGGAGAATGGGCTGGTGATAGGCCATCTATCACCATAATCATGGGAACTAGATGAACACTACCCCTCCCTATTTCTTAAATGAAGAAACAAAGGCTCAGAGAAAGATAGATTGTTGCCCATATCACACAGCACCTTCCTGGAAGAATAGGCTTGGAAACTCAGGCCCTTCCACAAGGGGCTTTCTTTTGCCCTGTGTCCTGTTGGAGAGGCCTTGCTTTCCCAGGATGTTGCAAATCTGGCACGATCTCTAGGAATGAGCTCCCATGTCTGATGGTCTGGAGAGCTGGAGGTAGAGGTCAGGGGAGGAGTCAACTGGGCTAAAAGGGAATGCCAAGCCCCAGAGTGAATGGGAGCTTGGGGTCCTGGGCTGGGACTCATCTAAGAAGCTTTGCGAATCCTTTCCTTCCCCCCTTCTCTTTTCCAAAGGGGAGAGTGCACTGAAACCTTACGAAATCGCATCCGAGAGCTCGAGACAGAATGCAAGAAGCTAACGATTGACATGAAATTGAAAGAAGACCAAATCAGAGAGTTAGAAATTAAAGTTCAGGTAAGGAAAAAATCCCCCTTCTTGATGGAAGAGGGGAAGAAAATCCCTCTCAAGAATGAAAAGCGGCAGATGGGGTGGGGCCCTGACAGATCTCATTTCCCCCAAAGTCTGCTTCCTAAGAAAATGTCAGTCAGTCAGTCAGCAAATATTTGTTTTGTCTGCTGCCTGCCAGACACTGTCATAGCAGTTCTTGTGTCTGAAGGAGGAGAGCTTTGATAAAATTAATCTGATGGTACAATTTTTATGCCCGCGATAAGGAATCTGAACCTTAGACTTTGTTGGCACTCGAAAGGGCCTGAGAGGCCCTCTAGACTATAGGACTATCGGTCATTCGCACGCAGAAGACACGTGACATCTGTCTTCTCACTGGAACTGCACTACAACCTTAGAGGACAGCAAGGCCTTTTTATCCCCCTTTATGGATGAGGAAACTGAGGCCCGTGAAGGCAAAGTGAGGTGGTCGATACCTTGTAGAGAGTAACCATGGGGGTTGGGACCCATCCAGGTCTGACCCCAGCCCCTGGTCTTCCTGATGCCCTGGCTGCTGAGCATGAGACCCCTCACGGTGGCTTGTGGCCCACTGCCTCCTTCCTCAAATCCCACTGAGGCCTGCCTCCTGGCAGCGGGGTGCAGGCTGATAGAGAGGAGCTGGGGCTGTAGCTGGGGCTGCCAGGTCTGTGTACTGCCTTTGTGAGGTTGATCCTGGTGGCGCCATGGCCCCAGCCAGGGGCCCTTCCTTTGCCGGGGATTCTACGCACCTTTTGAAAGTGCCAATTCCATGACTTTCTTGTGGATGTATTTAAAAAGTGAGCTTCCTGCTACAAAATACGTACTCTAAGTAATCAGAATCCCAGCTAGAATGTTGGGCTTTGGAAGGGCCTTAGAGGCCGTATAGTGTGACCCCCTTCCTTGGGTCCTTGCACGCTGCTGTCAGTGGGAGAACCGTGGCAGAGGTAGGTATCCCATTCCATGTTGAGAATTGTTAGGAAATTCCTTCTTGTCTTGAGACCAAGTCTGTCTCCCTAACTCCCAGCCATAGGCCTCCATTTTGCCCTCTGGTCCAAAGAGAAAAGGGCTCTCCTGGCAGTTTCCCGGGCAGTCTGAGCCCATCTGTTCAGCTGCAGTTCACTGAAATAGCAGCAGGCCAGGAATTCAGCCTTTGTTGCTCTCCACAATGCTGACAAGGAGCCTTCTCTGGGCAAGGGCAGAGCGCTTTGTTGCCTCGTCAGAGGCCCATTGCATATGCAGATCGCTTTCACCAAGTGCCTGCTTTGTGCACCCTAATGTAACCATACTCCCAACAGCAGGGCTCCAGCCCCCCAAACTCCAAGGCACTTACTTGTGCTTCGTCTGCTGAATTCACAGGGGTAGAATTTGAATGGAGAATTCAGACTCTTTATTTAGTTCAAAATGAAACCCAAACTACTACTTAATGGTTCTTGTTCATTCCTTGACTTGTTGCCTTCCCCCCAGCACTGCATACAGCAAGCACTTAATCTGTGTCTGTGGAATGGAATGATCTCTTGCTGCTGAATCTTCCCAGCCACCTAAGCTGGAAAACCTCAGTCATCTTCAGGTCCTTCCTTTTCCTTCATAGTCAGCATCCCACCCGTAGCCCCCTAGCCCACATCTAGCCATCACTGCTGTTGGCTCAGCCCCTAAGATAACCCTCAGGTGCCTCACTCATCTCCTGCTGCCCCCACCCCAGGACATACGGCCCTCCTCACCTCCTGCTGCCCCCACCCCAGGACATACGGCCCTCCTCACCTCCTGCTGCCCCCACCCCAGTGCAGACAGGCCCTCCTCACCTCCTGCTGCCCCCACCCCAGTGCAGACAGGCCCTCCTCACCTCCTGCTGCCCCCACCCCAGTACATACGGCCCTCCTCACCTCCTGCTGCCCCCACCCCAGTACAGACAGGCCCTCCTCACCTCCTGCTGCCCCCACCCCAGTGCAGACAGGCCCTCCTCACCTCCTGCTGCCCCCACCCCAGTGCAGACAGGCCCTCCTCACCTTCTGCTGCCCCCACCCCAGTGCAGACAGGCCCTCCTCACCTCCTGCTGCCCCCACCCCAGTGCAGACAGGCCCTCCTCACCTCCTGCTGCCCCCACCCCAGTGCAGACAGGCCCTCCTCACCTCCTGCTGCCCCCACCCCAGTGCAGACAGGCCCTCCTCGCCTCCTGCTTGGACTTTTAGAACAGTGGCATTGGTGCTGGTTTCCCTGCCCCACGTCCTCCTCCCCACACAGTCCATGAAACTTCTCTGAGCCACCCCTCTCCTCAGAACTCTTCAGTGTCCCTCATTGCCTCCCAAATGAAATCTCCATTTGTTGGCCAGACAGTCAGGGCCGGGCTCCCCTCTCCCAGCTTTCATCCACCTTCCTTTCCGAAGCTCTGTAGTCCATCCGAATCAGATGGCCTGCAGTGCCCCATGCTCCCCCTGTGCACACCTTCCCTTGGCCCCCCACCAAGTTCATGTTTGTACCATGGGGCAGTGGAATGAGTGCTGAATGTAGAATCAGAGGTAGAGACCCTACCACTTATGTCCTGTGGGAGCTTTGGCAAGTATCTTACCCTCTCTGGGCCTTGGTTTCCTCATTTGTAAAATGAGGGGCCTGGACTGGAGGAGTGGTGTCAAACTAAAATAGAAACCTATCGCTAGCACAGCATATTGACTCGGAGTACCTTAGAGTAATGTTATTTATGTTGTATTGTATTTTTATTTGGTTAGTATTTCCCATTCACATTTTAATCTGGTTTGGCTGGAGGCTGTTCCCCTCTGCACTAGAGGATTTCTGAAGGCCCCTCTGCATCTAGTTCTGTGACCCCTGGATCTACCTCTCATGTTTGGAATGGAACTTCTGCCTTCCTCTCTCTGCCTTCCCCCCTGTTTCTGCTCCTCCCTTGTCCATGTCTCCTTCCCTGATGCACCTCACTGGAGCCAATCTCGCCTCACCAAATCTCTACCCCCTACGATGTTTGGATATCTCCTTTGCAGTGCTTATGGGTCTGCCTTGCGGTATAGTTATGTAAGTGGGTGTTTTAGCTGCTACGAAAGTGTGCATTTCTTTCGACTGTTCATCATTATTTGTGCATAAATCGTCCCAGAACCGGTCTTCAGCAGGTGTGTGTCTTTGTTGAGTTGACTGGTTTCTCTTCCCTTCTCAGGAGCTCCGGAAATACAAAGAGAATGAAAAGGATACAGAGGTGTTGATGTCAGCACTGTCAGCCATGCAAGATAAAACCCAGCACTTAGAAAATAGCCTGAGTGCCGAGACGAGAATCAAGCTGGACCTTTTCTCTGCTCTAGGTGACGCTAAACGGCAGCTTGAGATTGCCCAAGGTACGGCCCAAGGCAGGCAGCAGGTGTTTATTAAGCGCTTACTGTGTGCCAGGAAACACTGGGGAGAGGCAGAGTGTTCAAAAAAAGAATCCATGGTCCTTGATCTCCAGGAGCTTACGTTCTAATGGGAAAGACAACATAGAAATAACTGTGTACATGTAAGACCTACATGTACAGTGTAAGTGGAAAGTAATCTCAGAGGGAAGGGAAGGCAGGGAACGGAGGCCAGGGAGGAAGGACCAGGACCAGAAGAAGCTGCTGCCAGAGGCGGTATTTGAGCTGAGTATTGAAGGATCCCAGGGAAGCTGTGATCCAGAGGGAGGCAGGGGAGGGAGGAGAGCATTGTGGAGCTGAGGGGTGCCAGGAAAGAGGCACAGAGTGCACAGGTGGAAAGTCGTGGTCTGGGGACCACCAGGAGGCCAGTGCAGCTCAGTCCTCAGGGTGTGAAAGGGAGTGGGGTGTAGGAAGGAGCCGGGTTGTGAAGAGCTCCAGGTGCCACATGGAGGAGCTTATAATGAATCCTCAGCATAATTGGGGCTTCTGGAATTTGCTGAGACGGGAGGGACATGGTCAGAAGCAGCAGCTGAACAGAAAATGGGCTGGATTGGACTGGGGAAAGGGTTGAGGCAGGGAGACTGATCAGAAGGCTTTCTCAGTATTCCAGGCAAGAGGTAGGAAAGAAAAGGAGTAAATATCCTTGGAGAAAGAAGGTCTCATCCAGTCCTCAAAAATCCAATTTTATGTTCAGACAGTATAGATTTTACAATGATCAGAGTCATGAAGAGCAGTCCCAGGCATTGAAAGTCAAGCAGTGTGTTAACAAATAGATGTAAATTAGAGGGTAGGGTAGTAAGTCCTAACTCTAAGACCATTAAGTTATTTTTTAAAGTCTTAAATGTTCTGTACTATGAGCTGCTCTAGCTCCTTTTCTTCCTCCCATAACCCTTCCCACACCACCAGAAACTGTAGGTCCTGATGGACACAGCCAGCTAGCTGCCGATCTGCTTCATGCAGACCACCTCATGTCATGCCTTGTGTCAGAGCTCACAGCAGTGTAATGAAGTACAAATCCAAGGGCTCCAGAAATGACCGCCCTGTGTCTTCCAAGGGTCATACAACTCCCATTCTCTTTTCCCCCCCCATTTTCATCATCTTCTTCTTCTTCATCTTTTTTTGTTGTTGTTGAGGCAGTTAGGGTTAAGTGACTTGCCCAGGGTCACACAGCTAGTAAATGTCAAGTGTCTGGTCTGAGACTGGATTTGAAGTCAGGTCCTCCTGACTCCAGGGCCGGTGCTCAATCCACTGTGCCATCTAACTGCCCCTTACAAGTCCCATTCTCCAGACAATCTGGGGCAGGCTTCCTTCCAGAGGCCAAGCTGTTGGACTTGAGAAAGATCAGGTCCATTTGAGATGACTACCCAGTCCCAACAAGCCTTTCTAGTTATGGCCACCAGCTCCCTCTGACAGGGGCTCAGGGAACCTCTGGAGTAACCATTCATGGGCAGGTACTTCAGCAAAGCTGGCTACCATGTCTGGTGCCTGCTGGGTGATGGAGAGCTGTCTGAAGTCTCCACATGAGAGGCTGTTGCCTTCACAGAGATCTGTAGGTTGGATAACCTGGTCACAAGCTCAACCAGCTGGGCCACACTGACCCTGCTACCCTGGGAATACCAGGTAGATGTGAATGAGCCAGAATGTGGCGTGAGTCCTCTGGGCAGACTAGACACAGCCTGTGGGAGTTCTGCAGGATCTTCAACCAGTGGCCATCGTAGGAATCAGGCATGTGCGAGAAGGTATCTTATCGTGGAAGCCTCTTCCCAAGAACATGGTAGAGCAAATCACCCAAAGCAAGAAGAAGGTTCTGGCAGATCTTCCCAGAGGACTCCCCCATGTTAACCCCACTGACATCCCAGTGCCATCTCCCCCAAGTTACAGCCTGGAGACGGCTGGTGCCCGGAAGCTGCCAGAGTGCTTCGGGCACTGTCACTTCTCTCCTCAAGAAGTTTCAGTGATTCCTCATTGCCTCAGGGTTTGAAAACAAGAAGCCTTCCCATCATTTCCTCTCTCTGAGCTTTTGATCAGGCTGACTGTTTGCCCAGCATGCCTGAAATGCACACCTTCCTCTCTGCTGCCCATAGACCTGGCTGCCTTTCCTGATCACCTATATTGGATAGCCACACCCAGTTACCGTGTGTGTGTGTGTGTGTGTGTGTGTGTGTGTGTGTGAGTGTGTGAAATAGGTCTGTATGTCTTTATGTTCATGTTATTTCTCCCCAGTGAATGGGCACTGGTTGATTTGTCTTTGTATCCCAGAACATAGTAGGTGCTGCATAAATGTATAGTGACTGGTCAGTTGGCCATTGTCCTGTCTGTAGCACCTCATGATCCATTTGTTGGTAACCCCAACCCTGGAAGGGAAGCAGTTTGTGTAGTTCTTGTCTCTCTTTCTCCCTGTTGGTAACGTGATGCACCCATGGTCACCCAGCTGTCCAGGTGGCAGAGAAAGGCCTCACACAGAAAAAGGCCTGCGGATTCCAGGGGCAGGAAGTGCCCTTGTGCCACACAGCCACGTGTTGAGCTGTTGTCGGCTGGGGGCACACGGAGGAGTGGAAACTAGGTGTGCCTCTTTAAGAGCAAAGAGGCCATTGGAGACCTCAGACTCGGAGCTGAGGGCAGGCCAGAACCTGATTTTGGTTGGCCTTTTCTAATTCTCCCTGACTAGAGACGTGTTCTTATCTCTGTCTGTCTCTGGTCTTTCTTGTGACACTGAAAGGATCGGTCCGTCTTCAGAACCGTTGGCCCCCAGGCTTTGAGCGGGATGTTCTGAGGAAGGCCCTCAAGCAGCCTCCCCCTTTGAGAGGAGAGGTCCTGCTCCATCCCTTCTGCAGCCTTTGGTTGAGCACCTGTCCCATGTGGGCACGCAGTATGTGCCAGAGAGGGACAAAAATAACAGTGCAATAACTCAAGGAGCTTTCATTCTCTTAGGGGAAAGCAGGTCAACTTAGACACAGACATTTAAATACAAAGTAGATACTAAGTGACTGCTGGAGGAAGGATGCTAGCAGCTGGGGTTATTGAGATGGGCCTCATGTAGGAGGTGGCATCTAAGCTGACCCTGGAAGGAAGATAGAGGTGAAGCAGGAATGCATTGCAGGCCTGGGGGACAGCCTGGGCAAAGGCATGGAGGTGCAGTATTAAATAGAGGGTCGGTAAGGGGTAAACTTTGGCTGAGCACAGAGGACTGGAAGGACAGGAAGGCTCAGTAAGAGCTGGAGAGTGAATGTTTAAAAGGCAAACAGTGGAATGTGTGTTTTATCCTGGAAGGAATAGGGAGCAAAGGAGCATCAGAGAGGCCGATATGCCTAAGGCTGTGCCATAGAAAGATCCCTTTGAATTGGAAAGGGAGCCTGGCATTGGGAAGAGAGCAGTTAGGAGGCTGTTGGAGTAGACCAGTAGTCCAAGCAAGAAGTGATGAAGGCCTGAAGTAGTGCTGTGTGGATACGAAGAAGACAACAGGCCAGGCCGAGTGTGGAGGTCAGGCAACAAGCCTTGGCGACTGGTTGGAGATGAGGAGAGAGGGAGTGGAGGTAGAGTGTCCCAGGCTGGCAGACCAGGGTGATGGGGAGTGAGGGAGTGGAGGCAGGGTGTCCCAGGCTGGCAGACCAGGGGGATGGGGAGTGAGGGAGTGGAGTCAGGGTGTCCCAGGCTGGCAGACCAGGGTGATGAGGGGAATGGCAGCCCCCTCATTGCTTTTTGTGTGTGACTTGTATGAATTGGCCTTCCCGCTTTAGAACTACACTTTGTGAAGGAGAAGGCCTTTCTAATAGTGATGCCACACATCTCAGTGGCCCCTGTCTCCATGTTAATGACACGAGAACCATCTGAAGTGAGGATGTTCCCACTTGCCTGATACGTCTGCTATTCTGTCAAAGTGCACAGTGTGAGTCCTCAGCTTATTCAACATGTCTGACTCAGAATCATAGAATCAAGGTTGGAAGAAGCCTTCAACCCCACACAGTGCCGGGGCCAAAGGGCACCAAAGATGTAGAGCTCAGAGTGTCCAGGCTAGAAAGGACCTTAGCACATGAACACCATCTTGAAGACCCATCCTCACCGTGTTCTTCAGCCCCATCAGTCCACAGAGGAGCGCATTGAAGCTCTAACAAGTCAGATGACCTCGAGTCACCCAGCAAGTGACTGCCAGAGCTGAGCCTCAAGCCCAGGCCTCTGCACACCCAGTGCGGTGCATGGTGGGCCTTTGTACTGGGCTGCCTTCTCGATGTGGTGACACTCTCAGGCATGGCGGCATCGCCACTAAATTCAGTGGTGACCGTCCAGGAAGCTGGGCTGTGGTCATCTGTGTATGAGCAAGTGTCTACCCCCTCAGACCCGAGTCAGTGAAGGGCCTGAAAACCTGCCCTCCGGACCTAGAGAAGCCACAGTTGTGCAGCTGTGGTTTTTAGTGGGCCCGCTGCCCAGATTATTGGCTGTTTCCTCCTCATAATTTACCTCTAAACACCCGTCCTCTTGAATCCAGGTGCCTCGGAGGCTGTCAGAGTGAGGGCGGGCCCTGTCTAATGCCGTACCTTTATTCTTGCAGGGCAGATCATTCAGAAGGATCAGGAAATCAAGGACCTCAAACAGAAGATCGCAGAAGTCATGGCAGTCATGCCCAGCATAACGTACACTGCAGCCACCAGCCCCCTGAGCCCTGTTTCCCCCCATTATTCTTCCAAATTTGTGGAGACCAGCCCATCCGGACTCGATCCCAACGCCTCTGTCTATCAGCCCCTGAAGAAATGAACGCCAGCTTTGTGTTTGCCCGACATTTGGGTCACGCGGAAGGCATCGCAAAGGAGCATCTCTTGCAGTCAAGATAAAAAAAAAATTGTATTGTGTGGGACTGTATATGTTGTCATTTGAAAAAGAGAAAGGGGGTGGGGGGTGGGGAGAACATCCAAGTCTGATTAGAACTGCCCATCAGTTTTTCTTGTAAATTTTTAGAAAACCTCACAGAACTTTGCAATTTATTTTTCTCGGCCAATGCATTAAAACAAGTCTTGGATTTCACGGAGCCAATTTTGCCTTTTATGTCCTCTTGCATGGTTTCCTCTTGGAAAAAAAACAACACAGGGCTCTGCTTGATTCTTAACCCTCTCTTTTGGTTTGTTTTTTATTTTTGTTTTCTGTTCTTAATTTTTTGTTTGAAATAATCAAGCTAAACCTGCAGATTGGATTCACATGGAATAATGATGAAAATTCTCTTAGTTGGAAAGGGCTCAATAATCTAACAAAGCTTTGATTTTTATAACTGGTATTAAAGAAGAGGATGTTGATGTGATAGGGAAAACGAATGGATTCCCACCCCCTCAAAGGGCCAAACAAATTTAAGGGGCATTGTGGAAGCAGACGGGGGAAAAAACAAATAGCGTGAATGGCCAGTAGTAGAATGGTGGCTGTTGCTTAAAGTCTTTGTATTCCCCCCATGTTTTTAGTCCGTGAGCTTCGCTAGCAGTCCTTCTCACAGTGCCTTGGGAAAGAGACGTTTCAAGAGGAGACTCGGTAGTTTTAAAACCATTCCCCCTCCACTGTCATTTAGCTTCAACATCGAGCTCATTACAGATCATCCTGCAAACAGGCTGTACCGCTGATGGTGGCGACCAAGGTGTTGCGCCTCTTCCGGGTCTTGAGCATTCTGTCACTTGCCTAGGTCGCACTGCACCATACCACACCACATCATGCCACACTCTGCCCTGAGAGAGCCCAGGTAGTGAAGCAGAGAAGCACTCTTGGGGAGGGAGTGCCGGGTTGTGCGCTGTGCTGTATGCCAGAGGCTGTAACGGTGGCCAATAAAAGCAGCACTTCGGGCTTTGTGGCTTTTTTTATTTACACTGTGATTTTCACTCTACACCATCTCGAGTTTGACAGCTGAGCATGACCAACTCTCAGCTATTGTGCCAAGGAGTTTTGTTTGTGTTTTTTTAAAGAGTTCATTCTTTTAAAGAAACTCATAAATTTCACAAAGACTTCAGTTTCAGATGTATATTATACATTGGTAGAAAACTGCACTGGCAACTTTGGGAAGTGTTTCAGAATTGGGTAGGGGTGGGCAGGGAAGGGAGCGAGGGCAGGCAAGGCAAAATTCTATCTGGACACTAAGAGCCTTCAGGAACCAAGTGATCAATTTGGTTTCCTTGCTGGGGATTCTAGAACACAGCTCTTTTCAAAAGTTTCATGTAATTGGCATGTAATGTCTCATTTAAAACAAATTACATAGAATAAGCAAGTCAGTAAAAATAGCAATGTTAAAAGATTCATCACTTTAATCACGGGCCTTCTTTTGGTATAAAAAACAAACCAACAAACAACTTTTCGCTTCAGCCAGATGTGCATGTTGCTGTCATTTTGCATTTTGGAATCATCTTGTGTAATTGTCACCATAAAAGTGTTACTCAGAACTGTCATGGATTTTTCATCTTTGTGCAAAACATGAAAAATTGTCACTGACTCTTTGTGTTGAGGGTTTCCCCCATTTTGCTCCCCTTTGGGACGTCATCTTCGTTCAGCACTTGGCCTTGGCTGCGTTCTTTTATTCTGTGGGGTTTCAAAGAATAAACATTTTCTTGCAGATACAACTACCTTTCTGCCGTTTTAACTTTTAAAAATGAGACCAGCAATGGCGTGTGTCCTCCGCGGGGTGAGGCTGCGGCACTAATTTTTCCCCCTGCCCCCTCCACCATTCCAGGTGGTAGTTGAATAAACACAGCCCAAATCTGCTCAGGAGAAAGCAGAAGCCGGCAAGTTGGGGGAGGAATCTGCCTTGGTGCTCTGGGAGGCCAAGAGTTCAAAGATATAGAGCTCTATATATACATATATGTATGTACTGTACATATATATATGTGTGCGTGTGTATATACATAATATAGTTTTTATGTGTTCCTTATATAAAACATGTCCCTTTTTTTCTCCCTAGGCATCTGATTGAGGCTGTTGCTACCTTGACGTCTTGTATTTCTGTTGTTCTCTTCCCTTAAAAAACATAGAGTGGGTAAACCAGCATTGCAGCATCAGAGCATGCCAGAGCTAGAAGGGACCTTGGAGATCGTTTGGGCCCACCTTCTCATTTTGCAGATGAGGAAACTGAGGCTGAGGGTGATAAAGGAGCTTGCCCGAGGTGCCACATCAAATCTGTGTCAAAGCTAGAATCCAAGTTGCTCCACTTCCAAGATGACGGTCTTTTTCAACTTGATGGAGGATGGAGTGGAGAAGCCCCAATTCCTTTACCCACTACTACCGCCACCTGCTTCCCATTTTCCTTCTCTCTCTGTCCCTCCCAAGCCCCAGTTTGGTTTAACTGCATTTTTAACGTGGTAAAAAGAAAAGGGGGGGAAAAGCTATTAGGATTCCATTTTGTTCCAGCCCTTGGGCTGACCTACAAAGTGACCACTCCTATCCTCCTGCTGGCCCCCTGTTGTTGTTTTCAGTAGCTTCAACTGTTTCCTTCTTCAGAGAAGCCAGATGCCTCTCTTGGCACGGGCTTCTTCTCTTGGCCACCCTTCCCAACTGGTCTTGGCTCCAATTTTGGAAAATTCTGCTCTTGGCACTCCAGCCTCCATCCGCACTCCCATCCCCTTTCGGATTCCTGCCTGTCAAGCTCCTCGCATGAGTACAGTGCTTAATGCCATGAGCAGCGTTGCTGTGTCCTCCCAGCTCCCCAGGAACAGTGCCTGGCTTGGCCTTGGCCCTCTCTGGAAGAATGTTTCCGCCCTCACGATTCCCATTGGCTTGTTGGGTTTCACTTGGGACATCTTCAGGAGTACCTTTTGTAGTTTGACATCCACCATAAAGTAACTACCTTACAATTCTGTCATGTACCATAAAGCAGCGTTTGCTGTCCTAAGATGTTTAAATGTTTACCAGACGAGATTGCTGGGTTTATTTGGACTATCTGAGGAGACGTTAACCTCCCTTCATGTTTACGTAAGGGCATTACCATTAGATGTCTTCACACTCCACTATAATCTTCCCAAGTTATTATTTGAGGCAGCTAGTGCTGCAGTGGACAGAGTCGGGAAGACCTGAGTTCCAATCCAGCCTCAGACTGTGTGACCCTGGGCGGGTCATTTTGCCTTTGTTTACATCAGTTTCCTCATCTGTAAAACGGAGATAATAATGATAGCTATTAATAACAGCTATTTGCCAGGGTTGTTATGCAGATCAAAAGAGGTAATATTTTTTTAAAAAGGGCTTAGCACAGTGCCTGCTTATTCCCAAGCCCCCCACCACCTCCCCCTTACTTCTTTAAGATGATCCCTGGGAACACTGGATTTGGGATTGAAGGACCAGCTCTATAATTTACAACCTGTGTAACTGTAGAGAAGTCACTTTTCATCTCTGGGCCTTAATTTTCCTCCTCTGTGAAATGGGGACAGTGGACTCGGTGGCCTCCGGGTCCTTTAATCCTGTGGCTGTCCCCAGGCCTTCCAGCCAACCACAGAGAGCTGGAAATGGTTAGACAGTCCCTATTCTGCACACACACCCCGGCCCCTGGTGGACTAAAAGCATCTGACATTTCCCATCTGGCTGCCTCATCAAAAATTCACACTAGAGGGAGCTAAGGAAGTTCATTGTGCATCCTTAAAAGTCAACCCACTTAAGCCAAAATAGTGGGCCATTATCAGGTGGTTAGTGCACAGATAGCCAGATTGCTTTGGGATTGGATTGACTGAGACCTGTGAATGCATTGTAAACGCAGCTTATGAGAGGTCAGAGGGACCGGAGGGCTCACCTGGTCCATTTTATGTGGCAAGTTGGCTTCAGGGCCTGGAAAACACCCAGTAGATGCCCCTAGTCCAGTTGAAGGGATGAAGTGCAGGGAAGAAAGGACTTTTACTCTGTCTATCCCAGCATCTCACCCAAGCGCCCCTAGGGGTCAGGCCTAAACTAATTTCTGATCTATTCCCCCACCCCCCTGCCCCGCCCCTAGTCCCCCACACAATGAAGACAGCGTAAGAGCAGGAGCACGGGGACCATTTATTTCCCTCTTGCAACATCCTGTCCTTGGCCTTCTTGGCTCTCAGGTCAGCTTCCCTGAAATGCAGACTCAGAAGCTTGTCACTCTCTTCCATTTCACAAAACTAAGCCCCTGGAGCTTGATTAGAATGAAGAGCTTAATTCCCGCAGAGAAGAGCGCCCCTTTACCTTCCGAACTTTGCAATACCTCAGCTGAGAGAATCTGGACCGCTAAATATTACACGAATTATCCATTGCATTAGGGTGGGAGGTTGGGGCACAGTCAGAGCTGTGGGTGAAGAACTCAATCCAAAGCTAATTAATATCGAATGGAGATTAGACCTGAAATTGGAGAGGTCATGTCTTAATTGAATCAGGGCATTTCTGTCATGGAGACAGAATGATGGTAGAGAGAGGCCACAGAATCGTTTCCAGCAGGGAGCGAGAAAGCCCCTGTGCCCGGCATTTCCTCCCCACTGACGAGTAGGGGCAGGTTCTGCCAGTCCTCCCCGGGGTCTGCCTTCTGCTTCTAGTTTGTCTCGTCAGTGAATTCTTTCCGCAGCATTGCAGGCTTTCACCAAGCATAGGAGACTTCCCCAAGAGCCATCAGATGTTAATCATCTTAGCTCCTATTTCTAGAGCACTTCACAATTTAGAAGCCCCCGTGGGGAGCCTGTGAGGTAAGTGATGCAAGGATTGTTACCGGTGCAGAAAGCGGGGGTGTCAGCCTAGATGGGCACCTAGGTGAAAGCGCTGGGCCTGGAGTTAGGAGATAGTTTGACTATTGGCTCCGGCACTTAGCAGGTTCTGGGACTGAGCAAGTTATTTAACCTTGAGGAGCCTTAGTTTCCTCATCTGTAAAATGGGAGGTGATCATTTCACCATCGACTGCTGAGGATTGTGGGGAAGGGCTTTGTAAGCCTTCAAGGGCCTTGGAAATTTCAACTTACATATTTAAGTGCCTTTCCCAGGATCCCACAGCGGCAGATCAAGAATCTGAGAACACCAAGTCCAGGGCTAGTTCCACTGTGCATCCCTAGAAATGTGCTTCTCTGTCTAGGAGAAATCCTCCTCTGCACCCAGAAGCATACAGAGCAGGGTGTTTCTTACTCTTTGGTGGGTCAGTGGATAGAGTGCTGGGCCTGGATTCAGGAAGACTCAGACACTTACTAGCTGTGTGACCCTGGGCAAGTCACTTTACCCTGTGTGCCTCAGTTTCCTTATCTGTAAAATGAGCTGGAGGAGGAAATGGCAAACTTCTCCGGTGCCTTTACCAAGAAAACCCAAAATGGGGTTACAAAGAGTCATACTCGACTGAAAAATGACTGAATGACAAATACTGGGTGCTGCTACAGAAAACCTGGGGCCCTGGAAAGGAAGGAAAGAGAAAAGCTAGATCTCGAGGGTGACAGATGGTTCTGGGAGCATGAGATGACTCTCGGCTTTACCAGGCAAGCCCCTTACCTGCATATCTCCAAGACCAGAGAGGAATTGGGAGCACTTTTAGGGGACTACTGAAAGAGCAAGCACCCTCCACCAGTGCCAGTGTGGTACTTTCTTAAAAGAGTCACTTCTAAGAGATGAAGTGCTGTGCCCCGGGACACATGGAGGTCCTTGGTCTGGGAACAGTAAGGGCTAGTGGAGCTTGAGATTCATTGCGACCACTCTCAACATGGCATCGTGGGCTCCTTGCAGAGGCTGCACTGTAACAACTGTCCTGTTTTGGTTGTCATTTTTTAATCATGTCCAATTCTCCATGACCCCATTTGGGATTTTCTGGGCAAAGGTACTTGCCATTTCTTCAGCTCATTGGGCAGATGAGGAAACTGAGGCAAACAGGGTGAAGTGACTTGCCCAGGGTCACAGAGCTAGTTAGTGTCTGAGGCTGGATTTGAACTCAAGAAGATGAGTCTTCCTGACTCCAGGCCCAGCTCTCTATGCACTGTGGCGCCACCTAGCTGCCCATAGCACTAAGTGAGGGAAAATCAAAATCCCTAAATAATGCATTGAACAGGATGAGGCTTCAGTGCTAGTTCCCACTCGGTTGTGTTGACCTAGGGCAAACCAGTCCTGCTGGACTTTCCTGGACAGTGAATTTCTTTCACTGTCAAATGAAGGGATTGTCTGAAGTTCCTTCTAGCTTCCCATCCTAGAACCCTCACATTCTGAGGTTACTGACTCTCATATGCCCTCAGAATGAATGTTCTAGGATTTGGGAGTAGGAAGAACCCTGTTACTGTGTTTCCTGTAAGGATCCCAGGCTGTACTGTACACTAGGGCCTCTCTTGTGGCGTTTCCAACCAAGTTATGGGCTAGTTTTCCATATGAATTCTCAGTGGAACTTCTTTCTACTCTGAGAGCCTCAGTATGTTAGAATAGCACATGACCCTGGTGACCTTGATATTCATCTTCTGTCTCTCTGTCTCTATCTCTCCCCCACCTTTCTTTCTGCATCTCTCCCCTCCTTCCCTGCATCTCTGTCTCTGTCTCTCCCTCTTCCCGTGGCTTTGTCTCCTACCTATCTCCTCTTCTTCAGACTGGCTCATCTTTCTCTTACTGGTGTAAATATCCCCCAAAGCTCCATCCTTATTTCTCTTCTCTCTACTCTTTCTCTTAACAATCTCCTGGTTTGTTATCTTATGGAAACCCCTCTTCTGGTTTCCATAGGACATAACGGTATCATCTGTATGCAAACACATCTTCATCTGTATATGTCTCCATCTGGAGAGCCCCAGTCGCTCCCTTCACGTTTCTGCACACCTGACATGGCCTTGGTGTCCCACTCATGAATCAAACTCAACGTGTACAGAAATGGACTTAGAATCATTCACAACAAATATCTATGTAAAGTTTTAAAGTTTGCAAGTGCTTTACCTTCACAACAACCCTGGCAGGTAGGTGCTATTATTATCCCCATTTTATAGAAATACCAAGCTATCATTGATAGTGGGTGCTTGGTTCTCCGGTAGCCCCCTAAAAGACCAGCCCTGTTACGATTCCTCTCAGGTCTTGGAGGTATTCGAGTTAGGGACTTGTCTGGTGAAGCAGAGAAAGTTCCTGAAGGTCAAGCATCTTGCCCAGGGGCATACTCCTGGTAAGTGTCTGAGGCGGAGTTTGAACTTGGGTTTTCCTGATGCCAAGTCAGCTCTCTTTCTGTACTATCTAGCTGCTTCATCCTCTTTTTTTTTTTTTGGCAGTTGGGGTTAAGTGACTTGCCCAGGGTCACACAGCTAGTAAGTATCAAGTGTTTGGTCTGAGGCTGGATTTGAACTCAGGTCCTCCTGACTTCAGGTCTGGTGCTCTATCCACTGTGCCACCTAGCTGCCCCTTGCTTCATCCTCTTTCTCCCTAAATTCTCTTTCAACCTCTTCATGAGGTTGGATGGAACCAAGGGTGTTGCTGGAGCTCATTTGAACTGGCCCCCAAAGCAGACTATTAAATTTTCGTGTGAGCATTTACATGGGACAGACACAAGGAAACACTTCAAATCAGGATGTTCTGTTGATTGTCTAGACTTAAGAAAGTGATGGGGGAAGTGTAAACATTGCATATTAGACTGAAAAGTGTGTCATGATAACATTCTTTTAGAAAGACGGTTGTTAAACATTTACCACCCCCCACCCCCCACCCCGGATGAAATACTTGGCAAAAACATTGTCAGAAACAGAGCTTTGGTCAAAATCTTGATCTACGAACCAGGCCCAGCGAAGGAGCAGGCGATGCTTCCTGTGGGGTAGTCATGGTATTTTTTTGACCACCAAGTTTCCCACAGTTGAATGCAAAGCCAGTGTTGGGGCCCGCATACACTGGAAATCCAGTCCTGTTTCCCAGTCACCCCTCCACTGCCGCAAGAGGGCACACACCGCTTTGGAAAGCCCCAGACGCCCCAACTCCGACCCTGGCAGGAGGAATGCCTCTTTGCTGAGAATCAGCATTGTAGGATTTGCGGTCTGAGAGGGACCCTCAAACAGGATGTTAGAGCTGAAAGGGAATTTGGAATTTAGACTATTCACACTGAAAAGGCCTTAGAGCACAAGATGTCAGAACACGCAGGTCAGAGACGGAAAGGATCTTCTGGTTCAGTTATTCAGTCACTTCTGCCTCTTTGTGACTCCACAAACCACAGTCCCCCCAGGCCCTTCTATCTCTCCAAGTCTGTCCAAGTTCATGACCATTGTTTCCATGACACTGTCTATCCATCTCATCCTCTGCCATCTCCTTTTCCTTTTTTTTTGGTTAGGCAATGAGGTTAAGTGACTTGCCCAGGGTCACATAGCTAGTAAGTGGTTATGTGTCTGAGGCCGGATTTGAACTCAGGTCCTCCTGAATCCAGGGCCAGTGCTCTATCCACTGCACCACCTAGCTGCTCCTCCCCTTTTCCTTTTGCCTTCAATCTTTCTAAACATCAAGGTCTTTTCCAATGAGTCCCATCTTCTCATTCCGTAGCCAAAGTATGGAAACCTAGCCCATGACTTGGTTGGAAATGCCACAAGATAGATCCCAGTGCACAGTACAGCCTGGGGTCCTTACGGGAAACACAGTAACATGGTTCTTCCTACTCCCAAACCCTAGAACATTCATTCTGAGGGGATAACTTCAGAGTCTAAGGGTTCTAGGATTTGGAGAGTTAGAAGGAGCTTCAGACAAACCAATCATTTGACAGTGAAAGAAATTCACTGTCCTTTCAGGAAAGTCCAGTTGCCCTAGATCAACGCAACAGAGCTGGGACTAGGGCTGATGACGATGATGATGCCCTGTTCAATGCATTATTTAGGGATTTTGATTTTCCCTTACTTAGTGCTAACGGCAGCTCGGGGGCGCCATGGTGGATAGAGCGCTGGGCCTGGAGTCAGGCAGACTCATCTTCTTGATCCAGCCTCAGACACTAACTAGCTCTGTGACCCTGGGCAAGTCACTTCACCCTGTGTGCCTCAGTTTCCTCATCTACCAAATGAGCTGGAGAAAGAAATGGCAAACCATTCCAGTATCTGACAAGAAAATCCCAAATGGAGTCATGGAGAATTGGACATGACTGAAAAATGACACGACAACAGAAAAAGACAATTGTCACAGCACAGGAGGCCATGATGCCATGTTGAGATGGCTGCAATGAATCTCAAGCTCCATTAGCCCCTACTATTCCCAGACCAGGGACCTCTGTGTGTCCCCGGGCATATCACTTCATCTCTGTGTTAGAAATGACTCTTTAAGAAAGCTTTAGTATTTAACCTTTGCTTGAATAGCCTGAATTAATTTCTTTAAGTATTGACTGATCTGACAGCCTTGCTGCTCAAGGGACTCTCCAAAGTCTTCCCCAGCACCACAGTTCAGAAGCCTGGATTCTGCAGCACTCAAGCTTTCCTTATAGTCCAACTCTCACAGCCATACATTGTCACTAGAAGGACCTCAGGGCTCATCTAATCCAACTCTCATCTTACAGAGAGGCGGAATTAAGGCCTGGAGACAAGAAATGACTTGTCTGGTGTCATAAGCTGGTTTTGAACTTGATGCCTGAAAACATTTAGGGGAATGTAGGTCCATTAAAAAAGTGGATTCTTCATCTCTTTAGCATGATGCCTGGCACACAGGCACTTAATAAATGCTTAATGACTGCACATTGACTGTTTATGACTTGACCTCAAAGACAGCAAGTCCTGGAACGCATTTTTTAAAAATTGTCTTTCTCTAAGAATCTTCAGGAAATGGAACCGTGACCACATGCCTTTTCCTCGTCAGGGTGTATATGTAAGCCTGAGGTGACTTTTTTATCTGAATCTCAGCTCAGAGATGAAAGAGACGTCCGAGGTTTGACTTCGCCCCTGGAGGAGGGATCCTCTCTGCCTACGTCTTCCCCTTCTGGTAGCCATCTGGTCTCTCCTTGGGTGGAGAGCACACTACTTTTGGAAGCTGCCCCTTCCAATGTCCGATGGGTCTGGTAGTTCAGCATTCCTTCTTTGCAACGGGCAGTGGTTATCTACTAAGATCTTCTCATGTGAGGAGTAGGTGAAGTAAATCCCTTAATACAACAGATCAGTCTTTGCCTACTCGCAGTTTCCCTCTTCAGCCCTCCATTTTCTCATGTAGTTAACAAGAGGGTCGGACCCACTGGACAAGCCTCTTAGGCCTGTAGCATTTGATCTTCCAATATTTTGTCCTCAGATCCTTTTCAGTCGGAACATTGTGTCCCAAGATCCCTCCTGGCTCTAACATTCCCAAACCCATCCAGCTCTAAATTCTTTGTTAGCATGAGGACAGAAACCTTGGTCCCGGCACTTAGCATGCAGTGTGTTCCCAGACGGTGTGGGGTTCTTTGGGTAACAGGGACTCCTTCGCTGAGAGGGGCTTGTGCCATCAAGGGCAGTAGAAACACCAATGGAAACAGTTTGCTGTTTTCTAATCATTGTCTCATCCCTCGTGTCCTTGTTACTGTGTGCAGCACAGGCCAGCTGTGTTTGGAGTGGGCTAAGTCAGTCTCCATTCATGCTGAGATCCCCTTGTGAGAGTGTGTTACTCGGGGTACTAACCTTATTGTGTTCCCCCAGGAAGCTTAGAGCAAATAGGAATGAGCTGAGGCTAGGGGAGAAATTGCAGAACACCTGTGTTAGGGCTAGAAGTATCCTTAGAGGTCCCTTCTTATCCATCCATCCATCCATCTATCCATC
Organism: Phascolarctos cinereus; assembly: GCF_003287225.1. Taxonomy (NCBI): domain Eukaryota; kingdom Metazoa; phylum Chordata; class Mammalia; order Diprotodontia; family Phascolarctidae; genus Phascolarctos; species Phascolarctos cinereus. The sequence continues at coordinate 374,560,208 of NW_027556098.1, read as the reverse complement.
TATCCATCTATCTATCTAGGCAATTGGGATTAAGTGACTTGCCCAGGGTCACACAGCTAGTTAGTAACAAGTGTTTGGTCTGAGGCTGGATTTGAACTCAGGTCCTCCTGACTTCAGGGCCAGTGCTCTATCCATTGCGCCACCTAGCTGCCCCCTCCTCCTTATTTTTTAAAGGAGAAAATAGCAGCCTACAGAGGGGAAGTGATTTGCCCAGGGTCAGAGACAGTACTTGAACCCAGATGTCCTACATCCTTGCCTATATTCTTGCTCCAGGCTACTTCTCAAACCCTGATCTTGGGGATAATGGCTGGCCCTGGGCTGGGGCCTGCAGTGCTTTGGTCAGTTGACGGATGGGACTGACCCATTAACAAAATTATGAAGTTGGTCTTCACTCCTCTTTCCTGCTGGGCCCCAGGGGTGCCTTTCTGGCCTTACGCTATCACGCTTCCCTCCCTCTATGCACCAGTATAGCTGGCTCTTCCCTGTCCCCCTGATGCCCTCCCACTGTCCTGCCTGTTTCTTGGTTCCAGCTCTTCCCTAAGTCAGAGCTATCCACTGTGTGCCTCCCCACCTGTTGAATTCTTATCCATCTCTAAAGCTCGGCTCTGATGCCACCTCCTCCAGAAAGCCTTCCCCCACCTGCCTACTCGATGACCTTGCCCCTCTCTCCCACAATGCCATCCCAACTCGCCTCCCTTTACCTGCAGCCTCTCCGATGCATTTGCTATGGGAGGATATGTACTCTGGTCACCTGTGTATGGACGTACACCCCTACTGGCATACTATGATATGAGCTCCGTGATCACAGGATTTTAAGCTGAAAGAGACCTTCGACATCAGCTGATCAGGCCGTTCACAAAACCCAGGCCCACAAGATGGGTGGAATGACAAGGTTACACAGATAAGACGTGTTGGAGCTAGCATTTAAGCCCAGCCCCTCTGCCTTTATTGGATGTCAAAGGGTCCCCACAAACTCAACCACCATTAGTGCCTCCTGTTCACAGAAGGCGGGAGGAACTTTGGATAAGATGTGGTTTCTGACCTCCAGAATGGGGTGGCAGGGGAAGAGCGGGATGGAGAGAAGACGTGCGGCTAGGATGTTTTGTTCTATAGCGTAGTCATTGACGTATGCAGAGAAATGCAAAGTAAAATACCGTGGATGCTGTCTGGCATTGAGGATAGAATGCTGGCCAGCCTTGGAGCCTACAAGACCTACGTCACTATCACACCAGTTGTGTGACCACGGGCAAGTCAGTGGCTCAGTGGAAAGAGCCTCCAGAGTCAAGGGATCTGGGTTCAAATCCTCCCTCTGCTGATGATTACTACCTGGGCGAATCACTTGCCCTGTCTCTGCCTGAGTCCCCCACACCCCCACCCTCACCTTCACTCCTGCCCGCCCGAAAGGTTGGACCTGCTCTCCTTTTCCAACTCTAGGTCTTGTGAGCCTATGTGAAATCAGTTCACTCCCTGAACTCTTCCTTTCCTTACCCAAAAAATGAAGGAATCAGACAGTCATCCTTTCCAGCTGTAAATCTGTGGTTCTGTGTGAGTTCCAAGAGGGGAAGGCCATTACAGACCTTTCTGTATGAATAAAAGCAAGCTGAATTTCTAGGGCCAAAGGAGTGACTCTCTGATGGTGGTAGCTGAGCATGGTGACTGGCCTGTCTGTGGTTTCGAGGAGTTGGTGGGCTTATAGCTGCTGCCTGGGTAGCAAAAGCTGGAAGGACCAAAGCCTTGGGGGTCATCCTTCATGGGCTGGAAGGGGAAGGGCTATAGGAAGAGTCCTCTGTTCATGGCATCCTCTCCTCTCCCCCATCCCCCAGGCCACTTCCAAGATTCAAACCTCACTGCTTTCTTTTTTTTGTTTTTAGCAAGGCAATTGGGGTTAAGTGACTTGCCCAGGGTCACACAGCTAGTAAGTATCAAGTGTCTGGTCTGAGACCGCATTTGAACTCAGGTCCTCCTGACTCCAGGGCCGGTGCTCTATCCACTGCACCACTTAGCTGCCCCAAGCCTCATTCCTTTCTAACCTGCCCCTGATGCACAGTTGAGTCTCTGCTCTTTTGTTCTGTGTGCTCTTGGTGTGGCCCAGCCTCTGCCCAGAGAAATGGAACATGGGGAGACCGTGGGCATCACTTGAAGACTGGTGGTCAGGAAACAGGGCAGGCCAAGGGGGCGGTGTGAGGGCTATGCAGGGCCCTAGGGGATATAGGCTTCAGAGAGGTCTCTAAGATGGAACACAGGGCCCCAGGGCTTCTGTATGTGTGGAGGAATGTCAGGGCTCAGGCCTTTCTCCAGGGGGAGGTAGAGACCGCAGTTATTCTTTGGGCAAGTGTAGCACTAATCCTAACAAAAAGAGAGTCATCCCTAAAGATTTTACAATCCTTAAAAACTCCAAGGACTCTATAATCTCACTGATTGGGGAATTAAAGATGAAAATCACTACCCATCCATGCCTGCTGTGTGGCTGTTGTGACTGTTGTCCACGTCCTCCCACAGGCTTCTCACTGAGGGTCCACCCACTATGCTGCAGGCCTTTCTCGCTTTCTCCTGACAGCAAGAGGCTCTTGTGGGGTCCTTGAACTATGCTTCTGTCCTCTCTTCCCCACACTCCATGACCAGCCCATCTGCCCGTCCTAGCCTGCCTTTCCTCAATGACAGCCTCTATTGTTCTTACTAGATCCCCCTGTTTCTAGCACGCAGCCCAAGGCATTGGATGCGGGGGGGGGGGGGGGGGGGGGGGAAGCTCAGTTCAGACTGAGAGAAAGCTTCCCATGACTCAGTTTTCCCAGAAAGCCGGAGTGAGGATAAAGACACTTGATGAGAGGGAGTTGGGCAGTCATGAATAGACTGACTTGTCTGTCTAGGTTTAGAGCTTGAAGTGTGGGGTAGGAACTTTGATGGAAGGAAGAGGGTGCTTCAGGATCCCAGCTAGCTGGTGGAGGCACCCTGCTCAACCAAGACCACGTCAGGAAGCCTTTGACTGGCCCACACCGTCAAAATGCCCCATTTTGCCAGCAGCAGCCCTTGGGCCACCATACCTGGTCCAAGCTGGGGAGCCGCTCACTTCTCACAGAAAGCTTGGCCGGTGGATGTCAGACCCTGTTATAGTTAGGTTCACAGCTCTTGCCCAGGCCACCAGGACAGACCTCCCCTGATTCGACCCTTCCTCTGGCTTCCTTCCCAGCACCCGGCTTGTTCCTCAGCCCTGTGATAGGTTCTGAAGGGCAAGGCACAGACTTAGAGCCCGCGTGGGGACACGGGGCTCATCTGGGAAACAACGTAGAGGGAGACCTGAGCTGAGAGATCCTTTAGTCCAACTGCTTCACCTCACAAGTGGAGAGATTTAGGTCCGTAAAGCGAGTTGGACTTTTCTGAGGTCACATAGCCAGTTAGTGGCAGAGCCAGAACTGGAAGCCAGGTGTTCTGACAGCCTGTCTCATGTTTTCTCCAATACAGTGGGCTACTGTCTTTCATCTTTGCCTGGTACCCAGTAGGGACTTAAATGTCTATCGATTCACTTTGGTGCAGTGAGCCTGTGCCCAAGTCACCAGGGCAGGGACTCAAGCTGGGGCAGCTTCTTCAAGGGAAGGAGGGCTCCCACACCCAGGTCTTGTTCCGGAGTCCCCCAAAGGCATCGGGCCTGATCCAGAGGCAGCTACTGCATGATTAGTTAGAGAGAGAAGAGCTAGGAGGCAGTGAGGTCCAGGCAAGAGGGGATGGATGGAAGGGTGGAAACGAGGATGCTCTAGGCTCTAAAGTTCTTCCCAGCTCCAGCATTTCTCTTAACACCTGGGCTAGGAGGAAGGAAGCAAGACCATAGAGAATCACAGGATCTCAGAGTCCAAAGGGCCTTCAAGGCCGCCATCTTGTCCAAGCTTCACCTGAGCAGGAATCTCACTCTGCTACATCTGATAAGTGGCTACCCAGCCTCTGCTTGCAGGCCTCCAGTGAGGAGAAACCCCTTCCCTTCCAAAGCAGCCCATTCCACGTTGGCACAGCTTGGATTGGTAGAAAGTCTCTTCCCTCCATCAGACCTAAATCTCCTTCCCTACCACTTCTCCCCATCACTCCTGGGAATGGAGAAGTTGTTCAGTTGTTTTTCAGTCATGTCTGACTCTCTGTGACCCCATTTGGGGTTTTCTTGGCAAAGACACTATTTGCTATTTCCTTTGCCAGCTCATTTTACAGATGAGGAAACTGAGGCAAACAGGGATAACTGACCTGCTTAGGGTCACACAGCTAGTAAGTATCTTGGGTCAGATTTGAATTCAGGTCTTCCTGACTCTAGGCCTGGCACTATCAATGGTACCACCTAGCTGCAGGAATGAGGAAAATGTGAGTTCAAATCCTGCTTCAAGATACTAGCTGTGCGACACTGGGAGAACGGTCTAATCTTTCTCAGCCTTAGTTTCCTCATCTGTGAAATGCAGTTAATAATAGCTCTTGCTTCACAGAGTTGCTGTGAGAATCAAATGAGATAATAAATGCAAAGTACTTTGCAAACCTTAAACCTAAGGGTGAGCTATTGCTATTATTTCCCCTCTAGGGCTGGATAGAACAGGTCCAATTCTTCTTCTGTGCCATAATATTTCAAATACACGAAACTACTCTTCTGCCCCACTTAATTCCTCTCCAGTTCCTACAGCTGGTGCTCCCATGCCAGGGTCCCCAGTCCCCCACAACGTCGTGATCATCTCCCTTCTGAGCACTCTAGCTCATCAGTGTCCTTCCCAAACGTGGCATCATCCACATGGTCTGAACAGGGCAGAAGACAGTGGAACTGTCCATGACCTGCCTCGTCCTGGACTCTTTGGATGTGGCCTGAGATCACCTTACCCAGATATCCCGGGCATCCTGGAAAGAGGGGCAGCCCATGGGGCCATGCTGATTTCCCCTCTCATCCTGGGCAGCAGGGTCTCCCTTCACATCTGCTATGGGCAGCCTGGCTCTAAGTGGCGTGTTAATTACTATGAACTCCCCCTGGGGAGAGAAAATTCAAACGGGGGTCACCATGGTAACCCAGAGGGTTGCAATGTGACCAGATTTTTAAAGGGCTCCCAGAGTGCTCAGCAAATTACTTCTCTGTGGAAGGGAAGAAGGATCAGAATGAGATCTTGCATCTCTGCTGGTCAGGACTGGGAAGGAAGAGACAAAGCTGCCCTGGGAAGGAGGGGAGAAGGGAGGGTGAAACGGGAGGGGTGGCTTCCTTTTTTTTTAAGATGAGCAGGTACTTCACCCAGGCAGACATGGGTAGGGGAACCAGGCTGGTAAGGAAGACCAGAAATGCTTTTCCCCCTGTGCTCCATCCTCATCCCCATTTTCCAGATGAGAAAAACTTTGATCAAGTCAAGGTCACACATAAACAGAATGCCTGAGCTGAGACTAGAGCCTGGGTCTTCTGAATCCCAGTCTGGACCTCTATCAAGGCCCCAGCAAAGCCCCCAAAGCCAAGAGAAATCAGAGGGGAAAAATAGATGGAAGTTGAGATGCCTAGCAACCTAAAATTCCCTACAGGCTCCTAACCTCCACATCTTTTCCCAATCAGTTGACTTCCTATCAAATGTAGCTTGCCAATCACTTTTATCCTTTACATTCCGTTCCCATTGCTAACCCCAGCCCGGGTTGTCCTCACCTCTAGCCCCCAACCCACGTTCTAGCTTTCTCTGCTTCCTTATTCTAATGCCTCCCTTTCCGTCATACAGCTATCAAAAATCCCTTCTCAAGGCCCAGGTCTGGCCATGACCCTCCCCTCCTCCGAAGCCTTTGGTATCCCCCACTGCCTCAAGATGAGACCTGAACACTGGGAGCCTGGATCTCTGGGGCCCTCCAGCATCTGGCTCCAGCCTAACTTTTCATCCCTAGGTCACATTATTTCGTCACCAACCTTACGTTTCAGCCACATTGGGCTAGAGCCCACTCCTGAATTGCATACCTCTCTGGCCTGGCAGCGTTGTGTGATTGTGAATCTCAGAACACTACAGTCTTCAAAGAAACAACATTTTGGGTGTCCCAAAAGGCAGTAGAGGGAGCCCTGGTGGGCACAAGCTGGCTGCAGCATATTTCCATTAGTGACCCATGTGAGGAAATGTGTGATGTAAGTGGAAAGTACTGTATTCTAAGGACCTGGGTTCAAATCCTGCCTCTGGCACTTAATAGCCAGTATTTCTATATCAGGGCAGCTAGGTGGTACAAGTGGATAGAGTCAGGAAGACCTGAGTTCAAATCCGGTCTCAGACACTTAGTAGCTGTGTGATTTTGGGTAAGTCATTTAACCCTGTTTGCCTCAGTTTTCCTCATCTGTAAAATGAGCTGGAGAAGAAGGAAATGACAAACCGCTCCAGTGTCTTTGCCAAGAAAACCCCAAGTGAGGTCACAGTCAGACATGACTGAAAGGATTGAACAACAAAAATTTACATAGCATTTGTACAGAGCTTTCAGTCTTACAAGGCATTTTCCATACATTATCTCACTCAATCTTCTCAACAACCCTATTATTATCTCCATTTTATAGATGAGGCCTAGTAAAGCAGCTAAGCCCAGGATCACACAGCTTTAAGTGTCAAAGGCAAGATTCAAACTCGGGTCTTTCTGAGTCCAAGTCCACCACCATCTACTGCACTACCTGCCTGTCACTTGCCACATGGGTGACTTTAGACAACTCACTTAACCTTGTTGGTCCTCAGTTTCCTCCTCTGTAAAATGAGTTTTTAAAGTCCCCTCTAGCTGTAAATCTCCAATCCTGTGAGCTCTGCTTACAGCCAAGGCCTATCCCCACAACTGAGGCTCTGTTGAGTGGGGGTAACTGATTGGTGGACCAAACTGGGGGGAAGGAAAAGGAGAGGGGTGTTCCATGGCACCAGGGCTCGGCTGAGTTCATAGGTTAGGGGCAAAGAAAAGGGTGCTGCAGAAATTCCTCAGTTCACCTCTGTCCATCCTAGAGCAATGGGGGGGGACCTGGGCCCCATTCCTGGCCTTTATCCCCACAGAACTCAGAGAAGAGATAAAAAGGGGAAAAAGTCCTAGGACTCAGGGAGAATGGGTGTGTGAGAGCTGAAACACACCAAAAAGACCCCCGAGGCTGCCAGATCCCTCCTCCCCAATGCTGCCTGTTAAGACCGTCTTTGCCCTTCGCACTGTGACACTAGTGAGGCCCAAATTTGGGCCTGGCACAGAGAAGAAGAGGGTCATGGGATTTAAAACTGGAAGGAACCTTAGAGATAATCTAGTCCAACCCCCTTCATTTTACAAATGAGGAAACTGAGGTTGAGGACAGGTAAATGACCTGTCCAAGGTCACTCAGGTAGTAAGTGACAAAGCTATGACCCCATACCAGGTCTTTAAATCCATCATCGCTTCCACTGGACCCCTCTGGCTCCCCAGGGCACTTGAAGGGTTAAACACGCCTGGTGCAGGAGCTTCGTGGTTATTAAACCCATCCATCAGCAGACCCAACTAACCTCATTCTGTCCTGGCAGGCAAGAGCGCTAGGTAGGGCAGTGGATGGACAGCCAAGAGGAGAGAAAGGGAGAAGAGGGGGAGGTAGTAACTCTCAGTTAAGCCCCACTGCCCTGGTGTGGGTTTCAGACAGAATCTTGGGCTAGAGTCAGCCTATCTTACAGATGGGGAAACTGAGGCCCTGAAAAACCCAATAAGAGTGGCTCACATATTGAGGGTGGTGAAGAAAGTAGAGTGATGGTAATAACTCAGCTTGAGGTTCTCTTTACAGTGTCAGCAAGGTGCCCTGTCTTTCCCCCCAGGAGATGCTCCCAGCTAAGGCCCTATCTCTCTGAGCTGATCTCAGCCACTCAGTCTACTCTGGGTGCCCACTAGTTGTGACCCTGGAACTCTGCAGTTTGGAATTATGGGACCACAGGGTTTTTCTCTTGAGTATGTAGGGAAAGGAAAGAAGGGAGCTCTGTATCAAGTAAGGTAACCTTTGTAAAGCACTTAGCGCCTGGCACAGAAAAGGTGCTATCTTAATGCTCATTTGTATACACGTCACTTTGGACTAGACTCTCTGGTCCCAATAAGGGTTTGGTGCTTACTGGGCAAATCCCATTCTTTAGTGAGAACATTGGAATGCCCTGTTTTGTTTTGTCAAGACACAGCCGCTAGGGTTTCCTGGGTTTCCTGTCTACTACCCGACCTTTGCCCCCCTGAGCCACAGACAGAGCTGGCAAAAACCTTAGAACACAGTGTGCCAGAAATGAGAGGGCTTTTAAAATAAAAAATGTTAGGACGTGGAATGTCAGAGCTCGGAGGGCCCTTAGAACACAGAATGTCAGAGCTGGGAGAGCCTTTGAACACAGAATGTCAGAGCTGGGAGGGGTCTTAGAACACAGAATGTCAGAGCTGAGAGGGCCTTAGAACACAGGATGTCAGAGCTGGGAGGGCCTTAGAACACAGGATGTCAGAGCTGGCAGGGGCCTTAGAACACAGGATGTCAGAGCTGGGAGGGCCTTAGAACACAGGATGTCAGAGCTGGCAGGGGCCTTAGAACACAGGATGTCAGAGCTGGCAGGGGCCTTAGAACACAGGATGTCAGAGCTGGGAGGCCCTTAGAACACAGTGTCAGAGCTGGGAGGGGTCTTAGAACACAGGATGTCAGAACTGGGAGGGGCCTCAGAGATCATCTTGTCATTTAACCGATGAAATAATAAAAGAGGGGAGAGACTTACACTAAAGCAGGCTACAAATTATTGGAAGACCTGGGATTGGAATGCAGGCCCCCAGACTCCCCGGCCCTCTCCATGCCTGCTCTACCTCGCCTTCCCCAAGCTTACTTTCAGGGTAAGCAGGGAGGACCCCTCCACCAGAAGTCGGGTGATCCCCTTCTCCTTCCTCCCTTTACCGGCCCATGTCTCCCCTGGTCCTGAATGGCCCTAATCGGTGCCTGGGCACGAGGAGGGCCCCACTCTGGCTGGATGAGGACACGACCTGTCCTGGTCTGAGGCTCGGCCCCTGGAACATCGTGACCTGGGGAGGCAGCCAGGTCTGACTAGGTTAGAGCTGCTCTTGCTAGTGTCTCCGTGGCAGCTGGTGGCCTGGGGAGGGAGGGGAAAGGGAAAGGAATACATTGGCCCCAGGGACCAGGATTCTAGGCTGACGCTGATCAGTGATGACAGCGTCAGCGGGCAGTCTGTTAAGTAGGGCATTGGGAGGAGGGACAAACAGGGAGAGGGGAGGAGGAGGAGGAGGGCCAGGTCAGGGCTCCTCTGTCCCTCACCCTTCCCCCATCAGGGCCCCTAGGAGCAGGTCCAAGGTCAACTGCAGCTACCGGTACATAGAGCCTGTGAGTCTGTGCCCGGGGGTAGATAGACTGGAACTTCTCCCTGTGCTCCTCAACACCCACCCTTCATTCAGACTCTGAAGGCCTCCTCAAGGTCTCCAAACACACCCTGAGAATGGCTCACCTTTGCTCCTGCTACCTGGCATCTCCACCCGGCCCCCTCTCACATACACCCCCTGCCATTTATACCAGCATCTCCACACACCCTCCCACTTTAAGGACAATCTTCAATCTGCCTCCTCCGGGAAGCCCTCCCCCACACTGCCTAGCCCCAAGAACCATCTCGGCATTAACTGCCTTGGCTCTTTCTGATGCCATCGACTCCTGGACTCTTTGTCCAAGCCTCGCGTCTCCACTGAGATCGTGAGCTCCCCCAAGGCAGGGGCCACGCTCTTCCTTTATTCCTCACAGACCCTGGCCCGAGGCAGGTGTTCAGTAGATACTTGGTGAACTGGCATGGAAAGAGATGTGAGCTGGACTAGACCCTCCAAGTTTCCACCTAGCCAGATATTCTGTGTCCACAGGGCCCTCTCAGCTGTGGCAGCTTACTGTTTTGGGGGGGTTGTATTGAGGTCATTCCAAATCTGATGTAGAGGTCTAAGGTCTTTTTCTGCCTCTGCCATCCTAGGTGCTAAGGTCCCTCCCAAACTCTGAAAGTCTATGTTTTAACAGTCCCTGTTCTGAGGCTCCTTTTCATCTTTAACATTCTATGTTCTAAGGACTCTCCCAGCCCTGACATACTCTGTTCTAAGGACTCTCCCAGCTCTGACATTCTGTGTTCTAAGGTCCCTCCCAGCTCTGACATTCTCTGTTCCGAGGGCCTTCCCAGCTCTGATATTCCATGTTCTAAGTTCCCTCCCAACTCTGACATTCTGTGTTCTAAGGGCCCTCCCAGCTCTGACATTCTGTGTTCTAAGGGCCCTCCCAGCTCTGACATACTCTGTTCTAAGGACTCTCCCAGCTCTGACATTCTGTGTTCTAAGGTCCCTCCCAGCTCTGACATTCTCTGTTCCGAGGGCCCTCCCAGCTCTGACATACTCTGTTCTAAGGACTCTCCCAGCTCTGACATTCTGTGTTCTAAGGGCCCTCCCAGCTCTGACGTTCTGCATTCTAAGGACTCTTCCAGCTCTGACATTCTAGGTCCTAGGGGTCCTCCCAACTTTCATGGTCTGTGGTTTTATGAATGGACAGAAGGTGAATTTTCACTTCCGTTTCCCCAGCACCTGGTTTAAGTGCACAGGTCACATGGGCTCTGGCCAGGGGGGAAGGTGCAGGCCTCACAACCTTGGATCAATAAATACTTTTTGAGAGGTTTGTGGGTGAATTGCTCTCTGCCATTATGCGAGGTCTCTGGAGCCAGCCCTGGATTGGGGGTGGGGAGAAGGGTGAGGAAAGCGATAAACACAACCGGGGAAAGAATTATAGATGCAAAATTATAGCCATTACACATGCCGACTTTTTTTCACGTTGATTGTCATGAAAATCATTTCCCAAACGGTATGCGCCAGTCCCTTGGTGGCTCAATCAGCACAGTGCGATCTCGCTTTCCTTCCAATTTGGCTGGTAATTAATTGTTTTTAAAAATACACCCTGACTGTGTCTGTACATGTAGGCCCTAGGCATGTGTTGTCCCTGACGAAGGGTGGCCTTGTTACCCCGCCCCTACCGCCAGGGCAGCTGTAGACTAATTGGACTTGGGCCCTTTTGGGGGGCTTCTGTGATTCCAATGAATAAACACTTAAGGGGTGGGGGTGATTTGGCTTAGGGCCCTTTTGGAGGCTTCAATGAACAAATACATGAGACTGGGGGTGGGGGGTGGGGATCAAAGCTGGGCAGCTGAGTTTACAGTGAGTTCTCTTCATGCTACAAAACCCATGACCCAAAGGGGTGGGTTACACCCTCTCACAGATACTAGAAACCTAAGTATCAGACTCAGCCCCCTACTCTTTCACTGCCCCCACTCCCCATAGCCACAGTCCCGTCGATCCTCTGGACCCCCACCCTCCTTCACAGTCAAGGGTATTATCATCCTCCTCCTGTGCCCCAGGCTCCCAACCTGTGTCATCTTTGACTCCTCATCCTCTCTCAGCCCCCATAAGGGACAATCTGTCACCAAATCTTGTTGTCTCCCTTCAGAACACCCCCAACCCCCTTGCCTCCTGTGACACTGACGCCACCCTGATGGAGGCTCATCACTGCCTCAGACCTTTCCCCTCACCCGTCAGAGTGCTCTGACCATGTCACTCCCTCCCCTCAGCCGATAATGCCCAGTAGCCCTCCATCATCTCTGGGATCAAATATAAAATCTTCTGTTGCTTCAAAGCTCTCCATAACCCACCCTCCTCCTACTTTTCCAGTCTTCTTAGATTTAATCTCTCCCTTGTCGTCTGAGATCTAGTGACACGGGCCTCTTTGCAGTTTTCCAAACAAGATATTCCATCTCCAGATTCTCTGCTTTTTCACTGGCTCCGTCCCATGCATGCCTCCTTATCTCCACCTCCTGGCTCTGCTGGTTTCTTCCAAGTCTCAGCTAAAATTCCACCTTCTGTGAGGAGCCTTTTCCAATTCCTTTTAACACCATTGCCTTCTCTCTAAGACTACCTCCGATTTAGCCTGCCTCTATTTTACTTGTGTATGGCGGCACTTTGTCCCACCCATTAGACTAGCAGCTCCTTGACAGTAGGAACTAGCTGGGTTTTGCTTTTCTTTGTATCCCTAGCTCTTAGTACAGTGTCTGGCACCAAGTAGGTTCATTAAAGGCAGCTAAGAGGCAAAGTGATAGAGCCCTGGATGTGGACCCGAGAAGACCCGAGTTCTAATCTGTGGGACCTGAGCAAGTCATTTAGCATCGGGAAAATGAGCATAATAATAGCACCTACATCCCCAGAGTGGCTGTGAGGAGAAAATGAGGTAATGTTTATGAAGTGCTTAGCAAAACGTCTGGCATGTAGCAAGTGCTTACTAGTGCTTAAGTAATGCGTGTTGTCTCTCAGAGTTTAATAAATGCTTATTGACTTGATTGAAGGGGTCCTGTTTGGGACCACAGGGTTTGGGTTTAGTCCTGGAGAAGTTTGACCTTGAAAAGAGAGGGGAGGGCTAAGGTTTTCTGGCTCTTCCAAACCCTCACACTCTGGCTCAATATTCTTCCAAACCTCATTGAAAAAGCTTGAGTTTGGCTCATGTCTAGCATCTCCTTAAAAGACACTCACAGGATCATTCTAGAAAAGTAATCAATGGGGCAGAGCCAAGATGGTGGAGCAAAGTGAGTGCTTTTGCTGAGTTCTCCCAACACATCTCTCTAAACAACTTTTTAAAAGCTCATCAAACAGAATTCTGAGTAGAATATCCAACAAGAAGTCACAGTGAGTTATTTCACCAGCCTAGGGTAGTTTAGGAAGACAAAATGAGATGTCTGCAGACCCTAGGGTGGGGGTTGGCCATGAGTGTGGCATGGAGGAAATAGCACTCTCTGTGGACCTTGGTGGTGATGGCATCCCAGCACATAAGGACAGTAAGGGGACTGAACACCTGGTCAGAAAGAGATTCCACAGGAGCCCTGTGCTAGCACTGGGCATAGGATTGGGCACCATTGGGCAGCTCTGCTGCCCATTATCCAGTTCAAGGTCTCAGTTGCAGGGTAGAGCAGAATGGTTGTGATTATGAGGGATCAGAGGACCAGAGCTCAGATCAGGAGGGCAGTAACTAGACCTCTTCCTGGATCATACTGCCTTGGAAACACCAAAAACTTACAGGACCCCAGAGGAAGCAGCAGAGAGACATAAAAGACCGAAGCTCAGGTTTGTTATCCTCCTCAGAGATGAACAGAGCTCAATTCTAATGTAAAGTCCAAAGGCGAGAAATAAGCTGGGAAAATGAGCAAACAGCAACAACACCAGCAACAAAAGAACTTGGCCATTAAAAACAACCATGGTGACAGGGAGGCTCCAGACAAACTCAGAAGACAATGACTTGGAAATATCTGCAAGCAAAGCCTCAGAGAAAAATGCAGATTGGAGTCAAAGCCAATAAGAATTCATAGAAAAGCTAAAGAAAGAAATTTTTTAAAAGAGAAAAAAATTAATTTTAAAAATCAGAGTGGTAGAGGAAAAATTGGGAAAAGAAATGAGAGCAAAGCAAGAAATTATGAAAAGAAAATTAGCATCTTGGTAAAAATATTGAACAGCACAAAAAATACTGAAGAAAATAACTTCTTAAAAATCAGAATTGGTCAAATGATAAAAGAGGCACAAAATCTCACTAAAGAAAATAATTCCTTAAACATTAGAATTGGTCAAGCGTAAGCTAATGACTCCATGAGATATCAAGAAGCAATAAAACAAAGTAAAAGAAAAAAAACCTGAAAAAAATAGAAGATGTGAAATACCTCATAAGAAAAACAACTGACCTGGAAAATAGATCAAGGAGAGACAATTTAAGAATTACTGGACTACCTGAAAGCCATGGTCAAAGCCTAAACACCATATTTCAAGAAATTATGAAGGAAAAGTGCCCAGATAATCCTAGAACCAGAGGACAAAGTAGAAATGGAAAGAATCTACTGATCACCTCCTGAGATACCAAAATGAAAACTCCCAGAATATTATAGTCAAATTCCAAAGCTCCCAGGTCAAGGAATAAATATTGTAAGCAGCCAGAAAGAAATTATTTAAATACTGTGGAGACACAGTCAGGATTACACAAGATTAGCAGCTACCTCTATAAAGAGCAGAGGGCTTGGAATATAGTATTCTGAAGGCAAAGGAGCTAAGATCACAACCAAGAATAACCCACCCAGAAAAACTGAGTATAATCCTACAGGAAAATCCTACAGGGATATTTAATGAAATGGAGGACTTTCAAGCGTTCCTAATGAAAAGACCAGAACTGAATAGAACATATGACGTTCAAACACAAGAGTCAAGAAGTATAAAAAAGTCAATATGAATGAGAAATCATAAGGGACTTAATAATGTTAAATTGGTTACATTCTTATATGGGAAGATGATACATGTAAAAAAAAAGACCTTTATCATCGTTAGAGCAGTTAGAAGGAGTCTACTTAGACAGAAGGAATGGGTGTGAGTCTCTTATGCTGGAATTATCTTAAAAGAAAAATTGAAGGATGAAAAAGAGGGATTCACTGGGAGAAAGGGGAGGGGTGGGAAAGAATGAGGGAAATTATCTCACATAAAAGAGATGTGCAAGGAAGAGTTTTTGTGATGGAAGGGAAAACAGGAGGTGGGGGGAGTGGGCAGCATTTGAACTTCACTCTCATCTGAACTGGTTCATAGAGGGAAGAATATATACTCACAGAGTTGGGCATAGAAATTCATCTTACCCAACAGAGAAGGGCTAAGAAAAAAGGAAGGCTAGATTAAGGGAGGCAGTAGAGAGAAACAAAATAGATTTTTGAGGAAGGGACAGGCTATAAAAAGAAAGGATAGATAGAAGAGAATAGGATGGAGGGAAATACACAGTTATCAATCATAACTCTGAGTGTAAATGGGATGAACTCACTCGTAAAACACAAGAGAATAGCAGAATTCAATAGTATGTTGTTTATAAGGGAGACACTTAGAACACAGAGACACACAGAATTAAAATAGGGGGCTGGCTGGAGCAGAATCTATTATGCTTCAGCTGAAGTAAAAGAGGCAAGGGTAGCAATTGGGATCTCAAATAAAGCAAAAACAAAAATAGGCTTAATCAAAAAGGATAATCAGGCAGCTGGGTGACACAGCGGATAGAGCGCTGGGCCTGGAGTCAAGAAGGCTAATCTTCCTAAATTCAAATCTGGCCTCAGCACTTACTAGTTGTGTGACTCTTATCTCAGTTTCCTCATCTGTAAAATGAGCTGGACAAGGAAATGGCAAACCAGTCCAGTATCTGCCAAGAAAACCCCAAATGCAGTCATGGAGAGTCAGACATGACTAAAAATGATTAAACAACTGAAAGCTGTTGGGGGAAGTTGATGGGATGGGGCTGAAAGATGTTAATTAAGTACCTGCTATGTGCAAAGCATAGATACAGAAAAAGCTTTTGACAAAATACAGCACCCATTCCTATTTTTAAAAAAATTAGAAATCATAGAAATAAATGGTGCTTTCCTTAAAATGATAAATAGTATCTATTAAAACAAAGAGCAAGCATCTTTTGTAATTGTAATAAACTAGAAGGCTTTCCAGTGAGATCAGGAGTGAAGCAAGGGTGTCCATTATCACCATTATTATTTTAAATTGTGTTAGAAATGCTAGCCAAAATAATAAGAGGTGAAAAATAAATGGAAGGACAAAGAATAGGCAACAAGGAGACAAAACTATCACTTTTTGCAGATGATATGATGGTATGCTTAGGGAACCCCAAAGGGTCAACCGAAAAACTAGTTGGAACAATGAACAACTTTAGCAAAGGCGCAGGATATAAGATAAACCCATGGAAATCACCAGCATTTCTACAGCCAGAAAGAAGAGATAACTGCAGACAGTATAAAAATATTTGGGAGTCTACTTGTGAAGATACACAAGAATTATATGAACATGATTACAAAAACACTCCATAAGAGCAATTTGGAGCTAAGCCCAAAGAACAATCAAATTGTGCATACCCTTTGACCCAGCAATACCCCTTCTAGGGCTGTATCCCAAAGAGAACATAAAAATGGGAAAAGGACCCACATGTACAAAAATAGTTATAGCAGCTCTTTCTGTGGTGGCCAAGAATTGGAAATTCTTTGGGGATCCCCATCCACCGGGGAATGGCTGAGCAGGTTGTGGTATATGATTGTAATGGAATACTATTGTGCTATAAGAAATGGTGAGCAGGATGACTTTAGAAAAGCCTAGGAAGACATATACAAACTGATTCAAAATAAAGTGAGCAGAACCAGGAGAACATTGTACACAGTAACAACAATATTTTGTGATGATAAACTATGATTTACTTGGCTCTTCTCAGCAATACAAAGATCCAAGACAATTCTGAAGGACTCATGATAAAAAATGCTATCCACACCCAGAGAAAGAGCTGATGGAATCTGAATGCAGATTGAAGCAGACTATTTTCACTTTCTTTCTTTTTTTCCATGGTTTTTTCCTTTTATCCTGTTTCTTCTTTCACAACATGACTAATATGGAAATGTGTTTTACATGATTGCACATCTATAACCTATACCAAATTGCTAACCTTCTTAGGGAAGTGGGAGAAGAGGAGGGAGAAAATTTGGAACTCAAAATTTTATATAAAAAAAGAATGTTAAAAAATTGTCTTTATGTGTAATTAGAAGAAATAAAATACTATTTGAATTTAAAAAACAAAAACACTCCACACAAATAAAGACATCTAAATAATTGGAGAAATATTAGTTGCTCATGGGTAGGCCACTCCAATATCGTAAAAATGACAATGCTACCTAAATTAATTTACTTATTCAGTGCTATACCAATCAAACTTGAATTATTTTACAGAATTAGAAAAGATAACAGAATTCATCTGGAGGAACAAAAGGTCAAGACTGTCAAGGGAATCAGTGAAAAAAATTTATAAAGGAAGGGGGCTTAGCAGTGCCAAATCTCAAACTATATCATAAAGCTGTAACTATCAAAAACAATCTGGTACTGGATAAGAAATAGAGCAGTGAATCAGTGGAATAGATTAGATTTACAATATACAAAACCAAAATAATCCAGTACCTAAGATGCTAGCTATTAGGTCAAGAACTCACTCTTTGGGGAGGGGGGAAAACAGCTGCTGGGAAAACTGGAAAATGGTTTGGTAGAAACTAGACTTAGATCAACATCTCATATCATATACCAACATAGGCTCAAAAGTGGTACATGATTTAGACATAAAGTATGATATCATAAGCAAATTAGGGAAACATGAAAGAAATTACCTGTCAGATCTATGAATGGGGAAAAGTTCATGACCAAATAATAGACAGAGAGATTCGTAGAAGGTAAAATGGATAATTTTGATTGCATAAAATTAAGAAGTTTTGCACATACAAAACCAATATAGCCAAAATTTGGAAAAAAAAAAAAGCAGGAAACTGGGGCAGGGCAGGGTAGAGATGGGGAGAAGATTTACAGTAAATTTCTCTGACAAAGGTCTCATTTCTAAAATATATAGAGAATTGAGCCAAATTTGTAAAAACAGGAGGTACTCCCCAATTGATAACCCATCAAAGGATATGAACGGGCAGTTTTCAGGGGAAGAAATCAAAGCTATCAATAGTCATATAAAAATGTTCTAAATCACTAATAATTGGAAAAATGCAAATTAAAACAACTCTGAGGTACCACCTTCTATCCATTAGATTGGCTAATATGACAGAAAAGGAAAATGACAAATGATAGAGGTAGAAGGGCTGTGGGAAAACAGGTACACTAATGCATTGTTGTGAACTAGTCCAACCATTCTATAAATGTTGTGATTGAAATTAAGGTAAACTGAGGCACAAAATTCTGAGCACATTCAATTTATTGGTAAGGCTTCTTGTTGTCCAGTCATTTCAGTCGTGTCTGACTTTCCGTGACCATTTGGGGTTTTCTTGGCAGAGACACTGGAGTGCTTTGCCATTTCCTTCTCCAACTCATTTTACAGATGAGGAACTGAAGCAAACAGGGCTAAGTGACTTGCCCAGGGTCACACAGCTGGGAAGTATCTGAAGCCAGATTTGAACTCCAGGCCCAGGACTCTATCCACTGCACCACTTAGCTGCCCCCATTGGTATGTCTAGCAATGACTGATAAAAGAGTTCTTTAACTCCTCAGCAAGCCAAAAGACCTTGAATGAGGGCAGATCAATCATTTTTACAGGCAAAAGCTAGAAGGCAGCTTCCTAGATGGCGAAAACAGTGATTGGCTGGAAGTTTGGAATGCAGGCTAGCCACAACTCCTCCTTGTCGTTAAGGAATGCTGATTGATTTATGGTGTCCCTGGGCATCCTGCAGGGCTTGTTCGCAATATTACAGTTCTCTCTTGATTGTACATGGACATGCAAGGCTCCTTAGTAAGATAATGGGTCTCCCTTAATTGTATGTGAGCAGGAAGGTGTGTAGAGATAATATATTACTTTAAATTAAGGTGATTTATGGAACAACTTAGCTCAGAGAGGAAGGCTGAACTTCTGAACCTACGAACTTCTTAACTCAAAGACAAAGAAAGGGATTTAGGTAGTTATACAAAATGCAGAATAAAATCAACTACAAATAGGATTAATTACAAAAATAGAATCAACTGAAATGGAAGCAATGTGATTCTCTCAAGAACAATTTGGAACTATACCCTAGGGGCTATAAAACTGTGCATACTCTTTGACCCAGAAATACCACTACTATGTCTGTGTCTCAAAGAGATCAAATAAGAAGGAAAATGGCCCATATGTATAAAAATATTGACAGTCGCTCTTTTTGTGGTGGAAAGAATTGGAAATTGAGGGGATGCCCATCAACTGGGGGAAAACTGACTGAGCTACAGCACACTATTATGCTGTAAGAAATGATAAGCAGGATGCTTTTAGAAAAACTTATATGAATTGGAAAGACTTATGTGAATTGATACAAAGTGAAATGAGCAGAACCAGGAAAACATTGTACACAGTAACAGCAGTATTGTAAAGGTAATCAGCTGTTAAAGACTTAGTAACTCTGATCAGTGCAATGATCTACCACAACTCCAAAGGACTTATGATGTAAAATCCTATCCACTTCCAGAGAGAGAACTGGTAGACTCTATACATAGTATAGAATGAAGGATTTTTTTCCCTTTATTTTTCTTGTTTTTTTTTTTTAAAGAACTTGGCTAATGCAGAGATGTTTTGCATGACTTCACATGTGTAATGAGTATCATATTTATTGGTTTCTCAAAGGATGGGGAAGAGGTAGAAGGAAGGAGAGAATTTTGAACTAAAAATAAAAAGAATTTTTTAAGTATTCACTGTATAGGGTAGAACAGGTATAAGGCAGTCATGTCTTTTCCTCACACACACTCCACACACAAAAATACTAAAACCACAAAAGACTCAAAATATCTCTTGTAGATAGATACTTAGGACAGGAATCCATCCAGGAGTATGTTGGAGCGGATTGTTAAATTTTCATTGTGAACATTTACCCCCCCCAATCAGCAAACACTCTAAATCAGGACTTGATTTATCGTTTTACTGACTATCTAAACTTAAGAAAGTGATGAATAAAACATTAATTAAGTAATGAATGCAGATTCAACTTACAGGCTTGCCATGAGCACTTTTTTTGAGAGCTGATTGTTAAACATTTGCTAGCACATTGCTACCAGTAACCCATCCTTCCAATAATCTCTCCCTACAAGTTCATAGGATTTTACCTCTAGAGCTGGAAGAGACTTTAGAAACCATCTAATCCAAACCTCTCATTTTACGGATGAGGAAACTGAGGCCAAAAAAAAAAGATTAAGTGATTTGACTAGGATTTTGCAGCTGGTAAGTTTCTGGGAGCAGCTTGGGGGTAGCTAGGTGGCACAGTGGATAGAGTACCAGACCTGGAGTCAGGAAGACCCGAGTTCAAATCCAGTCTCAGATGTTTATTAGCTGTGTGAACTTGGACAAGTCACTTAACTCCATTTGTCTCAGTTTCCTCATCTATGAAATGAACTGGAGAAGGAAATGGCCAACCACCCCAGTGTCTTTGCCAAGAAAACCCAAAATGGAGTCATGAAGAATCAGACACAAATGAAATAACTTAACAATGAGTATCTGACATTAAATTTGAACTCTGGTGTCTGCATCTCTATCTATCAATTTCTATATCTATATACAATATGGATGTAACAGCCAACATTTATATAGCACTTACTGTATGCTCTATTTCTACATCTATATATCTACATAACCCCTAACATTTATATAGTGCTTACTTTGTGTATGTGTTATACCTATAGCTATTGCTATTTCTATATCTATCCACACATATATATCTATATCTATACACATGTATCTATGTATAGGTATATACTTACTCATATATGCAAATACAGAATATATACAATTCCCTGCCATCCTTTCTGCTACTCTGCTCCATCACTGAAAAAAAAAAAAAAAGAATAGAGCTCCACAGGACAGAGGGCCATTTTGTATTTTTCTTGGTTTTCACAGGCCAAAGAATCTATCACCAAGTGATAAGTTATTATTATTTTTAACTAATGATAGTAAAAGGAACCAGCATTTTTTCTACTATTTTCAGTTTTATAAAGCTTTTTCTTTACAACAAACCTTTGAGATCAGTGGTACGGGTGCTATTATTCCCATTCTATAGATGGGGAAAGAGAGGCCCAGAGAGGTGAAATAAAGGCAGCAGGGTGTGGTGGAAAGAACACTAGACTTGAGTCAGGAGACCTGGGTTCCAGTTCTGACTTTATGACTTATATTCCTTGTGTTACATTGGGCAAGACACTTCTTTAGGTCTCAATTCCCTTCTCTGTAAGAAGAGAGGGATAGACTAGAAGTTTTCTAAGGTTAGGTAACTTGTCCAAGGTGACGCAGGGAGCAAGCTTTGGGCCTTGAAATTCAAACTCAGGTCTCCTGATCTTGTCTTCCCTCCAGTCCATTGCCTCCCAGGACTGGTATAAGTTTAGAAGAAGAGTCTAGAAAGGGCAAGTGTGAAGCACTGATTGTTGGGATTTCAGGTGTTATACCAGGAGAGCAAGAGGGGGGAGGGATTTAGGGGCCAAGGTGCTTCCTGGTAGCCCCTTACCTCCCCCAGGTAGATGTCTGCTTCCTCTTCCTCTGGGCAAGGCTGAACAGGCCAAAGGCGTTCTGGTGTTCTAAGTATAATCAATCACATTGCAAACTCATTACTTGCTCACTATTGGGTACCAGATCCTATGTCAGAAATGCCAAGAGAAAAGCATCTGCCCTCAAGGAACTTGCATTCTATTGAGGGAAACAGCAGGTAACCTATAAGTACAAAACACATACAAGGTAAATGAGGTAATGGGGGGGGGTGGCACAGCAGCGGGAAAGGGCAGGAAAGATG
Organism: Phascolarctos cinereus; assembly: GCF_003287225.1. NCBI lineage: Eukaryota > Metazoa > Chordata > Mammalia > Diprotodontia > Phascolarctidae > Phascolarctos > Phascolarctos cinereus. The sequence continues at coordinate 374,538,906 of NW_027556098.1, read as the reverse complement.
TTACTATGTCAGAGGCACTATCTGAGCTGAACTTTGAAAGAGGCTGGGGATGCTGGGAGGTGGAGGTAACGGGGGGGGGGCATTTCAGGCAGGAGGGACAGCCAGGGCAAAGGGGCGTCATGAGAAAGGGGAGGGAAAAAGGCCAGTTTGACAGATGATAGATTCTGTGAAGGGGAGTAGTAAGGCCAGAAAGGGTGATTGGAGCTGAGGGGCTTTAAATCTGATCCCAGAGACAATAGGGAGCCTTTGGATCTCCTTGACCAGGAGAGACACTCTGGACGGAGCTTTGCCTTAGGAATATCACCTGGGCAGCCAGGTTGTGGAGGCTGAATGGGTGAGCAGAGAGACTTGAAGCAGGAGACCAAATAGGAGAAGATTGTAAGAGGAGAGAGGTGCTGAGGGCCTGAACCAGGTTGGGGACCTCCAGAATATGCAGGGATGAATCCACAAAACTTGGCAACTGATTGAATATGGGGAAAAGAGAGAGTGAGGGGTCTAGGATGACTGCAAGAGGCAAAGAGCTTCAGAGGACCGCAGGCCAGGCATGGCTGGTGGGGAAGCCCCCAGACCTTGCTGGTTTCAACACTTCCTGTTTTTGTCTTTCCCCAAAGCATGGTGTGTCTGAGACAGTTGTCACCACAAGCCCACAGTTCTGACTTTCCCCCTTCCCCCTCCCCTCTTCTGTCTTGAAGGTTCCTCTTGGACCCTTTGTGGCCCCCGCTCCATCCTTCTGAGGGCCTACCCCTTTGGGGAAGCCTTCCTTCCCAGCCTCCCCCACCATCACTGATCTGTGTGGGGGCTAAGGAAGCACCGGAGTTGGGAGTGGTCTGCCTCAACGGCTGTTTATTCTTTATGTAGATGTTATGTCTGACCCTCGTTTGGGGTTCAATCTTTTCCCCCTTGTTGGGCTTCTGTGTTTCAGCCTGAGATAGACAAGGGTGGGCTGGTAAATGTTTAACAACTGCATCTTGGGGGAGGGGGGCATATCTTTTCCCCCTTGACACACGTTAAAGTTAAATTTTCATTGTCAACATTTTTTTTCTGTCTCTTGAGTCTAGACCAAGGGTCACAGACCTGCCACGTGTGGCCTTCTAGGTCCTCGGGAGGGATCTTTTGACTGAGTCCAAGTTTTACAGAACAAATCCTTTTATTAAGGGGATTAGTTCTGTGAAGTTTAGATTCAGTCAAAGGGACGCACTTGAGGACCTAGAGGCTACAGGTTCCCCACTCCTAGTCTAGACCGCCAACAAAACAATAAAATAAACCGTGATTTGTGGCATTCACCGACTTCCAAGGTGTAAATGTTCACACTGAAAATTGAACAACCGGCTTTCCCGAGAAGTTAGAGCTGGCTCCAGTCCTTCCTTACCCACACACAGACCTGGGCCTCGGGTTCTGTTTTGAAAAGGGCACCAAATGGGGAGTTAGAAGACACGGGTTGGGGGCAGCTAGGTGGCACTGTGGATACAGCACCAGCCCTGGAATCAGGAGGGCCTGAGTTCAAATCTGACCTCAGACACTTGCTGTGTGACCCTGGGCAAGTCACATAATCCTGTTTGCCTCCAAAAAGAAAAAAAATATATAGGATAAAGTCCCAGCTTTGCCATTTGTTACCTAGGTGACCTTAGCAGGCCACCTCTCCCTCTTGGGCCTCAGTTTCCCCATCTATAAAATGAGGGAGTGAAACTAGGGGACATTCAGGGGTCTCCCAGTTCTGACATTCTTTGTTTGAAGAACCCCGCCAGCTCTAAAATTCTGTGAATCCCAGACTGTCTCATTTTATTCTCTGATTGGCTCGTGCGTCTCACAGGTGAGACAGTGAGTTCCTTTGTAGCAGCGACAGGGAGGGCTTTCTCCTCCTCTCAATCTCCCCACACCTTGCCCCCGTTTTTGTTTTTGTTTTTGGTGAGGTGATCGGAGTTAAATGGCTTGCCCAGGGTCACACAGCTAGTAAGTGTCAAATGTCTGAGGCTGGATTTGAACTCAGGTCCTCCTGACTCCAAGGCTGTGCCACCCAGCTGCCCCATACACTTCCCCCCCCCGGAGGCAGCACAATACCAGGCTGGGGGGTTAGCATAGACTTGTTGGTTGACTGCTTCCTGGTCATCACTATCTCAGCAATAGATCGCTAGTGAGACAGTTAATGGGGTTGATGGCTTCCCATGTGTGGGGGGACCTGTGGAATAAGGGGGAGATTATTATTGGGACGAGAGATGATTATGATGTCAATGCCAGAAGGCCTTCATGTTGTATTGAAAGCATCCTGGGACGAAGAAAAATTTGATCCAACATGCAGCTGGAGTGGGTGTCAAGCCATGCCCAGAAGGGACTCAAAGAACCGTTTCTTGGAAGTCTATTTGTCAGGCCTCCTGGCATTCCTGGCCAGTGTGAAGGGGCGGGCAGAAGCATGTCTGTTTTATTTTCTGATGGGTACAACGAAGCCCAGAGAGCCCATGAAAATGGGAACATGAAGGAGCCTAAAGGACCCCTCAGGAAATGAAACATATAGTTTATTTTGCCTACAGAAGATATGTTTGCTTATTTATTATCATGAGTCACAATGAATATGTTGTTTGGAGTTAAATAAAGATAAAGATGGCAATGCTGGGTGTTCATATGGATTTGTGGGCTCCTTATAAGTCCAAGGCTCTCAGTGGTTTGCAGGTTTGGAAGAACTATTCTAAGGGTCCAACCCAGCTCCAACATCCTGTGTTCTATGGGCTCTCCCACCTCTGACATCCTGTGTTTTAAGGCCCTCCCAGTTCTGATATTTTGTGTTCTAAGGGCCCTCCCAGCTCTGACATCCTGGGTTCTAAGGGTCCTCCCAGCTCTGACATTCTGTGTTCTAAGGGCCCTTCGGTTTCAGGCCCCTTCAGAACTCCTGGAAAAGCTCAAAAAGGACTTTAAAAATCAAATAAGAGTAGGAGCAATGAGAGTGATACAATAGAATCATGAAAAAAGGGTCAACAGCTTGGTAAAGGAAGCACAAAAAAATCGAAAAAAGATATATGAAAATTCACTGAAGAAAACAACTCCTTAAAATGTAGAATTGGCCAAATGGAAAAGGAGGTACAAAAGCTCACTGAAGAAAATAAATCCTTAAAAATTAGAACTGGGCCAGTGGAAGTCGATGACTCCATAAGACATCAAGAAACAAAAAACTATCAAAAAGAATGAAAAAATAGAAGAAAATGTGAAATACCTCATTGGAAAAATGACTGACCTGTAAAATATGTCCAGGAGAGATGATTTAAGAATTATTGGGCTAGAGGAGTTCCACTTCTGGGAGCCAAGATGGAGGAGTAAAAAGGTAGTCGCTGTCACCCACCCCTATCAACCTCTGAAAGCCCAGAAAATATTGCCCCAGGAAAAACCCTGGAACAGCTGAACCAGAAGAAAGATGGGGAGCAGTAGGGCAGTAGCCCAGGTAGCTTGAGGGATTAACAGGAAAGGCCCCTCTTGCCCTGGGGGAAGGGGAGCAATGTGGAATGGGAGGAGTCCCAGCCAGCTTGCGGAAAGCCCCCCTTGAGCACACCAGGAGGAGATCCTGAAAACCAGGTGGTGGAACAGGCAAATACCAACACCTGGACCTCCCAGTGACTTAGTGAGGGCAGGGGAACCAGTGGAAACCAGCTCAGAAAACCACCAGGTGCCTCAGCATTCTGCAGCAAACAGGTCTGCCAGTGCCTCAGCAAAAATAAGGGAAGCAGGGGGCAGAGCCAAGATGGCAGAGTGAAAGCAGTGATTTCCTTGAGCTCTCCCCCAAACCCCTCCAAATACTCATAAAAAATGGCTCTAAACAAATTCTGAAGCAGCAGAACCCACAAAAAGACAGAGTGAAACAAATTTCCAGCCCAAGACAACCTGGATGATTGATCAGAAAGGTGTATTGCACCAGGCTGGGAGCGCAGTGCGGTGCAGTGTGGGCGCTGCAGGCCTCAGCAAACCTGGAGCAGGCCTCAGAGGACTGAATCTCGGGCACCTGTGGAGGTTTCCAGACTCCTCAATCCACGAATGCCAAAGACAACTTAGAAGGTCAGTGGGAAAAGTCGGTTTCTTCGGTGCTGAGACAGGAAGGTGGGGTCTTAGCTTCATTCCCCAGGAACAGTCCTGGCGGGGGAGGGGGAGGCACGCAGCTGCTTCCTGAGCTTCCCGCCCACAGACTGGGGGGGAATCCAGTGGCTGATCAGAGAGGGATTGCAGGGATCTCTTTGCCAGTGCTGAGGCAGGAATCTCTTGCTTTGCCCGTGTTTGGATCTGGGTCACAGTTCTGGGTGGCGGTGCTGGGGTGAGGAGGAACGCTGGCGTGGTAGAGCTTGGAGTGGCTGTGGAGAGGAGCCCCTCCTCACAGTTCCAGGACAGAAAGGAGTACTTGTGGTAACAGGCCAGGAAAGGAGTAAACACCTCGCCCCTTATCATACCACCTTGGAAGAACTGAAAATTTACAGGTCCCTACAAGTATCTCTGAAAACAGCTACACAAACCCCTGAAGCTTGGGACAGTACATTCTCCACATTGGAAGCAGATTTGTACCCTAGCAAAGAGTTTAAAACTCAAGTAATTGGCCGGGATCATGAGCAAGCAGTGCAAAAAGAGTCAGACTATATGATCTTACTTTGGTGACAAAGAAGATCAAAACATACAACCAGAAGAAGACAACAAAGTCAAAGCTCCTACATCCAAAGCCTCCAAGAAAAATATGAATCAGTCCCAGGCCTTGGAAGAGCTCAAAAGGGATTTTGAGAAGCAAGTAAGGAAAGTAGAGGAAAAACTGAGAGTGATGCAAGAAAATCATGAAAAACAAGTCAACAGCTTGCTAAAGGAGACCCAAAAAAATATTGAAGAAAATAACACCTTAAAAAATAGCCTAAGCCAAATGGCAAAAGAGGTCCAAAAAGCCAATGAGGAGAAAAATGCCCTAAAAAGAAAAATTGGCCAAATGAAAAGGAAGTCCAAAAGCTTACTGAAGAAAATACTTCCTTAAAAATTAGAATAGAGCAATTGGAAGCTAGTGACTTTATGAGAAATCAAGACACTGTAAAACAAATCCAAAAGAATGAAAAATTAGAAAACAATGTGAAATATCTCATTGGAAAAACAACTGACCTGGAAAATAGATCCAGGAGAGAGAATTTAAAAATTATTGGACTATCTGAAAGCCATGATCAAAAAAAGAGCCTAGACATCATCTTTCAAGAAATTATCAAGGAAAACTGCCCTGATATATTAGAACCAGAGGGCAAAATAGAAATTGAAAGAATCCACAGATCTCCTCCTGAAAGAGATCCCCAAAGAAAAACTCATAGGAATATTATAACCAAATTCCAGAGTTCCCAGGTCAAGGAGAAAATTCAAGTACTGTGGGAACACAATCAGGATAACACAAGATTTAGTAGCATCTACATTAAAGGACCGGGCATGGAATATAATATTCGGAGGGCAAAGGAGATAGGATTACAACCAAGAATCACCTACCCAGCAAAACTGAGTATAATCCTTCAGGGGAAAAAATGGTCATTCAGTGAAATAGAGGACTTTCAAGCATTCTTGATGAAAGACTTTCAATATGAGACTCAGGTGGGAAAATTTGACTTTCAAATACAGGACTCCAGTGGAACATGAAGAGGTAAATAAGAAAGAGAAATCATAAGAGACTTATTAAGATTGAACTGTTTCCATTCCTTCATGGAAAGATGATATTTATAACTCATGAGACCTTTGTCAGTATTAGGGTAGTTGGAGGAAAAAAATTATGTATGTATAGATAGATAGATAGATAGATAGATAGATAGATAGATAGAGGGCACAGGGTGAGTTGAAGATTAAGAGGTCATATCTGGAGAATAAAATTAAGGGATGAGAGAGGATTATACTGGAGAAGAAGAAAGGGAGAGGTAGAATGGGGTAAATTATCTCAAAAAAAACAGAAAAGAAAAGCTCTTACAGTGGAGGGGAAACGGGGAAGGTGAGAGGGAATGAGTGAATCTTATTCTCATAGGATTTGGCTTAAGGAGGGAATAACATACACATTCAATTGGGTATGGAAATCTGTCTTACCCTACAGGAAAATAGGGGAGAAGGGGACAAGAGAGCAGGGGGATGATAGACAGGAGGGCAGATTGGGAAAGGAGGTAATCAGAAGCAAATACTTCTGAGGAGGGACAGGGTCAAAAGAAAGAATAGAATAAATGGGAGGGCAGGATAGGATTAAGGGAAATAGAGTTAGTTTTTCACAACATGTCTACTATGGAAGTGTTTTGCATAACTGCACATGTACAACCTGTATTGAGTTGCTTGCCTTTTCAATGAGGGTGGGTGGGGGGGAAGGAAGAGAGAAAATTTGAAACCTAAAGTTTTAAAAACATATGTTTAAAAAAATGTTTTCACATGCTACTGGGAAATAAGAACTACAGGAAATGGGGTACAGAAGTCTATCCTGCCCTACAGGAAAATAGAAGAGGAGGAGGATAAGAGAAGGGGGAGAGATAGAAGAGAGGCAGACTAGGGGAAGGGTATTCAGAATGCATGCCATCTTGGGGTGGGGGAGGGGTGAGATGGGGTAAAATTTGGAACTCAAAAACTTGTGGAAGTGAATGTTGAAAACGAAAAATAAATAAATTTATATTAAAACAAAGAAAAAGAAAAAGAAAAAAAAATAAGGGAAGCAGCACTACAAAGGGCCCCAGGCAGATAAACACCCTGTAACATCCATCTGAAAGGAGCTGAAGAAAGCAACCTAGAGTTGCTGGAAAGTTCCAGCCTTGCTGATTCCAGCCCAACACCAGGTAAGCTGCCAGAACCCTACAGCCTCCAAATGCCAACCAAGAGGAGATCTTGAAACCCAGGTGGTGGAGCAGGCAAACACCAACACCTGGCCCTCGAAGTGCCTCAGTGAGGGTGGGGGAACCAGTGGAAATCAGCTCAAAAAACCCACCAGGTGCCTCAGCGTTCTACAGCAAATGGGTCTCCTGGTGCCTCAGCAAAAATAAGGGAAGCACAACTACAAAGGGCCCCAGGCAGATAAACACTCTGCAACATCCATCTGAAAGGAGCTGAAGAAAGCTAAAGGAAAGGAAAAGCAGGCAACCTAGAGTTACCTGAAAGTTCCAGCCTTGCTGATTCCAGCCCAACACCAGGTAAGCTGCCAGAACCCTACAGCCTCTAATTGCCAACATTAGAGGCCCCAGCACACAAAGCCAGTGACCAGGACCTAGGTTCCCAACACAAGAAGCTTGGGTCAGTGCCCTCTGCTCCCCAGCAGGAGAGCTCAATCTCTTTAAAGGCCAGGGAATATAGAAACACCATGAGTAAAAAGAAATGTACCATAGATTCATATTATAAGAAGAGTGAAGATCAAGGCAGAAATTCTGAAGAGAACAACATTGTTAACAGACTCACATCTGCAACCTCAAAAGGGAATATGAACTGGTCTGAATCCCAAAAACCCTCCTTAGAAGAGCTCAAGAAGGATTTTAAAACTCAAATGAGAGAGGTAGAAGAGTCGTTAAAAAATACAATTGGCCAACTGGAAAAAAAGTACACTGAAGAAAACAAGTCCCTTAAAAATACAATTGGCCAATTGGGGTAGGAGGTACAAAATCTAATAGAAGAATTATTGGACTACCTGAAAGCCATGATTAAAAAAAGAGACTGGACATCATATTTCAAGAAATTATCAAGAAAAACTGTCCTGATATCCTAGAATCAGAGGGTAAAATAGAAACTGAAAAAAATCCTCCAATCACGTCTAGCAAGAGATCTTAAAATGAAACTCCTAAAATATTATAGCCAAGTTTCAGAGTTCCCAGGTCAAAGAGAAAATACTACAAACAGCTAGAAAAAGAAAAAAAAACAATTCACATGTTGTGGAACCACAGTCAGGATCATATAGGATTTAGCAACTTCTACATTAAAGGACTGGAGGGTGAGAAAATTGGAACACTAATGCGTTGTTGATGGAGTTGTGAACTGATCCAACCCTTCTGGAGAGCAATTTGGAACTATGCCCAAAGGGCTAAAAAACTGTGCATACCCTTTTATCTAGCAGTATCATTGCTAGGTCTGTATCCCAAAGAGATCATAAAAAAGAGAAAAGAACCCATATGCACAAAAATATTTATAGCAGCTTTCTTTGTGGTGGCAAAGAATTAGAAATTGAGGGGATGTCCATCAATTGGGGAATGGCTGAACAAGTTGTGGTATATGAATGTAATGGAATACTATTGTTCTATAAGAAATAATGAGCAGACAGATTTCAGAAAAACCTGGAAAGACTTGCATGGACGGATGCTGAGTGAAGTGAGTAGAACCAGGAGAACATTGTACACAGTAACAGTCACATTGTGTGATGATCAACTTTAATAGGCTTAGCTTTTCTCAGCAATACAATGATCTAAGACAATTCATGATTAAAGTTGCTATCCATGGGCAGCTAGGTGGCACAGTGGATAGAGCACCGGCCCTGGAGTCAGGAGGACCTGAGTTCAAATCTGGCATTAAACACTTGACACTTACCAGCTGTGTGATTCTGGGCAAGTCACTTAACTCTGTTGCCTATCCCCCCCCCAAAAAAATGCTATCCATATCCAGAGAAAGAACTATGGAGTCTGAATGCAGATTGAAGCATATTATTTTTACTTTTTCTTTGTTTTTTCTTTCGTGTGGTTTTTCCTTTTTATTCTGATTTTTCTTTCACAATATGATTAATGTGGAAACATGTTCAATATGATTGTACATGTATAACCTATATCAGATTGTTTGCCATCTTGGGAGGGGGAGAGGAAGGAGGACGTGAGAAAAAAAAAATCTGGAACTCAAAATCTTATAAAAGTGAATGTTGAAAACTGTCTTTACCGGTAATTAGAAAAGATAAAATACTATTAATAAGGAGGGGAAAGGATTAGAGGTCTGGGAATATGATATTCCAGAAGGCAAAGGAGCTAGGATTACAACCAAGAGTCACTTACTTAGCAAAACTGAATATAGTCCTTTAGGGGGAAGAATGGATATTTAATGAAATAGAGGATTTTTAACCATTCTTTATGAAAAGACCAGAGCTGAACACAAGATTTGATTTTGAAATACAAGACTCAAGAGGAGTATAAAAGGTAAATAGGAAAGAGAAAACATGAGAGATGCGATAAGGTTAAACTGTTTACATTCCTGCATGGGAAGATGATACTTGTAATTCTTAAGAACTTTATCACTTTTAGGACAGTTAGAAGGGGTATACATAAACAGAGGGTGTGGGTATAAGTTGACTATGATGGGATGATATAAAAAAAAGCAAAATTAAGGGATGAGAAAGAGAATTGCATTGGGGGCAGAAGGAAGGGAGAGGTAAAATGGGCTAAATTATCTCACATGAAGAGGCTTGAAAAACCTATTAGAGTGGTTGGAAAAATGGGGTTCGTGACGAGCAGTGCTTGGGCCTTACTCTCACTGGAATTGGCTCAAAAAGGGAATAACATACACATTCAGTTAGGTATAGAAATCTATCTTATCCTATATGGGAGTGGGAGGGGGATAAGATATGAGAAAAAGAGAAGGGAGCTGATAGAAGGGTGGGTAGATTGGGGGAGGCAGTGATGAGAAGCAAAACACTTGTGAGGCAGTACAGGGTGAAAGCAGAGAGAGAGAGAGAATGGATAAATGGGGAAATAGGATGAAGGGAAATACACAGTTAGTAATCATAACTGTGAATGTGAATGGGATGAGCTCACCCATAAAATGGAAGAGGATAGCAGAATGCATCAAAAACCAGAATCCTACAATATCTTGTTTACAAGAAACACATCTGAAGCATAGAGACACATGCAGAGTAAAGGTAAGGGGCTGGAGCAGAATCTTTTATGCTTCAGCTAAAGTGAAAAAAATCAGGGATAGCAATCATGACTTCAGATGAAGCAAAAGCAAAAATAGATCCAATTGAAAGAGATAAGGAAGGAAACCATACTAAACATATATGCACCAAATAGTATAGCATTCAAATTTTTAAAGGAGAAGTTAAATGAGTTAGAATTAAAGAAATAGTAAAATTATACTAGTTGGGGGACCTCAAGTTTCCCCTCTCAGAACTAGATAAATCTAATTTAAAAAAATTAACAAGAAAGAAGTTAAGGAGGTGAATAGAATTTTAGAAAAGTTGGATATGATAGACCTCTAAAGAAAATTAAGTAGGAATGGGAAGGAATATAACTTTTTCTCAGCAGTATTGGACAACTAGGTAGTACACAGTGGATAGAGCCTGGACTCAGCAAGACTTATCTTCCTGAGTTCAAATCAGGCTTCAGACACTTACCAGCTGTGTGACCCCGGACAAGTCACTTCATTCTATTTGTCTCAGTTTCCTCATCTATAAAATGAGCTGGAAAAGGAAATGTCAAACCATTCCAGTATCTTTGCCAAGAAAACCTCAAAAGTCAGGATCAGGAAAAATCAGATACAACTGAAAAATGACTCAACAACAACATGGCACCTGCATAAAAATTGACCCTGTATTAGGGCATAAAAACCTCATGACCAAATGCAGAAAAGCAGAAATATTAAATGTATCCTTTCCAGATCATAATGCAATAAAAATTACATTCATTATAGGGCCATTAAAAAAAGGATGAAAATTTTATTGGAACTAAATATTCTAATCCTAAAGAATGAGTTGGTCAAAGAACAAACCATAGAAACAATCATTAAAAAGAATGACAACAATGAGACAATACACTAAAATTTATGAGATGCATCCAAAGAAACACTTATGGGAAAATTTATATCTCTAAATGCTTTACATCAATAAAATAGAGAAAGAGCAGATCAATGAATTGGGCATGCAACTAAAAAAGAAAAACCTAGAACAAGAACAAATTAAAAATCCTTCATTAAACACCAAATTAGAAAACCTGAAAATCAAAGGAGAGATTAATAAAATTGAAAGTCAGAAAACCATTGAACTAATAAATAAAACTAGGAACTGATTTTATGAAAAAAATAATAAAATAGATTAAACCATTGGTTAATTTGATTTAAAAAAAAAGAAAGAAGAATACCAAATTACCAGTATTAAAAATGAAAAGGGTGAAATCATCCCCAAATAAAGAGGAAATTAAAGCAATTAGTAGGAGCTATTTTGCACAATTATATGTCGATAAATCTGACAATCTAAGCAAAGTGGATGAATATTTACAAAAATATAAATTGCCCAGATTAACAGAAGAGGAAATAGACTACTCAAATAACCCCATCCTAGAAAAAAGGAATTGAACAAGTCATCAATGAATTCCCTAAGAAAAGATCCCTAGGGCCAGATAGATTCACAATACCAAACATTTAAAAAACAATTAATTAATTCTAATATTATATAAACTACTTGGAAAAATAGGCAAAGAAGTCCTACCAAATTTTTCTCTGTGATACAAATATGGTGCTGATAACCAAAGCAGGAAGAGTGAAAACAGAGAAAGAAAACTATAGACCAATTTCCCTAATGAATATTAATGCAAAAATTTTAAATAAGATACTAGCAAGGAGATTACAGCAACTTATCACATGGATCACACACTATGACCAGGTGGGATTTATACCAGCAATGCAGGGCTGGTTCAATATTAAAAAAACTATCAGCATAATTGACCATATCAATAAGAAAACCAACAGAAATCATATGATTACCTCAATAGATGCAGAAAAAGCTTTTGACAAAATACAACATCCATTAAAAACATTAGAGAGCGTAGGAATAAATGGAACTTTCCTTAACGTGGTAAGTAGTATCTATCTAAAACCACCAGCAAACGTTATCTGTAATAAGGATAAGCTAGAAGCCTTCCCTGTAAGATCAAGGGTAAAGCAAAGATGCCTATTATTCAGTAATTATGAACTGATCCAACCTTCTAGAGAGCAATTTCGAACTATTCCCAAAGGTCTACAAAACTGTCATGCCCTTTGATCCAGCAATACCACTACTAGGTCTGTATCCCAAAGAGATCATAAAGAAGGGAAAAGGACCCACATGTACAAAAATATTTATAGCAGCCCTTTCTGTAGTGACAAAGATTTGGAAATTAAGGGAATACCCATCAATTGGGGAATGGCTGAACAAGTTATGGTATATGAACGTAATGGAATACTACTGTGCTATAAGAAATGATGAGCAGGAGGATTTCAGAAAAACCTGGAAAGACTTAACATGAACTGATGCTGAGTGAAGTGAACAGAAATCAGAATAGTGTATTCAGTAAGAGCCATACTGTACCGTGACCAACTGCAAATGACTTATAGTTATTGTGATCAATACAATGATACAAGACAATTCCAAAGGACTTAACGATGAAACTTGCTTTCCACCTCCAGAGAAAGAACTGATGGAATGCAACTCAAAACATACTATTTTGCACGTTCTTTATTTTCTTTTTGTGGTTTTTTTTATCTGTGTTTTCTTTCACATGACTCATATGGAAGTATGTTTTACATGTTTGAACATGTATAACTTATCTCAAATTGCTTACTATTTCAGGGAGGGGGAAGAAAGGGAAGGAGAAAATTTAGAACTCAAAATTTAAAAAAACATGATAAAAATTTTTACACATAATTGGGGAAAAAATATTCTAAAGCCCCTTTAGCTCTGACATTCTGTGTTTTAATGGCCCTCCCAGCTCTGACAGTCTATACTAAGTCCTTTCCAGCAATGACTTTTTAACATTTTTGAAGTCATCATACAAGCAGCTGCTTACTCCACCTCTTCATGAGGTCATCCCTTCCCAAATGCAGACCATAGGGTTATGTAATTCCGGAGGACAAAGACTGTTTGCTTTTTTTTTTTTTTGTATCCTTGGCACATGGCATAGTGCAAGACACATATGGTGGTTAATAAATACTTGTTCAATGGAGCGTGGGGGGCAGGATTGGAGATGGGTCTTAAAAATGGAACAAAGTGGGGGGCAGGAATGAGTCTGGGAATACATGGGAGGCAATGAAGAGATTGGAGGGGCTGCATAAGGCCCCATGCAGTGTTGGCATGATTTGGCTAAGGGGTCACAAAGAGTCAGACATGACTGAACAACACAGGAACTGAGTTTGAAGCCTCAGCCACCTTTGTCCAAGCTCTGGGCCCCTGACCTAACTGGCCTGCAGACTCTAGGACCGATCTATGATTCTGCTGGCCTCATTCTGACCAGTGTGTCCTTCCTCACAAAGGAGATGGATGGTGTCAGCAGGCCTTCTAGGTAACAATGGGCCCTTATGCAAATGCAGACAGAAGTCAGAGGGGCATTGGAGTAACCTTGGCACCTTCACCCTGGGTGGGCTTTATCTGCCACCCTGAGAAGTACAGAGTATGAAAACTGTCCTCATGCCTCACAAGGAGCCAGGGGCCCAGCCTGATACACAAGGCAGGCAGCATGGCCCAATGGAGATGTGTGCTGGCCTTGGCTCCCCGGAGACCTGGCCTCCCATCTTGTTTCTGACACTAGCTATGTGATTTTGGGCCAATCTCTTAACCTTTCTGAGCCTCATTTTTCCTGCTCTGCAAAATGGGGATAATATAGGGACAGCTAGGTGGCACAGTAGATACAGCACCAGCCCTGGTGTCAGGAGGACCGGAGTTCAAATCCTGCCTCAGACCAAACACTTGACACTAGCTGTGTGACTCTGGGCAAGTCACTTAACCCCAATTGCCTAAAAAAAAAAAGGGTATAATATTAATGTCACCTCCCTCACATGGTGAGGAGCAAATGGATTAATGGGGGAGAGCTCAACTCAAGTACCACCTCCTACAAGAAGCTTATCCTGATTACTCCAGGTGCTAGTCTCTTCTCTGTCTCCCAAAATTATCTTGTACATGTTTCAAATAGTCTTCTCTCTGTACGTAGTTTCTCCAAGAGAATGTAAGCTCCTTGAGGGCAGAGATGGCTTCTTTTCTGTCATCTCCCCAGAAACGGGCACTTAGTAGGTGCTTTAGGAATACCTGATTAATAGGTTCAACTATTTGACAAATCGTAAACACTCTTCAAAGCAGTTATTAATATTGTGACATATAGGATATGTGTCCTATATGGCGGAGGTGTGAAGCACATGGCCCCCAACACTCCTGAGTGCAGCCCAAGCCAGATTAAAATGCAGCCGGGAAATATTTAACAAAATGAATGAAAGTACAATAAAACGTAGATCATGCTAATATGTAGTTTTCTAAGTCACTACGCAGACAGTTGGAATCCTGTATGGTTTAGTGGCTCCTGTTTCTGGTTGTGTTTGACACCAATAGTGAGCACAGTGTGTCCTATATGTGGTCTTACTATAGATTTAGAGAAGGGGACAAGCATTTATATGGCACCTACTATGTGTAAAGCACTATGCATGTGCTTTACCAATGTTATCTTATTTGGTTCTCCCAACCATCCCGGGAGGTAAGGGTTATTACGGATCCTCATTTAACAGTTGAGGAAAGTGAGGCAGAAATGATATGACTTGTCCAGGGTCACACAGCTAGTAAGTATCTGAGGTCACATTTGAACTCGGGTCTTCCTGATTCCTGGCCCTGGGCCACCTAGCTGCCTCTGAGCTGGAAGGAGTCTTAGAGGCCATCAGAGCCAAGCCTTTTCTTTTACAGATGAGGAAACTGAGGCACAGAGAGTTTTTTGTTGTGTGTGTGTGTGTGTGTGTGTGTGTGTGTGTGTGACTTGCCCAGGGTTACACAACTAGTAAGTATCTGATGATTCAAATTCAGGTTTTTCTGATTCCAAACCCAGTTCTCTGCCCACTACACCATCCTGAGGTCTTCAAAGGCTCCATCTAGAGGGGGAGGGGGAAGCCACATTCTAAGCCACTTGAAACTGGAAGTTATGGGGAACCACGGAAGGCGGTTTCGTGTTTAAAAGCTCCAGGGAGGTGGAGGCTGCAGGCGGCAAATGAGAGTAAATGAAAAATTCCTTGGGTGGAGGCCAATCCTCCTCATGCTGACTCAGCGTGTTGAATCAAGGGAGCCCTCCCTTGTGGCTGTGGTCACAGGGCCTGGCCCAGCTCTGGGGAGGCCACGGGGATAGAAAGCTCCTATATGGACGGGTGGGAAGAAACGCAGAATCATTGTCCCCAACAAAACTGCCCCTTCTAATCCTAGAGAGACATCCTTCGGCCCTGGTCTGGCACCACCCAGCTCAGGTGTACAGCTCTTGGGCTTGGCCTTCAAGGCTCTGCCTCAGCTCTCCTAGAGTCAAGGAGCTGGAATGGGCCTAAGCAGGTATGATCAAGAGTGAATCAGAGCTGGAAGGAAAGAAGACGGAACATGTAATAATAACTAACACTCAGCTAGTGCTTTCAGGCTGGAAAAGTTCTGTAAGTATGCTATCTCACGCCATCCTCATGACAACTCTGCACGGTAGCTGCTATTGTGATCCCCATTGTACAGATGGGGAAAACTGAGGCTTAGGGAGATGAACCCCAGGGTCATACAGTTAGTAGTTGAAAGGAACCCAACAACATAGAACACTGGAGCTCAAAGGGACCTTAGAATAGAGAATATCAGAGCAGGGAAGGGCCTTACAACAGAGAACGTCAGAGCTGGGAGGGCCCTTAGAACACAGGATGTCAGATCTGGGAGGGACCTTAGAACACAATGTTAGAGCTGGGAGGGCCCTTAGAACACAGGATGTCAGAGCTGGGACGGTCCTTAGAACACAGAATGTCAGAGCTGGGAGGGCCCTTAGAACACAGAGTGTCAGAGCTGCGGAGAGGCCTTGGGGAATTATCTAATCCAAATGCCTCGTTTTATAGATGAAGAAACTGGTTTTGAAAGGAATCCATTCTTGCCAAACTTGCACAGTATTTACAGGGGCAGTAGAACCCTAGTCTCCTGCCTCTTAGTATATTATTTCTCTAATCATTAGACCACATTCTCCCCACCAGAGCAATCCAGAAACCCTAATATTGTTGGATTCCACATTGACATATTTACAAAATGTATCAGAGACCTTGGAAGTCCTTTGGAACATTGAATTTACAGCCTAAATCCATTCACCTAGGCTTGGAGCCTCCTTACTAAGAGTAGCTTTTTCTTTCTTAAAGAATGTTTTCTCCCTCAATTACATGTAAAAATGATTTCTAACATTTTGTTTCTAACATTTGTTTTCTATAATTTTTGAGTTCCAAATTCTCTTGCTCTCTCTCCTCTCCCCTCCTTGAGAAGGTAAGCACTTTGCTATAGATTATACATATGCAGTCATGCAACACATATTTCGAAGAATAACTTTTTCAAAAAGGGTTCTGGGACCAGCTCTGACTCTAGCTGAGTGACCTTCAGCAAGTGTTTTCCCCTCTCTGGGCCTCAGTTTTCCCAACTATAAAATGACAGGGTCAGTCTGACAATGTGTAAAGGCCCCTCCCAGCTCTGACCCTCTCTGTTCTAAGGTCCCTCTGGCTAAGGTACGTGTTGCAGTATCCATGAGGACTCCCTTGAAAGACCTCCCAGAAGTGGCAAGCAAGCCTCCCCAGCCTGGGAGGAGGAGCCTGGGTGGAAAGGAGGCCAGGAAGGAGGTAGAGCTGGGTGGCTGAGAAAAAAGCAGGACCTTTTCAGGGGAGAAGTCAGGTCGGGAAGAGAGCAAGGAAGGAGCTATTCCAGCTCAGGCAGAGTGAAAGAAACAGCTGGGGAAAGGAGGAGTGTGTGATTGAGCCAATGGAGGGAGAAACCTCAGGGCAGGGCATGAGGTGAAAGTTTAAGGCTGAGTCTGAGCCTGCGGGTGATTCACCTGAGTCACCCGGAAACCCAGTTACCTCCCAGACTTTCCAGGGGAAAAACCTGGAAACTCATCCTTTATCTGTAGGGAGAGGCAGGGTTGGCCTCCATGAAAAAGATAAGGGAGAAGATTGAGCTATTTGTTTTGTTTTTGTTTTTTTTTTTTGGTGAGTGGGCTCACCTGAGAGCTCCAGGCTGCAGTGCAGGTGCCCATTCTGACACCCATGCCCAATGCTGGCCTGGCCTGCTCATTTCTCATCCATACCTCCCCTCACTCCCAACTCCTCCATCCAGTCCAGGCCAGGGTCCTCCTCCTTCATCAGCCTGTTTCTACTCCTGACTCCTTCAGGAAGCTTCTTCAGAGATGAGAAGGCCAGCTGTCACCTCCCAAGCCTGTCGTGGTGGCCAGTCTTAGGTCAAGAACAAGCCCAGGTTTCTTCATTTCCTGGGGTCTCACCCCAGAACGGACCTTTCTGTTTGGTTCTATTCCTGGCAGACTGAGCCACCAAACAGGGCTGGATCTGATGAAGGACCCCCTTTGGCAGGCGGGTGGCAGCTATGAACACCCCAGAATAATGGTTTCAAATCACTGAAGGAAATGCTAGATATCATTCTGAATGAATGTTAGCGAAAATAAAGATGATTTTCCCGGCCATCCAAGCTCCTGGACCCCCTGAAAGTGACCCAGGGCCCAGGACTCCAGGGCAGGAGTCCCTTGCCTGGCCTTAGATAATGTCGCAGGGTCCTTTCAGATCTGTCAGCCTGGGCCCTGGCTCCAGGGTCCCGCAAGCCCAGAGCAGGCCCTCCCTCACTGCACAGAGAAGGCAGGTGGGTCTGGAGGGCGACCCTGCCCCGACCTCCATTCATCGGTGGCTCAGCTCCCACGTGGCTGGAGCTCGGGGCCCGGCATGGGAGTGCGGGAACCTCGAGGCACAAGAAAGGGGACTAGGAATGGGTGGAGAGCTCTTCTGCTCCGCCCCGCTGCGGGTGCTCCGAAAGCAAAGAGAACCCAGACGGTTCTACGCGGCGCCTCCCAGGGTCTAGGTCAGAGCCCAGATCCCAGCCAACCTCCTTTCCCAGCTTAAACACCCTTTGTCCGGGTCGGGTCGGTGACGCTAGGTCAATTTGCATCGGCCCCTCCTTCTTGCTCTCAGCCCCTCCCCTCCCCCGGGCGCCCTTGTAAGCTCTGGGGAGGGGTGGGCGGGGTCTCATTTGCATTCTCCCGCCCCCTCTTGGAGCGCGTGGGGGGAGCCCGAGGGGAGTAGGGGGGCGGAGCTCGGCGGGGCGGGGCGGAGTTGGGAGGGGGCGGTGCACGTCGCTGGCCCCAGCGGAAAAGTTTTTCCAGGCGGAGAGTTTTGGCGGCGGTGGCGGCGGCCGGAGCGGGGCCATGGACGCCCTCAAGTCTGCGGGCCGGGCGCTCATCCGCAGCCCCAGCATTGCCAAACAGACGTGGGGAGGCAGCGGGCGGCACCGGAGTGAGTGTGCGCGTCCCTCGGAGTCCCCTTCCCTCCCCTCCCCCATCCCGCCCCGCCCCACCCCCCGCCGGGAGGCCTCCTGCCGGGAGTTTGGCAAAGTTTGGCCGCGGCCCCGGGAGGTCAGGGCTGGCCATGGCGGGGGGTGCAGCACCTGCCCGGGGGTGCATGTGCGCGCGCGTGTGCGAGTGTGTGTGTGTGTGTGTGTGTGTGTGAGTGAGTGAGTGTGTGTGCGTGTGGAGCACTTAACTTTCGGGAGAGCACTGGCCTCCCCCCACCTACCCCGGCCCCGGCCGGACCCGCATCCTTTCCGCTCCAGCTGCTTGGGGGACCCTGGGGCACCTCCTTCCCCCCCCTTCCGCTCACCCAGACCCGGGGCCCCCGGAGACAGGACAAGCGCCACCCAATTGCCCCCCGAACACTTTCTAGGTGGGAGACCGTGTGCCCACTCTCGGTCTCAGCTTCTTTCCCTGTACGGCGGGGCCAGTGATACTTGGCCTCCCCACCCCGCAGGATCCGAGAGGCCGGGGCTGTAAGAGGACTTGTGGCTTTATCATCCTTAGCCTCCCTCCTTCCTCCTCCCGTTTCTGCGGGGGCCTGGAGACGCCTTTGGGCTATTTTTAAAGCCTGTTGTTCCCTGCCTTCCCCCTAGGGCTTCTGTCCCCAGTAGTCCCGCCAGTCACACCTTTGTCAGAGCTGGCAGCAGTCGGCACTGTGTGCCCCCCTGGGGCACCGGCCCTCTGCGATGCCAGGGCCCAGCACCGTCTTGCTCCCTGGCTCCACCTGGTTCACTCGGCCGGGTCTGTAGGCTAGGGTGCCTTCCCCTGGCCATATCCTGCATGTCCAGCGTGGCCGCGCTCTGGGGTCCAGAGAAGCCCCCAGCCACTGACGTAGGAGGTTTTGCCTTTCCTGGAAAAGTTGGGAGGGGGCAGCTCCAGGGACAGAGGGCAAGAGGACTGGCTAGCAGGGCAGAGTGGCCTAGGTAATCCTAGCCCCTAGAGAGGTTAGGAGGCCGGGATCTTAAATTTGCCTGGGGCAGGCTGGTTGATCAGGTTGGGACTCTTGGACTGTCCACCCTTTGACTTTACACCTCAGGGACAGCGGCTGTTTGACTCCCAGGGCAGGGTCCTTTGGGAGTGAGATTTACAAACAAACTTTTGAGAACTCTGGCAGAAAGCTGCAGTTTGTATGTAGGCTGGGGTTGGTCTGCCCATGGGCAGTACAAGGTCCGCTGCTGGGAACTTATTTGGAGGGGATTAGATAAGAGCTGTGGGGCTGGGGCACGGGGAGAGGGCATCATTTTTCTCTTGGTTTCTGTATGTGTATCCACACGTGCGTAAGTGTGTGAGGAAGACAGTTTTCTGGATGGGAGAGGGGGGACCGGCTGTTGATGCCTTAGTGAAGGGGACCACTGGCAGCAAACTGTCAGAGACGTCTGGATTTGGAGTCAGAGAAACCTGGATTCGAGTTCAGCCCTGTCTCTCATGTATGCGACTTTGGATAAGTTAATTTCCTTGTGTGTAGAGTGAAAGGATTAGACGGGATGGTCTAAGATTCATTCTAGCTTGAAACCATATGATCCATTAAATTACTCTGTGTGTGTGTGTGGCCAGTTTTGGCGCAGGAGGGCAGCGGGCACCTTCTTCCTGAGAGTGAGGGGACAGACACTTGTCCCCGAGGTCCTCTGAGTGTTTGTGCAGAGGGGCAGGAGGGAATGAAGGGGTCTCAAAGTACGACCCTCCTGCGGTGGGTCCATGATGCAGTCTGCTTCCAGTGGTTCAGCTTCTAAGGATTCTTTGTCCCCAGCTTTTGCCATTCTTGTCCACTTCTGCCTGTAAATCCCTCTAACACACACCCCTCTTTCTTTCGATACTTGGTGGATTCCAGGTGCACAGTGCCCCACCGAGTAAGCCCCGAATTACTGCTTGCTCACTTGCTATCTCTGTCTGTGTTATTTATCTTCCCATCTTTAATATCTGTCCATCCATCCATCCATTCGTCCATCTATCTATTTCTGTCACCTACCTATTTCTATCTGTACCTGTCTCCTCTCTCTGCCTCTCTCACTCTCTCCCATTTCACTCTGGTTGTCATAGTATCACAGACTTAGAGCTGCAGAGACCTTCCCAGCATCCTGGCCAGGGAAACTGAGGCCCGGGGAAGAAAAACGAGTTTCCCGAAGTCACCCAGATGGAGTCAGGCTCATATCTTGGGTCTTTTGACTATAGAGGCAGCATTTTCTCCCTGACCTATCCTGGCTGTCCGTCCATTTTCCCTTGTTCTTGAGCCTGTGTCTTTTTTTTTTAATTGATGCTTTTTAAAACACTGTCACCCTTGTGGCAAAGTAGAGTTAAGCAAACAAAGTACTCCACTGACCATGCCTGTGGTTCACAGACTTTCTGCTAGAGCAGGCACAGAATGACCAAAGTTGAAAATTGGAAGGGACGTTGGTCTCTGTTTAATCCAGTTTGTACCCCAAAGAAGCCCTATGCTTACAGGCCTCCATGGAAGGGAATGCTATCGCCTTCTGAGGCAGCATGTCACATGCTGGGATAGCTCTCCTTGTTAGGAAGAGGAGAGAGGTCTGTTCCCTCGTCAGGCCTCTGAAGTCAGACTTCTCAAGTCCTTTCTTGATCAGGCCTGTCTGCTGCATCTTTTCTGCTGCTACTTGCCCCCGGGTCTCCTTTGCTGGAGCTGAGCTTTGAAGGGAGCTAAATATCCTAAACCTAGGAGAATGCATTCCAGGAAAAGCATGGAGATTGGAGAGGGAAGATGGCATGTGGGGGGAAGAGCAAGTCATCCTTGGAGAATGCGAAAGGGAGTGAGTGTTGTGAACTAAGTCTGCAAAGGGGCAGGGGGAGCCAGATTGGGGAGGACTTTAAATGCCGGGCTGAGTAGTTTGTAGTTTATCCAAGAGGTAACAGGGAGCCATTGATGGTCTTTAAAGGTGGTGTGGTGCTTAGACACGGTCAGAACTTGGGCTCTGCGTGTACCTAGAACCATAGAAGGGAAGTTGCTTAAGGATAAAGACTGTTTTGGTTGTGACTTTGTTTTCCTGGCACAGAGCCTACCAAATGGTAGGTGCCCAGTAACTGCTCGTTGAATTACTATCCTGACTGTACCCATTGTCTTTTTAATCATTTGCTTCTTGGCCTGGGCCTTGGATCTGGTTAATTGCTTTTGCTCTTCTCATGGGCGATGGGGGAGAGACAAGAGTGTCTATACCTGAGGAAGAGAGGACAGATTAAGTTCAGAGGTCAGCCAGTCAATAAATATTATCACCTGCCATGGTGCCAGACACTGTGCTAAGTTACCCCGTGGATATGACAGAGAGGGAGGGAGGGAAGGAGAGGGAGAGAGGGAGGGAGAGGGGGAGGAAGAGGGGCAAAATGCAGGCTTTGTCTTCCAGAGGCTCACAGTGGAATGAATAAAAGGAACTAACAGGTTATCTCAGACTATAGATGTGAGACTGCCTTCTTGATTCATTCATTCAGTAGACTTTTTGTACAACTTTATGTACTTTCCTCCCTGGGACCTGTAAGGTAGGGAGTATGGGTTTGGTTTGTCCCATTCTGCAGGTGAAGACCCTGAAGGTCAAAAAGGTGAAGAAAGGGCTTGGCCCTGGAGCCAGTAAGTGTCCTAGGCTGGACTCCAATCCAGGACCTGTAGGGAAAATAGATTCGGGACTGAATGGTACCTTAGGGATGGATCATCTTGCCTAACCATCTTGTGTGACAGATGAGGAAACTGAGGCTCAGAGGTAAAGTGACTTGCCCAGGGTCACACAGCATAAGTGGCGAGGTTGGAGTTCTCTTTCCCTGCCTCCCATTTCTGTGTTGTGGCTTGGGTTTTTTTTATTTGTTTGTTTGTTTTTTGTTTTTTTATGTCACCTGTTCACATTGAATTCATTAAGTGTGTGTGTGTGTGTGGTGTGTGTGTGTGTGTGTGTGTGTGTGTGTAAGGCCCTGGGAGGTCAGGGTTGGCGGGGGGTAGGAGGTGGCTACTAAGTTTTATCCTACTTTTGTCTGTTCCTATCCTTGGGGCTTGGAGCTTCAAAAAAGCACTGATTTAAAGGACTGGTTGTATGTGGTTGTTTTCATGTTTCCACTGTTAGGCTGTAAGCTCCTGGGGGCAGGGACTTTTTTTTTTGTCTTTCTTTGTATCTTCAGTGCTTGGCATGCTGCCTTGCATGTAGTAAAAGTTTAATAAGTTTAATAAATGCTTCTTGGCTAACTAACGGCAACGTAGGAAGAGTTCAGGGTGACAGGGGAGTGCTGGCAAAGGAAATTGGCTGGGTGTGAGGAGAGTGGAATTTGGGTGTGAGCCCTAGGCCCCTCCCACTGCCCGCAGAACTCCTACCTTACCCCCCCCCATTTCATTAGACCATAGATCTAGATTTAGAAGGCAATCTAGTCCAACCCCCAGACCCTTATTTTGCAGATGAGGGCTAAGGACTGAACACACAGCACGCCACCCCCTGGTGCGGGCTCTCAGCACCTCACACCTGGACTACTGTAACAGCTGCTGGTGAGGCTGCCTGCCACAAAGCTCTCCCCTCTCCAGGCCATCCACCATTCAGACACTAGTGATTTTCCTAAAGCCCTAGTTGACCATCTGCCTCCTCTGCACATTAAATTTCAGGGGCTCCCTGTTGCCTCCAGGATTAAATACAAAATTCTCTGCGTTCCAGAACCCTTCCTAAGCTAGCGCCCCCTCGCCTCTTCCCTACTCTGCTCCAGACATTCTCTCTGGCTGTTCCCTGTGCCTGGAGCCCTCTCTTTCCTCAGCTCTGACTGCTGACCTCCCTGGCTTCCTTCAAGTCTCAGCTAAAATCCCATCTTTTACTCAGAGGCTTTCCTGATACCCTTAACACTAGTGCCTTCCCTCTCTTTAATATCTCCCCACTACGTAAGTTCCCTACTACGTTGTGTTAACAGGAGTTTACTGAGCCAGTCTCTAACCTGGGAATGACCAAGCAGCAGGCCAGAGGCAAAAGTGCCAGTAATCAAGTAGTGGCTGAATTAATTAATTTCGTTCTGAGGAAGCAGTTCTGTAAACCATGTGGTAGGTATACACTTATCATATTGATTAATGTGAAAATCATAATTCCCTTCACAGTTAATAGCAGGTATACCTACTGTGTGGTTTACAGTGTTGTTTCCATTATAGCTTGGTCCCACACAGTTGTTTTCATGTTATCTCTACCATGAGATGATGAGCCCTTAGAGGGCAGGGACCCCCGCACTTTTATATCCATAGCACTTAGCACGGTGGCTGGCATATAGGAGGGACTTAATAAATGCTTGTGGGCTGACTAAGGACATTAAGTGGCTTGCCCAAGGTCCAGCTGGTAGTAGGTGTCAGAGGGGGGATCTGGACCTCGGTCCTCTCTCTGGGCTGCTCTTTCCTCTGTACTGTACTCCTTCCTCTAACCTTTTTCTCTTGGTAGAGGGGTCCATGAGGATCCCCACCTGCTTAGACTGAGGAAGTATTCTCCTAGCAGGTCTTCCTGCCCCTTCTCTCTCTCCTGCATCCCATCCATTCCATAAGCAGCATGGTATTGGGGGAAGAACTGGGTTGGAGACCTGAGTTCACGTTCCAGTCCTGACACCAGCTGTGTGACCTTAGGTGAGTCACTTTTACTTCTCTGAGCCTCAGTTTCCTCATCTGAAATGGGGGTATAGTGGTACCTGTATTACCTCCCTCCCTGGGTCTCAGAGGCCTGGAGAGGGGCCTTAGAGGTCGTCTACTCCAACACCTTCATTTTATCCATGGGGAACGGGGGGAAGGAGAGAGGAAAGGGCATGCCCAAAGTCCCCAGGCACTGAGTCTCCGAAGTGGGATTTAAACCCAAGGCCTTTGAGTCAGAACCAGTGCCCTCTCCACTTCCGTAAGCGCTCCCTGTCGTGATCACCATCACTCTGCCTCCCCAGTAGAGAGTGGTAGTGCTGTTCTATTGCTCAAACCCCCATGTAGCTCCCTACTGCCCGCCCTCCCTTTCTGCCTGCTGCTGTTCCCCTCTGCATCCTCTGCATCTTCTCCATGCCAGCCAAACTGGACCATCCTCAGACTGTGCCCGGTGTTTTCTCAGCTCTGCCCGTGCCTAAGGGGCAGAAGGTTCAGGCCTTCCTCTCCTGAATTCCTGCCCCGTCCCCAGCTCCAGGAAGCCCTCCATCTCTCCTTGCTGCCCCCAGTCAGTAACGTTCTTCCCGGGAGGCGGAAGGCAAAGCTTAGTTTATGCTTGTCACGGATGTGAGTTTCATCACTGCATTTCTGTGAGACCCTCGACTTAGCTGAATGTCAGCTTTCTCTTGGCCTGCCATCACAGGCCTTTAAAGAAATGCCTACGTGGAGTGAAGCTGCTGCTGCTTGTGGTTTGTGCCCTTTGGGGTTTGCAGGAGGGGAGCGCCGTGGGTTTGGCATCGAGTCTCCTGCCTCCTCGGATGGGCCGGTGGCTGACGTGGCTCCTGCCTCCAGCCCCAGGGCCACGTGGAAAATGTCGGCTTTTGGACAGACACTAGCATTTTGTCCAGGGAGACAGTTAATATTAGATCTGACCTCGGGTCATGATGGTAACCGGTCACAATTATCCTCAGAGATGCTCTCCATTCTCTGTGAGGCAGAAGAGGGGAGGGCCCTTTGAACTCAGAATATCAGAGCTAGGAGGGCCCTTAGGACACAGGATGTCAGGGCTGGGAGGGCCCTTAGGACACAGGATGTCAGAGCTGGGGGGACTCTTAGAACACAGGATGTCAGAGCTGGGGGGGCCCTTAGAACAAGAGAATGTCAGAGCTGGGAGGGCTCTTAGAACAGGGAATGTCAGAGCTGGGAGGGCTGTTAGAGACAACCTAGCTCCCTTTATAGACGTGGCGCCTTGAGGCCCAGAGAGGAAGGGGCAGGTCACGCAGGCGGTTTGGGCTAGAGTGGGTGGGAGGGCTGGAGCCTCCTAGCTCGAGGTCCAGTCATTCTCCTTGTGCCACTGACACTCTCGGCCTCCTTGCCATCTTTATGTCTTCTGCTCCCCAGGGAATGTTAATACAGCCATAAATATTTTTGCCTTGGACCTACTTGGGGAGCTGTTTGTAGTGCCTGGCTACATGGATCTTGAACCTTTGGGGTGGCCTGGGTCTGCTTGGGGGAGAGGGACGTGCTTCTCCCCTGCCCTGAAGAAGGGAAGACCCCCTCTATCACACTGGCCCTCAGGGGAAGCTTTTGGTGGAATGCTCACCAGCCCTGCTCACTCCCTGAGCATTGCCTCAACTCCCCCACATGATGAGTCAGACCTGCCCTTTGCTGGAACCCAGGTGGTGGAAGAGTTGACAGTATGGCCCATCCGGAGTATGGGGCATTGGCCTCCTGGAGGGTCGGCCAGAAGGCCAAGAATGAGAGAGAGAAGAACCCCCAATTAAACTCTCCAGTAGATCCCAGTCACAGGGGATGCTAGCTCCAGAGCCAGGAGGGATCTCAGAGGCCATCTAGGCCAACCCCTCCATTTTACAGCAAACTGAGGGGCCCCAGAGGTGAAGCACCCAAGGTCCCACAGGTACTTATTGAGGCAGCGTGAGAGGCATCGAGCATCGCGACAGAGCAAAGCTATATCTAGCTCCCCTCTGCTGCTTTGCCTGGGCCGTACTGACAGCCTGGAGGATTAGAAACCACCTTTTTGATATGCGCCTTTAATAGCAGTAGTGGTCATTGTATGGCACTTTGCCGTTTATCTCATGTTCTTCTCACAGTGTCCCTAGGACAGGTGACATTTTCCCCATTTGACAGAGAAACCGAGACAATGTGATTTGTTTAAGGTTAGAGGCAGAGATAGCACTCTATGTAACACTGGGCTCTGGGCTCCCATCCTTGGGGTTTTGGGTTGGTTTTTTGTCCCATAGTATATTGCCCCCCTTGCCCATTGCATCCGTAGAAATTTGGTTCAAGGGAGTTAGAATAGATTTCTAAAGTCCTTCTCAGCTCAATATTCTGGGTTCTAAGGCCCTCCCAGCTCTGACATTCTCTGTTCTAAGGCCCTCCCAGCTCTGACATTCCGTGTTCCAAGGCCTGACATTCTGTGTTCTAAGGCCCTTCCCAGCTCTGACATTCTGTGTTCTAAGGCCCCTTCCAGCTCTGGCATCCTGTGTTCTAAGGCCCTTCCCAGCTCTGACATCCTGTGTTCTAAGGGCTCTCCCAGCTCTGACATTTTCTGTTCTAAGGGCCCTCCCAGTTCTGACACTCTGTGTTCTAAGGCCCCTCCCAGCTCTGACATTCTGTATTCTAAAGGCCCTCCCAGCTCTGACATTCTCTGCTCTGACATTCCATGAACATGCTAGCTTCTTAGATGGGAAGAGGCAAGTCCGTGGGCCACTGGCCCATATGTGGCCTACTGTCCCTGTCAGTTGTCTTTCCAGCAATCCCCCCCAGAGCCAGAGCCTCTCACTCTCGCAGGGCCCTCCCTGTGTTGAGGCCTGGCTCTCCACGTCCTGTATGGGCTCAGATGATAATGAGAATGGACAGATCTCATTAACATCTGCCTGTGTACCAACTTGAGGCCATAAGTCAGATGGAGCATATGGTCTGTCCTCATTTAGCTTCAGCAGCAGGTCACCTGTAAAATGGCGGAGTTAAAATAGCGCCATTGCTCCCAACAAATGTCTAAAAATAGGCCCAGCTGGAATGGGGGCTGTGGAAAGTTAGGGGTGTTTTCCAAGGGCCTGGTATTGGGCCTGGTGTTTTCTGGGGGTGTGAGGCTCACCCTTCTTCTTGCCCCAGAGGATGTGGATGTGGATGGACCATCTACTAGAAAGCCTGGGCTTAGGGAGGGTGGAGGAAGTGAGAGGCTCTGAATTATATTTGATTGGGCAAGGCTCCACTGAGCTCCTCCCATATGCTCTCCCTTGTGTGAAATATATGAGTCTGACTAGATAGTGAGGCCGACTTTGTTTTGGAGAAACTTTAGAACAGAGCCCAGTATGAAGTGAAGGGAGGCTTTCTGGAGGCCTGGTGTTGTACAGCATGAGCACTGTTCTGGAGTCCCATCCTTCCTCTGACGCTACTGCTCGTGTGACCTTGCCTCAGTTTCCATTTCCATAAAATGAAAGGGTTGGATAAGGGGTCTTGAAGGTCCCTTTCAGCTCTGTGATGTTACTCTAACTTGAGACCTTGGGGTGAGCCTTGAATGAGGGATAGGACTGGAGTTGGTGGAAGGCTGATGGGAGATTACTGGGGGTTGGGGAGGCAGGAAGAGGAGGCAAGAGGAAGAGGAAACGAGGCTTGTGCTTGGCTCCAGGGAGGAATGAGGCAGGGCAGGTAGGGCCTGGGCTGCAGGTGGAGCAGAGGCTACAAGTGGAAGGGAGTCTCTGTGAAGCTTTGGGAGCGGAGTAACCAAGCATTTGTGATCAGGGCTGCTCCTGATTCCTAATCCCCTCGGGGCTGGACCCCTCAGCCTCCTTGTCACCACCTGGCTGGCCCGGACCTCTTCTCTAAACAACTGGTGTAGACTAGATGTGCTCTGAGGTGCCTTCTGGTTTAAATCTGTGATCCAATGTGGATCCTGTGACTGGTGTCCATTGTAGATTAGAACTCTGTGTTGTAGGATTTTGTGTGTAATGTTCTAAGAACCTTAGAACATAAATTGTCAGAGCTGAAAGAGATCTTAGAACCTAGAGTACCAGAGCAAGGAAGAATCTTGGAACATAAATTATCAGAGTTGTCAGCTAGGAGGGCCCTTAGAACACAGAATGTCAGAGCTGGGAGGGCCTTTAGAACATGGAATGTCAGAACTGGAAGAGGCTTTAGAAAATGGAATGTCAGAGCTGGGAGGGGCCTTAGAACAGAGAATGTCAGAGCAGGGAGGGGCTTTAGAACGTGGAATGTCAGAGCTGAGAAGGCTCTTACAACATAGATTCTCAGCTTGGAAGGGCCTTAGGATATAGAAAGTCAGAGCTGGGAGGGGCTTTAGAAATCCTTTCACTTGGTCTCCTGGTTTCGGGGGCTGTAACCCAGCATTCCTGCCTCTCATTCCGTTGAGGTTCTCCTTGGCCCATGATACTTCTCCAGAGTCCTTCTTACTTCCCAGCTGGGCTGCCCAGCCCTCTCTCCCACCACAGCCCCCATACCCCTCGGTGGTACCAGCCTAGCAAACACACTGAACCCAGATCAGAAGTCTTCCTGCCTCCTTCTCCTTTGCCATGGTTTTCCGTAGGCAGAGGCATGGATCAAAGTTGCAGGTAACAAAGCTAGAGAGAGGTTATGTGGCCCGGTGGGTGACATGTGGCCTGTCCTCGGACTCACGAAGTTCTGAGTTCAAACGCTGCCTCAGCCACATTCCAGCTGTGGCATCCTGGGCCAGTCATTTTTACCTCTTGGTGCCCTGGGCAGCTCCCTGAGGCTGGAAGTTACAGGTGAGGTGCTAATCTGCATTGGTCAAGGGAATTTCCACACTGGGAGTTCTTTACATTGATGAGCTCACTGGAAGCAAAGATAAATTAATGAAGCGAAGTCAATGAGCATTTCTTTGGCACCTGCACTGAGCTAAGCACTGGGGATACAAAGCAAGTCAAACACAAAATGTTACCCTCACGGAGCTCCCAGGCTAGTGGGAATGGATGGAATAGCTGATAGGGAAAGTCAGAACCCGAAAAGATCTTCACAGGTTAGAAGGTTGGACTGAAACACATCAGGTGGAATTGAATAGAGGTAAATATACAGTCTGTCTTCTGGATTTTAAGGATCTAGGGTGACCCCTCCACTGACATAGATTATAGTTCCTTCTGTGTTTGGGTGATGGCCTCTCTGTATTGCTACGTCCTCCAGAATTGGTCACCAGGCAAACTGGGGATGAATGAGTCCCTTGGGAGGCAGCGATGCTGGGCCTCGAATGACAGATGATAGGGAGAGTCCCTCCCTGGGCCTGAACCCAAAGCCTTTGGAGCTTGTAGGGCCCAGTAGAGCTTGAGCTCCCTGAAGGGGAACCGTGAGAGCCCACACTTCTTTTTTTTCATGTGAGGCAGTTGGGGTTAAGTGACTTGCCCAGAGTCACACAGCTAGGCAGTATTATGTGTCTCAGGCCAGATTTGAACTCAGGTCCTCCTGACTCCAAGGCTGGTGCTCTATGCACTGCACCACCTAGCTGCCCCCACACTTTCTTATGAGTGTTGTCCTGGCACCGTGTAATCCCAGAAGAGTTAGGGAGTCACTGGTATTCATTAAGGGGAAGAGGGTTCCATGGTCAGATCTGAGCATTAGAGTATTGAGAGGCTTGAAGCAGGGAGACCAGAAAAAAGGTGCAATAGCAGTGGTCCAGGTGAGAGGTGATGAGCGATTCAGCTAGGGTTGTGGCTGCATGAGTAGAGAGAAGGGGATATAAGTGAGAGATGTTGTCAAGGTAGAAAGGTCAAGGGTTGGTGATGGATTGGATTTGGGGGTGAGGCTGAGGATGCCGTTGAGGTTGTCAGCCTGGGTGCCTGGGACAGGCTTTTCCCAGAAAAGAAAAGTCTGGAGGTGGTGACAGGGGGGATTAAATAATGAGGCCTGTTTGTGCGTGTTGAGTTTGACATGTCTACAGGAGTGTTGAGTTTGAGATGTGTACGGGATACCTGCTTCAGATGTCGAGGAGACAGTCGGAGATGCGTGATTGTAGCCCAGGAGAGAGACTTCGCTGGCTTTGCAGATCTGAGATCATGATTGAACCCATGGGAGCTGATAAGAGCCCCAAGGGAGATAATAGAGAGTGAGAAGAGATGGGGACCCGGGTCAGAGCCCTGGGGGGTTCCTACAGGCAGAAGGCTTGGAAAGACTAGACTTGTTTTACAGCAGAAGTTCAAGGAAAACATGTCTGGACTCATAATAAAGAAGGGTGTTAACAGTTTCAGTTGACTGAGAGTAGACTAGACTGTTTTCAGAAGTGGTGGGCTCTTCTCCCTAGAATTCTCTGAGCTTAGGGCTGGGGTGCGCTCCCCTGGTTGTGTTAGATTGTTTGTTTGCTGTTACTGGCGTTGGGCTGATGCGGTTTGGACTAGATGACCCCTGGGGTCTCTTCCCAGTCAGATTCTGTGACCCCTCCCCCAATGCACAGGAGAGTGGCAGCCCGATTACCCAGGGGCGGGCGGGAGAAGGAGTGGTGGGGAACACAGTGGATTCTAGTGCCGATGGTGGTGTTCCCATTATTCCAGGAAGGTTTCTTTTCCGAGGAGGGATTTCAGGTTTTTCATTTGGGAAGGCGGAAGTTTGGCCAGTTGGGAAGGAATTTAGCTTTGCTGAGTGCCGAGCATCCAGAAGTCAGAGGGGTGTGCCGAAAGTTTTGAGACCGAGGAGGTCAACGGGCGACCTTGGCAAGTGTCTGTTGCCATGAATTAGAGAGAACGGAAACTACATTGGAGAGGGTCCAGGAGGGTGCTGGAAGCACAGCGTGCATTCCAGAGGAAGGAGAGGAGACAGCAAGACTGTAGGGGTCCTAGAGAAAGAGAGCGCAGGCTGGAGCATCAGCCATGGATGCAGGGGGAGCGTTGGAGAATATCACAGAGCTCCTGGGGGAGTTGGCCCTTTGGAAGGAAATAGGAAGGAAACAGGAGATCCTGCTTGTAGTTGGAGAGATTGCTGTTAGAGAGAGGAAGGCAGTCATACCTGTGGAGCAGACCTCCGAGGTGGTCTCATCCAACCCCCTCACTTTAACAAGGAAACTGAGGTCCAGGGAGATTACCCACAATTACGTAGGTGAGTATCGACAACAGGCTTTCATCTGAGGTCTTTTGGATTGCATAGCTAACTGGTGGGTTTTCTTATCTATTTACAAATGTCATCAGTTTTTTTTTCAATTAACAATTTGTGTTCTTCTTCGTCCCACCTCCCTTCCACTCATTGGGGAAAAAAAGAAAAGGAAAGAACTTTTGTAACACAGTGGCATGGATTAGTAAAACAAATCCCCGTGTTGGCCATGTCCAGCATTATGTGCCTCATTCTTCATCATCTGTTAAGAAGTGGCTAGTGTGGGACAGCTAGGTGGCACAGTGGATATGGCACCGGCCTTGAAATCAGGAGGACCTGAGTTCAAATCCAGCCTCCGACCAAACACTTGACACTTACTAGCTGTGTGACCCTGGGCAAGTCACTTAACCCCAATTGCTTAAAAATAAAAAAATAATAGTAGTAATTAAGGAGTGGCTAGTGTGGTTCAGGGTCACTCTGAGGGCCACTTTCTGGTCTGCATTGGTGGACTGATGAAATTCAGGGTCCAGCCCTGGCAGTAGGTCACTCCAGACTAGTTTTTAGGCAGGTCACTTTCCCCAGGGCAAGCTTCTTTGCCTATAAAATGAGGGGGTTAACCAGGCACCCTTTCAAACCCCTCCTGGTTTTAGCATTCCACGTTCCTTCAAGAACAGGGAGAAAAGAAGCAAAAAGGACAGAGGGCAGAAATTTCTTCCTCCCCCCAATGTTTAATCCACTTCCCTTCATATTGTTTTCGAGGAGTGGAGGGTGGAGACAGCCTGAAACCACAGTGTCTTCTGGTGCAGCCACCAGAGGGTTAATTAGATGAAGGTGCCACAGTCTGTTGTGGCCTGTGGTTTAGCAAAGCCCATGTTGCCTGCCAGAGCCTTGCTGGAGACGCCCTATCGCAGCTGCCTGCTTGGCCTTCCAGTTTGCACATCTGCCAAGTGAAGTACATGGACAGGTGGCCTCGAAGGTCCTTGTAGCTCCAGGTGTGATCCTCTGATCCTTGTCTCTAAAGCAGTGAGCCCATGACACCCACTTCACCACCCAGAGAGCTGTTAGGACAAAGAATAGAATAGAGAAAAAAGGCAGATCAGCAAAACTGAAAGTGTCACCTAACAGTAAAGACAGTGTTTCTCACGGCGTCCCACCTCTGTAAGAGAAGAGAGGGAGGTTCATTTATAATTACGTGTCTGTTATTTTCATTATATGTTTCTGTTCTTTACATCAACATTGTTATAGTCATTGTTTGTTGCTTACTTTACTTTGTATCTGTTCATATAAATCTTCCCGTGCTTCTCTGCATTCAGCATTGTTTCCAGGCCTTTGCTTTTCTGAATGGTGCTGCTGTGAATATGCTTATGAGGGCCTTTATATCTGACTTAGGCCTTCAGCCTAACAATGGGCTTTCTCCCTCTTCTCGTCTCTGCTTCCCTCATGAGGTCGGGGGCATTGGAGTCCCCCTCTTCATGGAGGGGGCATGGCCGAAGTCAGGGATCTAGGAAGTGGATGAGGCTGGCCTGAAACCCAGGCTTCTCAGGGCCCTGTCCGCTGTTCCCAGCTGTGTGACCAGGGCCCATGTTTCACTGGATGCAAATGCTTACCCCAGAAATTCAAGTAGGGAGCTCTGGCTGCATTGGGTTCTGGCTTTCCTCCGAACCTGAGGCCCAGGCCACCGTTAGCCCTGAATCCCTAGCAGGAATTCCTCCTCAGCTCTGCTTGGAGATATCCATCCAGAGGGAACCCACCACCTCCCATTTTTGGATAGCTCTGATTGTCAGGATGTTTTTCCTCAACTGGCTGCTCTTAAATCTTCCGCTCAGTAACTTCCCTCCATTGTTCTTCGGGGCCAGACCAACCAAATCTAGTCCTTCCTCCTCGGGAGAGGCCTTCAGAGGCTTGGAGACAATGCTCCTGCTCTCCTTCAGTCTTCTAGCCCTGCGCAATCTTGGCCCATTCTCACTGCTCTGTGATCTAGCCAAACCCGCCTTACACAGGACACTCCTATCCCATCTCCATGACTTTGCCCAGGCCATTATCGGTGCCCGGGAGGCCCTTCGTCCCTCCCTCTGCCCCTGAGAGTCCATTTCTCCTTTTAAGCTGCATCCCAAGCACCATCAAGAAGCTTTTTTTCTGGTTCGCCCAGCTGCCAGTGCCTGGCTCCCCTCCCCTCCGGCCTTGTGGTTAACAACTTGCATTTATTTTGTTTTAGCTCTCTTTGTGCCGCATAGACTTGTGCTGCCCTCCCCCCACCCCCGTTAGGATGTAAGTTTTCTACAAGTAGAGATCATGATTTTTTGTTTATGTATCCCCAGCTAGCATGCAGTGCCTGGAATAAATGTTTGTCAGTTGATTGACTCTCCAGGTCAGATGTCCCCACTTCCTGTGACTGATTGCCACGTAATGTGGTCTTGCCATCTCCTACTCTTTATCTCTGGACCAGTTCCATTTTGTTAACTGTTTCTGCTAAAACTTAGTGCTTAGAATGAGACAGGTGTTGGGGTTTTTTTTTTTTGTGGTTGTTGAATTTTGTTTTGTTTTTTCAATCCCCAGCACTTAGCACTGTACCTGGAACATAGTGGGTACTTAATAACAGCTTCTTGGCTGTCTGACTCGGTGTTCCCAGTGTGTCTGACTGGAGCTGTGGGCAGTAGGACTCCCACCTCCTTCGTTGTGAAAGGTGGACTCTGGGGGACGTGCAGGACCACGCTGGTGGGACTCTGGGGTCTCCTGCTGCACCGTCTTTCAGCTCCTCTCAGGCAGGCTGCCTTCTCTACGTGGCCTTTCACAGGCTCTCCTGCTACAGTGACCCTCCAGGCTCTGTGGCCCATTTGAAGCCAGACTGCCCTCTGCCTCTGGCACCCTCGGGGCCCTGCCTGGTGTGTTCTTCCCCTAGCTTTGCTCATGTCCCTAGAAAGCTCCCAGACATTGCCTTTTGGCCTCTCACCGAACCATCCTGAGCTGCTCTCCCAGGGGCAGTGTGGCTTCCCAACATGGAGGAGGGAGGTGGGGTGTGAATGAAAACACCAACTTACTCTGCCATGCTGGGTCCAGAACATTCCTCCTCCTGCCTGTTGAGGCCCCCGGGCCTTGGCTGCCTGCTGTCTGGCTTTTCTTGCCATTGAATCATAGGATTTCAGAGCTGATTAGGAATCATCAAACCCCAGCTCAAATGTGTTCACCGGTGGGGAGCTCCCTAGCTAGTCAGGCAGCCCAGCCCTTTTCCAGATAGTTCCAGTGGTTAGGAAATTGTTCCTTACGTGGAGAGGTAGGGAGGTTCAGTGGGAATTGTAATGAGCTTGGGGTCAGAAGACTCAGGTTTGAGCCGCCACTGTGTGAGTGTTGTGGCAGCTGTGTGACCTTGGGCAGGTCCTTTGCCCTCCCAGAGGAGCCTTGGTTTCTCCATTTGTCAGATGGCTGCTGTCATGTTGGGCCCAAATCCTCCTTATAAATACCTTTTATTTGCATGGAGCTTCTTCAGGGCTCATATACATGGGAAGCAGAGCTGGTGGTCTGGAGAGTGTGTGTGTGTATGCGTGTGTGTGTGTGTGTGTGTGTGTGTGTGTGTGTGTCTGTCTGTCTGTCTGTGTCTATCTGTCTGTCTTTCTGTCCCTGTAAGTGGGTAGCACTCACCTTGGACTCAAAGTCAGGAAGACTTGAGTTCGAATTTGGCCCCAGATACTTAGGAGCTTTATGATCTGGGCAGCTCACTTAGCCTCTAGAGGTCTACCTCAGTTTGCTCATCTGTAAAATGGGAATAATAATAATAATAATAATAATAATAATAATAATAATAATAATAATAATAATAATAATAGCTCCCAACTCCCAGGGTTGTTGTAAGGATCAAATTATTTAATACAGGGTGATTCAAAAAGAATTAAACACTTTGCAAGTGTTATTATTCAGTAACTAAGTTATATGTGAACATGTAGTCAGAACCGATTTGTCAAAGACCTATCTGGGAAATGTCAGGGGGTAAATCTACAGTTTGGTGCTTATAATATACTCACATATAACCTGGTTACTGAGTAATACATTTTGCAAAGTATTCAGTTCTTTTTGAATCCCCTTGTATATGTAAAGTATTTTTCAGGCCTGAAAGTGTGATGTAAAGTTTAGCTATGGTTGTTGTTTATGGTTATTATTATTATTTTTTTGTCCTTCCTCTTTGTCCCCTGATGGTCTCCAGGTGTCCAGGCCCTGCTCCCACTTCCAGTCTTCCCTGGGATGCTCTCTTGAATCCTTATTATCCTTGGTGATCCCACACCTGGTTGACCCCATCTGCCATCCAGTTAATTAGCTAATCCAGCCCCCAGCTCTCCCTGGATCAGGGGGGACATGGGCAGCTGGGGGCCCTGCCAAGACATGATTCTGTCATTGCCAAGCTCTGTCTAGTTTGAGGAAATAATGCTCTCCCCTACTCCCATCACCATCACGTTCGTTCCCCTCAGATCCTCCTGGCCTTCTTGTCTGTTACCGTGGCTTCCACCTTCTTGGGAAGTCCTCCCTTGGTCTAGTACCAGATGAGGACACTGTCTGGCTGGATCAGAGTATCTCTTTGATGTCACTGAGGGACTGTGGTTGCCCCACCCCAGCACACACACACACACACACACACACACACACACACACACACACACACTCTCTCTCTCTCTCTCTCTCTCTCTCTCTCTCTCTCTCTCTCTCTCACTCACTCTCACTCCCTCTCCTTCTTAGTATGGGATGTCATTGAGCAGCTCACATAGTCATGAGTGGTCATGATTGCTCTCTTCCCCCCTCCCTTCTCCTCCTCAACCAGAGTTACCTGAGAACTGGACAGACACAAGGGAGACCCTGCTGGAGGGGATGCTGTTCAACCTCAAATACCTGGGCATGACCCTGGTGGAGCAGCCGAAAGGCGAGGAACTCTCAGCGGCCGCCGTGAAGCGCATCGTGGCCACGGTGAGTGCCGTGGGACTGGGGTGGTTTCTCTAGGATTGGGCCTGGGCCTTTTGCCTGTGCTGGACTGTGTAGGGCAAGTGTGGCCTTCATCTTTGGTAATGGATTGGGGTGTGAAATGAAGAAATCTTGGCCTGCCCTAGGCACAGGTCCCTGGCCTTCAGCTACCTCTATGACGTAAATGAGAAGGGGACAGAATGGCCTAGTGGAAAGAGGCCTGACCTTGGAGTCAACAGCCCCAGGTTCACAGCCTAGCACTGCTAAGGCCTGGAAGTGTAACATTGTACGGATGACTTCTCTGGGGCCCTGGTTCCCTGCTCTATAAAATAAGGGTTGAACCAAATGCTTCTTTCAGCTCTAACAGTCTGAGTCTGTGAGCCTGTGTCTGTAAGAACACATTGTTCTGAAATCCTCTGGGAGACAGGCGGTGGCAGCCCCCGCTGCTGTCAGGGGGCACCGAGGGGCCGGGGGTGGAGTTAGAGGCCAGACCTGTGTGTGGAGCCTCCTGTGGATTCCGGATCTGCTCTCTTTCCTGCCCACGTGTGCCAGGGATGAGAAGAGCAGGATTTGGGCCTAGGTTCTTGGTGGAGGGCTCCGTAAGACAAGAGGGGGATGGGAAGCCCCCCAGGGGCTCGAGGGGCAATGGAAGTGTTTCTGGGTGGCCTTTTCTTCTGGCCCCCTCGCAGGGGACAGGCCGGTAGCTCTTCACGGTGACCACAAGGGCAGGGTACCCTTCCTAGGACTCCTTGTTGGTGATTTTACCTTTTTTTTAAACCTCTTTCAAAGCCTTTGCTTTGATATTTCCCAGTTCTTGTGCCAGCTCTCATATGGGCCTTGGGGCAAAGAAGGGCAGGGGATCCCAGTGCTCAAGGGCTGAGCTTGGTGTTCCAGAGGCATCCCCAAAGGCCTGCTCCCCTGGACACAGTCTGCTCCTTCCCTTTGGCTAGGTCACAAAAGCAACCAGGCACCCAATCAGCCTCTCCAGACTGGTGGCCAGGAAGGAGGAAGGAGGCTGCTCCAGAATGGAGAATGGTGCTGCCCTCATTTTTTCTTTCCTAAACCCAAGGTCTCCCCTTCTCCACTCATCTCCCTCAGCCCAGAATTATCAGATGTCCAAGCTGAGAGGACCCTTGGAACGTAGAATGTCAGAGCTGAGAGGGCCCTTGGAACCCAGAATGTCAGAGCTGGGAGGACCCTTAGAATACAGAATTTCAGAGCTCAGAGGGCCTTTAGAACGCAGAATTTCAGAGCTGGGAGGGTTCTTAGAACCCAGAATGTCAGAGCTGGAAGTGTCCTTAGAATAC
Organism: Phascolarctos cinereus; assembly: GCF_003287225.1. Taxonomy (NCBI): domain Eukaryota; kingdom Metazoa; phylum Chordata; class Mammalia; order Diprotodontia; family Phascolarctidae; genus Phascolarctos; species Phascolarctos cinereus. The sequence goes on along the minus strand of NW_027556098.1, from coordinate 374,501,776 downwards.
AGAATGTCAGAGCTGCGAGGACCCTTAGAATACAGAATTTCAGAGCTGGGAGGGTTCTTAGAATCCAGAATGTCAGAGCTGGAAGGGTCCTTAGAACACAGAATGTCAGAGCTGGGAGGACCCTTAGAATACAGAATTTCAGAGCTGAGAGGGCCCTTAGAGCACAGAATGTCAGAGCTGAGAGGGCCCTTAGAACACAGAATGTAAGAGCAGGGAGAGTCCTTAGAACACAGAATTTCAGAGCTGGGAGGGTTCTTAGAACATGGGATGTCTGAGCTGAGAGGGGGACTTAGTGCCCCTGAAGTCCAACACCCCTCCCTCCCCCCAGTAGAGGAATAACCTGATGCCCAGATTGGGGAAGCACTGTGCCCAAGGTCAGTTATTGTTGGACTAGAACTGACCTCTCCTGACCACTCCTGCTGCATCATGATACCAGAGCCTCCAGAAAAGGCCTTTGAGACTCAAGACATGCTGACCCTGTCCATAAGAAGCTTTCGAAGCAGCTGCGCTTGGTGAAGCAGCTGAGGAGTGAAGCCAGGGGCTCAGCCACGGGGGGCAGGACCTACAAGGGAAGGAGCCCTTACAGCCCTGCGAGGGCGTGGGGTGGCCTTAAAGGATGGCGAGGTGGCCAGGCCGGACCGTCAGCCAACCTTGTCCTCTTCTCTCCCGAAGGCCAAAGCTAGTGGGAAGAAGCTCCGGAAAGTGACCCTCAAAGTGTCCCCGAGGGGCATCATCTTACACGACAGCGGGACCAGTGAGCTGATTGAGAACGTTTCCATCTACAGGTAGGCCCTGCCCCCAGAGGCTGCCCTCTTGAAGTGTGAGCGGGTGTCGGTGGGATGAGTGGGCAGCGTCCCCCCTCCCCCAGAAAGCGTAGGATCATTGGCCTAGAGCTGGAGGGGACCTTGTGGGGCTGTCCAGTCAAGCTCCCTCATTTTACAGGTGAGGAAACTGAGGCTCAGAGAGACTGAGCGACCTGCCCAAGGTCACATAGGTAGTAAGTGCGTGCTGGGGCAGAATCTGAACCCAGATCCTCCAAATTCAAAGCCGGCTCTTTTCCATATTGTGCTGTTTTTAATCCATTAAATGCCTCAATTAATGTTATCGCTTCAATACATTGGTGGTCACGGATCTTATTAATGAGTATTCCCTGCAGGGCCCAGCGCAGCGCATGGCACATAGAACGGGCTTCATAAATGTTTGTTCGCTGACTGATACATGCTGCAGCCCATCTGTGCCTCAGGTGACCTTGAGCAAATCTCTCCACCTCTCTTGACCTCAGTTTCCTCATCTGTGAGATGAAGTGATTGCCTTTGATTTGTAAGGTCCCTTTCATCTGTAGATCAGTAGCACACACGAGGTACTTGTTAACTGAGTGACTGACTGATCCACCGGTTTTCTAGTGCTGCAGTGACCAAAAAGTGCACCCCCTGGTGGCAGACTGGCCCCCCTCCGGAGACCTTTGAAGGCCCTGGTGTTCTTGCTTTCTCACCCCTCTAACTCGTTGATCCTGCTAAGTAGGAGAGGGCATGGTGTGGAGTGGAAACACTGCTAGGTTTAGAAGGAGACATGAGATCGAATCCTGCCTCCACCATTTTACTGCCTCTTGCATCGCATTGGGGGTGTCACTGAACTCTGGGTCTCAGACTCCTCCTTTGTGGAGCAAAGGGATGAGACCAGATTAGGGCTCCTGGACCCCTTGGGGGCTCAGGGGAGGCCTTGGACCCCTTCTCAGGAGAATGCCTTCCAGTGCATGAAATGAAGTACGTAGGATTATGTAAGAAAACCATTCTATTGAAATACAGCTATCAAAATTAAAAAAAAAATCCCCAAACAAGTTCATAGATCCCAGGTTAAGAACCCTTGGAATAGACGATCTGTGAGATTACTTCCTTTTTCTTTTTCTTTTTCTTTTTCTTTTCTTTCTTTCTTTTTTTTGGGGGGGGCAAGGCAGTTGGGGTTAAGTGACTTGCCCAGGGTCACACAGCTAGTAAGCGTCAAGTGTTTGGTCTGAGACCAGATTTGAACTCAGGTCCTCCTGACTCCAGGGCTGGTGCTCTATCCACTGTGTCACCTAGCTGCCCCTGAGGTTACTTCCTGTTCTAAATCTTCGATCCGAAGGGAAGCTTCATGAGGGCAGGGACTGTTTTGTATCCCCATCTGACCAGCACAGTGCCTGGCACACAGTAGGTGCTTAACAAACCTTTGTTGAGTTGTATTGACTGAAGCATCTTCTTCCCAGCAGTCCTGTGGGTTGGGCAGTGAGAGTACCGTTAGCCTCCTCCTGCAGAGAAGCAAAGGGATGAGCTCAAGGCCGCACCACGAATGTCAGATTCGGACCCGTCCTCACTCCTGGGTCCATGAGGTCCCCCGCTGTCTGTGCCTTCTCCCTGATGTTGTCTCTCGTCGTATGGAGGACAGTGGCATCCGCCGATGTGGGTCCGCGCTGCCAAGGCAGGCAAGGTTCTTAATCTGCCTGGGCGCCGTGAACGTGCTTTTCCAAATGTTGTGATGATTGTGTTTCATTATCACTTGTGTCCTCTGCAGTTCTGTGGATTTTGTCTTTGTGCATCTAAGCACGTTCTCTTCCATGGGCCTTCCCAGACAGCCAAAGCAGGCAGGACGTAAAAAGACACGCCGGCGGGGGCCTCAGGAAGGGGGTCGTGTGGTCACCTGACTGGCGGTCAGCTAATCTGCTGGTGATGAGCCTCTCTGGGTGGGGCTAGGCTGCTCCTCGGATATAGCCTGAGCTCCGCCAGTGGGGTCTTTAAAAACATCTCTGCCACGCTGAGTTGTCGCAGTACACCATGGGGCCTGTGTGGCTGGAGTTTCCACATTTGGAGGTCACTTAAAGCTGCCCTTCCCTTGGAACAGCCAAGCTGGAGTCTGGGAGTTTTATGTTATCTGTTTTACAGATGAAGAAACTGAGGCTTAGAGAAGGGAAATGACCTGATGAGGGTCACACAGGTTAGTAGCAAGATGGGGCTCTCTGGCCTGAACAACAGACTTCATTATTAAGGACAAACGTTCCTGTTTTAACCCAGGGCCCTTGTTCTGCCTCCGGTTTTGACTCTGTGTGTGTGTGTGTGTGTGTGTGTGTGTGTGTGTGTGTGTGTGTGTGTGTGTGTGTGTGTGTGTGTGGTCAGCCGCAGCTGGGGTTGATTGGCTGCCTCTGTCAAAACCTACAGGCTCTTTAGGCATCGGGTGCAAAGTCTATTCTTTGGGGACTGGCCACCCAGCACTTTTGTGTTTTGATGTAGCTAACTTGGAAATGGGCCTTGGTCAATAAGGGTGGCCCTTGGGCTCTGAGGTTGCTGGCCTTTGGTTTCTCGGGCTGGGCCTAGAATGCCCCCGTGGCCTTGGATGACAAAGCAGGCCCTGTCGCCAGCCCTGAGCAGAGTGCCTCGTTGTCATCCGTCCCCTTCCGTGGAAACGTCATGGCTCCCCTCACGTCAGCTGAGGTCCCAAGGAAGAGGCCTGGGGAGCCTTTCCTGGGTGACTCTGCCCTGACCGTTCCCTCTCTGGGCTGTGGCACAGAGGCAGCTGGGAGCTGTCTGGCCGTGGGGCTGACTGGGACCTGAGCACGTACAGTGTCACTCATTCCCCTTCCCTTGGGTGGCCTCAGTCTCCCCAGCTGTAAGGCAAAAGGGGTTGAACTGGATGGGACGGTGTGGTCTCTGTGGTCAGCCTCTCTGTAGTTCAGCCCCTTTATTTTACAGGTGAGGAAACGGAGGCCAGCCAAGGGAAGGGGAATTGACTTTCCTGTGCCCTGGCACCCGGTGCCCTTGACTATATGCTCTGTTCTGCCCCTCTCTGCTCACCCATTTGAGCTGTCCAGCAACGCTGCTTATGAAGAATTGTGGTTCCCTTACCTTGCTGCTGCTCGTGTTGTGGTTATTGTTATTGCGACCTGTGGAGACTGTATGGAGGGAGGGTAAAAGGGGCATAGTTTCTCCCCGAGAAAGCTCAGTCTGGCTGCAGTCCTGGGCAGGGACACAACACAGCCTCCTGCATTGGGCAGGGCCCCGACACTATGCAGAGTGGTGGATTTGGAGGCAGGGGACCTCCTCGGCCTCTCTTTGTAGTCCTCCCTCCTGTGTGACCGTGGGTCAGCTGCATCCTCTGTCTGGACCTTGATTTCCTCATCTGTAAAATGAGGCATGTGGGCCAGCGGGCCTCCGCGGCCCCTCCAGCTCCAGAGCTCAGATTCTGTGGTTGAGCGGTGTCTCAGGACTGCTCCTTATCACCAGGCTGCTGCAGCCCGGGCCTCTGGGTCTCCTGTCTCTAGAGTGGGGGCTGATAATCCTCGTACTGCCTGCCTCGAAGGGTCACTGGAAGGATGTGGTAACTCGAGCTCACTGAAGCTGCTGCTGGGCTAGAAGCCTGGCCTCTTATTGTTGATGTGGTTTGGTCGTGTTAGACTTTCTGTGACCCCCTTGGGGGTTTTCTTGTCCAAGATGCTGGAGGGGGTTGCTGTTTCCTTCTCCAGCTCATTTTACAGATGAGAAAACTGAGGCAAACAGGGGTAAGTGACTTGCCCAGGGTCATACAGCTAGTAAGTGTCTAAGGCCAGATTTTAACTCTAGCTACCCTTGAAGCCCCTCCAGCTCCCGTCAATTAGTGAATGATGGCCTGAGGCTGAGGGTGTGGGGAGGAGGGCCCCAGCTTCTGGCTCCTTTTTGGAAGCCTGCTGACTCCTCTTCAGATCAGATCTGGATGGAGTCATTGAGACTTGGAAGGACAATTCTTGCCTAAGCTTGTGTGATGAGATAACAGGGCAGGCTGTGGCAGGGAGCTAAGCAGGGTGAGCCCAGGCACAGGCTGCCCTGGGGAGAAAGCCAGAGAGAAGGCAGTAGTAACTGTCCTTCTCCTCTCAGCCTCTTCTGTCTCAACACACACACACGCCACACACACACACACACACACACACACACACACACACACACGTGCGCACACATGCGTGCACACAGCTCTCAAGTGCGACTTCAACAAGCCTCTTCTCTTCGGTGGTCCTCCATTTGCTCATCTGAAAATGAAAAGTTGGTGTCCCTCCCAGCTCTGATATTCTGTGTTCTAAGGGCCTTCCCAGCCCTGACATCCTGTGTTCTAAGATCTCTCTCAATTCTGACATCTTATGTTCTAAGGACCCTCCCAGCTCTGACATCCTGTGTTCTAAGGCCCCTCCCAGCTCTGACATCCTGGGTTCTAAGGGCCCTCCCAGTTCTGACATCCTGTGTCCTAAAGACCCTCCCAGCTCTGGCATTCTCTGTTCTAAGGCCCCTCCCAGCTCTGACATCCTGGGTTCTAAGGGCCCTCTCAGCTCTCACATTCTGTGTTCTAAGGGCCCTCCCAGCTCTGACATCCTGTGTTGTAAGGGCCCTCCCCGCTCTGACATTCTCTGTTCTAAGGGCCCTCCCAGCTCTGGCATTCTCTGTTGTAAGGGCCCTCCCAGTTCTGACATTCTGGGTTCTCAGGGCCCTCTCCCCTCTGAATTCTGTGTCCTAAAGACACTCCCAGCGCTGACATTCTGGGTTCTAAGGGCCCTCCCAGCTCTGACATCCTGGGTTCTAAGGGCCCTCCCAGCTCTGACATCCTGTGTTGTAAGGGCCCTCCCCGCTCTGACATTCTCTGTTCTAAGGGCCCTCCCAGCTCTGGCATTCTCTGTTGTAAGGGCCCTCCCAGTTCTGACATTCTGGGTTCTCAGGGCCCTCTCCCCTTTGAATTCTGTGTCCTAAAGACCCTCCCAGCGCTGACATTCTGGGTTCTAAGGGCCCTCCCAGCTCTGGCATTCTCTGTTCTAAAGGCCCCTCCCCTCTCTGACAGTGTCTATTCTAACTCACTGTGACTTACCTTCAATAGATGTTTATCAGGGATCTGCCATGGGGCCATGGCGCTGGTCATCCTTTGGGGCCATTTCAAGACTGAAATAGCTCACAATCCCCCAGCTCCCATTTCTCTCCTATCGCATTAACGCTTACACAAGGGCTTTCTCACACCAGCCCTGCCAGGCAGGAAGGACACGTGCTTATCCCCACTGTCCAGGTGAAGAACCAGGCAGTCAGGGGAGTTCTGGAGCCCAGCGTGTGGCCAGAGGTAGAGCCCCAACCCTGGTCTTCTGACTCCGGTGCTCTTCTGCAGCCCACGCAGCTTAATCACAGCCTCCTGCTTGGGGTAGGGCCTCTGGGGGATGCCTGTGACAGGGATAGGCACTCTCTAAGAATCACTATTAAATGATAACAATACGTGGCATTTGTAGAGCACTTTCCAGTTTACAAAAACACTTACATTAACTCTTTTGAACTTTACTCCTAAGTAGGAGAAATAAAGAATTGCAAAACCAGGTGGGCACTGAGAGTGAGAGGCGTGGTGGGTGTGACTGCTGCAGGAGCTCTGGGGGGGCTGGCCTGCAGAAGCACTGCAGGGGGACCAGTCTGGAGGAGTGTGGGACCCAGGATGCCTTGGCCGTAGACCACACTGGGAGCCACAGCCCCTATTCTCCCTCAGTCTGAGCTTCTCATAATTAGCATTTATCCTCAGGGTAAGGTGGGTGAGCATTACCAGCTGCCCAGGCTGTGATAGCTCTTCTCACCTTCACTTCCTCCCTGCCCTCCCCACCTCACACATCCATCCTTCAGTGCTGCTGCTGCTCCTCTTAACTTCCTTAGGCTCAGACCTAGTGGCGTCACTTCTCTGCTCCAAGACATTCAATGGCTCCCCACTGCCTGCCGAGTAAAGGCCAGACTCCTGTGCTTGTTAAGTGAGGCCTCCCCGAGTTGGCACCCCCCTCCGTTCTTAGCCCCTTCTCATACTGTGCCCCTCTGTCTAACTTCCTTGTCTGGGCTCCAGAGCCGGGGAGGAAGGCGGGGGAAGCTGGCAAGTGCCCAGGTCCTCTGATTTCCAATCCAGCTCTCTGTTCGCTGACCAAAAGTGAGGGTGAGTGTCTGCTATTTTGCCTTCCAAGGCCCCTTCTAACTCTCATGCCCCCCAAGTCAACAATAATAGCTCATGTCTCTATAATGCTTCAGGTTGTTTATAACCCTGCTTTGAGGCAGGCAGTGAAAACATTACTTTTCCCCTTTTGAAAATTAGAAAATTGAAGCTTCAAGGGTTAATTGACTCACCCAAGGTCATACAGGTCACATGTGGCAGAACCAGGGTGGGAGGTCAGGTCTTCCACCAGAGCAGTGTTCTGTATCATCCGAATGTTGTACGTGACCCTGCTTGGTGGCAGGGGGATGGATCAGATGACCTCACCCTTCCAGCCTTGGCTCCCTAGAGGCCGCCAACGTGGTAAAATCCAGCCAGCCTGAGTCTCCCCCACACTGCCACCCACTCCCTGGCCCAGGGGGATGTGGGCCTGCCCGAGGGAGAGTCTGAGGTTGGGCAAGGGAGCCGGCTCCTAACCCTGTGCCTTTGGTCTCACTCTCCCCTCTCTCCGCTCCAGGATCTCCTACTGCACCGCAGACAAGATGCATGACAAGGTCTTTGCGTACATCGCCCAGAACCAGCAGAGCGAGAGTCTGGAGTGCCACGCTTTTCTCTGCTCCAAGCGGAAAATGGTTAGTGGGAGAGCCAGTGCCCTGGACGTGTGAGCCACTTGAGGGGGAAGAGCATGAGTTGGGAGTCACTTGTTTTGGGCCTACATACCTCCCTCCACTCCCCCCCATTCCTTATTTCTGCCCCCACAATCTTGGACACAGAGCATTACTTCATGTGTCTTCTGTGATGGTGGAAAATCTAGAGAAATATGTGGCAATTTGGTCTTTGTCTTCAGGGAGACCCCAGGCTGGAAGTGAGGAGGGAAAAGACGGGTCCTGTTCTTAGCTTGAGGAGGGGGAGTCACAGAAGACCCTGTCCTCGGGGATCAGTCCTCTGATTTGAGGGTGGAGGCATTGCCCCCATCCTCATGGAAGGGGAGAAGGAATGTGGGTGTCAAAGTATCTTAACCCTCAGAAAGCAACTGGACGTGAGGTCCTGTACACTGGGGACAGGAGCAGTGTTGGGGCCTCCAGGTCTGCCCCTGACATGCTGACCAGGTGAATCTGGGCCCTAGGTAGAAAGTCTCCAAGCCTGTAAGTCGTGGAGCAACCAACTTGCCTGGCCAGAGGGAGTTTTTTCATGGAGAGCTCCCTATGTGAATGATGGCACAGACCCAGGAAATCACAAAACAAAACTGGGTCAGGGTGAAGTCAGACAGGTGTGGTCTGCCAGGAAGACACTTCTTTTCCATCTTCCAGTCCCCTGGCTATGTGCAGTGTCCTGTGTTCTGCCTATGGGAAGGCCAGCTTTCCCCACCCTTACCTCTCGTGTTAAATGTGTGCCGAGTCCTCTAGAATCCTAGAGTTATGGAATGTCAGAGCTGGGAGGGAACCTTAGAACACAAAATGTCAGAGCTGGGAAGGGCCTTAGAATATAGAATGTCAGAGCTGGGAGGGCCTTTAGAACACAGAATGTCAGAACTGGCCGAGGCCTTAGAACATAGAATGTCAGAATTGGCCGAGGCCTTAGAACATAGAATGTCAGAACTGGCAGAGGCCTTAGAACACAGAATGTCAGAACTGAGAGGGCTCTTAATACACAGAACGTCAGAGCTGGGAGGGCTCTTAGAATGCAGAATGTCAGAGCTGAGAGGGACTTTAGACTATAAAGTCTTTCTTCTTTATTATACAGAGTAGGAAAACAAGGCCCAAACTGAGACGTTAAATTAGCTGCTGAGCTGGGCCCACAGCCCAGTTTCCCGGCCCGTCCAGGGTTCCTTCTGCTGCTGTCATTCATCCGGTACCCACTATCTGAGGACCGCTATGTGGCCCTGGTAGGAGAGGCATTGTGGGGCAGCGGAAGGACACTGAGGGTCCAGAGAGGCCAGGGTGTTCCCTAGCTCCTCCCCTGTATATCAGGGTGACGATGAACCTAGACCCCTGTGAGCCAGGGAGGATGAGCACTCCCTAAGGGCTGAGTGCGAGCCGCCCCAGAGCAGCCTCCAGGGGGAGGTCACTGGATGGATAGGGCCATCTCCAAGGGGTGGGTCCTTGCCCTTGGCTGCTTCCCCAGGCTCAGTGGCCTGCTCTGCCCGAAGCCCCCGCAAGGTGGCTGAGCAGAAGGGTCCCTCATCCCCTCATCCCAAGGCTCTTTATCTGTGGCAGAAGAAACTGGGACCCAGGAAAGTGACTGGTCTGAGGCCCTGCCTTGAGTCAGTCGGGGGCTGCTCTCATACCCAGGCCTCTTGCCTTTGTCTCTGTGCCACTCTGAGACCCTTACTGAGGTGTGTCCTGGGAAATCTTGAGGAGGGGCTCTGTGAAGAGGAGATCCTGAATCTAGGGGAGGGCTTGCTCTGTCCAACATGGCATGGGTTTCAGAACTACTGCATGGTTGTTTTTGGAAAGAAAAAGGAACTTGCTTTTTTCTCCTGCTCTTAAGATTTCCCTGCTGCACCCTGCCTTCCTCCTGAAGGGCTCCCAACACCTTTTACCCCTCTTCAGGTCCAGAATTGGAGTTTCATTAATGCAGTTCAATCTCAAAAGGCCCCTTTGGCCAAATGAAGTGGCACAGTAGATAGAGTGCTGGGCTCAGAGTCAAAAGACCAGAGTTCAGATCTCACCTCAGACATTATCTGGATGACCCTGGGCAAGGCCCCTAACTTCTTTCAGCCTCAGTTTCCTCAACTGTAAAACGGGGATAATAATTGCACTTATCTCAGGGTTTCGAGGCTCAAATGAACAAATATTCGTAAAGTGCTTTGCAAACCATAAAGCCTTGTAGAAATGTTAGTTTTATTATTGTTAGATTATTTTGGAAAATATCAATTTGGTCCAAATCCTCACTGTTCACACTCAAGGTCCTAGATGTTAGGGACTATCTCATTTTTGCTCTTCTAACTCCAGTACCTGGCCCCTAGCAGGTGCTTAATAAATGTGGACTCATCAGTTTATTTCATTCTTCAGTAGATAAGGATGGTATCACACGGTATCACAGGGTAACTCAAGACTTGGAGTTAGAAACATCTGAATTCGATTCACATGCTTTCCAGTCTTGGGACCCTTGGTCCTCCTAAGACCTCCCTGTGCCTTAAGAAACATCTGAATTCGATTCACATGCTTTCCAGTCTTGGGACCCTTGGTCCTCCTAAGACCTCCCTGTGCCTTAGTTTCCCCAGCTGTAAAATGGACCTGATGATAGCACCTACCTCCCAGGCTTGTTGTGAGGGTCAGATCTTTGCAAACCTTTAAAGCCGAAGGTCTCAAACTTTCATGTGTTATGGTCCTTTCTGGCAATCTTGTGAGATCCGTGGACCCCTTTTTGAAATAATGTGTTTTAAAAAAAAACGGCAAAAGCTCCTCATTGATGAAATGCTAGAACTTTCTGTTAGAGGTTAGTGAAAATAAAGATGTTGTTTTTTTCCCCATCCAAGCTCACAAACCCATGAAAACAAGCCGTGGGCCCCCAGTTAAGAGCTCCTGCTTTAAAGCATTATATAGACCTTATTTTGAATATTCTTATTTTGAAATTCAAATGAGATACTGTGTAAACCCTGTTGCACTTCTTCAGGGGATCTCTGTCCTTGAGAGCTCCATGTGAGGAAACTGAGGCCCCTGGAAGGAGACCAAGGTGGCGAGCAGTCCCAGGCAGACCCCCACTTCCCCCTCCAGCACCTTCTCCACCATTTGGGGCATCTCTATCTCTCTGTCTCTGTCTCTGTGTCTTGTGACGCCTGGCAGTTCTGGGCTGAGGCCTTGGCACATCTCTTTCACATTTCTGTCCCCGAGCTGAGTCACCAGTGGCCAATTGCTTAGCTTCTGAGATTCTGCTGGCTCAGATTTAAAAATACCAGCTCATTAATCCCCTTTGTTACCCTCATCCTCCCGTCCCGTCATGTGCAGCTGTCCAAGCTTGGGGCTTGGGGACGGGTTGCAGGTGGGAGGAGGGACTGGGGCTGAGGGAGAAGAGGAAGGGAGCAGAAGCAGGTTTCCCAGAAACTTAGCTCCTTCTTGGGATGGCAGAGTTTATAACTTGACTAAGAGTAAAGAAAAGATAGACCAGGAGTGAGTGGCTCAGTTCTGTAAATAGTCAGTGTGGATTAAGCACCTACTATGTGTCAGGCGCTGGCCTGAGGAGACAAAGAAAGGCAAAAAACCAGTTCTGCCCTCCAGGAGCTCATAATTTAATGGGAGTTGGGGTGGAGGGGACAGGTCCTAGCCTAATGGGCCAGGCCTCAGAGGAGATGAGGGCAGAAAGGAATCAGAGCAAGTGTGAAAGCCTTGAAGGAAACAGAAATGACCGCCCAGAACTGGCCAAGAGGTCTGCCTGGGAATGTGGGACCTGGGTGGTTACTTTCTTTTTACTGGCACACTCTACTCTGAGTTACTACAAAATTTGATTCACTTGGTGCATTATCAGGATTCCCCCCTTCTTGGCTTTTCCTGCCTTGGCCCTTTAGATTTCATTGCTTTTGCACCTGGAGAACTTTCTTTCTTGTTACAGATACCTTAAAAAGCAGGGGGGGGGCTTGTTTTGTTTTTTCTTTCTAAGAAGAACCTCAGCTCTTTTAGCCTCACCAGATGAGCAGAAAAGTAAGACATAGACTGTCAGAGCCAGAAAGGCCCTTACAACCCAGGGTGTCAGAGCTAGGAGGGCCCTTGGAACCCAGGATGTCAGAGCTGGGAGGGGCCTTAGAACACAGAATGTCAGAGATGGGAGGATCCTTAGAACATAGACTGTCAGAGCTGGGAGGGCCCTTAGAACACAGAATGTCTGGGGCAGCTAGGTGGCACAGTGGTTAGAGCACCAGCCCAAAAATCAGGAGGACCTGAGTTCGAATGCAGCCTCAGACCAAACACTTGATACTTACTAGCTGTGTGACCCTGGGCAAGTCATCTAACCCCAATTGCCTAAAAATTTAAAAAAAAATTAAAATTAAAAAAAATGAGAACACAGAATATCAGAGCGGGGAGGGCCCTTAGAACACAGGATGTCAGAGCTGGGATCAACTTAGAACACATAATGTCAGAACTGGGAGGACCCTTAGAACCCAGAATGTCAGAGCTGGGAGAAACCTTGGAACAGGAAATGTTAGAACTGGGAGGAATCTTAAAGACCATGTGGTTTGCCCCTCCCACCTCCCTCATTTTACAGAAAAGCAAACTGAGGCCTATACCATTGAAATAACTTGCCTGAGGTAACATTAAGAATTAGAGGCTGAGCTGAGAATATATTCCCTGGCTCCTAATTCTTTGTCCAGCATTCTTTTCATTCTTCCATCATTGTCATTATCATTTAAAAAAAAGCCCTCTACATTTTTTAATCTCCGCCTGTATGCCAGGCAATCAGAAATGGCCCCTGCCCTCAGGGAGCTCACATTCTGTAGGGGGAGGCAGCAGGCAGACATCCTGTATCAGGGCTGCTGGAGCATCCTTGTGCCTGACTCGTGGCGTTTGAAGGAGGCCTCCCTTCAGGATGGAGAACTTGGGCCCGGCTGGTGCGGCCCCTGCAGACAGATGTGTTGAGCCTCCTGTCTTCTTTGGAGATGATGCTCACCTACCGCTGCCTCCCTCGTCACAGAGTAGTCCCTGGCCGTGCTCTGCCCAGATAAGGTTCTCTGCAAATTAATGTTGAACTCGGCCTGGCGATCAGGAAAGATCGAACCATCAGTACCGAGCATGTCTCTTCTCGGATAAAGGGGTGAAGGGGGAGACCAAGGGTGTGTAGGTGGGTGTGGCTGTGGGTTTCCTGGAGCGTCCCCTCCCTCCGCTCTGCCTTCAGCAAACACCTTCAGAGTGCCTGGGAGGGCTGAGCCATTATCTGGGTGCGTGAGTCACTGGGTGATGAATGAGCCACTGTTGTTGGCCCCAGGAGTAAAGGTGGTGAACATTTCCTGAGCATTTGGAGTAACAGCCCCCATCATGGAGCCTGTTCGGTTTGCAGAGCACCTTCATTATCGTTGTTCCTGTTAAACATGTGAAGAAACTGAGGCTGACATTCAGTGACTTGCCTGGGTCGTGTTACTGTTGCTGAGTTGTTTCAGTCATGGCCCCATTTGGGGTTTTCTTGGCAGAGATCCTGGAGTGGTTTGCCATTTCCTTCTCCAGCTCATTTTACAGATGAAGAAACTGAGGCAAACAGGGTGAAGTGACTTGCCCAGGGTCAGACAGCTAGTGAGTGTCTGAGGTTGGATTTGAACTCAGGTCTTCCTGACTCCAAGCCTGGCGCTGTGTCCGTTGTGCCCCCTTGTTACTCTGGTAGCAATGTAGTTATTTATTCAGAGGGTCATAGACTGAGAACTGGCAGGGAGTCATTTTATAGGTCAAGACCAGAGGTCCCCCAAAGTTAGAGGAGAATGGGAAGCTCCTGGAGGACAGGGCCGGGCCCAGCGGCTCCTGGCTAGCAGCAGGCATTTCGCGAGCGCTCACTGATGTGTTTCCGGCGGTCAGGATGGATCCTGGGGCCTGTCCCCTTCTCAGTCTGTTACGTCATCGGGTACTCTCAGCACCACTGCAAGAGAGAAAACGAGTATTCCCCCCATTTTGCAGATTGAGAGACTGAGGTTCGTAGAAATCAGGTAAGTTACCCAAGTCATACAGTAATGACCGAGGTCTTCTGACTCCAGGTGCGGCCCACTTTCCACTCCCGTTATCAAATGACCAAATAGATGGAAACGTGGAGCTTGGTTTCAGAAGACTCAAGCTCAGGTTCCAGCCTTGACACTAGCTAGGTAACCTCAGGGTTAAGTGCCATAACCTCTGGGCCTCAGTTTGTACACCTGTAAAATGGGGGTGGTTATCTACTATGTCCCTCACAGGCTTGTTGTGAGAAAGAAATGAGATGTTGTCAGCAAAGGGCTTTGTGAACCTCCCCAGATCTGTGCGAAGTGAGTTTTCCCCCTTGTCACTGTGGTCATGGCTCGCCATCCTAACTCTCCGGGTTGCTATGAGAGAAACAGATTTTAAACTGAAGTGCTTTACATGTGATGCGATAGGAAGAGGGTCTGGCCCTGTCATTTCATTAGTAAGAAGGAACTCTCAGAAGAGGGAATTCCTCTCCCCGTTTCTCAGGTTGGTACCTTCTTCTCTGAATCCTCTGTTGCCTCGGCGCATTGAGAGGTTAAATGAGATGGCCAGGGTCACACGTTCAGTGTATGTCAGAGACAGACCCAAACCCGGGTCTTCTGGGCTTCATGCTAGCTCTCCCTCCATGAGGCCACACTGCCCACTCTGTAGATTCGAGCCCCTGAGGGGCTGGGCCTTGTGGTAGTGGAGGTGAGGCATGAGCCCAAGTCACTACAGGCCCAGGTAGAGTTTGGTGAGAGCAGGGTTGTGGTAGGGGAGGCGTGGCATGGTCAGGAGGCCACGGGAGGGAAGGCTCAATTTCTGTGCCAAATGGCTCAGGGACCTTAGTTCTCTCCATGTCCAGCTTCAGTCCCCAGTCCTACCCCAGACCCTGCTTCTCCCTTCCAGAGTCTAGACCTGCTCCTTCTGCTTCATTTCCCACGTTAGTGTGCCCAACCCTGGACTGGAAGTCTAGAGGCCAGCTCACCATGGGGCTTTAGGCAGGTTCTTTGACCTCTCGGGGCCTCCCCTTCTCCATTTGCAAAATGAAGGGGCATTGAAGGCAGGGATCATTTCTGTGTCTTCATCCCTAGTGCCTAGCACTGCTCGAAGACAGTGGGTGCTTAATAAATGCTTGCTGAATCTCCAAGGTCCCTCCCCCTCTGTCTCTTTTGGGGCCAGCCCCTTCTGGCTCTTCCATTCGTTGCTCTAAAATCTCTCTCTTTTTTTTTAAGGCGATTGGGGTTAAGTGACTTGCCCAGGGTCACACAGCTAGTAGGTGTCAAGTGTTTGGTCTGAGGCCGGATTTGAACTCAGGTGCTTCTGACTTCAGGGCCAGTGCTCTATCCACTGTGCCACCTAGCTGCCCCTTCTAAAATCTCTTTTGGCTCTAGGATTCTGGGATGTTCTCAGAGTTCTCTCCCTTCCAGACTAAGCCAATTGAAACTTCGTCCCCCATAGGGAAGCCCTGTGTCAGCATCCCCTCCCACTTGTAATGGCAGTTGTAGCAGGAGCCAGAGGATCGGGGTACAGATCTGGGCTCTACCTTTTTCACCCCCTCTCTAGGCCTCCATTTGTTTCTTTATACAATGAGGAGATTAGATGAGCTGACCACCACGGCCCCTTTCTGCTGGGTGGCTTATCTGAGACTGACCTCGCCAACGCTGGGTCTCGGTGACTCCAGCTGGCTTGGGGTCAGTCTCTCAAGGGTGATTTGGTTCTATCTGGGCCTGTCTCAGGTGCAGAAGAGGCTCTGTGAAAAGCACCTCGACCTGGGCAGAAAGTGTCAGCCTAACTCTCCATCCCCCATCTCCTTGCAGAGTGTGGGGGCAGAGTTAGCTCAGACACCCATCTTCCCTGCTTTCCCTACCCTTCCCGAGCCTTCCCTCCATTCCCCAAGGTCCATTCCCCAAAACAACATGATTTAATTGAGATATGAATTGTTGCCTGTTGCCTTTTTTAAAAAAAGAAATAAACGTGGTTGGGTTTTTTTTGTTTTGTTTTTAACATTGAAAATCCCCCAACATGCTGAGTGATTTGTGCCAATTAAACTTCATGAAGTATAAAATCTCATTTGAATGTCTCTGGCATTTACATTTTTGATGGAAATGCGAATACTTTATGGCAAAACTCAAATATGGTAATTAAGTATGAAACTCTTCACAGCTGTTTACAATTTAAGCTGTCACGTTGGAATCAAGTTTAATAGATCCAGTTACCATTGAGAATTGGCCATGAACTAAAAATATGAACTAATTATATACCCGAGTCAGACAGCCCTGCATCTTGGCAAGATTTGGGTGCCCCGATGCTAGATTCCATACGCCAACCCCTCCCAGGAAATCAGGGGGGAGTGAGGGCTTTCAGTCCCTTTGTATCATCTGCAGGTTCATATACAGATATTCCCACCTTCCTGCCCAAAGGCTCCCATCCCCTGCCGACACCCATATCCATTGGTGTGATGAGTGTTGGAGTTACAAGGGACATTAAGCCATAGAGATATCAGCTCTGGAAGGGTTCTTAGAACCTAAAGGGCCTTTAGAACTTAGGGTAGCAGAGCTAGAAATGGCCTTAGAACAGCTGCATGAGGCTCCCTCAGGCTGGGCCTATACAAGAAGGAGGGAAAAGAAAAAGAGAAATCTTTGGGGGAAGCGTGGGTACCTTGTCTGCCAGACTGGTGGGGTGGGCGTTGGGGGCAGTCTGAAGGAAACTTGTGAGCCCATGATGAGTGTTCGGAGGTCTGAGAGGACCCTCATATCAGAGAATGTCAGAGCTGGAAAGGTACTTCAAACATAGAATGTCAGAGCTGCGAGGGGCTTTAGAATACAGAATATGGAACTGGGAGGAATCTTAGAACAGAGTGTCAGAACCAGAAAGAGTCTTAGAACACAGAATGTCAGACCTGGGATGACCCTTGGAACACAAGAGAATGTCAGAGATGGGGGGACCATTAGAACAGAGCGTGTCAGGGTTATACCTTGGTTGAACTTGAAGTAGACCTCAGGTGTCTTGACTCACCCCAGTCCTGTATTCTTCTGGCTAGGCCATGCTGCCTCCTTAAAGAAGGGCAACTAGGTGGGGCAGTGGATAGAGCACTGGCCTTGGAGTCAGGAGAACCTGAGTTCAAATGCGGCCTCAGACACTTGACATTTACTAGCTGTGTGACCCTGGGCAAGTCACTTTACCCTGATTGCCTCACACACACAAAAAATAATAAAAAATAAAAATGGAGACACTGCCTGAGCTGAGGCTGAGGCTGTCTTGAACAGGGATGGGTACCCTGAGACAGTGGCTGTCTTTGGTGAGCAGTAGGAAATAAGGTCACAAGACGTGGAGATTTCTGGCCCTTTGCTGCTTCTGGAACCAGAAACTCTTCAGTTTCATCTCTTATCGTGCTCCCTGTTGAGCTGGCTGGATCGTGTGTCTCATTCCTTGCTAGGGATCCCAGATCCTTTCTGAAGACTGGCTCTGTAGGAGCCAGCCTGGAAAAAAGGAAACCCAAGGGGGCTGAGCTGATACCCTCAGGCTTCCCCTGTGGCCTTCCAATTCCTCCTCCTAGCTGGGACCTGCAAGCAGCCTTTCATGGTAACCCACCCTCCCCAGCTTCTTCTGAGTCACCCTGTTTGCGGCCCCTTGTCTCATGATTGGGCTCTATCACAGCTCTCTCCCTCTGCCCCAGCCCCCAGCACTGCCCAACTTGGCAAACCCCAGGAGGAGAAGGCCTTGGTGGGGAAATGAGATCAGAGCTGCGTCATCCCAGAAAGGCAGCCAGGGCTGTCCAGGGAAGCAGTGCAGGTTAGGGAAGGGGAGGAACAGGGCTTCTGGCAGCCTCTGTCTTTGCTTCCCTCATTTTGCAAGGCTCTTTTGCTCTTTTCTCCTAATCTCCCAGCATCTGCAAGGGCTCCCAGCTTCTGCCTCAGCTAGAGGCTAAAAAAAAGACCTCTGAGTCTTAGTGGACTGCAAGCTCAGGATGAGTCAGCAGTGCATCCAGGAGGGGCCTAGGATCTGAATAGGGAGCTGATAGCGCCACTGTTCCTCTGTCTTCATCAGACCACAGCCGCCCACTTACATTCCGTTCTGGAGGCCACGGTTCAGGAAAGTTGATGAATTGAGCTCATCTGGGCAGGGGGATCAGAGAGCATCCGAGCTGGGGGCAAAGGGGAGACCATGCTGCATGAAGGCTGGTTAACTAGGCTTCCTTAGGCTGGAGAGGGGCGGTCTTGAAAAGAGAGAGCAAAGGATGAAAAGAGGGAAGGAAGGAAAGAAGCATTTATTGAGCACCGACTGTGTGCCGGGCACTGTGCTAGACACCTTACAAGTGGTATCTCATCTCATCCTCACAACCGCCTTAGAGGTAGGTGGTGTTGTTATCCCCATTTTACAGATGAGGAAATTGAGGCTGATGGAGATTAAATGATTTGCCCGGGGTCACAAAGCTGGTGAGTGCCTGAGGGTGGATTTGAACCTGGGTCTTCCTGACTCTAGGCCCAGCACTGTATCTCCTTCACCACCTTGTTGCCTCTTAGGAGGCGATATTTGAAGCGTTGTCATGTGAAAGAAAGGAGTAGATTTATTTGGTGTAGCCACAGAGAGCGGGATGAAGAACATTGGGGTGAAATTACAGGAAGGTGGATTTCAGTTCAGTTTGAGGAATGGGCATTATAACAATGGAGCAGCGGGCTGCCTTAGGAGGTAGAGCTCCCCACCGCTGGAGCCCTTCAAGGAAAGGCTGTATAACCATTTTTAGAATTGATTTTCATAAGAACATTCAGTTAAGCAAAATAAATCAACCTGTCTGAAAATGTCAGCCTCATTCAGCTTCCACAGGCCACCACCTCAGCTGATAGCAGGAGGCACGCCTCTCCATCAGTCCTCGACCTTCGTTCTGAAGTTTTTCATTGGAAGCTCCTTTGACAGCAGTGTTCTAGAGGAGATTTCCGTTCCAAGTACAGGTTAGACTAGGTACTTTCTGACAGGTGCTCTACCTCCTAGGTCCTGTGATGCGGAGTGCCCTGCATCTGGCCGCCAGGATCCCCCACCAGGCCCTCTTCATCTGTTCCTCTTGGCGGTGGTTCAGGGCTCATCTCTGTGTGCACTTGCAGGGATTGTGGGTGGGGGGGTGACTCCCTCAGCCCCAGAGGGGAATCAGTGTTTTCCTTTGCCAGCTCCTGGATAGATTGCCTGCTCACAGGGATCGTTTCCTTGGCTCTTGTTTGGACCCGTGGCCTCCATTCCCTGGTTCATCCAATGTAACCTAAAATATTTCTCCAGTCTCTGTTGTGAGGGCCTCATCCGGCTGAGCGCTCAGCTTCTTCCTTTTCCTCTCTCACAGGCACAGGCAGTGACCCTCACAGTGGCCCAGGCCTTCAAAGTCGCCTTTGAGCTTTGGCAGGTGTCCAGGGAAGGTGAGTCTTGCCTGGGCATGGAGGGAGGGAGCTTGCAGGCTCGGTCATGACAACTTGATCGACAAGCATGTTCACCCCATTCATTGCTTGCTCAGCTCCAACTCTGTCCTCAGCCCTCCAGATTGCCAAAAATTCCTTCCTTCCCCAACACCACCAGCACTCCTTCCCCTGATAGTCCAGGCCAGGGGTGGGAAAGCTATATACGGCCATAAGGCCAACATGAGGCCTTCTAGATCCTTAAGTGCAGCATTTTGACTGAATCCAAATTTTAAAATTTCAGGTTCCCCACCCCTGATCCAGGCCCTTCCCCTGCCTTCCCCCCAAGACCCTGACCTCTGTTCCATTGGTGTTTGTAGAGAAAGAGAAACGAGAGAAAGCAAGCTTAGAAGAGGTCGCCTGTGGCGCTCGGCGGGACGCTTCCCCTTCTCTGAAGGGCCGTGAGTCTGTGGGCTTGGGCGGGCACGGGGCTCCTGGAGAGCTGCAGCAGAAATCCAGCTGTGCTCTGAACACCTGCATCTTGGCCCCTTCCCCTCCCAGCTCCCACTGCATGCTGCACTGATGGTATGGGGGTCTGTGATTCCTGGATGCCAGCTGCAGAGGAGTTGTTATGGTCTGAAATACTGACTTCCGCTGCGGCCCTGTGGACAAATCGCTTAACCAATCACTGACCTTCAGTGTCCTTATCTCTAAAGTGGGTGTAATCAGCTAGCCTCTCTTTAGCCTGCTGTATGCTGGGCCTGGATAATCATAATACATATGTCTGATACCTTGCTCACAGGGTGTTGTGAGGGTCAGATGAGATCTGGTGTGCGGGTGCTTTAAAGGACTAAAGAAATGGAACCGAATGTTCTTCATTTATCTGTCATTCTTATTAATAAGGCTCTGCTTTAAGGGCCTAATGAGGAAACAGTAGTTCTGCTGAGGACAGGAATGGAGCTGAATGTACCTGGTCTGCCAGGCTGGTGGGGTGGGCGTTGGAGCAATCTGAAGGAAGCTTGTGAGCATGATGAGTGTGGGAGGGCTGGGAGGACCCTCATATCAGAGAATGTCAGAGCTGGGAGGGCCCTGAGGACCCAGGATTTCAGAGCTGGGAGGGCCCTGAGGACACAGAATGTCAGAGCTGGGAGGGGCCTTAGAACACAGGATGTCAGGGCTGGGAGGGGCCTTAGAACACAGGATGTCAGGGCTGGGAAGGGCCTTAGAACCCAGGATGTCAGAGCTGGGAGGGCCCTTAGGACAGAGGCTGTCAGAGCTGGGAGGGGCCTTAGAACACAGGATGTCAGAGCTGGGAGGGCCCTTAGAACCCAGGATGTCAGAGCTGGGAGGGGCCTTAGAACCCAGGATGTCAGAGCTGGGAGGGCCCTTAGAGCAGTGAGTGTTGGAGTAGAGCTTGGCAGAAGACCCTGTAGGTAGTGTGAGGGTTGGAAGATGTTGGGGTAAAGAGTAGGGCCAAGAGCAGGACTGTCATCTGCTCGTGGGCACCGCTGTGACCTTGGACAAATCCCTGAACCCCACTGGGCCTGAGTCTACTTCTCTGTGAAGAGGCAGCCATTGCAAATGACTCCTGGGGTCCTTTCCAGCTCTGATGCTGTGCCCTTCTCCTGTTCTAAGCTCTCTGGTTGGTGGTGACGGGCCATTCCTTTTCCACTCAGGACACATGGGGAGAGGTGAGGGGAGAGGGTCCATCTGCCTAAATTCTTTTGCTTTGCGGTCTCCTCTGTAGCGATCACCACTGGAAACCTGCTGGACCTGGAGGAAACCGCCAAGGCACCCCTGTCCACCGTGAGTGCCAATGCCACCAACTTGGATGAGGTGGGGAGGCCCGAGCCCCTGGCCAATAACAACGTGGTCTGGGTGAGTCCCCTGAGTGGGAGGATGAGCAGAAGGAGAGAGAGGCTGAGCTGAGTGAGGCTGGCATGGTCACTGTACCCCACCCACCTTGACTGTGCAGTCTGACCACCCCCCTACCCCCCCGGCCCTTGCTGTGTGCTCAGACCGCTCCAGTGCCTGGCCTACCTGGGCTTCGTAGGGGGTCAGTGACTTATTTGGGCTCCCAAGTACCTGTGGGAAGGGGGAGGGGAAGAGGGGAAACAGTGACATCTTGGAACAGAATACTTCCTCTTATTCAATAGGGACTGGTCTCCAACGTCCATCTGTGTCCCCAGAAAGCTTCAGTCTGCTATTGCGCGGCCCACCCTGGGAGATTAGCTCCAAAGTCCTCGTCCTTGGGCCTGGGCAGTCAGGGGAAGCTGGGTTTCAGATCCACCTTGTTCCCTGACTCACTGTGACGCTCTGGACAAGTCCCCTCAGCTCAGCCTCAGTCTCTTCATCTGTAGAATGGGTATTTTTATAATATCTACTTTGCAAGTGAGGATCAGCCAAGATAATTATATGCAAACTCCTTAAAAAAGATTAAAGTCTGGGATAATTGCAGAATGACATTTTGGATGATAACCTAAATATTTCATAAAAAGCATAGATTTACAGCTAGAAGGGACTTCAAGGTCAGCTAGCTTCACCCTCTCATTTTACAGATGGGGAAATCGAGGTCCAAGGTCTCTTCTGTCAGCTGTAGGAAGCTGTCATCGGTTATTTGAGGATACAGGCCCTCAGCCCCACGTGCCCAGGCTGAGGGTGGGATTGAGAGTCCCCTCAGCCTGTAGGCATACAGTAGGACAGTCTTTCCCTGCCCCTTCTAGTTCTGGAGAGCATAAGTGAGATCAGTGACGGGCTGAGGACGGGTCCTAACGCAGGCCTTTTATTTTCTCGTAGGAGCTAGATGACGGTCTTGATGAAGCCTTCTCAAGGTAACTGAATTGACACTGCCATGTTAGGAGGGACTGGGCAGGAGCCTGGAGGGACGTAGCAGGGGAGGCCTCCTGGGGGAAGATGCAGAGCCCCTCCCTAGATTCATGGGCAGAAGAGAGACAGAGGCCAACCGAGGCAGACAGAACCTGCCCCATTTAATCAGGAAAAGGGAGAGGAAGGAAGGGGAAGAGCAAAAGAGAGAGAGAGAAAAGAGATGGATGAGGAAGAGAGAGAAAAAAAGAGGGGAGGGAGAAAGAAGGAAAAAGATAAAAGGGGGAGGGAGAAAGAGCAAAAGAGAAAAAAACAGATGGAGGGAGGGAGTGAAAGAAGAAGAGGGGGAAGGAGAGAGAAGAGAAACAAAGAGGGAGAGAGAGGTAAGGAGAGGAGAGAGAGAGAAGGAGAGAGAGACAGAGGAAGAAGGAAAACTGGCCACTTCAGTGAAAGGAGGAGGAGGCCCTGGCCAGTGCAGAGGGATGAGGAGATCGCTGGCTTGACTACAGAATGACCCCTCCTGTGTTCCCTTCTCTCCTCTCCTCCCCTTGGCACATCACAGTTCGCTTGGGGCTAGTCAGTAACTACAGGGTGAGTCCTGAGCCCCTACACCCAGGCTCCCGTGTTCACCCTCGGCATTTATATTTGAAGGGCCGCCTGAGGCCAGGGGACGTCCAAGGATTTGTAGCAGCGGAAGCCCTGGCAGCCCCCTTTCCCCTCCCCCACTGCCTCCAGTAACAGGAAGGGGAGAACAGTAGCCCATCGTTGTGCACTACTTTCTGGTTTAGCAAACTCTCGTTCTGCTGTTCTGGTGTTTTGTTGCCATCCCTGGTTTCTACAAGGGATCCCTTATCCCTTCTTCCCCAGTGGGGAGCCCTGCCTTGCAACAAAGAAGGAAAAAAAGCAGACAGACAGCTCAGGCAGCCCGCCCAACGCCTCAGCTGAGTCTGACAGCGTGTGCAGTTTTCCACAGCCGTAGCCCCCCACCTCTGCCAGGAAAGGGAGGCAGCTGCATTTTTCTCCTCTCTTCTTTGGGAACACAGATGGTCGTTCATTCATCTTTGGGCTTGTTCTTGACATTTCCATTCCTGTGGTCATTCTCTAATGTTCTTTTTAAAAATAGAATTTGTTGATATCTTTTGTTTATGTTTTAACATCACCCAGATTTCCCCATGCAGCCCTCCCCTTCCCCTACCCACTGAGCCATCCCTTAGAATAGAGATTTTTTTTTTAAAGAAAAAAAGAATGGGGTGGGGAAGTCATCACAACCAACCCACCCCCAGGGGAAAAAATCTGGTGTTCCGTGCAGCTCCCTGAGCACCCGCTGGCAAGGACCCTGTCTTCTCTTAGCTCTTTGTTGAGTCAGCTTGGCTCCTTATCATTTCTCAATGTTCGCTTTTGTGGTTTTGAGTTGACTTGTTCCACCTGACTTCGGTGTCACTCACATGTGTTGTTCGCCTGCCTTGGGCTCCTCTACTTTGCCTCCTCTGCTTCGTGTTCATCCTATTTACCATTTCCTGCAAAAAATAAGACTATTCCCTCCCATTCACAGGCCATCCCCCAGTCAATGGGTGTTTACTCTTTCCCCCCAGTTCCTGGCTGCCCAGCACTTTCCCTGCCTATGAGATAGGCTGATCAGAGATGTCCCATTTTACAGATGAGGAACTCGAGGTTCAGGGAATTTAGATGGGTTGCCCAGAGGGTAATTATTGAGCCCCAACACTCAAACCGGGTCTTCTGACTCCAGGGCAGGATATGGGATGCAGAGAGGCCAGGTCAAGAGACAGCTGAGTTTTTTCTTTCCTTTGGTCTTGACATGGCTGAGTGGAAGGCCCCAGTCATTAGAATCTGCTTCTTCCCTCTCACTGGATCTGTCTCTCCCCAACCTTCCCATCCCCCACTTCCTCTCTGAGTCCCTACTCTTACTCAGGGCATTTCTTAACCCAAGCCATCTTAGGGAATTGTATAGCATGCACCCCTCCATTCTTACCACCAGGGAGAAGGGAAGGAGCCCTGGCCTGAGAGGCAGGAGGTGGGATTTTGTAATCCAGCCCAGCTGCTAACTAACCCTTGTGACCTTGGACATAGCTGTAGAGTCAGTTTTCTCATCTGTGAAGTGAGTAAGTTGCATTAGATTGAAAAAAAATTTTTTTCAGTTAACAAGCATTTATTTTCTTTGCCTCCTACTTCCCTGCAAAAAAAAAAAAGAAAGTAAAGGAAGGAAGGGAAGAAAGAAAGAAAGAGAAAATGTCTTGTAACAAATATGTAGAATCAAGCAAAACGAATTCCTACAGGCTAGAGTTTCTGTCATGGGCCTCCTTAGCAGTCTGGGGAGCCTCTGGACCCTTTCTCAGAGGAGTGTTTTTAAATGCATAAGATGAAATACATAGGATTACAAAGGAAACCTGTTCTTGTGAAATACTGTAATCAGTTTATAAGTTCATGGGCCCCTAGTCAAGAAGGTCCCTCTCAGCTCTGAGTTCTTTTTTTTTTGGTGAGGCCTAGGGTCCCACAGCTAGTGAGTAGTGTGTGTCTGAGGCCGAATTTGAACTCAGGTCCTCCTGACTTCAGGGCCGGTGCTCTGTCCACTCTGTCACCCAGCTGCCTCCCGGCTCTGTGTTCTAAGGATCAAAGGCCCCCATCTGGTTGAAGCCAACAGCTTTTTTGTAGACTTCTGATAGGCCGGGCGGGCGGAGTCAGAGACAGTCTCTGTCCTATGTCTGCCCTTGCCACTGCTGACTCTCGTAATGTTCCTCCAGGGCTGCAGGCCCCTGTTCTCACGTCGCTCTCTTGCCCTCTTCCAGGCTGGCCCAGTCACGGACGAATCCGCAGGTCCTGGACATTGGGCTGACGGCCCAGGACATCCAGTACGCTCAGTGCCTCTCCCCAGTGGACTGGGACAAACCGGACTTGGGGGCCCCGGAACAGGACGACCTCTTCGGCTTCTGAGCGTCCTCGGCCCGGCCCGTGAGGCCAGCAACCACTACGCAAAGGGACCAGAGTCGTGCTCAGGGCAAGGGGAGGAGCGGGTCCCCTCGTCCTCAGGACATCGGCAGCCCCCGCGGCCCGGCAGCCACTAGACCAAAGCTTTATTAATGCAGCATTTTTTTATCCTGCTTTTTTTCCTTGACAAACGATAGGATGCTTCGAGCCTATTTATTCAGTGGACTCTTGGTCAGACACAAGTGTTGTTGAGAGTCTCCCGTGGGGTAGCGTGTCCAGTATTATGCCCAGCCTCGGGGCTCCTCTCCGGGGGAGGCCAGCTTTTCTTTGACCTCTTCTCTTTCTACACAAGCAGGGCTGCTCGGTTTCAACTCGTTCCTTCCCCAAAGAGCTGCCTGGGGGTCTCCTCCTGTTCTTCTATGGGGAGGAGGGGCCAAGGAGGGAGGGTGGGAGCCCTGCAGCCCAGGTGAGCGGCCTCTCCTCCCCACAGAGCGGCCCAGGCGTGAGCTGCCTCCGGGAGCCTCTCTCGTCCAAAGACTCAACAGCTTTGCACTTTAAGAAACGAACCCAAAGCCAGGTCTGAAGCTGGCGAAAGGAAGGTGCTGAGTCTGTAGATAGCTTTTAGCCTTCATCCTCAGGGTGGGTTAGGGTTTAGACCCCTTGTGGCAGCTAACCCAGAACTGAGAAAGTGTAGTGTGGTGGGTGGAGCTGGCGCCAGGGAAAGCAGCCCTGCCACGCACTCTTCAGGCTCTTGAGCCAAGCCCTTTCCCCCCCGCTGGGCCTCAGTTTCCCCATTCAGCAAAGGGGGAGAGGGTTGGACTTCCAACTCCAGCATCCTGTGATTCTGCCTTATTAAAAGTTAACTGACCTCTGACCTCTGTCATGCCATCCCACCACATTGATGAGATTTGTCCTGTGACTGGCCATGGACTTGTCTTCTGCCTGACTCTTCCCTGCTCCCGCTGTGGGTGAGAGAAGCAGCCCTTTCTTCTGAATTTTGGGAGCCCCGGGTCCCTTTTCTCTCAGTTCTCTGTGGCAGGGAGGTCACCGGTAAGAAATTGGTTTCATCGGCGTTGGCCAGGTCCTCCCTCTTCTCTCTGTCCCCCCAGTAAAAGAGCACACCGGGTTTGGGCCTTGGTTTTCTGCCGGACCGTGCCTGGTGCCCAGCCCCGGAAGCCCCTGGGCCCTGCTCCTTCACCTTAGACGTGAGCACTCCTGGCAGCGTGTGAGCCCTGCTGAGACCCACTGGTGGAGGAGGTGGCTGAGGGGCCTTGTTCGGACCTGCTTGGTTGAAACAGGTTTATGAAACTTGGCCTTTGTCTTTAAAATATTTACTTGTTGTGTGGCCTTGGGCAAGTTTCTTCCCTTGGTTTTTCTTCATCTGTTTGATGTGGGAGTTGAGTTAAGTGATTCCTTCCAGCTGTTGTCATGTTTTGAGATCTTTTCCAGTTATAACATTTAATGTCCTAAGTATCCTCCCAGCTCTGACATTCTGTGTTGTAAGGGCCCTCCCGGCTCTGACATTCTGTTTTCTAAGAGCCCTCCCAGCTCTGACATTCTGTGTTCTAGAGGCCCTCCCAGCTCTGATATTTTGGTTCTAAGGCCCCTTCTGAATCTGACATGCCATGTTCTGAGGGCCCTTCTGGCTTTGACCTTGTATAGCTCCGTTCATTCTCTCTTGTCCCACCCCAAGATGTCCTTCAGTTCCCTAAAACACATGGGCTGAGAACCCTGCTAGAACAAATCTCAGTATCCTGTAGGCCTGATAGAAGAGCCCCTCAGTTCTGGGAAAAGAAGCTGTCTTCCTCTATGTCCCTACCTCCTCAGGTCTTGGATTCACATTTGTCTCCAGTGGCAACCCCCCAGAGCTGGGTGTGCCAGGGGTCCCTGTGTCTGGTCTAGGGGTTGCTTCCACATGGCTGGGCCTGGGGGGGGGGGGAGTGCAGTCATGGGGAGGAGCCACGAATTCTTTCTGAGAAAGATCAGCCCTAGCATCTGTACCATGCCTGGGCGGCTCCTTTCCTCAGGGTCCCTTGCGTCTGCTGCTGGCCTCCCTGCTGGCTGGCTCTCATTGGGGTTTGGTTTTTTAATGTTGTAAAGAGCATTTTGTTGAGGAAATGAATTAAAAGTTCTCTCCCTTTTGGGAGGGGAGAATAGAAGTTGATCTAGTACTTCGAGGTTTGCAAAGCACTTTAAACTAAGCTTCTGAGCTAAGGATGTAGGTCGGGCAGGCTGCCTTGACAGGCTCCAGGAACACTGAGATCCCCCTTGGAAAAGGGATGTGACCAGGACAGGAACCTCCCCACCCTTGGAGGAGGACCTGCATGTTGATTTAGTGAGAGAGGGTGTGGGCAGAAATGTGATTGCTGCCTTCACATCTTTGAAGGGCTGCTATGGGGAAGAGGGCTGAACTGGGATCAGGTACGGAGGCAGAACCAGGTGGAGGTAAGTGCTTCCTAGCTATTAGGTGGCACCCCCTTTCAGCCACCCCTAACCCCAGCTTGCAGTGGAAGACTGGGTTCCCTGGAGGTTCAAGGTATTCACTGGGTCCACACTCTTGAAAACTCTAGCTCATGAGCCCCCCCGCAGGTGTGTTTTCCTCATCCTTCCTGCCAGAGAACACAAGTAGCTTGAAGCAAAGGCATTTATTGGAATGGTAGTGTAAGAACAGTAACAATACAGCTTTCTCCCTGTCCCGTAGACCTGGGGTGCACTCTCACAAATACACAGCATCCGTGTGCATGCACTGGTAGGGTTAACAAGTTAAGAGGCACAAAAATGTGGCCAAGGTGTGTTCAGAGAGATACTTCGGGGACTGCTGGGCTAAAGGATGCTGCCTCACTCATTGCCTCGTGTCGTGACCACCTCCATCTTTGAGCTTGCCAGGTTCCTGCTGCACACCTTAAAGAAAGTGAAGACCATAAGAATCTCGCCCAGGAGCTCGTCTCCCGAGCAGCAGGGCCTGGGCTCTAGGTGCCAGCCTCTGTGTCTGTCTTTTTTTTTTTTTGAGGCAGTTGGGGTTAAGTGACTTGCCCAGAGTCACACAGCTAGTAAGTGTTATGTGTCTGAGGCCAGATTTGAACTCAGGTGCTCCTGACTCCAGGGCCGGTGCTCTATCCACTGTGCCACCTAGCTGCCCCTTCTGTGTCTTTCTCATTGCCAACCTGACCCTCCCTCAGTCGGAGCGGATTCCATCGGCATTACTGTGTGTTTCTGCCACAGGATACTAACAGTGCTGATGTTGGAGGGAGGAGAGAGAATCATCTCACCTTGGCGTATGTGCAAGAAATAAAAGGCAAGAAAGGGTGTGCAGATGCACTCAGCCGGATTCAGTCCTTCATCCAAAGGCCTTAATTAGCAGTATCCAAAAATACAACAGGCTGCCTCAAAAGGTAGTAGTGAGTTGGGGCAGCTAGGTGGCGCAGTGGATACAGCACCGACCCTGGAGTCAGGAGGATCTGAATTCAAATCTGGCCATAGACACACTAGCTGTGTGACCCTGGGCAAGTCACTTAACACCATTGCCTAGCCAAAAAAAAAAAAAATGTAGTGAGTTTCCCATCCCTGGAGGTGTTCAAGCAGAGGCCAGATGACCAGTTGTTAGGAATGTCGTAGTTGGTTGTTCATTTGTTAGACAAGGTGTTGGACTTGGTCACCTCCTGGGTGGTGACCCACCTCTGGGATCTGAGGAATTTTACCTTCCTTTTAAGGCCTCGAGATTCCTTGATGGGTATACAGGGCAAGGAAGTTGTTGGGGGTAGCTAGGTGGTGAAATGGATAGAGTGCTGGACCTGCAGTCAGGAAGACTCTTCTTAATGAGTTCAAATCCAGCCTCGGACATTTACTAGCTGTGTGACCCTGGGCAAGTCGCCTCACCCTGTTTACCTCAGTTTCCTCATCTGTAAAATGAGCTACAGAAGGAAATGGCAAACCACTCCAGTATCTTTGCCAAGAAGGCCCCAAATGAGGTCATGAAGAGTCAAACACGACTCAGAGTTATTGGGGAAGTTGATGGTATGGGGCCGAACACCATTTATTAAGTACCTGCTACGTGCAAAGCACTGACCATTTAGACAGGACTTGAGACCCTATGATGAAAGATGACTGTTTCTCCCTTCAAGGGGCATCCAGTCCAGTGGCCAGTCAGTAGAAGATGCAGCACACACATGAGAAAGGAAGACACGAGGTGAAAGGTGATGAAGTCACTGTAAGGTCCGGCAATGCACTGTATACCATTTGAAGTGGAAGATGGGCAGAGAAGGATGTACGTTTGGACCTTGAAGGAAGGATGAGAGGGACTTCAGCAGATGGAGAAGTAAAGATGGAGCAGGACAAGCACAGAAATGAAGAATATTGAAGTTAGAAATGAAGCTGGGAGCTAGGTTGTAGAAGGGCTCGAATGCCAGAGCCAGGAAGGAAGGTTGGAAGGAAAGAATGAAATAAGCATTTATTAAACACCTACTGTGTACCAGGCATTATGCTTTACAAATCTCACAACAACCTAGGGAGGTAGGTGCTATTATCTTCATTTTACAGGTGAGGAAATGGAATCAGGTTAAGTGACTTGCCCAGGGTCACCCAGCTAGTAAGAGTCTAAGGCCAGGTTTTGAATTCTGGTTTAGACTGCAAGCCTGGGGCTCTGCATCATGGCGCCACCTGGTGGCAGTTATCCCATAGGCAGTGATGAGAATTTCTTAAATTGAAGAGCACCCCTACAACTGGAGACGAGATGGAGGGATCTCCAACTGGCTTAGTAACTAGGCTAAGCCTTTTGAGTTCTACCCAGGTGCTAGGGGGATCAGCTGGGAGCCATCTCTCGCCCAGGATAAGGGATCTCAAGTGCAGTGGGAAGCTTGAGCATTGGAGGACCTAGACTCAGATTTTTGACTGGATGCTTCCCAGGGGCTTGGAGGAAAGTCACTTCTCTGAGGCTCAGCTACTTGCTTTCCCATTACTTAACTGGTCTGCAGACCCTGTAGCAGCCGGAGCTGTGTGGAGGAGGGGCTTTGGCCAGAAAACTGCCCAGACCATGTTGTTCTTGGGGGCAGGTGCTGAAATTCCCTGATGAGTCACACCTGGTTATGTCTTGCCTTTGACTCCCTGCATTGACCCTTAATAAAAGGGCTTAATGGCTGAATTGAGACCCTTTCAAGTTCCTTCAGAAGTCAGAATTGACATCCTGGCCCAGAGGGCACTCATCCCCTACTTGTGCCAGTCTGTGCCTTGTGAAGGTTTCCTTTCCCATTTATCTTTCAGTCTCTTTCAAGTGTTGGAGATATGAACTATTTGGAGCTTGCAAGTGGCTCCCAGAACACGAGACCCAGACACTCCGAGGTTTGATGTTGGGCAGTGGATGGATGCACTCAGAATTCTGAATGAATGGGAGATGGCAGGGAAATTGGCTCCTTTCTCTCTCTTCCCCTAATCTGAAAAGACACGCAGCAAGTTCAGCTTTCTAGTTAAACTGGGCCCGGCCTTCCAGTCTTCCGATATCTCCAATTATGGATGCTAAGTGTATTTGCCATCTGGCTGTTCATGCATAACTGATAATGGTGGGGAAAGAACAAAGCCGTCTTATTGCTTTGATGTGACCTTTTCCGTTTGATGGTGCACGTCTTGAGGGTCACTGTTTCCTTTAAGGAAGCAATCTTCCTCAATTAAGTCTCTCAGGGGACGTCTAATTTCTGATAAATGGTGGTGTTCCCTGTGCCCGGGTGGGCCTGCCAGGATGAGTTAGAAGGCCAAGCCTGCTGGCAGCCCCGCCTGCGCCTGGCAAGCTCCAGCCCAGCCGCCCAGATACGAGTCGGAATGGTGATTTCCTTAAAGGACCAGGAAGAGCCTCCCGGGAAGCAAAAACAGACACTGGCTCAGTCTCTCAGCCTCAACAGTGCTCTCAGTCCTGTTGAGCACCTACTATGCACCCTGGTGCTAAATGCAAGAGATAAAAGGTGGAAGGGGTAAAGATGAGGGTAGGAGAGAGGAATACAAGGTAGCAGGAAAGGTGGAGAGACGCCTGCCTTTGCTAGTCTCTGGTGCCCTACTGGGTGGCTGGATGGGGTGAAGCATGGTCTGATGGGGGTTGAAATTGGCATGCTCACCACCTTAGGAGGTAGTGAGTTCCCCGCTCTTTGGGGGTATTCAAATAGAGGACGGATTACCTCTTGTTAGGCAATAGTAGTTTTCTCATAAGGCATTTTCTATGACCATGAAAGCACTGGTCTGGTCCCATCTTTGTTGATTCAGACCAGTCTTCCCTAACCATCAAGATTTTATATTTGGCTGTGTGAGGAGACAAATGAAGACCCACGTGGTATAATGGGAAGATGTGGAGTCACGACCAGGGTTCAAATCCCTGGGCTCTTACTAGCTGCATGGCCTTGGGCACATCACTGAGCCTCTCTCCTCAGTTTCCACCTCCATAGAAGGAGTAGATGCTCTCTAAGGTGCCTGATCTATATATAAGCACTGACAAGCCTTTGTGATCATACCTTAACACAGATAGGCCAGAGGTTCTGCCAAGTGAGGGCTGGCCCTTTCAAAGTAGGAGTCCCCTTGAGGGGCCACACATGAGAGGGCTATTGGTATTTCCACTACTCAAAGCCCTTGTGAACTGTTCTTTGGGAATAGCCAATTAACAGGCCCCAGATCAACGTCATTGCCCTATTGATCATAGTAATTTGGAACAAAGTGCCTTCTAAGCCTAATAGTCTTTGTTCTGATGTCCTGTGGCTCAGTTTTGATGTTCAAAAGCCCTTGCCAGCTCTGACACCCTGGGTTCTGAGGGCCCTCCCAGCTCTGACACCCTGGGTTCTGAGGGCCCTCCCAGCTCTGACACCCTGGGTTCTGAGGGCCCTCCCAGCTCTGACACCCTGGGTTCTGAGGGCCCTCCCAGCTCTGACATCCTGGGTTCTGAGGGCCCTCCCAGCTCTGACATTCTCTCCCTTCAAGGTCCCTGATTAGGTGTCATCTCCTCTATGAAGCTTTACATGATTTTCCGCAACAAGAAGAGAGCCTTTTTCCTTGAAATTTCTGTGGAATTTTTAGAAATTCTATTTGATTTGTGCTATGTACTTATCTTATTACAATGTATTAGAATCAAACATGGACATGTTTCTTCCCCTGCCCTCCCCAACTAGATTGTAAACTCCTAAAAGGCTGTTACCCCATGTGACCCATGGGGCTTGAAGATAATGGATGCTTAATAAGTATTTATTGTTAGAATGGGGGTTGATTTGGGGAAATCCCTGATCAATTAGATGACAGGCCGTATACCTTCATTGGAACTGGCAGTTCCCATGGGGGTAGGGCCTTGCTGAGAGAACACAGGGAGCTCCTCTGATTGTTCTCCAGTGACTGGGGCTTCCTCCAAGCTCATTGATGACTGAGGGTCAAAGGGTGGAGAGGGACTCTGGTTAGAAGAGGTGTCCCCTCCATTCTCGGTATGATCACATTGGAAAATGGCCCAGTCACTTTTGTCTTTTTTTCATGTTTTCTCTCTTGGACTCCCAGCCTGACCAGCAGCAAGGAGTGGAGATTTGTGGGGAGGGGGGAGAGACAGGAATTTCTCTCTTCTACTAGAAAAGAAAATGGTTAAAAAAAAAAAAAGAAATGAAAAGAAAATGGTGATTTTCAGAGGAAAAAGTATCATGTGTTGTGCAAGCTTGGGTATTTGTTCTGATGTGCTCTCCACTCCACGGTAGGATGGGGAGTAGAGAACTACCTGTCTCCAAGGAAGGATCTGCTGGCTGTGCCAAAGTGGGAAAGTGCCCCTGTCCTCTGCATTTGTGGCCATTTCCTTCCTTCCTTCCTTGGCACCTGCCGACAAATGAGAAACCCAATAGAATTTCAGAACTGGGTGGGTCCTGAGGACCTAGAATGTCAAAGCAGGAGAGGATCTTAAGAACGTGGAATGTCAGAGCTGGGAGGGTCCTTAGAGCACAGGATGTCAGAGCTGGGAGGCACCTGAGAACAGAGAATGTCAGAGCTGGGAGGGCCCTTAGAGCACAGGATGTCAGAGCTGGGAGGCACCTGAGAACAGAGAATGTCAGAGCTGGGAGGGCCCTTAGAGCACAGGATGTCAAAGCTGGAAGGAGCCTTAGAACACAATGTCAGAGCTAGGAGGATCCTTAGAACACAGAATGTCACAGTTAAGAGGGACTTGAGAACAAGAATGTCAGAGCTGGGAAGGGCATTAAAATGGGGGAGTATAATAGCTTAAGGGGAACCTTAGAACTGAGAATGTCAGAGCTAGAATGGACCCTCAGTTCCTGGCTACTGTCTCCTGCCTTTGTCTTTCCTTAGTCATCCTGACAATAGACATTTCCAACCTTGCAGCTTTCATTGTGAGTAATTCCAAATTCAAGAACTCCCAAGAAATCTGATTTGAGGGGTTTTTTGAGTTCAAGTATGGGGCACCAGGTCCCCAAAAGGAGATTTCCTTGTCCCAAATCTCAGAGAAGATAACAGGATGGTCCTACAAGTGAAGGACTAAAACCATGGCGTTAGGGGCCAGGAGAACTGGCCCTCCGTGACGGCTCCCTGGGATGGTTCAGGTCAGAGGTGAATTGGAAATGTTTGTTCATCGATCCTACAAAATGCCTTCACCTTCTGGGGAGGGGCTAATGAGTTTAGTGGGCCATGGGAGTGTTTTCTGCTCCCTGCATTTGTGCATGTAGGCCTGAGTCACAGAATCCCAGCATTTAGAGTTGGCGGGGACCTCGGTGCCATCCAGTGTAACCCACAGCACAAAATGATAAGCACCGTGACGTACCTGGTACGTGGCTATCCAGGCTCGTTCTGCAGCTTCAGCATTTTCTGTGATGGGGAAATAAAAAAAAGATGCCCCCATGTCTGATCCTTGTATTGAATATGTTGAATACCTTTGCAGAAAAGGAGCCTGTTACCCACGTTTGGGGACACCTAGACACTAGCCCCATTTAACATTTATTCAGGAGATTTTCCCAGTTTCCTAATGGGGGTAAGAGCCAAAGGGAAAAACTGACCCATTTGGGTCGGGGCTTTAGGATAGGACTGAACCCGATCTTCCTGGCCTAGATTACCTCGGGGGGCCCTCTGCTGTGGGGGATGTTGTGTTGAATTCTTCAAAATGAGCTGGTGTCCAGGCCCCTGGCTATTCTTTTTGCTGCTGCTGCCTCCAGAGTCGGGGCTGATGCCAGGCTTGCCCAGGTAAGCTATTTAAGTCCAATTAGGAATCAGGAACCAGTAGATGAAAGACAATGGATGGAAATGGAGATCATTGTGCACCGAAGGAGAGAAAAGAGTACAGCGTCTGTTCTCCAAGCACTTACTGAACATTGAGTGATCAGCTCTTCATTTTCCTTTCTTGAGGGCCCTGGATGATCGTCTATGGTTCTCAAGCATCACAGAGACCTGGCCCAATGTTGTTGTTGCTGGTCCTCGGGGATGACACGTTCTCCACTCCAGGGCAGGGAGAGGAGTAGAGAGGACTCCTATCTGTGCCTCCAGAGAAGGAGGCTGCTGTCTGGGAGCAGGGGAGGAGGTGCCTACAGCCACCACATTCTTGGCCATTTCCTCCCTTCCTTGGCATCTGTTAACAAAAGAGGAGAAACCCAGTGTCAGAGCTGGGAGGGCCCTTAGAGCACAGGCTATCAGAGCTGGGAGGGCCATTAGAGCAGAGACCATCAGAGCTGGGAAGGACCTGAGAATACAGGAAGTCAGAGCTAGGACCAACCTTAGAATCAATCAATATTTATTAAGTACTTACTATGTGCCAGGCACTGTGCTAAGCGCTGGGAATACAAAAAAAGACAAAAGACAGCCCGTACTCTGGCCGAACTTGCACTCTAACAGAACGTGGGATGTCAGTGCTAGAAGGGGTCTCGTAGGCTGGAAGGTTGGGGGGGAGGGTAAGCTTTCGAGACCATCCAGTCCATTTCTCTTACTTCCCAGAGGAGGAAGTTCAAGGCTGGGGCAGGGAAGGGACTTGCCCAGGGTCTCATGCTGAGCCGGTGGCTGGGGCAAGAGTCATGTGCAGATCTCAACTCCTAATCTAGTGTTGGAGGAGGGAGTTCCTCACCTGTAGGGGGATGTTGTGTCAGGGGATCCCTGCTCAGGCAGGGGATGGTTTAGAGAGATTTCGGAGGTTCCTTCCAACAGTGAGATTTTTTTTTTCTCCTACAACAGAGATCAAATGCTCCGGAGTTGTCACTCCATGGTGTGTTTGAAAGAGTCTTGTGCTGGGAGCCCAGAGCTCTGGAACCCCAAAAAATAAGTCCCAAACTCTGTGACTCAGTTTCCCCTTCTGTGAAATGGGGGGATGGACTTTATATACATGAATAACTGAGCTTTATAAAGCCCTTTAAAGTTTTCAGACACCTTTATATACACTTTCTAGTTTGAGCGTCACGGTAACCCTGTGAGGCAGCTAGGTGATGCAGTTAATAGTGCACTGGGCCTAGAGTTTAAATTTGACCCTAGACACGTACTAGCTGTGTGACCCTGGGCAAGTCACTTAACCTCAGTCTGCTTCCGTTTCCTCATCTGTAAAATGGGGGTAGTCATAGCACCCCCCCTCCCAGGGCTGTTGTGAGGATCAAATGAGATAATAATTGTAAAATGCTTAGCACATAGTAGGTGCTTAATAGCTGCTAGGTTTTAAAAAAGAGCAGTATGAACGATAGGTCCCTCCCTTGGATTGCTTGTAGGGGATCAGAGATTCAGAATTGTGAAGTCATCAGGTATTATCTCATTCTTCCCCCTCCCCAGTATTCACGGATGAAACAGGGGTGCTGCTGGCAGGAAGTGGCAGGGCTAGAATTGGAACCCAGGTCCTTTAACTGGAGAGCATTAGATTGGGCTTTACCAGAGTAGGTTGCTCCATGGTATAGAATTTCCTCCAAAGGGCATCTGGGCAATTGTCTCAGGGGTGGGATGGGGGATGGGGGTGCCATGGAGAGGTGGGGTGACTTCCCCAGGGTTACACTGATAATTTGTATCAGGGGCAAGATTTGAACCCAGGCCTTACTGATTCCAAGACTGCTCTTCCATCCAATGTCTCATATCCCCATTTCACATGTGAGGAAACTGAGAAAGGTTAAGTAATTCACCCAGGCTGACAGAGTTGTATAGGTATTAGAGACAGAATTTGAACTCGGGTCTTTTTGCCCCTGAGCCCATCCTGTTATCCAAGCTGCCCAGCTTCAGCTCTAACACCCACGATCCCTCCCATGATGCCTTCTTCACCAGGGAAGTCATGCATTTGAAGATGAATGAATTACTACCCAGATGTGAAGCAGTCCCATCGTAGGGCCATAGAATTTAGAGTTGGGGGGGGACCTAAGAGGTCACTCAGTCCCTCCAAACCCTCCCCCCTGCCTCAGTTTCCAGAGGACAGAACTGGGGCCCAGATCTGGGATATGACCTGCTCAGAATCACCCAGGGGTACTTTTGCACTGAGTGTGCAGGCCACTAAAACTGATGTTTGTGTTCAGGCCCTTCCTCACCTCTCACCCCGCTGGGTGCCCTAGCAGGACCCAGTCACTCCCTGGGCCTCATTCCGGTGGTGTTTCTCATCTCCATGTGTCACCAGCATCCGTGCTCTAGACGCCCATTTGGGAGCCCGTGCATATGTGTGTGCGTCTGTCCATCTGCCTGCCCATCTGTCACCCGTGGCCCTGGGAGGTTGTGATGTCAGAGCATCCGTGCTCAGGAGCCGGAAGAGATCTGAGACATTTGGGAGAGGATCGAGGTGAGGCCCGGGCTTATAATGGTAGTAAGTCACAGGCGAGAGGCAGCAAATGAGCTGTGTGTGGAGCGGCAGGTGTAGAAGTTACGGAACCTCAGCCTGCCTTGCAAACCTTAAAGAGCCGTGTAAATGTTAGTTTCTACCACAGGGCTGGCCTGGGTATCTGGTTCAAGTTCAGCCTCTGAAATACACCAGCTGGACATCCCGGACAAATCGATTAATCCCTCGGTGCCTCAGGCCACTCTCTCTCTCTGGCATGGCCGGCAGAAAACCTGGTCTGGAGACTTGGTCTGGAAGGGCGCTCAGAGCAGAGAGCTCTTTGCCTCGGCCTCCCTGGCATTGGGGGCACATGTTGCACCCCCCTTTTGGGCTCCACTTCAGTTTTTGTTTCCTGTGGCTGGGGAAGGAAGGAGGCCTGAGTGGGAACGCTTGGGATTCTCTCAGGAAAGAGGCTGTGGGCAAACGGGGGTGTTGCTAGAGGTCCCCCTGTAGATGAAAATGGAGAGCCAGCCCCCCCTCTCTGTTCTTCCAAGTTTTTAGGGCCTTGGAGAAACTGGCCCAGTGACTTAGAGACTGTTCTTGGGTCTGCCTCTGGGGACCTCTGAGGTCCCCGGCAAACAACCTCCCTTTTCAGAGCTTCAGGTTCCTGCCTGTGCAATGGGGGGAATAATCTGGACGGATTGTAGAGTCCATCTACACTATGACGCCCCTCCCAGGCCTGACATTGCCTGGTCCGGTGTCCCTTCCAGCTTTGACATGCAGTCATCGAAGGTCCCTTCTGGTTCTAATAGTCTACGTTCTACAGTCCTTTTCCTCTCTGATATTCCATGTTGGAAGATTTCTCTCTGCTTTGATGTTCTGTGTTCTAAGGGGCGGTGAGTGGTGCAGTGAATAGAGTGGTGGGCCTGGAATCAGGGAGGGCTAAGTTCAAATCCAGCCTCAGACACTTCCTAGATGTATGACCCTGGGCAAGTCATTGTTATTGTTGTTGTTGTTGTCTGTCCTTCCTTCTAGAAGAGGACCAAGACTTCAGGCAGGTGATGCCATGATTTGCAAGTGAATTGGATTTAAGTGAGGCAGAGCTGTGCAAAGTCACCAGCCTCACTTTCTCCTCTGGAGCCATCTGGGTCCAGTGGCCAGAGACAGATCAGGACAACTGGAGATGGCCCCGGCCCCTGGGTCAGTCATATCACCACTGTCTGCCTCAGTTTCCTCAAATGTAAAATGGTAAAATAATAGCACCTTCTTCCCAGGGTTGTTGTGAGGATCAGATGAGAAGCACTTAGCACAGTGCCAGCGACCTGATGGGTGTTAAATGTTTGTTTTCTTCCCCCTCAGGTCCTTTCCAGCTGAGCATTCTCTATTCTAAGGTTCCTCCTATGT
Source organism: Phascolarctos cinereus (assembly GCF_003287225.1). Classification (NCBI taxonomy): domain Eukaryota; kingdom Metazoa; phylum Chordata; class Mammalia; order Diprotodontia; family Phascolarctidae; genus Phascolarctos; species Phascolarctos cinereus. Next base: position 374,463,983 of record NW_027556098.1, on the reverse strand, counting down.
TCTGAATTCCTCCCAGCTCTGACATTCTATACTCTAAGGTCCTTCCAGCATTTCTAATAGCTTCCATTTTTATAGTGGTTTAAGTTTGCAAAACATTTTACATGTGTCGCCTCATTTGATCCTCATAACAAGCCTGGGAGGTTAGGTACTATTATTATCCCCATTTAACAGATAGGGAAACTAAGGCAGAGAGGTTCATTGGCATGCCCTAGATCTCACAGCTAGTGAGGGTCTGAGATAGGATTTCAATTCAGGGCCTCCCAACTCCACTGTATTCCCTGCGCCTCTAAATTGCCTGGTCCTTCCTACTTTAACGTTCTGTGATGGAATGAAGCTATCAGATCCCTCAATGTCCTCGTCACCTCCCTGGGGTCTCAAGGCCAAGAGCTTGATTCAAGGCATAATTGGACTCTAAGGAAAAATTCCAGCATGGAATTTCTTCTTCTTGTCCCCCAAGACTTTCTTAATAGCTATCTCTCTTTGACCCAGAGCCAGAGAAAGGTCCTGGCCTAGGGCTGGTGTCTGGATACATCAGAGCTGGGAAAAGAGACAGAACTCTTAAATTCCTCTGGAGTGTAACATGTCCTCTTGCTCGCTCTGGTTTGACGGTGACGTTTGACAGAAGGTCTTAGGGATGGCGCTGCACTTAGTTTTGGGTACCATGTTCTAGGAAGGATTTATTCCTACTGGAGAAGGAAAGGGCAAACTGTTAGAGTATCTTTGCCAAGAAAACCCCAAATGGGGTCATGAAGAGTCAAACGTGACTGAAAAATGACTGAACAGCATATTCAAACTAGCCAAGATGAAGAGGAGACCAGAGACTAGGGTGATTAGCCTGGAGAAGAGAAGGGGAAGAGGGAGGGGCGTGCTTATTGTCTTCAAGTGTTCAAATGTCTGTAATGAGAAAGAGGAATTGATCTGTGCCATTTGACCCCAGAGGGGAAGAACTGGCAGCAGTGGGGAAGGGAGGGTGTGAGGGAAGCAGCTTTGGACTCCCTGTGAGGCATGACTTAATGATGGAATTGGGTGCCTGGTGAAGCCATAAGCTCCTTGTCGCTGGACGTGTTCAGGCAGAGGCTTCATGACCGCTTGTCCTACCATATCAGACACTATTGATATAATAAGGGGAACCGTTGAAACAAGTTGTTGTCATCAGCCATCCTTGGCGGGGGAGTCTTCACATGGTTGGGGTGGACACCCCCTCACCGAGCCTGGTGGTTACCCTCACCTTGGGGTGTATGGGGTGTCCAGGGAGGACTAACCCCTGAGGTGTGAGGAGCACTTAGAGCTTGGTCAGACGTGGAAGACGCCAAGGTCACCCATCGCATCCTGGCCCATCACCGGTTGTCTTGACTCTTGTCTTGCCACTGGACGTCAGTGACTCTGGAAGAAGAGTGAGGCTCGTGACTTGGTGCAGCTCTGCCTCACTGACATCCAGCTCACGGGCAAGTCATCGGTCCCATGATGTCATCGGTCCCCTTCAAATACTAAGGAAGAGCAACACCGACAAAGGTGAGGGGTTGGCCAAGGTCTCTTCAGCTCTAGGATTCTGCGTCTCCTGGTGCTTTCAGAGAGCTCCAATCCAACGCTAAAGCCGTAGAAAACCTACAGGCTTTGCAGACAGAGCCAGTCCAGACCTGCCTGGCTTCAGTCCCAAGGAAGAGGGGGCCCGCCAAGGAAAAGAGCTGGGTAGGTCTGGCTTTCTAGCATGGAAGCAAACCTGATACACTGAATTCTCAGTGGGGTTACACAAGAAGTAAAAGAAAGGGTTAGAGTGGATGATCAGAGAGGCGTGTTTCACATGAACGCAAGTAAGTTCTAGGATTCTGTTACGGTCAGCTTTTCAATTTAATCCCACAAGCACTTATTAAGCACCACATATAAACAAAGCCAGGTAGTAGGAGGCAAGTAGGTGGTGCTGGAGCACCAGCCCTGGAGTCAGGAGGACCTGCGTTCAAATCTGACCGCAGACACTTACTACCTGTGTAACCCTGGGCAAGTCATTTAACCTCTGTTTGCCTCATGTTCCTCAACTGTAAAATGGGGATGATAATAATAGCACCTGCTTACCAGGGTTATTGTGAGGATCAAATATGACGGTATTTGTAAGGAGCTCAGTATAGTGCCTGGAACATAGTAGGTGCTTAATAAATGCTTGTTTCTTTTCTTGGAAGCTGGCTTTTCAGGATTCCTTGAAAGTCTTTAAAAGTAATCAAGGAAGGAGCAGCTAGGCGGCGCAGTGGAGAGACCACCAGCCCTGGAGTCAGGAGGAATTGAGTTCAAATGCGGCCTCAGATGCTTGACACTCACTAGCTCTGTGATCCTGGGCAAGTCACTTAACCCCATTGCCTAGCATAAAAATAAAAGAAAAATAATCAGGGTAATAATAGCTTGCATTCTATACTGCTCTTACAAATTGCCTTCCTTTGAACAACCTGTGGAGTAAGAAACTGAGACTCAAAATTAATTTGCCATATGGCCAGTGAGTGTTGAAGTCAGGACTTGTACTCAGGCCTCTGGACACTAGGGCTGGTGCTCTGTCCAGTGCCCCTGCTCAGTTCTACCTTCTTCTCACCCAGTTCTCTTAAAATGGGATGTGATCTATAAACATCTGATGCACAATAGCTTGGGATCGTCTGTTCACTTTTATCTAAATCAAAGCACGCCAGCGTCCTCCCTTCCAACTCCCTCACTCATCAGGTGCCTCCGTCCCCCCTCCCCCCCCCTCCGGGATGGACCAATTCAGGTAACAATGAAACACTCTGCTTTGAGGTAGCTAGAGTAACCAGAGTCTCTTGGACGGCTTTCCTTATAGCCTGAAGGCTGGTTTTTGAGTCCTCAGCTCTTGCCTCAGTGAGGAACCAGCACCTGGAGGCTGCTAGGTGGAGCACTGGCTAACAGTCTGGACTTGGAGTCAGGAAGGCCCCAAGTTCAAACCCAGCCTCTCTCAGCCTGTTTCCCCGTCTGTAAAATGGGAATAATAATAGTCCTTGTCTCCTAGGGTGGTTGTGAGGACAAAATGAGTTGGTATTTTATTAGCTAGATAAATGCTAGCTGTTTTTATTGTTGTGCTGGACTTTGAGTTAGGAAGACATGAGTTCAAATCCTGCTACAGACACTATCTGTGTGACCCTGGGCAAATCACTGACCTCCTGGCCTCAGTTTCCTAATCTGTAAAATGGGGATAAGTTATTATGCGGATCAAATGAAATAATATATGTAAAGGTGCTTTGCAAACCTTAAACATGCTAACTAGGAGGCAGGCAGGTGGCTCAGGAGATAGTGTGCTGGTCCTGGAGACAAGAAGAATTGAGTTCAAATCCAACCTCAGACACTAGCTGTGGGACCCTGGGCAAGTCTGTGTACCTTAATCTGCTGGAGAAAGCAACAGAAAATCACTGCAGTATCTCTGCCAAGAAAACTCCATGGACGATATGGTGCACGGGGTCATGGAGAATCTGATAGTCATTCAAAAACAACTAAACATGCTCGCTTTTATTATGTTCGATATTGTGATTCCCTAATCAGGCAGGGGCTGGGCCCGTGGGTTCCTGGCCCAGGGTCCAAATCTCACTTCTAACGCTTTCCACATAAAAGGCTAGGGTAGGACAAGATGGTCTCTTCAGGTCCCTCCCAGACATGTGATCTCATGATTCTTCCCGTGTTGGGGGTGGGGCGGGGCCCAGGGAGGGGGTGTCCCATTCGGGCGTACTTTCTCCTCCAGTGGTGGTATGCTAGGTGAGCTCTTCTCTGACCTGGCCAGACTACCCAGCCCTGTTGCACATGGCTGGGGTTTCCTGGGAGGTGGCTTTGTGATCCCCCAAGGTCTGTGCCCACAGGAGTTACCCTCCTCCCCGATGCTCAAGATATCATCGGCCGTTAGGAGCACAGGTTTAGAACTGGAGCTCCTTGTTTTACAGCTGAAGAAACTGAGGCTCAGAGAAGATCATAGACTCAGGGTTTGAAGAAACCTGAGGGGTAGTCCAGCCAGGGGTAGGGAACCTTGGCCTTCTAGGTCCTTGGGTGTGGCATTTTGACAAGTTCTACAGAACAAATCCTTTTATTAAGGGGATTCTGTGAAGTTTGGATTCAATCAAAGGGCCACACTTGAGGACTTAGAGGGCCACATGTGGCCTTGAGGCCAGAGGTTCCCCACCCCTAGTCTAGGCCAACTCCTTCACTGGGTAAGGGCCAAGCCTCTAGCCCAAGCTGAAACAGGTAGCAGGTGGCAGAATCTGGAACTGAACGCAGGTCTACAGTTCTTTTCCATTGTACCTTAGTGCCTCTCAATGAATGGTTTTCCATTGTTTGCCCAGGGCAGGGTTTAGTTGATTTTTATCCAAGACACAGAAATTACTAGTCAAAGCCATGTCCTCAACACGTTAACACCCACAGCACAGTGCATGCACATGTATACGTGCGCACACACATGTGCACACAAAACCCACCCTGACACGCCAGCCACCATTATGAGTCTGCATTTCATATCCTGTGGGAGATAAAGGGAAAAAATGGAAGTTCATCAATAGCTGTTCAGTCTCGGCTTGGAGAGTGCCTTCAATACAGCTTTATCTTTATAAGTAAGTTGATCCAGCTCATTAAATTTAATTAAAATTATTCAATTAAAATCTTAATAAAAGAGCAAGGCAGGAAAGACGTGAAAAAGCAGAGACAAGGGAATTGGTAATGGAGACGGAGTTGGGTTTTTTTTCTTAAAGAAGTAGGCAGGAGTCACCAGGATAGCCAAGCAGTGCCACAGATGGGCATGGGTATCTTCATGCCCATTGGCATCCATAAGGTAGAAAGAGAAGAAGGTCCTTGAAGGGGAAGCTACAGAGTAAGGGAGCCATTGGGAGAGTGGGCATAAGGGAGTCTTAGAGCTGGTGGTGGAATCTGACCCCCTAATTTTACAGATGAAGGCCCCCAGAGGAGGAGGAGGAGGCGGTGGCGGCGGCAGCTCAGGCCCGCCTCTACCTGTAGCTCAAAGTGGCCAAGGAGGGAAATGAACAAAGCCACTCATGTGCCCAGTGGTCAAGGGAAGCCTGGTCAACTAAAATTCTACAGCACTTATCTGCTGGTGGATTATATGTCCCATGCAATTCTCTCTATTTCCATCCTTGCCCACTGGGAGCCTCTAATCTGAAGGGGGAGGGCCCTTAGAACACAGGATGTCAGAACCAGGAGGGCCCTTAGAGCACAGGATGTCAGAGCAGGGAGGGCCCTTAGAGCACAGGATGTCAGAGCAGGGAGGGCCCTTAGAGCACAGGATGTCAGAGCAGGGAGGGGCCTTAGAGCATAGGATGTCAGAGCTGGGAGGGCCCTTAGAACACAGGATGTCAGAGCTGGGAGGGCCCTTAGAACACAGGATGTCAGAATTGAAAGGAACCTTAGAGACCATCTAGTCTCAGCTCCTCATTTTACACAGTAAGAAACCCAAACTCAGAATTTTCTATCACATGAATGAGTGAGTGACGGGGTCTGGGCTAGAACCCTGGGTTTCCAGATTCCTCTTTTTTTTTTCTACCTTTTTTCTTCCTTTTAAAAAATTACCATTTCCCCTCCATTGCAGTCATTTCTAGACAGACTTCTCCCATTCCCCACCTACCCCTCTGACGTCACCAAACACACATAACAGAAACATGTAATTGACCAAGCTGACTCTGGAAAAGCGACCAGATTGACAGTGTATGCTGCATTTGGCACCCATAGTACCCTGCCTCTCTACCATGAAGAGGGAAATGTGTTTCATCATCTGGTTTTCAGGACCAGCGGTGGTCAACGTGACCAATCTGATTGGGTTCTCTTCATCCACAATTTTCTAGCACTGTGTCTAGTTTTTTTTCTTTGGGTTAGGTAAGACAAGTCCTCCCAGTTTTCCCTGAAATTCTAGTGTCTGTCATATTTGTTCTTCCCCCCCCACACACACCCCTCTGATGTCATCAATACAGAGAATGCCCAATGGGAAAACTCCCTCTGCCGATCCAGACCAGTAATTGTTCTGCAATTTAGGTTGAGTTGATGGGGGTCTCGGAGAAGTCCTTGCCTCGACTCACACAGCCTGTATCCTTCTGAGGAAGTCGTCCTGACTCCCAGACCATAGTGAGATTCTCCTTTCCACTGCACCATGATGCTTTTCAGTGAGGTCTTACAACAAAATGATATTTCATTCTCAGACCACAATTGGCTTGGCCATTCCTTGACTGGTGGACTCTCTAGCTGGTTTCCTGTTTTGTTTTGGGGGGAAGGTTCTTTTGGGTGCCATAAAGTGCTGCTAGTAATATCTTGTTAGAGATGGGACTACTTGTCTTGCCTTTGACCTCCTTGGAGCACCTATGCTCAGTGCTGGAAGTGATAGATCAAAAAGGACAGTTGAGTCACTTCCCTGATTGGATCTTCTGTTTAGAGCTGGACAGGACTTTTGAGGTTTCCTAGTCCAGCTTCTCACTTTAAGGAAACTGAGGCCCAAGTTATATGACTTGCTCAGGGTCACACAAGAAATAAATGCCTGAGGCAGGATTCAAACCCAGGTCTTCCTGATTCCAAGTCTGCTCTATCCTCTGCTTCTGGAAATGGTCACCCTTGGTTATTTCCATCGCTTCACCCTGCCTCTCCTGTATAATGCAGAGGACAGAGCTCTGGACTTTCAGAAGCACCAGAGTCTGTATTTTCCCAAGATGTCTGGCGTTGCTAGACGGAGCCAGGGCTGCTCAGTGGCCAATCTCTCTCCACCTGCTGAAGTACCTGAAGGCTTACTGGGATCTCCCCGGGGGCTTGTCCTCCTTTGCATTGACATGATTTCCTGCAGGCTGTGCTCCAGAATCTACCTCCCAAACTGCTGCTAATCACAGGCATTGCTGATGGGTCTCCCCTAACACCAGTGGGTGTTACAGAACCCAGCCCCCTCGAATGAGCTTTTGAGGTTTCAGCTCGGCCTCATTTCCTCAGATTTTTCAAGTCTAAAAAGATGATGAGATCAGAGAATAGAGCCAGAAGGGAGCTTAGAGGTCTTCATAACCCTTCTTTTACAGATCAGGAGACTGAGGCCCAAAGTAACTCGATGACAGAGGTGGGTTTTGAACCCGGGTCCTGAGACTCCAAAGCCAAGTCTCATGGCCAGAGGCAGTTGGACCCAGGCCAATGCTGATGAAGCTAGATCACCAATTAGATTCCTTTTAGGAATTGTCAGCAGAGACGTGCAGAGGGAGAGACGACTCCTATCTGACCCTGGAACAGATTGAGCCCTGAGCCTGCCCCCAGATCACAGGCTGTTAGATGGCGCCTCAGGAGCTATCAAGTCCATCCTGAATCTGAACACGAATCACCCCAATATTCTCAGGAAAGCTTCCAGCCTCTGATTGGAGACCTTTAGCGAGGGGGGAACCTGCTGAAGCCATATTGGCCCTTGCCAAGGATACTGACATCCAGGGACAAGGACCCTCCCTTTTGATGTCCTCTAGCCCCCCACCTTCAGTGCTCTGCCAGCCCTGTGCCACAGTGCCCCCCACATAATGGCTGCTCCCCCTCCTGGCCCCTAGGCTGCCATGCTTCTCCCAGAGCCCACCTTCTCCCAGGAGCTGCCTTTCCTGGTGGCTGGGGAGGGGGGGTCTGGGGATGCTTGGCTGCACAAAGGAGGCTCAGTCTGGGGCTTAGATGCTCCTCTTCCCAGGTGTCACTGCATGCGACTTCCTGAAGTGTTGATTACCACGCCCTGCAGCCAACCCCCTATCTGAATTCACCTGGGGACCAGGATCACTAGTGAGGGTTCTGGAGCCCGCTCCATCTCTCCCCTTCTGGCTCTAATGGAGATTTCTCCACAGCTTCCTGATGGTTCTGCAGCTTCTGTCCTCCAGAGCCAAACAGACCAAAGCTTTCCATATGGCAGAGCCCAGTTCTCAGGTCCCCCTGAGCCTTCTCTTCTCCAAATAAACATGTCTAGTTTCTTCAGCTGATTCTCATATGACATGAAATGGAGACTCTTCACCATCCCCACTGCCGTCCTCTGCTCTCTTTAGCTTATCAACGTCTTTGGTGCATAATTTCTGTTTTATGAGAGGTCGTGGGGATTGGAGAAAACATCTAGCCTGCCATTTTGTTGATCGTGTGACCCATTACCCTATGGATCCCAGAACTGAATACAATGTTCCTCAGCATATGTGACCTTGGGCACAACAGTCTCTCTGGGCCTCAGTTTCCTTATCTGTAAAATGAGGGAGTTGGATTAAATAACCTCTAACATCTCTTCTGACTTTAAATCTATGATCTATGATCTCACATTCCATGGTTGACTCACGTTGAACTTGAGATGGGCTAAACCCTAGATATTTTTCAGACCATCTACTGTCTAGCCGTGCATCCTCTGCCGTGGACATGTACAGTTTACTTTTCCAATCCAAGAGTAAATGTTTACAATCATCCCTATTAAATTTCACTTGATTAGATTCAGCCCAACATTTCAGCCAGTCAAAAGCTTTCGGATCCTGACTGTTATGTCACCTGCTATTGAGCTATTGATAGCTCCCGGATTCTTTTCACCTTGAATTTGATAAATATGCCTTAGATGTCTTTATCTAAGTCAACATTACATAGCATGAGGTCAAACTATGACATCTTGGATGTTCTAAAATTCCTGGAGATCCTTTTCTAGGTTGATATTGGACCATTAATGACTGACTCTGTGGGTCTAGCCATTCATCCAGGTTAGAACCTGCGCAGCTATACAACTGCTGAGGCCACATTTCTTCATCTCTTCTATGAAAATGGCATGAGAGGCTTTGCTGAATGCTTTGTGAAAATCTATATCATAAATATATATATTCACACATGTATATATGTATACATACACACACAACAATATGTATAATTCTATATATAGACATAGAGCTATATATGTGTGTATATAACATAAATGAACCTAATTCTCTCTTGCTATCTGTGTGTCTCTCTGTCTGTCTCTGTCTCTGTCTCTGTCAGTTTTCCCTTTCACATCATGACTTTCCCCATTGCAGTTTTGAAACATCGTGGTTTGGCATAAGAAATGAAATGGGAATTTTTGGAGAGTTTTGTGGAAGCCCCAGATGATATGCAAAGCTGGAAGATGACAAAGAAAAAGTTTGGAAGTTCAGAAATGCAATATATATATATATATATATATATATATATATAATATTACATAATACCAACCCAAATTTCACAATAAGGTACTGTAAACACCCCATAAAAGAAAAAGAAAAAAAAATTGGATTTCTTCTCTGGTATGAAAGGAGGACTAAAAGATTTTACATGGATTTTCCAGACTGGGGGGGCACCATGCCCCTAACCCCCATGATGTAGAAGGGATAACTGTATATACACATCTCTTTCTCTTTCTGTTTAAATAAATTTATGTTTGAGATAGCTGGTGGCCCTGTGGATAGAGTACTAGACTTGGAGTCAGGAAAATGCTGTTGTTAATCATTTTGATCTCGTCCGACTCTCTTCCTGACCCCATTTGGAGTTTTCTTGGCAAAGATAATGGTTTGCCATTTCCTTCTCCAGCTCATTTTACAGATGAGGAAACTGGGGTAAACAGGATGAAGTGACTTGCCCAAGGTCACACAGCTAATAAGTGTCTGAGGCTGGATTTGAACTCAGGTCTTCCTGACTCTGGGGAGCCAGGTGGTGAAGTGGATAGAGTGCCAGGCCTGGCATCAGGAAGATTCAAGTTCAGATTTGGCCTCAGACACTTACTAGCTGTGTGACCCTGCGTAAGTTATATAATTGCTGCCTGCCTCAGTTTTCTCTTCAATAGCACCTATCTTCCCAAGTTGTTCTAAGGACCAAATATATAGATGCTCTTTTATTATTATTATTATTATTATTAGTAGTAGTAGTAGTAGTAGTAGTAGTAGTAGTAGTAATAGTAATAGTAGTAGTAGTAGTGGTAGTGGTAGTGGTTGTGGTGGTGGTGGTGGTAGTGGTAGTAGCAGCAGTGGTGGTAATAGTAGGAGGAGTAGTAGTAGTAGTAGTAGTAGTAGTAGTAGTAGTATATCTACACTTTATCTCTTGGCCATAGTCAAACCAATAAGAAAGAGGGTGTGGATGGCTCAGTGTAAAACCATTCCCACTGAGAGAGGCCACCCAAAGAATTTGCCCTCTTTTTTTTAAACAAATAAAATGTTATCGATATCTTCTGCTTTTAAATCATATTTCCCAACGTGTCCCTCCCCTCCCCCTTTCAGAGAGCCATGCTTTGTAATAAAGAATTTTAAAAAAGGAAAAGAAACCGATTCAGCAAAACTAATCAACATCTCAAAAACTCTGACCTTATCTGCAATGTTCCGCACCCTAGTCTCTGCAAAATAAATGGGGTGTTTGTGTGGAGGAAGCGGGGGAATGGCAGGGGAGCGGGGGAGATGTCTTCTCACATCTTTCCTAGGACCAAGACTGGCCATTATGCTTTTGCAACATTCGATTTCAATTGTTTTAGTGTTATTCTTTTTATTTCCATAGTTTTAGTCATTGTGTATACAGTTAGGTCCCTCTCAGTTAGTCCTAATAACAGTTCCCTGAAGTGGTCAAATGTATTCAAATTTTCACTCTTTGAAATTATAATGATGTAAATATGGTCATTGGGTTCCAACCCAATGGAAAAATACAGTTCGAATTTGAATAATGTGATCTCTTCAGGGACTCATTATTTGGACTACTGGGGAGGGACATGGTTGTATCTAGTTCTCCTTCCTCTTCCGGAGCTCACCGGAGTCCTCAGGCCTTTATAGTTACCATGTGCCTCCTTTCTCACCACACAGCAATGAATATCCCATTCTATTCATATGTGCCCATGTGTTTAGTCATTCCCCTATCTGGGTGTGTCTGCCTGGTACTCCCTTTGGTACTGTGGGGTGGATGACCTTGCCATTGACAGAATCTGCCCTATCGATGGAAGCAGCCAGTGTTTGGGGATGAAATTACCCAATGTGGTGTCCCTCTCCTCCCCTGGGGCTTTGCCTCTCTATAGAGCAGAGAGTCCAAGGAGCACAGAGAAGGTCAGGGCTCTAGGGGTCTTGCTCCAGATCTGCTACTTGTTCTTTGTGTGATCCTGGTTAAGTCACTCCTGGTCATCAGTTTTCTCCTCTGTAAAAAGAGGGGTGGAACTAAGTGTTTCAACATTCTATGTTAGGGAGAGAGCCAGCCTTAGAGTCAGGGATAAATGGATGGATGGAGAGATGGATGGATGAATGAAAAGGCAATTATTAAGTGCTTACTCTGTGCCATGCCAGGAATACAAATACCAAAGCAGAGATGGTTTTTGCCCTCAGAGCTAACATTTTAATAAAAGGAGACAACACATATCAAGAAATAGTGGCCAAGGAGGGATATTTGGCTTAGGGGATGGAGGGTATACGGTTGATAGCAAGGCAGCTGGCCAGAGGAATAAAGGAACATCTGGAGCTGGCCTGGGTATAGAGGGCCACATGAAACACTCACCAATCAGAAGTGTAGAAGACTTGGGTTCGAGTTTTGCCCCTGGGATTATGAACAAATCATTTAAGCTCCCAGTGCCCAATTTCCTTTCTAAGACTGAGTTGTAGAAAAGTTGCAGACCTACATCTATAGGTGTTTTCATACCTGGGATACCTAGAGTTATGAAATGACAGTCCCTTTTGTGCTCTGACATTCCTCAATTCTGAATTCCCTTGCAGATCAAATAGTCTATGTTTCTGTGATGATGGGTTAATGGCATCATGTCCCTATGCAAATAATGGCACATTATTAATATTCTATCCATGGTTACCCCATAGCTCAGTGTCAAGGGCTATCTCCACTGCCAGATTGCCCTTTGCCTCCATCAATGCCTTCCTCCTTGACCCCGATGTAAATACTTCTCCTGTGCTCATGTGTGGTCAGGGTTTCTGCTTTGTTGCTGTGCAGGACTCAGTGGGAGTGCAGTGAGCCCAGCCAGGAACAGAAGACAAGGAGGAATGACAAAACAGAGCAGACCCACCAGGGTGGGCCTAACAATCCAAGCACGAGGAGGAAATCTGGAAGGTGTGGGAGGTCTGGTGACATAGGGCAGACAGAGATCCCAATGGCCAGGCCAGTGGTTTGGGGAGAAGAGAGTAAAGGTGGGGGATGGGGCATGGGCTTCAACAGGTGCATAGACCTTGGCATTAGGTAGTTCAGGCAGCAGGCTCTGGGCAAAGGCTGAAGCAAGCACGTGGTCAGTGGCAGAGAGAGGGGTCTGACATGGATAGAGGAGCAGGAAGGATGTTTGGTTGGGGGTGGGGGGAGGGTGGTTTCAGAAGCAAACCAAGTGGTCATTGTCAGAATATCCAGCAGTGGATGCTGGACAGGAGGCATTGTGGTTTGATAGGAAGAGTTCTGGATTTGGAATCAGGAGGACCTAATTCAAATCCTGCCTCAGAAATTTACTAGCTCTGTTTCCTTGGGTAAGTCACTCAACTTTTTTGGACTGGAGTTTCCTCATATGTAAAAAGAGGGAGTTGGATTCCCGACCTCTATGGTCCCTTTCAGCTCTAAGTCTTTCCCTCTCTGTCTGTTCCCCCCCCACCCCTTTCTCTCCATGTCTCTTCCCCCCTCTCTCTCTATCCCCCTCCCCCTCCCTCCCTCTCTCAATCTCTCTGTTTCTTTCTGTTTCTCTCTTTCTCTCTCCCCCCCTCTCTTTCTCTCTCCATCTCTCTTTGTCTATAAAATCCCCTCCATATACATATAATCATATTTTGGGGGTGGTGGTGAGAGAGAAGGTGGGTGGGATTTGAGCTAGATAACAGCTCTAATCTGATATAGCAGAGGGGGTAGGTTCTGTCAGATAAGTGTAGCCTCGATATGGTACACCCGACTTGCAGGCAGGTTGTAGAGGGTCCAGGAAGGCCAGTGACAGACATCAGAAAGGCCTGACAGTAGGCACCAGGGACCCATCCACAGGCATGTGGGGCAAGGTCCCAATGTTTGAGAAGACTGGTGAAAACATGGCAGGGCAGAAGGAGACTTGGAGATGTGGCTACCAGAAACAAGACAGAAACTCAGGATTGGGGCGGGGCCTGCGGGAGGGGCTCGGTCACCTTGGACAAGGCCAGGGCACAGCTGTGAGTTGTAAGATCGAGGAAGAGCTGGGGAGAAAGGCCAGCAGCCAGGCTGACTTGGTGCTGGGTCCTTGAGGCTATGGGACCCACGAGTCTTCTTGTCTCCCCTGCCCAGGGAATGGATTTGTTTTGGGACCCCTGATAAAGGGACGCATGAAAGAATGGGAAAAGGCTCAGGAGGCATTTTCACAAGCACTGCTCTCCCTGATCTCGGGACCCAGAATCATGGATTATCCTTCTGCTGTTCTTTGTGCCAAAGTCCTCAGGTGGCTTGAAGTATAGCCCCGAGCACAAGACAACACAGGGGACATAAACATAGACATGCAAGCAAAGCTCATCGGGTACATAGGGGAGCATAAACAGAGACACACAAGAAAAGCTGGCTAGGTAACCAGACTCCCCTGAGGCCCAAGGAGGTCTCACCTGATTCTTGTTCTCTCTGCTGTCAGCACGCTCAGTTTTAGGGCTAGTTTAAGAATGAGCATCTCATAAAGCTGACATCTTCTTGCTTTTATAGACTTCTTACTCCTCAGAGGGGAAGAGAAGATGGTGCTTTGTTGGGGCTATTGGTAGTAGCTGTTGCCCTCCTGCCCCTACAGCTCAATCATCCTGCCTCCCTGAGAATTGGTCCTAGGGCTTGGGGGGCACCAATGGGTACACTTGGAGGTAGAGGAAAGGATTGGGGATAGAGGTTCAGGCTGGTCCTCACTGGTCCCCTACATGCTAGTCTGTGCGAATACCTTGAATTGTTGTTTCTTAATAAAAGTAATCCGCCCTCTCCCCCCACCATCCTTCCAATCTCATTTGAATAGGACTCCTCCTCCCCCACTCTTCATTCAGTCCACACTAACCTTCTCTCTGTTTTTCACGGTCTATGTTCCATTTCCATGCATTTGTGTTGACAGCCCTCCATGCTGGAATTCCTTGCCTCCTCATCACTACCTCAACAATCTCTCTCTTCCTCCCTGACGGTCTGGCACCACCTTCTCCAAAAAGCTTTCCTCAAAATGCTCTAAATCAGTATTGATTAGAGAAATGCAAATCAAAACAACTTTGAGGTACCATGGCACACCTATCAGATTGGCCAACGTGACAAAACAAAAAAATGATAAATGTTGGAGAAGATGTGGGAAAATTGAAACACTGATGCATTGTTGGTGGAGTTGTGAAATGATCTAATCATTTTGGAGAGCAATTTGGAACTATGCCCAAAGGGCTATAAAAATGTGCATACCCTTTGACCCAGCAATAGCACTTCTAGGGCTGTATCCCAAAGAGATCATACAAATAGGAAAAGGACCCACATGTACAAAAATATTTATAGCAGCTCTTTTTTGTGGAGGCAAAGAATTGGAAATTGAGAGGATGCCCGTCAACTGGGGAATGGCTGAACAAGTTGTGATATATGAATGTAATGGAATACTGTTGTGCTATAAGAAATGATGAACAGGCTGACTTCAGAAAAATGTGGAAAGACTTGTATGGTCTGATGCTGAGTGAAGTGAGCAGAACCAAGAGAATGTTGTACACAGTAACAGCCACTTTGTTCAATGACTAATATTGATAAACTTAACCCTTCCCAGCAATACAAGGATCTAAGACATCTCCAAAGGCCTTATGATGGAAAATGCTATCCACATTCAGAGAAAGAACTATGGAGTTTGAATGCAGATCCAAGCATACTATTTGCTATTTTTTTTTTCTTCTGTTGAGTTTTGTTTCCTCTTTCTGGTGGTTCCTCCTATTGTTTCTAATTGGTTCTTACAACATCACTAATGTGAAAATATGTTTTTAATAGGAATGTAAATGTATAGCCTATATCAGATTGTGCACTGTCTTGGGGAGGGTGGTGGGGAGGAAGGGGGAGAAAAATTTTAAACTCAAAAGCATATGGAAGTGATTGTTGATAAATCAAAATAAATTAATAAAAAAAATTTTTAAAAAAACACAAAAAGCCTTTCTCCATCCACCAACTGCTACTGCCCTCCCTCTTTCCTTCCCAGACATCCTTGGACTGGACTTCTTTCGATTTATTCTCATTATACTTAATTCTACAGATACTTTATTGTCTCTGCCATTCAAATGGAAGTTTTTTGAAAGCAGAGATTGTTTTACTTTTTGTATTTGCATGCCCACTACCTACTGTAGTGCATGGCATATAGTAGGTGCTTAATAAGTGCTGATTGATTGACTGAAGACAAGGGATCTCTTCTGTGTGTCTCCCTTTCAGTGCCCAGTCTCTCCATACAATCCACTAAGGAGTGATGGCTAGAGGGGGGAGCTAGGTGGTGCAGTGGATAGAATGCTGGGCCTGGAGTCAGATGACCTGAGTTCAAATCTAGCCTCAGACACTTACTAGTTGTATATCTCTGGGAAAGCTGCTTCATCTCTGTTTGCCTCAGTTTCCTCAACTGTTAAACAGGAATAACAACAGTACCTATCCCCGCCCCCCAGGTTGTTGTAAGGATCAAATAAGGTAATAATTACAAAGTACCTGGCAAATATTAAGTGCTATATAAATGTTAGCTATTATTATTTTTAGGAAGGTAATGATGCGTATATTCTCAAGATTCGGGTCCTCTGTGTGGTGTAGTAGAAAGAGTTTGGGACTGGTAATCAGAAGAGACCAGGGTTTGAGTCCCAGATCTAACATTTACACACTTACTATCAATCCACGAGCATTTAGTAAGTGCTTACCGTGTGCTAGGTACCAGAGGTGAGTTACTTGCCTTTTCTGGGTCTCCGTTTCCTAATCTAATAACAAGACTCGCGATCCTTGCATTCCTTCCCTCATAGAGGTATGGGCACTTTGTAAACCTGATGGAACCCTGTACTGAAGCTCAGTGGCATGGGGCGCCCTCCTTAGTGGTGGAAATGAATTCCTGGCCCCGCATGAGGGTTAGGGCAGAGTTGTTGAGATGTGAGAGGGTTCCAGCCTTTGCTGGCATTTGGGACTTCTGGAGCACCAGGCTACTCCAGGGTCTTCTGGTTTCCAGCTTCCAGAGCGAAGATAGAAATGGCCAACTCTGCTTTGGGCTGCTGAAAGAACAGCCTCTGGTAAGAAGCCATCTTGAGAAGGGCTGGCTTGTTACTCGAAGGGGTAGGTCCCGAGTAAGTTTGGAACACACTTGAGGTCCTAGAGGGCCACATGTGGCCTTGGGATGCACTTGAGGACCTAGAGGGCCACATGTGGCCTCGAAGCCTTAGGTTCCCCACCCCTGCCTGGAGACTGGGGAATTGCCCTTTGGGTGAGATCCAAGACTCTCTCTTGCTTGAGTTGAATTATCTGGTTCCCAATGGGAGAGCTCCTTCACTTTGTATTGTCTGGTACATATTCTCCTAAGTATACCTTCTCTGATTTCTGTTTTATGATTTGGACAAAGGGACTTCTTTGCTCTTTGCGTATGTATGTCCATCGAGGAACTGGTGGGTAAGGGGTCAAGCCTTGAATATAGAGCTTGGGGTTTCTCTTTCCCCTCAGAAATAACAAAGCAATCAGAAGTTAGATGGAACCCAATTATAACCCCTATACTAATAATATTTAAGGCAGCAGATAGATATGTCTAACCTCTCTCTGAGGAGAGCATGGTGGTGCCCTCTGGCCCTAACTTCCTGCTTCCCCTCCTGGTAGGAATAAAAGTCTCCCCTGGAGATGGGGGGTGGGGTGGAGAAGAGGTTGGAGATTTCTGCTTCCTTTAAGCCACACGACAGCCTCCTCACTACAAAGATAGGCACCCTCCTCTTCCTCATACTTAGAATTATGGCTGGAATTTTTAAAGATTAAGCTATTATCAATATATTTGGCTTTGATATCATCATCTTTCTGAACACGTCTTCTCCCCTTCCTTGGCCAGAATGCTACCTCTTGTAACAAAGAAAAAAAAAGAAAGAGAAAAAAATATATCTCAGCAAAACTAACCAATTTATCAACCAAGTCTAAGAGCATATGCAGTGTTCCCTAACCATAGTCCTCCGCCTCTGCAAAGAAAGGAGGGAGATGCATTTGCTTACCTCCTCTGTTGGGCCAAGCTTGGACACTGTAATTGTCATCATCATCATCATCATCATCATCATTACAAGGCAATCAAGGTTAGGTGACTTGCCCAGGGTCACACAGCTAGTAAGTATCAAATGTCTGAGGCCAAATTTGAACTCAGTCCCCCTGACTCCAGGGCTGTTGGTCACTCTAATTGCACAGGCTTCAGATTCTGTTTTCTCATTCCTCCCGACTACATGGTTGTAGTCATTGGGTTTATTGCTTTCCTGCTTCCTCTCCCTTCCCTTTGCAAGACTTCATGTCAGTCTTCCCAGAAGCTAGGATTCTCCCTACATCAGAACTCTGAATTCTGTGAACAGATTTCTCCCCCAAAGTAGTTTTTTTTTTTTGTTAAAGTAAATGTTGATATTAAACATCAATGCAACCAGCTACAGTTGCTTGATAATCAGAGCCTCCCAACGATTCTTCAGTCCCTCTCCCATTGGTATTCTTTGTTTCTCTCTTAATTCTCATTGTGTGGTTTTAGTTAAATGTAAGTACATCATTCTTCTGGTCCTGCTTTTTTCTGCTTTGCATGATTTCATTAAGTTCTTTTTGGATTTCTCTGTATTCCTCCTACTTGTAGGTCTTACCAGCAATGCAGTATTTCCTTACAGGAATAGACCACGATTTGCTTAGCTGGTGGTTCCTTTGATTTTGGAAACTCAGACCATTTCCAGTTTCAGGGGTGTTTCGATAGGAAGAGCAGTTTCACTTGACTTTAGAGGGAAGGCAGCTCAGGGCAAAATTCACCGCTCCCCTTTAACAACAAACACCCTTTAATAACAAAAGCAGAAGTTGCAGGTGCCTGGTAATCACTTCGCTCTTTTTAATCTTTTTTTTTTCTTCTTCTCATTCCTGGGGTCTGTTCTGTATTTGTGTTTTAATCTTGTAAATCCGTTTTTGGAGCAAGGTGAGGTATAAATAACTCATCCATCAACCAATCCCCTGCTTCTCTAAGCAATTAATCGTCTCATCCCTCAAGCCCGGATATGGACTAGGTGAAGGTGAATTGATCTATCAGCTAGGCCAGGCAGAGACAGGGGCTGGAAGAAACAAAAGGACCAGAAAGCATGGGCAGCCTTTTCGAGGGCTTCACGGTTTTGAGGTGTCGAGGCAAAAATCCCCAGAAGTCCATAGGATCCTGCGTCTGGAGCTGGAAGGGACCTCAGAGGCCACCCTCCTCATTTTCCAGATGAGGAAACTGAGGCCCATGGAGGTAAAAATGACTTGCCCAAAAACATACGGAGAAAGTATTAAAGGGGAGATTTGAACTCAGCTCCTCTGGCTCTAGAGACAATGATCTTTCAGGTGTATCACCCTGTTTGTTTGTTTGTTTGTTTTTTTCAGACCTAGATGTAAATTTCCCTTGGAACACAAAATGTCAGAGCTGGAAAAGACCCACAGAGGCCATCTAGGCCAAACCTACTTGAACAATAATTTCCCTTTACAACATTTAGTACTGGACTTCAGAAAACCTGAATTCAAATGTGACCTTATTTAGTAGATGCTTTATCCTGGGCTTTATCCTTCACCTTTGTCTGCCTCAGTTTCCTCAACTGTAAAAAGGGCACCTACCTCCCGGAGTTGTCATGCGGGCCAAATAAGATCTTATTTGTGAAGTGCTCAGCATAGTGCCTGGCACATAGTAGGTGCTTAATCAGTGCTTGCTCCCTCCCCCTCACCCCCTTCCTTTTACCTCTCGAGGACCTCCAGTGATAGAGAACTCTACTTCCAGAGCAGCCCATTCCATCTGCGGATAGTGCTGTGCGTAGAAAGCCAAGACCTGGAAACAAAGTCAATGCCCATCAACTGGGGAATGGCTCAATAAGTTGTGGCACCTGCATGTAATGGCATATCAGTGTGCTGTAACAAATGATAAATACGATGACTATAGAGAAGCATGGGAAGATTTATGTGAACTGATGCAGAATGAAACGAGCAGAACCAGGAAAACAACGCACACAGTGACCACAAGAATGTAAGTGGAAAGACCCAAAACACACTGAAATGGAATGATGCATAGTTAGGATGATCAAGCTTGGCCCCAGAGAAGAGTTAAGAAAATCTACCTCCCTTCCTTCGTGGAAGAGGTGGGGGACTGTGGGTGGGGGACATTGCATATCCTGTCAGATTTGGTTGATAAGGTCTGGTTCCCCCAGTCCTTGGGGTCTCCATAGCCTAGAACTTCCATTCACCTTTCTGCCTTTATGTCCCATTGCTTCTGTCTTGTCCTAGAGCTGCCCTCAGCTCCTGAGGTCTCCTCACTCTGGTCCTTCCCACCCTCCATCATGTCAAGCCCATTATTCCATTGGTGAGTTCTTTGCATGGCTTCCATTTTGGGGGGAAGCCCAGGCCAGATAATCTTCGTTCCACTCTAGTTTCTGCTTCTGGCTTTCCGGAGACGTCATACTGATAAGTGGGCACCTTCCCCCGCTCCTTTCCAGATCCCTTTATGTGTTGTCTTCCCCCACTAGACTCTAAGCTCCTTGAGGGCAAAGACTAGCTTTCTTTTTGCTTGCATCTGTATCCCCCATGCTTAGCACAGTGCCTGGTACACAGTAAGCGCTGGCAAGGGCTAAAGTCTCCCTCAGAGAAGGGTAGAGAGAAGAATGGGCAGCTAGGTGGCACCATAGTGCATAGAGTACTGGGCCTGGAGTCAGGAAGACTCCTCTTCCTGAGTCAAATCCAGCCTCAGACACTTACTAGCTGTGTGACCTTGGGCAAGTCACTTCACCCTGATTGCCTCAGTTTCCTCATCTGTAAAATGATCTGGAGAAGGAAATGGCAAACCACTCCAGTATTTCTGCCAAGAAAACCCCAAAATGGGGGCACAAAGAATCAGACGCAACTGAAAAAATGACCAAACCTTAAAGTAGGGGAGAAAAGGCTAGAGATAATCTGCTCTGCTCCTTTTCTAGCCGCACAGTGGCAGTCCCATGCTACCTGGAGGAGATAGTTTCACCACAATTTTTTTAAACTTTTTGTTACAAAGGTTTTCTGAGGAGGGCAGGGGGAAGGATATATTTAAAATGAAGGTGATATTAAAACAATAGGTCTCAGTGAAAATTTAAAATAACAATAAAAAGTAAATACTCCTGGAAAGGGCACGTATAGCAACAATAGAATGTCACCAATACCTCTATAGAAATGGGTTTACCCACTTTCCTTTAGAGAGGAGGGGGCCTGATAGCAGGAAGGTCCTGGGGACCTGATTGGGCTGGGTCAGGGAGGTGAGAAGGTGAAAGAAGCGAGCATTTCTTAAGAGCCTACTGTTTGCCAGATGCTTTGTAAATGCTACCTCATGTGATTCTTATGACAGACCTGGGAGGTAGCTGCTATTATTATCCTCATTTTACAGAGGAGGAAACTGAGGCAAACTGAGGTGACGTGACTTGCTCAGAGTCACACAGCCTGAGGCAAGATCTGAACTCAGGGCCCAAGTGCAGGTTGATCTCACCGCTTCAGGGGGCTCAAAAAGGAAGGCTGGAAATCAGAGATTTCACAGTTGTGAGACATGGTAGTGCTTCTGTCCTCTGCCCTGGTCAGACCACATCTGAAGGAGTCAGGAAGGCCTGAGTTAAAATCTGACCTCAAACACTTACTAGCTGTATGGCACTGGGCTAGTCATTTTACCTCAGTCTGCCTCAGTTTCCTCCTCTGTAAAATGAGGATTTCAAACTCTTCCTGACCCCATTTGGTGTTTTCTTTTACAGATGAAGAAAATGAGGCAAACAGGGTAATGTGACTTGCCCAGGGTCACACAGCTAGCAAGTTTCTGAGGCTACATTTGAGCTCAGGCCTTCCTGACTCCAGGTGTGGGTGCTCTATCCACTGTGCCACCTACTGGCCCTAGTGGTTGGCTAATTCAGTATATACCCTAAAGGGATCCCTAACATAGCCTGACAGTGTCTTACAGCAACACAGTCAGGTAATTACTTCAGGTACTGTTCCCATTTTATAGGCTCAGAGCAGTGAAGGACTTGTCCATGGTCACACATTTGTTCAGTATCTAAGACAGAATTAAAATCCAGGTCTTCCTGAATCCTGTCCTTCCACCACACTACCTCTTAACCTGAGCCTCAGTTTCCTCAGCTGTAAACAGAGAGAGCTGAGCTAAATAGAATTTGGGTTGCCAAGAGGCACATTTGGGCTTGATGTGAGGAAAACCTTCCCAATGGTCTGTTGTGATTCAGTTGTTTCAGTCATGTCTGATTCCTCCTGACCCCATCTGGGGTTTTCCTGGCAAAGATACTGGAGTGATTTGCCATTGTCTTCTCCAAGGCATTTTACAGATGAGGAAACTGAGGCAAACAGGGTGAAGTGACTTTCTCAGGGTCACACGGCTAAGCAAGTATCTGAGGCCAGATTTGAACTCACAAAGATAACTGGTCTTCCTGACTCTAGGCCCAGCGCTCTGTACACTATGGTGCCATTTAGCTCCCAATGGTTAGAGCTATCTAAAAACAGAAGCGATGTCCCTAGGGAGAGCAGAGGGCATCCAGGCCGCTCCCCTCCCTTTACAGATGAGGAAGCAGACGTCCAGAGAGGATAAGTGACCTCCAGGCTTCCACCAGGAGGAAGAGGCAGAGGGAAGGTTTAAGGCCAGGCCCCCGGATTCTAGAGCCGATGACCTTTCCATTCACCCCAACTAAAGGCCTTTAAATGAAGGCAGGATGGACAGCCACCCTGGGGTGGGCTGTCATGGGGAATTCTTCTTCAGGTGGGGGTGGGACTGGCTGCCTTCTGAGCTCTCTGCCAGCTCTGGGGTGCTGGGAGTTGTGATTTTGGTCCCTCTCAACTGGAAGTCTTCTGATGTCTCAAGATCTTGTGAAATTCTTCCACAGCAACTGTGAAAAGGCTGCTGAGAAAGGAATCTATTCATAGAGGTCATTAATATACATTAGCAGCAGTAAATGTTAATCGGTGGCTCCTCTGAGGAAGATTATAGGAGAGATGGTTAAATAGTGTCCAGAAGAGAGTGGGAAGGAGACATCGTGACCTTCGTCCTCCTCACCTTCTTTGCCCATGAGCCACACTGGTCACTTAGAGCCCTAGTGACGCCTCCATCCTAAATGCTGGCGACGGCACCCAGAGCTGGGCTCCTGAGCACCTGGAGCTCTGGAATCCTGCTCTCTGTCACAAGAGCAATTGCTGCCATTAGAAAAAAAGGGTAATTCTCTCATTTGGCACCTCCCTGAATAGCAAACCTTTCTGCAAACCTTTCCAGGATTCTTTGGGGAACATGAACAGATTGTGTTGGCTAGATAGCTTGGGGACCTCGTGGCCTGTGGTGGTCACTTTTCACCTCTGCATTGGGGGCACCTCTACTCTGCTTAGAGGCAGTCATTGGTATGGTGGTAAAAGCACTGCCTTCAGCCTCTGGAAATTCTGGCTCTTTACAAAAATATTTGTTTTGTTGCTCAGTCGTTTTTCAGTCATTTCCAACTTTTCACGACCTCATCTGGGGTTTTCTTGGCAAAGATACTGGAGTGGTTTTCCATTTCTTTCTCCAGGGCATTTTACAGATGAGGAAACTGAGACAAACAGGGTTAAGTGACTTGCCCAGGGTCACACAGTTAGGAAGTGTCTGAGGCTGGATTTGAGCTCACCAAGAGGAGTCTTCCAGGCCCATCACTCTATGCACTATGCCATCTAACTGTCCAAGAAAATATTGTAATTGATATCTTTTTTAAGACTATGATCACTCTGAGATCCTCTCTCATAACAAAAAATTAAACAAAAACCATTCAACAACATAGATGCCATTCTTCATCAACCAATCAATCAATAAATAATGACTAAATGTCTACCATGTGCCAAGAACTTTGCTAAGCACTGGGGATACAGTAATGAAACTCCAGCTTATTTCTTAAATAGTAGTTTACTTTTTAAGAGGGAAGACAAGGGCAGCTAGGTGGCACAGTGGATAGAGCTCCAGCCTTGGAGTCAGGAGGACCAGAGTTCAAATCCGGCCTCTGACGCTTGGCACTTACTAGCTGTGTAACCCCGGGCAAGTCACTTTACCCCGATTGCCTCACCAAAAAGCAATAATAATAATAATAGTAATAATAAAGACAGAAGACAACAGGTCCATATATAGGTATACACAGAATGTACACACATATATATTTACATACACACATATGTATGTTATATATTTATGTGATATGTGTGATAGCTATATATGATACATGTGATATATATGTATATATGTGTGTATATCTATCTAGCTATCTATAAATGGAGATAAGACAGTTTGGGGAGGGAGGGTTCCAGCAGCAGGGCAGTATGGGAAAGGAGTAGAGAATTGGGCTTCATATTAGAAGGCAGACCTGGAGGTTTGGCCAAAATGAGGGATCCCAAGATGGGGAAAGGATAATCACTTATTTTTGGAACCAAGTCTGGTCCTTGCCTGCTGGTGTTGTTTTCATCTGCGTTACCAGGGTCATTGTGTATAGTGATCTGCTCTCTTCCCCCTGCATTAGTCCATCCGAGTCTTCTCATGTTATGAATTCCTGGTATTGGCTGTTTCTTATGGTACAATAATATTCTGCTACTTTTGTATACTAGTTTCTTCAGTCTTTCCTCAACCGGTGGACACCCAGTTGTTTGCCAGGTTTTTGCTTCCACGGACAATGTTGCTATGAATATTTTGGCTCATACGGGACAGGACTTTTCTTTCTGTCATTCACTTCCTTGGGGTCAAAGACGCTGAGCAGTTTAACAACCTTTCTTAGCTTATTGCAGACTGTTTTTAAGACCAATTCATAGCTCCCCCCGAAATGAACCCATGTGCCCATCTTCCTACATCCCTTCCAGTGTTGGTTCTATTTTATCACTTTTCTCATATTTGCCACTGCTCTCCTGCCTTTGCAACCTGTGTGGCCTTAAGAAAGTCAGTTTCTTGGGGTCTTGATTTTTTCAACTGTCAAATAGGGTTACTGTGAAGAAGGTCCAGGACCTTATGGCAACCATTTGAAAAGGAGCAGGAGTCATTACTTTGTGACCAAGGCTGACTAGTGATGGTCTCTGAAGGGCGGGCCCCAGAGGTCAGACCAGAGACACAAAGCTGGAAAATAAATGGGAGGATTGTTAGGAACTTGGCAAGCCAGAACGCTAAGCCCAATTCAATCATATGAATTAATTAATTTTTTTTCTTTTTCTTTTTGGTGAGGCAATTGGGGTTAAGTGACTTGCCCAGGGTCACACAGCTAGTGTCAAGTGTCTGGTCTGAGACCGGATTTGAACTCAGGTCCTCCTGACTCCAGGGCTGGTGCTGTATCCACTGCACCACCTAGCTGCCCCTAATAAGATGAATTTAATAGGAATTATTGGAGAGAGAGACAGAGACAGAGACAGAGAGACAGAGACAGAGACAAAAAGACAGAGAGGGAGAGAGAGACAGATAGAAAGAGACAGAGATAGAAGCAGAGAAGATCTTGAAGTCAGAGAGCCCTGGGTTCCCATCCCAGTACCCCCTGGCTCTGTGTCCCTGGGCAGGTCATTTAACTAAACTCTCCTTGTCCCTGGGAGACTCTAAGGCTGTGGGGTCAATTTATGGGACCATAAACCTGGAAGGAGCTCCAAAAGCCATCTAACCCAACCCTTTCTATTTATTGATGAGGAAACAGGTCCTCGGAGGTTGCCCAGGGCCACATGGATAATAACCCTTCAAGGCTCAGTTTGAACTCAGGTGGTGCAGCAGATAGAGCGCCAGGCCGGAGTCAGGAAGACTCACCTTGTGAATTCAAACCTGGCCTCAGGTGGGGCTCGTATGGGGTTTTCAGGGAGGATCCACTCCTCTGGTGTGAGGGCTGCTGATCTTAACTTTGGCATTCACCTATCACCCTACTCTGTTCTCTGAAGATGGGCCAAACAAGGCAGAGGGCACCTGACGGGCCTCAAACCCCATGGATGTCCACCCCAAGCATGCAAAGACTTCCCCTGACCGGATGGGCAGATGAAAACAATTTGTTTCAATGTCTAAATTCTTACAATAAAATACATAGCATTCCGAAGGGAATCAATTATATTGAAATATAGTTATCAAAATATTTTAAAAACCAAACAAGTTCAGGGACTTCAGGTTAGGAACCCCTGGACTATTTATGTATAACGCTCCCTACTTTCTTTTTTCCAAAGTATTTCCCCACCCATGATGTTATTTGATCTTCATAACAAGCCGGTGTGGGCAAGTATTATCATACCCATTTTATAGGTGGGGAAACTGAGGTACAGAAAGGTCAAGTGACTTTACCTCAGACACCACTCTGGTATCTTTGCCCAAATGGGGTCACAGAGCATCACCGGGGTCACAAGTGAGGATGTGACTGAAATGACTCAACAATAAAAAAGCAGAGCGAGAGGAGAGAAAGTGGAGGCACCAATTATCCTTTGTGGGGAGTTTAGCTACCAAGGGCAGAAGTGAGATAAGAGGCTAGTGAGGATCAAGTGAGAGTTAGGAGATGCATGGGCATGCTTACTGAAGTGGAGAATGAGCCAGTGGACAGGGACAGATTGAAAATAAGTGATAGACTGGGGATGACAGAGGGGGCAATCTGTTGGAGATGGGATGGAATGGGATTGCTGAGCAGGTAGAGGGGTTAGCCTTGGTAAGGAGTGAGGACACTTCATGTGAGACAGGGGTGAAGGAGGAGGGTGACAGAAAGCATCTGAATGATAGGAGATAAGGAAGAGAGAGTTCACAGCAAATGGCTTGAATGTTTTTTATGATATATGAGGCAAGGTTCTCAGTGGTGGGGGGAGGAGGAACCATGAGAGGTCTGAGGAGGGATGAAAATGTTTGGAAGAGCTGCTGTGCAGAGTGGGATAGTGAGTGATCAGGGAGGTATGGTGGGACTGCCTAGCAGCAGTGAGGCCCGGGTGAGATTGTGCACCATATGTGTGTGGTGGACCCAGGCAGAGCAGTTATGTGATTTTTCTCCACCTTTGTTCTGCAGCATGTAGGCGGGCTCGAAGGCAATGAATGATGGGAATAATTCCTGCAATTCCCATTCCTCCTCGTTCTGTCCTCTGGGGTCGTCTACTCTTTCTTCCTTCAAATACTAGAATCGTTACAGGGCCATCTCCGTTTGTCCTGATCTATATCTGGCCATTAGACCCAGATGGCTCTGGAGGAGAAAGCAAGGCGGGCGACTTTGCACAGCCCTGCCTCACTTATATCCAATTCACTTGCAAGTCATGGCATCACCTTCCTGATGTCATGGTCCTCTTCAAGAACGAAGGGCTAACAACTAAAATCATCATGGTGACGCATTTGTATGTTGCTTTAAGGTTGGTAAAAAGCTTTACAAATATTACCCCACAATGACGCTGCAGGGCAGGTGCTATTATTATCACCTCCATTTTACAGATGAGGAAACTGAGGCAAACAGAGGTGAAGTGATTTGTCCAGGGTCAGACAGTTATTATTAAGTTGCGGAGGCTGGATTTGAACTCAGTTCTTCCTGACTCCAGGTCAGGCTGCCGTGGCTCCCAGCTGTAATCATCCTTTTCCTCTTAAGGCTTCTTTTCTCCAGGTTAAAAATCTGCAGTTCCTTCATCTGGTCCTTCTGTGGCCCGATCTTGAAGCCCTTCTGCATTTAGGTTGCCCTCCTCTGACTATGAATACAGCCAGTGGCTATGAATTATGGTGTCCCATATTTATTAATGGCACTGATCCAGGAAAAAGGCGTCAAACACTGAGTCAGTTCAGCGTAACTCCCCCTCCGCCGCTTCCCATCCCCCAGTTGGGGCTTCCACCTTATAATCCTATTGGGGAGGTTTGGGGGGAGGGGCAGGTACCATAAATTCTTTTGCCAAAGGCCCAATCTTAGCAATGGGTCTCTTACCTTAATATTTGCATTTCCGCTATACAAAATCCTGAATGTTAAAAACAGGCTTCGCTCCACTGTGACTGTAGATTTTGCTGGTAAAACTGATAATCTCACCTGGGAGACAATTTTTTTTCCTTTAATATATTGTGTGAATTGTTATCTGCTCTGTGAGTTGAGGACAGCAATTTAAATTCTTTGTAGGGCTCCAAGCTGCACAGTTGTATTTTAAATTAAGCCTCTTGATGTTATCTGTTTCCCCAAAACATACTGTAGCTCATCTTCTGTATGCCCACATCTCCTCCTGTTTTTCCCCTTAAGGCCTTGCAGTGGAACTTCCAACCCAAGTAGTTAGGGATGGAGATTGGGGTGGGTAGAGGAGAGGAAGAACATATTTCTTTGGTCTAGGAGACTATATTTCACACCCAATCAGAGACATACCTAGGGTAGGGCAGTCAGAGATTTGCCCTGGGGTGCTAAATTTAGAAGGTGTCGATAGCACTTGAAGTCTTCCAGCAGGGTAGAAACAGCTGCATTTTGTACCTACTTAGAAAGAATAAGAAAAGTGGGAATCTACTAGAGGGCAGGCTGAGGTGAGTGCCTTCTTCCCCCCAACTTAGGGTTTGCTTCAAGACCTGAGTTCAAATCCTGTGTCAGACATTTATTAGCAATAGGTCAGTGGCCAAGTGAGTCAGTCAGTCAGCAAATAAATATTTATTAAGCACCTACTATGTTCCAGGTATTGTGCTAAGTGTAGAGGGTATAAAGAGAAGCAAAAGACAGTCCCTATTACCCTCAAGGAGCTCACATTCTCATGGGGGGCAGGGGAACCTGTAAACAACTGTGTACAAATAAGATGTTTTTCAGTCATTTCAGTCATATCTGACCCTTCATGACCTTATTTGGGATTTTCTTGGCAAAGTTACTGGAGCAGTTTACTATTTCCTTCTCCCGCTCATTTGACAGATGAGGAAACTGAGGCAAACAGGGTAAAGTGACTTGCCCAGGGTCACATGGCTAGTAAGTGTCTGAGGCTGGATTTGAACTTAGGAAGATGAGTCTTCCTGACTCCAGGCCTGATGCTCCATTCACTGCAAGACACTCAGCTGCCCAGATAGATAAGATAAATACAGGGTAAACAGGAGATAATCAGCAGAGGGAAGGCACTAGAATAAAGAGGGATTATTGAAGTCATTTAACCTCTCTCAGGCTCAGTTTCTTCATCTAATAAAGTGGGGATAACAGTAGCGCCTCCCTCATGGGACTGTTGGGAAGATCAAATGAGAACATATAGTAAACCTATGAGAAGCATCAGCTTAAAACATCATTCAAACCCTAAAGTGCTATATAAATGCCAGCTCTGATTATTACTTTAAAAGCATCTGTTAAGCGCCTGCTATGTGCAGAGCGGCTGGGGATTCACACAGGAAAGTCAGACAGTCCCCGCTGTCCAGGCGCTCACAATCTAAAGGAAGATTCCAGCTGCAGGCAGATGGAAAAGTCCCCCTATCCTTAGGGTGAGTCAGCAAAGCAGACGGCGACACTCCTCTGATGTCCTTGCCACCGAGAACGTCAGCGGAGATAGCGGCAAGGCGCGAACGTTGCTGACCGCCTCTGCTCCAGCGAAGGAAAGGACGTTCATTTTTTCATCTCTTTCTCAGGGACAAGCTTTGGGGCTGGGGGTCGGTTGGTTTAGATTTGTTCTTTCTAGCCACACGGCTATAGTCATCATATCTGTTCTTGTTCTGCTAACTTCATCCTGCATCTGTTCAGTCCATTTTCCCATGCTTCTCCATATTCTTTATATTCATTATCTCTTACCACACAGTGCCATTCCATCACATCCATGCATCCTAATTTATTTAACTATTACCTGGATAGATGGGCGTCTATCTATTTTATTTCTAGTTCTCTGTTCCCACAAAATAGGTCTTGTGAATATCTTGATATTCATATTCATGATGAGATATTACTTTCTGTCTTTGACCTTTCAGGATACATGCCTAGAAAGGATATGAACATTTTAATCAATTTTTAAAAATATTTATTAATTTATTTTTAGTTTTCAACATTCACTTCCACAAAATTTTGAGTTCCAAATTTTCTCCCCATCTCATTCCTCCCACCACCACAAAATGGTGTGCATTCTGACTACCCCTTCCCCTAATCTGCCCTCCCTTCTATCACCCCTTCTTCTCTTTTCCCCTCCCCCTTCTATTTTCCTGTAGAGCAGGATAGATTTCTATATCCCATTGCCTGTATATCTTATTTTCCAGTTGCAGGTGAAAACAATTTTTAACATTTGTTTTTAAAACTTTGGGTTCCAAATTTTCTCCCTTTGTCCCTCCCCACCCACCATCATTGAGATGGCAAGCAACTTGATATAGGTTATACATGTGTAGTCATGCAAAACACTTCCATAGTAGTCATGTTGTGAAAAATTAACTGTATTTCCCTTCATCCTATCCCACCACCCGTTTATTCTATTCTCTCTTTTGACCTTGTCCTTCCTCAGAAGTGTTTGCTTCTGATTACCCCCTCCCCCAATCTGCCCTCCCCTCTTTCATTTCCCTGCTCTCTTATCCTCTTCTCCCCTATTTTCCTGTAGGGTAAGATAGAGTTCCATACCCAATTGAGTGTGTATATTAGTCCCTCCTTAAGCCATATCCAATGAGAATAAGATTCACTCATTCCCTCTCACCTTTCTCTACTTCCCCCCTACTGTAAAAGCTTTTTCTTGCCGATTTTATGTGAGATAATTTACCCCATTCTACCTCTCCCTTTCTCTTTCTCCCAGTATAATCCTCTCTCACCCCTTGATTTTATTCTTTGGATATCATCCCTTCATCTTCAACTCACCCTGTGCCATCTATCTATCTATCTATCTATCTATCTATCTATCTATCTATCTATCTATCTATCTATCTATCTATGTATCTATCTGTCTATCCACATAACTTTTTTCCCTCCAACTACCCTAACACTGACAAAGGTCTCATGAATTACAAATATCATCTTTCCATGTAGGAATGTAAACAATTCAACTTTAATAAGTCTCTTGTGATTTCTCTTTCCTGTTTACATTTTCATGCTTCTCTTGAGTCTTGTATTTGAAAGTCAAATTTTCTGTTCAATTCTGGTATTTTAATCAAGAATGCTTGAAAGTCCTCTATTTCACTGAATATCTATTTTTCCCCTGAAGGATTATACTCAGTTTTGCTGGGTAGGTGATTCTTTGTTGTAATCCTTTCTCCTTTGAACTCTAGAATATTATATTCCAAGCCCTCTGGCCCCTTAATGTAGATTATAATGACCTTAAATCTTGTGTTATCCTGATTGTGTTTCCATAATACTAGAATTGTTTCTTTCTGGCTGCTCCTTGACATGGGAACTCTGGAATTTGGCTATAATATTCCTAGGAGTTTTCCTTTGGGGATCTCTTTCAGGAGGTGATCAGTGGGTTCTTTCAATTTCTATTTTACCCTCTGGTTCTAGAATAGCAGTGGAGTTTTCCTTGATAATTTCTTGAAAGATGATGTCTAGGCTCTTTTTTTGATCATGGCTTTCAAGTAGTCCGATAATTTTTAAATTATCTCTCCTAGATCTATTTTCCAGATCAGATGTTTTTCCCAATAGATATGTCACATTGTCTTCTATTTTTTCCATTCTTTTGGTTTTGTTTTTACAATTTCTTGATTCCTCTTGAAGTCATTAGCTTCCATTTGCTCCATTCTAATTTTTAAGGAAGTATTTTCTTCAGTGAGCTTTTCCATCTGGGCAATTCTGCTTTTGAAGGCATTCTTCTCCTCATCGGGTTTTTGGACCTCTTTTATCATTTGGGTTAGGCTGTTTTTTAAGGTGTTACTTTCTTCAGTATTTTTTGGGTCTCTTTTAGCAAGCTGTTGACTTGTTTTTCATGATTTTCTTGCATCACTCATTTCTCTTCCCAGTTTTTCCTCTACTTCTCTTACTTGCTTCTCAAAATCCTTTTTAAAAATGCTCTGGGAGCAGCTAGGTGGCACAGTGGATAGAGCACTGGCCCTGGATTCAGGAGGACCTGAGTTCAAATCTGGCCTCAGACACATAACACTTACTAGCTGTGTGACCCTGGGCAAGTCACTTAAACCCCATTGCCCAACCAAAAAAAAAAAAAGAGAGAGAAATAAAAAAAGAAAATGCTCTAAATCACTATTGATTAGAGAAATGCAAATCAAAACAACTCTGAGGTACCACATCATACCTTTCAGATTGGCCAACATGACAAAACAGGAAAATGATAAATGTTAGAGAAGATGTGGGAAAATTGGAACACTAATACATTGTTGGTGGAGTTGTGAAATGATCCAACCATTGTGGAGAGCAATTTGGAACTATGCCCAAAGGGCTATAAAAATGTGCATACCCTTTGATCCAGCAATAGCACTTCTAGGGCTATATCCCAAAGAGATCATAAAAATGGAAAAAGGACCCATATGTATAAAAATATTCATAGCAGCTCTTTTTGTGGGGGCAAAGAATTGGAAATTGAGAGGATGCCCATCAATCGGGGAATGGCTGAACAAGTTATGATATATAAATGCAATGGAATACTATTGTGCTATAAGAAATGATGAACAGGCAGATGTCAGAAAAATGTGGAAAGACTTGTATGGTCTGATGCTGAGTGAAGTGAACAGAACCAGGAGAACGTTGTACACAGTAACAGCCATGTTGTGCGATGACTAATACTGAAAGACTTACCCCTTCTCAGCAATACAAGGATCTAAGACACCTCCAAAGGCCTCATGGTGGAAAATGCTATCCACATCCAAAGAAAGAACTGTGGAGTTTGAATGCAGATTAAAGCATATCATTTGCTATTTTTTTCTTCTGTTGTGTTTTGTTTCCTCTTTCTGGAGGTTCCTCCTATTGGTTCTAATTCTTACTTACAATATCACTAATGTGAAAATATGTTTAATAGGAATGTATACGTATAGCCTATATCAGATTGTGTGCCATCTTGGGGATGGAGGTGGGGAGGAAGGGGGAGAAAAATCTAAAACTCAAAAGCTTATGGAAGTGATTGTTTATAATTCAAAATAAATTAATTTAAAAAGATCCTTTTTGAGCTCTTCCATGGCCTTGGACTGATTCATGTCTTTCTTGGAGGCTTTGGATGTAGGCGTTTTGACTTTGTTGTCTTCTTCTGGTTGTATGTTTTGATCTTCTCTGTCACCAAAGTAAGATTCTATGGTCTGACTTTTTTTTGTGCTGTTTGCTCATGGTCCCAGCCAATTACTTGAGTTTTAAACTCTTTGTTAAGGTAGGGATCTGCTTTCAGTGTGGAGAATGTACTGACCCGAGCTTTGGGGGTTTTGTGCAGCCATCTTTTATTTATTTATTTTGATGAGGTGATTGGGGTTAAGCTAGTGAGTGTTATGTGGCAGAGGCTGGATTTGAACTCAGGTTCTCCTGACTCCAAGGCCAGTGCTCTATCCATTGTGCCACCTAGCTTCCCCTGTGCAATTGTTTTCAGAGATACTTCTAGGGACCTGTAAATTATCAATTCTTAGAAGGTGATAACAATCAAGGGCGAGGTGTTTACTCCTTTCCTGGCCTGTGCTCTGGTCCATGAGTGACCACAAGCACTCTCTTCTGCCTTGGAACTGGGAGGAGGATTCTTTCTGTACCGCCACTACAAGCTCCACCACACCAGCACTCCTCCTCGCCCGAGGACTGCCACCCAGAACTGTGACCCAGATTCAAACACAGGCAAAGTAAGAGATTCCTGCCTCAGCACCAGCAAAGAGATCCCTGCAATCCCCCTCTGATCAGCCATTCAATCCCCCCTCAGTCAGTGGGCCAAGAGCTCCAGAAGCAGCTGCTGCCCCAGGACTGCACCAGGACTGGGGCTGGACCAAGCTCCTCTCTCACCATGGTCCAACAGACCTTACTGACCTTCTAAGATGTCTCTGGTGTTTGTGAGTTGAGAAGTCTGGAAGCCGCCACAGCTCCCTTTGATTTAATCCCCTGAAGTCTGCTCCAGGTTCACTGAAGCCTGGTCCTTGCCTGTGTGCCCATGCTGAACTATGCTCCTTTCCCAGCCCGGCGCAATAGACTTTTCCAATCAACCATCTAGGTTGTCTTGGGCTGGAAATTTGTTTCACTCTTTCTTTTTGTGGGTTCTGCTGCTCTGGAATTTGTTTAGAGCCATTTTTTACAGGTATTTGGAGGGGTTTAGGAAGGAGCTGAAGCAACTTGCTGCTTTTACTCCACCATCTTGGCTCCACCCTAATCAATTTCTTTAGCATAATCCCAAATTGCTTTCCAGAATGGTCAGACCCACCATCAATGCAGTATTGTGTCTCTTTTCCTGTGGTCCTTCCAACACTATTCCCATCTTTTTGTCCTATAGCTTTGAGTTTGAGGAATCTTTTTTCAATGTAAAAATTTTAAGGATGCCTTAAATAGTAGCTGGATAGTTGGTTAGTAGTTGGATAATAGTTAGATTGTTGGTATCCATTGATCCACAACATGAGTTGGGGGTGGGGAGGGTGGACAGGTAAGACAATGATTCTGTGTGGCCTCAGAGGGCAGAACTAGAGGCCATGGCTTTTGAAGAGGTAGATTTCAGCTCATTATTATAAGGAAGGACTTTCTAACTATAGATGTCCAACTATGGAATGTCCTACCCAGCCATGGAATGAGTGAGGGACTGAGCTCCCCATCACCAGTGGTATTCAGTAGGTGGATCATAGGATTACAAATTTGGAGCTAGAAGGGACCTTACAAGTGAACTAGTACGCCCTTTGTGCCCCTATGTCCTCACTATGACCATGTGGTTGGGGATGTGACAGAGAGAATTCATGTCTCAGGCGTCTGATTGAACTCTCTAAGGTCCCTCCTAGGTCTAAGAATCTCTAATTCTTCCATCAGCCTAGTATAGTAATGAGTTGTCACGCCGCAAGCTTCTTTACTATAGCTGCTAAGCTCACATGAGGTACAAAGGACCCATTGAGCACTGACAAAACCATCACCTGTTGACATGGCAACGGAGCCCCCTTTTTTATTAGAATAAATACCTTGCTCATTCAGGCGGTGTTCTACGCTCTTCCGCGGGAGCGAAGGCTGAGCCTTGGGCTGTGTGGGGAGTGTATGAAAGATGCCCCAGTGCCGACCCAGGGAAAGATGAGTCGTAGATATGGGCTGACGCCGATGGGAATTGTCAGGGAGTGACATCTCTTTCTTGGGGCTGTCAGAGGAGGTGACTAGACCTCAGTGGAAGGGGCTGTGGGGGAGGGGAGGAGGAGGGAAGAACAGTGACAGATACCTTGAGTGCTTTTACGAGGGATCCAACATGTGGTGCAGTGGAAATAGCGATGGATTTGGATTTGGAATCAAAGGACTGAGGTTTGAATCCTGGCACTGCTGCTTCTAGTCTTGTCGCCTTGGACAAGTGCTGGGCCTCAGTTTCCCCCTCTAAAGAATGAAAAGATGGGACTGGTGGGTCCTAAGGTCCAATGATCCAGTGCGTTTGTTGCTGCTCAGTTGTCTCTGACTCTTCCTGACCCCATTTGGGGTTTTCTCGGCAAAGGTACTGGAGTGGTTTGCCATTTCCTTCTCCAGCTCACTTTACAGATGAGGAAACTGAGGCAAACAGGTAAGTGTCCAAATTCGAACTCAGGAAGATGAATCTTTCTGGTTCCAAGCCCAGGGCCCTACCCATTGTGCCACTAGCTGCCCCACTTACTAGTCCATAGAGTTTGTCAAATAGCTGTCACTTCCCTTTAGGCCAATGATCTACACAGGGTCTCTTCTAGCTCTGACCCTCTGACCCTGTGATAAATCCACACCCAAGTATCCTTCTCAGTGGCTCCCCTTGGTCCTTTCCTCATGGGATGATAGATATACAGCTCAAAGGCAATCTAGCCCAATTCTCTCATTTTACAAAACAGGAAACCAAGGCCTAGAGACTGAGTGACTTGCACAAGATCACACAGACAGTAAACATCAGGGACAGAATTTGAACCCAGGTTCAAAGAACAAATGCTCTTTCTGCTGTCATCCTGAAACCAGTGATACTCAGTTGCTTTATCAATGTGCCTATTGTCCACCCTCCGCTATTTCCTTTGTCTTGCTTCAGAACCTTAAGGTTAGAAGGGACACCAGAGATCACATAGTCTGATCCCCAGGGGATGCATGCTTTCTCTTCCCTGTGTCACCACCCAAAATCCAGAAAGAAGGCAGCAGGGATTACAGGTGATGTTTGTGATTGTGGATGGATGTCATTACGGGTCTGTGAAGTTAGAGCTTGTCCAGGGAAAGGGAACCAGAATGAGAAGGGCCCTTGAAACCATGCCTAGAACATGGAGGCCATGTATGAGGGCTCCCTCTTCTCCTCCATTCTACACTCAAATCTCTTTGTCCTCATCTGCATTCTCTCTCCTTTCCTGTGATCCCAGAAGAAGAGATGTCCCTTCTGCCTCTCCTTGTGCCCTTTTTCCCATACCCTTCCGTCTCCTCTGGGCATTGGCCCTTCAGTCATCCTCTCTTGTATTGTCCTGTGCCAAGGAGATTCTGGACCCTCTTTTCTCCCTAGTGTTTGGGGTAACTGGGCAAGCTTTATGCTCTGAGTTGCCTACAATCAAGCAATCAGTCCGCCAACAGGCATTAATTAAACACCTACTATGTTCCAGACATAAGGGCGGCTAAGTGGCGCAGTGGATAGAGCGCTGGGATTGGAACCATAAAGATTTATCTTCACGAGTTCAAATCCAGTGTATCAGGCATTTACTAGCTGTGCAACCCGGGGCAAGTCACTTAACCCTGTTTGTCTCAGTTTCCTCCTTTATAAAATGAACTGGAGAAGGAAATAGCAAATCGCTGCAGTATCTTTGCCAAGAACACCCCAAATGGGGTCACAAAGAGTCGGGCGTGATTGACCAACAAAAAATGTCCCAGACATTAGGATACAAAATTAAAGTATTTCCTGCCCTCAAGGAGCTTATATTCTACTGGGGCGGACAACATACAAGTATGTAATTATATATAGAATACATAAAGTATCTCAGGGGCTGACTCATTCTATGAATGCATCACTCCTTCATACAATCTTCGGAAGGTATGTCCATCTCTGTTTTATAGGTGAAGCAGTTGGTGCCTTGAGAGGTCATGGGATAATACGGTTTAGATCCAGAAAAGACCTGAGAAGTCCTTTAGTTCAAACCCTCATTTTATCCATGAGGAAACTGAGTCCCAGAAAAGGGAAAAGAATTTAAATTCACTAAGAATTTTTTAAATTGTGTTGTTATCTTTCTTATATCACCACCATCTCTGAATATATTCCTCCCCTCCCCATTGACTCTTGTAACAAAGAAAAGAATGATGGGGGAAAACATTTTGACAAAACTAAAGACATCGATTAAGCCTGACAGTGTGTGCAGGTATTTATTAATCACCTACTATATGCCAGGCACTGTGCTAGGCAAAAGGAAACCAAACCTTCCAGACCCCTGCCCTCCAGGAGTTTGCTTCTCCTGGAAGATGTCAGGTACAACAGATGCGAAGATAAGGAAATTTATGAGTAGCAGAGGTAAGATATAAATCAGCCTCCAAGCCCAGTGCTTTCCCACCACACCGAGCTGCCTCTCCAGTGTGAAATGTGGCCCTTTGTGAAACCTGGCTTCCGTCTGAGAACTGGCTGGTAAAGAGGAGAGTAAGAGACTGGAGGATGGCGAAGCAAAGTTAATTAATGTTTTCCACCATCCCGCCTCTGGCCTTGGCTCTCCTGCCACCGTTTACTGTCTATTCCGTATATATTAAATTCTGTTTCTCTTATGGCTATTGTGAAATAATCCTCAGGACATGGTTTGCATTCATCTTACCAAAAGGAAGAATACAGACATAGAATGACCTCAAGTTTATAGAAATATCTTGCTCCCTCCTGCTGCGTAGAAGTGATTTCTTGGCCAAAATGGAACTGAGTCTTCAGTGGAAGTTGAGGCATTATCATGATGCCTGCCTGATGGACTGGTCATGATGGATAAGCTTTGAGTCCTGGGTTACACCAACATTTATATTGTCCTGAAATCTGGGGATTCAATTTGCGCCAGGAAACAACATCAGGCCCTGAAACCTAGCCCAGTTTTAAACATCTTAGCCTAATTTAAAAAAAAAAAGTCATCAGGATCTCTAGGAACATTGCCACTTAAGATGGCGGCCCAAATGATTCAGTTCCAAACAACGCATTTGATAAGTGCCAACTTTGTCCAAGGCCCTGCCTGCCCCACATGCTGGGGATACAAAGGTAAGTCTGGAAATGGGCCCTGCCTTCTAGGAGCTCACAGTCTCCACGCACAATCTCTTCTCTTTTCGGTTTGGATGATTCTTAATGCAGGCAAGTGCTAGAGGTGTGGAAATAATAAGAAAGAGTAATAGAATAAGGAAAAGTCAGACACAGAAATAGAATGACACTAATGCTTCATGAATGTGGGGCTTGGTGGTGTGCACACCACCCACTGATGTGGGCTGCGGTGCATCACAAGACTGTTTTCTGAGCTGCAGTAGCCAAAGCATCACTCCATCCTCCAGTGGCCAGCCTTCTGCTGATGAGCCTCCTGGCAGTTGGTGAGGCCTTTCTGAGGATGGGCACACGGGCTGTCTTTGGCTGCGCCTGGG
The DNA here is from genome assembly GCF_003287225.1 of Phascolarctos cinereus. Classification (NCBI taxonomy): domain Eukaryota; kingdom Metazoa; phylum Chordata; class Mammalia; order Diprotodontia; family Phascolarctidae; genus Phascolarctos; species Phascolarctos cinereus. The sequence continues at coordinate 374,426,373 of NW_027556098.1, read as the reverse complement.
AGCCTTTCCAGCTGGATTGGGCCTGCCAGAGAGTATGTGGTCCACCAGCCTCGACTTTGGGAACCCAGGGTCATTGCAGAGCTCTGATGAGGCATTGGAGGAGGACTTTAGTGGGCAAATGAGAATATTACACAGCACGAATATTTCCTTTTCTTCCATCGCAGACCACTTGAAATGTTCTCATTTATTTATTTGCACTGGGATGGTTAGCTGGAAAGAAAGATAAGAAATATTTTCCCCACTATAGACAGAACAACTGAATTTAAATGATACTCATTCACATCAAGATTAATCAGTCAACAAATATTTAATAAGAGCTTAGCACGTGCTGGGCCCTGTGGATTTAAAGAAATAGCCGAAGGAGTGCCTGCCCTCAAGGAGCTTACATTCTTGCGTAAGATACGATATATGTACCTCACATAAGACATGAGATATATGTTCATGGCTTGCTATATAGAAGATACATACAGAGTAGATTGAAGGATGGTGCCGTCTCCTCCCTTGAGAAGGCACTGGCAGCTGGTCATTTTATAGATAAAGCAACGGAGGTCTAGAAAGGTCATGGGATTAGAGTTTGGACCTAAAAGGGGCCTTTCAAATCCTCTAGTCTAAGCTCTCTTTTCACACGCAAGGAAAGGTGCAGTGGTTAGAGCACTGGGCTTGGAGTCGGGAGGACCCGAGTTCAAATCCAGCCTCAGACACTTATTTGCTGTGTGACCTTAGGCAAATCCATCCATTTCTGCCTCAGTTTCTTCATCTGTAAAATAAGAATAACAATAACACCTACCTTAAAGGGTTGTTGTGAGCACCGAATGAGATAATATTTGTATAGAACTCAACATGGTATCTGACACATAGTAAGTGCTATGTGAATGTTAGTTATTATTATTATTGCACACAAGGGTTCTTAACCCGGGGTCCATGAACTTATTTTTTAATTTGATAACTATATTCTCATGTAATTGGTTTCCTTAATATGTATTTTACTTTATATATCTTCTGAGAAGCAGTCCATAGATTACACCAAACTGCCAAAGAGGGCGAGCCACAATACAAAAATGATGAATAACTCTTGATGTAAAAGGTGGCGTTTGAGCAGAGTTGTGAAGGAAGCCAGGGATTCTGAGAAATGAAGGGGAGGACGGAGAACATTCCAGGCCTGGGGGACAGCCTGGGCAAAGAGACAGAGGCAGGAGATGCAGAATGAGCAGCAGCAACTGAGCCGCTGGGGCTGAGGGAATGAATGGGCAGAGAGAAGCAATGTGGGTGGAGGACTGGGAGGATGGGAAGGAGCCAGGCTGGGAAGAGTTTATTCAAAATAAAATTTTATTGCTATCTTTAATTTTTATATCACCTACCTTTCCTAATATATGACTCACTCCCCTCTCTTCCTCCCAGAGTACAATTTCTTATAACAAAAAATGAATTAGTTCAGCAAAACTAAGCAACATTTTGAAAAGAACTCTAACAATGTATACAGCATTACACACCTGTGGTCCCCCACCTCTACAAAGAAATAGGAAGGGATGCTAGGAAGACTTTGAAATGCCAAGCAGTAATAGGCAACCATTAGAGTTTGTTGCTGTCCTGGAACTGACTAGATGACCCAGACACATAACAATCTCAATACGTCCAAAAAATTTATCATCTTTCCCCCAAATCAAACTCCCTGCCAAACTTCACTGTTTCTGCCCAAGGCAGCACCATTTTCCCAGGCTCTCAGGTTCATGATCTCAGCATCATCCTGGGCTGCCCCCTCTCCCTCTGTCACCTTCAGATTCTCCTCATTTCTACCTCTGCAACATCTCTCCCCTTGATCCCCTTCTCTCTACTCACATCGTCACCCCCGTGGTTCAGAGGCTTGTCGCGTCTCAGCCTTCCAAACGGACTCCTTTCCCTAAGTCTCTACTTCAGTCCATGCCCCCACATGGGTCCTCTAGTGATTTTCCTAAACAAAAAAGTGACTCTTTCTACTCAGTAAACTCCACTAGCTCCTCTTTACCTTTAGTATAAGCTCCTGCTTAGCTTTTAAAACCCTTCTCAACCTGCTCTTTAACCTAGCCTTACAGTCTCATTATATATTCCTCCTGAATGGGATGTCCCAGTGAAGACTTCTCAGTGTAATTAAGATTTGGAATAAGACTGGTAATGAGTTCAGAAGGTAGGATAGGGTTAAGCATAGATTTCTGTAAGTTTTTTTTAGTGCCATATGTCAGTAGTTAAAATTTGTCTAGTTGTTAAGCCTTAGCCTACTTTTTAATCTTATTCAGATGCGCCTTTGCCCCTGAAAAGAATCTGGCTCCAGAAAACCCTTAAAAGGTTCCTTATCTACTCCCCTTATCTGCCTTTGAAAGGATCTTACTCAGATGCCTTCCAGTTCCCTCCATTGTCTATCCCCATTGTCTATTCAATCTCTCAGACCTTCCAAAACAGTTGTGGCCTGGCTAACAGACAGCTAGTGGGAGGTGGAATTTACTCGTTAGGGCTATTTAACCTGGCTTTCTGTTTCTGTGTCTTTGTCTCCCTTCATCAGATCATGCTGGTGGACAGACACCCAAATCTCGAGATTTGAAATAATAATACTAAATTAACTTTCTGTTTCTCCTTGGACACCTCTGTGTTTTGGTTTTTTTTAATTTGAGTGACATCCCACACACTCCCCCTCCCATGCACTGTGATTCAAGTTAATTAGTCTTTTTTCTCTTCCTTGTACTCAGCACTCCATCTCCCATCTCTGGTTCTTTGCATGGTTGGCCCTTCATGCCTGGAACGCATGCCCCACTTACCTCCGCCTCCTAGGGTGCAGCTCCTCCTTTAAGTCACAGCTCAAGGACCATCTTCCGCATGAAGCCTTTGTCAATGCCCTTGACTACCAGTGCCCTTCCTTACGCACTACCTCAGATTAAAATATCTTGTATTTATTTGTTTTTATTGTCTTTAAATGGAGTCTATCTTCAGATAGATAGATGACAGATGCTAGCTAACTAGCTAGATAATCTGGAGAGCATTCAGAAGACAGTCAGTATAGTGCCAAGATAGCTAGCTAGCTTAGCTAGATACTTTTGTTGTTCTATTCTTCCTGTCCCTGTTTGGGATTTTGTTGGCAAAGATACTGGAGTGGTTTGCCATTTCCTTCTCCAGCTCATTTTACAGATGAGGAACTGAGGCTAATAGGGTTAAATGACTTGTCCAGGGTCACTCAGCTAGTAAGTGTCTGGGGTTAAATTTGAACTCAGGTCCTCCTGACTCTCAGCCTGGTGCTTTATCCACTGTACCACCTAGGGAGTGTTCAGAAGACAGCCAGGATAGTGCCAAGATACAGAGTTAACTAGATAGATAAAGTAGATAAGGAGAGAGAGACAGAGACAGAGAGAGAGAAGCAGATAAACTAGACACATAGGAAGATAGATAGATTGACTTAGTGTCTCTCTATTAGACTGTAAGCTCCTTGAGAGCAGAGTATTGCTTCATTCTTTGAATTTGTATCTCCAGCAACTATTAGGACAGGGCCCAGCATGTAGTAGATACTTAATACCTCCTTGTTGAATGACTATTGATTGAATAGAAGGGTCATTTGGTTGACCCTCATTAATTATGTACCTATTTTGTGGAGGGGACTGTGCTCTATTGTGGGGATCTAAAGATAAGAAAGGGACTACTCTTTAGAGTTTACAGCCTAACTGGGGGAGATGAGGCAGGGATATCATACCTAGCTAAGCGCAGGTATGTATGATAGGTAAATCATAATAGGGAGAAAGAAGAGTGTGCCAGTCAAAGGGATCTAGGAAAATATGACAAGGGAGAAATTGTTTTCTACTGGGAAGGTGGGGGAATGGGGGAAGCCTTCCTGGAGGAGATGGCGCCAGAGCTGAGCCTTTAAGGGAAGAGAAGGATTTCCTTAGGTGTAGTTGAAGAAGAAGAACATTCTAAGCATAGAGAATTCAGAGGGTGCAGAAGGAGAAGACTGCAAGATGATATTGGGGAATAGCTGGTGGTCTAGTCTGGCTGGGATGGGTCCGACCATCTGCCTTGTTTGGCTCTGACATCCACCATCATCACCACCCTCCCGGTACCCCACCCCTTACCTCAGGATAAGCTCATCTCCATGGAAATTGCTTTAGCACCTTGTCAGTACCATGGGTCGCCTTTTCCCTCCAAATCTTCCCAAAGTCTCCCTTTAAAAGGAGTCATTCGGGATTAGGATTAGGGCCGGAAGCTCAGCCAGCTCTTTTTCTCCTATCAGCTTCACTGCTTGGTTTTCACTCCACCATCATTATTCTCCTGCAAAGAGTGAGCACCCTCTGCCCCTCCACCCTCACCCCGCCTCCTTTTTAGCTTCCTTTTATGTGTTGCCTTTGTGTAAGCACCTTGAGGACAGGGGCTGTTTTTCTTTTTGTTATTTTCTATCCTTTGCACTTAGCACACTGCCTGGCACATAGCAGGCACTTGATAACTATTTGTTGTGTTGTATTACATTGTGCATGAATGGGAACAGTAAGAAATGAAGTTGGGAAAGGTAGGTCGGAGCCAGACTTTGGGATTTGTATTTTATCCTGCGGGTTGTAGCCCTTGAAGGTTTCTAAGCAAGTAAGAGAGATTGAGGTGATATAGACCGTCATTGTGGGTGTGGCCAAGGATGGAGGCAGTATGGCATAGTGGAAAGCATGTTAGATTTGGGGTCAGAGGGCCTGGGTTCAGATCCTGGTTCTGCTACTTACACATTGTGTGACTTCTGGCTAGGCCCTCAACCTCTCTAGGTCTCAGTTCCTCATTATAAAATGAGGGGCCAGCTTCAATGAGCTCCAAGGTCCCTTCTAGCCCCAAATCTAATTATGTATCATAACATAATTAGATTTCAGAGTTGGAACAGACATTTGAGATCATCTAATCCAACTTCCCTGCCCCCTTTATTAATTGTCTCTATAGAGTGCTGTACAGGGGCTCATCCAGCCTCTGCTTGGACACCTCTAGTGATGGGGAGCTCACTACCTGTTGTGGCAGTCCATTTCATTGTTGGACAGTTCTGATGGTTGAGTAGTTCTTCCTTATAATGGGAGAGAAGGGCTTGCTGAGCCCTTCTCAGAGCTACTCATGCACCCTTGGTGTCTACCTGTCACCCAGCTCTCACCTGTGGCCCCAAGAAGCTGTGATATCATTCTACCACACCCTGGCAGAACATCTTGGCAAACAGACTAAACCAGTCTGAGGGTAATGGACAGGCCTCAGATCCGTCAGTGAGTTAGGGGGTGCTAACCCCAAGCATGTGAAGACTTCCTCTGGTGCAATGGGTGGATGAGAATGATTCGTTCCGACGGCCATGAAGGCGCCGAAGCAGGTGCTGTGGAGTGCTCAGAGCGTGGTCAGACGTCAAAGACCCCAAGGCCCGGGGCCGTCGCCAGTCATCAGGACATCTGTCTTGCCACTGGACTGGGATGACTCTGCAGGAGAGAGAGTGAGGCTGGAGTCAAGACCTCACGCCATGGACGTCCCCAGTCCTCTTTGGAAACTAAGGACAAACAGCAGCAGCTATTTGCCTGGCAATATGCTAAGTACAACTTAATATGGCATCCATTTAGTCTTCCCAACAACTCTGGGATGTGGGCCTATTATGATCTCTCTTTTACAGTTAAGGAAACTGAGGCAGATAGAGGAGAAATGACTTGCCTAGGGTCACATAGCGAGTATCTGTAGCTGGATTTGAATTCAGGTCTTCCTGAGTCCAGGTCCCTGCTCATTCTGGAGCCCCCAGCTGCCACTTCTCCCCCTTGCTTGCCAGCTCTGCCCTTGGAGGTCAAGCAGGACAAAACTCCTCTTTCTTCGCCGCGACAGTTCTTCAGATATTTAATGGCAGTGATTAAATGTTCCCAGTCAAGAGCTCCCTGGTCTTTAAAGACACAAGAAAAGGTCCTGGAATTTCCCTTTTGAAAAAGCTTTAAGAAATTCATGGCTACACAGTTCTGTCCCATGCTTGGGATACCATCTTGCCTTGAGAAAGGAGGATAAACTCAATGGTCTATTATAGAGGATTCTTCCAACTGCAGGATTCTGCGAGACTTTCTATCTCATTTATCAACAGCCAGAATGAAACTGCCTCTTCTTGCTTGCATATTTTATTCCATTAAAAAGCTAAATGGGTTTTTTGAGGCCTCTGAATCTCAAACAACTTGAATAAATCGCTGAAGAAATATAACCAGAGAACCAGCTTTGTGCGGGACCCATGGAAAGGGCATTGGGAGATCTGGGTTCAAGGCCTGAAGCGGCCATTTACTGTGTGACCTCAGGGAAGTTTTCTGGGCCTGAATGGTCTGATTTGTAACATATAATAACATATAACATATAATATGTCATAATGACATGGTATGAAATAAAATAATAGGATATAATATAATATAATATGATGCGATGTGATGTGATGTGATGTGATGTGATGTGACGTGATGTGATATAGTATAGTATAGTAAAGTATAGTACAGTATAATATCATATCATAATATAATATAATATATCATATGATATAATACAATATGATATGATACTACATAACATAATACAATATAGTATGATATAATATGATATAATATAATATAACATCTACCCTACCAACTTACCTACCTAATGGGTTGGAAAGATCAAATAAGAGCATGGATATAAAACATATAAATTAAGCTATTAACATTTTATGGTTACAATGAAGACTCTGTATGTGTATGTGTGTGTATGTGATAGAGGTAAATAAGACCCCCTTCCCTGACTCCCACCCCCATCTGCTCAGGTTAGAGCACATCCCATTGGAATATATGTAGAGTCAAGCTGGGCTCCCACGGGCCACTTTTGCTGGACCCTGTGCAATCTTGCCCAGCCCTGGAGAACTTGGTGACTTGGGGTGTTACAGCCATCCCTGGGTCTCTGTGATGGAAGCAGGGGGAGGGGGATGCATGAAAAGAGAATTGACCTCTGAGCCATAAAGTGGAGTACTCCTTGGAGCTTAAAAGGAAGGTGACTCTGCTCTCTGGCCTCTCTCTGTCTCTTCCAATCTGTCCAGCCTATGGGGACTCTGTAAAGTCTCTCCCTGGGTTTTCCTAGCTGGGAGGGGCCAAGCTTCCTCCCCTCTCCCTCCTGCTCTTGGAGCTATGGTGACTGTTTCTCTCATTGAAGCAGACACATATGCTACCTTTGTGAGCCTGAACCCAGACTTCAGGCTCCTGGCTGCCTCTCTTGCTTTGTGTTTCAGTGGCTGGAATGTTGGGCTTAGAATCAGGACCGTCTGAGCTTGAATCCTTCCTTAGACACTTACTAGCTGTGTAACCATAGGCAAGTGCTGTCCATTAGGCTGAATTTCCTCATCTATAAAGTGGGGGTGGAGGGAGGCGGACAGACACGATGACCTCTAAAGTCTCTTTCAGATCTAAATCTATGATCTATGATGCTATTATCCCTCTAAACATAGGGGACCCAACGTTGATATTGAAATGGACATTTGTAGCCTTGGAAGCAACCTCCTGGATTACGGAGAGCTTGAGAGTTACTGGGGCCCTCAACTGGAGCCGAATGGAAGCAGGAAGAGTTTTCTACAACTCCATCATCCTTGGAAAGATGATCGTTGATGAGAGGAAGAACCCAAGTCTTGGACTGACTTGTAGGAAGAGGTGGACCTTGAGAAAGCTGCATTTATTAAGTACTTACTTTGTTCTAGGCACCATCTTAAGTGCTAGAGAGGGAGAAAGAAAGACAAAAGGCAAAAGTCCTTGCTCTCAGGGAGCTCACAGTCAAAGGTAGGGGTGGGTTGGAGAGACAAGGTTCAAGTGTGTACAAATAAGGTAAAGGCAGGATAAAGTGAAGGTCATCTCAGAGGGAAATCATAAGATAAGGAGGACTGGGGAAGCCTGGTAGAGGAGTCTAGTTGAAAATTGAAAGAAGCCAGAAAGTGGATATGAGGAGCGAAAGCATTCCAGGCATGGATGACAGCCAGTGAAGATACTTGGAGTTCGAGGTGGCGGGCTGTGTTCGAGTAGTGCCAAGGAGGCTAGGGACACCGACTTGCAGAGAAGTATGGTGTAGGGAGCTAGGAAAGGTAGGAAAGGGCCAGGTAATGGAGGGTTTTGAAAACCAAACATAGGGTTTTATATTTAATCATTAGTGTAGTTTATTGAATGAGGGCAGGGAGGTTGTGTATGTGAGTGTGTGTGTGTGCACATGTATGTGTGATGTAGTTAGAGCTGGACTTCGGGAAGATCACTATGACAGCTAAGTGGTGGGTGGACTGGAGTGTAGAGATACCAGAGGCAGGCAGACCCACCAGCTGCTATTGCAGTAGTCCAGGCATGAGGTGATGAGGGTCTGCACCAGGGTGGAGGCAGTGTCAGAGGAGAGAAGAGGGTCTACTGGAGAGAGGATACAAAGGTAAAGTTGACAGATTCTGGCCACTGATTAGATATGGGAGGGAGGGGAGAGTGAGGAATCCAAGATGATATCACAGTTGTGAATATGGGTGACTGGGTGGATGGTATCGCCCTTGACAGTGGGGAAGTTAGGAAGTCAGAGGGAAGATAAAGATATATGAAGATATGTACATAATATATGTACACATGTACATACACATACACATGTATACATATACTCGTATATACATATACATACATACACATAAGGGGAGGAGGAAGGGAGGGAAGGGGGGGCCTGAACAGTGATACTATTATTCTTTCTCGCCTTCTCTGCATTAAAAAAAAATGCCCTGTCTTGGCAAGTATACGCACCCATACGTACATATACACACATACATATACATATAATGTATGTGTATGTGATCTACAGTTTCACGTACAATCCTCTTTTTCTGTTCTACTTTGTATATGGAAAAGCTCACTTTATTTTGGGTTTGTTAAGTGGAAAATAAAAAAATAACCTCCCACAAACATACACATACACATTTCATCGACATAAGGAACTCCCATCGTGTAAACCTCTCCACTGATGCCAGTTTACTCAGTAAATGACTGTGTTAGAAAGTTAGAAAGCTTAAATGACTTGTTCATTGTCACACAGCTAGGAAGTGTCCAAGGCATGATTTGAACCCAGGTCTTCCTGACTTCAAGGTCAGCTCATGATTCACTAGACTACGTTGCCTCTCTCTCTGTCTCTCTCTCTCTGTCTCTCTGTCTCTCTGTCTCTGTCTGTCTGTCTGTCTGTCTGTCTGTCTGTCTCTCTCTCTCTCTCTCTCTCTCTTTCCCTCTCTACCCCCCCATCATTATATATTGCTTGAAATAATTATGGTACCTGCCCTTCAGTAACTTCTAGTCTTAAGATTTGGTGCTCGGGGCCAGCAGGGGGAGGTTTCAAAATCTGTAATTTCATTGGCATAGAGAATTCCCAGTGAGGACACTCCCTCTATCAATGCAAATGAAGACCTATCCCACAATTTTGATGCATTGAGGGCTGTCTGGGGCCCTGAGAGATGAAATAACCATTGAGAGTCGCGCTGCTGGTGTGTGTCCAAGGCAGGACTTCCACTACGGCCTTCCTGACTCCAAACCTGGCTCTCTAGCCATGTTCATCTCCAGCTTTGAGGCAGAAACAAGGAAAAATAAAATGATGCCAAATGTATGGACCAGCTTAGAGTTCCAGAGAGTTGGGGATGGGGGAATTCAGAGAAGGCTTTGTGGAGGGGACAGAAATGGAGCAGGGCCTTGGAGGAAATTATTTCAAGTGGCTTGTTTTGTAGTAGCAAAGGACTGCAGACTCAGAGGGCACCCATCAATTAGGGACAATGGCCAAACGGATGACATCTGAATGTCAGGGAATACCCCTGGGCTGGAAGTGACAAAAGGGATGATTTCAGAGAAACCTGTATAGACTGATGCTGAGTGAAATCAGCAAAACCAGGGGAATAATCCAGACCACGACAAACAGCTTTGAAAACTTAGGAAGTCTGATCAGCATGGTGACCAGCCGTGATTCCAGAAGACCAGTGATGAAGCCAGCTGTCTGCCTCATGACATGTAGAAAGATGATGGGCTCAAAATGCAGAATAATTCATACATTTTTGAACAGAGCTAATGTTAGAATTTATTTTGCGTGGTTGCATATTTGGGCTTTATTTTTGTTTTTTCTACTGTTGGGGGATGAGTTGAGAGGGGAATAGGGGAATAAGCATTTATAGAGTACCTACTGTGTACCTGCCACAGTGCTAAGCTCTTTTTACAAATATTATTTCATTTGATCCTTACAACAACCCCAGGAGGTAGGTGCTATTATTATCTCCACTTCTTAGTTAAGGAAACTGAGGCAAACAGAGGTTAAAGTGATTTGCTGAAGGTTACCATGTGTCATTCTGACTCTAGGCCTGGTGCTCTACCTACTGTGCTGCCTAGCTGCCTATATAGTAGGAATAGGGATAAGGGAAAGAAAGAAAGAAAGAAAGAAAGAAAGAAAGAAAGAAAGAAAGAAAGAAGAAAGAAAGAAAGAAAGAAAGAAAGAAAGAAAGAAAGAAAGAAAGAAAAAAAGAAAGAAAGAAAGAAAGAAAGAAAGAAAGAAAGAAAGGAAGGAAGGAAGGAAGGAAGGAAGGAAGGAAGGAAGGGAGGAAGGAAGGGAGGAAGGAAGGAAGAGAGGAAGGAAGGAAGAGAAGAAGGAAGGAAGAAAGAAGGAAAAAAAGAGGAAGGGAGGGAGGAAAGAAGGAAGAGAGAGAGAGAGGAAAGGAAGGAAGGGAGGGAGGAAGAGAGAGAGAAAGAGGGATGGAGGGAGGGGAGAAGGAAAAAAAGAAAGAAAAGGAAGGGAGGAAAAAAGGAAGGGAAAAAGGGATGAAGGGAGGGAGAGGAAGAAAGAAAGAAACAAAGTAAGGGAAAGAAAAAGTAAGGAAGGAAGGAAGAAGGGAGGGAAGGGAAAGAGGGATGAAGGAAGGAAAAAAGAAAGAAAATCATTGAGGCATACATATACATATAAAAACATACACATACACTATATCTATCTATCTATCTATCTATCTATCTATCTATCTATCTATCTATCTATAGCAGATAACAGAAAAGCCAGAAAGAACCACAAGACAGCTTTGAAAGCTACAGGCTGAGCTTATTATATACTTAAAAAGAAAAGCACACTGCCCCTTACAGAGATCTTTTTCTGTTCTGGTGTGGATATTGAAAAGCTCACTTTATCTAGTATTTGTGAAGAATGATTCTAAACAACCACAAAGACAAACACATGCCACCCATTATACACAAAGATGCACTGAATTCCAGGACAGAGGCTGGGAGAAGGAGCCCCCTCCCCCCCCAAACTCCAGAGGCCTCTCTCTTCATAAATAATAACATGGTAGTCTTTCTAAGCATGTGCAAATTCAACCAGTTTATATGCCAGTAGTTAAAAAACAAACTCAACCAAATACATGAAATAAAAAAGCTTAAAGGCTCATAAAAATATATACTCAAAAGACCACATGAAACTACAGTGGGCTAGAAGCAAATGACATCTTTAAAACATTATCCTGGCATCATTTATTTATTTGGTTCTACTCCAGAATATTAAGTATTTTGATGTGATTTAGGAGGAAGATTCTTTCTGCAGGGTTTCACACTGTCTACTTTTTGGGTGTTCATGACCACAGCCTAAGGCGGCCCAAGGCTGAAGTTTGGGTTGGATGGAGTAAGGACAAACACATGAACCAGCTGAGCCAACTTTGGCACATTGTTCTTCTTTGGGCCTCAGTTTCTTTATGTGTAAAATGAGAAGGCTGGACCAGATGATTACCACGATCCCTTCTAGCTCTTTACATTCTTGTGTTCTATAGTTCCCTTATGGTTCTAACATTCCATGTTCTAATATTCTGGTCCAAAAGTCCTTCCATCTCTAATATTTTTTGTTCTAAGTTCCCTCCCAGCTCTAGCATTCTGTGTTCTAAGGGCCCTCCCGGCTCTGACATTCTGGGTTCTAAGGGCCCTCCCAGTTCTGACATTCTGGGTTCTAAGGGCCCTCCCAGCTCTGACGTTCTGTGCTCTAACCTCCTCCCCACCACTCCCCTCCCCCCCGAACAATGCTATGTTCTACGTTCTCTCCCAACTCTGACATTTGCTGATTAATCCCCAACCAGTAGATTGACATCTCTGTCATGCTCTTCAGCTCCCTTTAACCATTCAGCTTTGAGAAAGGCTATTCTAAAATTCAGTGATTCTGTGACTTTACAGGATCGAAGGGCAGAATGGGGATTAAGCATATATACATTTTTAACCCCGCCTCTGTGTTTGAGGATTCTACCCTCCTACATTGTTATTCACCAGACACCTGCGGCTTATCATATAAGCCTCCACAACGCCACGTGTGACTTGATTCATCATAAATACCTATGGACCAAAGAGAGCCAATTTTTCTGGGATTAAAATCAGCACATTTATTAAAAGATTTAAATGGGTCCCCTATTATGCCTTCTTGAGCCTTGTGCTCTAGAGAAAGCTGTCTCCTTTGCCTACTCCTATTTCTTGCTTTGCTCAGTTACCAAATAAGAGACTGAGATTTACTTCGATGAGAGGTGGTATGGTATAGCGGTTAGAGTGGTGGACTTGGCATCAGGAAGACCTGAGTTTCTTGGAAGTTGTGTGACCCTGAGTATGTCATTTAACTTCTCTGTGCCTCAGTCTCCTCATCTGTAAAATGGGGATAATAATAGCACTTACCTCCCAGGGGATCCATTTTGTGGGGAATCTGTGATATTTTGCATATATATATATATATATATATATATATACACACACACACATATACATATATATGTATATGTATGTATATATATAATTATATATATACATATATATATACACACACACACATATACATATATATGTATATGTATGTATATATATATATTATATATACACACATATACATATATGTATATGTATGTATGTATGTATATATATATTATATATTATATATGTATGTGTGTGATAATATATATAAAAGTACATCTAGTTGTTATCACTGTTGTCTATATAGATCCTGGTATATAAAGGATCCATATCCATTCCTTTGCCCAGGCTGTGTATGCCCTATGTCTGGAATCTACTCCTTCCTCATCAATACCTCTCAGAATTCCTCCATCTCTTCAAGGCTCAGCTGAGCTGCTCCCTTCTACATGAGGGTTTTCCTGATTTCACTAGATGCTAGTGCCCTACTTCACTAAAATTACCTTGTATGTGTTTTATCTTTTATTGACTTTTGGGGGGGGAAATTGGGGTTTAGTGACTTGCCCAATCACACAGCTGGTAAGCGTCTGAGGTAGGATTTGAACTCAGGTCCTCCTGACTCTAGGACCAGTGCTGTATCCATTGCACCAACTGGCTGCCCCCTTGTATATATTTTATGTCTATTTATATCTATATCTATATCTATATCTATATCTATATATATACATATGCATGTTGTTCTCCGCCTCCCAGATTATAAGCCTCTTGGAGGATATAAATATTCAATTTTTGTCATTGTATTCTCAGTGCCTACCACAGTGACTAGTACACGGTAGATACTCAAATGCTTGTTGGTTATCTCCCCAAAGATTAGGAACCCCTAACTAAGTGTGGGCATCTGAGTTTTCTCCTCTTCCACAGCCTATCTTCCCAAATGCTAGGAGAGCTGTGTCTCCTTTTGGCAGGAAGGAAGCAGGACCTATTTTCTTTGCCCATACATCAAGCTCCATTGGAGTCAGCCATCCTTGAGTTTGGGCTCATGTCAGAATTCATTGGCATTAAAGGGCTGGAGCTCGATGTGGGTAATCTCCTTTTGAAAGAGACAAGGGAAAGAGTTCAGAACTCTCTGACCCTTTAATCAGCCATCGCTGGGCACTGACGATGTTGACTTTGCCCAACAATCCACAGAGATGAGTTTTGGAAAGTCTCACTGCTTTTTGTCACGGGAGTAATCTAATCTGTCCTAACTGGGAGCTGGCCCACATAGCAATCAGCATCTTCCCCAGGCTTAGGGTCACATCTGTCTTGTTGCCATTAGGAAACTGCATTATTATTTCTTGGCTCTCTGCTAGGCCACTGAGTGCATTATATTTCTAAATGGGGCTAAGGACAGTGATGAGACTGCAACATGGCCTACAATTGTGACTGGGGAAACTGGAACCCTTTCCCAGCCTCAGCTCTCAGCTCCACCTGACACACTTAGGTGGATGGAGAAAAAGCTGTGTTTAGAATCAGGGGACCTAGACTGGAAAATCTGCTTCAGCCTGAGTTTCCTCATCTTCAAAATGAGAGAGGATGCAGGGGGTTGAACTAGATGACCTTTAAAGTTCATTCCTGCTCTAAGTCTATATCATCTCAAGGTCAGCTGAGATGGATTTAGTCCAAACCTATGATTTCCCTGGTGTGGGGATATCTTTTGGTAAATTGTCCAAGGGAGGAAACTGAGGCAGACACAAGTTAAGTGGCATGCCTATTTATGGTCACCCATCTCGTAAGTGTCCGAGGTGGGATATGAAGCCAGGTTTTCTTGACTTCAGGTTTAGCACCCTTTCTATGAAATAACCTCCAGAAACCAAAGGAAGTGGGGCAGGGGCTGGAGAGGAAAGGCAGTGAGATACAGTGCAGAGGCTGTCAAACATGTTGGTCTCAGGACCCCTTTACAGTCTTAAGAGAAAACTGAGGTACACTTTCCAAGAGCTTTTATTTACGTGGATTATAGCTAGGGGCAGCTATATTATATATAGCTCTATTATATATTATATATAGCTCTATTATAGCTTATAGCTAGGTAGCACAGCAGATAGAGCACTGAGCCTGGAGTCAGGAATACCTGAGTTCAAATCTAGCTTCAGATACTTAACTAGCTGTGTGACACTGGACAAGCCACTTTACCCTGTTAACCTCGGTTTCCTCATCTGTAAAATGAGATGGAGAAGGCAATGGCAAACCACTCCATTATCTTTGCCAAGAAAACCCCAAATGGGGTCATGAAGACTTGGACAGGACTGGACAACAACAACAACATATCTATCAGTGTTTACCATATTAGAAATGAAAACCTCTTAGTATTATTATAAAAATCATTGTGACTTCATAGGCCCTCCCAAAAGGATCTCGGGAACCCCCCCACCCCGGTTCCAGGACCATACTTTGGGAGTACCTGGTCTAGAATTAGGTTTGGTATCAGAGACATGGGTTGGAATTCTAACTCTGTTAACCGACTGGGTAGCCTTGGACAAATGACTTCCCCCTGCTGGGCCTCAGTTTCCTGTCCTGTAAAATGAGGGAACCCGACCAGATGATGTCTAGGGTTCCCTTAGAACTCTAAACCATCTGAGTAACATTCTGCCTGTAGAGGCTTAGGGTCTCTTCCCTGTTCTCATCCTCTACCATCACTCTTCCTCCTTCCCCTGCTCCCACCAGAGACTGGGGCAGGGGCTGGAGAACAGCAAATGGGCAGAGCAAGTCATTGACCTTGAGTCAGGAGTGCCTAGGTTCCAATCCTATCTCGGTCATTTTTCTCACTATTTTCTCTAAGCCTCAGTTTCTTTCATCCTTAAAATGGGGATAATAACCACACTTTTCCCAGGGGGTATTGTCAGGACCCAATGGCACAATGTATGTGAAGTGCTTTGCAAACCATAAGGTGCTAAACAAATGTTAGAAATTAAGAGTAATAGAGACCAGCACCTTACCTAGTCAACTGCAGGTCTTTCTCTCTAATAACCTAATTGTTGTTGCTGTTGACTCTGATGGATATTTAACCTTGCCTCTGATACTCATTATTTATGTGGCCTGGAGAAGTCATTTAGCCAGACCTCTGAGCCCCCTTCCTGCTTTATGTCTATGATTTTAATCCTATGATTTAATCCTTACATTTGTGAAGCATTATAGATACGTACATATATGTATATGTGACATACCTACAATACATATGTATGTGTGCATACACACATGTATATGTGTATGCATATTCACACATACATGTTTTTATGTACTTATTATATACATAAACATGCCCATTTATACACATATACATACACACACATATAACATACATACACATATACATTGCTAGATGCTCACAGTAACCCTAGGAGGTAGATATGCTCTTTTTTTTTTTAATTTTTAGGCAATTGGGGTTAAGTGACTTGCCCAGGGTCACACAGCTAGTGAGTGTCAAGTGTTTGGTCTGAGGCCAGATTTGAACTCAGGTCCTCCTGACTTCAAGGCCGGTGCTCTATCCACTGCTCCACCTAGCTGCCCCTAGGTAATATACTCTTGTTATTATTATCCCTCTTTTGAAGATGAGGCATTGAGGTGATGTAGTGGAGAGAGGGATGGAGTTGGAATCGGGAAGACCCAGTTTGAATCCTGTCTTCAACACGTGCTAGCTGTGTGCCCCTGGGTAAGTCACTTAACCCCTCTGTGCCTCTGGTTTTTCATTCATAAAGTCAGCCTCAAAGGTCCCTTCTAGCTTTAATTTCATGATACTCTGACCCTAAGCTCGTCCTTGCCCAGGGCATCCTTCCTTGGTCCCTGGCTCCTTCCCCCTCCATTGAACATTGCTACAGTTTCAGCCCACTCTTGCGAGTTTATATCCAATATATCGCTAGGATACTGACTGTCAAGGTAAGGCATGGGAGACAGAACAGCCCCTCCCCCTGCATGTTACACTTTGAGATGAAACAGACCTGTTCATGTCATCCTCTCTGCTCTCTTTGTGGGAGATTTGAACCCAGGTCTTACCTTATGCCTGCCAAGTCCAATCCTTTGCACCTCTTGCCTCTCTGAAAACCTTGCTATTTGTATTACCAACCTCATGAGTTAAATTTCTATGTGAGCTGTTATTAGGAGCAAGGATCAAGCCAGTTTCTGTAGGTCTGTCTGTTTCTCTCTGCCCTCCCTGCTTCTGTTTATTTACTCCACCTGCAGGAGTCCAGGCCACTGTCAGAAGACGTTAAGTGTCCCCTAAGAGAGCTCTTAGCCACTCAGGTTCCCGGATCCAAGAGGCCAAGTATTTAGCACTTCCCAGCTGAGGGCTACTGCGGCAGTTAATTATAGACGGGTCAGCCGACACAGCGAGAATTTTCGACTTTGGGCCAATTAAAGAGACTCCAGGGTGCTCCTTATCTCTTGGCTGGGAGACTTGGACTCTGGTACCCCTTGATCACACATAGTGCCAGGTGGGATGGAGGGATGGGGTTTGCAGTCCATCTTGCTTCTTGGCAGAGGATGGCTAATGCAAGGTACAGAGCCTCTATAGGGGCCTGGGAAGATCCAGGGTAGGGTGGATGGAATAAGCGAGAGACTGCAAATCCAGGGCTAAGGCTGTGGATATGACCTTTTTATCCAACACACCACTGAGTAGACCTGTAATCTTGCCTTGCTCTGGGAAATAAATGGATTGAGAATTCAGCTTTAAACCATTAATTCCTCCCCCCCCCAACCCTCTACCTATTTATACTCTCCAGGTTTTCAGCCTGGCCTTCCTCAGGGCATCCTTCTTGGTCCCTGGTGTCTGGTCCCTGATCCCTGCCCCCTCACTGGACCTTATGACAGTCTCAACACATCTTGCTAGTCTGTATAAAATATGTTGCTAGGACACTGGCTGTCAAGATCAGGCATGGGAGAAAGACACAAACCTCTCCCTAGCATGTGCCATTGGGGGATGAGACACGTATATTCATGTAATCCTCTTGCCAAGCTCTGCTCTCATTTTAAATACCTGATTTGCCAGGGCAGGGTCAATCTGATCCCTTCTGGCTTCAGGGGAGCGGGGGGGGGGGGCGGAGGTTTTTTTGTCCTTCAGTGCATCAGAGGGGCCTTCCTGGAGGAAGTTGATTTGTAAGCTGGACAGGCTTCCTCCTTTTTCTGCGTCTCTGACGGTCTGGAGCAGCAGCTCCCTGCAGTATCTGTCTCGTCAACACTGCATTTCATTTTAAATTGAAGCTGAAAGCAGATATTTTCCCTCTTGCCTATTATACCTCTTAATTTGTCTCTCCCTCTGCTGCGATCTGTCTCCATAAAGGGCTTTGTATGAATGATAGACGGTGGAACTTTGGAAAGGTTGCGTTTGGGTGAGCTGGGAGGGGAGACAAGCCAGAGCTGAGCCAGGGGGGAAAGTGACGCCCTTGACACAACTGTGTTTGTGTAGGGGTAGGGGCAGGTAGTAGGTAGAGCATAAGAGGTACTTACTGGTAGGCCTTACTGGAGGGAGAGCTCAAGGGCAGTCTTTGCCAGCTGTAGGTGGCCTCATATTTTCTGTTGGGGTCTGAGGGGTTAGTGGTGGGGCCAGATAGGGCCGTACAGTTGAGGGCAAAAAGGAGAGAGAGAGGATTTGTGGGAGAATGGAGTCCTTTGCTGTGACAGCCTTACAGGAGAGAGAAGTTCAAAGACCCTTTTCGCGCTAGGCACACTGCAACCCTGTGATGGGGGTCATATCTGGGCACAGGGTATATATGGCAGCATGGTATAGTGAAAAGAGAATTGACTTTGGAGCCAAAGGACCTGGGTTCATGTTCTGCCTTGGATGCTCACTACCTGTGTGACTCTGAGGAAGTCACTTAACCTTTTCGAGCCTCAGTTTCCTAATCTGTAAAATGAAGGAGTTGGACCACAAGGCTTCTAAGACCCCTTCCTGCTCCCCACTCCCAGCTATGATCTATTATCCAAACGTGGGTAGAGCTGGGAGGGGTCTTTTTGGGAATGGCTGTATGTGGAAGGAAATAGTGTAGCTACAGCTGAGCCCCTGTGCTGGGTGCTGGGCGGTGGGACACAATCAATGCATGTGTAGGGAAGGGTGAAAGAAAGTAGTGATGTGGCCACAGGTGTCAGCTGTATTGTCTAGGGTGCACAGCGTGTTTATTTGTGAAGAAGGGGTTAATGGTGTGGCCATGGCTGGGCACCTGTGTTGGAGGGTGGATGTATTAGAGGGGGGAAGAGAAAGCTGTGTCGCCACAGCTACATTGTTTGGGGGCATGGGCGCATATATATATATATATCTGCATAGGAGGGGTTAGTGGTGTGGAAGCTAGACAGCTGTGCTGGCGGGCTCTCAGGGTGCGTCGTGGGGCTAGGAAGGGTTAGTGGTGTGGTTCTTGCTGGACAGCTGTGCTGTTGAGGGGCACAAGATGCCTGTTCAAGGAGTGGGGAGAGGTGTGGCTGCAGCTAAGTGTTCAGTTAGAGGAACTGGTCCTGTCTCCAGGCCACACCACCCTAGTCCCTGGCCGCTCCGTCACAATCCCACTGGGCGCCGGCCTGGCACCAGTTGGCCCATCCATCCTTTTATAGAAACCTAAGGGGCCATCTAGCCCGACCCCCAGGGACTAGGGCATGCAGCTCTCCACCAATCCAGGGTAGGAATTGAAGGGGTGGGGGAGGTCACCCGCCAATGGGTTAAGTCCCTGCGCCTAGCCCCGCCCCATGTCCCCCTTGCAATGGGGTGAACCACTGGAGATGCCTGGTCCAGCCGGCGCTGGTCGGATTGGGGGTGGGGGTGCGGTCTTGTCTCTACGGGTCCAGCCAGGGCTGAAAAGCAACCAATGGACGGCCGCGGCCCAACGGGGATCCCTCCGAAGCAACCAATGTTCGCCTTCCTTTCTCCCTCTCCCTCCCGCTTTGTGCGGCTGCGACCATGGGGGGAACGCGCGGCGCCGGCCATTGGAGCAGGGGGGCGTGGCCCGGCTCCCCAGCGGGGCTCGAGGCGTCTGGGCCAATGGCCTCGCGCCGTTCGGGCCGGGCCGGGAAGGCGGGCCGGGGCGGGAGGGGCGCCGGGGGGCGGGGCTTGGAGGCGGGACCCGGGCGGGAGGCGGGGCCGTCTGGAGCTGTCGCAGTGAAAGGCGAGCCTCGGTGGTGGAGGGAGGCGGCGGCGGCGGTGGTGGCGGCGTCCGCGGTGTGTGAGTGTGTGCTGGCAGGCGCAGGCAAGGTGGCGGCGGCTGGAGACGGCAGGGAGGGAGAGCTGCGGCAGCATCTGGAAGGGGGGGAAGGTGCGATGAAACCAGGTGCAGTGGCGGAGGCGCGGCTCCGGCTGCCTGCTCCTTAGCTCCTAGCGGGAGCAAGTGGCGGCGGCCCCGAGCCTGCAGAGTTGGCCCGGAGGAGACCCCGGGCTCCCGGGGTACCCGATGCAGCCGCGACAGCAGCAGCAGCCCGGCCTCGGCTTGCACAGTGCATGACGCGCTGACCTGAGCCGGCCAAGCACCGGGGGCTCCCGGGTGGCTGGAGTGCAGCCCCCGAAGTGCCCTGGCGGCTCGCAGAGAAGGAAAGTTGTGGGCTCATCCTCTCGGGAAGCCGCTGGCCACGACGTCCATCCGTCAGTCCGTCGGTCCGTGCAGGGGGGCTCCGTTCTAGCAAGAGGACGAACAGCCGGAGGTGGGAGAGAGGGACCGATCTGCTACCGCCCAGTTCCGGAACGCCCCGGCAGCGGGTCGTTCTCGTAGCTGCAGACAGCTGTTTTTTCCGAAGGCTGCTTCTTGAAACTGTCTAGTACCGCGGGGACTTGGGGGGGGCGGCGGGGAGGGCTCCGGGGGTGTTTGCCAAGCGGTTTTTCCCTTCCCTGGGCGTCTCTGAGGGGTCTTTTCCCATCTTCCGCTCCCAGTCCCGAGGCGATCCTTCCTGGGGGTCTGGGGTGGCGGCTGCTCCCCAGGAGACCTTCCCCTACCAGCCTTTCTTCTCTCCGGGTCCCTTCGATTCCGAGTCTGGGTTTCCCGTCGAGGAAAACGTACTGCCTTCTGTGGGTGTTGACAGGAAGAGTCTGAGAGGATGTGAAGGAACTGAGAGCCAATTGCAGGGTAGGAAGCGGGGCAGTCTGGACCCCCGGGGACGTCCGGAGGAGTAAAAAGCCACTACCTCCTGGGGGCGGCAGGGAGCCGAGCTTGGACCAGACGGAGCGGGCATCTAGACGGCAGAAATGCGGCAGCGACCGGCCTTCTCCAGCGGCAGCCGCAGAAATCGCTTCCCCCGGGACTGGCGTCCGCTGGCCAAGCCTTGCTGAAGGCAGCCTCGCCGGCCCGAGGCTGAACGACCCTACTGGGCTACCGAAAGGGAGGAGTGATCGGCCCTCTCCGCATCACCGCCACCCCCGGCCGGGCCCCCGTCTCCCCCTTCATCCCCGCCCTCATCTCCCGGGATGTCTCTGGGATTCGCTGGAAGCTGACTCAACTTGTAACTCCGCGGCGAGGAGAGCGGGGACCGCGGCCAGTGGGCCGGGCAACTGCGAAGCCTTGGCAAACTGCTCCTGCCTCCCCGGCGAATTCCACGCTATCTACCCCCACTCTCTCTCCCTACCCAGTTTTCTTGGACTCCCTCTGAATCGCCTGTCTCCCATGCGCCCTTCACTAACCCCCCAGCCCCTCGACGCTTGAGGGTCCCTCCTTCGCTCAGGGAGGCTCATCTCTCCTGTGAGGACCCTCCCCCCCCGCCCGAGTTGCTACTTGTGTTTAGGATCCGAGCCTGGACGAAGGGGGGGCAGGACAGGGCAGCCAGGGCCCAGGACACCCCCTGTGAAGTGGTCGCAGCCTTTTCCACCGGGGACTCGAGACTCTCCGCCAGCGCCGGCCTCGCCCCGCTAAGGCGGGAGGCTCCGGCCGAAGATGTTGATGAGGAAGACACCCGCCTTTGCCCCAGCCTCGGTCTTCGGGGTGCGCCTGTCACACAAGTTCCTTTTCTTGCTCTTCCTCTCGGGCCTCATCACCCTGTGCTTTGGGGCCCTCTTCCTACTGCCCAGCTCATACCGTTTCAGGCGACTTTTCCTGCCTCTCCGGCCCCAGCGTCTCGCCACTGCCCCGGGGGCTGGGGAGCCTGAGCCTGGGGACCAAACCCAAGGCCGGGGGCAGGAGCCACCTCCCAACCCAGCCCCGGCCCCTGGGGCACTCGCTGTGGGGCCTGGCCGAGGGGGGCGACACCCCCCGGGCGGCCCCACCACTCCCTGGGAGGAGGCTGGGGCCACCCGAGGCCAGCAGACTCCGGGAGCAGCCACTGGGCTTCCCAGAGCCCCCAAGTCGCGCCCTTTGCCCACCCTGGTCTTCGAGGAGTTCCGAAGCCGCCTCCGGCACCCGGTGCTAGGGACCAAGGGCAACTCGGATGCCAAAAGCCTGGCCCAGAGGGAGAAAATCAAAGAGGTAAAAACAGAAACAAACAAACAAAACCCCAACGACAAAATCCTGGCCCCTGTCATCGCTCTGTCCATCTCCTCCACCCTACGCCGCCCCCCCCCCGCCCTTGCCCGGTCCTCTCTCTATTAGCTTGGGCAATATTCTGCCTCCTCTTTTTCTTCTTCCAAACTTCCCTTTCCTGCCCTACCTCCCTTGACCCTTTAAAGCAGTTCCCTGCCCCCTCTATTTATTTACTCCTTCCTTGCCCCCTCCTTCCCGCTTCGTTGCAGCCTCCCTAGCCTCTGTTCTTCCCACCTAACCCCGCCACTTTCTTTCTACTACCTCTCCTCTTCCACCCCGGTGACTACATTTTCTTCCTTACCGGGTCTCCCTTCTCTCTCCTTTCAGTAATTCTTCCCCTCCCCCCCTTCTTCCCCATCCTGGAGCTAGTTGTCGATCAGGTTAGGATCTGGGTTTCCTTCCTAGGAACCTGCTTCCATTTGTCTGATTTGTAGGTTCCAGTTGTCTGATTCCTCCCTACCTTGCATCTTAAAGTCTCATCACTTCTGAAAATCCCTCTGGGGCTGGATTAAGACTTAGTACCCACAAATAAAAACTATGCATTTTTTAGGGGGTGGTGGTGATGCTTTGCTTGAAATGCTTGCAGCAAACCAGTGACCCACCAATGAAGAATGCATGTAAGGCTTTCTGGCTAACTATTGTTGTTGAGTGTTAGAATAATTATACATGATTGCAGGTGATGCAGGCTAGGTGAATCGATAATACAGAGGCAGGGTGTTATGGAAATGTGGGAATGTTATTGGTATAATGAAGCCTGGTGCTTTCTTCCTGGACTGGTTCGCTTGGGGAGACTGCAAGCATCATTTGGTGCCAGAAAGGTGGTGATGGGGGTGGTGAACCCAAGATGACATTTGAGGTTTTCCTGCTTTACCTAACCCCTTAACCTTTTTAGGTCTGCTTTTGAAGCCTGCAGGTTATTTCAGAGGCAGAGGGGGATAATGGATAGGGTATTAGGTAGAAAGCCAAAGACCTGGTTTCAAATACTGCCTCAAATACTAGCTGTGTGGCCCTGGACCAGTTACTCAGTCTTTCTGGGTCTCTGTTCCCTTATCTGTAAAACAGCAGGGTTGGACAGATAGCCTCTGAGTTCCTTTTCAGCTCTGAATCAGTAATCTGTTCTTCAAACAGAATACTCCACTTTCCTCCTCTACCCCCACCTGAAACCAACTTGCTTTATGATAGATAAACAAATCTGTCCTAATTTTGTTTACTTGCTAATAGAGGACTGAAGTCTGTATTGTCTTGCACAGAGACATGACTCATAAATGTGACCTACCAGGGCTGGCAAAGTTGGTTGATGGCTTTTTTTGTTGTTGTTTTATAAATTTGATTCTTTCTCCCTTCGCACTCGCACCCCCAACTCCCACCTTGATTTACTGAATCTCTACCACTGTTATGGACGGCTAGGTGGCGCCATAGTGCCTAGAGTGTTGGGCCTGAAGTCAGGAAGACTCATCTTCCTGAGTTCAAATGGTGCCTCAGATACTTACTAGCTGTGTGACATCACTTCACCCTGTTTGCCTCAGTTTCCTCATCTGTCAAATCAGCTGGAGAAGGAAATGGCAAACTATTCCAGCACCTCTCCCAAGAAAACTCCCAGTGGGGTCATGAAGATTCAGACGCCAGTGAAAAGCAACAAGTGTTATGCCTGTGATTTATATTAGATGTTTCTTTTACATCCTTAATCTCTTTTGAAACTCACAGCAACCTTGCCAGGCAGGTGCTTCAGGTATAATTGCCCCCCTTTTACAGAAGAGGAAGCTAAGGCTGAGGGAAGTTAAGTGACTTGCCCAAGGTCACGAAGTTGAGCTGTACTAGAGATGCTTCAGTCAGAGTCACAGGACCTGAGTTTGAATCCTTGCCACTTGCTACGTACTTGGCCATGCTGAAGACACTGGGCACCTCTCTAGGCCTGTTTTCCTCAACTTAGGGGGCTGGGCTAGACGGTTTCTGAGATCCCTTTTGGTTCTAAATCTAGTCTATGATTTGAAACCCAGGTCTGCAGGGCTCCAGGCCCCATATTTTTCCCTTATACCATGCAGCCTGCCTAGATCACTTTAGAGACAACTGCCGCTCTATGGAATAGGCTGTCATTTCTTCCTTCTGATTGTGTTTTTTGTTGTTCTTTCCCTCGTGGTGTTAGTTAATAGCAAGGAGGTGGAGCTGGAGGGTTGGGGGTTGGGGAGTAACATCAGATAAAAGGCTGCCTTGCCGTCTTCTAAAAGGAAAGAAAAGGTGAAGGTGGAGAAGAGGTGCCTGAATGATAGAAGGCTTGACAGGTATTTGTAGTAACTCAGTGCATGTGTGGAGGTGACATCTTTGAGAGACGATCATTGTTGTACTGGGGACTCTCTCCAGGCAGGTTCTGGGTCCCCAGCTGCTTCTCCTAGCGGTTAGAGAAAGGACAGCTGCCCTGTCCTGGAGGACCTCCTGAGGTCATAGACCCCATACAAGGAGAACAATAGAACGCCAAGAATCCGAGACTTTGGCGGCTGGGCATCTGTTCCACCCGTGGCATCATAGGCTCATAGGTAGAGGACTGTGAGGAAGCTCAAAGGCTGTCTGGTCCACCAGCCTTATTTTACAGGTGGGGAAACTGAGGCCCCCAGAGGGGAAGGTAATAAGTGGAAGAGATGAGATAAGCAAGCAGTCCTGAGCCTTAGGAGATAGCCTTCGAGGGTTGTCATGGTACATTCATCCAACAAGCATTTAAAAGGCCTCCGAGTGGAAGCTGCTGGGCTTACAGAGACAGAAAGAAAACCCACTGCCCACAGGAAGCTTACGTTCCGCTGGATGCTTATTTGGTGTGTGCGTTTGGCAAAACCCCTTGAGCCGCTGTGGGCCTGTTCCCCCTTCTATTAGGAGAGGACTCAATTCAATGCATGTTTATTTGAGATAGGCCAGACACTGGGCTAGGAGCTGGTTTGCACTGACCTAACCCAAACCATCCCTACTCTTGAAGAGTTTACATGAGCTAGTTCACGGCTCCAGCACCCCAACGGCCCCTACTTCCCTCCTGAAGCCTTTTCAGCTTGATGTAGGCCCTAACAGAGCTTTCCGGCTGTTGGTATAGGATCGAAGGGCTGGACTGCCATGCCATGGTGAGGCATTCACCACGGAGAGACTTTAGGGTCCTGAGTCAGTCCTGTTTTGGGAGGTAGCTGGGCTTTTCTTCTGGGACACCTTGCCTGGACAGGGCCAGGAGTGGGGCTGGCTTTCAGGGAAGGTAGAACTTTCCAGAAATAGTCTAGTCCAAGCATGGTGATGCATGGTTCCCTCGGGGCTGGAGCCACAGTTTGTCTTCAGTGCTGACTTATCCCACTGGTTCGTCCCATGATCCCATCTTCTTTGCAACCATCCCTTTTGCATTAATGCATCCAACTAGACCCCAGGGTTTGAGAATCTTGCAGGGAGCCATGTAGTACCTTCATCCCCATTTACCTGATGCATCCATCCCACAGCATATAAGGAGGCACAGCTGGTTTGCTCCCAAGACAGCGCCTGCAACAAGCAGGAAGCCTTGGCTTCTTCCTCTTGGTCCATCGGACCCACATGACCTCCCTCCTCCCCTCCCTGAATGAGCCCAGGTCAGAAGCTGCCAGTGTCTTACACCCCCTCTAAAATCTGAGCCTAAGCACTCTCTCCCTGGACTGTTGGCCTGCTTTTCCCCGGCAAAGCTCCCTAAACAGTTTTGTGCTGTCTCTCTGCTCATGCCCTGACCCCTTGTATGCATTCATATTCTCTCTCCCTCCTCCTCCCCTTCTCCCTCTCCTTCTCCCTGTCCCTCCCCCCTTCCTCCTCCTCCTTCCCTTCTATCTCCCTCTCCCTTTCCCTCCCCTCCCCCTTTTCTCCTCCTCCTCCCCCTCCCCTTCTCCCTCTCCCTCTCCCTTTCCCTCTCTCTCCCCTTCCCCCTCTGCCTGCCCCTCAGCCTTTCCCTGTCCCACTCTCTCTCCCCTCCTCTCCCCTCCTTCTCTCCCTCCCAATCTCTCCCTACAATATCTAAACATCTCTGTCACTCACAAGGCCCCTTATTCACAGATCTCTTGACTGACTCTTAATTCATCAGGCTGTATGGTATACATTTTGTTCGAACAGCTAACCTGCTGATGTAGGGAAGAAACAGAGGAGCATTGTAGAGCAGACATGTATCCATTCAAAGGCCAGGATCCCTTTGGAGGGAAGGGAGAGAGGGACACCCTGTGGGTTGTATCTTGCCAAGACTCTTTCTGTAAACAGGCTAACCTTGGGCTGCGGGTCTGGCCTCTTTCCACTGCTGTCTCCAGTTCATTGGGTCTATTGGCTTTCTCCCATTGGCCTCCCCAGCCCCTAGAGATGTGAGTGGGAGATCGGGGCTGATAGAGCTTAGGTCAGAGAAAGCTACGCGTTTGAGCGTCACAAAGGTAGGTATTTAAACCACACTATAGGAAAAATGTCTGCCCCTGCAAGAACTGATTTCTCCTTGTTCTTCTGCCTGTAACATGTGGAGATTTTTCTGTGGAGTTGACATCAGGCTACAAATCTGGTTGTTCAACTGGAGCCTTCTGACTGGGTTTCTTCTTAATTATTCTTTCTCTTTTAAAATTTTAAAATACTTTTATTGAAGCTCTTTAAAAAAAATTGTTCTCCCCATCCCAGTAACTCCTCTCACTTAACAACCTTTTTCTATAATAAGTCTGGAGATGCACCCCCCCCCCATACCCTACCCCCAACCTTGAATATGAGAGTCTGAGTCGTTCTCTAGCGCTGGGTCCTTAAATGGTAAGTAAGTAGAACCATGGTGGAGAATGCCTTGGACTAGTGGTCCAGAGATCTGGGTTCTCATCCTGGTTCAGACCTGGGGCAAGAACTTTTCTGTCTGGACCTCAGCTTCCCCTTTGCTAAAGTGAAGAGGTAGGCCAGTTCTTTTTTAGAATGAGGGCCTAGTTGGTTAACAGCTGACAAAACGCTTTTTATTTTTTTTTTGGCTTCCATCTTAACTGTAAAACTGGTCTTGGTCATGGCAGAAAATGCTAAAGGTGCTTCCACCCTCAGAAAGGAAAAGAAGACCCCAGTCTTAGTGGCTGAGTGACTTTTGACCTGGTCTGGTGTGACAGCTGGAGGCCCACAGGCTTCTTCCTGCAGGTATTTGCTTCCACAGTAGGACAGGTTGTGCTAAAGTCATTCAGAGTGGAAGGGACAACCTTTGCTCGTGGACCTAGATTCAGTTAGAGCAGATATCTAGCTGGGGGGTGGGATGGGGTCAGGGGAGTGGGGCTTGGTGAAAACCTGTCTGTTCAACTTAATGACCACTCACTAAAGTGCCCTTCTCATAGGAGGGTCTATGCTAAGGGTTAGTTGGAGGTGGGGTTCAAAGCAGACTACAATATGGTTCCTGCCCTCAGGGGAGTTTTCAGTCTAGTAGGGGAGCTAAAGCAGTAGGCAATAAAAATACAAACTAGTATGAGAAGTTCATAGAGAAACAGGTGAGAGAGATTACCAGCTAGGGAGGGAGAGGTCACCACCAGAGCCTAGGGGTGAGGAGGGTAATCTTAACCAGCTTTCTACAGGAGGCATGTTTGAGTTGGGCCTTGGAGGGTAGGCAGAATCTTGGTAGGTAGAATGGAAGAGAGAAGAATGTTTCCAAGCATGGAGGTTACCATAGATGCATGGCTCAGCATGATACCTCTAAGCTCACATGGATCAGGTTCAATCTTGGAGGCTTCTGGATAAACAACTATGATTTGTGCTCCTACCCAAAGTTTCCTCTAGGGGGCATTAGAATTTGGCTCATGTCTAGGGCTACACACACACACACACACACACACACACACACACACACACACACACACACACACACACACACACACACACACTGTTGCATATTCCCGTGCAAGCACTTGGGCTAACAATATAATGAATATAGGATGGGTTTTATTTAAACAATGCCAGTTGCTCTTCCTTAAACCCAAGTTGAGACACTTTTCCAGCGAGTCTCCTCCTTCCCTAGGGACCTGTATAGACCTTCAGGCTTATAGTATTGATCTGGGTGGGATTCCCTCATAAGGAGAAAGAACTTGGGGTTTCTAGAGAGTCACGCAACCTTCCCCACTTTCTCTAGGGACCTGCATAGTCCTCCAGACTTATAGCACCTTCCTGGTGTTAAGATCTCTCTGCTCCCTCTTCTCCCAGCCCCCTGCCCCCAGGAGGTGGGGAAAGAGTCATTATAGAATTGACTCCCTCTCCAGTTCCTCCCCACCACCTACACAGTT
This sequence comes from Phascolarctos cinereus, assembly GCF_003287225.1. NCBI lineage: Eukaryota > Metazoa > Chordata > Mammalia > Diprotodontia > Phascolarctidae > Phascolarctos > Phascolarctos cinereus. The sequence continues at coordinate 374,398,002 of NW_027556098.1, read as the reverse complement.
CATGTAACTCCCATTACCGGTGAAGGGCAAGGTCCAGGTTTGCCTGTCTTCTTTGTTTCCTGATGCTGTGCCTTGTTATTCCATGGCAGCGGGTCCTGGGCTTGGTCCAGGAATTCTTCTGCTGTGTCATGCTTGCAGCTCAGACACGGCAGGCTTACATTCCTTTAGCATTCAGTTTGGCCCAGGAACTTTCTCCACCATCGCGCCATTGCCTTGATCTGCTGCCATCCTTGAAGCAGGGCCATGAGAGGCTTTATTGTAGGTATTCAGGTTTCCCTCTAAAGAACCTAGCCCATATCTCTGTGTGGCCATGTGGAGTGTGGCCTAGTAGATAGGAACACCCAGATTTGGAGTCAGCAACACCTGGGTTTAATTTCTGCCTCAGGATACTAACTAGTTAAACTAGTCACTTAAACTCTCATCCTCTGTTTCCTCATCTGTAGAATGGAGAGAATAAAACAGCAGCACTCACCTCATAGCTCTGTTGGGAGCCTCCATGATATGTAAAGTGCTTGGACTAGATGCTTGGTGGATAGAACACGGTGCTTGGAATCAGGAAGACTCGTCTTTATGAGTTCAAATCTGGCCTCTGACACTTACTAGCTATGGGACCCTGGGCAAGTCACTTAAACCTGGTTGCCTCAGTTTCCTCATCTGTAAAGTGAAGAAGGAAATGCCAAACTACTCCAGGTCTTTGTCAAGAAAACTCCAAATGGGGTCACCGAGAGTCAGACATGACCGAAATGATTGAACGACAACAGAGTGCTTAGCAAGCTTTAAAACCGTGTAAATATCAGTTGTTGTCAATGCTTTTCTGTTTAGAGTTTCTCTGCTGCCTCTGGAGGCCAGGTATAGCCCTCAGCGTTGAGTATAGTGCCTGGCACCTAGCACTTTAGTAAACATGTTTTCATTCAGTTATTCATTCTAGAGGCAGAGCCTGAGGGTATAGCCATCCGCATGAAGTCAGCCATCAACTCCATCAGCATGTTGAGCCAGCCGCACAAACTCACACCTTTCCAAGGAAACTTCCTCAATGCCAGGACAGAAATGGACGAGGGCCACCCAAGTCAAGGCAGGTTGCATTAAGCCTGGTCAAAGAGATGACCTTGTACAGGGAATGTTCACACTCGTTCAGGAGAAGGGAAGGGGATGGGGCTCCTGTGATATATACCTAGGCATCTCTGCTCTTGGAGGTAACAACATGATCAGAGCTAACATTTTTGCAGCACTTGAAAGTTTGCAAAGCATTTCACATGCATAGTCTTATTTGATCCTCATGGCAATCTCCATTTTCAAGTTGGGGAAACTGAGGCCAACCCAAGTCATGTGACTTGTCCAGGTAAGATTCGAACTTAGATATTTCTGACTTCAAGTCCAGTTCTTTACCTCTGCACCACAAATTTTATTCCTTTTTCTGTAAAATGAGGATAATGTTTTATCTAGTAACTAGGGTGAGGAGACTTGTGCTTTCCCTCAGCGTGGCAAGATGGGGAGGGGCATGCTTCCTTTCCATTACAGTCCTCTGGCTCTTTGCCTTTTACCTTATGGCACTATAAGAGTCTTTCCAACTTCTTTCCTGGGGTCCATCTTCCACCATTAGGTTCTTTTCTCACTCTCCCACTCACCCCCCCTTGACTGTTACCTCTCCCCTGGGTTTGCCTAGTACAGCTGCATCCACACAGGGTGAGCTGTCTTCCCTGCATCACGTCCAACTCAACTGGTTATATCCCTGAAGCCAGAATTCCTGGTCCCGGCTCAAGTGACTGCCCGGGGTTGTTGTGCCACTTTGTAGACTTTACAGTGCTGGGGAAATGGGAGGTGCCTGTGTTAGGCTTTGAGGGGTTCTTTGTTGTTGTTCAGTCCTCTCAGTTGTGTCCTACTCTTTGTGACCCCATTTGGAGTTTACTTGAAGTGGTTTTTACTGGAATGGTTTGCCATTTCCTCCTCTAGCTCATTTTACAGACAAGGAAACTGAGGCACAGTTGAACAGAGTTAAGTGACTTGCCTAGGGTCACACAGCCAGTAAGTGTTTGAGGCCAGATTTGAACTCAGGAAAATGAGTCTTTCTGTCCAGGCCCCATGCTTTATCCACTGGGCCACCTAGCTGCCCCTTCACTTAATGGCCCCTGGCAAGTATGATTTTTAGCGTTCTCAGCACTGTTTCAGGGAGGAAAAAGATGAAACCAAGTCGTGTTACTCCTTTGCTGTTTCTAGTATTTCTCCTTCCTAATAATTAGCAGTAGCTGACATTTCTAGAACATTCTAAGCCTTGCTTTATTGGTTTCCAAAAACACTCTCGCAAATAGGCTTCAAATTAGAGACCTGAGGCTTCTTTTACAGGTAGCGTGTAAGCATCAAGGCATGGGCTTTTGGACAGCTACTCTGGCTGCTCGAAGACTTACTGCTTTGCATCTTTCCTGGTTTATGGCCACAATCCAGATGTCTGGGGCTGTTATGTCAACAAGGCATTACTATGTTGACTTTGTCTTCTTTGCTATTATTGTCTTGTTTCGGCTTTGGCTGTTCTGACAGAACTACAATAACTTTGCAGACATCAACAGACTCTATCTAACCTGCTAGTGTTTTCTTAGATTTACATGCAGTAGACAAATGTGCTCGTCCTTGTCCACAGTGCTGCTCTCCGTTTGGTATTTCAAGCCCTTCCCAATTTGGCTGCAGCCTGCCTACTCGCCCTACTTACTGCACCCCATCCACAACATTCCATCTCTTTTGCAGAGCTTTGTTCCGGTGTCTGGAATGCTCCTTCTTACCCTCACCTGAACTCAATTCAAGCACCTGCCTCCCACAATGAAGCCTTTCCTAATCTCCTTCCACCCTGATTTACCTTTTACAATTTTCATTTATTTATATCAGTTCTCCCAATGGATTGTAAGTTCCTTGAGGAAGGTAGGGATTGTTTCATTTTTTTAATCAAAATTTTGTTGCTATATTTGTTTTTACATTGTCTACATATCTCTTGGTATCCTTTCTCCTTGCTCCCAGAGAGCCATCTTGTATAATGAAGAAGAGAGCAAGGAGATGAAAAAAATCAGCCAAACCTATCAATACATTGAAAAAATCTGAAAATTATATGCAGTTTTCCCTACTGGTGGACCTCCCACATTTGCAGAGGAGTGGGGAAGAGGAGCCTTTTCATATCCCTTCTTTGGAGTCAAGCTCGATGGTCTCAGTCAGTATTATTGCATTCAGCTTTGATTTTTTTCTTCTTTCCATTTATATTGTAGTCATTGGCTGTATTGTTCTCTTGGTTCTGCGTTTACTTCGCTCAGGTTCATTCTCAGCCTCAGTTCATATAGTCTTTGAATTTATTCATCAAATCTTTTGTTTCTTACATCACAGTAATATTTATTCCATTGCATTCAGACTTTCATTTTCATCTATCTTGTTCTGTCTCTAGCTCTGTCTCTGTCTCTCCATCTTTCGTTCTCTTTCTGTCTCTCTCTGTCTCTCCGTCTCTTTCTGTTTCTCTCTCTGTGTTTCTCTGTCTCTCCTTCCCTCTTTCCCTTTTTCCCTCTGTGTCTATTTCTGTCTCTCTCTGTCTCTTTCTGTTTCTCTCTCTGTCTTTCTCTGTCTCTCTCTCCTTCCCTTTTTCCCTTTTTCCCTCTGTGTCTCTTTCTGTCTCTCTCTGTCTCTTTCTGTTTCTCTCTCTGTCTTTCTCTGTCTCTGTCTCTCCATCTTTCGTTCTCTTTCTGTCTCTCTCTGTCTCTCTGTCTCTTTCTGTTTCTCTCTCTGTCTTTCTCTGTCTCTGTCTCTCTCTCCTTCCCTCTTTCCCTTTTTCCCTCTGTGTCTCTTTCTGTCTGTCTATGTCTGTGTTTTTTTCCTTGAGCTTGGGTCATCCTATCTCACTCGGGCTAGAAGTGCATTGGCCTCTCACATACCCCATCCCACTAGTGATGGGCAGGGAAGCTTTGACTTGCTCCCTTTCTACCCTGGGACAGTTCACCCATCCTTAAGCAACCTGATTCCCCCTCCCTGTTTTTTGGGGGCTCCCCATATTGGTGCTGAGCTTCGTATAGACAATAAGGCCACATCTCAGAACTTCAGGGCTCAACCCATCCACCACTTGCAGCTTCTTCAGCCAGGGAGTGGGCATCTCTGGGCGTGTCCACCACACAGATCATTCTTATCTTTGGAGTCCCTGAGCCTAGCAAGGTGCCTGGCACAAAGTAGGTGCTGAATAAATGCCTGTTGATTGATCATCAGTCCTATAACAAGTTAGGATTTCACAATCCATCTGTAAATATGTACTCTAAGCTCTATAGGAAGTCAAATGGCACTTTAAAAAATTTAAGTCATAAATAATCACCTTATGCCAGGAGCTATTATTCACATAAGCCACATTGCTGGAGCATGGACTATGTTCATTCAGAGGTTAAATAAACATTCAGTGCACACACAAGTCTTATGAGAGTCAGCAGGGGAACGGGGAAGGAGCTCTGGACTTGGAGTTGGACCTCAATCTCTCAGCTCTGCTACTCACTGTGTGACTTTGGGCAAGTCATTTCCTTTCTGAGCTTTGTGAATAAAATAAGAATGTTTCTACTCCCTCCCTGTTTGGGCTGGTGTGGGAAAAGCATTTCAAAATTATAAAGAACTCTAGAGAGAGATCTATGGGGGAAGGGGAGTCCTAGCACAGAAGTACAGGGTTGGATTTGGTTCATTGGTTTTCCTACCCTTGAAGAAAGGGAATATCTTAGTTATCCTAAGGGCTGAATTCTGGGTTCCTAGACAGTAATCCCCTGACAAAGGAGGCTGGTGGCTTCTGCAGAATAGGCCCAAGAGGAGAGCCAGTGTAGTATAGCTGATAGAATGTTGGGCTTGGTCAGTCAATAGACAAGCATTTATTAAATGCTTCCGGTGTGCCAGGCACAGTGCTAAGTGAGCGCCGGGGACACAGAGAAAGGCAAAAGCAAGCGCTGACTTCAAGGATCTTACATTATATTGGGGGAGGCGACATAGCAATATCTAGGTACATGCAAGACACATGTGTGTATTATGTGTGTATACATGTATATGTGCATGTACACATAAAGGCATACATATGTATACATACACATGTGTATGTACACACATATGGAGCACAGGGGAACAGGAATAAAAAGATGAGAGAGGAAGAGCAATGAGAAAATGAGAAAGATGGGGGAAGGAAGGAGAGAGTGAGAGAGGGGGAGAGAGAGAGAGAGAGAGAGAGGGAGAGAGAGAGAGAGGGAGAGAGAGAGAGGAGAGAGAGAGAGAGGGAGAGAGAGAGAGAGGGAGAGAGAGAGAGAGAGAGAGAGAGAGAGAGAGAGAGAGAGAGAGAGAGAGAGAGAGAGAGAGAGAAAATGAGAATGAGAATGTATGTGAAAGGTGATGTCAGAGGGAAGCATCGTGGGTAGGGGGATGAGGGCTAGATCTCCTGTACAAGGTGGCTTTTGAGCTGACTTTTTGTTTCTTTTTTTATTAATTTATTTTGATTTATCAACAGTCACTTCCATAAGCTTTTGAGTTTTAAAGTTTTCTCTCCCTCCCTCCCCTTCCCTCCCCAAGATGGTGCACAGTCTGATATAGGTTATACATATACGTTCCTATCAAACATAGTTTCACCTTAGTGATGTTGTTTGAGCTGACTTTTGAAGGAAGCCGAGGATGCTGCCGGGTGGAGGCCAGGAGGGAGACCGTATCGAGCATAGGGCACAGCCAGGCCTTGAGTCCAAATTTTGACGTTTATTAGCAATGTCATTGTAGACAAATTATTTTGCTTCTCTGGCTTCAGTTTGACCCTGTGTAAAGTGAGGGCATTAGACTCCACAGTTTCTTTTGGTGCTAAATCCTATAAGCCCCAGTTGCTTCAACTCTCTAAATCTCAGTTTCCCCCCTCCTGTGAAAAGATGGTGCCAATATTTGCAGTGCTTCCCCTCCTCCAGCCAGGAGACTGCAAAGCTGGGGGTGCCAGAGAAATGGGCTTGACTCTTTTATTATTGATTCGTTGTCGCTACTACCCTGTCCCCTTTGCCTATTAAGTATCCAGCTAAATGAAAGAACTCTCCTTCTCTGTTCCCACCCCACCCCGCCCCAGCAGATGTAAGGCTGTAATTTAAGTTTTGCCAAGAGAAGCAGACCCAGCGTAGGGAAAAGAACTTTGGAGGCTGCAACCTAGGTTTCTGGTGCCAGTTCTGATACCAGCTTGCTGTGTGACCTTTTAAGCCAGCCCCTTCCTCTGTCTGGGCCTCTGTAAACTGGGGAGGTAGTAGGGAAGTGGAAGGAGAAACAATGTTTTCTTCTGCCCCTCTCAGATCTCTGCCGTTCTAGGATTCTGAGTAAATGCTGATTTCTCTTGGGAAGGCATCCACAGGACAGTCTTTTTATTCCATTTCCCCCTCTTTGGTGTTTTGTGTGTGCATTATCAGCAAATCTTCACCCTTTTTTACAACCGAAGTAACGATTTTTCTTCACATCCCTCAATAACATATGTTACAGGACTCTGGAGTAATCTTAGATTTTAATTATAGGAATGGATGGGGGAGGGGAGAGGAGAAAACCAGCATTCTAGAGTGACTCAGATGATCGGTTTTGCAACTTTCAGGTAGAAAGACTTGTTCCAGAAACCTTCATTAAGTCTCGACGGGCAGGGCTGAAAGCAGCTTGGGATATACAGTGTGAGTAGGGGGAGGGGGCGTTGAGATGCCGTAGGCACAGCGCCTCGACTGTCAGACCATCCTACCAGGATCATTGCGTGGTGCAACATTTGGGGAAGATGCCTCCATGTGATCTTTGATTTGAGAGCATCTGTGAATGGTACCGATGTTTCCCGCAGCACTGCTGAGATTGATGTCACAACAGGATTGTAAACACTTCCCAAGACAGCCCTTGGCATTCAACTTGACTGTAACAAGAGTGTAAGGCATCTTACTAAGCTGTTTGGTTGGCTGTTTTCCCCCCCTTCCATATTAATTTGGCACCGGTGAGAGATTCTAGCTAGTCAGGGCTAGAGTTTGACGTCTTCTCTGGTGGTGGAGATAGGATCAGACTGGCTGATTTCCACTCTCTTCTTTGGCCTTTTAGCCAAAAGAAAATCTCCCTTTCCCCTGTTCTCTCTGCATCCCCACCTTTATATACACGGAGGAAGGGCATTTTGAATGAACCCATGGGGAGGGGAGTTCTGAGAAATTATGTGCTCTACTGGATAGCACACTAAGTTTGGAGTTGGGAAGACCTGGATTCGAATCCTACCTCAAACACTTACCTACTGTGTGATCCTGGACAAGTCACTTAATTTCTCCGAGACTCAGGCTTCATCTGTGCAATGACAGGGATGGACTTAATGACTTCCAAGTGACTTTCTATCTATATTAATAATAATGATGATGATAGCTAATATTTATATGTAGTACTTTAAAATATATAGCATTTATATAGAGCTAACATGTATATATAGTGCTTTGTACTCTGCAAAGTGCTTTATATGTGTTATGTCATTTGAAATAATGGAAGATGGGAAGTGTTATCATTATCCCCATTTTTAGATGGAGCACCTAGGTGGTGAAGTAGATAGACCACCAGGCCTGGAGTCAGGAAGGCTTGAGTTCAAATCCATCCTTAGATACTTACTAGCTGTGTGACCTTGGGCAAGTCACTTAACCCTATTTGCCTTAGTTTCCTCATCTGTAAAATAAGCTGGAGAAGGAAATGGCAAACCACTCCAGTATCTTTCCCAAGAAAACTCCAAATGGGGTGACAAAAAATTGGGAATGACTATAATGAATTTTATAGATAAAGAAACTTAGCCTGAGAGAAGTTAAGTGACCTACTCAGGGTAACAATGCCTGATAACACAGGGTAACACAGCTAGTAAGTGCCTAAGGCCAAATTCAAACTCAGGTTTTCCTGATTCCAAGGCCAGCACTCTATCCTCTATGAAACATAGTAGTAGTAGTAGTAGTAGTAGTAGTAGTAGTAGTAGTAGTAGTAGTAGTAGCGGCAGCAGCAGCAGTAGTAGTACTAGTAGTAGTAGTAGAAGTAGTAGTAGTAGTAGTAGTAGTAGTAGTAGTAGTAGTAGTAGTAGTAGTAGTTGTAGTTGTTGTTTTTAAACGATCATGTCTGACTCTCCCTGACCCCATTTGGAGTTTTCTTGGCAAAAATAAAGGAGTAGTTTGTCATTTCCTTCTCCAACTCATTTTACAAATGAGGAAACTGAGGCAAACAGAGTTAAGTGACTTACCCACACAAATAGTAAGTGTCTGAAGCCAGATTTGAACTCAAGTCTTCTTGACAACAGGCTGTGTTCTATCTACTGTGCCGCCTAGCTGATCTTCTATGATACCTCACTGTCTCTAAATCTATTTACCGTATGCAAGACAGCAGCAAACCCATGGAAACTGGACCAAGAACAGGTTTTCATTTCTTTTGGTAGAATTAAAAGCCAGAAAGGACCTTAGAGATAAGCTAGTCTAACTCTTTCCTTTTATAGAAGAGGAAATAGGTCTAGAGAAAAGAAAAGACTTAAAAATAGTAAGGAGGCAGATTGGTATAGTAGAAAGAGTACTCACTGCCTTTAGAGTACAAAGACCTGGGTTCATATCACACATCTGGTGCCTACTTACCTGTGTGAACATGGGCAACTTTTCTGTGTCTGATCTGTAAAATGAGGAAGTCTAGATAGACTTTGGGTTCCCTTCTAGATCAAAGCCAGGGTTCAAATCCAGATCTTTCCGTTCCAAAGCCAGCAATTTTTCTACTATACTGTGAATTTTCTTGCTTTGGCCAAACATATCTATCTCCCAGAGTCCTTCCTTCTGGTGATGAGCCTTTATTTCCTTAGCCAGGCTGGTCCTTTGACAGATGGTCTGTCTCTGGGCTTGGATTCCAAGCCTTTCTTGCCTAGGATGACCGGCCAGAGCTTCTGTACTCTCAGCATTGATCTAGCCCCATCCGGCACTGGGCTAGTAAGGCAATATAGGTCTGACGTTGACATTTCTGAATCTCCTTTGGAGCCCTGTAGGAACCTGCACTGCCTCCTAAACATTTGATACATTGCTGCATCCATACTGCATAGATTGTAAGTTTCTCCTAGTTTGTAAGTTCATTGAGGGCAAGAACCGCTTCCTTTCATCCTCTCCCAGAGCCTGCATAATGACAACTCATATTGACGTTAGTAGCCTTTATGTTTTTATAAAGATTCTAGCCTTGCAGCCCTGGGAGCTGAAATATTCTCCCCATTTTACAAGTGAAGAAACTGAGTCACAGAGTGGTTAAATGATTTACCCAGAGCCTTACTGCGTAAGTAAAAGAGTCAGATCTCAAACCCAAGTGCCTCTGACTCCCAGGTGCTCTTTCTATGATGCCACATAGCCCTTGTAAAGCTCCTAGTATTAGTATTAGTATTAAGCTCCTGACTTAATAAGTATTTGTTCAGTGATTGGATGCTAGATGTATGAAATAGAAATTTCAGCTAAGGCTCCTTTTGCTTTTGAGATTCTCTGACTTAGTTCTAACTCATCCTAGATTTACCTCCTTTAAACTTCAAAGGAGGAAGCCTTTGACCTGCACCTATTTCTGGGGCAGATAGAGAATTTAGAGAAGAAATTGGCTGCTCAGTACTTTAAGCCATCTTATTAAATTGTGAGCTTATTAGCAGGAAGCTGTACAGGAGATCAGATCTGGCAGATGGCTATGGACAAGTGGGGGAGGAACCTTGTTTAAATATTGGTTAATTTTCATTATGCAGAGACATCCAGAGACTTGGGTGGTTGATTAGAAACAACTCGTTTGTTGGTGTTCGGTGGGGGGGCCGGAGTGGAACTCTGATGTCCCTTTTCATTTGCCACGGACTCTGAAACAAACAATTGATCAGATACTAAGAGAGCGCTTTATTCATGGGGTCCCTCCAAGGCCTCTGCCAATTTCCCAAAGTCACTGCCGTCCTTTCAGTTGGAAGGGGGCAAGAATTCTGCTAGCTGTCTCGCTCTTGTCCTTTTCCCTTTTGTCTTTGTCCAGTCTACCCAGAAGCACTGCCGCCACCCCCAAGCCCCGCTACGTCTGGCTGCCAGGCCAAAGGCATTTTGCTTTCATAGGATTTGGAGCTAGAAGGACCTTTGGAGATCATGTAGTCTTACTTCCTCATAGGAAACTTGGGTTACAGTACTGGCCCTGCAAAACACACACACACACACACACACAACACACACACACACACACACACACACACACTGGGTGATGGCAGCAAGTGGTTTCTTACTCTTGTAAAATCAAGATACTCCTTCCACAACCTTCCTTACAGGTTGTTGTAAAGAAGGCACTTTGGACTTTCTAAACTTGAGCTGCTGTTGCTGATTATTTTTGATCCAGACCAGTGATTTCAGCCCTGGAAGGAGCTCCCAATATGGAAAGTTCCTCCTTTCATGCAGATAGGCAACTTGTCTGTAACTTGTAGCCTTACAGAGTTTCTTAAGGGCACTAAGAGGTTAAGCGACTTGTCCACAGTAATATAGCGAGGGTGTATCTTGGGTAGGATTTGAAACCAGATAGTCATCCTATTTCAAAGATTTAGATCTAGTCAGTACCTCAGATTGGATCCATATATAGTACAACCCCCACCTTTCATAAGAATGGAAACAGATTCCCAGAGAAATGAAATAATATAAATCTCCTACTCCAATCCATTCACTATGCAGCTGCTGACGTGATTTTCTTAAAGCTCAGGTCTGACCACATCACACTCCTACTCAATAACTTCAGTGGCTCCCTCTTACCTCCAGGCCTCTTCATCACCTGGCCCCTTCCTGCATTTCTAGTCTTCTAACACTTCACTGTCCTCAATTGTACTCTGTGATCCAGTGATGCTGGCTTCCTTGCTCTTACACTGCATCTCCAGACTCCATGCTTTTCAGTGGCCGGCTGTCCCCCTGCCTGGAATGCCCTCCCTCCTCGCCTCTGCCTTCTGGGTTCCCTGGCTTCTTTCAAGATTTCGCTCAGATGCTGCTTTCTTCAGGAGGCCTTTCCCATCTCCCACCCTCGCCTTCCCTCTGAGATCGATTTCTGCCTACACTGCCTGTATCTTGTATGTAACAAGTAGTTAATGAATGTGGGCTCCTTGAGGCCAGGGCCTGTGTGTTCAGTACTTAGCACTCAAAGCCTGGCATATAGTAGTCACTTAATAAATGCTCGTTGGTTGGTTGATTGACATGCTTGAGCTCAGACAGGCAGTGAAGAGCAAAGCCAGAAGTCTTCTCACTTCCCTGGCTTAGTGGCTAGTGCCCAGAATTTAGAGACAGGAAGGCATGGGTTCATAGGTCCACCCTTCCACCTGACTCTGTGGTCCTAGGCTTATTCTGGGACTCAGTTTCCTCCTCTGTAAAATGAAGGGTTTGGGTTCACTGGTCTCTGAGGTCTCTTCCAACTTTAAAGCAATGATCCTTGGACCTTGGACAAATCACTTAACCTTTTGGGGCCTCAGTTTTCTCATCTGTTAAGTTGGGCTGACAGACTTCTAAGGACTCTTCTAGCTTTAGGCCTCTGATCCTCTCAATGGGCCGCTATGCTGATTTCTGACACCAAGCCCAGTCTTCTTCATAACACCATTTTGCTTCTTTGATGTTCTTATTTCTGCTGCATTTTCCAGATGAGTCTTGAGTGACTCATAAGCTCATAATAATAGCCGTTCGTATTTATATAGCATTTCATAGTTTACAAAGTACTTTCACATAAAGTATTCCATTTGCTCCTCATGGAGTGGTATGGTGGGAAGAACACCTGCTCGGGAACCAGAGGACTGGACTCAGTTTCTGTTCTTGCCCCCTCCCTTTTTTTTGACCTGGGTAACTTTGCAAAAATTACCTCCCCTCTCTGGGGCTAGCTGGTAAATACGGGGGATGGACTAGATGTCCCCACTGACCTTTCCACCTCAAAACCTATGAAAATCTGGGAAAAATCTGCTCTGGTGGGACGGAGGCCCGTGAATATGATTTCTGTTCTATAGACGTGGATTCCAGATCTGTATCCAAAGCATAAAATTGTAGGCTGTTTCCCCCTCCTCACAACCATTTTAAAATTTTTCTTGAGAGAGGGGAAAAGCTGCACTAACTTACTTCTTCTTGAAAAACCAGTCACTGGGTCGGAAGGAATTTGGGCGCTAGATTTTTATCTCTTGGTAGTTTGGGGGTCTTCGTTTTTGTCACTTTAGAACTTCAAGGAACAATAGGATTTTACCTGTTCAAAACAAAACAAATTACCCAAATTCTTGACTCTTCTACCTTGAAATCTCTGATCCCATGAAAAACATGCTATGCTAGGGAGGTAGGCTGGTTAATATTATCTCTATTTTACAGATGTGGAAATTGAGGCTCAGAGAGCCCCTTTGTCCAAAATCTTACAGCTAATGGAAGTCAGGGGCAGGTAGGTGGTGCAGTGGATAGAGCACCGGCCCTGAAGTCAGGAGGACCTGAGTTCAAATCCAACCTCCGACACATAACACTTACTAGCTGTGTGACCCTGGGCAAGTCACTTAACTCCATTGCCTAGTCAAAAAAAAAAAAGACTGGAAGTCAGACCTGACTCCAGGGTAGTGTCTTTTCTAAAAAGGGGGCTGGTTCTGCTTACAACAGGGGTGGGGAACTTCCCTACCCCTGGCCTAGAATGTCAGAGTTGGGAGAGACCTTTGAATGCAAGTGGGTCAGAGCTGGGAGGGGACTTACCCAATCTAAGTCCAACCCTCTTATTTCACTGATGGGCTTCTGGTGACTCTGAGGGCCAGCGAGAAGTTAAGTGACTCATTCTAGAGTCTTGGCTTTAGAAACTCTTCTTCTTTCTCCCTCCATGCCCTCAGCATTCGGCACGTCATGTGCCGCTCCCGATTTATTATCTGTGTCACCTGATTTTTTGTTCACAGTTTATTTCCTTTCCTCAGCTCGTTAATCACCAAAGCCCTGGGAGCATCGCTGGTTGGCATGATGCCGGGTTCAACCCTAATATTCTTCCAGCTAAGTGGCAGCAAGCTTTCTTCAGCCCTGGTAGCAAAGTGGCGCTTCTGGGTAAGCTCTGATTCCTAGAGCACACCCAGTGCTCAAAAGGTCATGCGCCTTCTCTAGATTCCAAGGCATTTTCTTTTTGTTGAGGTGCCTTCAAACAGCAGCCTCTCTGGAGAGTCAGCCAGTCAGCACTGTGAGAGAAAGATCCTTAACCTGGGATTTAGGAGATCTGAGTTCTAATCTGGCCTGTGCCACTAATTCCCTATGTGACTTTGGATGAGGCACTTCTTTGTGAGCCACCATTTCTGCCTCTGTAAAACGTGGGACAGTCTCTAATTTCCCTTCTCATTTGGACTACATCATTGTCAGCATCCTCCTCCTCCTCCTGCTCCTCATCTCAGTCTTTCTCTGGTCTGGTACTCAGTCAGTGCTTATTAAATACTTGTAGACTGATTGCTTTAATTGAAGTTTGCAAAGCACTTTCTTCATGATAATAGCTTGTCTTTCAGCTTCATGAAAACCCTGTGAGGTAGGTAGTTCAAATATCATCTCCATTTTTTTGCTGGGGGGGGGTTAGGTAATGGGGTTAAGTGACTTGCCCAGAGTCACACAGCTAGTAAATGTTATGTGTCTGAGGCCGGATTTGAACTCAGGTCCTCCTGAATCCAGGGCTGGTGCTCTATCCACTGCGCCACCTCACTGCCCCTATCATCTCCATTTTACAGATGGGGAAACTGAGGTTCACAGAAGCAAAATGGTCACATTGTAGAATTTGAACCCAGCCCTCCTAACCCCATGGCTCCCACTGTTTACACTACGCAGTGCTGCTTCTGAACCTATAATTTGCAGGAAAGTTGGATGTGCTGAACTGTCTTCTCCTGAAACACTTGAAAAAAAAAAGATAACCTAAATTTTTGATGCCTTAAAAGCCTAGTGAAGGGCTGAGTGATAATTAAGTTTTTCTTCCCCTGTTATTGGCTGAGTAATCCAATAATTGCAATAATTTATTTTCACGCACTAGCAGAATCCTGAGGGCCGCTCCCATTCCCGCTTTCTGAAGTTGTGATTAGTTGTTCCTTTCATGAGGGAAGGAATAGGAAACAATCTGGTCTGAAGATAGACTCAAGATTCATAGACCAGCCAGAATTCATTAGCGGCAGATAAGGAGACGTGTGTCAGGGGGAAGATACGATTTGGTCAATTCCGATATCATGGAAGAGAGAGGTTTGCAGCTCAAGCAAGCCTAACAGATTTTCTGACATCAACAACGTGCAGCAATGGGGTATTGTGTGAAGGCTTGAAGTCAAGGTTCAAGTCCCAGGTCCCCCCACTTGCTAGCAATGTGACTTTGAGCAAGTTTCTTCCTCCCTTCTCAGCCTCAATTTCTTTATCTGTCAGTTAAGGAGATTAGATGGACCCTCAAATTACCTTCCAGCTCCAAAGGTCTAGAATGACCAAATATCCCACAATTCACTTCAACCTGTCTCTTCTTAGTGTGAACTAAGAAGTCACTTAACTGCCCTGGGGCTGTTTCCTCACCTGTAAAATGAGTGGGTTGGCCTAGAGGACGAGATTCTTTGAATTTATCTGGATACATTTCCCCCTTCACCCCCCAAATCAGAACATTCTTAGCTTTCTTCCAAGCCCAGCTGCGGTGGCACCTCCCGCATGAGGCATTGCCTGATCGTTTCAGTTAATAGCACACTCTCTTGAAATTACTGTGTGTTACTTTGTATGGAATTGTGGTTACGTACTTGCATACGTGGGCCATTCAGTAGAATATAAGCTCCTTGAGGGCAGGCACTATTGTGTTTGTCTTTTGTCTTTGTATCCCCACTGCCTGGCAAGTGTGGTATGGGCCAGTACTCCACAATGCACATGCAGATATGTGCTCTTTCATTCATTCAATAAATATTTAAGAGTCTACTCTGTGTTAGGCAATGTACTTGGCCCTCGGGTAGAGAAAAAGATTAATCAGATACATTCTCTGTGCTCATAATACCAATAGCTGACATTTTTCTGATGCTTCATGTATGGGTTATTGTTCAGTCATTTCAGTCGTGTCCGACTCTCTGTGACCCCATTGGGTGTTTTCTTGGCAGAGATACTGGAGAGGTTTGTTATTTCCTTCTCCAGCTCATTTTATGGATGAGGAAACTGAGGCAACCAGGGTGAAGTGACTTGCCTAGGGTCACACAGCTAGTAAGTGCCTGAGGCTGGATTTGAACTCAGGAAGATGAGTCTTCCTGATTCCAAGCCCAGTGTTCTGTGCACTATGGTGCCACCTGGCTGCACATATGTATGCTTACAAAGCCCTTTTTGGAGTGACCTCGTAATCATTGCATTGGAAGGAACCTCAGGGGTTGTGTAGGGATTCCCTCCACAGCATCTCCCCATGGAGGTTTAACCTCTGCTGGGAGACATTTAATGATAGAACTGCCTTGAGAGAGGGAGAGGGAGGACCCTCATTGTCAGGAAGGTTTTACTCATGGAGCCCAAGCTCTCTACTGTTTCTCCTTATTCTTCTTCCTTCTGGGGCTTGGCAGAGTCTTGTCTTTCTTCTACACAGGCCCCCCTTGTCCTCTCACTCCCAATCTTCTCTACTCCAGGCCAAACAACCCCACTTCCTTCATCTCATCGTTGTATGTCCAAGTTTCCAAGTCACTCATCATTCTGGTTCCTTTCCTTTGGCCATACTGCAGTCTGTGGTTGTCTTTCCTAAAAGGCCGCCCCCAGACTGGATGCTCACAACAGTCCTGTGAGGTGAGCAGTTGTCCCTATTTTACAGATTAAACAAACTGAGACTCAGAGGTGGTAAGTGACTTGAACAAGGTTACACAGTCATTGTCAGAGCTGGGAATTTGGAGCCTAGAGAAGATATCTAGAAGGCACACAAAGGCACGTACTGATGAGTATGTAAAATAGAATACAAAGTGCTGTGAGATCGGCTGAAAGTGAGACCATATCTAGCTTGAGTGGCAGGGATGGAGGACGCTATGATGAAGGAGATTGAAGGTGGAGTAGCCTTTCTTTTCAGCAAGCTGTTTGTTTGTTGAGCACCTACTAGGTGCCAGGCACAGAATGAAGTGCTGGGACTGATGGGTAGTTTGCTTTAATTAAGGCTTGCAAAGCACTTTCTTCATGATAACGTCTTGTCTTTGTTTCCTTGATGATCTGTGAGGTAGGTAGTTCAGGAAGTAAAGCAGTCACACAGAACCACCAAATGAAATAGTCCCCTCAGAAAGCTTACATTCTAGCAGGCGGGACCATAAAAAGTGCACACAAAAGAAATATGTGTATGTGTGTATGTGCGTGTGTGTGGTGTGTGTGTGTGTGTGTGTGTGTGTGTGTGTGTGTGTGTGTGTGTGTGTGTGTGTGTAGGGACAGAGGATGCTAATAAGGCTGAGTGTATAAGGGGGGAGCTGGGTTCAAGAAAGGCCCAGATGGAAGGAAGGGGCCCTCGAGCTGAGCCTTAAACATTGTTGTTGTTCGTCCTTCGCTCTTCGAGAGGACCAATGACGTCAGGAGGGTGATGTCTTGACTTGCCAGTGAGTTGGATGTAAGTGAGGCAGAGCCCTGAAAAGAATTAGGGACTGTAAGAAGCAGAAGTGAAAGGGAGAGAGGGCTCTGAGCATGAATATTGGGGAAGAGTGAAACAGGCAGGGATGGCATGGCTGGGGCTGGGCTGAGTCATGTTGCTTCTTCTTGTCCCAGGCTTTGATCTAAACCTCGAGGCAAAGCTCTTCAGCCTTGGTGAGACATGTCCTGGGTAAGACAGGAAACCAGACACCCTGGTAGAAATTGGTGTGCCCCAAGATCTCACTTCTCTTATTCACAGCTATTACATATGGCTTTGATGACTTTCCCTGCTTCTACTTAGTAGAACTGGACCTTGTCATTGCAGTTTATATTTTCCCCTTAGGTGTCCAGGGTGCGGTAGTCTTTGTACAGCCGAGGAGAATCCTGTGCCCCATGGAAAGAGCCCTGGACTTCGAGTCAGCTTACCTAGGTTCAATTTTTTACTCCACCGCTTACCAGTCTTGTGACCCTGGGCAAGTAGGGTCACTAATCTGAGCCTCAGTTTCCTCCTCTGTAAAATAGGTGCAAAAACATTTATATACACTGTCTCTTTTAAAGAGTTGTTTTGAGTACCAAATGAGAACATCCATAAAGTGTTCTGTGATCCTTTAGGTGCTATAAAATATCAGCTAATAGTACTTTAGCATTTCAAAGCTCTATCTGTATGTGTGTGTATGGTGTTTCTCCCAAAAGAATGGAAGTTTCTTGAGGGCAGGTTCAGTTTTCCTTTTCTCTTTGTATCCCCGGTGCCCAGCACCATGCCTGGCAACGTGGTAGGTGCTTCATCAATGCTTGTTACTTTCGTGATTGTTTGTGTTTGTGTATTGTATATGATTCCCCTCCCCCCCCCCCAGGCCTTCCTTTGCCCAGTAGAATGTAAGATCCTCCAGGGCAGAGACTGGTTCATTTGTCTTTTAGTCTTAGAAGCCCACACAGTACCTGGCAGGTGATAGGTGCATACTGACTGGCCCGTGCCTTTTGTCTGAGTGAACGCTTCCAGATTGCTTCCACACCTCAGATGCTTTGGCTGAAGACGCTCACTCTAGCGGCCGGTATTTCGGTAACGAGCCTCTCCATCTTGAGCTGGGGCTCAGATGACCCACACAGTCTGTCACTGCGCCCGTACTGGAAGCTTTTTTGGCCGATGGACCCACTTCAATTCCACCATTGACTGGCATGAGAGCCGTTTAGCCAGTCTGGTGCTTTGTCTCCACCCCCTCCCACCAGGAACCCACCACATCCCTGCCTAAAAGAGCGATCAACCCAACTGTCATCCAAAGATCCACCGGCCTCAGCTTCCCTGGTGGCAGGGATTACCGGCCAGTGTCATATATCCCAGGCTGATTTCACCTCACTCCCCATCCATTCCATCTACTGCCTTTGTATATAGGCTGCTTCTCATTCAGAAGCATCCAAGGATGAGGCAGTGTGGTACAGTAGAGTCAGAGAACCTGAGTCCAAATCCTGACCTTGCCACTTACTAGCTGTTTGACCTTGGGCAAGTCACTTAATGTCCTTGGGTCTCAGTCTCCTCATCTGCAAAATAAAGTGGTTGCACCATTTGGCCCCCAAGAGCGTGGGACATTCTTTTCATATCTTTGAGTCGCCTATCTCCCTTCAAGGCTTAGCTCAAGTGTTAAGTCCCTCAGACACCTTTCCTGATTCCCCCAGCTACTAGCATCTCTCCTTTAACCCCCCTCTCCCATGGCTTTGTACTTATTTTATATCTACTTGCCTATGTGCATTTTGTATCCTTTCTGGAGAATGTATCCTGTGTTTGGTTGAGTATTCTTCCCCTAACCATAGATCTGAAAAGTATTTCTACTTTCCTCTGTTGTTTTTTTTTTTAATGATGCCCCCTTTTAGGGGCAGCTAGGTGGTGTAGTGGATAGAGCTCTGGCCTTGGAGTCAGGAGGGCCTGAGTTCAAATCCAGCCTTGGATTTGATACTTACTAGCTGTGTGACCCTGGGCAAGTCACTTAACCCTGATTACCTCACCAAAAAAAAAAGAGCAATAAATGTTTCTTCATAGATTAAATGAATGAATGAGCAAACTTGTTAAAAAAAATGATGCCCCCCTTTTTCATGTAGGTTATATATCCTTTGGGAGTTTATTGTAGTATATGGTGAAGAATGATGATCTATACCTATTTTCTGCCAAACTGCGTTCTAGTTTTCTCAGCAGTCCTTGCAAATACGGAATTCTTCTTCCAGTTGTTTGTGTTCTTGTGTCTATCAAACACTGCCTGGGCAGACTGTGTTCCGATAGCTTCTGGATCTTGCCTATTTAATCTGTTCCACTGATCGGCTTTTCTATTTTCTGAGCAGTGCCAAACAGTTTTGATCACTACTCTAGAATGTGATTTGACACCTGGTCACGCTATGCCCTCTTCTTCCTATTCTTTTTGACATTCAAGACCTTTTGTTCTCCCTCCTAATGAATTTTGTGATTTTGTTTAGCCCTGTAAAGTGGTCCCTGGGTAGTTTTGGTTGGTCTGGCACTAAATTCAGAGGCTGTCTTCTTTCTCCCAGACCTCTTGCTTCTTCTGACTTCCCTCGTTTTGTCTACGACACCACCACTCACTCGGTCTCCCACGTGTGAAACTTTGCGGTTGTCTTTGAATCAACCCTCTCCCTCCCCCCTCTCGGCCAACCAATCGCTGAGTCCTGTAGATTTCCCCTCTGTGACGTCTCCTGTACTTGTCTTCTCCTCCCTATTCTCACTCCCACTGCACTTGAATAGGCCTTCATTACCTAAATTATTGAATTAGCCTCCTAGCAAGTCTTCCTGGCTCTATTGTCTCCAGCTCTGCTCCAATCTGTCCTTCATGCAACTGATTATTGAATGAATAAATGAATGAATGCACTCGTCTGACTAATCAGTGAATACATGATGCAAATGTCTGATGAATGAATGAAAAAGCATTTGTTAGGTGCTTAATATGTGCAAAGCATTGTGCTGAGTATATATGTGTGTGTGTATATATGTGTGTGTGTGTGTGTATATATATATATATATATATATATACATATATATATATCGAGAGAGAGATAAATAGATATAGATATGTTGCTCTTCTATTTAAAACAATTTTAAAGGGTTCCTTCTTGGATAGAGCTCTAACTACCTCGTCTAATATCCAGAGTCCTCCATAATCTGAACACTACCTCTCCAAGCTTATCCAACGTCACTTGGATATGCTGTTTTCTTCTGTCACACTGCCACCACCTTGGCACAGGCCCCCATCACCTCACACCTGGATTGTTCTAATAATCTGTGGGTGGGTCTCCCTTCCTCAAGTCTCCCCCGCCCCAGTCCAGTCCATTCTCCACTCAGCTGCCAAACTGTTGTCCCGAAGATGCAGGTCTGACCATGTCATCTCTACTCCACCTGCACTCAATAAAAGCTAGTCTCTCCCTATTACCTTCAGGATCAAATATAAATTCCTCTGATTGGCTTTTAGAGCCCTTTACATGCTGGCTCCTTCCTACCTTGCTGGGCTTTTTACACTTTATTCCTTCCATGTATTTATTTTTTAATGTAAATAGTTTTTTAAAATTTTTTCCAATTACATGTAAAGATAGTTTTCAGCATTCATTTTTTACGAGATTTTGAGTTCCATTTTTTCTCCTTCCCTCTCCCCCCTCCCCAAGACGGCAAGCAATCTGATATAGGTTATACATTCCGTGTGTTTATAATGCAGTGACATTTCACAGACTGTACCTGCTTTTGGTGGATTACTCCCAAGAACTGAGATTACCTCCATGCTAAGATGAGGCACTGGAGGATGGTGGAGGAAGCCTGGCTTTTTCTTCTTCGTTGCCACCGCGGATGAATTGAGAACAGTGTAGGGGCCATAACTAAGCTGGTGATGGTCCACTGACCACCCTTGGAGTCTTATATCCATTTCTGCACATCCCATTTTAGGAAGGATGTTTCTAAGCTGGAGAGTGTCTGGAGAAGGGTGACTAGGATAGTGAGGGTCCTCAAAGATCATGCCTAATAGTGAAAATGATAGCTAGCGTTTATAGCGCTCAGCACAGTGCCTAATAAATGCTGTTGGCTGACTAATTAGGGGCACCTTAAAAATTAGCAAAGCACGTTACACATGCTATCACATGTTAATCACATATGTTATACTGGGTTATTGATATGTTAATAGGATATCACAAGTAATGACATGTTAACATATGTTATCATATTTTTGTCTTTACAGCAACCTTGTGAGGTAGCTGCTATGATTATTTCCATTTTATAGATGAGGTAGTCAAGGCAGAGAGAGATTAAGTGACTTGCCCAGGACACATAGCTGGGAAGTGTATGAGGCTGGCTTTGACCTTGGGTCTTCCTGATGCCCAGTCTAGCACTCCATGTGCCTTACAAGCACCTAGCTGCCATATGAGGATTTGTTGAAGGAACTGTGGCTGTTTGCCTGAAGAACAATTCCAACCAAGTCATGCCTCTGCTTAAGAAGCTTTGCCTTTGGGATAAATTCCATTCAGAAAGCATTTGCAAGCACCTACTAGGTGCTAGGCACTGTGGTAGGTAGCAGAGAAATAAAGACAAAAACAAAGTAGCCCTTACACTCAAGGAGCTTATATTCTACCCGGGGCAGGCAGAGGATGAAATGTGTTATAAAGTACGTAAATTAAAGCTATATGGTATGTAGAGTAATTGGGGGAGGGGGAAGCATTTACCCATAGCAGGGATCAGTAAAGCCCTTATGTAGGAGAACTGAGCCTTGGGGATTTCAACAGGTGGTGGTAAGGAGAGAGGACGTCCTCGGCAGGGGAGGATGGCTGGTGCAAAGGCAGAGACAGGAGATTCAGTGCTGTGAAGGGAGTACAACAAATAGACTAATTTCAGTGGAACAGAGAGTTCTGATGGGAAGTAAATCAGACTGGAAAGATAGGTTGGAGCCAGAATGGGAAGGATTTTAAATGCCAAACAGATGAGTTTATATTTTCTCCTAGGGGCATTTAGTGAGCCACGGAAGCAGCTTGAGTCAGGGAAAGCCACAGTCAGACCTGTGCTTTAAGAATCTCAATTCGCATCCATTGGTGATGGGGGAGACTGGACGTGGGGAGGCCAAGCAGGAAATATCTGCCATGGTCCAGGCAAGTGGGGGCAATGGCTCGGACTAGAGGAGGGGCTGTCGTGGACAGAGAGAAGGGGAGGCAGATGAGAAAGGGGAAGCACACTTCCTGAAGGTAGGTTAATACAACTTGGGGACTGATTGGATGTAAGGTTTCAACCTTCTTCCTTTGACATGTTGATCCTTTCACCGGCTGGCTCCAGCCCACCTTTCCAGTCTCATTTCATATCTCTCCCCCTCAAATACTATATTTCAGCAAATTGGCCTATTTGTTGTTTCTTCTGTATGATGTCCCTTCCCAGGCCTCCATGTCTATGAAGAGACTATTCCTTATGTCTGGACTTTTACTCAGCCTTTTGGAATTCCTGGATTCCTTCAAAGCTCAGTTCAGGCACCATATCCCACCTAAGGCCTTTCCTTTGAGCCTCCGTCTTGTCTTCTTCCTGTAATTACTTTGTATTTATTTTCTATATAATATATAAAATATGTATTATAATACTATATGCCAATATATACTAATGTATATATATATAATGATATGTGTATTATATACACACACACATATAGGAGAGATGAGCCTTGGGGATTTCAATTATATATTATATATGTGTGTGTGTGTATGTATATGTATATATGTATGTATACACACACACACCACACACACACACATATAGTTAACAGGATTTTACTGAGCCAATCTCTAACCTGAGAATGACAAAACAGCAGGCCAGAAACAAAACGCCAGTAATCAGGTAGTGGTTTAATTAATTAGCTTCATTATGAGGAACAGATTTGCAAATTGGGAATTCTCCTGATCAGAATTCCACCTTGCTGAAGTGAAGACAGAGATTATACACATAAATCACCAGTGGGAATGGAGGGGAGAAGGTGGATTACAAACAGTCATTTCCCAGGGCTAGAGTGGTTTCCCAAGACAAGCCCACGAGTGGAAGACGATACAATTCTGGTCAAGTCGTTGGGAGGAGTTACTTGGTGGGTCACAGGACCAGGGTTCTGTGCTGGGAACAGGTTCTACAGTCTTTGATTCTCTTCACTTAAGTCTACAGGCACAAGAATGCAGTGATTGTGAGAACATTGTTAAGGTTTTGACTGATCATTTCAAGCTGCGTTGTGAGCTTCCAACTCATTAGTCAGAAGAGGCAATTCTGAAAAATCTAAGTTCTTTGTATATTCATTACATATATTATATCAATTATTATGAAAATCATAATGTCCTTCACTATATGTATATGCACATAAATACATACATATATAGCTATATCTATATTGATCTCTCAGTAGAACATAAGTTGCTTGAGAGCAAAGGTGGCTTCATTGTGTTTTCGTATCCTCGGTGTCTAGCATGGTGCCTTGTACATAGCAGGTGCTTGGTAAATGCTTGTTGAATTGAGAAGAAAATACCCAGGCAACTCAGACAGCTCTAGAGTTGTCTTCAAAATTTTGAAGAGCTGTCAGATTGGAAAATGGATTAGATGTATTTCACTTGACCCCAGAGGGCAGAGCTAGGGGCAATGAGTGAAAGTTTCGTGGAAGCCAATTTAAACTTGATTTCAAGGAAAAAAAAAACCAACTTGGTAACATTAGAGTGAATTCTTCTTCATTGGAAGTATGATTACAATGCTCTAAATCACTATTGATTAGAGAAATGCAAATCAAAACAACTCTGAGGTACCACACCACACCTATCAGATTGACCAACATGACAAAACAGGAAAATGATAAATGTTGGAGAAGATGTGGGGAAATTGGGACATGAATGCATTGTTGGTAGAGCTGTGAATGGATCCAACCATTTTGGAGAGCAATTTGGAACTATGCCCAAAGGGCTATAAAAATGTGCATACCCTTTGACCCAGCAATAGCACTTCTAGGGCTATATCCCAAAGAGATCATACAAATGGGAAAAGGACCCACATGTACAAAAATATTCATAGCAGCTCTTTTTGTGGTGGCAAAGAATTGGAAATTGAGAGGATGCCCATAAATTGGGGAATGGCTGAGCAAGTTGTGGTATATGGATGTAATGGTATACTATTGTGCTATAAGAAATGATGAGCAGGCTGACTTCAGAAAAACCTGGAAAGACTTATATGGACTGATGCTGAGTGAAGTGAGAAGAACCAGGAGAACGTTGCACACAATAACAGCCACGTTGTGTGGTGACTAACTTTGATAAATTTAGCTCTTCTCAGCAATGCAAGGATCTAAAACATCTCCAAAGGCCTCATGATGGAAAATGCTATCCACATCCGGAGAAAGAACTATGGAGTCTGAATGCAGATCAAAGCAGACTATTTGCTCTTTTTTTCTTCCGTTTTGTTTTGTTTCCTCTTTCTTGTGGTTTCTCCTATTGGTCCTAATTCTTACTTACAATATCACTAATGTGAAATATGTTTAATAAGAATGTATATGTAAAGCCTATATCAGATTGCATGCCATCTTGGGGAGGGAAGGGGAGAGGGAGGAGGAAAAAAATTTGAAACTCAAAAGCTTTATGGAAGTGATTGTTGATAAATCAAAATAAATTAATAAAAAAAATTTTTTAAGAAAGTATAATTACAGTGCAGCCTCAAGGCCACTTGTGGCCCTCTAGGTCCTCAAGTATGGCCCTTTGACTGAATCCAAACATCCATGAACCACATGTGGCCTCGAGGCTGCAGGTTCCCCACCCCCGATATAAGAGCTCCTGTCCCAACTCCACTGATGAGCTGGGTCCAAAGAGCTTGCTACTGTGCCTGTTCAGAGCTCAGTGAATACCCTTTTGGAGTCAGGGATATATGTCTTTTGTAATACCATAATGCATGAGCCCCCATCAGTGTGCTTCTTGTCATGGATATTGGTTGAGAAACATTGTCAACCAAGCTTAAGTAGCTTCTGGAAAGGGATATTTACTAAAGCAGTATAATTGGTACAAAACATTCTTTTCCCTCCCCCAGCCCTGCCTGTCTGTGATACACTTTCCCACCAGTTCATATAGAGTCCAGGGGAAAGTAGGATCAAGTTTAAAGAACACGTATGGCAAAAGGGTAGCACAGTTCCTGGTTGCTTGGAGTCCTTTTCTGTCCTTTGTGGGGTGCTAATGAAGTTCCCCTAAGGCATGGAGTAGTTTCTTTGCTGGGCTTCTTGTGGAGCTATAAATCCATTTCTAGTCTTTCCTTTGTTACTAATGCATATAATTCTATCAGCTGATCCAGGGGCACTGCTAGGATATCATTGTGGGAGACTGACAGAGCAAAATCCTCTAAACCTTTCCAAGATTGCAAAGTTTTTCTCTGGCCAGAAGAGAGAGGGGAGAGGAAACTCAGGCTAAGATTCTTCTTTTCCCTCAAGTGGTTTCTCTTCAGGTTTTTTTTTTTTAAACAGGATGCTACACTTGCTCCAGTCTCTAGAATAATCCTTGTTCTAAGTTAGCATAACATTTTATAGATGACCCTAAGGACATGACCACGTTTCCTCAGGAACAGCATTCCTGATCTGGAGCTTTTTACACTTAGTCTAAAGCCTTAGACTGAATGATCAGTTGAAATGAAAGCCTATGATTGATAATAATTGATTAAGACTTGTTCTCAATTTGTTAAGGTATCAGGGCATTTTACCCCTCAACTTTAACTATAATGGGTGACTCAATTAGCCTCACTCTTATAGAGGTCTTCGAGAAAAGGCTAGATTAGCCATACCTCAGGCCTACTGATTATTAAGATTTAGAGCTAGAAAAGACTTTTAAGACCATCTAATCTGACTCTTTCAATTTCCCCTTCTTTTACAGAAGACGAAATTGAGGTCAAGAGAAGGTAAATGACTTGCCTAAGGTCACACGACTAATATATGGCAGTGTTGAG
Organism: Phascolarctos cinereus; assembly: GCF_003287225.1. Classification (NCBI taxonomy): domain Eukaryota; kingdom Metazoa; phylum Chordata; class Mammalia; order Diprotodontia; family Phascolarctidae; genus Phascolarctos; species Phascolarctos cinereus. Next base: position 374,372,505 of record NW_027556098.1, on the reverse strand, counting down.
ATTTGAACCTAGGGCCTCCCAGTTCAAGCCAACACTATCTCCACTGACCTTTTATCAGGTTGTAGAGGGAATTCCTCTCCAAGTATAGGTTGCATCCAAAGGACTTTAAGGGTACTGCCATCTTAGAGATTCTGTTGTAGTAATGGTAGTAGTTGTTGTTATTAGTATGGTGGTGGTAGTAGTAGTAATAGTAGTAGTAGTAGTAGTAGTAATAGTAGTAGTTATTAGTATGGTGGTAGTAGTAGTAATAATAGTAGTAGTAGTAGTAGTAGTAGTAGTGGTAGTAGTAGTTATTAGTATGCTGGTGGTAGTAGTATTAGTAGTTGTTATTAGTATGGTGGTGTTAGTAGTCGTAGTGATAGTAGTAGAAGTAGTGGTAATAAAAGACATGTCCTTATCAGCCTTCCAGTCATCTCCATTCTGTCTGTCCCTAATAACAGGCTTGGCAGGTAACTTTGGCTATATTAACATGTGATTGTATTTTCAAGGCAAGAGAGATGCAATGTTGTGTATTGAATAAAGGACCATTCGCCTTGGAGGGAGTGGAATGTCTCAAGAGAGGAACAGCAGAAGACAGGTTCGGCTATCTAGGCTGCAGTGTCTCAAGGCGGGGTGATTAGAGCTAGGTCATGGAGGGCTTTCCATGTATTTGTCCCTACAGATCTCAGGGAGCCCGTGGAGCTCATGGAGCAGAGGAGGGATGGAAGGAGATCTGTGTTTTAGGAATATTATCTTGGCTATTGTGTGGAGGACAGATTGCAAAGGGAAGAAATGGGAGGCAGTCTCAGTGAGGAGGCTACTCCATTAGTCCAGGTGAAAGATAATGAGAGCCTGAACAGGAGTGGTGGCTGAATGAGTTAAGAGTAAGGGATGGATGGGAGATGTCCTCTGCCTTTGGTCACTTAGGGCCCACGCCATCCTGTGGCTGGACTGTTCTGTCAAGGAACATTTCTCCTAGTTTGGCTCCTGGCTCTCTCCAAGACACAGCTCATGACCTTTGCTGGGAAGGTGATTACAAATAATTAAGATGCCAGCCCTTTTGGCCACATTAGAGGTCAAACTCATCACTATGATGGAGGTTTGACTATGACATAAGAGCAGGTCTGGTTTCTGTCAGGCATTCCAATGACTAATAATGATTATAGCTGATATTTATAAAGCACTTCGAGATTTGTAAAATGCTTTACATACATTCTTTTAAGCCTTAGAAAGATTTTATGAGGCTGATTGGACAGATGTTATTACAACCCCCTTTTGCAGATGAAGAAACTGAGTCCCAGAGATGTTGAGTGATTAGACCTTGGGGTCAGAGATGGAATTCAAACTCAGGTCTTTGACTGTCCTCTCTAGCCCTCTCTCCACTGAGCTGCGTCATCCCAAAAGGTAAATGCAGTTGAGAGAAATGTTCCATTTTGGTGAAAAGCCTGTTTTAAGATTCTCTTGCTGAGCCCCTTGGACAGCGCAGCGGGCCACTGAAGGGATGTGCTTGGTTGCCATGGGAAGCCTTCCTCCTCTCACTCACATTCTGCTTTGCTTTTGGAATAACGTGTTCCTTTCTTTGGAATGAACATTGGAGCCGAACTTGGCTAATTATCATCTCCCCAGCCCTCTGACTGTCACTCTTACCTGAATAGCTCTGTCTCCCACTTCTCAGTAAAGTATTCACTGAAGCTATTCAAGGGGGGTTTCAGCTTAGCTGCTGGAGTCTGCTAATGTGTCCATAAGCCTCTAATCTTAATGAGTCTCCCTCCTTTTCCCCCTTTCCCTCCCTTCCCATTCTCACAGGAGCCTGAGGCAGGATTTGAACCCAGGTCTTCCTGACTCCAACTATTCCACGATGCCTCTTCCCGTCTCTCTCCCAGCCGTAGAAAAAGCAGAGCGATGTGGCGGTGGTGATAGCCTGTGCTCTTGGGCCTCACAATGAGCTGAGACAGGGGGATGCTGGAGCCAGCTCCAAACTACTCGAGAGAGCCCATTGTTAAATTTTCAGTGTGAGCAATTACAAACTAGCACGTGCTACACATGGGGGCTCGATTTGTTGTTTTTTTCATTTTTAGAAATGAGAAAGTGGTGGGAAAATGCCAATAATACAGATTAATCTTAAAAGCTAGTCAGTTGACATCTTTTCCTCTTTTTGGAGAGCCGGTTGTTAAACATTTACCAGCGTGCCACTGCGCTTTGGTCATTTTGTGCCAATGTTATCACCCGATTTTATAGATAAGGAAACTTAAGGGCAGAGATGATAGTATCATAAATTTAGAGCTGGAAGGGATGGTAGAGGTCATCTAATCCAACTCGCCCCTAAGTCCAAACTAAAAGCGTACCTCCTATAGGAAGCCTTCCCTATCTGTCTTAATTCCAGTGCCTTCCTTCTGTTAATTCTTTCCTATTGGGCAGCTAGGTGGCACAGTGGATGGAGTGCCAGTCCTGGATTCAGGAGGCCCTGAGTTCAAATCCAGCCTCAGACACATAACACTTACTAGCTGTGTGACCCTGGACAAGTCACTTAACCCCATTGCCCAGCTACCCCCAAAACATTTCCTATTTATTCTGTGTATGGCTTGCTTTGTATATATTTGTCTGCATGTTATCTCCCCTGTTTGATTGTAAGCTCCTTGAGGGCGGGACTGTCTTTTGCCTCTTTTTGTATCCCCATTGCTTAGCACAGTGCCTGGCAAATAGTAGGCACTTAATAAATGTTTTATTGATTGATTTTCACAGGTGAGGGAACTGAGTCATAGGGAAATGAAGTGGCTTGCCTGCCCGGGGCCACCCAGGTATGTCAGGCCTAGTAAATGTCACTCATACTTGGATCTTTCAGATTCAAAGATCAGTGCTCTTTCAACTACACCACCCTACTGAATTGTTCGTCCTTCCTTCTCAAAGAGGACGGATGACATCAGGAGGGTGATGTCCTGACTTTCTGTGAATTATATGTAAGTGAGGCTGAGCTGTGTAAAGTCATCAGCCTCACTCTTTCCTACAGAGTCGTTGGGATCCAGGGGCAAGACATAGGTCAGGATGACTGGCGATGGCCCCGGATGCAGTGGGAGACCCTGGCCTTGCTAAGCTGAGGGCTTTCCAAGGTCTCAGTTTTCCTGAAATACCCTCAAAACAAAAGCCTTGTGTGCCCTCAGGGCGGGGAAGGGCTCTTTGTCCTAAGGCCCAGAGGAGGTCACACAAGCTAGTGACTGAGCCTGGTGCCATGCTGCGTCCATGCTAACTTCCGTTCTAGCCCAACCTCAGTGTGAGGAGAGTGGTTCATCCTCTGTTGCAATCAGTCTTTTTAAAAGAATGTCAACTGTTTCTTAGAGCAATAAGTGACCATGAATGACTATTGGTCTGAGTGGAGTATTCTGACTTTCTCCTGGTGGCACTAGCTTATGTTTCTGTGGGACTTTATGCCATATAGAGTAATTCCCAAAGCATGATTCTGGGGAGGGGCCATTAATAGAATTGGTCTCAGCCCCCTTTTACAGATTGTTGTTGTTATTCAATCATGTCTGACTCTCTGTGACCCCATTTGGGATTTCCTCGGCAAAGATATTGGAGTGGTTCGCCATTTCTGTCCCCAGCTCATTTTACAGATGAGGAAACTGAGGCAAAGAGGGTGAAGTGACTTGCCCAGGGTCACCCAGCTAGTAAGTGTCTGAGGCCAGATTTGAACTGAGGAAGATGAGTCTTGGTGATTCCAAGACTAGCACTCTATTCACTATGGCGCCACCTAGCTACCTTTTGTCAAGAAAACCCCAAATGGGGTCACAAAGAGTTGGACGACAACTGAAATGATTGAACAACAGCAACCCTTTTACAGATTAGGAAAGCGAAGCTCCAGAAAGGAAATGCCTTAGCTCAAGGCAAGAGCACAGCAGCCCTGGGGCTGGAGCTGTGATCCTCGGATTTCAGGTAGCTGCTCTACCTGAAACACCAGGGTGATGTGTTACTAACTTGGAATGGGCTGCCAGTTGACATGGGAAAAGTCCTCTCTCCCTTCTCAGCTGGTGGGTGTTATGATGGAGAATAGGTTCAGTCCTCTGGGGAAGAAAAAGCCAAACTGGACTAATGGTCTGTCCTCTTGCTAATCTCCCAATCCTATAATTCTCACTTGGAAAATCTGATTGTTTCCCACTATTTTGGAGCCTGAATAGCAGAGGTCAGAGGGATGCTTTATATTAGAGCCTGGTACTCAGAGCTGGACCATATTTCCTGAAGTCATTCAGGCCCGGGCAAGGCTTTGCCTTGCTTTGTAAGAGACAGTGGCATGGAGCAGCTAATTTGGGGATGGAGTCAGGAAGACCAGAGTTCAAATCCAGGCTTAGGCACTTACTAGCTGTGTAACACTGGGCAAATTACTCAGCCCTCTTTGCCTCAGTTTCCTCATCTGTAAAATGAGGATAATAATAGCACTTGTTTCTGAGGATTATTGGAGGATCAAATGAAATAGCAGTTATAAAGTACTTAGCACAGTGCCTATAAATGCTAGCTACAATGATGATGGTGGAGGAGGAGGACAGGTACCAGATGGAATTTCCAGAATCACAGAATTGGATAGGATTATTAGCACAACCTTTATGTGAGCAAGAATCTCTTCTGCATCCTGTCTGGCAAGTGCTCACTGGCCTTTGCTTGGAACTTTCTCAAGAGGAGGAATCTACTTTGTGCCCAGATATTCCAGGCTCCTTTGAGAAAGCTCTGAGTATTAGGAGGTTTTTCCTGTTATTGAACGTATATTTGTTTCTCTGTGATTTCCACCCACTGAATCTATATCATTCTACCCTCGGGTCAGGAAGAAGAAGTCTAATTTCATTCCTGGGTGTCAACCTCCAAAAATCCGAAAATGCAGCTCTCGTGTCCCTACCTAAATCTTCTCATCTCCTGCCTAACCATCGCATTTCCACCAGCTGCTCTTCCTATGATACAGTCTCCAGACCCTTCGCCAGCCTGGTTACCCTCCCCCATGCTCTCTAGCTTATCAAAGTCCTCCCAGCTTGTGGCACTGAGAACCAAATATGGAATGCTAGATGAGTTTTGATCTGGGAAGAGAACAATGGGATCATTGCCTCAGGAAGCTTAATTTAGCCTGAGGTGATGCTAAGTTTTTTGTTGATTCTTTTTTTGAATCTAAAAAATAAGTTTTTATTGATATTTTCTGTTTTTACATCACTATAGTTTTCTAATGTATCTCTCTACTTCCTTTCCCCCTTCCCAAGATCCATCCTATATGGAAAATAGTATATTTTGGCAGAGGGAAAAAAAATCAGCACAACTAATCGATATATTAAAGAAATTTGAAAACATGTGCAATGTATAACACCTGCGGACCTCCTACTTCCATGAAGGGATGAGTTAGGGCTGTCTTCTGATATCTCTCCATTTGAACCCTGTTTGATCTTTATATTTTTGTTTGTTTTTGGTTTTTTTTTTTTTTGGCTAGGCAATGGGGTTAAGTGACTTGCCCAGAGTCACACGGCTAGTAAATGTTATGTGTCTGAGGCCGGATTTGAACTCAGGTCCTCCTGAATCCGGGGCTGGTGCTCTATCCACTGCACCGCCTAGCTGCCCTTTGATCTTTATATTTTTATTTCATTTCCTTTTGATTTTTTGTTTGTTCTTTCCATTTTCATTGTTGTAGTCATTATGTGTATTGTTTTCTTGGTTCTGCTTACTTCACTCTGCATCAGTTCATACAGATCTTTCCATGCTTCTCTGTATTCATCACATACATCATTTCTTAGAGCACAGTAATACCCATTGCATTCAGGTGCCGCAGTTTGTTTAGCCATACCCCAATCAATGGGAATTTACTTTGTTTCTGATTCTTAGTCATCACAAAAGGTGCTGCTATAAATATTTTGGAGCATGTGTGGACATCGTTCTTATTGATAGGTGACATGATAAGCTCAGTAATGGAGTCTCTGGTTCAAAGGGTATGGACATTTTAGTCACTTTATTTGCATAATTCCAAATTGCTTTCCAAAATGGTTGTACCATTTCACAGCTCGTGGATTCCAAACTCTTATCAGAGAAACTTGATAAAAAATTTGACTTCCTCACCCCTGTTTCCCACCTCCCTTTTCAGCCTACATACATCAACATTGTCCGTGCAGAAGCTTTTCAGTTTCAAGTTCCTTCTGCTGTAAGCATAGTATTATGTTACTTCAGTTACTTTAATATTTTTTTAAAGGTGGTCCTGTTCCCACTGTCTCTTTCTCTCATTCCTGATCCCTTCCTCTCATTCAATATTCCTCCTTCTTCTCCTTTCCTTCAGGTAGTCCTGTTCCTTAGTTTTAAAGTTTCATTTTTTGTGCCCTTTTCCAAAAAGGATTTTTCTCGTTCTCTTCATTATTCATCTCCTATTTCTGTTTACTATAGATCCTCTTCCTTTGAGTAATGACCTCTATAATGATCCTGTCCCTCTCTTTTCTCTGTATTCTTCATGTAATCAAAGCTTCCAAGGGGTCCATTCTAGGCTCTCCCCTCTAGGGGCTTTCTGTCGCTGCCGTCTAAGACTTACCCCTTGGAATTCCCTTTTCCATTGTGTCTCATTTCCAGAACAATGCCGATTATTGGAGCTGTCAGCCGGGATGCTGCTCTTCCCTACCACATCCCTGATTGTATGTTGTGGTCTGTCCTTCATTCTCGAAGAGGACCATGACATCGGGAAGGTGATGTCATGACTTGCAAGTGAATTAGATTTGAGTCAGGCAGGGCCGTACAAAGTCACCAGCCTCACTCCCTCCTCCGGAGCCATCTGGGTCCAGTGACGAGATAGAGATCAGGAAGACTGGAGATGGCTGCATTAGCCTGCCACTGATCTGTACCCCTTCTTGTTGATTTTTTTTATACATTTGCATGAAAGTCTCTCCCTTGTGTCCATGCTTTCCCATTCCCCCAGGTGCCACTTGCCCCTAGGGGTTCCAACTCCCTCACTCTCAGGACAAGTATACTTTTCAAGTACCAAATCCCTCAGACCACATCCAGTTGTAAGGTCTTCATCTTCCTTCACTAACCATCTCTCTTCACTCATAGGGATTCATCAGGGGAATCCTCTCCCACCTTGAAAATAAGACCTGCTTCTTTTCTAATTTTCCAACCTTTTCAATCTTCCCCTCTCCTCTTGACCCACTCCCCTGTAGTCACTTCCCTTTCTGACTCCATGGAAGTCACTTTCTCCTCATTGTTAGTCCTTGATTTGACCCTGGAACACTACTCACTCCTCTTTGGCCTCCTGTTCTCTTCCTTCCCTTTATGCACCCTCCAATGTTGTAATGTAGTCCCATAAAAGAAGCATTCACCTGTAGGCAGAGTGTCTACAGATTCTATCCATAATCCCTCTTCACTGTTACTTTTATTAGACTTCCACCTTCACTCCTGTCTCCTGGTGTACATAGTAAGAAGTCTCTTATTTGGTGTTTTAATTGTCACTCTATTGCAGTTACTGTCCTTGCCTACTGCATTTATTCACTCCTTCTGCACTCCTTTCTGTTGTTTGGGGTGTTCAAGAGGCAAATAATTTTTTCAGTTCAGGTTTCCTTTCAAAAAATGTTTCAAATTCTTCTTTATTATTGAATATCCATCTTTTATCCTGTATGGTTAAGCTCAGATTTGCAGGATTGGTTACACTGGGCTGTACCCCAAGCTCCAGTGTTCTTTGGAACACATTATTCCATTCCCTCCTCCTTTTTCTAGTGGATGAGGAATAGTCTTGCATTATTCAAATGTCCTTTTTTTTGTATTTCAAGGTCGTTTTCCTGATGGCTCGCAAAACTTCTTGTTTCTGAATCAAATTGCTAAATTTAACCACTATGTGTCTTAGAGTTTACAGCCTTGCGTTTGTTTTTTTTCCTGGAGGCAATCTGTCAATTCTTTCTATTTGAATTTCATTTTCTATGTTTAGAAGTTCTGGGCAGTTCTATTATTTCCTTCATTATGGTGTTAGGGTTTTTTTGTGCTGGTGTATTATTCTGGGAGACCTGTGCCCCTCAGGTTGTCTCTCTGCAGCTGGCCTTTGAGTTCAGTCGGTTGTGTAGTTAGCATATCTTCTTTTAACGTTACATTTTTTGCTTCCCTTATTCTAAGTTGTCCTTCACTTCTGCACATTTGCATTCCCAATCTATTGTTTTCTCTTTTTGTTTCTTTAGTGAGGCTTGCCGTTGCAGATTCAAATTTTTCTATTCTACTCATTATTTTTGTTGTGCAGGACAGAAATTCTGCTCTCATAATTCTCCTTTCTCTTTTAAACTACTTAAAAACAGTGTGTTGTGGTTCCGTGTTCTCAAATTCCACAGGGTTCTTTGTCTCATCGATTGTTGCATCATGAAATACTTCATTTTTTGGTATTTATGCATTTATGCCTAAACTTGTTTATTATATTGGAGGCAACATTTCCTTTTATTGTTACTGTTTTCCTATTGATTTATTTTAAAGGTCTTTGAATTTTCTTCTTCCTGAGATCTTTTATTATTTCAGTCTTTTCCTCCTTCCCCCCCCCCATTTCTCACTTCCTGACTCCCTCCCTTCTTATGGTGGTTTCTTTGGGGCCTGGATCTCAAAGCATCTCATCCTCCTCCTACACTGGGCAATTCACAGTTCACCATCCCATGTCTCTGCCCCAGCTGACTTTTGGGTGGTCAGAACTGGCCCCGCTTGTATGCTGTGCTCTTTCCCTCAGGATTGGTAGCATGTTGCACAGCCCTCCATACCCTCTCCTGGTAATGTGCCCCACTCCCCCTGTTCCTTAGTTCTTTGGCCCAGCCTTAGCAGTTCAGAGCCTGTTTTCCCTGGCATCAGAACTTTGTAGTGCTGGTGCTCCTGGATTTCAGCCCCCAAATACTTTTTTACTCCAAGTGCCGTGGCCAAGCTGGTTGTCAAGGAGTGAGCACTTCCATAACCTGGAGCCAGGTCTCCATAGCACTGGAAAGAGGGAGGGGGGACCAGAATGCAGTGATGACTTTTGATGCAAGCCTGTATCATGTCCTTGGGTCTGCTAGTGCAACCTTGCTGTGGGTGGCATGAAAGGTGGAGGAAGAGTGCTGAGTGAGCTCAAAGTCAGTGAGTAGCAGTCCGTGTTCTTTTGGGTTTTTTTTTTGAAAGTGGAGAAGAGGGTTGCCATCTTTTGGTTTCTAGATGGCCTAGAGCATGGAGACAGCTCAAGGTGCTTTATCTTTGGTGCATAATTTCTGTTTTGGAGAGGTTTAAGAAGTCATGGAGATCAGAGGAAACTTCTAGTCTGCCATCTTATTGCTCATGTAACTCAGAAGCCCCTCTTGTTGATTCTTATGGAGTTTGAAATTCTCTAAAATGCCCAAGGTCTTTTTCAGTGGAGCTGCTGTTTAGCTACACCTCTACCCTCTTATACTTGGGGGACTTGGGTTTGATGAACCCCAGTGTGTGATTTCATTTTAACCCTGTTCTATTTCATCTTATCAAGTTTGGCTCAGTAATGCCTTAGCCCTTAAGATCTTTTAAAATACTGATTCTGACATCTGGTGTGTTAGGCATTTCTCTTAGCTTTGTGGCACCTGCAGATCTGAAAATGACACCTTTGTCCAAGTCATCAAACGAAATCAAGATTGCCTTCCTTAAAGATGAGTATTGCTTAGAGGGGCAGTTGATTCTCTGGGAACAATAGTATAAGCTGTCAGGCAGTCTGCTGAACAGGGGTAGATATTGGGCTTGAGGTCTGACAATGAGATTTGGTGACAAAGGAGTAATATGATTCTGTATTAGGAATTAAAATATCTTCGTATTCTTATGAAATAGTTTAGATCTCACAGACTCCCCAACAGGGTCTCAGGGGCAGGTTCTCAGGAGTCCTGTATCACACTTTGAGGACCCCTGGTCTAGTGGAAAGACAACTAGACTTGATGTCCAGAGACCTGGATTGTGGTTCTAGTTCTTTGATATACTAGCTGTGAGATCTAGGGCAAGTCAATTCACTAGTAGTCTAAGCCCTAATTTTCTCATCTGTGAAATGGGGGTGATGATAATACCTGTAAGGCTTACCTCACTGGGCAGTTTTGAGGCTCAGATGAATTCATAGATGTCAAGTGCTTTGCAGACTTTGTCATTCCCCATAAATGTCAGCTATTATTTGATAAGAATTCTGTCCCTGAATGTAGAGACTATCAAATTGTCTCCCTAAGGGTGGAAAGGAGGACAAGTGCCCCAGGGTCACCATCATAGCTGATGGCTGAGTGGATAGACTTGAGTTCAAATTAAGCCTCAGACACTTCCTAGTTAGTTCTGTGCAAATCACCTAACCTCTGTTTGCTTCAGTTTCCTCATCTGTAAAATGGGGATAATAATAAAAACACCTACCTCCCAAGATTGTTGTGAGGATCAAATCAGATAATATTTATAAAGTGCTTTATGAACCTTAAAGCGCTCAATAAATGCTATCGTTTGTTATTATTATTGTTTTACTCGTCTGTCCTGTTAGAATATAAGCTCCTTGAGGCTGAATGTTTCATTCTTTGTGTCCTCAGCATGTGTCACATAGTAGGCACTTAATAAAAGCTTGGTGATTAATTGATTTCTCCCCAGCACTAGAAAGGTGATGTTCCCTTTATCCTCTGCTATGGCCAGACCACATCTGGAGATGTCCATGTCCAGAACTGGCCAACACGTTTTAAGAGGAAACTTGATAAGGTAGTATATGCCCAGAAGGAAGGTAACCAAGATAGTGAGAAAACTAGCAACCATGCCATGAACATAGGTTGAAGGTATTGAGCTTATTTAACTTGGAGAAGAATAGACTGAGTGGCAGGGGCCAAGATAGTTATCTTCGAGTATTTGAAGGGATGTAATGGGGAAGAGGGATTGTTGTTGTTGTTGTTATTGTGCAGTCGTTTTCAACTCTTTGCGACTCCCTTTGGGGTTTTCTTGGCAAAGATATTGCAGTGGTTTGCCATTTCCTTCTCCAACTCATTTTACAGATGAGGAAACTGAGGCCAATGGGGTTAAGTGACTTACCCAGGGTCATATAGCTAGTAAGTGTCCAAGGCCATATTTGAACTCAGGAAGATGAGTTTTCCTGTCTCTAGGCTCAGTGCTCTGTGCACTATGGTGCCACTGTTCTGTTTGGCCCCAGAGAGAAGAACTAGGACTCGTGGGTGTAGAGGGAACATGTTAATGATAGCTATTCAAAAGTAGAATGGGTTATATTGGGAGATAAAGGGCTCTCCATCAGTGGACACTAGTCTGGATGACTCCTTGGGTGGGATAGAAGCCATTCCTATTTCAGGAGCTGCTTGGACTAGATGGTCTAAGGGGTGCCTTCCAACTCTGATTGTGTCAAATTCTATCCAGCCTTTATTTCTAGGAAGCTTCTGAGTTAATCTATTTGTGACCGCATTTCAAAAACAAACTTCATGGCAGATGCTGCAGAACTTAATCCGCTCATGGTTAGGCTGTATTTTTTCCCCCAGAGCCTTCAAAGGATCTTTGGGTTTATTGGAACTCATGCTGTCCTTTGATAACTGAAGTCTCTCTCTCTCTCTCTGTGTTTCTCTCTCCCTCTCTCCATCTCTCTCCCTCTTGTCATCTCTCTCTCTCTCTTTTCCTCTGTCTGTCTCTTCCTCCCTCTCTCTCTCTCTCTCTCTCTCTCTCTCTCTCTCTCTCTCTCTCTCTCTCTCTTTCTCTCTCTCCCCCTCCCCCTCCTTCCCTCCCTCTCTCCCTCTCCCTCTCTTTCTCTCTCTTTTCCTCTGTCTGTCTCTTCCTCTTTCTTTCTGTCTCTCTCCTTCCCTCCCCTTCTCTCCTTTTTAAAGAAGGAGTTATCAAAAAATTTTATCAAGTCATCCCAGATGGTTCAGAGCAGGAAAACAAATCAGTACATCTCCACATGTGGCTTGAGGTTCATGACTTCCCAAAAGAGTGACTGCTAAAGGGGGCTGGAGTCTCTAGGCATTGTCACCCTGGAACGCTGAAGTGCTCTATCCCAACTCCCACTGTAAGGACCATGATTTACATTTGTATGATGCTCAAGTGATTACAAATGACAGTATGTTCTAAGTTCCCTGGAGAAGAGTGGAAAGGCAGGCTCAACCTCACCAGCAAGCATCCTGTATCTTAGGACAGATTTGGGGATTTCCAAGGGTTCAGAGGGAGGGGAAGCAGAAGTCCGTGGTCCAAAGTTCTATAAGGAAAGTTCACCCAGGAGACGGAAGTTCTCCAAACAAAATTCTGTAGATACAAAAAGAAAGGTTGTGATAGGGAGGGGAAAAAGAGGGGTGTGTGTGTGTGTGTGTGTGTGTGTGTGTGTGTGCGTGTGCGTGTGCGTGTGCGTGTGCATGTGCGTGCATGTTGGGGAGGCAGGTTATGAAAGCCTTCAAACACCAATGAGAGGTTTTGTATTTGACCCTAGAAGTGATAGAGAGTCATTGGAGTCTGCAAAGTAGGGAGGTGACATGGTTGAACCTGCTTTTTAGGAAGATGAATTTGACAGCTGCATGGAGGGGGAGAGACCTGAGGCCAGGAGACAGCCAGCAGGTTCTTGCACCAGGGTGAGGTGATGGGACCCCTTAAAGTCCCTTCTGGCTCTAAAACTAGTATCTTCTTTTATATCCTCAGAGCCTGGTACATAGTAAGAGCTTAATAAATGCTCATTCACTGACTGACACATTGCTTTGGGACTTGAAGTACTTATTGTGAAGGACTTATGGGCAGGTATGATAAACACCAGGGAACATTAGAATCTGAGGCAAGTGACCTGGGTTTGATTCCTGGCTCTAATATGGGCATTATGATAAGTTAACTTTTGTGGGTCTCAGTTTTCTCATCTTTAAAATGAGCTCCATGAGGGCAGGGCTGGTTTTATGGTTTTGCCCTTGTATCTCCACCATGTGGCCCACAGTAAATGCTGAAGAAATGCCATCAACTTAAATTCCCTGAATCGTCTGAGCATGTTCCTTCTTCTGACCCATCCTGCCACCCCCAATGCCTGAGTAGAGGGTCATTTGCTGTGGCCAAAGAAATTCATTATCTCATGACTAATATTTTTGATGAGGCTAAAGCTGGGTAGCCAAAGGAATCGTTCTTTTACACCTGAGGTGAAAAGACAGAGCCTCCGACAGGAAATGACTTGAGGGGGACTGCTTCGATAAACTCTCATTCCTGAGACACCAGGGGAGGGTCCGGAAGGTGCTGACCTCACGATACAGATTCACAATTGACTATACCTTTGGTGTCCTCGATGCCTAAGACCTTGGACAGCTCACAGCCCAGCTCAGTACATGGGACTTTGCCCAGGGAAAGCAGAAACATGGGGAAAGTCAACTTGGTAACCAGACTCCTGAGCTATACCTTTGGCTACAAAGATGCCTTGCCCCTCTCTCAATCTCTTTTCGAAGCCCTTGTCTCCTCCAAAGGAAGGAAGGAAAGAAACAAATATTAAGGGCCTGCTATGTGCCAGGCACTATGTTAAGTGCTTTATAAATATTATCTCCTTTGATCATCACCACAACTTTGGGAGGTAGATGCTGTTATCATTCCCATTTTGCAGTTGATGAAATTGAGGCAAACAGAGGTTAAGTGACTTGTCCAGGCTTACAAAGTGTCTGAGGTCAGATTTGAACTGATCTTCCTGACCCCAGACCTGGTGTTCTACCCACCTTGCCATCTAGAACATTAAGTATTACGGCCAATTTAAGGTGTAACAGCATAGGGACATAGGCTTGTCTTGCTTTCATCAGCTCTTGGTAGGAGGGAAAGCTAGATGTCCTCATTAAAACTACTGGCATCAGCTGCTACCTTCACATTCCCGAAGCTAAAGTGCCTTGGCTCCCCGAGTATGGCAACAATATCTGTCAGAGCTGGGACTCGAACCCAGGTGAGAATCTGACTCTTTATAATCCTGCCCTTTTGGGGTGGAGATGGCCTCGGGGCTCAGATTTCCTAAAGGAACAGCCTCAGCAAGTGAATCACATTGGCCCCCAGACCTCTATGTAATTGAGAGTTTGTAGCTGATAGAGAGGTGACTGGCTTCACTACATCAAACTGTTGGGTACAAGCAGTTCAAATTACTTTCCGTGAGCTCAGTGAGAAAGCAAGCTCAGCTTGGCAAACACTTCAAATGGAAAATCACTCCTTAGTGTAGCTTACTTCATCCCAGTTTATTTTCCCAGCCCTGGCAGGATTTAAAGATTTCAAGGTGGGGTTGTGTGTGTGTGTGTGTGTGTGTGTGTGTGTGTGTGTGTGTGTGTGTACCCAAAGGGAAGCCTGCATGTGCTGGGCAGGGTAGGATCAGTTGTGCAGGTCCCCCTTCCCTTAAATCACCACCTCCAATTCCATGGGCATTTGAGGTGAAAGGGTTCCCAGTCTATTTCCCTATTTGGTTGATATCAATATTGCTTTGAACAGTCTGATGGACTCCATTGCCATCATCATTCAGTATTATGTAGATATGTGTGCTCTAATAATAATAACTGAATTCTATAGCACTTTAGAGTTTGCAAACCACTTTATATACATTATGTCATGTGATTCTTGCAGATATCTTGTCAGGTGGATGCTATTATTATCCCCATTTTACAGATGAGAAAACTGAGACCCAGTGAGATTTTTTTTAATGGCTTGTACACAGTGTCACACAGTGTCTCAGTAGAATTTGGACCCAGGTAGGTATTTCTGATTCTAAGTTGGATGTTTTATCTACTGCACTGTCTCTGGGGAAGGATGATTCCCCTGGCCCCACTCTAATTGCTCCTAATTTTTAAAATGGTGCCCATGGTCAAGAAATATTTCCTTACCTCTGTCCCTGCTTAATGGATCTTAAAAGCAACACAGACATATGAGATAAATCCCAGATTTCATCAGCTGCCTCTCATTGAGGGACAACCTTCTTGGCTTCTTCTGCAAAGGACTCACATGTCGATTGGCAGCTCCCAGGAAGACTTCTGTAGCACGTGACATTACCAAATTGATAGCTCTTCCTTACTTCCCTATTTCTGCCAAGGGCTCCATCATCCTTCCAGTCATCCTCGTTCACTGACTCAGAGGCATCTTTGACTCTTTCTTTTCCTTCTCCCTTTTCTCTATCTAAATGGTTGCCAAGTCTTGTCACTTTTGCTGGCACTCACAGGGCCACTGTCTTAGGTCAAGCCCTTAGTACTACTCCCTTGGACTATTGAAATAGCCTCCTCACTGGTCTCCCAGACTCTGGTCTTTCTCTTCTCCCAACCTTCCTCTGCATGGCTGCCAGATGTAGCTCTGAAGCACAGGTCTGCCATGTTACTCCTCTGCTCAGGAAGCTTTGTAGCTCCCTATTGCCTAGGGAACAAAGCATAAATTCCTCCATTTGGCATTTAAAGCCCTTTATAATCTGTGGTTTGGTCATTTCAGTTGTGTCTAACTGTTTGTGACCCTATTTGGAGTTTTTTTGGCAAAGATACTGGAATGGTTTTGCCACTTCCTTCTTCAGTTCATTTTACAGATGAGGAAACTGAGGCAAACAAGGTGAAGTGACTTGTCCAGGGTCACATAGCTAGTAAATGTCTGAGGCTGTGCTTGAACTCATGAAGATGAGTTTCTGACTCCAGGCCCCCCCGACCCTACCATGCACTGTGGTGCCACCTTGTGGCCCTGATAATCTGTATGTTCCCAGCCAAGCTAGCTACCCTGTTGTTCCCTTTATCCGACATTCCCTCTCTTACCTTCATACCTTTGCGTAGGCTGTCCCAGTGTGGGGAATGCTCTCCCTTCTCTCCTACATCTCCTGGAAAGCCTTTCTCTCTTTCAAAGCTCAGTTTAAATGCCAGCTCCTACATGAGCCTTTTCTGATCCCCCATTTCTTGAAATCACTTTGAGTCAAAGAGACTGAGTTCAAATCCTACCTTTGATCCTTGCTAGCTGTGGGACCCTGGGCAACACACCCAACCTCTCTGGGCCTTATCTATGAAATGGGTATAATAATAGTACCTGCCTACAATAGGATTATTGTAGAGATCAAATAAGGTAATATATGTTAAAGTGTTTCACGAACCTCAAAGCATCATGTTAATGTTAGCTATTATTATTTACTTTGTAAATATATTTTGTAATGACATAACTGTGGGTGTTAAGGGCAGCTAGGTGGTACAGTGGATAGAGCGCTCGGCCTGGAGTCAGGAAGACCTGAGTTCAAATGTGGCCTCAGATACTAGCCGTGTGACCCTGGTCAAGTCACTTAACTCTAGTTGCCTCAGTTTCCTCATCTGTAAAATAAACTGGAGAAGAAAAGTCAAACCACTCCAGTATCTACCAAGAAAAGCCCAAATGGGGTCACAAGGAGTCAGACACATAGGATAATACAACTAAACAATAACTGTGTATGTGTTGTCCCCACCCCAGTAGAATGTAAGCTCCTTGAGGGCAGGGGCTGGTCTTCATTTTTTCTTTGTATCCCCAGCAATTACTAGTGCAATGCCCAGGGCATAGTGGGCTCTTAACTATTGCTCGTTGAATTGAGATAGAAGAGACCTTAGAAATCATTCAGGCCACCTGCTGCAGTTTACAGATGAGAAATTTGTGGTCCAGAGAAATGGCTTTACCAGGGTCTCACAGAGAATAAATACTAGAATCAAGTCTTGAACCCAGGTCTTTGATTTTAAATCTCATGCTCTTTCAACTAAAACCCATTGTCCCCAGATCGCCTTCCTGAGCCGTCAAAGCTCCTTTTGTCAATCCAGGCAAGAAAGGCTCGCCTGCCCCTTCAAGAGGCTGCTCAGTGTCATAGCACAGCTTCGGGGCTAACGCTGGGCCAGAAGACCTGGATTCCGGTCCAGGGTCCGACGCTGATAAGCTACTGAACCAGCTGGCCTAGGTTCCAGGTGACCTGGAACTTCATTAACGGGGTGACCTTGAGACTGACTTGACCAGAGCAGGAAGGAATCTTAGAGTTCATTTTCTCCAACTCATACCTGAACAGCACTCTCCACACCCCCAACCAGTCTTCTGGTCTCTGGCCCGATGTTCTTGACTTGTTCATGGGCCCCTTTGGTAGTCTGGTGAAGCCTGGGGACTCCTGCTCTGAACCGTGTTTTTAAAAGTATAAAATAAAACACACAGGCTTCCAAAGGCTAGTGAAAATAAAATGTAATTTTTACCTGCAGCCAAATTTATAGATTTCTTGAAATTTATCCACAGATCCCTTGGGGATCTCTGGTCCCCAGGTTAAGAACCCCTGCTCCTTTGAAAACCTCCAGTGGAAGAAAATCTTATGATGGCTTAAGACAGCCCATTCTAATTTTGGACAATTTAGTAAAGTTTTCTTTACACTTTAATGAGATCTGCCTCCCAGAGCCCTCTACTTGTCCTTCCTTGTTCTTTCCTCTGTCCATCACTCAGTCAGTAAACATTTATTAAGCACCTACTATGTGCCAGGCACTGTGCTAAGCTTTGATGATACAAAGAAAGGCAGAAGATGGTCCCTGCCCTCAAGGAGCTCACAATGTGATGAGGAGACAAGATGAAAACAGCTAGGTACAAACAAGATACAGATGAGATAAATTGAAGATTCATCAATGGAGGGAAGACACAGGCATTAAAGGGGATGAAAAAGGGTTTCTGGGAGAAGGTGATGTTTGTGCTTAATCAAAACCATTGACTTTTTCTTTTCCATGACAATCTGTCACCACCTGAAGACAGCTAGCATGACCCTGCCCCTCCCACTCTTCCTCCTGGCTAAATAATGTCAGTTTTTTCAACCCTTCCTCCGAGACAAGGAAGGTTTCCCGTTGCCTCATGATTCTGTCCTCCTCTAGTCACACGCTGCTTTGTAAATGTCCTAAAAAAAAAAAGCCACAATGCTGAGAACTGAGGCTCCTCCTCCATATGTCTGCCAAAGACCAAGGACAGTGAGACTCTTCCTTTGCTTGTTTTAGACCCCGTACCACTATCAATCACTGGGTTTGTTGGTGGCCATATCCCAGTTCTGAGTTTGCAGTCTGCTATAGCCCCCAGGTTTCTTCTCATGCCAGCTATTATCTAGTTATTTGCTCCCCACCCCCACCTCATCGGTTGATTTTATTTTTAAATGATAGGACTTGGCATTTTTCCCTGTTGAATTTTACCTCATTAGAGTCTTGCCATCTGCCCTACTACTGCATTTATATCCCCCCTCTCACCATGCACAGGAATCAAATCAAAATTGCCATTGCCTCTGCAGTATGTCCATCACCCACCCAATGGGTCTGCTCACCATCCCTGTGACTCCTCAATATGTCCATCTTTCCCTGGCCATCAATCCTTCCTGTGTGTTGGCTTCTACTTGCACTGTAAGCTCCTCAAGGTCAGGGGCTGCCTCAATTTTATATTTGTGTTCCTGATTCTTAGCACAGGGTCATTTAATAAATGCTCTTTCGTTCATTCACCCAATCACCTTTCATGCCTGTTTCCACATCTGCAAAATGGGGACAATGACTTGTGATTATCCTCCTGGGACTATTGTGAGGTACCTCGTGACTATCCATTACTCTATAAACATGAGCTGCTACTAGAGAGATCCTACTCCATAAAACAAGAAGTGGTATGGTGACCTCAGCATCCAGAAGACCTGGGTTCGAGTCTTGCCTTTGACATATCAGGAATAAGTCACTTAATCTCTCAGTGCTCCAGGTAATTCTTAGTATAATTTACAGATAAATTACTGAGCTACATGAGCAGAGAAAGCCCTGTATACCAGTGGAATGGTGGGTCTAGGCGAAAATGAAATGTGCAAGTCTAACAGATCCTTCCTAACACATCTTTCTTCTTTTCTCTCTCTCTCTCTCTCTCTCTCTCTCTCTCTCTCTCTCTCTCTCTCTCTCTCTCTTTCTTTCCTCCTTCCTTCCTCCCTTCTTCCTTTCTTCTTCCTTCTTTCCTTCTTTCTTTCTTTCTTTCTTTCTTTCCTTCTTTCCTTCCTTCTTTCCTTCTCCTTCTTTCTTTCTTTCTTTCCTTCCTTCTTTCCTTCCTTCTTTCTTTCTTTCTTTCTTTCTTTCTTTCTTTCTTTCCTTCTTTCTTTCTTTCTTTCTTTCTTTCCTTCTTTCCTTCCTTCTTTCCTTCCTTCCTTCCTTCCTTCCTTCCTTCTTTCCTTCTTTCTTTCTTCTTTCTTTCTTTCTTTCTTTCTTCTTTCTTCTTTCTTTTTTCTTTCTTCCTTCCTTCCTTCCTTTCTTTTCTTCCTTTCTTTTTCTTTCTTTCATTCTTTCTTTCTTTCTTTCTTTCTTTCTTTCTTTCTTTTTTTCTTTCCTTCCTTCTTTCTTCCTTCTTTCCTTCTTTCTTTCCTTCTTTCTTTTTCCTTCTTTCTTTCTTTCTTTCTTTTTCTTTCTTTCTTCCTTCTTCCTTCTTCCTTCCTTCCTTCTTTCTTTCTTTCTTTCTTTCTTTCTTTCTTTCTTCTTTCTTTCTTTCTTTCTTTCTTCCTTCCTTCCTTCCTTTCTTTCCTTCCTTCCTTCTTTCTTTTCTTCCTTTCTTTTTCTTTCTTTCATTCTTTCTTTTCTTCCTTCCTTCCTTCCTCTGTCTTCCTTCTTTTTCTTTCTTTTTTCTTTCTCTCTTCATTTATTTATTTATTTCCTATATATGTACATATATATTTATTCCCTATACGTGTATAGGGAATAAATATGAGGTGATTTGGGGGAGAGGAGGCACTAGCAGTTGAGGCAGATGGGGTGGGGGGTGGGTGGGAGTTGATCAACAAGCATTTATTAAGCACGTACTATGTGCCAGGCACTGTGCTAAGAGCTGCAAATCCCAGCTGAAAGAAAGGCAGTCCCTACCCTCAGGGAGCTTCCATTCTAATAGGGAAAGACAACCCATTAAAAAGGGATACTGAAAAAAAGAGGGGCAGTGGCTTGAAGGTACATGTCGAGAGTGTAGCCTGGAGAGGAATAAAGACCTGGCTAGCCTGGATGCCCTTCTTAAATGATGGTGCTGGGAGGAAGCTATCCAGTGGGAGGGAGAGGCTGCTAAGGTAGAGGGTCCTTCCCAAATGTGAATTCTCAGGCTGGTATGAGCTTCTAGCATAAAGAGGCTTCTGGGAGGATTCCTGGATCAGGGAATGATGTTTGAGGGAGCTTTGAAGGAAACTAGGGTTTCTAAGAGGTGGAGGGGAGGAGGGGGGTGCATTCCAGATATGGGGGACAACCAGCATGAAAGCACAGAGGTGTAGGGTCATGAGTGTGGAAACCGCAAAAAGGCCACGTTGGCTGGCTGTCGACTGAATGAGGGGAAGCAAGAGGTAATACACCGGGAAGGTGGGCTGGAGCCAGGTTGTGCAGGACTTTAAATGCCAAACAGCGGGGTTTGGATCTGACCCTGGAGGTAAGAGGGAGTGACTGTGCAGGAAGCAGGAAGGGCGTCCTAAAACGTAGGTGTCCCTTAAGGTAGTTTCAAGCTATTGGAACTTGCTGGATTATACATAATCACCTAGAGCTTTCATAGCTTAAGACTGCACCAAGACTTTAGGGACATCCTCTATTCCTTCTTATACTATACTTCTGTGTATCTTTTTTTTTTCCTTTCAGAGAGCACTCATTTTATGGATGTGTGCTTTATTAAGTCAATCAACAAGTGTTGTCAACCCTTACCATAGGCTAAGGACAGCTAGGTGGTGCGGTGCATAGAGTTGACCAGGAAGTGGATAGAGTCAGGAAGACTCATCTTCCTGAGTTCAAATCTAGCCTCAGATAGTTACTAGCTAGGTGACCTTGGGCAAGTCTCTCCACCCTGTTTGCCTCAGTTTCCTCTTCTGTAAAATGAGCTGGAGAAGGAGATGGCAAACCAATCCAGCATCTTTGCCAAGAAAACCCCAAATGGAGTCACAAAAAGTCAGACACAACTGAAATGACTGAACAACAACAAAGCTATATTCCAGCTACTGTGCTAGACATGGGGACAAAATGCAATTCCTCCTTCCAAAGAGCTTGAATTCCAATGGGGAAGACAACAAGTAGACATATAAACATATAAATTAATTTAATAACATACTTTCTATTTAAATATAAAAATGTATAATTTAATAGTTGATTGAATAGAATCCATATAAAGAAAATGAATGTGACTACAAAGTAGGTAAATTCAAAAAGTGGTTAATATAGTTAAATTAATAGTAGTTAATATAGTTAGGAGTAGATAATGTAGTTAATAGTAGTTAATATGAAAATATAAATTTACATTTGAATATAAAATGTATAACTTAACAATAAATTATTTAATTAAATGGAATAACAAGAATGAGAATGAATATGGACAGTACAAAGTAGTTAAGTAGGACAGCATGTGCTTGGGGAGGGGGCACTGGTGCTTGGGAGATCCAGAAGTCCTCGTGCAGAAGCTGATGCTTGGGCTTCTGTTCAGGGCTTGTGTCAAGTTAGAGCTGTATGGAAGGATCAGTGATCCTGTGTTTCAGGAGGTCTTCTGTGCATTTTTGGTATTTCTAGACCTCATGCTCCAGTTTTTAATTAAAATTCTTTCACTGGAAAGTCAACAGCTCTTCTTTGGGTGGTTCCTACTTTAGATGGGACTCTGGGCCATCTGGGAAATCATGGGCGAGTAGTCCTGTTGGGGGGCTTGGGGTCCCTGCATTTGTCTCTATACTGCTGCCCCAATTGTCCTAGGGATAGCTCGTGTTTCTGTAGGGCTCCAAGGTTGCAGTTTCTCTCTACAACACCGCTGTGGAATAGGGAGGACAAGTTTTATCACTCCCACTTTGTGGATAAGGAAACTGAGGCTCCACATGTAGAAGTAACCTTCCTAGAGTCACCCAGCTTTCTTTCTAACATCCTTGTTAGGTATTGAACCATCACTGAGTATTTATAAAGCACCTACTATACGCCAGGCACTATGCTAAGCACTGGGGATACAACTCAAAAGCAAAACAAACTGCCCTCAAAGGGATAATTACTTTTTTTAAATATCCCCTCCCATCCCTCTCTCTTTCTTCCTCCCAGATATTTAGCACTCAGCCCCTTCTCTCCTATGTGTTCAGCACCTGGGACAATGCTTGGCACAGAGCGGCTAGAGAGGCAACATGGTATAATGGAGAGAGACAGACAGACAGACAGACAACCAACCTTGGGGTCAGGGAGAAATGGGTTCAAATCATGCAACGATAAAGGGAATTTCCTTAGTAAGATTTCTCTGCTGATGAAATCATAGGTCTGATTTTTTTTTTTAAAAAGTTGGCTTTTAAGAAGAAGTTTAAGATTTACAAAGTGCTTATTCCATTTAATCCTCACAATAACTCAGTGTTGTCACCATCCTCATTTTATAGATCAGGATGAGAGAGACCTAGTGACTTGTTATGGTCACACCATGAATTAGTTGTTGGAGGCTAGACTTACACATCAGTCTTCTTGACTTGTATGTCCAGCTTTCTGCCTGCAGGTCTATCCTCCATGACGTCTACCAGGTTTAGGCAGGACAAGGTCCCTGTATGACAGAATACCCACAGAACTGTAATATACAACATCATATGAGAAGTAAATTAGGTACAAACATCCCCTCCCACATAAGATCGTGTGATCAGTGGTGGGGACACAAAGCTAGCCCCCTGGCCCAATCCTCAAAGAGATCGTGCTACCAGGTAGAGATGTGAGAAGACACAAGAGAGTGAACCAATACAAAGGAGTTGCTTAGGAGAAGTGATAGGAAAATTTTGATGAGGGAGGATGGGGTGAAGGGCTCCTGGATTTGGAGCAAGAGCGTCTGGACTCAAATCTTGGCTCTGCCATTAATGATCTTTGGGACATTGTCTAGAGTATGGAGTTGAGAGTGACATGAGCTTGGCCTGGGCACCTCATGAAACATGGTGGTCCTGGCCAGGTGGTCCCCAGTCAGAGAAGAGGGATGCAAGGTGGATGTATTTCTAGAGTGATAAGGCTCGAAGAAAGTATCAGCCAGCAATTATACACACACACACACACACACACACACACACACACACACACACACACACACACACACACACACACATTCAAATTCAGTATTTGGTAGAAGCCAGATCTGAACTTAAATCTTCCTGATTCCAAGGCTAACTTTCTATCCATTCTGCCATGCAGTTTGTCATGATTTCGAGATTTACAGTGCAGTGAAAATAACATCAAATTAAATCTATCTATCTATCGTCTGTGCCTCTTCTTTCCAGGTCACTGGAGCTTCATCAGCTTTCCAGTTTCCCATTAATGTAGTTAGTTCTCCTTGAGTCTTGACTCTGCCATTCAGCCCCTTAGTTCTCTTTATTAGCTTTACATCCTATGTACATCTACAAGTATTCTTCCTACATCTTCATCTAAGTCATTGGCCAAGTGACAGAACTATGTTAGGAACCAATATAGATAGAATTAGGCAACATCCAGTATGATGAAATTTAATAGAAATAAATGTCAAGTTCAATGCTTAGGTTCAAAAAATTAACTTCTCAGGTATGCTATGGAGGAGGTGTTTCATGCTTATTATTTAGTTGGGTTTTAAAGGGATTTGAATGGACAGTAAGCTCAATCGGTAGGAGGGAAGTTCCAGGCAAGGGAGCTCCAGAGGCCAATGTAGAGCCTTGGGTTTGGGAGCTGATGGCAGCATTTTGTTCTGATTTGGTCAGACACATTTGGAGTTCTTTGTTCAGGTCAGGGCACCTGACTAGAGACAGGAGACCAGAGTGGAGACCATTCCATACTAGCATTGGTTAAAGGAACTGGGAATATTTTGACCAGGGAAGACAGGATGGCAGGGTGGTGGTGGTAATACAAGAGAGGGGTGATTTAAGTATTTGAAAGACTACCATGTTGGGTAGAGATGAGACTTGTTCCACATGCCCCTGGAAGGCAAGACTGGAGCAGTGAGCAGGAGTAAATTTAGGCTAACTGTTAAGGAAAAATCTTCCCGTCAATCAGAACTCTCCAAAAGTGAAATAATTGCTTTGAGAAGTGATTGGTTCTGCCTTATGGGAGGGCTTCAAGCAAAGGATGGATGCTCATTTGTCAAGTATTAAATAGTTAGGTCAACAAGCATTTATTAAATACTACTGTGTTCCAGGCATCTTGCTAAGTACTGGTTCTCCTGGCATAGTGAAAAGAGCACTGTCTTAGAGTCAGAAGCATTTGTTCAGGTCCTGCCTCTGACACTATGTTGTATGATCCTGGGCAAGTCATTTCATTTCTATAAGTCCTAGTTTTTCTTATCTTAATAATATGCCTTTAGGGCCAATCTTCCAGGGTTGTGATACTCAGATGATATAACTCAATGTAAAGTGTTAACAGAAATGTCTATGTCAGTTCATCACATCATAGATTTAGAGTCAGGTGAGCCACAAAGGATCTCAGTGCTTTCTAGCCCATTTTATAGATGAAGAAACTGAGGCCTAGAGAGGGTGTAACTTATTCATGTTGACCCAGGTCTCAATAGCAGAATTGGGATTCAAACTCGGGTCTTCTGACTCCAAAGCCAGTGTTTTCCCCATAATCATCCTTCCTCTAATTTTTACTAATAAGAGAGTAAAGGGAGTGTGGTAGCTAGAGAGCTGGCTTCTAAGTCAGGAAGGACTGGGTTAAAATCCAGCCTCTGATGCACATGCTAGCTGTGTGGCCTGGTACAAGCCACTTAACTCCTCAGTGCCCTCAGGCAACCCTCTGAGAGCCACTGACTATTGAGAAGGTGCTGATCAAGAGATGGGGTGGGGCAGGTACAGCTGGGAGGTACCATAGTGCATAGGGCTTTGGGCCCTGGAGTCAGGAAGACTCATCTCCCTGAGTTCAAATCCAACCACAGACAGTTATTGGCTGTGTGACCTTGGGCAAGTCACTTCACCCTATTTGCCTCAGTTTCTTCATCTGTAAAATGAGCTGAAGAAGGAAATGGCAAACCACTCCAGTATCTCTGCCAAGAAAACCCCAAATGGGGTCACAAAGAGTCAAACACAAGTGAACAACAATATAGAAAAAGCTGTGTTGTAGATTGTTTGATGAACAGTTGTCTCAGAAATAGGCTTTGTAAAACACTTCCTCCCAACAGAGTCCCCACTCACTCATTCCCACCCCCTGTGGAAAGTCACTCACCTGAGTGATCTCCATAGACATAGGTCCCATTGGCAGATTCTCTCCCTTCTGCAGCTTGGAAGAATGCATTCAGGCCCTGTCTGGCCCACGTTTACAGTTTGGCGGCCAAACAGCCTGAATGTAGGCTCCATTTGCCATCCATTTAAGATGGGCTCGGACATATGGGAATGACAGAAGCTTTTTGGCCCGGGTTAGAGGCAAGGGAGCTGGAGACTGCAAATTCTATTAGGGGACAATGAAAGAGACTGATGGATGAGGCTGAAATTGTCAAACACTGTTCGATTGAGGAAGAAGGTGGAGACTCTTGGGGCAGGGGCCGCGATGCAAGGGACTCATATGGGAAGATACATATCTCGTGATTGGACATAAGAGCGTCAGAGTTTACTGGCCGGTTGTACTCAAAATCAATCACAGGGTTTAGAGCTAGAAGGAATCTCAGAAACCATCTAATCCCATTCCATTATTTTACTTTTTTTCTTTTTTCTTTTTCTTTTTTTTGCTTTTTAGGCAATTGGGGTTAAGTGACTTGCCCAGGGTCACACAGCTAGTAAGTGTCAAGTGCTTGGT
Organism: Phascolarctos cinereus; assembly: GCF_003287225.1. NCBI lineage: Eukaryota > Metazoa > Chordata > Mammalia > Diprotodontia > Phascolarctidae > Phascolarctos > Phascolarctos cinereus. Next base: position 374,346,940 of record NW_027556098.1, on the reverse strand, counting down.
CTGAGGCCAGATTTGAACTCAGGTCCTCCTGACTTCAGGGCCGGTGCTGTATCCACTGCGCCACCTAGCTGCCCCACCATTCCATTATTTTACAAAGAAGGAAACTGAGTCTCAGAAAGGAGCAGTGTAGCTGAAGGGAAATGGGGAGAAGACTGTGCTGAGCCCCGTCCTCTAACATTGAGCTGATGGCCCTGCCCTCCAGGCACAGGGGCATCCCCTAGCTAGAGAAGTCAAGGGAGGAAGGATTTGAGGAGGAGTTGGCATTTTGGGTGGGCCTTGAAAGATAGGCAAAAGATAGGTGGAGATGTTGGGACTAGGTGAGAGGGAAGGGGAAAAAGCATTCTAGGCAAAGTCAGGAGGTAGGACAAAGGGTTGTGTATAGATACTCACAAGTAGTCCAGTTTGGCTGGCTTATGCGGAAGTGGGGATGTGAAGACAGATTGAGTTAACTCTTGAAAGGTCAGGCACTACCAGAGTTTGGCCTCGAATGTCAAGATTGGGAATTTAGCCTCTGCTCATGAAGGAGCCGCTGGCCACTTTTGAGAATGGGAGTAATGGGAGTAAAACCAGGCAGAGGGATGCCAGTATTTTAAGTGAGTACTTGGGGCAGCTGGGTCCCTTTGGCTCTGACTGTGTTCTAGGGGCAGTGGCTACCCAGGACAGGTGTCCTTTCCAAAGTTTCCCCTTGTAACTTATCCGTAGCAACACTAGCTGCCATTTCTATAATATTTTGATGCTTACCAAGCACTTCTTCCTAACAGCCTAGTAGAAGCAGGTTCTAAGAGGATCAGGAATAGTGGCTACAGTGCTGGGCTCAGAATCAGGGAGACCTGGGTTCGAATCCTACCACTGATAGTCATTAGCTGTGTTCCCATGGCTATGTTTCTTAACCCCTCAGAGTCCAAGTTCCTCATTTGTAAATCAGGGCTAATAATGCCTTTAGTACCTACCTCATGGACTTATTGTGAGATCCAAATGAGAAAGTAGGTATAAAATCACTTTGTAAACCTTAGACCATGACATAAATACTGGTGACGATCATCATTAACCCCATGTTACAGAGGAGGAAACTGAGGCACAGAGGATAAATGATTGGCCCAAGGTCATACAGGGGGTCTGGATCTGAACCCAGGTCTTTTGACTCAACGGCCCCATTGCCTATTTGTCCTTGGGAGTAGAAAGTCTGTCTTTTGACAGTCGCTGAGATATTATCAAAAGGGCAAAAGTTATGCGCTGGTCTCTGAATGACTGTTTGTTGGGACCTATTGAATTTACAGTAATCTTTAATTATAAAAGCCATTACTTCAGAATGGATTATCAATGCTGTTCATTTTTGTACGTTGCCTAGTAACAGCCTTCCGTACCCAAGACATATGTGTTTCTGTAGTTACAGGCTGAAGGAGTGAAACCTTCTTCTGTCTTAGCCATTTTCCCATCCTGGTCTTATAAAAAGCTATTCTGAGGGACACTAGCCAAGTCCGGAGGATGAAAAATGGCCCCAGTTTGGCGGTGGGAGTCCTTGCAGAGGCTTCCTTTCCAGCTGATGTTGCTCTGGGTAATGCTCCTTTCGCCCACCCCCCACTCCCCCACAAGATAAAAACGTGTTTTTTTTAAACAATTGGCCATATTCTCTTCTCATCTTTTAAAAGACATCATGGTTCATGGGAATCTTAGAATCATAGAATTTTAGGGCTGCAATATACCTTTGAACATGTTAGAGACCTTAGAATACAGGACATGAGAGCCAAAAGGGATCTTAGAACACAGGATGTCAGAGCTGGGAGGGCACTTAGAACCTAGAATGTCAGAGCTGGGAGGGCACTTAGAAAACAGGATGTCACAGCTGGAAGGGGCCTTAGAACATAGCATGTCAGAGCTGGGAAGGCCCTTAGAACCCAAAATATCAGAGCTGGGAGGGCCCTTAGAACACAGGATGTCACAGGTGGAAGGGGCCTTAGAACCCAGAATGTCAGAGCTGGGAGGGGCCTTAGAACACAGGATGTCAGAGTTGGGAGGGATCTTAAAGAATGTTATAGCTTGATAGAACCTTAGAAACCGAATTGAATTTCTTCATTTTATAAGTGGAAAAATTGAGGCTCAGAAAGATGAAACTTCCTCACTAAGGTCACATTCAGAGCCAATGGCAAAACCAGGCCTGGGTTTCCTGGCCTTCTGACTCCCATCCCAGTGTTCTTTCTGCTGTGTCCTCCTCATCCATGTTGTGGGGTACTCTTGCCTTCTGGGAAGGCGGCAGGGGGAAGGAGAGAGACAGAGACAGAGACAGAGTGAAAGAAAGAGACAGAGAGGTGGATATTATATTCTTCCTCTTTTTTTTTTTTAAGATCCCTGGTAGAGAAAGTAAGGCATCACTTTTCCAGGTTAGACACAATCATTGCCACTTGTGCAAAGCTTCTTCCCCTTGCTGGTTTTCACTAAGTCACAGGATTTCAGATTTGGAAGGAACCTTGGTGGCCGCGTACTCTGGCCCATCCTGGAACAACGTGCCCATTGAGTGGCCATCCAGCCTTGGCATGAATGAGCTGGAGTCTGCCCCCTTATGCAGCTCATTCTACTTGTGGGCAGTGCCACTTCTTAGGAAGTTTTCCTGACCTCAAGCCCAAATTCATTTCTTGATGACGTTGACCTCTTGTTCCTAGCTCTGCCCTCTGGGGTCAAGCAGAATGAGTCCAATCTCTCTTCTGGGCGACAGCCCCTCACAGTCTGGCAGACAGCTTGTAGGCAGACCCTAAGCCCTCTCTTCTGTAGGTTAGCTATAGTTCCTACAATTGATCTTTATATGACATGATCCTGGGACGCTAGACCATCCTGGTTGCTTTTCTCTGGGCGCTGTCCAGCTTATCAACGTCCTTCTGACAATGTGGTACCCAGAACTGAATGCAGGGCTCCAGATGCCATCTGGGCAGGGTGGAGGACAGTAAAACTCTCATCTGCCTGATCCTGAACATTATGGACTTCCTCAATGGAGCCTAATCAGGACTGAATGAGCTTTCTCAGCTGCTGTGCCCCATGCTCTGTCCTATATAGGGCTTGTCATCCACTAAAACCCTCTGATCTTTTTTAGATTTCTGCTGAAGAGGCATTCCTCTCTCATTTGGTAGAGAAGTGATATTTTTTTAAAAAATTCTATCTTTTGTTTTTTATCTTTATTTCCAAATATGTCCTTCCTCATTCCTTTACCCAGAGAGCCATCTCTCATAACAACGAAAGAGAGAGTAGTTCAGTAAAATAAGACAACACATCTAATATGGTTTGTGCATAGATGCAATACTCCACACCTATAGACCCTCACCTCAGCAAAGAAGGGAGAGAGACTTTTTTTTCACACTTTTCAATTGGTCGTTTAGCATTCAGCACATCCAGCTTCTCTTTCTGTCTCCTCCTTTTCCTTCTCTTTTTCCTCCTTCTTCTCCATCTCTCCTCCTCCTCTTCTTCCCCTTCCTCCTCCCTCTCCTCCATCCCTTCTCCTCTTCCTCCTCTTCCTCCTTCTTCCTGTTATATTGCCCTTTATTTCTCTCTGCATTCCTTCCTTTTATTTTTTTTTCCTTTTTTAGGCAATTGGGGTTAAATGACTTGCCCAGGATCACACAGCTAGTAAGTGTCAAGTGTTCATTAAAGCTCCAATTAAGTACAAAGAATAAAACAATCCCTACTCACAGAGAGCCTACATTCTAACTGGGGAGAAAATAAGTGCATAAAAATTATATACAGCATAAATGTCAAGTTAATAAAAATGTACAAAGTTGTTCAATGCAATGTAGTTTGGGAGAGAGGGCACACGTAGATGAGGGAGTCAGGAAAGGCTTCATATGGAAGGTGATGCTTGGCCTGAATCTAGAAGGAAGAAAAAGAAGGAAGAAAATAAGCATTTATTAAAGATCTACATATGCCAGGGACTGTGCTCAGTGCTTTAGAAAAATCTCATGTGATCCTCACAAGAACCCTGAGAGAGAAGTACTATCATATTCTCATTTTACAGATGAGGAAACTGAGGCAGACAGAGGTGAAGGGATTTGCCTAGGGTCACACAGCTAGTAAGTGTCTGAGGCCAGATTTGAACCCATGCCTTCTTGACTGTAGGCCCAGCACTGTCTCCACTGCCTCTAGGAAGAGACTCTAGGAAGCAGAGGTAAGGAAGGAGTACATCCCAGGCATGTGGGATAGGCCAATGGAAAGGTATAGAAATGGGAGGTGGAGTGTGTGTGAGGAGCAGAAAGATACTGCCAGTTTGTCTGGATCACAATGTGTGAGGGGGAGAAGAAATGTCTGGTTAGGTTGCAAAGCGAGGTTGGGGACAGGTTGTCCAGGACTTTGAAAGCCAAGCAGAGTTTATGTATTATTCCAGAGGCAAAAGGCAGCAGCTGTCGTTGGTTAAGTGTGGCAGCAGTGTGTAGGACAGACTGGAGCCAGGGAGAGACTGAGGCAGGGAGACTGATTTGAAGGCCATTGCAACAATTTAGGTGAGAGGTGGTGGGGTGCTGAACCAAAAGGGTGGCTGTGCAAGTGGTGAGAAGGGATCCGCTGTGAGAGGTGTTGGGAAGGGAGAAGCGGCAAGACATGGCTGTTGATTAGATGGATGGGGTGAAGGTCGGGTTGAGGAGTCCCGAAAAATGTTGAGGCCATGGTCCTGGGCAACCAGGAAGATGGTGGGGCTTTGAATGGAAATCAGGAAGTTTGGAAGAGGGGAGAGAGAGTGTGGGGAAAGATGATTGGTTTGTGTTTGGATGTATTAAATACCGTGGGAGGATGAATTTGAAACGTCCAATAGGCGATTAGTGATATGGGATCGAAGCTCCAGGGAGAGGGCCAAGGGCCACATGCATGGAGGTGAGAGTTAAGGAGCCAGGGGACACGAAGAGAGGGCGTTGGAGGTGAAGAGAAGGCCCAAGACCAAATTTTCAGGAATACCCACCGTTAGGGGGCATGAGAGAGTGGTCATCCAGGTAGGAGTCGGCCCTTCGGGCATTCACTAAGTACTTGGGCCAAGAGCTGTGCCAAGCATTAAGAAGACAGAGAAAGGCAAAGACTGTGGTCCCTGCCAAAGCCGGCCTGCACTAAGTTTCCTCCCTGTGTGCTTCTGGATAACTCATTTAACAGGTGAGATCTGTGCAGAGCACTTGTCAGGCCATCTCGGAGGACACGCGTCACCGGCACCGGAGGCGGGCGGAGGTAGGACCAGGAAAGGCCTTCTGCAGGAGAGGGTTATGGACTGTGCTGGAGGAAGCCCAGAGGCAGAAGTGAGGAAGGAGAGAAAGGAGGCCAGTGTGACTGGATTGTCGAGAGTATGGAGAGGATAAAGAGGTATAAGAAGACTGGAAAGGTAGGAAGGGGCCACGTCCAAGAAGGGCTTAACCCTAGAGGCAGTAGTGAGCCATTGGGGTTTGCTGAGCAAGGGAGCAACCTCAGCTTATAGGACAATCACTTTGGCAGTCGAGTGGAAGTTGGATCAGAGTGGGATGACACATTTGTCATACCTGGCCAAGAAGCCCTCCTTCCCTCTCCCTATTGATTCTTCATCTGTTCTCCAGACCAAGACTGGTCATTGCATTTAATCTATGTTCAGTTGCCTATTAGTGGTTTCATTTACATTATGGTAGTTATTATGTGTGTGGTTCTAGGTCTTGTGCTTTAGAAACCAATTTTGTGAATCCAAATGTAAGACTTTACATTCACTTCTATTTGTCTAAAGGAAATGGTGTGTATATGTAAAAAGTTATAATAGTAGCCTTTTTTTTTATTTAAAGAGAAGGCACAGGATGTGCAATCTGAAGACCTGGGTTCAGCTTTAGCTTTGCCTGTGTGGTCCTAAACAAGTCACTTCCTTTCTCTGTGCCTCAGTTTCCTTTCTTATAAAATGACAGATTTCAAGCCCCATGATCTCTAACTCCCTTACAGCTCAGGTCATGCTAATGGAATGTTCAGTTCAACATGGGTATTTTGGAGGGCTGGGTGGGCGGGGGATGCCAGTGAGCTCAAGGGCAACAGTCCATTGGTTGATGTGAGAGTTAGTTTTTGTTATAACCCCATGAAAATGGTTCTCTTGTAAAGATAATTGCTCAGTACAGTGTTTGTGTTAAGCTTCTGAGGTGGCCTGATTGGCATATTTAAATTCCATCTCCCAGGCATCTGTTAATTATCATTGCAGAGATGGGCAGAACTCATCAGAGAACTGTTTGGAAATGCTCTGCGTTTTTAAATTGTTTGGGCTCCCAGGAAGAGAGGAACACGTGTGACTCTGATTTTTCCATTGGCTGTCTCTGCGACCTCAGATGGATTCAAATTTTGTAAGGGTCTAAGCCGCCTGACCTCAGCACATGGGCACATTTCTGCATCGAAGTCGCTGTCCTTTGGAAATATTCCAGCTCCAACTTTCTTTCATCACCATTTGACTAGAACATTCTCCCTTAGCGACTGTCCTATCCAGACAGGGGTGAGGGTGGGAGGCAGAGTTTAGATTCTGCCTAATCAGTCTCATCTTTTCCACTCATTTTAAAGCGGAGCAGGGGAGCTGGGAGGCAAGTCGCAGAGAGAGCCTTTGCTCAGATCTTTACTGTAGACACCTCCAGTTTATAAATGGAAACCTAGCATCTTCACCTTATCCAAAGAAAGAAAGCAAGAGAAAGAACAGTTTCTCTGGTTAGGAGGTTGAATAGAATTCACCTTTAAAGTGTTTATGGATATTTTTATTTTCATATCACCTTTGTTTATGAATATGCCTCTCCCTTACCTAGCAGGCCATCCCTTGTAACAAGGAATAAAAAAAAACTAGGGAAAAAGAATGAAAAAGAGAAAAAACCAGTTCAGTAAAATTAGCTGATGCCTCAACTGAATCTGAACAGTATATACACTGTCCTACGCCCATGGTCCCCTATCTCGGCAAAGTAGGGATGGAGATGCATTTTCTCTTATCTCCTCTGGGGCCAAGCTTAGTTATTATAATTATACAAAATTCAGGTTTTTGGTGGGTTTTTTCCCTTTCCATTTATATTATTGTAGTCATTGTGTATGTTACTTCTTTGATTCTGCTGTGCATGAATTCACATAAATCATCTTACGTGTCTTTGAAATCTTCCTGGAATTCAGCATTTTAAAGAAAGAAATCTGTTACTGCCTGGCCTCATAGAAAAAAGAATTGAACTTTGGAGTTCCAAATGCTTGAATTTGAGTCCTGGGTCCACCACTTAACCAGCTGTTTGATCCTGAGTAAATCACTTCCCCCCTTGGAGCTCCCATTTCTTCGTTTGGAAAACAGATCATAGAGTTTAGATTAGGAAAAGAAGCCCCGGAGAGCATCTTATTCAGCCCCCACCCCCTTGCCTTTGCATGTGAGAAAACTGAGGCACAGGGAAGTTGTGGCTTGCCTGAGATCACCCAGGTAGAAAATAGCAGAGTCAGGATTCGAACCCACGAGCACTGACTCCAAACCTTCCCGGTGCTCCCAGCTGCCTTTCCTTCTGAGATGACCTTCGTCTACTCTGCATATGTCTCGTCTGGTGCTAGTTATTTGCAGGTTGTTTCCTCCATTCGGATGTGAGCTCCACAGGCACTGGTATCAGTTCTCTTCCTGACTTGGTATGCCTGTGGCTTAAGTTTGGTGCCCGTGTGTAGTAGGTTCTTAATAAATGCTTATCGGCTGATCGTTGACTGACTGCTCTCGCCATCCATCAGCCTCATAGGGAGATAGTGAGGATTGAATGAGATAACACATTTTATAACTACCAAGCTCTGTAGACAGATCCAGGTAAATTGTTATTTATTGTGGAACCCCTCTTTGTGTGTCTTGGATTCCTCTGGCTGTCTGGTGAAGCCCATGGACCCTTCTCCAAAGAATGCTTTCAGATGCATAAAATAAAATGTGCAGGATTTACAAAAGGCACCAATTTTATTGAAATGTAGTTAATATTATCCATTAAAAAAAAAGCAAGTTTGAAGACGCCTGGAGTTGATGAAGGATCTGTGATTCTTGGGGGGTTTCCTCTATCAATGCAGGGCACCACTTGTCTCTGACTCAGGTAAATCCAGGGAGAGTCTGGGTCACATGAAGGTTAAGTGACTTGTCTAAATTCATGCAGCTTGCCTCAGTGGGGGAATTTAAACCCAGTTTAACTCTAAGCCCAATGCTCTGATGATTTCCAAGCATCTATTAAGCCAAACAGCTGCTGTAATTAATAATGGCAATAATTATTTATTATCTTGGTTATCCCTGTTTATCCTAAGAATGAGAAGATTGTGACTTGGCTTTCTTGTTAACAAAACAGCCAAAGAAGTCTCCAACTCCCAGTCCCAAGAGCCCAACTGAAAGCATTTTATGCTCAGTCATTGCAGTAACTGTGCCCAGAGATGGGGGGTGGGGTGGGGGGGTGGCTTTCTCTCTTTTCTAGTCTATATGGTCCTGTCATTGACGGGGATCTCACTGGGGCCTTTCATAAGAAATATCTGGGGGTCTTATCTTAGAGATTGTCTGAAGGGTGATTAGCTGTCATCACTGCAGCTGGGGCCAAAGAGAAAAATACACAGCCAAGGGATTTGCAGAAGCATTTTCCCAGTCACCTGTCGCTAGCTCAGTCCTTGCCCCTTCTCTGAAAAGAGCTGTTGTCTTGCTCTGCGGGAGCTGCCGTCTTCATGACGGGACATTATATGCCCCAGCAGGGAGGGCCTTCAGTCCAAGGGAGTAATCAGGAAAGAGAAAATTCAGGTCTTGTTAGAAATCAGAGTTGTGGAGTTAGAGAGGGGAAATTTGGTTATTTGTGTGTCAGGGGTAGGGGAGGTGGGAAGGAAAAAGCTAAATTAAAAATCAAGCTGCAGAAGAACATTGGTGAGTCTTAATTGGAGAATTTAACATTTTGTTTTGTTTTGTTAAGTTAAAATTTCAGGACCTGAATGTTCTTTATCTGCATCTGTCTAATTAGAATTCCATAGAATGTGAGAACTGAAAAATGTCTTAAAACAAAGACTGCCTAAGCTGAGAGGGGCCTTGAAACAGAGCTGAGAGGGACCATAGAACCTAGAATGTCAGAGCTGGAAGGATCCTTAAAACTAAAATGTCAGAGCTGGGAAGGGTCCTTAGAACCCAGAATGTCAGAGCTGGGAAGGGTCCTTAGAACTTAGAATATCAGAGCTGGGAGGGATCTCAGAACACAGGATGTCAGAGCTGGGAAGGGTCCTTAGAACCCAGAATGTCAGAGCTGGGAAGGGTCCTTAGAACTTAGAATATCAGAGCTGGGAGGGATCTCAGAACACAGGATGTCAGAATTGGAAGGGCCCTTAGAACATAAGATATCAGAGCTGGGAGGGATCTTAGAATATAGAATGTCAGAGCTAAGAGGACCCTTAGAACACAAGAAGTTAGAGCTGGGAGGGCCTTTAGAACCCAGAATGTCAGACCTGGAGAGGGCCTTACAACCCAGAATGTCAGAGCAAGGAGGAGCTCTTGGAATATTACCTTCTAGCTCAATCTACTTTGTTCAGTTCGGTCCACAAAGCACTTATTATTGGATGGTTATTATCTGCTAGGCACTGTGCTAGGTACTAGAGCTACAGAGATGGAAACAAGATGGGCCTTGCCCTCAAGGAGCTTACATCCTCCTGGAGATATAAAACATGTAGCCCAGTATGTAAATCCCAAGGAAGGAGTTATTTTGGGGTGCGAGGGAGAGGAGTCACTAATAAGCCAGGAGAGCAGAAAAAGCCTCTTATTTTACAGCTAAGGAAACTGTGGCTGAGGGGAAATGTGATTTCCTGCAAAGCCAAGGCAGTGGTCGACCTCAGGCTAGAACCCCAGGCCAGTTCCCTTTCCAGTCCCCCGAGGTGCCTGGTCCTGAGCTGGTTCCCATTGTGAAGCTTCTTTGGTGTTTCGGGGACTCCAAAGCCAATTGCTCACTGTTTCATTCTTGCCCATGGCTGGATTATCTTTTATATTGCAGCGCAGAAATCTCTTCAAGAATATAGTTCTTAGGTTCTGCAGCTGTCATGGCAATGTCCTCCGCATCCCATAAAATTCAGTCTCGTAGGAGTGGGAGAACACTGCAAACCTCTTATTAAAAAGCCTGTAGTGTCAGGGCATACCATCCATCATCACAGACTTGGAAAAATGAAAAGGAAACCAGAACTGAGCTGTCTGATTAATGCAAACCCGAGTACGGCTTACAGGAGGTTGTGGTTCTAGTGGCAGTTACTTAGGCTCCAAGGATGAATGTATTTTCAAAGCCCAAGTAATTTCATGCTGGATGTAGAAGGCCAAGTGGTCTTATTTGCTTAGTCATACAATGCTGGAGTTGGGAGGGCCCCTAGAATATGGAATGTCAGGGCTGGGAGGGGCCTTAGAACACAGAACGTCAGAACTGGGAAGTCACTTAGAACATAGGGTGTCAGAGCTGGGAAGGCCCTTAGAACACAGAATGTTAGGGCTAGGGGGGACCTTAGAACATAGGATGTCAGACCTGGACCTTAGGATGCAGAATATTTGGGCTGGAAGGGACCTTAGAACCTAGAATGTCACATCTGGAAGCAGAATAAAAGCCCCACTGAGCACAGGGAGTACCTTGTTTTTGTCTTTGTATCCCAAGTCCTAGCACGTGCTTGGTAACTAGTAGGCATTTAATAAATGCATATTTAATTGAATGAAAACTGGGAGGGGCTTTAGAACCTAGAATGTGAGAGGTGGAAGGTGGTCTTAGAATGTGGAATGTCAGAACACAGCCCTCCCTGCATAGAGGAATGTTAGATCAAGAAGGACACTTAGAAGTCATAAAGTCCTATTCACTCATCTTACAAATGAGGGCACTGAGGCTCAGAGATGTTACGGGACTTGTCCAAGGTACACAACCTGTTAGTAGTAGAGCTGAGACTAGAACCCAAGACTTGGAAGAACAGTAGACCAAGGAACATTTGGACAGCTTCAGTAGAAGATGCCAGCTGTGCGCATGTCTTCTCTCTTCCATGCTGGTGGCCGTGTAGGAGCCTGGACTTGAGAAATAGTGTCAGGTCACACCTTCTTGTTTCCAGGACAGGTTGGAACTCAACATTGGCAGTGAGTCCTACTGATGTTTCCTTGGTTCAGTGGGGGGGAATGACCTGGGAAGGGGTGGGTGAAAGGCAGACTCCAGGGCTCTGTAACCAGAGCCTTAGTAATTCCATTACCTTAGCCAACAAGATGGAATTGCGTTGACTCTCCACCCTCTGGAGGAGCATGAATTCCCAGCTCCTGCCAACAAAGAGAGGGTAGATAGGGGTTCTTGATGAATCACCATATATGAGGTGCTAACACTCCCCTCCCTTCTTCCCCCTTGCCTTGAGATTGGAGAGCTGGTAAACCAGAAGGGACCCTTGAACTAGGTCATCCAATCCATTCTGCTGCTTTCTGATCCACCACTGAGCAAACCTCAGAAGGTGCTTATCAAGTCTGAACTTTAAGATTTCAAATAAGAGTGATTTCATTACCTCCCCAGGAAGCCCTGAGAAAGGACATTGCTTAACTCAGCTCCCTAGTTAAGATTCTTCTCCCATTCCATCTGTTGTTTTCATGTAAACTTGTGTTTCCTTCTTCAGACAGAAGGGCTTGGTCTTGTCAGAAAGCTGGAGCCTTCCTGAGGCAGATGTGGCTGCTTTTAACCGGTTCATACACGCCCCATTTTGGTGAACTGAGCAGTTCATGTGCTAGGATCAGCCCCTTCCTGACCAGATGACTGTGGACAAGTCACTTCCTTTCACATCTGCAGAATGGCAAGGGTGGATTAGGCAATTGCTCAGATTCCTTTCAGTCCTAACTTTCTGTGACTCTGTATCCTGGACCTCTATCTCAGCTCTCCCTCTTGGAGAGCCCAAGCATTCTCTTTATTTTTGCTGCTTCTCTGATAGATGGTTGTGAATAGAGAAGTGTAACGTAGGCCATTTTCTACGCCTCGCACTGTGTGACAGTTGCTGCACTGAGCCGAACTGAGGGTGCGTGGTTTCTGGGGGGGAAAGCAAACAAGCATTCTAGCCAGCCTACCTATGTAGTCATTTGATTCACGGGACATTAAAACCTATATTCTTCTTTCATTTCCTCTCTGCAAATCACTGGGTCCTTGGTATTCCCACTGAGACATACCAAGGAGGTTGCCTCATGGCGTGAATATTTGTCCTTAATGATCTGAAAAAGCCATTTCACCAGTGGGTTGCTTTCTGGCCCCGAAATGGTAAGTCCTGTTTCTGTGGCTCCCTACCAGCTGAGCCTGTTTATAGAATTTATATAAAAAGGGGAAAAAAAGAGCTTTATTCTCTTTTTAACAGGAGTGGGATGGAGTGGTAGAGAGAACCTGGGGGTGGGAATCAGGACACAGGGATTCTAGCCCCAGGTTTGACACTGATTTAATGGGTGACCTTTGGGGTAGGTGTTCCTCTCCATGGCCCTCAGTCTTCTCGTGTGTAAGATATGGAAGTTAGGCCTAAGTGGGCTCTAAGGACCCTTTCAACCCTGACTTTCTAGGTTCTAAGTCTTCTTCCAGAGGTAATGTTCTATAATGCCCTTCCAACTCTGATATGTTTTAAAGCCTCTCTCAATGATACTCTAAGGCCCTCCCAGCTCTGACATCCCATGTTCTAAGAGCCCTCCTAGCTCTGATATTCTCTGTTCTAAGGACCCTTCCAGCTCTGACAGCCTAAGCTTTAATGTTCCGTGCTGTGAGGTCTTTTACAATGCCCAGATCTTGTGACTCAGCCCTTCCCCCTCCAGTCTACAGGATTCCCTAGAGCACAATTACTGCTTTTCTGTGCCCAGGTCAGTGTGTCAGCTCTGCCAGACCCCGAACCACCCTTGCTATAGGTCTCCCTACTCTTTTGTTTTCTTCCTCCAAAACCACTCTTTGGTTGAAGTGAGCAGACGTGCCTGGATGATGTCCATCATGATGACAATTAGAGCTAACATTATGGAGTCCTTTAAGGTCTGCAGAGCCCTGTACGTGTTATTTCACTGGATCATCACAACTACTAGCCGTGTGACCCTGGGCAAGTCACTTAACCCCAATTGCCTCACCCCCCCACCTCCAAAAAAAAGAATATTAATCATTCGAATATCCACATGGCTCTTTGGAAATACTGAGTTCAGCTAATTGTTCATGTAAGCATCCATAGTTTGCCGAGTGTTTTCTAGGTGGTGGAGATGGCCACATGGAAAGGCTTCATCTTATTTAAATCTCCTAACACTCTTATGCAGCAGACAGTCCAAATATTGCCCCTATTTAACAGACAAGGAAACTGAGACTCAGAAAGAAAGTGACTTGTCCACGGTAACCAAGAAGTTGGGGGTGGGGAAGCCAGGTCTCTAATCCAGGTCTTTGGACTCCAAATTTGATGCCTTCCCTCTCCCGCACATCCTGCTGCCCATCTGCAGTCACTTTTCTGAAGAAGAATTCCGGAGCATGGAGACAGGTACCAGGCTGATCTAAAAATAAAAGTGAGCCTGTCTCTAGCTAGTAAATATTTTTCATCTCCAAGATCTCTTGTCATTCTAAAGAGAAGCTCAGGCTTCATTGTTTGAGAAAAAGATGAAGCTCTTTCTGAAGGGTGTGTCTGGGTTCTCTGGCTTATTGTACAGTCTGTCTCTGCCACTGGGAGCTTTGTGCCCCTGCCATTTAAATAGCTACATGGGGCAGGGGGAGGGGAGAGACAGAGAGAGACAGAGAGAGACAGAGACAGAGACAGAGACACAGAGACAGAGAGAGAGAGAGCATAGACTTTATCTCCGTGTTCTGGCCTTAAATGTCACAACCTTATAAGCCTGAGAGGTAAGAGTGACCTCAGATATCATCTAGTCACAGAATCACAGATTCTCAGAGTTGAACTTTAGTAACCATCTGGACCATCCCCCAAAGAAAAAAATAAGAGTTCCTTCTCCCTGAGAAGAACTTTTATTTGAATACCTCCAATAAAGGGGACTCCATTGCTTCTGGAAGCAGTCCCTTCTACTCTGGGACAGCTGGAATTGTGAGCAAGATTTTCCCCTGCACCAAGCCCAAGGCTACCTCTTTGAAATCTCGACCCATCATTCTCAGTTCTGTCCTCTGGGACCGTACCAAACGTGTGCCCTCCTTCTTCAGGAGTCACGGTGCCTCCCAAGTCATCTGTTTTCCAGGCTAAAATGATCCTAGTCCTTTCAGCCAGTTGTAGCCCTTTGCCAGCCTAGTCACTTTCCCCTGGACATTCTTTAGCTTGTCACATCCTAAAATGTGATGCCCAGAAGTGGGCACTGATTTTATGATTTACTCCCTGTCTGCCTCTATATCTCTTTGGGTCCCATACAAAATGATGAAATTGGGCTAGCTGGACCTTTGGAACTCTGAGTCTCTGATGCTGTCCACCTGCATTCAGACTCTCCCACTGGTCATTCAAGGCCTCTCATAACCTGACCTCTCTGGCCCCTTCCAATCTCATCCTCTCAACGTTTCACTGCATGTGCTCTGTGCTCCAGCTAGACTGGCCTCCTCATAGTTGCCCCCTACTCCAAGGTGATAGCAAAGGAGACCTGGGTTCTACTTTGGGTGCTGCCTCCCACAAACTTGCTATGTGACCATGGGCAAGTAATTTCCCATCTCCTTGTCATCTGTAAATTAGAGATCATGAAAATGAAAACTGACATTTATATCGTATTGCTATGTTTTATTTTTACATCATCTACATTTTCCAATATATCTTTGCCCTCTGTCCCTCCCAGAAAACCATAGTAAAGTGGAAGTTGTACAGGATTTAGATTTGGAAGACCTGGCTTCAAATCCCAGGTCTATTATTAACTGTCTTCGTGACCTTGGACTTCATAGACTACTGTCTGTGTGGCCTTAACCTCTCTGTGGCTTAGCTTCTCATCTGTAAAATGAGGGGTTAGACCAGATGGCCTTCTAAGGTCCCTTCCAGCTCTAAATTAAGGATGCTATGGCCAAGCATTTATTAACCATTTGGCATTTATTAAGCTCTTATTACGTGCCAGGCGCTGTGTTGGGAGCTGAGGATATAAAAACAAAAATAAAATAATTCCTGCCCTCAGGGAGCTTACATTCTATCAAGGAAAATCACATGTACACATATAAGTACATTCAAAATATATACATAGTAAATACAAGGCAATTTTGGAAGAGGATGCCCTGGTACCTGTGAGCATCAGGAGGGGTTCTACAAATAGGAAAGTGAGCTAGTCCCTGCCATCAGGGAGCTTACACTCTGCTAGGGGGACTCATGGTTGTAGAATAGTAAATACAAAGTTAAAAGGCTGCATGAAGAAAATCCCTTTGGAGTTGAGCCTTGAAGGGAGGTTGGGCTTTCAAGAGGCAGAAGTAAAGAGGAAGAGCATTCCAAGTATTGAGAACAGCCTGTATAAAGACAGAGGAGCTGGAAATACAAAGTCATGAATGATGAGAAGCAAGTGGGTCATTTTGGTGGGAGTGTAGAGTATGTGTAAGGGGGACCAATATGTAACCATCCTGAAAAGGTCAGATGGAGCCAGACTGTGATGGGTTTTAAATGCTAAAACCAAGAAGATTATGTTTTGTCCTTGAGGGAGTCAACAAATCTTGAACAGGGGAGGGTTGTGCTCAGACCTGTGCTTTAGGAATACCCATTTGATAGGTGTGGGGGGGGGATTGTTTGGAGAGACTCAATTCACAGGGACCAAATAGGAGGCCCTTACCATCATCCAGGTATGAAGTGGTAAACGCATGAACATAGGTCACTTGTGGTGTGAGTAGGGAGAAGAAGAGTCACACAAGAGATGTTGAGGAGGGAGAATCGATAAGACTTCTCATTTGGTTGGATATGGGGAGAGATGAGTAAGAATGTAGTGGCATAGGATGAATCGGAAGCTGAGAGCTTCAAGGGACGTGAGAGGCTATCTAGGCATGAGGCCGAAGCCTAGAAAAGGGGTGGGAATGTACCCAGTGTCAGAGCCAAGATTCAAGCTCAGGTCTTAGATCTCCCAGATCAGCGTTCCACATTCATTTCTCTTTTCCCTTCATCACATTGCCTCCCAAGGATGACTCCTGAATTGTGAACCTGGGTAATGAAAAATGGTGGTTTCCTGAACAGAAATGGGAAATTCTGGAGGAGAGATGGGTTTAGAGTAGGGGGTCTTAACTTTTTTTGTATCTAGAACCCTGTTGGTCATCAGGTGAAACTGACCATGGATCCATTGTTAGAATCTTTTAAAATGCATAAAATACAAAGGAACCCAATTGCATTGAAATGCCATTTTAAAGGGGTAGCTAGGTAGCACAGTGGAGAGGGTGCTGGGCTTGGAGTCAGCAAAACCTGAATTCGAATCTGGTCTCAGACACTTACTAGCTGTGTGACCCTGGGTGAGTCACTTAATACTGTTTGCCTCTGTTTCTTCATCTGTCAAATGAGCTAGAGAAGGAAATGGCAAACCAGTCCACTATCTTTGCCAAGAAAACCCCAAATGGGATCACGACTGAAAAACGTCTGAAAACCAGTTTTAAAGTATTAGAAAGTTCACAGGCAGCAGGTTAAGAACCCTTCATTTAGAGGTTAGGTCACGAGTTCAGTTTGGGACAGGCTGAGGGTGAGGTACCTACCGGACTGCCAGGTGGGGAGGTCCAGCAGGTAGCTATTGGGGCAGACCCTGGAGCCCAGGAAAGAGCCCAGCCTGTCCCACCTAGCCTGCTCTGAAGATGCATCACGGCTGTATATGAATGCAGCAGTCTGGATAATCATTGAGAGCTGACTATATTCCATCCATTTTTAAATATCTAAACTGACAGATCCTTAAAAAACCAAACAGAGGTAGATTTCTGCTTCTAATTCCCTTCCCCCCTTCCCTCCTCCTTCCCTCCCTCCTCCTCTCTGGCAGGTCTTTGATTTTCCAGCAGGATGGCTGATTGCCTCCCCCTCCTGCACGCCCCTGTACCACCTTCTCTGCTGCCTTTTTATACTCGTAACAGCTTCCCAGGGCCGCCCACCTCCCTTTCCTCCTTTCAGAGCTGCTGCAGGTCTGTCTGACTTGCTGCAGGAAGCCTGCCTATCCTGGAGTAGGGGCTGCTGCTGGTGCTTGGGAACTGCTGTGCTCATCTGCTCATCTCCTTCAAACAGCCGTGGTCAAGCAATGAGTTTCCCCTGGAGCCTGACAAATGAAGAGAGCAGAGAATCTGAGTGGCAGCTAGGGAGGAAATCAAAATCAAAGTCTGATGCAGAGGTGGGGGGGGGAGAGAAAGACGACCGAATTTGAACCCTAGCCCCAAACCTGTGTGCTCAGGCAAAGCATCACCTTCCTCTGTCTGAGCCTACCCATGTAACCATAACACGTTATCCCACCCGGGAGCCTTCTACACTCTTCCTCTATACAATGAGGCATCTCAAAGGGTCCTTCCAGTTCTGAACTCTGTGATGGCAGATGAATTATTGCCCCTCTCTGGGGCCAAATTTTCTCCTCCTGTAAAATGAGAGGGTTAGGCTAGGTGATTTGTGACAGTATATCACAGTATATTCAGTCATATCTGGCTCTTCATGACCCCATTTGAGGTTTTCTTGGCAGAGATACTAGAACAGTTTGCCATTTTCTTCTCCAGCTCATTTTTACAGATGAGGCAACTTTAGCAAATAGGGTTAAGTGACTTGCCCAGGGTCACATGGCTGGTAATTGTCCAAGGTCAGGTTTGAACTCATGTCTTTCTGACTTGAGGTTCAGTGCTTCCTCTGCCCCCATCCCCCCAAGGCTCAACTCAGGTACCACCCCACCCCCCGCCGTAAGGCCTTTTCTCTTCCCCACCCCCCAGTTGTTAGTGGTCTTTCCCCTCAAAATCACTTTGTATTTACTGTGTCTATATTTATCAGTGTACAGGTTGTCTCTGTCCCACTGCCTCCTTCTATTTTTGTAATTATTCCCACTGCAAATATTTGTCAAATTGTATTCTATGTTGCATTTCGAGGGACCAGAGGTGGAGGCTGTTCACGACAGTGTTTTGTGTCCTGATGTTTCTTGCAGATGATGCAGTTTGCCTGGGATAATTACAAGCAGTTTGCGCTGGGGAAGAATGAGCTGCGGCCAGTGACGAAGAATGGCTACACGGGTGGCATGTTCGGTGAGAAGCCGTGGGCTCTGGTGGCCACACGCGTGGCTGAGACAGTACTGTCTGGTCCTCAGTCTTCCCTCCCTGGCCCTTCCCTCCCTCATTCCACTTCCCCCCCTCCTGCTCTCCATTCTGTCTCTTTGTCATACCTCTCCCTTCCCCCCCCCTTCCCTCCCCTCCTCTTTCCTCCTTTCTTCTGTTATCTTCTCTTCCTTTCTCTTCTCCTCTCCTCTCTTCTATTCTCTTCCTTTCTGTTCTTCTCTCTTCTTCTGTTCTCTCTTCTCCTCTCCTCTTTTCCTTTCTCTTCTGTTCTCTCTTCTCTTTCTTTCTCCTCTCCTCTCTTCTCTCGCTTTCTCATCTCTTCTCTCTTTTCTTCTCTCTGTTCTTTCTGCTCTCCTCTCTCTTTGTCATTCCTCCCCCTCCTCTCTCTCTCCTTCCCTTCCCTCCTCTCCTCTCCTGTCTTGTCTTCCTTCTCTCTCTCTCTTCTCTTCTTCTTCTCTTCTCTCTCTTCTCTCTCTCTTCTCTTCTCTTCTCTTCTCTTCTCTTCTCTTCTCCTCTCTTCTCTCTTCCTTTCTGTTCTTCTCTCTTCTCTTCTCTTCCTTAGTCTTCTCTCTTCTCTTCCTTTCTCTTCTCTCCTCTTTTCTCTTCCTTTCTCTTCTGTTCTCTCTTCTCTTCCTCTCTTCTTCTCTCTTCTCTTCCTTTCTCTTCTCTCCTCTTTTCTCTTCCTTTCTCTGTTCTTCTCTCTTCTCTTCCTTTCTCTTCTCCTCTCCTCTCTTCTCTTGCTTTCTCATCTCTTCTCTCTTTTCTTCTGTTCTCTTCACTTCTCTTCTGCTCTCCTCTCTCTTTGTCATCCTTCTCTCCCTCCTCCCCTCCCTTCCTCTCCATTCCCTTCCCCTCCTCTCCTCTCCTGTCTTGTCTTCCTTTCTCTTCTCTTCTCTTCTCTTCTCTTCTCTTCTCTTCTCTTCTCTTCTCTTCTCTTCTCTTCGCTCTCTCTTCTCTCTCTCTCTCCCTCTCCCCTTCCCCTTCTCCTTCTCCCCTCTCCCTCTTTCCTTCTCTCATCCTTTCCCTTACCTCCTCCATCTCTCCCTTTTCCTGTCTCCCACTTGATTGAACTATGCTCACTTCTCAGGGGCTGGGTATTCAGCATTCCATTAACAACCGTTTCTTTGCCAGTTGCCAAAGTGCTTAGAGTGTTGGTATTGGAGTCAAGAAGACTAGTGTCCAAATCCTGCCTCAGGCATGTGGTGTGTGGGTTGTCTTGGTTCTCAAAGAGGACCATGATGTCATGAAGAGGATGCCATGACTTGCAAGTGAATTGGATTACAGTGAGGGAGGGCTGTGCAAAGTCACCAGCCTCACTTTCTCTTTCAGAGTCATCTGGGTCCAGTGGCCAGATATAGATCAGGACAGCTGAACATGGTCTAGGATAGCGTGGGAGACCTTGGCCTTTTTAAGCTAAGGTCTTTCTGAGTTCTCTCTTTGACTGAGATAAGGCCCATTGAGTAATAGTTTCTCTTTTGGCCAGAAACAACCCTGACGGTCTCCCCCTCCCTCAGACGCATACTTGTGTGACCCTGGGCCATTTACCTAACCTCTCTGGGCCTGAATTTTCTCATTTGCAAAATGAGGGATTTGTACTCAATGGCCTTTAAGTCCCTTCCAGCTCTACATCTATGATGGGTGTTTTAGGGAGCCTAGATTCAAATGCCTGCAGAGAATTGTGCCATTCACTGGGGAAAGTTTGCATAAGGAATGGTTGGTGTCCACGTGGAGTTTACGAAAAAAATGCAGTCACAGCTAATAACTCTAACCCATGATAACACATATTCCAACTTTGTCTTCTCTCCTCAAGCCTCCAAGATACTCCCTCTCTAAACCCTCTTAGCTCAAGGCCTTGTCTCTCTCTCATTGAAAAAATGGAAGCCATTGCCAAGAGCTCTTTTCCCCTTCTCATCTCATGTCCCTCTGACCTCATCCCTCACTATCTTACCTTCAGTCTCTGCTAATGAGGTGATCTTTCCAGCTGCCAAATCCAGCCCCTCTACATGCATCCTTGGCCCCATCCCCTCCTGGGTCTCCCAGCAGATTGCCCCGCCATTACTCCCACAATCTAATCTTAAGTTTCTCCTTATCTACTGGTTCCTGCCCAGCTACTTACAAACATTCCCAAGTATTCATCCCTGGTCTGTCCATTCCTAATAGCTATTGTCCTATATCATCTACAATTAATACCTCTACTTATTCTCCTATCATTTGTAAACCTTCAGTAGTCTGGTTTCTGGTTCACCCACATTGTTCTCTTCAAGGTTATCAGTGCTCTCTTAATGGCCACATCCAATGGCCTAGCCTCAGTTCTCATCCTTCTTGGCCTTTCTGCAGCCTTTGATGCTGCTGACCACCCTCTCTTGGATTCTCCCCCCTCTCTTGGTTCTTTGCCTATTTATCTGACAATTTCTTCTCAATCTCTTTTCTTGGATATTCATCCATGTCACACCCATAACTGTGGGTGTCCTCTAAGGCTCAGTCCTAGACCCTCTTCTCTTTTCCCTGTATCTTCTTGAATTTGATAAACTAATCAGTTCTCATGGGTTCAGTTGCCATTTTTATACAGACAATGTCCAGAGCTCTATATTCAGCCCTTGTTTCCCTCCTGAGTTCCAGTTTGGCATCACCAACTGTCTATTGGGTATTTGGACCTAGATTTCTCTTAGATATCTCAAATTTAACATATGAAAAGCAAACTCATTACCCCCCCAAACCCTTCCTCTTCCTAACTGCTGTTTTGTTGTTGAAGGCCCCACCATCCTCCTAATTATTCGGATTTGAGACCTCAGTACGTTTATGAATAGGCTGTTCTACTTGTCTAATTCATGCCTGTATGATGGGAGCAGCAGTAGGGGAGGGAAAGGAGATTTCATGGAGGTGCACTAGATAGGGTCAGCAACTGAATCTTAAAGGAAACCAGAGATTCTAAGAGATAAGAGATTGAGAGGAAGGGCATTGGAGGCCTGGCGCCAGCAACTGGATAGGAGAGACAAAAGAAAGGGGGAAGTCAAAGGTAACCCCAAGGTTTCCACACTAGAGAAATAGTGAGTTGTGCCCCAGACAGAAAGAGTGAAGGAACACCTCAGAAGAAGGAATAAGTTTAGGGTAAAGGGCAAATTCTGCTTTGGATATTTGGAGATTCTTGTGAGATATCCGGGTAGAGAGATCTTAGAGAAAGGATTGACAGAGGGAATAGAGACATTCAGGCTGTGAAAGAGAACACTCAGGTAGGAAACCTGGGTTCACATCCCTGCCCTGCTACTTCCACATGATTAGAACTGCCGACTTGGGATATGAGCATCTTAAGGGCTCTCCTCCAAGAAGGCATCTCCAAGAGTATCCTCAGATCACAGAAGAGTCCTTGGTCAATACAACCACAAAGACAGCTTTCTCATTGTAGCAACCGCTTTACAGAAGTTAAACTTCTTGAAGAAATCAAAGTCAATGTCTGTATCTTTATCCATTTTCTATTTCCCAACATAAACAGCTCATTTGAATAGTTTAGAGCAGAGCTACAGTAATCACATATAGGGTCTTTATCTTTATCCTTCTAATTTGGTGTTGATTTTGACCTCAGCTTGAAACAGTTGATCTGACTGCACATCTGATTGAATCTCCCTGTAGCTGCTGCAGACCCCAGAAAGAAAGCTCTTACCACCAAAAATCCTTGGCTCTGTCACACAGTTCAACATCAGAAACTGGTATGAATTTATCAGTGAAAATAGCATTAAAAAGGAGGTATCACCATCTGCTTTGCTGCTGACCCTGAGGACCAGAGGACCTTTCTTTCTGTCGTGCAGCTGAAACCTTCTGTGTGTTTTTTCTCTCCCGTTAGAATGTGAGCTCCTGGATAGCAAAGGCTGTCTGAATTTTCTGTTTGTTTTGCCAGCCTTAGCACAGTGCTTTATACATAGTAAGCCCTTTAAAAATGCCTTTCCCTTCCTCCATTCACTTCATTTATTCACTTAGAAACAACTCCTAAATAATAATCTTGTGAAGTTCTTTGTAGAATTTCTCTGTCTCTGTCCCTTTGTAGAATTTCTCTGTCTCTGTCCCATGTAATAAATGTGGGGCATCCATTGAAATCATCTTCATTCTGGTCTTTTGGGTTCTACCCGTCATGAGTGCTAAGAGGCAAGTTGACTGAGTATCTTGTGAAATGATATTTCTTATTGCCTTTGAGCACATGATGAAACCAACTCTTTCATGGTCTCTCCAAGGGAAACTTAAAGCTAAATGCAGAGATCACTCACAATTTCTGTCTTCTGGTTTATTTATGGCAGGAGCATCATTATTGATGTGATTTTGTTCTTCCAGTTGGCCATTGGCCTCTCATTGATCATGGAACAAGGACCTCACATTCAGAACACTAGTGGTGAAATTGATGTTTATAGATACTTTAAAAACTGAGGTTCCAAACACATCTCTATCCCCTTTTTTAGCCACTGTCACTGTGGAAACAGAAGGATGGATTGGACCACAGGCGACTAAGGGCCATTTTATGTTTTTCTTCCGTGGATTGCCTTGGCCAGTGAATTCA
Source organism: Phascolarctos cinereus (assembly GCF_003287225.1). Classification (NCBI taxonomy): domain Eukaryota; kingdom Metazoa; phylum Chordata; class Mammalia; order Diprotodontia; family Phascolarctidae; genus Phascolarctos; species Phascolarctos cinereus. The sequence continues at coordinate 374,324,290 of NW_027556098.1, read as the reverse complement.
TTCCCTATGGACTGATAATGTACCTCTCCATACTTAGCTGGGCTGATCCACAGACAGGAGATCCAGGCTGTAACTGGGACCATCTTCAAAGCTTTGCTAGCTTAGCAAAACCAACCATGCGTGGGTGTCATGACTTCAGAGAGCTCAGGGTCCCCTCGGTGTCAAGATGAGGCATTGGAGCAGGACTTTCTGTGGAAAAATGAGGATGGAGAAATTGAGTGTCAGAGAGGTGATGACTTCAGTCCATCAATAAGCATTTATTAAGTGCCTGATGTATGCTGGGTAGTGTCGTAGGAGATGGAGGTACAAAAAAATGAAACAATCCTTGCATTCTAAACCAAAGGTTACACAGTGATGGAGTTTAGGCAGGGACTCAAACCCGAATCTCCTGACTTTACATCCAGAGATCTTTCTTCCGCTCTAGGCTATGTTTTAGAAGGGTTTGTAGGTTAAAGGCATAGGCTCTTAACATCTGGGAATTTTCTTGGGTGGATTTACTTATTGTCCTTGTAACAGTATTTTGCAAGATGAATTGTCCCAGTAACTGTTGGGCCTCTGAAGCCCCCATCCCCACCCCAGTCCCAGCTCTTGGAGTGGGGAGGTGGGGTGAAGAAGGGGATGGAGAGAAGGCTAGTTTGTTGCTATGAGAAGCAGAAGAAAAACGCTTGAGGAGAAAGATGGAATCACCTTCTGATTGTGGTTATGCCCCACCCTGTAGCTCCAGGAAGGGAGAGAAATGTTCTGTGGTGGGTGGCCTCATTGAAAGCTGAAGGTACCGTCTTCTCTGTTTCTCTTACCATTTCCCAGTTTGCCAGGTCCTGAGAACTTCCCCAGGCACCCTGGCAAACATAGGGGATTGACTGTGTAGCCTTGGAGGAAGGCACTTAATATTTCTAGGCCTCAGTTTCCTCGGTTGCAAAGTAAAGGGGTTACTATGACCCCTTCCTGCTCTAAATCTGTGTTGGTTTTTTTAATCCTCTGATTTGGATGACGATGTAAAGGACTTAGACATCTCATAAATGAGACTAGAGGGCTGGGCCTGGAGTCAGGAAGGACTGAGTTCTGATCCAACCTCAGATGCTTACCAGCTGTGGGACCTTGGGCAAGTTGCTTTGCCTCTGTTTGCCTCAGTTTCTTCATCTGTAAAATGGGAATAGTACAAGCACCTACCTTCCAGGGTCATTATGAGTATCAAATGAGATAATATTTTTAAAGTGCTTTTCAAACTTTAAAGGGATATATGAATACTAGCTATTAAAATTCATCATTTAAAATGGATTAGATTGGTATAGAGACAGTGTGGGGGTAGTAGATAAAGTACTGGGCTTGGTGTTAGGAAGAACTAGGTTCAAATGACCTCTCTGGTCACTTACTGGATGTGTGACCCGAAGGCAACCCCTGAGGACTTAGTATGGATGGGTGGTAATCTGTGCTGTTGGGTGGACTTCCGCATGCCAAGAAATCATAGCACCTTCTCCAGTGCCAAGCCTTCTTCTGGAAAGCTTGTATTTCTTAGTGGGGATCGATGAACATCCCAGCTGCCTCTTTTGTCTGCTCTGTTGTCTTTGTAAGCAGTAGTGGTCATTAACTGTCTTTGTGGCCACCTGCGACTGGGTCTGCCTGCTGGAGTCAGGGAGAGGGTGCCCAGGTTGTAGGGAGGGGGAGAGGTTCCCATTCACATTTCCCTGTGAAATAAGTCACAGCCCGTGAACAAGAGATACAGCAGAAAGAGCTGCTAGAGACCTGGCCTCGAGTGCCAGGCTCGCTGCTGCCCGGCCTTCCCACCTTAGTCAGTTCATTGGCCCCTTTCTGGCCCTCTGCTTTTTCTCCTCCATAAGATGAGGGGAGGGGCTAGTTTGGCTTTAAGATTCCTTTTACCTCTGATATTCTACTTTCAAAAAAATGTTTATTTATATTAATGCCATTTGTTTTTAATATTCCATACATTTCCTGATATAGCCCTTCCCTATCCATCAAGACAGCCCTTATAACAAAGATTTAAAAGCAAAACAAAAAAACCGGCACAGTCAAACTAGCCAACACACTGACCATTTCTGACATCAAACTCAGTGTTTCACACCCACAGTCCCCCACTTTTGTAAAGAAAGGAGGGAGGTACGCCTTTTCATTATTCATCAGGGCAGATCTTGGTCATTACAGTTACACAGAGCTCATTTTCTTTGGGTGTGTGTGTGTGTGTGTGTGTGTATGTGAGAGAGAGAGAGAGAGAGAGAGAGAGAGAGAGAGAGAGAGAGAGAGAGAGAGGGAGGAGAGAGAGGGAGAGGGAGAGGGAGAGGGAGAGGGAGAGGGAGAGGGAGAGGAGAGGAGAGAGAGAGAGAGGGAGAGAGAGAGAGGAGAGAGAAGAGAGAGAGGGAGAGAGAGAGAGAGAGAGAGAGAGAGAGAGAAGAGAGAGAGAGAGAGAGGAGAGAGAGGGAGGGAGGAGGGAGAGAACACTTCCATTTACTTTGCTATGGTCATTTTATATAGCATTTTTCTGATTCTTACATCATAGTGCATCAGTTCATATAAATCTTTTCATGCTCCTCTGAATTCTTCGTATTTGTCTGATATTCTATGTTATAAATTTCTTTCTAGTTCTGACAGTGTATGTTAATAATAACTGTGATTTTAGTACCTAGCACTTTAAGGTTTGCAAAATTCTTTACAAATATTATCTCATTTGAGTTTCGTAACAACCCCATGAAGTAAGCGTTGTTAGCATCCCTTATTTTACATATGAGGAAACTGAGGCCCATATGAGGCCCAGAGCAGTCCCACAGGATCATACTGCTAGAAGTGTCTTAAGTCACAAGTCTTCCTGACTCCAAGTTCAGAACTCTTTCTGCTATAAGAGGCTGCCTTTTTGAGTTCTAAGGACCCTCCCAGCTCTGACATCCTGTGTTCTAAGAGCCCTCCCAGCTCTGACATTCTGTGTTCTTAGGCCCCTCCCAGCTCTGACATTCTGTGTTCTAAGCCCTCCCAGTTCTGACATTCTGTGTTCTAAGACCCTTCCCAGCTCTCACATTCTGGCTTCTAAGGACCCTCCCAGCTCTCACATTCTCTGTTCTAAGACTCTTTCCCATTTTAATGCTCTGAAATTCTCTGCTTTGTTTCTGGAGATGCTGCCTTTCTGGGTCTTTGGGGGTGAGGAGGGCAGCTCTGCTTGCTGGGAGGGTTAGTTCACTTTGGGAACTCGGGTCGCTGCTCTTGGCTGCAGTGTTTTCCCTGAACTGCAGTGGGGATGATTTGCTTGTCCGAGCCTGCTCTATCTGCAGGATTTCAGTAAATTGGCATTTTTCCCCTCCCACCAGCTTCGCATTGGGGGCAGGACCTTTTGGTGAGGCTGTTTTTCAAACCAATGTCGTGTCTTGGGCAATTTAGTGTGGAAAGGGGTTTCTTTTTTAACCCTATCCTGCTCAGCAGCATCTGAGGGGGAAGTTTCTTAGTCCCCAGTGGCTGTTAGTAGGGGGAGTGTGACCAGGAGGGTAAGAAGCCTGCAGCTCGTCCTGTGCGAGGGTTGGTAGAAGGACCTAGGGTTGTTAGGTGTGAAGAAGAGAAGTCTCTGAGAGCGCTGAGGATGATGACTAGCACGTAATCATAATAGCTAGCATTTATATGGCACGTATTATGTGCCAGGCACTTTGCTGAGGGCTTTACAAATATTATCTCACTTGACAGCATTAATATAGCCACATTTTAAGGCCCACCAAATGCTTTACAAATATTATCTTAACCTCTGTTTGCCTCAGTTTCCTCAGTTGTAAAATGGGGATAATAATAGTAGGTATTAATATTTGTAAAGTGCTTACTTAGCATATAATTCCTGTCACATAGTAGGTACTATATAAGTGCCGACTATTCTTACGACTGTTATCGGTTTCGTTATTATTATTATCCGCTTCATAGATGAGGAAACAGGCTACTAGATGAGACTGGCATTTTCTCATAAAGTGACTTAAGGAAGCTACTCAACTTTTTTCACTTTAAAAAATAAAAGAAAGGAAATTTGGTACAGAAAACATTTACTAAATGCCTACTGTATATTAGTTCTAAGGAGGCAGTGAGGTGAAGAGAGAGGCCTTGACCAGGAATTAGAACTCTTTCAACGCCCTCCAGACAGCCTGTCAGAAGGCAAGGTCAGGGTCTCCTGATTGGCTGATTTCTTTCTCTTCTCCTGCATTCTGCAGGCCTAAGCCCACCCCCACCCCCCTTCAGCTGGAGAGTGCCCTCCAGCCAGAAGGGACCACCCAGAGCCACCTGTGCTCTGGGCATCAGCAAAGCTCTCGCTTGATTGTCTCCAAGTTGGCGATGGTCACAGGGCCCTGATCTCCTCTTGCCTACTGTGGGGTGGGGGAGGCTGTTAGAGCGCTCGATTGGATGCTGTCTCTGTGGCCTGCCTTCCCACAGCACTGTCAGCTGCATTCCCACTGCGGGCGATGATTTATGGCTTTGGGTGATGTAAGGAGCCAGACGGACATGGCTTGGTTTTTTGATCACAGACTTCAGCCTTGGAAGAGAGAAAAATCATCTTTGCCTCAGAAACAGAGCCAGTGTGATGTTGAAAGGGGAGATAAATCTGGACCTCTGGGCGCTGGTTTTGCATTTGCTTTTTGGTGTTTAACTTAGAAATGGTTCTCTCAGTAAAACACATGTACTTCACAAACCCGAGTCTTCATTTAATTTTGTTTGCTTGGACGAAGAGTGATTTAAGTTATGCAGATAATCCAGCAATGAGACTGTACTGGGGATTGTTGCAGGCAGGTTGGAAGGCCTGCATTTCTTTTGTTTTGTTTTGTTTTATTAGTTTAACCTGCACGAATAAAGTGCCAGGGAGATATAGGTTAGAGATTCTTAGAGTCTCAGCAGGAAAAGTTCAGAGACAAGATAGAAACACAGAATGTCAGAACTGAAAGAGATCTTAGAACACGGAATGTTAGAGCTGAGAGGGACCCTAGAACATGGAATGTCGGACTTGAAAGGAAGAGCATAGAATTGTAGCATAGGCTATCAGAACCGGAAGGGACCTTTTGGACAGAGAATATATAGATGGAAGGGGCCTTATAAACCACAAAGCCTAGTTCCTTTTGTGGATAAAGGAAAGGAGTAAAGACAGAAGAAGGGACTTGACTTGTCCAGGTGGCAAAGGGTCTGAGTCCCACAGGACTACCAGATTCTAGGCCTCCTGACTCCCCATCCGGTCCTTTTCCCCATGCTATTCCACTCTCTCCATTAATTTCCTTTTTTGGAAAGAGTTTTATTGATGTCTTTTGTTTTTGCATTTAGACATTTCAAGATATACTCCTCTCCTCAACCCAAGCACCCGATGATCGTGCCCTTCCTTGTAGCAAAGAAAAGCAATTAAGAAAAAAATAATCTGCATAGAGTAGTCATGTCTCACCATGTATCCAACATTATGCACCCGTGGTCACTCACCTCTCTCAGAAAGAAGGACAGCCTATATTCCTATTTCCTTTTGGGAGGCCAGATTGGTCATTATCGCTATAAAGCATTTAGCTTTGCTGAGTGTTCATTCTGTTCGTGTTAATGTAAACATGTACCTTGTTTTCCTGGTTCTGCTTGCCTTGTTCTGCATCAGTGCATAAGAGTCTTCCCTGAATCCCTCACATTCATCATTTCTTACAGTGCATTGATACTCCATTTTGCTCACTCACCCATCACTGTTTGTTCAAGCATTCCCCAACTAATGGATTCCCCCCTCCTTTGCTTTCAGTTCTTTCACTTCCACAAAAAGTGTTGCTATAGATACCTTTATGTATGGGACCTTTCTTTCTGCCTTTGACCTCCTTTGGGTGTATATGCCTAGCAGCTCCATAAATTTCTGCAGACTTGCTGATGACTCCTTTCCCTGTGGAACAGAGCACAGAGCTTATCTGGACTAGAGAGATGAGCTCTTTACAGTTCTTGGAAAATAAGCATCTCAGCTTACTGTGGCTCATCCGTCCTAGCAGGAAAGCTGGCCCGTATTTCTGACCTGGGCTGCTAGTGTGGAGAAGGCATTGTCATCAGCCCCAGAGAAGGGAATGTTGCAATGCCTCGGGCCAAAAGGGTGATGGGTGTGGGGCCAATGATCCAGACTTCCAGATGGTCCATGCTATGGCTGCTCTTGGAGCTGAGTCACAAATTTAGAATCCTGGGTGAGGCAGAAGAAACCTCTTAGCTCAATCACTCAATCAGCCATTTGTTAATTTACTTGTTAAATGCCTCTTCTACAGTTCTAGGCACTGTTCACAAATGGAATGATTGAAACAATACCTACTGAATTTAAAATGCTGGGTAAGGCAGAAGAAACCACTTAGATCAATCAAACAACCATTTATTAATTTCATTACTATGCACTTACTATCTGTGCTGGGTGCTGTTCACAAATACAGTGAATGAAATGATAACCTGATCCCAAAGAATTACATTCTAATGAGGAAGACAAGTACATACATCAATATATTCAGAATAAATACAAATAAATACAAAACTGTCAAATACAAGGTGTTTGAGAAGGATGTGGACGATTGTAGAGCCATGCATACGTGATGCCAGAATGGTCCATGATTAAGGGTATTAACTTGAAATAGACAGAGTGCAAGGAAAGGGACCAGTTGTCAGCCAGATGTTGACATGCCGTGCTGGTCCCTGCATCCCCCAGCCTGACAAAACCATGACACTCAGTATTCATCTTTGTGATCCCAAACTCTCAGGGTGTGATTACACAAACAAAGCCCTCTTATCTGATTTAGCCTGCTGAAATTTTCACATTCTTACCGGCTAGGTTGACTATTCTCCAAATAGTGTTATATCATTCCACACCTCCCACCCCCCCTTTAAGATTCTTTCTGAGGGGCTTCTGATTAAAATGCATCTTAACTGTCTTTCGGAGTTGGTCCTCAAAGCTGCACAGATGAGAAGTTCTTTCTTCAAAAGATAATAGTGGCACATTGATAACCTCGACAACCTTGTGCATGAATGTGTGTGTCTGTGTGTGTGTGTCTGTGTGTGTATTTGATGTATGCAAGAAGAGACACGTGCCTCACTGCTGGCTCTATTCCTATCTGAAAGTCGTAGCAACAAGCCTTTTTCTTGTCAGTGGAAGAGTGAGTCAGGGTGTGCGTGTCCACAGCACACTGCTGGGGATCTGGAAGATGATTCATGTCAAAGCTGACATTCGTCTCTGCTGCTTATTTTCTCCCTCTTGTTTTCCAAAGACCGTTCCTTCCATAGACATGTGGCTGTTTGGTGTCCATTGACTGGGGAATAGCTGTACAAACGAGGACAGCTGAACATGACGGGATGCTATGGCACCCGTAAGGAATGAGAACTAAAGAGAACCATGGGAAGGTTTAGATAGAATGAAATAAGCAGACCTGGGAATACCATCTACACAGTGACTAGAATAACGTGAGCAAAAAGAACATTAAAACAAGGGATATATGAGTGTAGTGACCAGAACTATCTTCCAAATCTGAGTTCTCTGAAGCAAGGTGAGGTGAAGAGAGCACTTTTCCACACAGGTTGAATGATTTTATGAAGGAGATGGAAGACAGCTGTCCACCTTTCAGAGACCTCTCTCTCCGAGTGGTACTACAGTCTACTTATTTTGTTTTTTTCTTTAACATTCATTTTTAAAATCTTGAGTTCCAAGTTCTCTCCTTTCCTTCAGCTCCTCCCCCACCCATTGAGAAGATAAGCAATATGATACACATGGGACATTTAAAAAGTTCAAGAGACATAGTTTCTGGGTAATTAATAATTTTATTAATAATACTAGCAATTCTGTTAATAAAGTGAATGCTCCCATCTCTCTCTCGGACCAAAGGGCGATCTCCAGTTGTCCTGATCTGTATCTTGCCAATAGACCCCAGATGGCTCCAGAGGAGTACTTTTGGACCAAAGACAATCATGGTGCAGGCTCATGGTTTATATGTCTTTGGAAAAGTGGGCGTTCCAGAGGGTGGCAATCAATTCTGATTGGTGAATTTTACAAAGAGAAGTGGGTTTACTCCAGTGAGGGGTTGGGAGAGTGACACCATGTCATCCCAGGACAAAGAGACTATCTCTACATCCAAACCACCCCCAGGCTTGGGCACTCTTAGACAAAGGATCTACCTCCTCCCAGACTTGCTTGAGTGGAACACAATGGGCAGAAATTCACCTTAGATTAGATTCTTTATAAGGGTGAGTGGGGAAAAAGGGGGAAACTCTGGATCTCCCCAAATCATTGGTTATTAACAATAATCTCTCTCACATTATACATACATGTACTACAATCTTCTTAATGGGTTTTAGACTCTTATACGTAATTGGGAAGTCAATGTGAGTTCACTGTCAAGATCAGAGGGCTTGGTAAACCTTTTGCATCACCAGCACCTAGCACATAGTAAGGGCTTAGTAAGTGCTTATGGGTTAATTTACCAATCTTGGCCCTGGAAAGAGATTCCTCCTTTCCTTGGAGAGATGGGAGAGTAGGAGTGTGCAATGTTGCCTAGGTGTCAAATATGGCCCCTTCATCAGATGGAATTGCACAATTTTTCTTTGTTACAAGGTACAGATGGGTTGGAGATTTATATGGAAATGACTGTGATGTGAAAACAAAACCCATGAGCAAAAAGCAATGAGGCTGGGTCTCTGGTAGCCATCTTTCCTTCTCTGAGCTGTGATAATCGTCCATTGAGTCTACTCTTGGTGGCTTAGCAGATTTTAAGAAACTCACTCAAAAAAAGAAAGAAAGAAACTCACTCAAGGATAATTATGCAGATTCTGCTCCTTAGTCTAAATTTCTGACCCCCTGTGCCAGTCTTTTTCTTCCTAGTCCGAGCTGATTCTACTCTACCCTGCTCACTCATGGTCTGAGAAAAATATCCCTGCTGTTATTTATGGAGTCAGCTGGTCAGCAAGTATTTATTAAACCCTTACCATGTGCCAGGCACTGAGTTAAGCACCAGAGATAGTAATACAAAAATAAAACACTCTCTGCCCTTAAAAAGCTTCCATTTACATTCTGTCAGGGGGACAGAGTGGGCAAGAAACTTGAGACGTGTTAGAACAAAGGAAGAAACTTTTGAAGTCATCTAGTCCAACAATCTTGTTTTATGTATGAGAACACTGAGTCACCAAGAAGGGAATTGGCTTGCTGGTCAATCATTGACAGAGAGCCAAGACTTGTAGCCAGATCTCCCAAATGCTAGTCCTCTGGGAGCTCAGCAGGGTATGGTGAGAAAAGTATTCTGCCAAACAGATAATGTGATTCAGTGAAGAATATGGAGCCAGCTATCTGCCTTTTGGAGCTAGATGCCTTCTTCTGAGTGGGTACCCAAGTTACAATTTGCAAGTGAATTTGAGTATGTGGTCAAAGACTCTTTCTACCTTGCTTCCAAAAGGAAGGCTCAGACCTTGCTATCTGTGTATCCAAAGAAAGAGGATTTGGTTTTTTGTTTTGATTTGGGCTTTTTTTTTTTGGCAGCTAAATGGAAAAAGGATTGTAGAGGGAAGAGAATGGAGGCAGGGAGACTGATTTGGAGAGATGAACCCACCTTCCAGATGGTCCCTTTTCTTGAAGGAGCTTCTCATTATGCAAGAAGATTAGGCAAACAATGATTTACAAATATAATAGAAATTAGATCACCAAAAGTGCGCCAGAGGACCAGGACATGTGAGGAGATTGCATAAAGGAGACATTGCTTCATAGACAGAAGGGACACTCCCTCCACCTAGTCTAACCCTAACCTGATTAAAAATCCCCTCAATGCTCTCTCTCTATGTCCCTCAATCAGTAAACATTTAGTAAGCACCTACTATGTGCCAGCCTGAGGATACCTGGAAAGGCAAATGATAGTCCTTGCCCTCAAGGAGCTTACAGTCTACTGGGGAGACATCATTCAAACAACTATTTACAAAAAACCTTTAGACAGGCTAAACAGGAAATAATCAGTGGAGCGAAGACACTTGAATTAGGAGAGATTGGGAAAGGCTTCTGGCAGAAGATGAGATTTAGGCTGGGACTTGAAGGAAGTCCAGTGGTCACCTAGCCTTGGCTGGAAGCTATCCAGGGACCACATTGGGCAGCCACTATTCCAGAGGCTGCTCGTTTGGTTCCAAGGTTCTTCCAGCTCTAGAAAGCCAAGAAATTAGCTATAGTGGCTTGAGGCATAACAGGTGTCTACCTAAATTGATTGGCCTAAATAAGAGTCTGGGGGGAGGCAGAGAAGAGCAGTGAGGGAGGGGGCTTATGGAAAAACGCCCACTCCTTAGTGGCACCTAAGGAACATTATCTTGTCAGCAAAAATCAGGGCTGATGCTGTGTGTGTGTGTGTGTGTGTGTGTGTGTGTGTGTGTGTGTGTGTGTGTGTTTGTGTCTTTTCTTCATCTATAAGGGCAGGCTGAAAATGGGCTAGGCTTTTTGAAAAACTGGCTGGAGGCCTGGAGAAAAGATGATTGAGTTCCCCCCCCCCCCGATAACTATGAATTCTGGGAATAAATGATATGGGGATAATTGCAGATGTTTAATCTTGACAATTGTCAAACAAAAGGATGAAGTAGGAGAAAGCGGGAGCTGCCAAGCTGTGATCCTGAGGTCTTAGGTCCCTGTTTTTCCTTCCCAGCTAGCAGGGTAAGGTTCACAGGATAACGGTGTTTGTCAAGGAGGAGAAGTAAGTCTTTGCTGATTCCCCATCAGTAACCCAGCCGAAGGCGAGTCTGTGGTAGACTGGCAGAATCCTAGGGTTGGAAGGGACCTTAGGTCCCTTAGTCCAGCTCTCTGCTTGATAGAGGAATGCCTTTTAAAATATCCCTGATGATCCAGCCTCAACTTCAGTACTTCAAGGGATGGGCAGCTCCCTACCTAACAACATGGCACATTTCATTGTTGGACACTTCTAATCCTATTCGTTGCTATTATTGTTTAGCAATTAGAATTACTAACTACAATTAACCCTCCAACTTAATTATAGTCAATTTTAATAATGGGCTTATTATTTAGAGTACATTGTGCTTTCCTATGTATGAAGAGCTTTCACATACAAGAGCGTATTTAGAAAGATTCTTTCCCCTTATGTTTAGCAGAAATACACCCTGCTATACCTTTCACCTCCTATTTTTAGTACTGCCCTCTGTGATTAAGCACAATTTCTGACTCTTCCTCCACATGACAGTCTTTGCTAAATATTCTATTCACAAGGCTAACCATCCCCTGGTTCCTCTGATCTGGTCCCGTACGGCACAGTCTCTAGTCCCTTCCCCACCCTGGTCACCCTCCTGGGGACACACTCCAGCCTGTCAGGGTCTGTGCTTCAATGGAGTGCCCAGAAATGGCCATACTTTGACTTTTAGTCTTATGGGCTAAATACTTCCCTTCCTTCCACATGTCATTCTCCTCCATCAAAAGGAGACAGTCTGGAGTCAGAAGCTCAACCCAAGCTAAGTCCCAAGACTTTAGACTAACACTTAGACTTGGTAGAAAGAAATCATGTCAAGCACTGTCCCTAAGGCTGATGGGCCGTTAAGGAAAAACACAGTCATTCAACAGCCTTGTCTTTCCTCTTGGGAGCAGAGGCTGGAGGTGCCCAGCAGGAAGGGTCTGCCTTTTGAACTTGCCTTGTGTTCTGGGGTTGGGTGCATTTGGGCACTCCAGCTTTGTGGGGATGCCAGGGAACAGAGTGCCTGAGAAAGTCACCTTTGGGAGAGAGAGAGTGATCATTCTGGAAAGCAGCGAGAGAGGAAAGTGAAGAGTCCATTTTATATGCAGATTAGATGAAGGCACTGAGGATGCTTAGCCAGAGAAGAGAAGATTCCAGGACAGGGTAGATATGGTTTAAGTATCTGAATGGCCCTCAGGGGGAGGAGGGATTGGTCTGGTTCTATTTGGGAGGAGGAGGGGCAGGGTAGAACTAGTAAGCAAATTTCCTTGTTGTTCGGTTGTTTCAGTCATGTCCAGCTCTTCCTTGACCCCATCGGGGGTTTCCTGGCCAAGACACTGGAGTGGTTTGCCATTTCCTTCTCTAGCTCATTTGACAGATGAGGAAACTGAGACAAACAGGGTGAAGTGAATTGTAAGATTCTGAGGTCAAATTTGAACTCAGGGAGATGATACTTCCTGACTCCAGGCCTGGTGCTTTATCTACTATGGTGCCACATAGCTGCCCTTGTAAGCCTGGAGAGGTGGTGAGTTGCCCCTCTTTGTCTGGGTGACTCCTTGTTGCAAGGATGTAGAGGGGTGATGCTCAGATGTGGCTCAGACAGTCTGAACTAGGTGGTGGACTAGGACCTTCCTGAAGGTGTAATTCTTCCGTGGGCATCCTTCCTGGTACCCACCAGGGAGGCAACGGCTGGCTTTCCCTGCTCTGGGACCAGTCCTTATTAACTGGTACTGTGCCTAATGGGGTCCTGTGTGCCTTCTGCTAACCAGAGGCAGGCAGAGACTGGGTAACAGGAGTAACAGACAAGTGCCCAGGCCAGGCCAGGCTTGGAGGATGCCCCATGCTGGCTGTAGCAGGCCAAAGTTAATTGCCTCGGGTAGGCTCCCCGGCTGTTGCCTGAGGTAGTCTCCTTGTGCCACAGACCCATCTCGACACACAAGTTCAAGTTTGACAACTGGCTTTAAGACTCCAGTTTCCCAGTGAGCCCAGCTCTCACAGAGCACTCAGGGGCTGGCAGATCAGCTTGCTGGAGATTGAGGAAATTTCCTTGTTGATTGACAGAGGGAAGCCATCAAGCTCTTACTTCTGCATTAGAAAAGCAAGGGAAGCTCGGTCCTCATTATCTATCTTTAATCAACCATTTAAGGGCAGGCTGTCCAGCTGGAACCTCTTAGGCCCAAAACACTTATCCCATGCCCTCCCACATACCCCCACCCCATCACTGGGAAGCCATAAAGCCCAGATACCAAAGCTCTGCTCACCTCCTCCGAGTCTCTTCTCTTCTTCATCTGCACCACCCACGTCTGAGCTCTTGCTACCACCCACCAGACTTCTCAAAATGGCCTCGGGCCAGGTCTTCCCACATCTACTCTCCACTTCCTCTCTACCTGCCTTCACAAGCTCCTAGAAGAATCTGTCATTCATAGACCTAGTCTTGAGATTTTAGGATTTGGGGCTGGAAGAGGCCAAGTAGCTTCCCCAAGCTAGTACAGATAGTAACAAAGCCAGAATTCAAACCCAGCTCCTCACACTCCAAAGGCTGTGCACTTTCTACCTCACAGTAGCTCCCTATTATCTACCAAGAATATGTCAAATGATTTGCCCTCTCATTCAGTGCTTTGCACAATTTCATACCAAGTACTCTAAGAATATATAAGGAAGAAACAGAAATTAATGGTTTGGAAATGGGGGAGAGGAAGAGAGAGAACCAGAGAAGACTTTTTTAAAATAGTTTTTTCTTTCTTTTCTTTTTCTTCCTCCCTCCCTCCCTTCCTTCCTCCCTTCGTTCCTCCCTCCCTCCCTCCCTCCCTTCCTTCCTTTCCTTCCTTCCTTCCTTCTTTCTTTCTTTCTTTCTTTCTTCTTCTTTCTTTCTTTCTTTCTTTCTCCTTCCTTCCTTCCTTCCTTCTTCCTTCTTCTTCTTCTTCTTTCTTTCTTTCTTTTCTTTCTTTCTTTCTTTCTTTCTTTCTTTCTTTCTTTCTTTCTTTCTTTCTTTCTTTCTTTCTTTCTTTCTTTCTTCTATCCTTCCTTCCATCCTTCCTTCCTTTTTTGGAGGCAAACAGGTTAAGTGACTTGCCCAGAGTCACACAGCTAGTAAGGTCTGAGGCCAGATTTGAATTCCAGAAGTAATACCTGAGCTGACCCCTAAGGAAAGAGGTAGCTTCTAGAAGGCAGTGAAGTGAAGACATACATTTCAGGTGTGGGAGATGTCTTGTGCAAATGTTTATAAGTGGGAAATGGCGGTTTGAGGATCAGGTCCAGTTTGGCTGGAATGCAGTATATAGAGGGGAGTGATGTGATAGAAGGCTGGGGACTGGAGCCAGAGTATGGAGGTCCTGAAAAAGTGTGACTGACATGTTCCAGCTTCTACCAAGTCAGGTCTTCCTGGGAGATGACCGTTATTTTGATTTGGGATTCAGCAGGAAGGTCTCAAATTCCCAGAGCTCTAAACACGCCCATGTGAAGATGTAATGACAAAAGCAAGTTCTCAAGCTAACTCCAGTCGATATTATTTGTTGGATTCTCCACCTTCTCTGGACTCTGTTCATAAAGAAAACTTGAGTTGCTTTCCTCTCTCCTCCCACCTTCCCCTTTTCTTTTGGTTTGTGAGACCCCGTAACTCAGAGACAGCTGGGGACAGTGCATAGAACCTTGGATTTGCAGGTGGGAGGTCTGGGTTCGAAGTCCAGCTCTGCTTGTTACTACGCTGTGACCTTGGGAGAGTAACTGAAACTCTCTGGCCTTTAGGCTCTTCTCTGTAGAATAAAGATTTGGAACTACATGGCCTCTGAAATCCCTCCCAGGATTACATCTAGGATTCTACTTTCCTGGTTGTCCTCCTAACTCTGCCTTGGCTCCTTATCAGCTTTTCAGTCTCTTTTCAGCCCCCCAAAATAGAAATGCCCCCTCCTTCCATTCTGTCCTTGGCCATCTTTTCTTCTTTCCCCAACACTCTGTGTTGGAAGGTTCCATATTTTAAGGCCCTTTGCAGCTCTAAGATTCTAGGTTCTGAAAGCCCCTTGCCTTGCTCTGATACTTATATTCTAAAGTCCCTCCCAGCTCAGACATTTTATGTTCTAGGATCTCTTCCAATGCTAATGTTCTATGTTCTAAGATTCCTTCTAATTCCAACATTCTATGTTCCAAGGCCCCTTCCAGCTCTTGACCTTCTGTGCTGTAAGGCCTTTTCTATGTGTTCTGAGGTCTCTCGCAGCTCTTAACATTCTCTGTTTTGAGGCCCATGTCCTACTCTGATACTTTATATTTTAAATTCCCTCATAGCTCTGATATTTTGTGTTCTATGTCCCCTTCCAGTTCTGACATTCTATGTTCTAAAATCCCTCCCAGGTCGGATATTTTATGTCCTAAGGTCCAGGTCTTACATTCTATGTTCTAAGGTCCCTTCTATCTCTGATATTCTGGGTTCTAACATTCTGCATTCTAAGTTCCTCAGGGTCCCTTCTATCTCTAATATTCTGTATTCTAAGGTGCTTTTCAATGGAGAGGACTCGGTTGTAATTCCTTGTTTTTAAATTATTTAACATCATATGTAACATAAAATAACATAAAAATAACATAACATAATAACATAAAAAATTCAAATGGATTGTTATATCTTAAGACCAGAGTTTTTTATTAAATAATTACCTGCTAAATGGAGACCTCTGATAGCAGAGATTCAAGCATATCTGTCTTTTAGAGGGGCTTCTTTTCCTTGAACCTGCAAAAGCAATGATGGCTGTTCTTCATGAAAATGGATCCTTCGATTACACCTGAACATTATGGTGAGATTTTGTTAAAAAAAAAAAAAGAGAGAGACAGAGAGAGAGAAGAAGAGATACAGAGAGAGAGAGAGAGAGAGAGAGAGAGAGAGAGAGAGAGAGAGAGAGAGAGAGAGAGAGAGAGAGAGAGAGAGATCATCTGAATTGCTTTGGTCTTGGAAATGTGCTGAGATGTTTCTGCTGTGACTGGAATGTGCTTAACACATTTCTCATAGAAGTCATCTGGGAAATACATGCACTGCCCGAGGAGGCATCTGATGTGAGAAGCTGAAAGTGAGGATGTGAAGAAATTGGGGCATGCCTCTGAGCACGATGTTTTGTGTGGACACCCTGACTTTTCCATAGTCTCTGAAAGGTGTGAGGGTCCTGCAACTTACTTGGCTATTGACTAACTATTTGATAAGAGGGGCAGAGATGGGTCAGGACTGAAGTCTCATCAGACTAGTTAGGTTTGCTTCTCATGCGTGGATGCCTTCCCCAATAACCTGACCAGCTCAGACTAGCCTCCCAATCATCTGCCTTCCCCTACAAGCACACATAGATCTGGGGAACCAAAGGAAACTTTGCTGAGTGACTTTTCTAGCAGAGACGCTATACCCAGCGGGGAGCAGTGAGGATGCTAGGAGAAGGAAAAGGACATAAGCATCCCGTAATACTGAAGGTGTAAATTACTTTGACCACATGTTCACTACTCACTATCAGCGTGCTCTAAATTTGTGGACATTCTTCCTACAGACACTGTGTATGTGTGGGTGTTACCAAGCCACTGCTCTTCCTCTGTTACCCTAGTAAATGCCTTTGATTTGAGCTAATTGCGTTTACCACTGACTGTTGAAGGTAAGCTCACTGATAGGGGCTCATGAGCTATAGTTTTAGGAGTGCAGCCCTTCAGGTTATCCTTGAACCTGGGAGTAGACACCCCTCCCTTGGGGACCCAACCTGCAAACCAACCTGCCAACGTACCTAATGATACACTTCGGGAACGAGGAAGTCCAAACCACCCAGATAGTGCCATGGTGAAGCTCCCTCAGTCCAGCCACACACAGGAGACTCTGGAAGCAACTTCAAAGGCAGTCCAGCCCCATCATTTTATAGATGAGAAAGATGAGGCCCAGGGAGTTAAACCTGGCCACACAGGTGGTAAGTGGTAGGGACAGGATTTGAATCCAGGGCCCCTTTTTAACGCCAGTGTTCTTTCCATTAGACCATGCTGCCAAAGAAGCCTGAGAGAGACAGTCAGGATTGCCTTGTGCTGGATTACTTGTGGGTAGCCCTTGGGGGAAGGCACCAATAAGAAGCTTGTTTCATAATCTCATGGCTTTACAGTCCCCCCCTCTCTGCCAGCTGCCAGACCTCTCCCTACTGGACTTCTGGCAGCTATGAAGGCTCTGATGGGGAGTAGAGGCTGTGATGTGGTATCATCATCATCGTCATCATCATGATAATAATGATGATGATAATAATAGCTGGCATTTACAAAGCACTTTACTACATTATCTCATCTCATCATCTCACAACAAACCTGCGAGGTAGATGCTGTCATTATCCCCAGTTTACAGGGGAGGGCACTCGGGCCTAGTGAGACTCCAGCAGCTTGCCCAGGGTTGCACAGCTTCTAAGTATCTGAAATGGGATTTGAACCCAAGGCATCGGACTCTAAGTTCAGTAGTTCTGACTATATTATATCCTTCTGCATACTTCTGCTGAGATCCTTATGGCTTCGCCCCTTAGCTGCCTCCTCTTCTACCACCCTTGCAGATCTTTCATGTTGGGATCCAGAGGTATCTGATTATTTCAGCTTATTGGTTAAGCCCTTCTTGGAACATGCATCCAGGGGTTCCCTAAATATCTTGTCCATTTCTATATTAATTACACTGATTGCCTAACTCAGTGGTTCCCATTTAGTGGTTAACAAATCCCTTATGGCCCAAGGGGTTCATGCTAAAAATTCTTAATTTTCACTTCATTTTACTTAAATTTTACTTAATTTGCTGCCTTAAGCAGTAAGTAATTGTGAAGAATATTATGACTAGTACATTTAATTACCCTAGAGGTTCACAACACATTTTTTTTTTTGTGGTCGAAAAGAGTTCACAAAACAAAAAACACTGGGGACCAGTTTGCCTAATGAATCCTGTGAAATGTGTCTTCTTTTCTTCATATTTGATCCGTGCTCTAAATGGTTTTATTCCTCCAAGATGGACTTTCTGGTCTTGACCTGAAAAGGTTAGTCTGGTGGGCCCTGGATTACTGTGGCCCCTATAAGTTTTCTATAGGAGCTGGTAAAGGTCAGCACTGATCTCATTTCCACCAGGCTCTCCCCCTCCAATCCACCCTTGCAGATTGCCAGATCGTCACAGGATTTTCAATGGGATTTTTGATTTGGAAGGAACCTTGGGGATCATCAAATCCAAATTTTTCGTTTAATAAATGAGGAAACTGATGCCCAGAGAAATTAAATGACCAGGCCAAGGTCATGCCCCTAAAGCTGGTTTGTGGCAGGATTTGAACCCAAGTCTTGTGACCCAGAATACAGTGTTCTTTCCACTATTTCTTCTGATTATAGCACCACACTTGCCCCAAATCCTCCTATAGCTTCCTGTGGCCAGCAGGACAAGTCTGACCAGTCCACAAAGAATGGGCAAACCCAGTACCCAGTCAGCAAAACTGAGTAGAAGCATATGAGACCCCAAACCAGAGGGGCAGAGCAGAAGTCAAGTAATACAGTGAGTGGTCAGCTAGCCCTAAGGGGGCTCTGAGGGCACAGGCACATTTGGGGGGATCTCATTGAACCTTGGACCAGTCCATCTCCCTAGATAAAAATAGAAACTCACCATCACTCCTCGTATACTGATTTGACACTATCCCAGAAATCTCTAGTCTCTTTCATACCTACCATGTTATTGATTTCAAATTGTCTTTTATGATGATGACAACAATTTGATTAGATCTGTGATCTTATTGGAGCATTTCCCTGCTGGCATAAATCCAATGGCCTCGTCTCAATCCTCATTCTCCTTGACCTCGTTGTGGCCTTTGACACTGTAGATCCCCCTCTTCCCCTTAATATTCTCTTCTAGCTAGGTTTTCAGACAGAGATGGTGTGGTGTGGCATAATGTGCACTGGGCTGGGAGTCAGGGGACCTGGGTTCAAATCCCACTTCTGGCAAATGTTGGCTGTGTGACTTGGCTAAATCACTTAACCTCTCTGAGCCTTGATGTACCAGTCTGTAAAAGGAGGGAGTTGAAATTGATGGCCTCCGAGGTCCTTTCCAGCCCCAGTCCCCCCCATAATCCGTAGTGCTTTGGGAATGGCGTCCCCAAACAGTAGGAGTCGTTAAGCTTCTTACGTCAGCTATGTCACTTCAAAATGCATTTATTTCCCTCCTTTGAAGCGTGGTTTCTCATGTTGTTCTCAGCTTGAAGGTGACGGGAGGAGGAAGTTGGAAGCAAATGCCATTATCTGCTTTTGCTTGACCTGAGTGTGAAAATGATTTTCTACCCTTAAAATGGCTCTTTCTATTCTATTCTGGATCCTGCTATGGATCTGTGGGCTCAAGAGCCCTTTCTGCCTTGGCCTGGGTGGTGGTAGTAGTACTAGTAGCAGCAGCAGTAGTAGTAGCTGACCTTGACAGAGCAGTTGAAGCTTTTCAAAGCACTTTACATACATTTATCTCATTTGAGTCTCATTAAAAACCCTGTGAGGTAGGCACTAGTGGATTGATGTCCCCCAGTTTACAGGTGAAGAAACTGAGGCTTAGAGAAGTTGATGCCCGTAGTCACATGGTCATTAAGCGTGATAGGCAGGATTTGAACTCAGATTCCCCTGATTCCAAGTCCCTCACTCTTTCCCCTGTACCACACTGGCTGAGGATGGTTCTTCAGGTGGGCACCATCTGAAGGGAAGAGTAAAAATGGGCAGAACTGGAGAAGTCATTGAGAAGGGCTCAGCATCTGAGGTGGGGTGGTTACTGCATTAACAGGGACTGTTGTTTGCCAGCTTTGAATCCCTAGACTTAGGGGCAGCTAGGTGGTGCAGTGGATAGAGTGCCAGGCCTGGAATCAGGAAGACCTGAGTTCAAATGTAGCTTCAGACACTTAGTAGTTGTGCAACCCTGGGCAAGTCACTTCACCCCGTTTGCCTCAGTTTCTTCATCTATAAAATGAGCTGCAGAAGAAAATGGCAAACCACTCCAGTGTCTTTGCCAAGAAAACTCCAAATGGGGTCATGGAGAGTTGGACACACATGAACAACCTACGGAGTTCCCCCATCCTGCCCAGAGCTGTACCTGAATTAGGATAACTAAGGGGGGTGTCTGGGATGTTACCCCTGAGGCATCATGGAAATAAACGAGCTTAGCAGCCACTTAGCAAGAATGATTAGTTAAGAGGTGAGCTTGCCAGGTGGTAGCTTACCAGAACAAGTCCCTCCTCAGTCCTGCCCCACCCTCTACCAAGTAGCCCCAACGTGAAGCCTTCTATCCTGGTGTCTCTTCCTCCTTTTCCCCCTCCCTCCTGAATTTTTCTTTAAAATATGATTTCTCAGCACGTCACAGCTCCATGTCCTAGTCGTGAAAATTGCTAATTACACCTCATAGCATGACCTTGAACAAGCTATTTCACCATTAGTTTGCCCAATTATTTTTTTTTAAATGGATCAAATTAGATGCTCTCTGAGATCTCTTCCAGGTGGCTTATTCTTTGACTTTCCCTCTAGAGGATCCAAAGTGAAATGATGGGAGAATGGGGGATGGGGCAAAGAAGCCCCCAGCCAAATGTAAGCTCTTTGAGGGAAGGGGTGTTTTATTTTTGCTTTTGTATCCCCAGTACAAATGATAAGGGCTTTAATACGTGTTTGTTGAATTAATTGAATTGGAGTCCTGGTACTGTCATTTACTGGCTCTGTGACCTTAGGCACATCAGTCCTGCAGAATCTCAGTTCCCTCATCTGTAATCAAGGAAGTTAACTAGATCATCTCTGAGGGCCCTTCTGGTTCCGATGAGCCGGGCCCTTTTAGCTCCAGTGCTCCCTGATTCTGGAATCCCTCCGGCAGCAGCCAAGTCAAGGCCCTGGCACAGGGTGGGTTAACCTGACCTGCTTGCTCTGGGCTCACTGTTCTTAGGGCTGTTTGACTTCAGTATAGGAGGAGCTGGCTAATCTAGGTTCATATTCATTCAGCTAATCATGCAAGTTATTTCTGTAATTGAAGTCTTCAAATAAATGCACTTAGTCACAGAATCCATGATGAGCTGCAGATTTCTGATTCTCTAGAAACTCGAGAAGCTGAGATGGTGACATGGCAAGTCCCGGGCTTGACAGCACACATTTTCAAAGGATTCCAATCAAGAAATTCAAATCTCTGGTTGTTAAATGGCCCTTTGTCTCTTGGGGTTTAATAGAAGAACTTGATATTTTGGGTATAGAAATAGATATAGATACACACAGGTTTGTGTGTATCTCCCTTCCTCTGTCTCTCTGTGTATATGTAGATACACATATATATACACTCTCTGTCTCTTTATATGGGCATATATAGAGGAGCTTATGATTTCTCTGTCTCTGTCTCTCCCTCCATCTCTCTCTTCCTCCTCTATCATATGTGTGTGTGTGTATTTGTGTGGAAACACAGAGAGAAGCAGAGACAGAGAGAGAGAGAAGAGAGAGAGGCGCAGAGAGAGATTATAAGCTCCTTGAAGGCAGGGACTGTCTTTTCATTAATTGTAACTCCAGCACTTAGCATGATGGCTGGCATATAGTAGACTCTTAATAAGTGTTTATTGGGTTGGATTTGAGAGAGGGAGGGAGGGAGGAAGGGGAGAAGACTGACAGGCAAAAACAGAGAAAGACAGAGAAAAGAGAGATAGAGACAGAGTGAGAGAGTGAGTGTGGAAAGGGGAGAGACACAGAGACACATAGAGACATACAGGCAGAGAGAGAGAGAAGAGAGAGAGAAACAATGAGAGTGATGGTGGAAGGGAGAGAGACAGACAGACACACAGAGACACACAGAAATTGATAGAGGAGAGACAGAGACAGTGAGAGAGTGATGGTGGAAGGGGGAGAAACACATAGAGACATACAGGCAGAGAGAGAGGAGAGACAGAGACAGAGAGAGTGATGGTAGAAAGGGGAGACACACATAGAGACATACAGGCAGAGACAGAGAGAGGAGAGACAGAGACAAAGAGAGTGATGGTGGAAGGGGGAGAGACACAGAGATATACAAGCAGAGACAGAGACAGTGAGAGAGTGATGGTGGAAGGGGGAGAGACACATAGAGACATACAGGCAGAGACAGAGAGAGAAGAGAGAGGAGAGGGTCCCGTGATAGAGAGAAGTGTGCTGGATTTGGAGTCAGAGAGTTTGGGGTCAAACCTAGCCCTTCATTTGTGGCTTCCCCACTGTGGGCTGCCATCTCCCTGAAATGATCTGTAACTTTCCTTCCAGCTCCACCATCTTCTTCTCACCAAGGTGGAGACGCTGACAACTCAGTCTGGGGGATTTGGCCAGAGTCTGCAGATGAGCAGAGGCATGTTCTTTCTGGTCCATCAGAGAACTTGCTTGCTTCTGAAGTCTTTTTTTTTTTAATCCAGAGGAAGAAAGATATCAGTGAGTTAGAGGTGCTGGGTGGGGCAGGAGGCTCTTAAGACTGAAGCCAGGGGTAGGGCAAATTCCTAAGTTTCCAGGAACGTGGGGGAAGGGAATAAGCATTTATATAGCACCTGCTACATGCTGTGTTGTTCAGTTGTTTCAGTCATGTCCAACTCTCCCTGACCCCATTTGGGGTTTTCTTGGCAAAGATACTGGAATGGTTTGCCATTTCCTTCCCCAGCTCATTTGACAGATGAGAAAACTGAGGCAAACGGGGTAAAGTGAATTGCCCAGGATCACACAGTTAATTGATGTCAGAGTCCAGATTTGAACTCAGGTCTTCCTGACGCCAGGCCCGGTCCTCTGTCCCTGTTTCACCAACTGCCTCAGGTAGGCTCAGCACAGTTGTGACTGTTATTCCTCTGCTCCAAAACCTTCAATGACTCCTCTCTGTCTAGCAGACAAAAGTCTCTGAGAACCCTGACTTTCATCCTTTGTGACTATAATTCCCAGGTTCACTGTGACTGTGTTACGCAGATCAGTCATGCAGATTGTGGCCTGAGCCCCCATCTGGCTTAACATTGTCTATTACCAGGCCAGATAAGAGTTACGAATCCAATAACAAAGCATTTATTAAAGACAACATCAGTTACAAGACAAAAATCTTTCCCATGTACAAGTGAGTATAATTTTCTACACTTCCACTTGGTGGATGGGAGAGAATCTCCTTGGGTAAGATTTAAGAAAAGAGGAGGAAATTGTATTCCACGCACCCCTGCCCTTCCATCAAATCCTTGCTGTCTTTTAGCATGCTGTGTCTCTGGTGGCAGGGACCTCGTCTAGCCTCCGGGGACAGGCTGGAATCTGCAGCAGACTCTGCTGGGATTGCCTCTGAGGTCACTGTTGGGACTCTGGGGTCCAGGAATGCTAGGACGGTGCTACTCCATCCTCCTCTTTCTGTCTCCACTTCTTCGCAGCTGCCTCTTGCATCTCCTATCTCTAAGATCTCTACCAGTGGCATCTCCACCCATGCCCAGACCCCAGGCAAATCACAATAGCCCCTACTCCCTGTGGCCTAGGTAGCAGCTTAGGAAAACCCCAGGATTGTCTGGACCCTGAGCCCAGCTGTGTCTCTGTGATGCTTTGTCTCATTTTCTTTTCCCCTTTTTTTCTTGTCTTTTTTTCTCCAAGTTTTTGACGGCTGATTTAATCCCCGTATCCAGGAGCAAGGTCCCCAGGACTCTCTCTACTAACCCTCAACTCCCCTGCCATGTCCCTGTGGGCCCCCAAAGCAGCCCTGCAGAGCTCCTTTTATTTCTGTTCACCCTTGTCTCTCCCAGATCTAAATCCTAGTAGCTTTACTAAGACAACTGAAGATCATACTGGCTTGTTTTGACATCTGGGTTACGCTGTTGACTCATATGGAGCTTGTGGTCTGCAAACACCTCCAGGTTGTTTTCCACAATGAAGCACCGTCTCCTTATGTCTGCCCCGTCCTGTACTGGTGCAGGTGATTTTTTTCAGCCTAATCACAGGACTTTCCAATTATCTTTGTTATGTTTCCGTGTTCTAGGCACTGTCTAGAAGAGATCTCTTTAGCATTAACTGCCTCATGGGAATAAGGGTGCAGCCTCCCAAAGGGACTAGATTAAACAAGACGGCCCTGTTTAAGGTCAATCAGTCACCCAATATGCATTTAAGGGCCTCCTCTGGTAGGTGCTGGGTGCACAAAGACAAAGACAGACTGTTCCTGCCCTCAAGGAGCTTACAATCTAGGCAAGGGAAGCACGTAGAGATGAGATGCTGCAGGGAGTTCGAGGGGGTGGGGGACTGAGAAGAGGCCGTCGCATCTAGCAATGAAGAGATTGTTGGTAACTGGAGAGAACAGCGTCAACCGAGGAGTAAAGTCAGATTGTGAAGGGTCAAAAAGTGAGTGAAAGGTGGGGAAATGAAGACAATGAGTAGAGACAGCTTTTTCTACAAGTGTAGTTGAGAAAGGGAGGAAGGGGCAACTGGATGGTGCAGTGGATAGAGCACCAGCTCTGGAGTCAGGAGGACCTGAGTTCAAATCTGACCTCAGATACTATCTGTGTGACCCTGGGCAAGTTACTTAACCCCAATTGCCTTAAAAATTTTTTTTTAAAAAAGAAAGGGAGGAGAAACACAGACTTGCTAGCTTGAGGGGATGGTAGGGTCAAATCAAAGTTTATTTGATTTTGTATTTTTCCTTAAGTCTTGAGAAGACATACAAGTCTTATACAAAAGCTCTTGGACCTTGGTCATAAAACCAATTCCATCACTTTCCAATGACTTAAACCTCATGCTGTCAGTGGGGAATTCTCTCCAGAGTAGGATCACCTGTGTGGTGCCAACCTTGGTGCCTAAGGGCTGCTTCCAGCCCCCTCATCTGGATGCCAGGTAAGTTAGCAGGGCAACTGCTGGACTTTCCCATGAGCTCCTCTGTCTTTGGACTCCCAGAGGCAGTTTATCAGGAGATCACAATGGCAACTCCAGCATCTGGGGGGGGGGGAGTAGCGATGGGCCAGATTCGTCCCTTCTTTCTTCTTTAGGAGAGCTAGATGAACAAGGAATAGAAGACCGGGCTAGAAGGCAGGAGATCTGGGCTCAAGCACCTACCTGTCTGATTTTCGGCCTCTCTAGGCCTCAGTTTCCTTACCTGGGAAATAAAAGAGCTTAGACTAGATACTGTCTAAGGTCCCTTTCCAGCTTTGACATTCTAGGCGCATAGTTTTAGAGCGGGAAGGGGGAGGTCATCTAGGCTAAACCTCTCATTTTACAGCTGAGGAAACTGAGTCATTCTAAAGTCCCTCCCGGCTCTGCTATTCTATGTTCTGAGGCAGGGGTTCTTAACCTTTTTTGTGTGATGGTCACCTCTGGCAGTATGATGAAGGTTTTGGATCTCTTCACAGACTATTTTTGCTTTTCAATTTGTAACTGAAGAAAATGCTACATTTCAGTTAGATGTTAGTGAAAATAAAAACATGACATCATTTCCATTCAAGTTCAGAGACCTCCTGTTCTGAGATCTCCTCTAGTTTTGATATTCTATTTTCAAAGGTTTCTCCCGGCTCTGATGTTCTGTGTTCTAAGGTCTCTTCCAACTCTGACATTATATGAACTAAGTTCTCATTTCTATTCTGAGATTTCTTCCCTTTTCTGATATGCTTTGTTCTAAAATTCTTCCCAACACTGGTGTTCTATATTAAAAGGCCTCTCCTAGCTCTGATAGTCTGTGTTCCAAGATTCCTTCTAGCTGTGACATTCTGTGTTCTAATTCCCCTCCCATCTCTGTCATTCTGTGTTCTAAGCCCCCTCCCAGCTCTGGCATTCCCTGTTCTAAAGACTTTCCCAGCCCTGACATCCTGTGTTCTAAGGGCCCTCCCAGCTCTGACATCCTGTGTTCTAAGGGCACCCCAAGCTCTGACATCCTGTGTTCTAAGGGCCCTCCCAGCTCTGGCATTCCCTGTTCTAAAGACTTTCCCAGCCCTGACATCCTGTGTTCTAAGGGCCCTCCCAGCTCTGACATCCTGTGTTCTAAGGGCTTTCCCAGCTCTGACATCCTGTGTTCTAAGGGCTTTCCCAGCTCTGACATCCTATGTTCTAAGGGCCCTCCCAGCTCTGACATCCTGTGTTCTCAGGGCTTTCCCAGCTTTGACATCCTGTGTTCTAGGGCCCTCCCATCTCTGACATTCTGAGTTCTAAGGGCCCTTTGTAGCCCTGCTATTTCCTCAGTCTGAAATGTCAAAGTCTGTATTCACTATTCTCAGTTCCTGAAGCTGCCCGACACACCGTGAAGATCAAATAAAACCAAAGCAATTCCTGCCTTCTGGTGTACAGATAGCATCTCTTCCAGGCCACATGTGGGAAGGAGGCAGAGGTCCATTTCTTCTGGGAGTTAGCACATTAGCTCGCAGGACTGATATACGGATCTAGCAGTCAGAACACCAGATTTCAATCAATCAATAGCCACCAGTAAACCTTTAAGCACCTACTATGTGTCCAGCTCTGCCTCTGGCTGGTTATGGGACTTCAAACAAGTCACTTCCCATGGCAGAGCCTTGATCTCCTTACGTGTCAGGTGGTAATGATGATCTCTGCCGTTCTTCCCCTCACAGAAACAAATGAAGATGTAATGAGATAATGAAGGTGAAAATCCTTTGGAAAGCGTCAGGTACTCCTGATACAAGGCACGGCCTTAGTACTCTGGGTCTGCTCACATCCATGCGTGGCTCCCCTCCTCCCTCTGCCCAGGCCCCTCCAGCTCCCAAGATCTCTGCTTCTCACAGTCTGGAAGGGGAGAGTAGGCTGGGGGCTGTGCTTTCCCTTGTACTAAGTACAGTCTCCTTAGGAGCATTCTCTGCCCAGGGCCTGGTTAGAGATTTTTCAGCTCCAGTGATAAAAACATGAATCCTTGAAGGAAGACTGGTGCTCAGGAGCATCAATGGATCATAAACACAAGACGTCTTCCTTTGCCCTACACAAAACTGTTGGTACGGAGAGTGGAGGACAGCCAAGCTCACATAAGACTAATAACCACTAGCCTTTTCAGAGTTATAAATTGCTAATGGTGGGAGGGACCTCATAACACAGAATGTTAGAACAGAGGATGTCAGAGCTGGAAGAGACCCTAGAACTCAATATCAATACAGGATGTCAGTTATGAGAGACCCTAGAACTCAGTGTCAATAGAGGATGTCAGTTATGAGAGACCCTAGAACGCAATGTCAATACAGGGTGTCAGTTGTGAGAGACCCTAGAACTCAATGTCAACACAGGATGTCAGTTATGAGAGACCCTAGAACTCAATGTCAACATAGGATGTCAGTTATGAGAGACCCTAGAACACAATGTCAACACAGGATGTCAGTTATGAGAGACCCTAGAACTCAATGTCAATATAGGATGTCAGTTATGAGAGACCCTAGAATGCAGTGTTAATACAGGATGTCAGTTATGAGAGACCCTAGAACACAATGTTAATATGGGATGTCAGTTATGAGAGACCCTAGAACATAATGTTAATACCAGATGTCAGTTATGAGAGACCCTAGAATGCAATGTTAATACGGGATATCAGTTATGAGAGACCCTAGAACATAATGTTAATACGGGATGTCAGTTATGAGAGACCCTAGAACGCAATGTCAATACAGGGTGTCAGTTGTGAGAGACCCTAGAATGCAATGTCAATACAGGATGTCAGTGATGAGAGACCTTTGAACACTGAATATTGGATTGTCAGAACTGGAAGGGATCTTAGAATGTAGAATATTAAATGTCAGAGCTGGAAAAGACCTAAGAATATAGAATGTCAGAGGTGGAAGAATCCTTAGAACACGGAGTATTTTGAATGACAAAGCTGGAAGGAACCTTAGAATATAGAATACTAGAACTGGGAAGGGTCTTACAGCCCAGAATGTCACAGCTGGAAAGGACCTTAGAACACAGAGTGTCAGAACTGGGAGGGACCTTAGAATATAGAATACCAGAGGTAGGAGGATCTGTAGAACATAGAGTGTCACAGCTGGAAGGTACCTTAGACCAGAAAATGTCAGAGTTAAGAGGGACCATAGAACCGAGAATGTCAGAGTTGGGAGGGCCCTTAGAATACAGAATGTCAGAGCCAACAGGGACCTTAGATGACGGGATATCAGATCTAGGAGGGACCAGAGAACATAGAATGTCAGAGCTAGAAGGGATCTTAAAACGTGGGGCACTAGAGCTCTGAGTCCTAGTTAAATCCCATTATTTTACTGATCCAAACAAGAAACAGGCCCAGAGGAGTGACTTTCCAACCCATGATTCCATATGTAGCCAGTTGGTGTCTTCGGTAGCACATTTACCAAACACCCAACCATATTTATGCTGACTCCATTTACTCAAACTAATGGAATTAACTACGTTTTTAATCGAGGTAGAGGATGATTCTCAGTGAGGACAGACAGCTTGGGAGTGTCTTCGGATCAGATGTTAAGGCAGATGTGTGAGCCTAGATGTGAGGCTGTTTCTGGCTCAGATGGAAAGGAAGAGATCCATATGTGTCTGCTGCTCAGTCCAAGTTGTAAGATGGGCTTATTTGTGTAGCTCCAGAAGAGAGAATTGGAATAACTGATGGGGGGTTACAGGAAAATCTGGGCCCTGTGTTACTTGTTCATTAGTTTCAGTTGTGTCTGACTCTTCATGACCCCATTTGGGATTTTCCTGACAAAGATCTTGGAGTGATTTGTCATTTCCTTCTCCAGCTCATTTAGTTTACAGATGAGGAAACTGAGGCAAACAGAGTTAAGGGACTTGCCCAGGGTCACACAGTTAGAAAGTGTCCAAGGCCATATTTGAACTCAGGAAGATGAGTTTTCCTGTCTCTAGGCTCAGCGCTCTGTGCACTGTGCCACCTAGCTGCCCCTGGATAAGGTAGAACTTCCTAAAAATGGAAGCTGTCCAAACAGTGGAATGGATTTTGATAAGTAAATGAGCTTCCCATCACTGCAAGTATTCAAGAAGAGCTTGGACCTGACCACTCCTTGGATATGTTGTGGAGAGGATTCATCTATTAGGAAATGAATTGGACTAGATGACCGTTAAGGTCCTTTCTACCTCCAAGATTGTATGAGGTGAGATGGGGGTGAGGAGAGAAAGCATGCCAGGCATGATGGACAACTTGACCACAGCCAAGGAGGCTTCATTTGGTTTTTAACAGGAGTTCAACTCCTAAGTTTGGATGTAGCCACAAGTCTTTTGTAATGGATAAGAGGATTGCACACCCCTGCCCTTCTGGGCCAGCTTCCTCATGGACGTTAGAAGAGGGGCATGAAGGAATTGGGTAGGGCATTGGTATAACCATTCAGGTCAATAAGCATTGGTTTAAGCCTCCTACTATGTGTCAAGCACTATTCTAGACAATGCCAATAGGAAGGAGCGAGTATCATCAGGAGGAGAGAGAAGTCACCAGTGTCAAACACGGCTGAGAGGTCAAGAAGGATGAGGCCTGGGAAAAAGCCATTGGCTTGACAAATCAATGACTGTTTCTCTATGGCCAGACCACCCTCCGGGTTGCTTGGGCCTTTGCCAGTGACTGATAATTTAGAGGGAATCACATCTATACATTTTGCAGCCACTCCCTAAAGAGACACTCAGCTGATAATTCTCCTTAAATACCACTCTGACAGAAAAGGAAAAATGTTGATGGCCTGAAAACAAATCACACTTTAAAATGCAGAGTCAATGGGAGGGCGTTCAAATTACCTTCTTAAGAGCATTCTTCTTCATAGGTAGGAGGTGACACGGGCACCTCATTACCCCACTGGTCCTCACTGGAGCAGACTCCAGTGCCACGCTCCATTTGTCTGAATGCACTGGCAGATCATCCTCATATCCCAAGGCAAAGGCTTTTTAGTTAATGGTGTCGGGGGGCCATGGAGGGGTAGGAGGTATATATGAGCTGGAACCATAGCTGATTGGGGTTTCCTTGCAGCCCAAGGCATAAAGGCACTGAGATATCATTATGTCTTTGTTTTAATGCTCTGTTGTGTTTTTCATTTATAAGAAAAATGTTAGATGTGTTAATTAGGATTAAGAAATTTTAGCAATGGAGTATCTGAATGATAGGAAAAATTCCCTTTGTTTTCCTATACTAGGCCAATCTTTAAGTAATTATTTTATAGATGGAGGTAAATAGTTAGGATTGGATGGATGGATGAATGAATGACAAAGCACTCATTGAGCATTTTACCATGTGCCAGGCAGTGTGCTAAGTGCTGAGATACATATACAAGCAAGACAACCTCTGCCCTTATATTCTAATGGGGGAAGAAAATGCAGGAAGGGGAAGTGGAGGTAGGGAGAGGACAGGAAATTCAGATGCTGTGGCTTGGTTTGAAAATGACTGGGGAGTGACCTGGTTTGGACTAGGATGAGGTGAAAGCTTGCCTGCTGGGGCCCAGCATCACCAGGACAAAGTCTAAGGTTCTGGTGGGAGGGGGATGAGGAAGATGAAGAAGTAGGCAAAAATGTAGAGAGCGTGGTTTGGAAGAATGTTGGGACTGGAGAGGAAGTAAAATTATAGACTCTAGGAGCTTGAAGTGACTTGGACCATGTGGTCTCTTCCCATTGTAAGGTTTGATTATTCTATAAACATTCTATGTCCCAAAAGTCTATATGGAATATTGGTAGAATCACTGAACCTTAAAGAAAGAAGGGCCCTTAGGATACAGAACATTAGAGGTGGGAGGGGCCTTAGCATACAGAATATCAGAGCTGGGAGGGCCCTTAGAACATAGGATATCAGAGCTGGAAGGACCCTTAGAACCCAGAACGTCAGAGCTAGGAGGGCCCTTAGAACCCAGAATGTCAGAGCTGGGAGGGCCCTTAGAACACAGAATGTCAGAGCTGGGAAGGCCCTTAGAATGTGGAATGTCAGGGGTAGAAGGACCTTAGGACGCAACATCAGGAACTGAACCAAGCTTAGAGCCCAGCATGTCAGAGTGAGGGAGTACTCAGAATGTAGACTGCCAGAGCTATCAGGCACCTTAGAGATCATCCAGTCCAGGTCTGACATTTTACAAAGAGGGGAAGTGACTCGCTGGTATGTTTTGCAAGAATTTAGATAAGCAAAGGAACTCAAAAAAACAGGTTAAAAAAAAATAAAGGAAGTTGCAGTG
Source organism: Phascolarctos cinereus (assembly GCF_003287225.1). Taxonomy (NCBI): domain Eukaryota; kingdom Metazoa; phylum Chordata; class Mammalia; order Diprotodontia; family Phascolarctidae; genus Phascolarctos; species Phascolarctos cinereus. The sequence continues at coordinate 374,293,599 of NW_027556098.1, read as the reverse complement.
ATTCCAAAGAAGATAAATCTCTGCTAATTCTCGGTTGGACATTTTGGGCTTGTGTTTTTACAAGGGAATTTTTGCAGTGCTGATAAAGCAAGGTCAATTCACAATGTCACAAATCAAGCAGAATGAAGGGTGCATTGTTCAAGCTCCGGGCCAAGCTGCTGCAGGAGAATGGGGCACATAGCCAGCCTGGGCTTCTGGGGTCCAATGGCAAAAGATTCCGAGTTTGGAGAAGAGGCACCGATGGGCATCAGCAGCCCTGGAGGAAGGTTGCCCATATGGTGAGGGGGGCCGGAACCACCGTCACAAGAGGGACATTTGGCGTCATCGAGGCAACATGAAGGTTACAAGGTCAGTTTTGGTTCATTCTAAGGAGAAACTTCCAGACAGTTAGAGATGTCCAAGGGTTGTTAGGCAATACAACAGGCTGCCTCTAGTGGTAGTGAGATCCCTGTCCCTTAAAGTCTTTTTTTTTTTAACTTTTTAGGCATTTGGGGTTAAGTGACTTGCCCAAGGTCATACAGCTAATAAGTGTCAAGTGTTTGGTCTGAGGCCAGATTTGAACTCAGGACCTCCTGACTTCAGGGCGGGTGCTCTATCCACTGCTCCACCTAGCCGCCCTCCTTGAAGTCTTCAAACACTTGTAGAAGAGATTCCAGGAATGGTCAAGATTGGATGTGATGACCTGTAAGGCCCCTTCTAACTGTGCTCTAGTATTCTATATTCTAGCATTCTCCCTGAGGGATAGCTACCACATGACCTCCTCTCCCTGGCTTCTTGCTCTACTCCACGCACGTTCCTCACTCCCCTTTCAGGCTCTGCTTGCCTGATTTCCTGTTGCCCTTGGGCATCTGGAGTGTTTGTGCTGCTGCCATCTTGACTAATAAGTCATGAGAATGATGAATGGAGTCAGGGTGGAGTGGGCAAGTGGGCATCTTTCAAACTTGCGTATTTGTAAAGGTGACAGAATCCCTGTGCCTGTGAGACCTTAGGCCAGTCACAAACCTTCCTGGGCCTCAGTTTCCTCAATTGTAAAATGAACTAGATAGCATCGGAAGGCCCTTCCGGCTCTAGCTCCTATGACTCGTTGGCTTCCTTTAAGCTAACTGAAGACTTTTCTTGGATTCTCACTCCTGCTACTTGGTTCAGCACTTCTCTCCTTCTTGATAATTATAACAACAGAAGTCATTTTTTTAGGCCCCTGGATACTTAAATCCTAAAGATCTGGTTGAAGGAACTGGAGATGTTTATCCTGGAGAAAAAGGAGATTCAAGAGAAACATAATAGCTAAGGTCATACAATGCATTGATAACAGAGCCAGGCCTGGAGTCAGGAAGACCTGAGTTCAAATCTAGCCCAGACATTTACTAGTCGTATGACCCTGACCAAGTCACTTCACCCAGTTTGCCTCAGTTTCCTCGTCTGTAAAATGAGCTGGAGAAGGAAATGGCAAACCACTCCAGGATCTTTGCCAAGAAAACCCCAAACAGGGTCACAAGGAGTTGGATACAACTGAAAAATGACTGAACTGAACAGTGGAAAGTGTGACAATTCTGGGCTAGAAGGGCTTGGGTTCAAATCTCACTTTGGAGGTTTCCTACCTGGATGACCTTGGTCAAGTCTTCCTCCCCAGCCCCCACCCCCCAGCCTCTATTTCTTCATCTGTAAAATGAGGCAACTAAACTACTTGGCCTCTGAGGCTCCTTCCAATGAAAAGCCAGTAGAAAGCTTCTGATGGGAGGGAGATGAGATATACTCTATTTGGCCCCAGGGCATAGAACTAGGGCACCATGTAAGCTGGTGGAATGCAGTATCCAACTGGCAAATGTCAGGAGGTAGAATCTGAACCCAGATCTTCCTGAGGGCCAGCCCAGCACTCTGTCTTCTACCCCAGCCTGCCTCTCCTTCTCCAAATGAATCCTCAGGGATGGCTCCAGAGTGGAGGCTCTACAGAAGGCTCCAGACCACCTTAGGTGAGTCATTCCCAGAAGGCCGTGCTGCTGCTGGCAATGGTGGGGAGAATCGGTTCTTTAATTACTACTTAGAAGGTTTCTTCTGTGAAAATGCCCCCAGTGTTGGGAGTTTTATCAGAAGTGGCCTCGTAGTCAGAGGAACACAAGGAGCAGTGCTGACAGCCAATAAATCACTGGCAACTGATGTAATCTGCTTAATTGTTTGATTTCATCAGAAGTTGGCTTAATTATTTTCTCTCTCTTGACCTCTTCATGTCTCTAAATCTCTTCTAGAGTCCAACCATGCCATTTAGCAGCTGCCCACAGAGAACCCTTTCAATAGAAAAATGTACTCAGCTGGGGGAGGAGGTGGGAGAGAAAGCAGACAGTCTGGTTACCTCACACTATTTCTCAGAAACCCTCAGTGGCTCCCGAATAAAATCTACTTGCTTTTCCTCGGTGTGACTGTCCATCAGAGGTCTGTGCCCCATGCCTGGAATGCTCCCCTCTGCCTCTTAGAATCCCTGGCTTCTTTCAAGAGGCAGATGAAATCCCACCTTCTGCATGAAGCCTTTCCTTCCTCCCCTCCACCCCCCCCTCCCGCCCAGTGCCTTCCCCTCCAAGATTACCTTCTTTCACTATTTTTTAAATTTTTTTTAAAGCAGAGTTAAGTGACTTGCCCAGGGTCACACAGCTACTAAGTGTCTAAGGCCACATTTGAACTCAGATACTCCCAACTCAGGGGCCAGTGCTCTATCCACTGTGCCACCTAGCTGCCCCCCAAGATTACCTTCCATGCACTCTGTGTGTATCTCGTGTGCACCTGTCTACAGTGTCTCTTGCCTCAGAATGTGGGCTCCTCATACCAGTGCTCAGTGCAGAGTGTTTGCTGAATGATTGTCTGAAGCCTCTGCACAGACTGGTCCCAACCTGCCTTGTCCCCTCTTCTATACTCCAGAGTAACCAGGCTTCCTCACTTCTCCCCGGAATAGATGCCATTTTCAGCTCTGTGCTTTCATCCAAACCATTCCTACTGGTCTCTTCTCAGTGCTAGCTTCTGGCGATGCTGCCCATGCATTTGCTTTGTCTTTGTCCTCTGTGCTGGAAGAGAACCAAAATGACATCACTGTGTTGGGGTCAGGGTACAGTGTGTCCAACCCACTGATCAGACCAGTACGAGCCCGGAATGCTGTGCCACACGCAGGGCTGGCACACATAGCCCATGGGAACACTGGGGGTGAAGGTGACTCTAAACCCATCCATTTACGACCCAGTTGAAAGGCTCACTCTTTGGGGAAGTCTTCCCTTCGTGCTTCAACCCTCCCAGCTTGTAATTTCTTCTTTAGTTGATCTCATTAGACTTTGAATTTTTCAAACATCAATAACCTGATATGATTTAGAGGTGGCTTGATGATGCAATGAGTAAGTAGACTGTTGGACCTGGAGTCAAGAAGACCTGAGTTCAAATTCAACTTTAGACACTTAACAGCTGTGTGTCTTGTTAAAGGTTGGGAGCTTGAAGGTTCAGTATTGGATAAACCTGGCATCAGGAAGGCCTGAGTTTGAATCTTGACTCACTTCCTAGCCACATGACCCTAGCAAGTCATTTAATGGCACTTTCAGCCTCAGTTTCCTCATCTGTAAAATGGGGTTAATAATGGCACCTGCCTCACAGAGTTATTGTGAGGATAAAATGATAAACGATTTGTAAAGTGCTTTGCAAACCCCAAAGTGCTGTATATATATGTTCGCTATTAGTATTTCTATTATATTTCCCTGTGTCTATATCTGGTCTCCCTCCATGATTTTGGGTCTCTGCTCTCAAGAAATTTAATCTTGTTCTATAAGATCACAGATTTTTGTCTTTCTATCTGCTCCTAGTACCTAAGTACTAGGTTTTCAAATGAAGTGCGAGGTGCTGGGTACAGTTCTAGGTACTAGGATTCAAGCTCAGGCCTTCCCGATGCCTGGTTCATCCAACACTGAACCTTTAAGCTCCCAGCCTCTATACAGGAAGCACTAAACGAAAGCTTATTGAACGAATGAACAAAGCACAGAATCGCGGCCTCTAGGAGTCAGAAGGGACCTCAGAGCCTTCTCCTCTAAGATTACTCTCCATCTGTATCTTGCAGGTACTTTACGTGTTGACAGCTGCCCGCCCACTAGAATGTAAGTTTCTTGAGGGCAGGCACTAGTCTTGCCTTTCTTTGTATCCCTAGTGCAGGTCTGGCACATTTGTTATTGTTGTTCAGTCTGACCCCATTTGGAGTTTTCTTTGCAGAAGTAGCCATTCCCTTCTCCAGCTCATTTTACAGATGGGGAAACTGAGGCAAGCAGGATTAAGTGACTTACCCAGGGTCACACAGCTCGTGAATGTCTGAGGCCAGATTTGAACTCAGAAAGATAAATCTTCCTCACTCCAGGCTCTGCACTCTATGCACTATGGTGCCACTTAGTTATTCTCCTGACACATAGTAGGTACTTAAATACTGACTGTAGAGGCTATTTAGTCTGACCTCCACCTTCATAAGCATCCCTTCTCCAGCTATCCTCACAAGTGGTCATCTAGACTTTGCATTTCATGCAAAGATGGGGAACTCACTACCTCCTGAAATAGCCCATTCCATTTTGAGACAGCTCTAATCAGCTGAAAGTTTTCCTTATGTTGGATTAAAATCTTCCTCCTTGTAAAGTTCACCTACTACTCCTACTTATGTTCTCTGGGGCCAAGTAAAACAAGACTAATCCTTTTTTCCCCTGACTGCCCTTTTCAAGTACTTTAATGTGATGATCCTAGGAGGAGGGAAAGAGGGAGGGAGGGAGAGCAAGCTGGCAGAGGCTGTCTTGTCCAGAGGTGTCAGACATAAGATGCTCAGGTCGAACCAGATTGAAGTATAATTGGGGGATATTTAGCAAAATAAATAAAAATATAAGAAGACATAGATGACATTACATTTTAAAGCTAAGTCAATATACAGCCCTCAGGAAACCTTATGTAGGGAATCAGTGACCCCCTGTTTCTATTTGGATTTTGGTCTATCTATTCCAACAGCTCATTTCACAGTTAAGGAAACTGAGGCCCAGAGAAGGCAAGGGATTTACCAGTGAAAGTCTGTCATGTGTTCTTGATTTTATTCCCCCTGGAGAGCCAATTATTAAACATTTCCCAGCACACCCCTGACAATAAGTACAAAGTAATTGAGATAGGAGTAACCAGAGGGATCAGTGAAGGCCTCATGTAAAAGATGGCGTGTGAACTGAGTCCTGAAGGAAATAAGGGCTTGTAAGAGGTAGAGATGAGGAGGGAGGGCATTCCAGGTGTGGGGCACAGCCAGTCAAAGGCAGGGGGTGAGAGATGGAGTGTCACATTTGAGGGACAGTACGATGGCCAGTTTGTCAGGACGCTAGCAAGACGTGCCAAATACATGCCAAATAGTTGATAGAATCCTTTATTAGAGCTCGGGCCAGTAAGGATGGTTGTTTGCCATCGATTGGCCTTCATCCATACAAGTTCCAGTGAGGTTATCATTTCTGAAAGTAACATTCTTCCTGACATTTCCTATTTGGCCATCACATATATATTTCCCCATCTGAGCCCGCTAATACCAGAAGAACTACATCTGTGAGTGAAGAAGGCATATTTTCCTCTACCCACTTCAAATCTTCATCAACATTATTAGAGAAAACAGGTACAGCTGTTCCACTGCAGTTTTCGAGGCTCTGAGCTTTAATCCCTTCAGCTACATTTTCCGACACCACCTTGGAATTCTTCGGCTCTATCAGCTGAATCATCTAGGAAGGGCATAAATGCCTATCTTTGATTATCTGCTGATGGTCTCCATAAAAACGTCATTACCATTAGAGAGAAGAGGCGTCAACCAGAGGCATCATCAACCCAGATTTCCAGCCAAGCAGACTCATCCTGCTAATCTGAACTCCTTCGCTGTCCATAGCATAAATACTAGGGAGCCCATGCAGCATGGTAGAGAGCTTGCTGGTCTCCAAGTCAGGAAGGCCTGTGTGTCCAGCATGGTGCCTGGCATATCCGATTGTCATTGAATCGTCCCAATCGTGTCCGATTCTTCATGACCCCATTTGGGGTTTTCTTGGCAAAGACACTGGAGTGGTTTGCCCTTTCCTTCTCCAGCTTATTTTACAGATGAGCAAACTGAGGCAAACAGAGTTAAGTGGCTTGCCCAGGGTCACACAGCTAGTAAATGTCTGAGGCCAGATTCCAACTCAGGTCTTCCTGACTCCAGGCCTGGCTTTCTATCCACTGTGCCTCCTGGCACATAGTAGATGCTTAGCACATGTTTCTTGTTTGACTGTGTTCAGGGCCCATCTCTAACACACATTCAGTGTGGGACTGTGAATAAATCATTTAATCTCTCAACACCCCCAAGCAAGTCTCTGAGACTGAGTTAGTTGCACAGAAGGTGCTGAACTTCATAAATTTCTCAGAGGAAGGTTTTCTTTGTCAGTGAAATCCCTGGTCCAGTCTCTACCCCCATGACAAATCCTAGAGGAACCTGGACAACCAAAATCAGAATATTTGTGAAGAGTCTTGACTGTTCCTTGTGTTGTGAGGAAGGCCTCCGTTTGGAGACGTGGGGACCAGGAATGACTGTGATACAAAAAAATGAAAGACATCAGTAAAATTTATTTTTAAACTATACTGCTCCTCTGCCTTCCCCACAGACAACAAAAAGCCAGGCCAAAGGCTTCAGCCACACTCTCTGCTTGGGATCATTGGGAAAGATAATATCTTTGAGTGTTTCCTAGGCTCAAGAAGCAGAGTGACCTAGTGGGGAAAGTGTTGACTTTGGGATCCAGTGACCTGAGTTCGATCTCGGCTCTGCCACTCGTGCTGAGTGACCTTGGTCAAAGCACTTCACCTGTCTAGGTCTCAGTTTCTATAAAATGATTGGATTGGATGACCCCTTCTAGTTATAATCTCTGAAACTATACACTCTTAGTATTTAGAGCTAGAAGGGAATTTAGAGATTGCCTAGTTTGACCTCCACTTTTTAGAAAGGAGGAATTCGATCCAGAAAGATTCAGGGATTTGCTCTCAGGGATGGGGTTTGAACACAAGGTCTAAGTCAATCCAACCAACACTCGAATTATTGGATTCAAAATCCAATGCCTTTTTATCAAATAGTTATGCTGTCCTTAAATTTGGTTAGGGAGACAGTACAATCCAAAGGAAGGGCAGCTATATAAGATATCTAAGGTGTGAGAGAGTCTAGGGGAAGGATGGTGAGAGAAGGGGCCCCTCTGGCTGGCTTCCTCCTCCCTGTGGTCTCTAGGCTCATTCCAATTCTAATATTCTGTGTTCTTAGATCCCAGCCAGTTATCAGGTTTTCTGTTCCTCTTTGGTTCCCTTCCCTTCTGCATTATGAACCTATTTCTGCCTTTCTTGGAATCTCTATCACCTCTGCTCCTATAATATGTTTTAGAATGAGAAGGGCCTTTATATCCCATCTTACTATTGACTTATAAAGGATTTTAGAGGGTTTCACCCTTCCAGTAGTGACACACTTATGTGTTTACAACAAATTATAGAGGCTCTGGAAGAAAAAGAAATACGCCTCAGTTATGCTATTTACAAAATGTGGGGGTTGAACCATATGACCTTGTCTTTACTTTGCATATATTTTGCATATACTTATGTGTATGTATTGCCTCCCCCAACAGACTGTAACCTCCTTGAGGGCAGGGACTATTTCACTTTAATCTTTGTGTACCCAGTCCCCATTTCACTTAGTACGCAAATATGCCAATGGGTCTATTACCTCATCGATTTGGGCGTTTCCCCCCCAATGAAGATCACAGCCCATCTGTGCCTGCCCATCCTGGGCAGCTCTTGTCTAGATCATCCAGTTAATTGGCCACTGGAGGTGGGCCCAGTGTGCTGGAGGCCTTCCTTGCTTTCTGTTGACTTTATATGGGTACCAGGAAGCACTCTGGCTATCTGCCTGTCCTCTCCATGCAGCCAGTCCATTGTGTCATCCTATCAGAGGCAGCTAGGTGGTGAAATGAAGAGAGGTCTGGGCCCTGGGGGGTGGGGGAGGAGAGACAGGAAGACCTGAGTCCAAATTTGGCCTCAGACACATACTAGCTGTGTGACCCTGGGCAAGTCACTTAACTTCTGCTTCAATTTTCTTAACTGTAAAGTGGGGATAATAATATAGAGCCTACCTCTCTGAGTTGTTGTGAGAGTCAAGTGAGCTATTTGTAAAGTGCTCAGCACAGTGCCTGGCACCTAGTAGGTGCTTCATAAATGCTTATTTCTCTCCTCTTCCCCATCACACATTTCCCTGATGATAAATTTTAGTCCTGTTCTTTGGAGTTCGTCATTGGTTCTGTACTGTAGCCTACTTACACCCATCAGGTATGAGAGCTCTGTGTGATTTTTTTTCTTCTTTTTAGTTTTTTTTTTAAATGAACAAAAAATTTATTTTCTTTCCCTCTCACCTTCTGCTACCCCCAATGAGAATGTGTGTGTGTAGGGGGGAGAACCCTTTTGAACACATATGCATGGTCTCTCAGAGGGTGGGGAATGTGCTTCATCATGATAGGTAATTTTGTTGATTAGAGTTCTTAAATCCTTCAAAATTGTTTGTATTTACAATGTAAGTCTTGTATGAATTGTTTTCCTAGTTCTGCTCACTTTACTCTGGATAAGTTTATGCGAGTCTTCCCGGGTTTCTCTGATGTTATTTCTTAGAGCACAACAGTATTCCATCACATCCATATGAAATAATTTGTTCATCTGCTCTCTAGTTGATGGGCCTCCCTTTAGCTTCCAGTTTTTTGCCATAGAATACACACACACACAGAGAACTGCTATTAATGTTTGTACATATGGATTCCTTTCCTATTTCTTTACATTCTTTGGGGGTATCAACTTATTAATGGTTTTGTTGGGTGAAAGGGTAAGCAGAGTCTTGTAACTTCTGGGGCATTGCTCCAAGTTGCTTTCCAGAATGGCTGGACCAATTCACAGCTTCACCAACAGTATGCTAATGTTCCTGTCTTCCCAAAACCCTTCCAATACTTGTCATTTTCCTTTTCTGGTCAACTTTGCCAATTTGCTGGGTGTGAAGTGGAAGCTCAGAGTTGTTTTAGTCTTAATTTCTTTAATTATTAGTCATTTTGAATGGTTTTTTTTTCCGTATAGTTATTGATAACTTGGACTTCTTCCTCTTCAAACTACCTATTCATATCCTTTGACCATTTATCAATTGGGAAATGGCTCTTATTCTTATAAACCTTAATCAATTCTCTATCTATCTTAGAAATGAGACCTTTATCAGAGAAATTTGCTATGAAGAGTTTTTTCTTTACTTACCTGCTTCCCTTCTAACTTTAGCTGCATTAGTTTTGTTTTTAAAATTAGTTAGTTTTTAAAATTATGTGTACTCAAAATTGCCTATTGTATCCTCTGTGATCTCTTTATCCTTTGTTTGAGCTCTTAGATCTGAAAGGCTCCTCTGTGTGATATTGATTCTTAATTTTTTGAAGATTGTTGAATTTCACATTTCCTTGCCATATAGCACCATATAATAAATAGTAATTATTATAATAATGATAATAAGTATTACAAATACTTGTTAATTGATTGATCTCTAAGGAACCCCCTAGTTTTGTCATTCTGTGATTCTGTGAATCTCTTCCAGATCCAAAGGAATGAATCTTCGGTAGTGAAATTACCCATAGCTTGACAGTCACTAGAGATGATACTTTAGGGGCAGGAGGCCTAACTGAATAATAATAATAATAATAATATATATATATATATATATATATATATATATATATATATATATATAATACAATTTCTGTGTAATGCTAGACATTGGAGAGGACAGAAGTAGGAGCGATGAGCTGATGCTCCCAAGGGGAAGACTTAGATCCCATGTAAGGAAAGTTAACAATTAACGCTGTAGCAGAGAGAAAGGGGTTTTCTCATAAGATAGTGAGTTCCACATCACTAGAGATCTTCAGTGTAGAGTCTGGGTGGCTACTTATGTGGAGCAGAGGTTCAGAGCTGAAGCAAGGAGCCAAAGAGGAGAAAATTGCCTTCTTGGGGCGCCTTCCACCCCAGGATCAGACGTGGTCTCTGAGAACCCAGAACTTGGGCCACAGGTTACACCATTGTTGCATAAATGGAATTATATATAAAAAAGGAATATTGTTCTTGGCCAGCATTAATGCCTTGTGCACTCTATGTTCCCGCCAAATAGGCCCCCTTGCTATCCTCTATACCTAACATGCTGCCAGTCATCCCTGTGCTTTTGCAAAGCTTGTCTGCTGTGCCTGTAATGTGCTCTCTCCTCACCTCCATCTCACAGCATCCTTACCATAATTCAAGGCTCGATCCAAATGCTACCTCATGTAGGAGGCTTTATCTGATCTCCTCCTGAGCCCCAACCTTGTCTGTCATTCCTGCTCCAACTACCTGTGCTATTACGTTGTATCTGTTCCCTGTTGTCTCATGTGTATGTGTTCTCTGCCACGATAGAGTGGAAGCTCCTTGAGGGCAGGGATGGTTTCATTGTATCTCCAGCACCTAGCTCATAGTAGGTGCTTAATAAGTGCATATTGGATTGAACAGGCCCCTCTATATGTCTACATTATGAAGCAATGAACACCTGCTCTTTAAAGCAGCCGCCTCCCCACCTGCCTCCATTTTGTGAACTGATCTGACACAACAGAGCCAGGCGGGTGAAGGCTTCTCTCTTCCTAAGAAATGAAAGCCCTCCCCTGGCCCTGCTTCAGATCTGTACCCTGGAACCCAGGCCTGCTGTGTGGATCAAAAGCTTGGTTTGACAGGAGGGGAGGCAGACGGGCCTGAGACCCAACACTTCAAAGCCTCAATTTGTTACCATAGACATTGTGAATGGTAATTAGAGGCCCAGGGGGGAGCTTTTTGGGAGGACCTCACATGCTCTCAGCCTTGTGGCTACCTTAAGGTATCAGCTTGGACCCCCTCCATCAGCCTCCTGATGTCAACTCCTCACTGTGGTACAGTGGAGAGAGAGAGAGAGAGAGAGAGCTGGGTTTGGAGTCGGATATCTGGGTTCAAATCGGAGCTTGTCCACTTACTATTTATGGGGCCTGGGGCTGGGCACTGGCCCTTTCTGGGCTCTGTTTCCTCTTAAATGAGGGGGTTGGACCAGGTGATCTCCAAGGCCCCTTCTAGCTCTCACTTTGTAATTCCGTGACCACCTTAGAGTGACCTTCACCATCAAGTAAGACCAGCCCTGGATTAAATAGTGATATTTGCCCTAACGTTCCCCTTTCCAGGGGTATTTGTGATTCCCTCTAGACAATGAGTGGCCTAGGTCTTGCCCTGTCCCCCAGCCCCTACAGGGCTCCAATCTTAGTCGCTTATATCTTAGTATGAAAATTCATCAAACCTTAAACGTAGAAGGGAACTTACTGCTCATCTGGTCCAGTCTCCTGCCCAGTGCCTCCAGGAGAATGTAAGCTCCTTGAGGGCAGGAATGGTTTCATTTTTGTCTTTGTTTCTTTTCCCTGGTCCACAGCAGGTGCTTTAGAAATGGCGAGTTGAGTAGAATTGAATCAAATTGAATGCCTGAATCCCCAACCAAGTGGTCGTCTGCTTTTGTTTGCACACTTCCAGGGATGGGGAGCTCAGTCAGTGTGTTCCTCCATTCACTCAATGTGTTCCCCCTCTCAGGAGTTGTTGCATTCTAAGCCTCATTGGAAAGACTTTTCAGCCCAGCTAGGCACACATCAGCCTGACATTCTTTGGGATGAGGAGGATACTTGGAAGGAGCTGCAAGATTCCATTGGTGTGGCTGAAGACCTGGACCCGCTCAGATCATAGGCCTTCCACACCTCACCGGAGAAGGTTTTCAGCACCAGCTTTGGCCAGAACAGTTCATCCTCTTGGGCCTGACTTCCTGCTCGTGAACCTCTCCTCCCTGAGCTGGGCTGGTCCCCAGATGAGAGTCCTGCTGTCTTCAGAGACCATGCTTGAAGCCTGTATCCCCAGCACTGCCTTGAGAATTCAAGGTCATCTCCAGCCCACAAGAGATCGTCAGAGAGGGAAGAGGACTATAGCAGAGGGATGAGGGGGAAAGCTTTCTTTTCTATGATAGTAACATGTTTATAGAAGTGCTTAGATGCTGGTCAAGTGCTTTTTTTATGTGTATCACTCCCTCCATCTCTCACCCCGCCCCCCAGCCTCATACTGCTATTGCCTGACTCTCCAACTCAGGGCTTGCCCACAAAGAGGGCACCCTTTGCCCACCCCCCACCTCAGGCTGGAAATGTCCATTCTTAGGATCTGAGAATTGTGTTTAGGAAAGGAATCAGGCAAGAGATGGCAGTGGGTAACTGGAGGCCCACAACTCCACTATTACACATGCTTATGCAAGCAGAGCTCATTTGCCGTAACTATGTGCTTTTCCTCCCAAGAGAGGCCAAGAAGCCATTTCCTGATTTTGGGAAGTGAGGGTGGGGAAAGAGAGCTATCCCTTCCTCTCTGCTTGCTTTGCTTTGATCTAGTAACCCAAGGAAAGAAAGTTTGGGAAAAGGATCCAAATTATGAATAGATCCTCAGTTCACTCTTACAGACCACAAGGAGGAAGGTTCCCCTGACAAGAGTCTGTTCCCTTTGGGTCTTGGTCAACCAATTATCAGGAGTCAGCCTGGTCGCTGAGGGTCAAACACAGACTGTATCCTCTCAGCAAGGGGCTAAGGCACATATCTAACGCCATGGGAAGTACTCCCCTTATGAGAAGGATCCTCAGATTATATATGTTTTGCCATTTCTACCTCTAGCTCATTTTACAGATGAGGAAACTGAGGCAAACAGGGTGAAGTGACTAGCCCAGGGTCACACAGCTAGAAAGTGTCTGAGGTCAGATTTGAACTCGGGAGGGTGGTACATAGTAGGTGCTTAATAAATGTTTTATTGATTTTTACAGGTGGGGAAGCTGAGGCACAGAGAGGGTAAGGATTTGCCATGGTCGAATAGCAATTAAGCATGTAAGGCAAGAATTAAACCCCAATCTGTCCACATCCATTGCCCTTTCCATTATGCCGCATTGTTTCTGATGGGAGGGCCTTGTAGGCATAGGAAGCAGCATAAATAAAGGTATAGTAGTGGGAAATTATGATAGCATAGGATCATTGGACTTGAACGAAACCTTAGAGATCATTTAATTCAATTCAGTTCTCTAGCAAATGAGGAAACTGAGGTCCAAAAAGGTTAAGGACTTACCCAGGGTGACACAGGTCGCAAATGATACAGCTGAGATTTGAACCCAGGTCTTTGATTCCAAATTCAATGTACTCTTTCTACTATCCATATCAGGTTCGCATTAATAGTTCCATTTGCCTAGAGAAGGTGGAGAATACTTTGAGATAAGGCTAGAAAGACTGTAAGATGCCAGGTTATGGAGGGCTCCTGCCAGTGACATCTGAATGCCAGGCTAAGGGGTTTGGATTTGACCTGGCTACTAATGAGCCATCAAAAGGATTTTCTGAGCAGAAGTGACAGGAGGGGCATGCTGTAGGTGAGGGAGATTCATCTGGCAGCCTGTGCAGAGTGACTTGGAGGAAGGAGACACCGGAGGTGGCAAGACCAGTTAGGAGGCTATTGAAATAAATCTGGCGAGAGGTGGTGAGGGACTTGGTATATTGTGGTGGCTCAGACGAGATCGGAGGCTTAGTGTTAGTGGGGAGAGTCATAAAATAAAGACTGAGGGGAAAGATCATAGAATTGTAGGTCTGAGATATAATAATAATAATAATAATAATAATAATAATGTGATGATGATGATAATGGTGATGATGAAAATGATGGAGATTGTGATGATGATGATAGTAATGAGAATAGGAATAATTGATAGCATTTATATCCTGTTTTTAGGTTTAGAAAGCACAGAAATATTATCTCATTTTATCTTAACAACCTTGGGAGGTAGATGCTATTATTATCCCCTTTGTACATATGAGGAAACTGAAATTGGAGAGAGGCTAAAAAAATGGCTTGCCCAGGGCCACACAGCTAGTATAGTAGATGAAATAGGATTTCAATTCCATTCAGTATATATTTATTAAGCACCTACTATGTGCCAGGTACTATGCTAAGCCCTAAAGATGCAAAAAAGGCAGAAGACAGTGCCTGCCCTCAAGGGGCTTACAATCTAATGAGAAAACATGCAAAAAACCATCCACAATGCAAGCTATATAGAGGATAAGTGAGAAGTAATTAACAGAGGGAAGACACTGGAGTTAAGAGGGGTTGGGAAAGGCTTCCTGTAGAAGGTGGGAATTAGTTGGGACTTAAAGGAAGCCAGGGAGGTCAGTAGTTGAAACTGAGGGACGGTGTTCCAGGCATGGAGGACTACAGGAATAAATGATTTAAACTCAGGTCTTCTTTCCGACTCCAGGAAATTGAGGCCTAGACAGGTTCAGTGATCAGAGATCACACAGGTTTAATTCTCTTTCCACTGTGCCATGCTCTCTCACTAGAAAAGGGGCAGGGTGTGGGGGGGGGAGCGATTGTTGGCACCCAGTAAGCCAGGGTGCTGGGGCCTGGTTGGAAGGTTTGCTACCTGGGGTGGACACCTTCGGCTCTGCCTCTTGTATGAGGCCAGCACACTAGCAAGAGTAATAACAACAGTAACACCATCTTCCTCTTGTGTAGGGTATCACCAGCTCACAGCATCCCTGTCAGGGAGAGAGTTCTCAGTGGTCCAGAAAAGCTGTCTGGATTGGAGGGCATAGCCTTTCTTTCACAGGCTATTTCTGCTCCAGACTCACCTCTTCCTCTTGGCCTCTATGCCCTTCCCTTTAGGGAACCCCCCATGCCTGAAACCTTCTGCCTTAGAAATTTCCATGTCCCATGCAGTCTCATTAGTTGGGGGCTCTCTGTCCATGAAATCAGATGCACCTGCAGGGGACCCTTCCCTATCAATAGGCTCTTTGATCATAGCTTAGAGCCAAAAGGGACCAGAGAGGACATCGAGTCCAACCTCCTCATTTTTACAGATAAGGAAACTGAGGCCCAGAAAGAGTGAGAGATTTGCTCAGAGTTACATTGTAAGTTGAGGTTAGATTCAAATCCAGGTCTGCCTGACTCCAAATCCAACACTCTATTCACCCTGGCATGATATTTCTAAGGCAAAAAGGGGTAATACAAGCTGCTGCTTTTCTGCTCAGCCTTTTCTTCAGTAAAATCCATCCAAGTCCCCAAAGTGTCTGGGAAGGACTGGGACAGCAGTGCAAATATGAACATCCCCACTATATAAATAAAAAAACTGAGGCTACAAGGTGTTGTGACTTGTCCTGGATCACACATTTCCCATTGACACTTCGGGGGGAAATGGGAAGGGGTAGGAAAAGCAAATCCCCAAAGTGGCTTTATATAGACCTGGAAATAAACAAAAGGTTGGAGGTTTTCTAATCCGCCTTATTCATTTTATAGATGAAGAAAATCAATGCATTTGTCCAAGGTCCCATAGGTAGAAAGGTCAGAAGTAAGATTTGAACCCACATCCTCTAATTGTGCTGTGCCTTGTTGCCTCCAGAGGACCTTGGCTCAAATCCCATCTGCTATTACTACTTTCCCCTCTCTGGGCCTCCGTTTCCTCATCTGTAAAATGAGGCCTCGGAGGTCCAGTCCAGCTCTAAATCTGTAATCCTATGGACAAGTCGCTTGATATCTTCCAGCCTCAGTTTCTCCTTCTGTAAAATGAGAGACCACAATTACAGCACTCTTCTTTCAGCCTCTCATGAAATCAGAGAAGGATATGTTGTGCCTTCATAGATGCATGGGCTACTGATTCTCCTTCCCTTGTCAAAACAGAGATGAGGTGTTTTTGTCTCTGAGACAGTTTCTCAGAATCACAGACTCCAAACCTTGGCAATAGTTTGGCCTTGATAGGCCTGAGGCAGCAGGCAGCCTGTGATAGGGGGGCCTTGGAGTCCCAGCAGGGGCTCCCGATGCCGGCCGTGGTCTCAGTTTGTGCTCATTCAGTAGTGAAAGGCTGTGAAGTCTTCTCTGGCAGAATGCATGATGTGTGCCGGGCTTGGCATATTTCGATACAGGAAGAGAGACAGGGTGTGCTCAGTGGAGATATGACAAGGTTTTGATAGCACAGTCAACCTGACATGTCTAAAAAATCCTGGCAGGAATTTTCCTGCCATGGCATGAGATTTCCAATTAATCATGACTTTCGAGACGCTGAAACAAGTTAGCAAAGGCAATCTGAGGAGGCTCTCTCCCTCTAGACCCTCAAGCTAAGGCCCTCTTCATGCCAGGTGTCTGGGATATTTTAGGAGCAGCCCTGCCTGGAAATGATAAGATCATAGCCTTGGTTGAAAGGAGCCTCAAGCCAGTAATGTAGCCCAACCCCCTTATTTTCCAAATGGGACCTAGGTAGGTAAAGTGATTTGCCTAAAGTCGCATGGGGGACAGGACTGGGATTCAGGCACAGAGGTTCTGACCCTTTGTTTCTGTACTTTCTACTACATCATTAGAGCGAGGTAGAAGGCCAGAGAGGGTGGAGAGCAGTCACCTATAAGGAGTTGCGTCATCTACAAATCTGATAAGTCTGCCATCTTTGCTTCCACCCAAGGCTTTGGCCAACAAAAATACCCAAAAAACAGTTCAACAGCCCAAGGCCAAGGACAGATCCCTGGGACTTTCCACTAGACACCTCCATCTAAGTTGACAGCAATCCACTAATGACTACTCTTGGGGGCAGTTATTCTGTTAATTCCAAATTCACATAACTATGCCCACATCTTCCCATCTTGTCCAGAAAGATATCTTATGAGATTTTTGTGAGATGCCTTCCTGAAATCAACTCTATCAATGCTTTGCACTGCTTACTTACTCAGATCTTCCATGGGGCTGTAATCTCATCAATTTGTTCCCTCCAGTGATGCAGGTTGCGACCCATCTATGCCTACCCACTCTCTGTGACTCTTGCTCAGGTTCTCCGAAGAGTCCACCATAGTGGGTTCACCCAATGTGCTGGAAGCCTTCCTCACTTTTCTCTTGACTTTATAAGGATGACAGTGGAGGACTCAAGCCCGTCCCACTATGGACCCTTTGCCATGGTTACTATTGTAGTAACCCTGTCAAAAAGGAAATGAGGTTCGTCAAACCTATTCTTGATGACCAAATGTAGACTCTTCATGATCGCTGCTTCCCTTTCTAAACACACAGACCATCTCTTTAACAATACTTTATAGAATTTTACCAAGAATCAAAGTCAAACTTACCAACCTGTATTTCAAAGACTTCACTCGCTTCCTTTTTCCAAAAACTGGAACATTTGTCTGGCTTCACTTCCAGAGCAATCATATCCATTTTCCATTATTTGTCAGAGTATCTTGCAAACTGTGGAGAGAAGGGTGTGGCAGGAACTACTGGCCTAGAGACTGATCCTCCCAGGGAAGCTTTGAGGACTAGTTGAGGAGTCTAGTTGGGGACTCTGTAGCTATTGCCTTAAACTGGAGTCCTGCAGATGACCTTGGAATCTGAACTTTTGTGGAAATGACAGAGAGATAGCGATCTCCACACCAACTGCCTCTTTCAGTGCAAGGAAGGAGGGGCTGGGAAGTTGGGGTTCCTGCCCAGCCCTCCCCTGCTACACTTTGTAAGACTCACCCCTAAGGCAGAATTCCCATGAGTCAGTTCTGTGAAGGGTCTGATTTCCTGAGAAATTGATGTTGTCAACAGAGTCCAGCCTAGGGAAGTTGATTGACAGGGTCCCCCAGCCCATAGGTCCCACCATGCCCCTTAGAATAACAGTCTTGTGGATTTGAGAGCTGTGGAAAGGACCTTGAGATGGTCCGTGTTTATGATTCTGCTTTCCTTCAAGGCTCAGTTCAAGTACGTGTTTGCTGAGAAAGTCTCTGACTCCAGTCACTACAAGAGATCTCTCCTCATGTTTTCCTGGAGGGCTTTGTCTGAATCTGCCCTTTGCTCCCATAGTATATGCATTTGTGTGCATATCCTAGCCTCAACCTTGTCTCCCACTCACCTAAAGTTTTGCCCCATCATTGGCCAAGATTCTCCATGGGGAGAGATAGAGTGGTTCCCTCCCCAGCCCCACATCTGCTCAAGAACATCTGTGTTGCCCCTTCCCTCACATACATCAGCCTTATCCCATGATGCCAGGACCCCTCCTCACACAAAAATCAGGGACCCCAGGATTAGTGAACCTTGGGAAGAGGCGACAGGTATTTGGTATTCATTGAGCTCCCACCATGTTCTAGGCATTGTACATATCATCTAGATGATGCCCTGACCCCTGAAGAATTTGACATATGGCTAGTTTGTTATAGAATAACAACGTCTAATAATAACATAATAAAAGCTCTACTTGTATACAGAGCTTTAAGGTTTGTAAGGCATTTATTTATTTGCACTTCAAAGTTTACAGAGGCCTTTCTCATCCTTTATTTCATTTGATTCAAGAATGGAGGGCGGGGAAGGAGAGAGATGGCAGGTGATATCATGCCCATTTTGTAGGTGAGGAAACTGAGACCCAGCAACGTGATATGACTTTTTCAAATTCACCCAGCTGGTGGGTGGCAGAATGAGGACTGACATCTGGCTCTTTTCATCACCCCACTGTGTATCCTGGCCACTTGAGAAACAGAGGTTTCTTGCATTTTCTGACTGTCTGCATGGCCCTCCCTTCTCCATTTCCACCCCCATCGGTATTTATTGTTGGTGACCATACAGCCCTTTCAAAGTTCTGTCCCAAGGCACTGAAGCAGCTCTGCCCCTGCACAATTAATTATAATTGCCTTTTAATTATTGGTGTTGTTCATTTGTGCCTTGACAAACTGAGCTGCTCTATAATTTTGAAAACAAGACAGCCTGAAATCAGCATTTGGGGCTCATTTTGAAGACTTCACCAAGGCTGAAAAATTGTCCGTTCTCTCAGCGTTCAGCAATGTGTTCGTTGGGAGCTCCCTCCAGCATTCCGGGAACTTGCGCTCATCTGGAAAGATTAGAGAATGTTCTTGGGGGTCTGATCATTAGGAAATTGAACCGTGTGTTTTCTTTGGAGCTGAGAAGCCTCCTTCTCTTTGGCTCTGGTGTGTTTGCTGCTGTTATAAATTGCTCGATCCTGGCATCTGAAGCAGATGCTTTCCTTCCTCACTGTCTGAACGTCCAAAGCATGCCTCGTGCTGTCCCCCCACAGAGAGATGAAAACTAGGCTTGGTTATTCAATGGCTGCCTTCACAGAAGGCTGCCTCTACCCATTATCCTGCAGTCATCTGGCCTCGATTTCCCCATCCACAAAATGAGAGGATTGCATTAGGTGGTCTCAAGATCCCCTCTAACTATCTGTGACCTAAAATGCCTCTTGGCTCTGACATTCTGTGTTCCCAAGGCCTTTCCATCTCTAGTATTCTGTGTTCTAAGGGCCCTTCTAGCTTTGACATTCCATGTTCTAAGGTCTCCCTCCTAGCTCTGATATTCTGTATTTTAAGGGTCCTTCCAGCTCTGATATTCTGTGTTCCCAAGGCCTTTCCATCTCTAGTATTCTGTGTTCTAAGGGCCCTTCTAGCTTTGACATTCCATGTTCTAAGGTCTCCCTCCTAGCTCTGACATTCTGTATTTTAAGGGTCCTTCCAGCTCTGACATTCTGTTTTCCCAAGGCCTTTCCATCTCTAGTATTCTGTGTTCTAAGGGCCCTTCTAGCTTTGACATTCCATGTTCTAAGGTCTCCCTCCTAGCTCTGATATTCTGTATTTTAGGGGTCCTTCCAGCTCTGACATTCTGTGTTCCCAAGGCCTTTCCATCTCTAGTATTCTGTGTTCTAAGGGCCCTTCTAGCTTTGACATTCCATGTTCTAAGGTCTCCCTCCTAGCTCTGACATTCTGTATTTTAAGTGTCCTTCCAGCTCTGACATTCTATGTACCACAGGCCCTTCTAGCTCTGACATTCCATGTTCTAAGGTCTCCTTCCCAATTTGGATATCCTATATTTTTGGGGTCCTTCCAGCTCTGGCGTTCCATTCTAAGGCCCCTCCCAACTCTGACATTCTGGGTTCTAAGGGCCCTCCAGTTCTGACTTTCTAGGCTCTAAGGGTCCTTCCAGCTCTGACATTCTATGTTCTAAGGCCCCTTTGAGCTCTGACATTCCATGTACTAAGGTGTACTTGGGCAGGTCATCTCCATCCCTAAGCCCTAAGCCCTAAGAGGAGAAGGCCAGAACAGATGCTCTGGTAAGGCTATCAGTCCCGCTGAAGAAGTTCCATCCATCCAGGGCAGGTGCAGGATGTGCAGATCCTGGCAGCAGCCCTCCTCTCAGAAGGCAGAGCTAGTGCATACTGGGAGGTAGAAGATGGTGCAGTCATTGAACTATGGAGCATTAGATTTGGAAAGGATGTCATAGGTCATTTAACCCAGCTGTTTATCTGACAGATGAGGAAGGCTAAGGTCCATAGAAGGGGGTGATTCACTCAAGGTCCCACCCGGTGATTTTGTGCCAGAGTTGGGGCTGGATTCTTTTGACTCCTCATCTAGAACTCTTTCCACCATACTGCCCCTCTTTGGAATTTCTCCTTTGTCATGGCAGCCCCCTAGGACCCTACTGTGGGGGCAGGAGTCAGGGATTTCTGCGAGTTGCTGCTTAGAGTCCAGTAACCTGGCTCTGCCATTCACCAGCTGTGTGACCTTGAGGAAGTCACAGCCTCCCTGACCTCAGTTTCCTCAGTTTTTCTGGAAGCTCCTTCCCACTCTGAGCCTATGACCCTAGGACCCAGATTCGAGGCTTGGTTTGACCTCTTGCTCCCTGATGATGCAGGACAAGTCACTTAATGTTTCTGTGTCTAGATGGCCTCTGAGGTCCCTTCGAGCTCTAAGATGGAAGGATTCTTCTAGATATGGTGAACCAGAGTAGAAGCAGGAGTGCCAGCTTGGAGAAGGAAGCCAAAGGGAGCTTAGAACACTGACTGTTAGAGTTGGGAGGGACTTTAGAACATAGAATGTCACAGCTAGAATGACTCTGAGACTATCAGGGAAGTGGGGGAGGGGAACCTTAGAGTATAGGAGCATTTTAGGTGGCCTGGTAGAAAGAGTCCTGGACGTGAAGCCAGGAAGACCTGGATTCAAATTTGGCCTCAGCCATTGGCTAGCTGTGTGAGCCTGGGCAAGTCACTTAACCTCTGTCTGCCTCAGTTTCCCCATCTGTAAAATGGTAAGAAAAATTACACCTATCTCCCAGGGTTGTTGTGAGGATCAAATGGGTAATATTTTTAAGTAGTGTTATGAACCTTAAAGTGCTATGTGCTAGCTATGATTAATGTGAAATATCAAAGATGGAAGGGACCTTAGAACTTAGTGGTCCAGGAGGAGGTTTAGAATCCAGAAATGTCTAAGCCACATAAGGGAAACCTGATGCACGCCCTCCATCATCAATAGCTGCTGCTACATTAAGAAACTGCTTCTGGTGTCCCAAAAGATGGCTTCTGGTGGTTGTGCCATCAACAGGCTGACGTGGGGGGCTGGAGGACAGGGTGTGGAAGATCCTTTGATAAACAGAACATGGAGATGCCAAAGTCTCCCCCAGGACCTATGTGCCCATCCTGAAATGAACTTGCTGGAATAGGATGGGGCACAGCACAGCGTCTCCATTTCCAGAAGTCCCCCTTGTGAGCTTGTCTCAGTCAGGACCTGACTCTCTCTGCAGCTGCCTCGGAAATTTCCTTCTGTTTCCCCAGGGATTGAATAAGACCTTTGCAGTTTCTTTTCATTTCTCCTTACTCTTAATCATTGTTCATCTTGCTATTTGGACTCTATGTCTGCTTGGACCGAATCCACACACTGATCAATGCTTGGTTGGAGCCTCTTGGGAGAGATCCAAGACTGCATTGTCGTCTGCTTCCTTTGTGACTCCAGGGGTCGAGGCTTCTTCTCCAAACCCATTGTCTCCTGGTGTGATCGCCAGCCTCGGAGAGCCCCTGAGAGGGCCGGACCCTGTAGCAGTCAGCGTAGGCTGCGGGTAGCATTCCTCCTTGCCTTCTTTTCCTTACCAACCTGTTGTGCCTCAGGTACTGACTCTCTTATTAGGGCCTTCTGACTACCCCAGAAGTGTTTTATATAATCTGCTCATTGGATCCTTAAAAGTCCTTATGGGATGACCATTATTGCCCTTGCACATTCAGCCTGAAAATAGGACCTTTATATGATCTAGAGAACAAACTTACCCCCGGAGCAACCCACTGAAAATGTGATAATGTCAGATATAAACTGTTGGAGCTGGGAGTAGCTTTAGAACACAGAATATCACAGCTGAAAGGGACCTTAGAACACAGAATGCCAGAGCTGGGAGGGTTCTAAGAACATGGAATGTCAGAACTGGGAAGGGCTCTCAAAACATGGAATGAAGAGGCAGCTAGGTGGCACAGTGGATAGAGCACCAGCCCTGAAATCAGGAGGACCTGAGTTCAAATCTGGACTCAACCAAACACTTGACACTTACTAGCTGTGTGACCCTGGGCAAGTCACTTAACCCCAATTGCCTAAAAAGAAAAGAAAAGAACATGAAATGTCAGGGCTGGGAGGGGCCTTAGAACACAAGATATCAGAATTGAGAGGGCCCTGAGAACATGGAATGTCAGAGCTGGGAGGGCTCTTAGAACAGAGGATGTCAGAGCTGGGAGGGGCCTTTGAACATAAAATATTATTATAACAAAAGGGTCCTTTAGAGTATTTAATATTAAATCTGTTAGATTAAAGATTGAACATTGAACCTCAAAACAGGAAAGAAATTTAAAGATCATTTAATCCTTTCATTTTACAATTAAGGAAACTGAGGTGCTCAAAGTAATTAGTGGCAGAGCCTTCCTGGCCCAATGTTGTCCCCTTTACCGTGGCGGAGAAATTCTGGGCTGCGTGGAAATGACTGTGTCTGATCTCTCAAGGATTTCATGTCTCTCAGACTGTGATTAGTGGCCAGAAAGCCCTGCTGTGGAAGGCTGTGGGATTTTTTAAAAATCCCCTTTCTGGATCATTTCCGTTGTTAGCCTGTGGCACAAGTGTCCCCAGCCCAGCTTTGGGGGAGGGGACAAGCCTGGCCTACTGCAGTTGAGGGGGCTTTATGGGCTGTCTCCTGGAATTAAACAAAGCCATTAGCAGGGGCTCTGGGAATTCTGCAGTTACGATCTCCTCCCCCAGGCTGTTCCCCCCCCCCCAAGTGTTTTTCTGGAGCCCACGTTGCTTGGCCTGGCGTGTTTCCCTTTGCTAAGAGGATTGCTCACTGCAAACCCTGGCAGCATCATTAATTCCCTGAGGCACTGGGGTGGATGAAAACAACTGGCTGGAAAAGTTATTCTTTTTCCTGGTCAAGGGGAGCAGGGGCTGGTGGGGGAGGGGAGGTGCTAGGACGCAGGTCACTTCTCTACTCTGAACCTCTCAACAGCTCTCTATGAAGACTGGCCTCCTTAGCTCGGCCTTCAAAGCCGTCTGTAACCTCATCCCTGGCTGCTTCCTTCTAGCGCTCTAGGCCCCAGCCAGACTGGATTACTCACTGTACAGCACCCCGCCCCCAATCCCCCAACCCAAGCATCCTTAGTTATTTTCCTGCCTAGGCCTTAAAGGCCACTTCCAACTCTGAGAGACTTTGATCCTCCTCCCTTCTGCCCCACCCCCACCTCCCCAGTTCCACGCTGAACAATCTTGCTGGTTTTTCAAGGCCAGCTCCAATGCTAATTAATTCCTCCTGGAAGCTGTCTCTGGTTTCTTCCCTCTCCACAGAGATGAGTTTGGTTTTTTTTTCTGCATCAGTCCGTCATATGCCACTTTGTGTCTCTTTTATTTGCTCACTGGGTTCTGGTTGAGCTCCATGACTCTCAGTTCCCTCACCTCTATAATGGGGATGATAATAGTGTCTTCCTCAAAGGATTGCTGTGAGGTTTGGAGGAGATAATGTATATAAGATGGGCCATAAAATGCCCCCTATCTTTGTTCTAATACTTTTTTTTAAATAGCCATTTTGTGTGTGCTGAATCCTCCCACTAAAATGTAAACCCCTTGAGGACAGACAGGCTGTAGGAACTAGAATGCTGGACTGGGACTCAGAAAGATGTGAGATCAAGCCATGCCTCAGAGAATTAGTAGCTGTGTAACTCGGGGCAAGTCACGTACCTTCTCTTGGGCTCAGTTTTCTTCTTCTGTTAAATGAGGGCAGGGTGGGGGCAGTTAGGTGGCGCAGTGGATAGAGCACTGGCCCTGGATTCAGGAGGACCTGAGTTCAAATGTGACCTCAGACACGTAACACTTACCAGCTGTGTGACCCTGGGCAAGTCACTCAACCTTTGAATGCCTCCATAAAAAAAAAAAAAGAAGAGGATTGGACTCAGTGGCTTCTAAAGCCCCTTGCAACTGTAAATCTATGATCCTAGGAACTTGTCCTGTCTTGTTTGCCAAGAGCAGAATTCTCTGCACACAGTAGGCACTTAATAACAGCCCATCCCTCTTTAGGATTTGGCCATTGACTGACCAGCGTCTTTACTGACCTCCCTCTGAGAGAGGAATTATCACCACTATTGTTGAGGAAACTGAGGCCCAGAGAGGTCACATAACTATTCAGGGCTGGAGGCCAGGGGATTCAATCAATCAACATTTATTAAGCACCTGCTATGTGCCAGGCACTGTGCTAAGTGCTGGATTCCCCTCCCAGGACCGCTACTCCAGGTGTAAGACTCTTTCCATTACCTCCCTGCTCGAAGCCCGGCCTTGGGACAGCTGTGAATATGCTAATGTCGGTGCTAAATGAGGGCTGTTTGACTTGCGGGCTACCTGAGGCATGATAATCAGACGCTGCCAGGTGGTCGTTGCCTGGCGCTGGGAGAGGGCAGTGGACCTGGAATGTTTGGGCTCGGTCGTTGTACCTTACGGGGGGGGGGGGGGGGGCAGCAGGGTGAAGCACACAAGACCCTTCCGCCCACCGGGGAATCAGAGCCCCCACGACCCAGGGCTGTCGTCAGCCTCAGCCTGTCTGTCTGCAGAAGCAGATCTGCTGTCTCCTCGCCACCCCGAGCCTCCAGAGAGCAGGGACAGCGCCCAGCGAGCAGCACACAGCTGCGTCCACACGCGGCCTTCTCTGCTCTACTTGATGGCAGAGGGTTGGCACGGAGTTGTGTCTCATCCCCTCATCCTGCACCCGGAGCAGTCCCAGGCACGGACGCTGCAGCATGCACCAAGCCAGCGCTTTCCTGCGGGCCGGAGCAGGCTGGTTTGTGCACGGATCCATTCTAGCCGAGGCAGAACCGTGCTGGTTGTTAGTGGTGACAAACATTCTCCATGTATTCTTTCATTCCTCCTCCCCCAAACAGTGCTAAGGAGAAGGAAGTGACTCATTAAAGTAATAATGACAAGAATAGCCAACATTTAGGTTTGAAAAGCTCTCTGCATATATTATCTCATTTGACCCTCACAACAACCTTAAGAATTAGATACTATTATTATTCCCACTTTACAGGTGAGGAAACTGAGGCAGACAGAAATTAAGTGACTTGCCCAGGGTCACACAGCTAATAAGCAACCAAAGTAGGATTTGAACTCATGTCTTCCTGGTAGGTGGGCCAACTAGTGAATAGAATGCTGGGGTCTGGAGTCTCAGGAAGACTTGAGTTCAAATCTAGCCTCAGACACTTACTAGCTGTGTGATCCTGAGCTACTTGTTTGACCCTATGTGCCTCAGTTTCCTCATCTGTCAAATGAGCTGGAGAAGGAAATGGCAAACCGCTCCAGTATCTTTGCCAAGAAAACCCCAAATGGCGGCACCGAGAGTTGGACACAACTGAAAATGACCCAACAACTTCCGACCTCCAGGTCCAGCTATCTGTTTCCCACACCACCACACCACGGTCACAGGGAAAGAGATTTCGTGCTGAAAAGGGCCTCAGAGGTCATCTGCTCCAGCCCCCTCCTCCTCTAGAGGTGGCAGACTGAGGCCCCGAGCTTAGGTGAACTGGTTGAGGTCGGACAGGCAGTTAGAAACCTGTCCTCTGACTTTCTCAGTCTTAGGGCCTGCCCTTGGAGACTCCAATCCATCTTGTTTGTAACTGGTTCGGACATAGCTTTTTGTCTATTGGCCTGGCCTTGGACTGTAAGCTCCCTGAGGGCAAGGGACTTTCTTTTGCCTTATTCCCAGCACTTGGCTCAGTGCCTGGCGTATAGTAGGTGCTTAATAAATGCTCCTAGGCTTGACCTCCCCCATCCTTAGCACCTTGTGAGATGTATGCACATTTCAAAACCTCTTACAGTTATTAC
Organism: Phascolarctos cinereus; assembly: GCF_003287225.1. Lineage (NCBI taxonomy): Eukaryota > Metazoa > Chordata > Mammalia > Diprotodontia > Phascolarctidae > Phascolarctos > Phascolarctos cinereus. The sequence goes on along the minus strand of NW_027556098.1, from coordinate 374,267,356 downwards.
CAAACGCTTTCCTTGGGTGTTAACAGGGGATTTTTAAGTGTCTTCTTTTAACTCAAATTGTCACTGGGTGGTGACCTCGTCCCTGGCTCAGAAGGAACTTTGGAGAAAGGAAGTTAAGCCCTTCACATCCCTGAAGTGATGTAAATGTTTCTCGTCTGAAGGGAGGGACTCTGACAATGCAGAGATGATTAGTTAGGATTACTGATGAGGGAGGCATTAAGGAGGGCAGAAAAGGGTTGGAATTAGGAAGCCAGGAGACCTAAGGACAAGTCCCTCTGTTTAAACACTAGGTATTGTCATCCTGGCACCAAAAGCTACCAGGGTTCTTGGAAGGACATTTGAGAACCTTTAAGCACCAGAGGCATGGGAAGTGCTTCATATCTAGCCCTCTCTTCTTTCTTCCTTTCATTTCTTCCCCATTCCTTTTTTCTCTCTCCCACCTCCCAATGCCAGTGATTCACTTCTCAAGGTGGGTTGGGCGGGGAAGGGTCTCAGTTAACAGGCTCCTGGCTAGGAAGAGAACCTGCCTGGGCTCGCTCAGACTTGAGGTTTGGCCTTCTTTTGCTCTGCTTTCTGCCTTCTCCTGGTGTTACTGGATGGCGCCTCCGAATTGTAGACCGCTGCTGCTGTCCTCCATGCCTGGAAGTCTCTCCTTCTTCATTTTTACCTCCTAATTTCCCTGCTTGCTTTAAGTCTCAGCTAAAATCCCACCTTTTATAGGAAGCCGTTCCCAATCCGCCTTCATTCTACTGCTTTGCCTTTGTTCATTATCTCCGCTTTATCCAGTACTTACCTTTTTTGTAGGTAGTTCTTCGAATATTGTCTCCCCTATTAGCCTATGAGCTTCACCAGAGCAGGGGCTGTCTTTTGCCTTTCCCCCACCCCCAGCTTAGCACAGTGCCTGGCATATAGTAGGTGCTTAATAAATGCTTTTGACTGACTGACCAAACTTTGTCTACTCCTGGCTGAACACGTCTACACTTAGAATACCATGGAGCACTGGTGATGGTGGTTTTAGTTTTTGGTTTTGGTGGTAACACCCTCCTGGGCACACATACTCACAGGTTGGGTACTTAGAGACTAGTAACTATTACTTTCAGAGTCCTAGGGGTAACCTTGTGCATGATTACTTGTGTGCTTCCCATCAACCATTGGCAAGTAGCTTCAGTTAGCTTATAGCAAAGGCATTTACTAAGCCAATATAGCAAGAACAGTAGTTTTAAAAACATTTCTGCTAAAAGGTTGGAATTTACTCTTTCACAAATACACACAAGGTCTATGGGAAAAGCAGGCTTAAGCTTAGAGTATGATGGTAATGAGGCACATATGTATTGAATGGATGTGGCAAAGAGGTCACTCACAACTCCTAGTACTAGAAATCCTTTCTTCCATAGTGGAGTTTGTTTTCTGTGTGTCTATCAGCTCCTTTCTGGAGAAACTATGTCTTCCTTGTCCCATCTCTTCAATACCAGCTGAATATATTTTCTGCTACTGGACCAGTCTCTCTAAATGACATGGTCAGTGGATGTGAAATGGGAGAGGGAGAGAGAGAGGGAGAGGGAGGGACAGAGGGAGGGGAAGAGAGAAAGAGAGAGAGATAGAAGAGAGAGAGAAAACGCCTTTTTTCCCACTCCCAACTCTCTCTTCTTCCTTCTCTCTCTCTCTCTCTCTCTCTCTCTCTCTCTCTCTCTCTCTCTCTCTCTCTCTCTCTCTCTCTCTCTCTCTCTCTCTCAGCTCTGGCTCACAACTTTTGAAATGGAATTCTCCACCACTGGATTAGCCAACTGCTGAAATCTGTCCCACTATTTACAGACCCTAGAAATAGTTTGTTTGCTTAGCCAATCAGTTGTTCTCTTCTTCATCCAATCAATGCACTTCCCACCTCACAAAAGAGCACAGGAATAGACCATGTTGTTTACACATTTAAAACTTCAGATGCCCTTATATTGTTCATGTCAGTGGCGACAGAGGAGAGCACAGAACTCCTTTCCTTACATTTCAAGGATTTTATTGATGCTTTTAATAGTGCTTAAGAATAATGAGGTACCAGATCTATAACACAAAGTGGTAATCATCAAAACAATTTGGTGCTGGTTAGAAAATAGAGAAGTTGATCAGTGGAACAGATTAGGTGCACAACATACATAAGTAAACAAACACAGTAGCTTGTGTTCAATTAACCCAAAGACCCCACATACTGATGTAGAGTCTCATTAGTCAACAAAAACTGCTAAGAAAACTGGAAAGCGGTCAGACAGAAATTAAGTATAGATCAACATTTCACAAGTGTATACCAAGATAAAATCCAAATGGATATATGATTTAGTATAAAAAGGTGGCATCATAAGTAACTTAGAGGAGTGAGGAAAAAATTGACCTTTCGTGTCTGGATAGGGGAAGAACTTAAGACCAGACAAGAGAGAGAGAGAGAGAGAGAGAGAGAGAGAGAGAGAGAGAGAGAGAGAGAGAGAGAGAGAGGATCACAGAAGATAGGGGACAGTTTTGAATAAAATTTTAAAGTTTTATTTAAAGTTTTAAAATTTTTTAAATTTTTCCACCAAAAAAAAAAACCAATGCAGTTAAAATTAGAAGTGAAACAAACTAGTAACTGGGAAAAAATCTTTACAACATGTTTCTCTAATAAATATCTCATTTCCAAGATGTGGAAGGAATTGATTCAAATTTAGAAGAACAAGAGCCATTCCCCAATACAGAAATGACCAAAAGATATGAACAGACAGTTTTTGAAGGAAAAAAAAATCAAGCTATCAACAACCATATTTTTAAATGCTCTAAATCATTAGTAATCAGAGAATGAAAATTAAAGAAACTCTGAGGTTGTACTTTACACCCATCAGATTGGCAAAGATGGCGGAAAAGGAAAATGACAGATGTTGGAGAGGCTGTGGGAAAATAGGACCATCAATGCATTATTGGTAGAGGTGGAAGTTGATCCAGTGATTCCGGAAAACAATTTGGAACTGTCCTGAAAAAGTCATACATACCCTTAGACCTAGCGATACTGTTACTAGGCATATATCCCAGAGAGATGAAAGAAAGAATAAAAGATATGTACAAAAATAGTTATGCTCCTTTTTGTGGTAGCAAAGAACTGGAAGTTAAGAGGGTACCCCCCTATTGGGAAATGTCTAAGCAATTTGTGGTATATGGATATAATAGAATAGTCTTGTGCTATAAGAAATGGACAGTTTCAGAGAAAACTGAGAAGACCTGTATGAACTGATTCAAAGTGAGGTGAGCAGAGGCAAGAGAAAGAAATTATACAGTAACCACATTATAAAGAAAAACAATTCTGAAAGACTTTAAAGTCTGGTCATGATATCAACAATAAATCATGATGCCAGAAGGCCAGAGATGAAGCACATTGCCTACCTCTTGACAAAGAGGTGATGGATGCAAATGCAGAATGTGATACACATTTTTTTGAACTGGCCAATGAAGAAATTTGCTCTGCTTGATGATACTTATGTATAAGAGTTTTCCTTTTTTCTTTCTTTTTTTTATGTTATTCAGTGGGGGAGGGTGTAGGGAAAATAGGAGGGAGAGAAAATTAAAGTAAATGTTATAATTTAAAAAAATTAAAAAAACAAAAAATAAATGAACATTTGTAGAACACAGAATTCTTCTGCTAAGATGTTTTAAATTTGTCCTGAAGGGCTGGCACTGTTTCTGGGCCAACAAGTCCCTATCCCATCTAGCTCACATCTAGCCTGCCTTCCTATGAAGCCTGCCATCTTGCCTTAGTAGAAATCCTCAGTTTATCCTCTCCCAATCTGCCACTCCATCCCTACTCTCAGTTTATTATTCTTGTCTCAAAACTGAAGCACATTTGTGTGGCTTGACCCAAATTGGCTGCATCCTAACTCACCTCTCCTCCAAACAAGGAAATCTCAAATGGTGGTAAGGAGAGCTTTGGACCTAGAGTCAAGGACTAAGAGCTCATTCTGCTATTTTCTTAGCTGTTTGGGGAGGTACATTGGAAAGATGTTGGGTTGGAAATCAGAGGACCCAGGTTCGAATCTTTCCTCTACTCCTATGACCTTTGTGATTTTAGGCAAGCCACTGAACTCTTTGGCCTCAGTTTCCTGGTCTGTGATATCAGGGGTTTGGACCGGATGGAGCTCTGAGGTCCTCTCAAGCTCCAGATCTTGGATCCTATGACCTTGGGCAAGTCCAAGCCAACAACAGCCATTTCTAAAGTGCCTGCCACTGGACACTCAGCTGCCAGAGTCTAACCGTGTCACCCCCTACTCAAACTCTAGTGGCTCCTTATTACCTCCAGAATTAAATACAGAATCCTGTCTGTGTTTGGTGTTCAAAGCCCTCCACAGCCTGGGCATTTCCTGCCTCATCAGTCTTCCACGTACTCTACAATATAGAGCCACAATCTTCCTCACTGCTCCTTATGAAGGACCCGCCATTTCCTGACTCCATGTTTTTGTGCTAGCTGTCCACCATAGCCAGAATACTCTCTCCTCACCCTCGTCTCCTAGTTTCTGTGGCCTCCTTCAAGTCTTGGTTCAGATCTCACCTTTTGCTTTTCCAGGACATCCTAGCCTTCTCTTTGAGATTTCTTTTGAGAGGACCAGATATCCTCTGTATGTGTCTTGAGTGTCTCTAGTAATTTACATGTGAGCTCCTGGAAAACAGGGACTGAGTTTTTGCTTTTCTTTGTCTCCCCCTGCCCTAGTGTTTCTCACGGTACCTGGAACATAATAAACACTTAATAAGTGCAGTAGTGAATTGGTTGGATACTATACTAGGTACAGGTAACATGAACAATTCCCCCCAAAAAAATAAATTAGAAAGATTCCTGACCTCAATTCTTACAACTCTGAGCAGTAGGGGCTCTTATTACCCCCGTTTTGAAGTTGAAGAAACTGACTTGCCCAGGGTCACCTAGCTAGTAAGTGTCTAAGGCTAGATTTGAATTCAGGTCTTTCAGATTCCAAGCCTTCCACTCTATCCACCGCTCCACTTAGGTGCTGCCCACCGGTGTCAAATGTTGTAGAGAAGCAAGGAGAGTTGAAGACTGAGAAAAAGCAACAAGATTCGGCAATTGAGGTCTTTGGTGGAATGCCTTCGAGAGGTTTGGTTTAAAGAAAGTAGGAAGGAAGTGGGAGGAAAGGAAGTGGAGGCAATTAACATAAATGATTGGAGCCTCAGTTTCCCCATCATATTGTGCTGGCCCTGTTTCATTCATAAATGCTTTCATAGGATCATAGATTTTGATCTTGAAAGGAACCGCAGAGTCGTATCATCCTACCCCCTGATCTTGTGGATCAGGAAACTGAGATCTAAAGAGGTCCTAGCCCCCCTCTCCGTTCCCACTGCTGTCACCCTGGTGCAAGCCCTCATCGCCTCGTGCCCAGACTGCCTCAGGGGCCTTTTAACTGGGCTTCCCGCCACAAGGGAGATCTTCCTTCCTCCCCACTCCCACCCCACCTCCAGTCTACCCTCTATTCATCCACCAAAGTGATCTTGCTAAAAGAGAAGTCTGAGCACGTCGCTTCCCTGCTCTATAAACTCCAGTGGCTCCCTATTACCTCATTTGGTCGTTGAGTCATTTTAGGCATGTCTGACTCTTCACAGCCCCATTTGGGGTTTCCTTGGCAAAAGACTGGGGTGGTTTGCCATTTCCTTCTCTGGCTCATTTTACAGATGAGGAGACTGAGGCAGTTGGGGTGAAGTGACTTGCCCAGGGACACGCAGCTAGCACGTGTGTGAGGCTAGATTTGAACTCATGAAGATGAGTCTGCCTTATTCCAAGCCCAACGCTTTATCCACTGCACCACCTAGCTGCCCCATAAAATGATCTCTGGCTTTAAAGCCCTTTTTTAACCTGGCCCCTTCCTATTTTTACAGTCTTCCACTCACTTTGCAAACCAGTGACACCGTCCTGCTTACACCAGACACTCCATCTCCAGGCTCTATCCCCTTTCCCTCACTGTCTCCCATGCCTGGAAGGCTCTCCCTCTCTCCATCCCCTTCTGGCTTCCTTGCCTTCCCTTAGGACTTGGGTTAAATCTTACCTTCTGTAGGAGGACTTTCCCAGTTCTCTTGGCCTGCCATCTTGAAATCACCTTCCTTCTTCTCTGTGTAAATCTTATACCTTATCTAGGTGCCTGGATATCTTGTCTATATCCAGTAGAATGTGAGTTCCTTGAGAGTAGGGCCTGCATTTTGGCCTTTCTTTGTACCCTCATCACTTGGCCCAATATGTGGCACATAGCGGGTGCTTTATAAATGCTTGTTAACTCACGTAGGGAATAAGTGATGGAGAAGGTTTTCTTAAACCCAGGTCCTCTGACTTCAGGGTGGAATTTTTTCTTTTATACCCTGCTCCCTTCCATATAAAATTGAGTTATTATTATCATTATTTGCAAGCTTAGAGTACCACATGTACATTTCACGTATACTCATATTCATCTTAATGGAAGGGTCATTCCTCTATGAGGCCCTCAACTGTATCAGGTCTTTGCTTTTTACTAGGAGAGAAAGAGGAATATTGCCCTTTTCATATGGAAAGATGGAGGAAAGTTGGAAACGGAGATAATGAGAGCGCTAGAACCAGGCAAGAGTCCCGGGTTTTTAGAGTTGGAAAGGACTTCAGAATCTTCTTCATTAACCTCCTCATTTTACAGATGAGGAATCTGGGTCCCAGAGAGGTTAAGTCACTTGTCCAAGATCAGACAGCTGGTAAATGGTAGAGCTTGAACCAAGAAATGGAGCAGAGGCCTCCTGATCCCACATCCAAGGCTCTTGCTTCCTCTATTAAGGCAGGCTTTAGCATGTAGGACATGATAGCTGGGAGGAATTTTAGAACACAGGATGTCAGAACTGGAAGGGTCCTTAGAATATAGAATGTCACAGCTGGGAAGGGCCTTAGAACAGAGAACATCAAAGCTGAGAGGGGCCTCAGAACTGGGAGGGCCCTTAGAATACAGAATGTCACAGGTGGGAGGGATCTTAGAACCCAAAATGTCAGGTCTGGGAGGAGACCTGGAACAAGGAATGTCAGAACTAGGAGGGGCCTTTAGAACATAGAATGTCAGCGCTTGAATGGCCCTTATTATTATTGTTGTAGGTGGTTGTCCTTCATTCTAGAAGAGGACCGTGACATAGTAGAGGTGATGCCATAACATGCAAGTGAATCGGATTTAAGTGAGGGAGGGCTGTGCAGAGTCACCAGCCTCACTTTCTCCTCTGGAGCCCTCTGGGTCCAGTGGCCAGATATAGATCAGGATGGCTGAAGATGGCCCCATGCTCTCTCTTAGAGTGAGGCTGATTAAATGGACCTTAGAACTTAAAATGTCAGAGATCCCTTAAAACCGAATGTCAGATCTGGGAGGGGTCTTAGAACCCAGAAAGTCAGAGACAAAAGGGGCCTTAGAACACAATTTCATAACTGGAAAGGACCTTAGAACCTGGAATGTCAGATCTAAGGAGACCCTTAGGACGTAGAACATTAGACCTTGGAGGGATTTTACAATCCACATATTTCAGTCCTACACACACACACACACACACACACACACACACACACACACCACGGCCAAAGCAGAGAAATGACTTGTCCAGGAGAACACAAGGAATTTATGGCACCCAGGTCTCTTCAAACTGCTTCAGCTCCCACCAGACCCCAGATATTTCACACCCCATTTAAATTTCACAAACAAAAAGGAGAACTTGTTTCCTGGGGCAGTCAGCAAATGAAAGCCGGTTGAATTTAGACAAGACACCTCCTGGGCCTCTTATGCCTAATGTGCCTCCCTGGGTAAACTTTTGTCTCAAGTGAAAGGATTTCTAAGTGCATACCTGGACTACATCCCACCAAGATGTTGTCAGATCAACCACGGGGACAATTAGGAACATGAGAATGGGAGGGCACGTCTTGCCAACTAATCTATCAGGTTCTCTTCCACTGTGAATCACAGAGAGATCCATTGCGAGGGTGCTGTTTAGAAGGGAAAATGGCACAGGAGGCATTGCCTGCTGACTTTATTCTGTTCTCAGGTCACCATCAGGACAAGAGCTTGGGGTCTGGCATAGCCTAGAGCTCCCCTGCTGATTTTCTATAATGAAACATAAGACCCTGCTCTCTGAGCCCCCATGGGACCTAAGGGGAATATGGCTTCGTATTTTTAAAAATTCCAGTTGGGCATCACACAGGATACCAAAACTAGCCTCGAGTCACATTCTACTATGTGAAAAGCATTCATTTTTTCATGTATTCCTTCACCCACTTACTCAAGTCAAGCCAGATTGTGGAGGACCTTAAATGCCAGGCTGATTTGTAATTTGTAGTTCATCTAGAGACAAAAAGAGCCACAAAGTTTTTGAGTGAGGTAGGGGGTGGTGAGATGGTCAGACCTGTATATTAGAAAGATTATTTTGAGAGCTGTTTAAAGAAAGAATGGAGTGAGAGGGGAGGGACTGGAAGCAGAGAGATCAATTAGGAAGAGAATGACCTCTGTCATTCCAGGTAAGGGATGAGGAAGGGTCTGAACCAAATATAGACTAGCTGAATTTATTTAAGATCCCGATTCCAAATACCTTGTGATTTCTTCATTACTGGATGTCAGAAAAGGGAAGGCTGTTATCAAGGATGTTGATGGGGGAATTTTTGTTCAGGTCCCAACTGGACCAGATGACTTGAAATAGACAGAATGTGGTAGATCTGGGGTCTGACCACCTGGCTTTAGTGCCACTTCTATTACTTGTTGACTCTGTATCTTGGAGCAAGTCCCCTGGGGTCTGATGACCTGGCTTTAGTCCCACTTCTATTACTTATTGACTCTGCATCTTGGAGCAAGTCCCCTTTGCCTCTCTGGGCCTCAGTTTCTTTATCTGTAAAATGAGGGAGTTGGACTAAGGGACTGGTAAAGCCACCTGAGGTAAATCCTATGACTTCTGAGATTCCTTCAAGCTGTAAGACTTGATGCTGCTAACCTCTCAGGATGAGAATTTGTGGTTTGGGTTTCCAATCAAGGTGAATCATTAGTATTTGACTTATCAGAGACTAAGAAAAATAGGAGTTTGACAGATCAATTAGGATCACAGGATGACAGATGGAGAGTTGGAAGGGCCCTCAGAAGCCATGTACTTTAATCCCTCTCTGTTTTCAGATGAGGAAACTGAGGCCCAGAGAGGTAAAGGGATTTGCAAGTTGTTTCCATTTCTGTTTTATCTGAGGCAGCAGAACTGACTGATGCACAGACCCAGTGCTGACTCATCTCTGACCCTGACATTCCACTGAACATTCCTAGACCTCATCTCCCCCAGCTTTGAAAGGGCAGAATTAAATATGATACTTTAATGCACTGATTACAATCTTGGAATGTTAGAGGTGGAAGGGACCTTAGCGGTCATCCATCCAGCCCCTTCCTGAAGCGAGGATTCCTTCTGCAAAATCCCCAACAAGTGGTCATGCAGCGACTGTATGGATACCCACTGTGATGGGGAGCTCACTTCCTCACAGAGTGGCCCAAGTTTCATTGCGGGACAATTCTAGTGGGTGTATCTCTGACTCCCTCTGACTCTTTGTGACCCCATGAGAGGGATGCCAGGGAGGGGCACGTTGGTCCTTAAAGCTCCAGGGATGCTGAATGGGTGGGGGCATCTCATCCAAGAACCAAAGCAGAGCTGACTTGATCATGGCTTCTGGTTCCAAAACTGGGGGGAGGACAGGGAAAGGAATAGATAAGGAAAGGAAGTCACTGAACAGGACAGTGGATCTCCAGGATGGAAGTTCCTGGGGCAGCTAGGTGGCATAGTGGACAAGCTCTAGCCTTGGAGTCAGGAGGACCTGAGTTCAAATCCAGCCTCAGACACATGACACTTACTAGCTGTGTGACCCTGGGCAAGTCACTTAACCCCGATTGCCTCACCAAAAAGGCAAAAAAACCCCAAACAAACCAGGATGGAAGTTCCTCCAGGCCATGGTCTCTGATGTGGTTGATGGATTGGCTGAAGGGGTTGTAGAAGAGGTAATGGAGAGGAAGGAAATTTAGAGCTGTAACGGGGCTCTGTGTGTGATGGACACCTATAAAGGGAGGCCACAGTGTGGATAATCCATAAGGGTAGATAATCCAAACACCTAAAAGTCATTTCTATTTGAATTCTTGGATGTGTTTTCATACTGACCTTTTAAGTATGGGAATACTTAATATTCTGGGAATTCACTCCAAAAGAGAAATAATGAAGCCACACGGGGAAGGCCTGACTCAGAGGAGTCTGGGAAGCTTCCCAGTTTCTCCATGCTGCCCGCTCCTTCACCCAGCTCCACTCTTCTTTGCCTCTTGTTCCAGACTGCTAATAGCCTTCTCCTACCAAGAGAAATCTACCCTTTTACAGAAGGACGGCAGGCAGCAAGGGCACAAGCCCTTACAGCGTGGCGCCTCAGCTGGGGATGGCTGCTGTGAGAGGTCATTTCCTGGTTGGTCCCCCAGGGTTGCAGAGGATGGGACCGGGCACGGCCTCTGCCTCTGCTGCTGTCACTCGGAATCCACCTGCCGCTTGACTGGCTGTGGAACCTTGAGCAAGACACTTCCTCTCTCTCAGCCCCTGGAAACTAGAATAATACTTGTTCTTTTTCCCTCACAGATAAGTAGTGAGGAAAATTAAAGTCAGAGGGCAGTTGTAAGGAAAGCATTTTGCAAATCTTAGACTTCCCTAGAAATGAGAGCTCATACGATTACAGATTTAGAAGCAGAAGGGACCTACGGTTCTCTAGTCCGAGCCCATCTTTTCATTGTTATTTCTGTTGAGTTGTTTCAGTCGTGTTCAACTCTTCCTGGCCCTGTTTGGGGTTTTCTTGGCAAAGATACTGCAGTGGTTTGACATTTCCTTTTACAGATGAGGAAACTGAGGCAAACAGGGTTAAGTGACTTGCCCAGAGTCGCACAGCTAGGAAGTGTCTGAGGCTGGATTTGAACTCAGGGACTCCAGGCCAGAAGATCTATCTACTGCACCACCTAGTATTGGCGAAATAAGTACAAGATAATTGGGGCAGGGAGGCATGTGGCCCTAGCCACTGGAGGAATCAAGGAAGGCTTCTCGTAGGAGACGGTGCTTGAGCTGAGATTTCTCTGATGAAGCAAAGAATCTCAGAACTGGAAAAAAACCCTAAGGGTCATCTGGTCCAGTGTTTTGTCTGATCCTGAAGATAGGCTAGCCTCTGTTTAGTAATAGTGACTCACCGCCTCCTGGGGCAGCCCAGTTCCGCGCTGGCACCTCTAACTGTTGCTATGTCAAGCCAATGTCTGCTTCCTTTTAATTTCTAACAGATTCAATCCAATTCGACAAGCACATAGTAAGATATAGAGAAGAGGTAGAAAATGGGGTCTGCCTTCAGGGAGCTTACCTTCTACTGGTCCTAGTACAACCCTCTGAAACAATGTAGAAGGAGGAAAGCAAGTACTAATTAAGTGCTCATTGTGTGCCAGGCACTGTGCTGAGTGCTGGGGATACAAATAAAAGCAAAAAGACAGTGCCTACCCTCAAGGAGCTTACCTTCTACTGGTCCTAGTCCAACCCTCTGAAACAATGTAGAAGTCTTCATCCCTCTTCCACAGAAGGGATGCCTGCGCAGAACTCTTCTTCCTCCTTTTTTGGTACCAGTTACCTCTACTGTACAGTTATCCCCCTGCTGTATACACCCACCACCCCCTTGGTCTAGTTCCACTGCACAGTGTGTGGCATTCTAGGATTTTGGTGTGTATAGAGTTGCAATCCTTCTTGGGCCAGCTCAGAGGCCGCCTCTTCCATAAAAACATCCCTGATCCTTCCCCTCCCCCTCATCAGCCCTATTAGTTGAATGTTAGGGTTCTCTCTTCCACTTAACGCCGTCCTAGAACATTTTGTCTGTTCTCCTTCGGGTCTGTCACATGCAACTTATTGGTGTAAGTCACAGCTGCCCCCGTTAAATTGGAAGCCCCTTGAGGGCAGGAGCTTACATTATTTTACATTTCCTAGCACTAAACACAGAACCTGGCACACAGGAGGTGCTTAATAAATGTGTGTTCTTGAATAGAGGAGGCAGAGGGGCCAGAGAAGGGACAGGAACTTATGAAGTTGCCATCTGTCCACTAAAGTACCCTAAAGAAATTCCCTCCTGTATGTTCTAAACAGGGCAAAGTTCAGAAGAGTTCTTTGGGTAATAGCTTGGATTGTGGACTCTACCTTCCCTCTGGCTTCAAAGGGAGCCAGCTGCTACAGGAAGATTAAGATCACCCTTGTCTTTTTTTAAGGGTGAAAAAAAAAGTTTGGATTTTTTTCCCAAAGAGATATGGTTGGAAAAGAAAGGGAATGAACCCTGGTCAAGTTGCTGTTTTTTTGTCCCTGCAGGAGGCCTTGGTGGGGCCACAATCATTGATGCCTTAGACACTCTGTATATCATGGAGCTGGAGGATGAGTTCCAAGAGGCCAAAAACTGGGTGGAGAAGAGCTTTGAATTGGACGTGGTGAGTTGTAGAACCTTGTATTTCAAAGCTCGAAGGAGCCCTAGGACAGAGAACATTGGAACCTAGAATATCACGGCTGGGAGGGACCTTAGAACACAAAATGTCAGATTTGGGAGGGACATTAGAACATGGTATGTCAGAGCTGGAAGGGCCCTTAGAACATAGAATGTCAGATTTGGAATGGGCTTGAGAACATAGGACTGGGAGAGACCCTAGAACACAGAATGTCAGTGCTGGGAGGGATCTTAGAACACTGAATGTCAGAGATGGGAGGGCTTTTAGAATATAAAATGTAAGATCTGAAATGGGCCTAAGAATACAGAATGTCAGATCTGGGAGGGGCATTAGACCAGAATATCAGAGCTGGAAGATGTCATAGAACATAGAACATTTGTACTGGAAGGGACCTTGGTACATAGAACACTAAAATTCAGAATGTAAAAATGGAAGGAACTTTAGAAGGTAGAATGTGAGAGCTAAAAGAAATCTTAGAGCCCCTCTAGACCACCCCTTTCATTCTAAAGAGAAGAAAACCAGCTCAGAGACAAGTGCGTTTGACCAAGGCCACGTGAAGAGTGAGCCACGGAGGCAAAAGCTTGAGCTCAGGTTTTCTTTCCCAGACTGGTTCTCTTTCCTTTGGTATGAGAGAATCAAATCTGTTTGCTTTAAGCTTGTTTTTAGCAAAGAATACAACTCCTATTTTCCCAGCTTGACCTCTACAAACCCCAACACCTACAGTACAACTTCGGATGGCTGCAAGGGAGTGAAATGAATGAGAGAAATATCATGTGTGACTCCCCAGGCATGCAGCATCTTCCTTACCTTGAGCAAGGAGGATGGAGGCAGAGCCTGAGAAAGCCCCAGAATCCCACCGTTCGAGACATCAGCTGGAGCCCCACTGCTTGTTATTGGCCCTGCGGGCCCACCTCCCAGTTTTCTTGTTTAGAGACCTCTTCTCAGAATAGCACCTTGCCTTTTTTTTAGAGAATTGATCATGAGAGCTAAGGGCAGGCCAAGGGGGAAAGGCATCAGATGTCACCAGAGATGGAGGGAAGAGCTGCTGGGGTTTGCAGCTTCAGTCTCAGGGAAACCATCCTTATTAAACCAAGGATGAGGGAGAGTCTAAGGCCAGGAGACTGAGACCATCCAAGAGAGCCTGGGTCTCTTGTTCCAGCTCGTCCTGTTTCACCTCTTCCTTCTTTTCCTTTGTTCTCCCCCCTCCCTTTTCCCTTCCCCTTCTTTACCTTTTTTTCCCTTCCTTTGTCCTTCCTCCTTCTTCTTCCTTTCTCCTTTGTCCCTCAAAATATATGTAATAAACCTAGCTTATTGTGTAGTTCTTTACAATTGACACACACACACACACACACACACACACACACACACACACACACACACACACACACACACACACACATACACCGCCATGTGCGCTCACACACACAGTAACCCTGTGAGCCAGGGAGTGGGAATGTGATTATCCCCACACAGTGATCTGGTATCAGAAGCCACAATCAAGCCAAGGTCACAGTTCTTTCTGCAGTCATAATAGAAAGTCTGATTTCCTTTTTTTTCCTTTTTTTAATTGGACCTGTGATTTTATGGATCCAAAAACTCCCAGGGAGAAAACTTCCGATGCAGACAGAGCCCGCTCTGCAGTGTGCAGAGTTGCAGTGTGGCCTGGGGCACTGAGAAGTCGGCTAGCCCAGCTCGGTGCACACAGCCAGAGGAGACAAAGCAGGGCCTGAACCCTTCTTTCTGACTCTGCCCCTCAGCATTCACTGCCAGTTTGTAAAGCTCTTTCCTCACCAAGCCTGTGAAGCAGGCATTACACCTTCCTCTTGTACAGTCAGAGAAACTGAGGTTCTTGGCAAAGAAAGGACACAGGGTCACACAGCTGGTTTCTGATAGAGTCAGACCAGGAACTCAGGTCTCCTGAGACTGTGCCCCATATTCCTTCCATTGCAACACACTCCCTTTCCTTTGAGGCCCAGTCTCTGGTAAGGGCCATTCGCTTCCCCCATACCCCCTCATTTCTCATCCCTGTCTCCTTTAACCTTCTCTCTGAAGCTGCTCTCTCCGACCTGTCTACTCTTAACAGTGACAAAGGGTTCCAAACTTAAGGGGTTATATATTTTTAAAAATTAAAATTAAATTAAAAAAATAAACAATAATAATAAAAATTAAAGGGGTGAGGTTGACACAATGGGAAGAGTGGTGACTCTGGAACACCTAGGTTCAAATCCTGCCTCTGACACTCACTGCCTGTGTGGCCTTGGGCAAATTCACTTTACCTCCCTGGGACTCAGTTTCCTCATCTGTAAAATGAGGAGGGATGGACCAGCTGGTCACTAACAAGAGGTCCCTTCCTGCTCCAGAGGTGTGACCTCATGTGTTGCTAATACTCAGGGGGGCTGTGTTTGCCCTCCAGGGAAGCTGTTGCCGAGTAAGCTTGCCAGGCCTGTCCAAATTAGTAGGAGAGAAAAGCAGCCCGCTCCTTGCCCAGCACTCAGCGCAGGGGGTCTGAGCAGGAATGTGCCGGTTTGGATGTGCCTGGCAGGTGTCCTAGAGAAGGAGCCAAGAGTCATTTTGACCTGGCAAGCTACCAGCATGGGATTTTCTGTGAGCCTCCCAGGCCAGGGCCTGACCCCAACCCCACTCTTTCCTGTTATGAAAACCCACAACTATGTATTGGGTGTATGCCTTCTGAGGCAGCTGGGCAGACTAGAAAGAGCCTTCATCTTGGCATCAGCAGGCCTGAATTCAAATTACGGCTTTACGGCTTCATTGCTGTGTGACCTCAGGCTTCCTTGTCTGGTCCTCCATTTCACCATCTGTCAAAAGAAAGGTTTGGACCAGATGACTATGGAGCCTTCCCTTCTTCCTTCTCTAAGGCCTGTCATACTGTAAGAAATGCCAAGAAATGTCAACAAGTTGGGATAGATATCTGGTCTGGGGAAGAGGGGTGTGTGTGTGTGTGTGTGTGTGTGTGTGTGTGTGTGCTTGGGATGGGAAGGAGGGGTTGTGGACTTGTTTAACTTCTCTCTTGTCCTTGAGGCCTGACCACAGCCATGCTGCCAAATTCACCAAGTACCTTCCCAATCTTTTCTCCTGTGCTTCAGAAAGGAGATGCTTCAGTATTTGAGGTGAACATTCGATACATTGGTGGACTCCTTTCGGCCTACTACCTGACCGGAGAAGAGGTAGGATTGTCAAGATCCTCGATGCTTGGGATTACAGATTCCCACAACTGGGAGGGCCTTGAAGAGCTGGAACACAGAATGTTAGAACTGGCAGGGGCCCCAGAACGTAGAATGTCAGAGCTGGGAGGGGCCTCAGAACCCAGAATGTCAGAGCTAGGAGGGCCCTTAGAACATGGAATGTCAGAGCTGGAGAAGATCTTAAGGACATAGGATATCAAAGCTGGGATGGTCCTTAGAGATCATCTAGTTCAACTCTCTTACTTTGAAGTAAGTAAGCTGAAACCCAGAGAAGTGAAAACAGGCTAGAGCTTTGAGCAGAATCAAATAAAATGAAATTTTTGAACTGGGCCTATGATTCCATTGGTCTAAGTCCTTGTAAACATTCCCTCTATCACCATAGATCAGGACCTTCCAAGGAACAGTCCCTTAGGACACTAAGAAGTTACATGCTTGGTCCAGGTCATACAGAGAGTCTGCGTAAGAGGCAGGATTTGCACCCAGATCTTCTTCCCTCTGAGGCCTGCTCTCTATCTGATACAGCTCTATGCTTTTCTAAAATAGAATCTAATAGGGAGAAATCTTACACTTGAGTTGAAAAAGACTGACTTCACAAATACAGTGTAGGGAGGTGTGGTTAGGCAGCAGTTTGTTTAAAAACAAAATAAAGATTAAAGAGTGTGAGTGAACTGTGAGCTCAGGATGAGTCAGTGGTGGGATGGGGGCACCTAACAAAGGTCCTGTAATTTTGTCCTGCATTGGAGAGGCATAACTTCCAGGGACAAAGAGGTGATGGCCCCTCTGCCCTCCAGGGGCAACTGGTAGCACTGAGGATAGAGGGCTGGGCCTGGAGTCAGGAAGACCTGAGTTCAAATCCAGCCTCAGACCCTTACTAGCTGTGTGACCCTGAGCAGGCCACTTAATCTGTTTGCCTCAGTTTCCTCATCTACGAGATGAGGATGATAATAGCACTTACCTCCCAGGTATCAAATGAGGATCAAATGATGTATAATATTGTAAAGCGTTTAGTACACTGACTGGCACATAATGGGTGCCACGTAAATGTTTATTCCCTTCCCTCTGCTCTGGTCAGACCACCCTGAGAGTACATTGTTCACTCCCAAGGGCCACATTTTAAGAAGGACTTATAAAGTGGACGACATCCAGAGGTGGGCACTTCAAACAGAGGAGGGCAGCCAGGACCAGAAACGGTTTTCGATATATGCTGTCTGAGGACAAGTCAGAGGATTGGCTTGGAGCCAGTCTTATCTTGGAGATGAGAAGACCCAGAGAAATAGGAGAAAGCTGTCTTCAGGAATGTGAAGGGCTGGGGGGGGAGGAAGGATCGGGCCTGTTCTGTTTGTTCCCAGAGAGCAGGATCAGGAGTCCCAAAGGGAAGTCGAGGAGAAGGAGATTTAGGCTGGATGCCAACAAGTACTGCGAGTTCTGTAAGTGGGGGCTGGGTCCCTCTCACTGAGGCCACTTGTGGAAGGGAGCACCAAAGGGGAGCTGGAAAGCTCCTCAGCCCTTATGAAGTCCAGCCCCTTCATTTTACAGATGAGGAAACTGAGGCCCAGACATGGGAAGTGACTTGTCCAGCTAGGGCAGTGACTAGGGCAGCATTTGGACTCCAAGTCCAAAGCGCTTCTGCCCTCTGGAAGGTCCCCGCCAACCCTCCATTTCTGTGATTCTCTGAGCTGATTTCCAGATCATAAGGCCTAGAAGGCATTAAGTCCAACCACCTTGTGTGATGAGGAAATTGAAGCCCTTAGAAGGGAGGAATTGACTTACCCAAGGTGACACAGCTAGAAAGTATCTACAGTAGAATTCAAGGGGCAGCTAGGTGGCACAGTGGATAGAGCACTGGCCCTGGAGTCAGGAGGATCCGAGTCCAAATCTGGCCTCAGACACATAACATTCACTAGCTGTGTGACCTTGGGCAAGTCACTTAACCCCAATTGCCTCACCAAAAAAGAGTAGAATTCAAATCCAGGTCTTTCCAGGGCTCTATCTATTAGGCCATACTGCCCTCTCAGATCCATTTTTCACTGTAACAGTTTATGATTCTGAGCTGGTTTCTCTCAATGATCATGAGGTCCCTTTGGACACTTAGGATTCTGTAGTTCCCATTTGCCCCTTCCCCACCCATGTGTTACAGCTTCTAATCTAATTTTTTGGCCCCTCTAGAGAACCAGTCCCAACTCTACCCCACCTCCTCCCCACTCAGAGACAAATATTACTTCCCAGCTTCTTGGGAAGGGCAGTGAGGCCAAGGCAGTTAAGCTGTAGAGAAATCAATCTTCACCTACACAGCTGTCCTCCACAAAATCATTTCCTGCTTGCCCTGAACTATTATGACAGCCGGGGCCGCAGCATCAGTTTGGGAGGTAAAAGCTGCTGGGCTTTTTCTCCTAAGTCATGAACAGGCTTCTCTTGATCAAATGCAATCTTCAGAGAAGGAATGACTGCTTGTACCAATTTGTCCCCAAATGATTCTTGATGGGAGCGCCAGGCTTCAGGGCACCTGAAAGTGGAATTTCCCCTGCCTCCTGATGACTGACAAATGAGGGGTGGGAGAGGCACCTGCCTGGCCACCTGCCCAGTTAATGGCCTGGATGTGCCAGGAGGAAATGGGGAATTTCAAAAGTAGACTCAGGGCCAACTGACTGGGTTACTTGATCAACTCTGTCCTTCCCTGCCCTCCGCCTTTCTGAGAGTGTCAGTGATTTGAACGAGGCAAAGCCCTGGCTCCCTAGGGTGCTCTTCAGAAGGGAGGCCTGGGTGCCACAAACCAGGGGCCAAAACTCATTGGGAATATGAGAAGCCCCTCAGGTTTCTGTAGCAACTTATAGATTACAAAGCTCTTTGCTCCCAACAGACCCGTAATAAAGGAGGGCTGCAAAGATTCCTAGCCTATCTCTGTTCCCTACCCACTCTATGACCATAGGCAATCAAGTCACTTCGCCTCCATGCCTCAGTTTTGTTCTCTGTGAAATGGGGATATCACTCTTTGCACTGCCTACTTCAAAAGGACTGCCGATGACAGTTATAATTATAGCAGCAGTCTTCAAAATATCCTGGAGAACTCATCCAATAAAAGTGTACTTTATCGCAGATCTGGACTGTTGTCCAGATGTAACATTGCTTCAAAAACCATGAGAACAGTATATTTTTAACTTTGTTTTTATTTTATTTTATATAAATTTATTTATTTTCAGTTTTCAACATTACTTCCACAAGATTTTGAGTTCCAAATTTTCACCCCATCTCACCCCTCCCCCCACCCCAAGATGGCATCTGTCCTGCCCTACAGGAAAACAGAAGGGGAAGGGGATAAGACAAGGGGGGAAGAGATAGAAGAGAGGACAGACTAGGGGAAGGGATATTCAGAGAACAGTATTTTTAATACATGTAGGTGTACTGGATAGAGAGCTGGCCTCAGATCTGGGAAGACCTGCCCTCAAGCTCTGCCTTTGGTTGTTACCAGCTGGGGGATCCTGGGTAATTCGCCATCACAAATACTCATAACATCCAAGATAGATGGAATTGTTGAGGTCTGAGAGGTTAAGAGACCCCCTCAAAGACCAGAGTACAGGACAGGGTCGTCTGGAATGAATTCATAGACTCAAACATTCTCTGAGTCAAGGTGGCAAAGATTTATTGTTGGGGCAGCTAGGTGGCGCAGTGGATAGAGCACTGGCCCTGAAGTCAGGAGGACCTGAGCTCAAATCCGGCCTCAGAACAAATACTTGACACTTACTAGCTGTGTGACCCTGGGTAAGTCACTTAACCCCAACTGCCTTAAAAAAAAAAAAGATTTATTGTTATGCTATAGAGTGGGCAAGGATTCTCAAGGAACCTGCCATGGTGGGCAGAGCTCCTTAGGGAACTTGCAACCTAACAGGAATAATGCTAAAGCTTATATAGGAAAAGTAGTGAATTATGTTGCAAGTATGCTAATTAGGTGATGGTGTACAATTACTTCATTCACGACTGGAAACAGGGGGAGGAGGGAGAGAGGATTCCTAAAGGGTATATTTTGGTCTATTATTTCTGTAACAAGAGAGTTTTGGGAGTTGATGTCTATAGCTTGACCTCTGGATTGTATACCGTAACTGTGGACATCAGTATATGATGGTTCTGCTGGTACGAGACAGTCCTGTTCATACAAGGACAATTCTACAGAGGTCAGCTTGTTCTTGTAACAGGGAGAGAGAGTTTGCCTGACTGGGCTCACTCATGAGTTATTGCTAGAGATAGGGTCTTTGGGCTGGAGGGAAACTGTCAGGGATAGTGCCTTGAGGCTAGGGAGAAATATGATCTTAGAAGTGGGGTCCGAGTACAAGCACCCAAGCCTCCATCAGAATGACTGGTTTTCAAAATGTAGGGTCCCAGGGCCAACTAGGTGGCACAGTGGATAGAATACCAACTCTGGTGTCAGGAAGGACCTGAGCTCAAATATGGCCTCAGACACTCAATGCGTGACCCTGAGCAAGTAACTTAACCGCCATTTGCCTCAGTTTCCTCATCTGTAAAATGGGGATTATAATAACGGCACCTACCTCCCCTGGTTGATGCGAGGATCAAATGAAATAATAATTGTAAAATACTTAGCACAGTGCCTGGCACATAGTAAATACTATATAAATTATTATTGTTATTACTATTAACTATAATACTCTTCTCAGGCCACACCCATGCTTGCAGCTCCCCTGCAGCCTAGCTTCAGACAAAGATGGACACTGGGTGTTCCACTTTTCAGAAGGGGCTGCCCACGGGGATGGTAAGAATCAGCCTGGGAGCCCTTTCAGTAATGGCTCTAGAAGGCTGAGCCTCTCCCCCTGGTGGAGAGTGCTGAGATGTTCCATCTTTGAGAGAACTCCAGCCTGCAATATTCAGGGACACTTTGCTCTTCCTGCATAGTAAGCCTGTGTGTGTCTGCTGAGATTGCAAGCTGGGGGCTTGGGTTCTGGTCATGGTACTCCTCTGCAGGTCTCTGCTTGGGTGAATCTCTCTGGCTGGGGTTGGCAGGATCCAGAGGTAAGCACTAGGCTAGTTGGCTGACTGCCATCAGCCTTGCTGCAGGGAGAAGAACTGGGGAAGACCCAGATCCCCTTCCTATGCAACATGTCCCATATGAGCTTGAGAAGCAGAGGACTTTGCCCCAAGAGAATGAGAAAAGAGGCAGCTGGGCGTCACAAAAATAGCACTGGACTTGGAATGAGAAAGATCTTAGTTCAAATCCTGACTCAGACACTTAGCTGTGTGACTCCAGACAAGTCACTAAACCTTTCTCAGTCTCAGTCTTCTCGTCTATAAAATGAGGGAGGGGAGGAAGTAATATCCACCTCACAAGATCTAATGAAATAATTAAATGTAAACTGTATACAGACTTGAGTTATTATTTCTCCCAGCCTTCCTTTTGCTGCAGGACAACCTCACCCTTTGCTGAACTCTAAAGTGACCTAAAAATCCATACCATGAACCTAATGCAGCTTTGGTTTGGAATTCAACTTTGTGCCCAAATTGCTCAACAAGTTGCCCACCCCTTGACTTCGGAAATGGAAAGTGAGAATAACCCCATTTGACAGATCTGTAAACTGAGATTTCAAAGAAGTAAAATGACTTGCCTATAATAGCTGCTGTTTACATAACACTTGGCTCTTTAAATGAAGGGGGTTCCCCCTGGATGGCCTCTTATTATATGTTGGGCCAGGCATTCTTCTTAATTATGAGTCAGACTAGATAGCCACAGGAGCCCCTTTCATCTCTCAAATTCTGTGATTCAGTGAAGGCTCAGAGCAAGAAAGTCATATATTCAAGATCACATAGCAAATACATGGTAGAACTAGGATCTTTTAGCTGAGGACTCATCCTACCCTATGCCAGCCTTGGCTGCACCCAACTTCTCTGGGGACTTTTGGGCTCAAAGTTGGATAAGATCTTACCCTTGTGGAACAACAGTGTGGTGGTGAATAGGAAGTTAGGGTGGAAATAAGACAGAAACTCACATAACTAATGCATTATTTCATGAGAAGTAAATTTGAAAGTTGTAAACAAAATACTCTAGGAGAATCTCCTACAGGAAGATTTTCCTGTACCCTTTAATTATATTTCCACTTCCTCTAAATTTCCATGTATATGTTTAGAATGAGATATATATATATATATATATATATATATATATATATATATATATACACACACACACACACACACACATATCTATATATATGTACACACATACATACATACATACGCATATAATACTATATGTAATAGTGTTCATATTTAAGCTGTCAAATATTCACAATTACTGTCTCTCAGGAAAGTTTCTTTTAAAAATTTTTTAATAAATATTTTTCCCCAATTACATGTAAAAACAATTTTTTAGCATTTGGGTATTTTTTTAAGTTTTGAGTTCCAAATTCTATCCCTCCCCCATCCCTGAGACAGTAAGCAATCTGATATAGGTTATACATGTAAAACATTTCCATATTAGTCATTTTGTGCAAGAAGACTCAAACAAAAAAAAAGGAGGAAGGAAGGAAGAAAGGAAGGAAGGAAGGAAGAAATGAAAGAAAGAAGAAAAAAAAGAAAGTGAAAAATAGTATACCTCAGTCTGTATTCAGCTAGCAGCAGGTCTTTTTCTGGAGGTAGATAGCATTTTTCATCATGAGTCCTTTGTCCTTGTCTTGGATCATTATATTGCTGAGAATAGCTAAGTCTATGGCAGTTGATTATAGCACAATGTTGCTGTTACTGTGTACAGTGTTCTCCTGGTTCTGCTCACTTCACTCTGCATCAGTTCATGTAAGTCTTTCCAAATTTTTCTCCGGCAAGTTTCAAAAACTTTCTCTAGAAAATGCTTCTCAGTCTACAGTTTATTCATTGGCCTGGTCACGGTTTTTCTATTCAGTCCTGTCCTAACCTACTCTGTCCTGGCCTTACCCAACAGATACCATTTCCTATATCTCATTAGCCAAACAGACGTCCCAGGTGATGTCTCTCTCCTGGCTTGCTCTCTCTATCTGTGGATGAGGGTGGAGCCTCAGCATCTCAGAATGCAGGAGTGAGTCAGGAAAGACAAGTCAGAGAACCAGTTCTTAGGCCAGGCCACTTACCTGGCTCAGCAAAGCCCTGACAAGTCCCTAATTCCTTTCATGCTTCTGACACCACATAGATCAGCAGAGGCCCACAGAGGAACCTCCAAATGTACCCCATGGTTAATGAGGCATATTTATAGACATTTGCCATTTTAAATTTTCTACCTAAAGTGTATCAGGAAGGCTTCACTATTGTATTCAGAATCCTCTGATTTCAACTTTAGCTGGAACCTCATCAGCTATTTAGTGTAACCCATACAACACCAGGGATGGGACCACATATTGTAAACTCCTCTGGTCCCCTTGGCTACTTCCACCCAACAGAGCTGTACCAGGTGCAGCCATAATACACAGAAATACTGGGAAGGGAAACAGACACTAAACACAGACTCCTTTACTTTGCTACACAACCACATCTCAGGAGGGATAGATAGATAGATAAATGGACAGACAGACAGATAGATGGTTTGATAGAGAAAGAGAGAGGTAGGTAGATAGACAGACATAGGTAGATGGATGGGTAGTTAGGTAGAGAGTAAGTGGATAGAAAAATATAGAAAGGGAGATAGAAATAGAGAGGGAGAGATAGAGAGAAAGGTAGATTTATTGATAGATAGGGAGATAGAGATTGATAGATAAAGAGATGATAGATAGATAGATAGATAGATAGATAGATAGATAGATATAGATAGATAGATAGAGTGGATAGACACAGAAATAGAGGAGAGATAGGGAGAAATAGACAAAGGAGGAGATAGATAGATAGATAGATATAGATAGATAGATAGATAGATAGAGACAGAGGTAGAGAGGATGGTGGATAGAGAGAAGGGGAGAGAGAAAGAGGGAGAGAGAGGCAGACAGATCAATGGATAGATACGAGATAGACGTAGGTAGGTAGATAAATGGATAGAGGTAGATGGATAGGTAGATTGAAAGAAATAGAGAGGAAGGTAGGTAGATAGAAATAGAGAAGGAGAGACAGAAAGAGAGGAAGGTAGGTAGATAGATAAAATGGAGAGGTAGAGATAGATAGATAGATAGATAGATAGATAGATAGATAGATAGATGAGAGAGAGGTAGAGACAGAGAGGAAGAAATAGAGTAGAGATAGACAGATACATATAGAGATGCAACATTTATTTAGTGTTTATGAGAGACACACAGTGAATCCCATAGACGCTGTTCCATCAGCCCACACCAAAAAGCTTGCCTCCATCACAGTCACCCTGCAAGCAGCTGGATGAACCGCAGGGTTCCCCAGTAGCACTCGGTCTGTTACAGACCATCCACTCTGCTGCTGTTCCTCCTCCTTAAGCCTCTCACCATATGCTACCACTATAGAACCATCTTGGTAGTGAACAGTTAAGTTCAGCTGCCAGTGACTCAGCACTGTTTCTTGAAGTCATGCTGAATCAGCTCGGCTCTTAGCTTAGGTGCCTCCTCTGGCCGTGGTGCTGAACAAGATAGCCCTGCCTTGGACCAGTGGGCAGCAGCAGTAGCCAGGAGCAAGGTACATCGTAACACCAGGAATACAGAAACCAGCTCCTGGGAGCTGCAAGGACAGAGTTCCCCAGCAGGGCAAAGTCCTGCCAGTAGGATGCTTGCCCTCATATCTCCCAGAATTAGAAAGATGAAGAAAACCCTTCTGCCCTCTGAAAAGGGCAAGGAGCTAATGCCATGGATTGGGTAATGCGACCTAAGTTCAGACTGCACACAAGACCTTGAAATAGTTACTTAAAACTTCCCTTGGCTTTGTTTTCTCCATCTTAAAATATACAGGACCTAGGGCTTCCTAGGCGGGTTTTATTGATGATCATAAGAGCATAGCTATCAAGCAGGAATGGACCTAAGAGATGATCTAGTCTCATTTTCAGAGGAAGAAACAGAGGCCCAGAGATGTTAAACAGCCTTCCCAAAGTCACACAGGAAGTAACAGGGGCTGAGGAGAGAGGAAAAAATATTTATTATGCACCTACTATATGCCAGGCATTGTGCTAAGTGTTTTACAATTATTTCATTTGATCCTCACAACAATCCTGGGAGGTAGGTGCTATTATTATCCTTATTTTGCACTTAAGGAAATTGAGGTAGATAGAGGTTAAGTGACTTTTCCAGGGTCCCCAGCTAGTAAATATCTGGGGCCAGATTTGAATTCAGGTCTTCCTGAATCCAAGCCTGGTGCTCTACCTAATGAGTCACTTAGCTGCCAGGGCTAAAATTAAAATTTACATCCTGTGACTCTAAGCTCCACACTTTTTGCACTCTCCAGGCAGATGCTGGTAGGAGTGGATGCCAAGAAAAGCTGAGCTACTCCCCACCCCTGTGCAAATAGAAACAGCTGCCATCAGACAGGCAATGGCAAAAGACTGGATTTCTCTTCCATAAGCATGAGCCCTTGGGGCTCAGCTGGTTCAGAACCAATCCAATCCACTGCTGGTTTATCAAGCACCTACTCTGTGCACTGTCCCTTGTGAGAGATGCACAGATGAAATATGGCAGGGCCCCTGGTTCAGGGAAGCATATAATCTTGTAAGAGGAGAAGACATACTTCTTATATTTCTAGAATTTTGACTTCCTTTAAGTGGGCTGCTGCATCCAATGCAGGTTGCAGGCCCTTCCGCCTTTAGTGAATTTAGGCGGTGATTTTAGGGGTTGCAATAGTTGAACAAAATGTGACTCCTAGGGTCAAATTATATATGAGGAGCCTAGTCCTTGGTCATTAGGCTAGACCTGAGGTGTCAGACTTTCAACACATTCCCAGACCTGCCCTCCTAGTCTTTCTGTCTTGGTAGTGGGTAAAAGAGCTTGCACTTTGCTCGTATAAATTTAGTGACCATGTGCCACATGGAGGCACTAGGAAAAAAGCATGAATGTCATTGGAGGCCCATATACACAATGACTCCCAAGTGAAATAGAAGAAGGGAAAGAGATGATCTGTGTTCACCCACCCACCCTTGCTCAGAACCCCAAATGAAATAAAGACTTTCCTGTTGCCACACTATTCTTCCAGCATAATGTAGAAGAAAGAGTGTTGAACTTGGTGTTATGTGAGACCTGTATTCGAATCCAGCTTCAAGGCTGTGTGGCTACAAGCATCACTTCATGTCTCTGAGCCTCAGTATTCTCATCTGTAAAACAAAGCATGATAATAGCATCTATTTCACAGGGTTGTTGTGAGGATCAAATAATGGGAGGGGGGAGATCACTGTCTCTGGAGACAGAGGACTTGGGTTCAAATCCTGCCTCTGACATTTGTTACTTAACCACCCTGGTCCTCAGTTTCTTCACCTGTAAAATGAAGGAGTTGAGCTAGATAACTTCTGAGCTCCCTTCCAGCCCTACCTCCAGGATCTTTGTAAAATGCTTTGCAAACCTGGAAGTGCTAGATGAAACCTGGACAGGCTCACTTTGCTCATATTCTCTTCACAGATAGGAGAGAGAAGAAGCTAAGCAAATGCAGTTCTTCTCGGCCAGGCTGCTTCATGACTTGTTCTGAACCGTGTGGCAAATGGAGTGGAAGGGGCACTCAGAGTCAGGAGACATGGGTCAGAATGCTGTCTCAGAACCTCATTAGCTATGTTACTCCACTCCTCTAGCCTCAGTTTCTTCTATAAAGCCAGAATTCGATTGTAAGCTCCTTGAGGGCAGGGGCTGTCTTTTGTCTCCTTTTGTATCCCCAGTATTTTGTACAGTGCCTGACACATACAGAGTAGGTGCTTACCAGATGTTGATTGACTGATTGATTGAATAACAGTACTTGTATGCCTGCTTTATAGGGTGACCTTGGTAAAATGGCTGTCATTGTCAGGAGGGGACAAGTGGCTAGTGTGACAGCTGGATGGGACACCTGCCTATTCAGAAAGCCCCCAGTATATCATCCCCAGCCCCCAGTATCGGCCAGCTGTTCATCTGTTCAGGTTTAGAGTCTTTCTTTGGCAAGGTGGCATAGTATAATGTCCCAGAAAGACATGGAAGGAATGCCAGACTTTGAGGCAGGAATCTGGATTCTAATCCTGCCCCTGACACAAGCTGTGTGATCATGGGTAAGTCATTTAACCTTTCTGAGTACCCATTTCCTCATAGGGAAGAGAAGGGAATACATATTTATATAGCACCTACTGTGGGCCAGGCACTATGCCAAGTCATGTCTCCCAGGGTTGTTGTAAGGCGCAGAAGAGCTAATCTACGTAAAGCACTTTGCAAGCCGAAAAGTGCTATGTAAAAGCCTGCCATGATTATTATTGCTATTTCCCTGCCATGTGGTGCTATAGACCTTCTGTAGATGGCTTCCACACTCTATCATTCCTTCTAGGGTCTCTTTATCTCTGACACTCACGGGCTTAGGAATAAATTCATTCAGCCAAAGACACATTCCAGACCAATGAGCTAATCCTGCTAAGTCTATGGTTCAACAAGCCATCTTAAACCTTCTTTTGCAGGTCTTCCGAGAGAAGGTCATCAGACTCGGAGAAAAGCTTCTGCCAGCATTCAACACCCCCACTGGAATTCCTCGGGGGATGGTAAACTTTGGGAGGTAGGAACCATCCGCCAGCTTTGGCATTGGCTATCTTCTCCTGGGGGGTCTGTTCTTCATTCCACAGAGTGATTTAGCTACAGGGAGAAGTGGGCTGAAGCAAAGTGGTTTAGAGGGCTAGCCATGCCTTACCCCTCCCCCTTCCCGTGACAAGTGGCAGCCAGCTGCCAAAGTGGGGAGTAAGGAAGCCTGTTGTGGACCCTTTTTTAACAAGTCCTTGAAGAAAAAAGAAAGTTACATGATAACTTATTATGTATTTAAAAGGAATAGCAAGTTGTATAAAATAGATTTACAATTTCACTGTGCAATCATCTTTGTTTTACTCTACTATACTATGGAAATGCTTATTTTATTTCATAAATTAAAAATAAAATCAATTAATTAAAAAAACCCAACTCACCCAACCTAAGAGGCTGGGTTCCTTCCAGACTAGGAATGACCCTGAGTACTCTCAGGTGGACAGCTCCTCTGCTAATTATTTCATTCAAATCAACAAAAGTGTATTTATTGGATGCCTACTGTATGCAGAGCATAGCACTCGAATATAATAAGTACTTAATAAATGTTTATTGACATGAACTGATCTGGTCACTGAGAGATACAATCATATATATCTTCAGAGCCTAGGACAATGCATTGCATTCAGTAGGCAATGAATAGATGTTTGTTGAATGAATGGATGAATTTTGAACCTACTAGGGAAATACAACATAATACCCATAGCTATAATACAAAATAGGGCATTATATAGGTACATAAGAAAGATACAAATTTAAGGACAAGAAAAGGAAATAGTACTTCTGATGAGAAAGATCAGGGATGGCTCATGGAAGAGCTAAATATTGAAGACTGGGTAGGGTTTTAACAGTGGAGATTGGAGCAGAGAGAGTATTGTTGATGTAGCAAAGATGTGAAGGTGGGAAATTACAGGATGTTTAATGGATGACCAGTAGTCAATTCAGTTTGATAGGAGCATGGGGTGAAGGAAAGGGGGAAGTGAGATAAATTTGGAAGCGTGGAGTGGCTTTTCATTGTATAGGACTTTGAAATTTGGAAATGGAGAAAGGAATTTGGATTTTATCTGTTAGAAAAAAAATTAATGTCCCTTGAATGATCCATTGACTGGTTGGTAGGTATTAGGGAGCCTTTGAAGACTTTGAGCAAGATACAGACATGACCAACTCTTTATCTTGAGAAGTCAAATAGTGCCTATGCAGGATACGTGGGAGGAGCAGAGTTTGGAGGCGAGTGGGGGGACGATTGAGGAGGCTGTTACAGAAATCCAGGCAGAAGTACTAGGACTAGAGTGGTGGCCGTAGGAACAAGGAGGAGGCAAAGGATTCTAAAGAGATTGGTAGAGAAATAGTCACTGTTCTATGGGAAAAAAAGATGTGACTTTCCTACATCTTCTTAGTAACCATCAACCGGCCCCATTTTCATCTTTCCACCTCTGCTCCAGAGCTCTATGCTTATAGACCTATTGACTCATGGAAGAAGAGGTTCAGGGAGCTGTCAGAGGCTCATAGGCTCAGAAACAGGGTTTGGAGCCTGGAGGCACAGATCCATGCCCCAGAGCCTGTTAAGGTTGCTACTGCCATTGTTGCATTGGTTAGGATACCTTCTGCTGGGAAATCCATTTGATGCTTAGGACTTTCTGATCCCTGGAGAGTTCAAGTAAGGTAGCATCAATGTCCAGCTGCCTATCTAATTTGTACCATGGAGACATCCCAGATCCTATCCTTTCTGACCATGGAATACTGAGGAGAGCACTTCACCACTCCATGCCTCAGTTTCTCCACCTGCAACATGAGAAAAATTCTACTCCAACCTTTGTGGGTTGTGAAGAAAATTCTTTGGGGACCTTAATGTTCTATAAATAAGAGAGCTGTTGTTATCCACCAAAACCTTTGGCAGAAATGCTAGATAATGCCAACTGCTTTTCTCTCTATGGCCAACAGAGACAAAGCAGCATCTGGGAAGATGAATGTTGTGTGTGTGTGTGTGTGTGTGTGTGTGTGTGTGTGTGTGTGTGTGTGTGTGTGTGTGTTTTGGGGGAGATGCCATTAGCATTTCTTGCTTTGTCTGATTCATGATTTACTTGGTGGGGGCCCTCATCTCAATGCAAATCAACAGACATTTATCAGGCTCTGGACAAGGCCCTGTGCTCCATGCTGGGGATACAAAGGTAGATTATAATAATAGAAACTGACATTTATTTAGCATTTCACAGTTTGCTAAGAACTTTACATACACCATCTCATGTGAGCCTCACAACGGCCCTTCGAGGTACTGTTATAAGTGTTCTGAGCTCCATCTTAAAGATAGGGAAACTTGCCTGTGGGGATGCAGCTTGGAAGCGGCAGAGGTGAACGTTGAACTAAGGGCTTCCTGACCCCTGTCCACTGGGCTGCCGTTCTCAAGGAGCTCATGGTATTAGAGGACTGAGGCAGGTGATGGACTGGATAGAACATCAGGCGTAGAATTGGGAATCTCCCTACAGACACTTATTAGTTGAACAACCCTGGGCAAGGCCCATACTGTCTCTAAGCCTCAGTTTTCTTATTTCTAAAATTATGAGGTTGGATTTGGTGACTGACCTCTGAGGTCCCTTCCATCTCCTATCAATGATCTTATAGAGAGAAGGACTAGGCCTGAGATTTTGCTGGTCTAGAGAACTCCCAGAAAAGGAAACTCCCTCTACTAATGCAGGTTAGGAGTTAGGAAGACCTGTGTTCATATCTGACCTGTGACACTATCTGGGTGACTCTGTTTGTCTCAGTTTCCTCACCTGTAAAATAGGGACAACAACAACAGCACCTATCTCCCAGGGTTGTTGTGAGGATCAAATGAGATAATTATAAAGCACTTAGCACTAGTGCCTGGCAAATAGTAAGTGCTATATAAATGTTAGCTATCATTATTATTATTATTATTATTATTATTATTATTATTATTATTATTATTATTATTATTATTCTCTGTATGTTGTGGTCTTAGAGAACTGGCCAGAGTACTGAGAGGGTAAGTTATTTGGCCAGGGTCACACAGCCAGTAGATGTCACAAGTAGACCTGAACCTAGGTCTTTGTGGCTCTGAGACCCTCATTCTCCGCACTACCCCAAAATGCCTCTCACCCTATGAGATAACTTGAAAATGAGGGAGGGGTTGGTGAGTATAAAGGAGAAATCCTATAATTACTGCCCATGTCTTTCCATAAAGCCTCGCTTCAGCAAGCCTTTAGTAAGCTCCTACTGTGTGGCAGGAACCATGCTGGACACTGCAGGTACAAAGACAAAAATGAAATTGCTCCTGTCCTCAGGGAGCTTACATTCTACTGGGAGGATACAGCATGGAAAATATAAGTCAACACATAATAACTGGAGGAGTGAGAGGACATAGATCTGGGAGTCATCTGTACAGAAATGTTCATTAAACCCATGAGATCTGAGGAGGTTGCCACGTGCATGAGGAGAGAGAGAAGAGAAGAGGGCCCAGGACTGGGCCTCTGGGGACACTCACAGTTATGGATCAGGATATGGCTGAAGATCCAGGAAAGTTAAATGATAAGGTGTGGTGAGACAGACAGACAGAGACAGAGAAAGACAGACAAACAGAGAGAGAAAGACAGAGAGACAAAGACAGACAGACATAGAGACAGAGAGACAGACAGAGAGACAGAGACAGACAGACAGAGACAGAGAGACAGACAGAGAGAGAGACAGAGAGAGAAGAGGATTGGAGGGGAGGAGAGAAGAAAAAAGAAGAGGAGTAAGAGAGACAGAGGAAGAGAGAAGTGTCAAGAGAACCTAGAGAGGAGAGAATGGCCAGGAGGAGATGGTCAATAGTGTCAAATGCTACAGTGAGGTCAAGAAGGAGAATGACTAGGAAAAGTGCATTAGATTTGGCAACCATGAGATCACCAGTAGCCTTGAAGAGAGAAGTTTCAGTTGAGTGACAAAGTTGGAAGCCAGGCTACAAAGCAGAAAAGGAGGAAATGGTCATCACTAATTGTTGGAAGTGAAGGGCATCACGGAAGACATCATGGAGGAGGTGACGTATGAACTGGGTTTCAAATGATGCAGGCTTTCAGCAGGCAGAAGATTGAAATTCTAGACACTTGGAACAAGTCGAGCAAAGAGAAAGTGCAGAACTGTACAGGGTGTGTTCAGAAGACAGTTTGATTGTAGCCTAGAGGAAGAATGAGATGAGGTTGGAAAGGTAGGTAGCAGAGAGCCTTGAATGACAAGCTGAGGAATTTGGACCTCTGTTTGGTGGGCAACAGGAATCACCAAAGTGTTTGGAGTCAAGGAGTAACATGATCAGATCAGTGCATGAGAGGTTATTAAGGCAGTGGTATACAGAAGAAGCGTCCCTGTGTGTGACAGAGCCAGATTCAAATGTCTTTGGGAGATGTTTTACAAGATAAGTAAAAATACAATACAACATAGATAGTGTTAATGTGGTTTTCTAAGTCAATATGTGGCCTGCAGGGATCCATTTCTATTTGAGTTAACACCACCGGATGGGTTGCGGTGGGAAGAAAGTGAAACATAATGTGAGGTGATCACTACAGTCCAGGTGGGTAATGAGGTCTTGTACTAGGGTGGGAACTGAGAGGGAAAAGATGGATTCAAAATTTAGCACAGTTAGAATCAATAGGACCTAATAATTGTTTAGACAAGAGAGGCAATCAAGATGGAAAGCCTAGGGTTTTTCCAAAGAAACCCAAGCCATCATCACTAGAGCTGGACATGGTCGCCTGGGACCTCTCCAGAGACTCCTTCTCCAGGAGCACCAAAACTGGGGAGGCGCATCCAGAATGCTAGCTCAGAGGCCTTTAACCTACTCTTCTGTCCTTCATGTGCCAGGGGTTCCAGCAGTGAGATGCTCCTCACATCCCTCATTGCTTTGGGCCTGACTAATGCGCGGCACCTCAGATCTGAGCCATCCACGAGTCTCTCTCCCAGCCCTTAATCTCTAGGAGATCCGACTGGACCCTTCTTGCTGTCAGCCACCTCCGTATCTCAAGAAGCACTTGTTTAATAGAGACCCTTAACTGACATTTCTGATAAAGAAAGAATATTTATTTTCAGCACTCTCCATCTTCTGAGGTGCAGTGGGGGTGGAAGGGGATTATGTATACATATGTATGTGGATGCAGATTTGTTGGCAGAAATTCCTCTTTCTTTAATGGGCAAGATATTCAGCTGTTCAAAATGCTTCCCCCTGCCACCCTGCCAAGTGTCAGGGATACCTCCTACGGTGGGCAGAAGAAGCCCAGGCTCAGCTCTTCAAAGAGAAAGCCTGATGGATTCCAGGACACGTGGCTGGCATCAACCTAGGTGGGCCCAGTCAGAGAATAATCAGCAAAGTCCTGGCAGCAAGGAACTGGAATTCAGAGCCAGGCTGGGTAGCCAACTACACCAGGACCCCACTGCTGGTAGGTGCAGAGAGAGGTCTTGTGAGATGTGGGGCAGCTAGGTGGCCCTGAAGTCAGGAGGACCCGAGTTCAAATCCAGCCTCAGACCAAACACTTGACACTTACTAGCTGTGTGACCCTGGGCAAGTCACTTAGCCCCAGTTGCCTAAAAAAAAAAATTGGGGATGTCAGAGCTGAGAGGGCCCTTAGAACCTGGAATGTCAGAGCTGGGAGGGCCCTTAGAACAGAGAATGTCAGAGCTAGGAGGGACCTTAGAACACAGGATGCCATATCTGGGAGGACCTTTAGAACACAGAATGTCAGAGCTGAGAGGATCCTAAACACCCTCAAATATCAAAGCTGGAAGGGCCCTCAAAGATTATCTAGTCCATCTTTCTCATTTTACAGAGAAGGAGGCTAAACCCCAGAGAAGGGAAATGACTTCTCCAAAGCCCCACAGAGAGCTAGAGGGAGACCTGGGAATCGGACTCAGGTCTTCTCACTCCCAGGCCGGTGCGCTTCTTGCTATAACGCTCCATTGCCCAAAGGAAGCTCATTTCTGTCATCATGTCTTGTCACCAAGGGAACCAGGAGTGCATAAATGACAGCCTATATATAATATAATAAATACAGAGCGACTGTTGACAATAATTTGCTCTGAGGAGAGTGCCAGCTTCCAGGCTAGTAGTTTTCTGTAGTACGGAGCGACCCAAGGGGAAGAAAGAAAGGAAGGAAGGAAGGAAGGAAGGGAGAGAGAGAGAGAGAGAGAGAGAGAGAGAGAGAGAGAGAGAGAGAGGGAAGGAAGCATTTATCATTTACTATGTGCCAGGCATTGTACTAAACACTCTATAAATATTATCTCATTTGATTCTCACAACAACCCTGAGGGATAGGTGCTATTATCCCTTATTTTAGTTATTATTCATTTGACAATTGAGGAAACTGAGGCAGCCAGAAGTGCAAGTGACTTGCCCAGGGTCACACAGCTAATAAGTGTCTGAGGTCAGATTTGAACTCAAGTCTTCCTGACTCCAGGCTTAGCCATTAATCAGCTTCTACACCTTGCTGCCTTAGAGGAGAGAGGGAGCTGTAGATGTGGAGTCAGAGTTGAGTTCAAATCCTGGTTCTGCAATACCTGTATGGCCTTGGACCAATCATTCTACCTTTCTAGGCCTCAGTTTCAGCACCAATAAGACAAGAGGGTTGTACTAGATGTCCTTTCAAGGGTCCTCCAGCTCTTAATCCCTGACCCTGTGTCTTGAGCACCAGCTGATATATGAACCCCTCAGGAGAAGCTTCATCCAGGTTGGGGAGGGGGAGAGCTGAGCAGCTCCTCTGTGTCAGGCAGAACAAGGCCAGGCCTTTTTTTCCAGCAGTATTTGAAACGTCCTGCCCTTGTTGCTCTCCATGTGGAAAAGGACTCTTCCGGGAGAGGGAGGGTTTTGGGAGGGCCTTGGCAGTAGCAGTCACCCCACTTACCAGCCCCTGGAATAGAAACCAGGAATGGTGCTTTTGTAAACTGTTGGGCTGCCAGGCAACAATAATAATGATAATAATAATAATTTGCATTCCTATAGATCTTAAAATTTTGCAAAAGTACCTTCTTTATAGCTCTGAGGCAGGTAGGGAAGGTGTTATTTTATAGATTAAGAAACTGAATCCCAAAGAGTTCAAATGGCTTGCCCAGGGGTGACCCTCTAGGTCCTCATGGGTGGCCCATTGACTGAATCCAAACTTCTAGAGGGCCATGTGTGGCCTTGAGGCCACAGGCTCCACATCTCTGGGCTTGCCCCAGTATCCAGTATCCTAGGGGTCTCTAATCCAGGTCCTCTCCCTCCAAGCCAAAGGAGTGGATGAAAAGGAAGCAGGGAAGAGCTCAGAAGCCGGCCAACTTTGCATGTTCTGCATGGGCTGCTCCCCTCCCATTTCCCTATTTGAATACCATCGCTTTCCCCTTCACGGCCAAATCAGGGCTCCTCCTTGGGAAGAGCCTGTATTGGGGAGGGGGGCGCAACTTTCATGCCACAAGAGCGTGAAAACCAAAGGCTGCTTGGCTGTCTTTTACTTTGAAATTTCCTGGGGATCCTCATTACCACAGGCAACATCAATTATTCACTCAGGGCTCCCTGACCTGTTTGGCTCCAGCTGAAATCTGAAGGCAAAATCTCCATTAGCAGCCTGCCCTGCTGGGAGCGTGCAAAGGAGAGTCTTATTGGCAGTGGGGGTGGGTGCGGGGAGGGGAGGGCTTTGTTGCCTGCCTCCCCCACCCCCTCCAGGTTCAGCTCCCTCCTCCAGCCCCAGCCCCTCAGACACTGGACGAGCCATAAGTCAACCCCGGGGCTGGGGCCGCTTTGACAGTTATCCTATAGCTCCCCTTCCACCTCCCAAGGACATCGAAACCCCTCCATACGTGGAAAGAGGAATCACAGAGGCAGAATCTTAAGGGATACAGTAATGCTCCATAAATGGCCATCCGTCCTCTGCCTGAAGATATGCAGGGAGCAGCGCCGCGTTCCCCCTCCATCCTGAGGCAGCCTGGGGCGTTTTGGGTCCGCTCTGGTTGTTCGGAAGTTTTTCCTGACCACGAGCCTAAATATGCCTCTCTAGCTTCCGCCCATTGTCCCTGTGTCCGCCCTGGGGACCAAAAGAACACAACTGACCCCTCTTTCACATGGCAGCCCTTTGAGTACTTGACCCTCCCCTCCATACTCCCACAGGCTAAGTGTCCCAGGCACCTTCAAGCCATCTGAATAGGTCATCCTCTGATCCGTGGTTCTTCCTAAAAGATGGCCCCAGAATGGCAGCCGACCATGAGGGGGAGGACGGGAGAGGTCATGGGATCATGGGATTCTGAGCCAGAAGGGACCCGGGCTAGTCTAACCCATTTTATAAATCAGGAGACAAAACTCCGAGAAAAGAGATTTGCCCAAGAACGCATGGGTAGAAAGCAGCAGAGCTGAGGTTTGAGGGAAGGGCCTCTGTCTCCAAATCCATCATTTGGATCAATGCAGTTCAAACTCCTGCCCAGTGGAACAATCTTCTCTCTGATGAGGGATCATCCTTACTTACTTTTTGGATGAATGAATGAATGAATGAATGAATGAATGAATGAACAAACGAACAAATGAAAAAGCATTTAAGTGCTTCCCATGTGCCAGTCACTGTGCTAAGCACTGACGATATAAATAGAGAAGAGAACCCTGCCCCTAAAGAAGCTTTGTTTTAAGTACCCTCCCAGCTCTGACCCTGTATTCTAAAGGCCCCTCCCACCTCTGACACCCTGTATTCTAAAGGCCCTCCCAGCTCTGACACGCTGTGTTCTCAGGTTTCTCCTAGCTCTAATATTCTGTGTTTTAAGGGCCCTCCCAATTCTGACATTCCATGTCCCAAATCCCTCCGCTCTGACCTTCTGGATTCTAACGCTGATTCCAACTCTGATATTCCGTTTAGTTTGTGATTCTTCTAGTGGCTTGTGACAGGTAGCACCCGAGACAGGCATCTGATTCTGGGTAAGGACCAGTCTTTAAGACCTTTGATTCTAAAAACAGCCAATAGCAGGCATTTGGAAAGAAGTGGCCCAGCCAGTGGGATGATCTGGGAATTGAGGCTCTAACTCTGGCCTCGCCTCTGAATGTCCACCCTCCTAGCCTCCCACACTGCCTCCTGCCTCTAAAGCTAATTAATGATTGCTGCTTCCTGCATATGCCTCTGGAATGAGGGGAGAGGGCAGAAGTGAAGTCTTTGAAAGCTGGGTGTTCACTAAGGTGCTTGCTTATCATTACTGTTTTCATCAGTGTTGCTATTTCAGCCTCCTCCAGTAAGTTCTTAGTGTCCTGGTTCACATTCCTCATAGAAAGAAGTAAGGTGGGCAGCCATTTATAGAGGAGGTAGCTTTGGTACACAAAGGAATCTTAGAGAGAAGTCACTAGCAGTGGGAGACAGGAAAGGCGTTCTGCAGAGCTGAATCTTAAGGGAAGCCAGGACATCTAGGAAGCAGAGCAGGCCAGGGAGAGCGTTGCAGACACAGGGTGCAGCCAGTGAAAAGGCCCGTTGTCAGGAGCAGGGCCATAGTCAAGGCACCGGCAAGAAGCCAGTGAATGGCAGAGTCTGTGAAGGGGAGCAAGGTATCAGAAGACCAGGGAGACAGGCCGCAAGCCGAGTCATGAAGGGCTTTAGAAGTCAAACGGGGGACTCTATATTTGATCTGGGAGTTAATCGGGAGTCCCTGGAGTTTATTAAGTGGGGGGCAGGTGATGACTTAGTGAGAGCCCAGGACAGACTAGGTCTGGATATTTAGATCTGGAAGTCACCTATATAGAAATGGCAGTTGGGCCCATGGGAGCTGATGAGATCACCAAGTGGGAGAACATAGAGGAAAAAGAAAAAAGGGATGAGGACAGAGCTCTGGGGGACACCCCCAGTTAGTGGACGTGATCCGGATGCAGGAGGGGCAGAGGAGGCGGAGGAGGAGCAGTTAGATAGGTAGGAGGAGAACCAGAAGGGAGCAGAGAGTAGTGTCACAGTCTATGGAGAAGTCAAAAGGACGAGGATTGAGAAAAGGCAATTTGATCTGGTAATTAAGAGCTCATTGGGTAAGCTTGGGAGGGAGCAGTTTCAGCTGACTGAAGGTAGATTACACAGGGCTGAGAAGCTTTCTGTTGTTCCGTCGTGTCTGACTCTTGATGATCCCATCTGGGGTTTTCTCGGCAGAGATATTGGAGTGGTTGGCCATCTCCTTCTCCAGTTCATTTTACAGATGAGAAAACTGAGGCAAACAGGGTGAAGTGATTTGCCCAGAGTCACACAGTTAATAAGCATCTGATTTGATTTGAACTCACAAAGATGAGTCTTCCCGACGGCAGACATGGCGCTCTGTGCACCGTGGTGCCACCTAGATGCCTCTGCAGAAACCAGTGGACACCCTTAGCGTAGACAACATTCTCAGGAGTTTGGTGAAGAAAGGAAGGTGAGATAAAGAACAATACCTGGTGATGATGGTCAAACCAAGTTAGGGTTTTTACAGGATGAGAGAAGACATGAGTGTGCTTGTAGGTAGACAAAGAGTTTGAAGATGAGCTAAAGCTCAAACTAAAGCGTGGGAATGATTGAGGGCTGAGGGGGCAAACGTGGAGAAGACAGAAGAGAAGGGGGATCGGGGGTGCACGTGGAGGGGTTTGCCTTATAGAGAAGGACTGAAAGAGAAGATGGTGGAGGAAGATGCCGGAATGACATGAGATGAGGAGGAGGGGAGAAGAGGGAGCGCTCTCTCTCTCAGCAGAAAAGCCTCTTTTTTTTAGTGAAGTAGGAGGTGAGCTCTTCAGCAGAGGGTGGAGGGAGGGGATGCCATGGGAGCTCGAGGAGGAGAGAGGAAAAAGTTTGCAAGAGCTTCTGTGATGAGTGGGATAGGGAGCAATTAGGGAGATGTAAAAGGACTTACTTGTCTGTGCAGTCCCAGTTGAGATTAGGTAACAGAAATTTGAAGTGGACCTAGTCAACATGGTTTTATGATTTGTTCAGCTCTATTTAGCAGCATATAAAGAGGAATAGAGAGGCAGCAGCTAGGTGGTGCAGTGGATAGAGCGCCAGGCCTGGAGTCAGGAGGACCTGAGTTCAAATGTGACCTCAGACACTCACTAGCTGTGTGACTCTGGACAAGTCACGTAACCCTGTTTGCCTCAGTTTCCCCATCTATAAAAGGAGCTGGAGAAGGAAATGGCAAACCACTCCAATATCCAAGAATATCCCAAATGGGATCACGAAGAGTTGGACACAACTGAAATAACTGAGCAATGACAAAATGGGGTTAATAATAGTACCTACCTCCCAGGGCTGTTGTGAGAATCAAGTTAATATTTGTAAAGCACCTGGTACGCAGTAGGTGCTTAATAAATGCTTATTCCCTTTCCTTCCCTTTTATAGGCACCATAAACCCTGGATTAAATTGTGTGTTCCTTGAAGACTGTGCCATTTTTCATTTTTGTCACCCCAGATCCAACATGTGGCTTTGCCCAATCAGTATTTATTGAGTTGTATACTCTAATAACCCTAACAATAATAACCTAAGAACAGGTTCTGTACCTAATAACTCACATTTATATGGGCTATGCTATTTCTGAGGCATTTTGAATATGTTATTTCATTAGGTCCTGACGACAACCCTGTGAAGGAGATTCTAGGAGTATTATTATTGCCATTTTAGAGATGAGGAAACTGAGGCCAAGAGAAATGAAGTGACTTGAAAAGGCGGTGTAGGGCAGTGGAAAGGACACTAAATCTGGAGTCAGAGGACGTGATCAGTTAATCCTATGACTAGCATAAGGCAATGTCCTCAGTAAATATTGAAACCTGGCCTCGAACCCAGGTCTTCTGACTCTTGAGCCTAAGGCCCTTTCCACTACCCCACACCATCTAACTGTAAATTAATAATGATTGGATTTATGCACTTTCCCCTGGGAAACAGCCTTGGCTAAATAGACTCTCCAAAAGTGAATCACTGATTTTGAACAAGTAGATGCCTGATGGCAGCTGGGAGATTGTTTGCTCTGGGTCCTGGATAAAGAGAGGACTTGATCTCTGTAGTCCTGGTGAATTTAGCAGAGCCTGCAGGTGAGTTAGAGGCCTACCATCCCCGTGCTTCTGGTTTCTGCACTTCTGTCTTTGGGCCCCTTCAGATCCCAGACCCCCAATCCTCGTGGGGGCTCCTTGGATGCAAGCAACACCTACCCAGGCAAGGTCATTTCGTGAACCTGGAGTCAGAAATCTCCACCATTTCTTAGCTTTATGACCTCAGACAGGTCCACTTCCTTTCTCTGACTCAGTTTCCTCATCTGTAAAATGGGGATAATATTCCTTGTACTCTGACTCACAGGGTCGTTGTAAGAATCAGTTGAAAGGGGGCAGCTAGGTGGCGCAGTGGATAGAGCTCCAGCCTTGGAGTCAGGAGGACTTGAGTTCAAATGAAGCCTCAGATACATGACACTAGCTGTGTGACCTTGGGCAAGTCACTTAACCCTGATTGCCTCACCCCCCCCCAAAAAAAAGGCAAAACGAATCAGTTGAAAACAGATGTAAAGCATTTGGTTAACTTGAAAGCCAATAGCTATGATTATCCTCTGATTATCTGTATGAGCTTAGACAAGTCACTTCTCCTCTCTGATACCTCACTTTCCCAATCTGTAGAATGGGTAGGATTATGTTTGTACTCCATACCACTTATGGTTGAGTCATAAGATTATAATATTGAGAACAGGAAGTGACCATTGGCTCACTGGAAACAAAACAGCATGGTATGGTGAGAAGAGCACTGGGGCTGCAGTCAGAGCACCTACCTCGGATCGGTCTGCTTGTGTGAAGGTGGATTCCGTTTCCTCATCTTTAAAATGAGGAGATTGGAAGTCCCTTCGGGGGAAACTGAGGCTCACAGGTTCAATGACTTGACTAAGGTATCCCCTGTAAAAGGACGCAGGTAGGCGATGGCGATGGTAATGGCAGCTGCTTCCGTCTTTACAGCGGCGTCAGCAGGACCTGGGGCTGGGCGTCTCTGGGGAGCAGCATCCTGGCAGAGTTTGGCTCCCTGCACCTGGAGTTCTTGCACCTCACCAAGATCTCCGGCAACCCGATCTTCGCTAGAAAGGCAAGTGTCAGAAGAACGCCTTCCCCTTTGGGTAGCGGCGGGGCATGGGTCACACCCTTTCAAATGGGCTGTAAGGAAACGTCTGCCTCTCGGGGCGGGGGGAGGCGCCAACCTCCTAGACACACACGAAACACATGCTCCTTTGGGTGACAGCTGGTGCTGGGGAGGGTGGGCTCAGGGAGCCCCCGGGTGCTGGGAGAGGCTCGGGGAGAGCCAAAGAACTTTGCTAAGAGGAAAGTCTGCACCAGGCTGGGTTAGCTCGGTGGCAGGCGTCCATATGCGCAATCCGAGCAAGATGCCACAGCGTCGGCTCCGCTTGGCAGGGACTGGCCCCATGGTGCAAACATTGCGTCTTCTAGGCTGGCGGCTCTGGAGGTGCACCTTTGCGGTCTGTGCTGTTTGCAGAGCCGCAGACGCCGCAGCCTCCACGCCGGCGCTAGTGTTGGGTTAGTGCTAGCGAAGAGACTATTATGTAGCAGTGTGCACCCCGGCTCAGGCTGCTCGGCAGCTGCTGGGTTATTTAGCGATCCGAAAGTGGAAGGAGCTGCCTCGGGAGGTAGTGAGTTCCACATCAGAGCCATTTTCTTCAGCTCAACAAGCACTCATGAAATACCTACTGTGTACCGAGAACTAGCACTGGGTACTGGGGATACAAGGACAAATAGCCCCTGACCTCAAGGAGCTTACAGTCTAGCAGGGAGAAATACCATGTAGACAAGCAAATTCTCTCTCTGCCTCCCTCTCTCTCTCTCTCTTCTCTCTCTCTCTCTCTCTCTCTCTCTCTCTCTCTCTCTCTCTCTCTCTCTCTCTCTCTCTCTCTCTCTCTCTCTCTCTCTCTCTCTCTCTTTCTCCTTCTTCTCTCTCTCTTTCTCCCTCCCTCTCTCTTTCTCTCTCTCTCTCCTTTCTCTCTTCTTCTCTCTCCCTCTTTCTTTCTCCCTTCCTCTCTTCCTCTCTCTTCCTCCTCCCTCTTTCTCTCTCTCTCCTTCTTTCTCTCTTCCTCTCCCTCTTTCTTTCTCCCTTCCTCTCTTCCTCTCTCTCTTTCTCTCTCTTCCTCTCTCCTCTCTCTTTCTCTCTCCTCCTTTCTCTCCTCCTCTCTCTTCCTCTTTCTTTCTCCCTTCCTCTCTCCTCTCTCTCTCTCTTCCTCCTCCCTCTTTCTCTCTCTCTCCTTTCTCTCTTCCTCTCCCTCTTTCTTTCTCCCTTCCTCTCTTCCTCTGTCTCTCTTTCTCCCTCCCTCTCTTTCTCTCTCTCTCTTCCTCTCTCTCTCTCTCTCCTTTCTCTCTTCTTCTCTCTCCCTCTTTCTTTCTCCCTTCCTCTCTTCCTCTCTCTCTCTTTCTCCCTCCCTCCCTCTCTCTTTCTCTCTCCCTCCCTCTTTCTCTCTCCCTCTCTCTCTTTTCTCTTTTCCTCTCTCTCTCTCTCTTCCTCTCTCTCTCCCTCTGCCTTCCTCTCTGTCTCTTTTTCTTTCTCCTTCTCTCTCCCTCCCTCTCTCTCGTTATCCTTTGGGTGGGGATAGGGAGAGGCTCTAGCAGCTGGAGGAGCAGGGAAGGGGGAGGATTCAGAAGCATCTGAGAGTTTCAGTGTCTTCCTTGTCACACAATGCCCTCTTAGAAGCCTCTTCTAGAATATGGAAGCACCCCGAGGAAGGGACAGCACCCATATGCTTAAGACAAGGGTAGAGAACCTGCAGCTTCAAGGACCCATGTGGCCTTCTAGGTCCTCAAGTGTGGCCCTTTGACTGAGTCTGCGTTTGGATCCCTACCCCTGGCTTAGGATGATGGTCAGAGAATCTTTGAGTTGGAAGTGATCTGGAGAATCACTGACCAAAATTCCCTTCCTGAGGAATCTGATTCCTTCCAGAGTGTCCTTGACAAGCGGTCCCCTCCACCTTCAGCTTCAACACCTCAAGCCGATGTTATTGAATCTCAGAGCTGAAAGGGACTTCCGAGGACATGTGGTCCATCCTGCAAGAGGTCAGGACATCCCTAAAACGGGTGGTGGACTAGCCTCTGCAGGAAGGCCTCCAGGCATGGAGGACCCACTGTTCTGAGGCGGCCCATCCTACTGTTGTGTATAGGTCTTAGGAAAGTTTCCTTACACCCCTCAGTGTAGCCTCTGCATCTTCTGCCTGCTCGTCTTAAGTCTGTCTCTGAGGGCAAGCAAAAGAAATCTATTCCCTCTTCCCTATAATAACCTCAGAGTCATTATACGGCATCATGTCCCCCCCAAGCCATGACCTTCCCAAGGCTAGAACAGCTCCTTCTCTGGCATGGTGGTGGAGTCCTCTGCCCTCTGAGTTGCTCTGGGCTGCATGGGTATACCATGTCATTGCCTTTTTTCAAATGGAATACCCAGAACTGAGTACTCCACATGTGATCTGCTGAGGGCAGAAAGCCACGGGACCATCCTGTCCCTCATTCAAGATCATCCACTTTTGCTAATACAGCCGAAGAACATATTCACGTCTCTGGCTGTGGTATCCTACTGTTGACTCATACCCAAATTAAGTCTATTCAATCTCCCAGGCTCTTTTCACAGGACCTGTGGTTCTTTCCCCAAAATAAATAGTGCTAGCATTTACATAATGCTTTGAAGTTTGCAAGGCATTTTACACACAGTGTCTCCTTTTACCCTCACAACAAGCCTGAGAGGTAGGTGCTGTTGTTATCCTCATTTTACAAATGAGGAAACTGAGGCAAACAGAAGTTGCCTCAGAATTTGCCCGAGGTGTCTGAGACCAGTTTCAAACTCCTGGGTCCTGGGTCCTGTGCTCTGGTTCCACTGCATCATCTGCACTGATTTCTTAAACTAAAACTGTAGGCTTTTCCACTTATCGCTGTTGTGTTTCTTTTTAAATTTCATTTGGGCCCATCATTCTAATCTGCTGAAATCATGGATCCTGAATCTATTTTATCTCAAGATGAAGATAAATGGTCACCATCCTTTCTGGAATAACCCTTAAGATTTTTGAAGCCATCTGGCCGCCCTACAGATTTCTCCATGCTAATAACTCTTTCCCTACACACACACACACACACAACACACACACACACACACACAACACACACACACACACACAG
The DNA here is from genome assembly GCF_003287225.1 of Phascolarctos cinereus. Taxonomy (NCBI): domain Eukaryota; kingdom Metazoa; phylum Chordata; class Mammalia; order Diprotodontia; family Phascolarctidae; genus Phascolarctos; species Phascolarctos cinereus. Next base: position 374,223,905 of record NW_027556098.1, on the reverse strand, counting down.
CTCTTTGCTTTTCTCACTAGACTCTTATTTTCCAAGCCTTTCATCCTCTGCATTATCATCCTTTTAACCTTCTCCATCTCCCCCCCCCCATTTCTGGCATTACCTAGGGTATATCCTTTATTCAGGATCTGACTAGTTCCAAGAATAATGGAAAGAGGCCTTCCCTCCAGCCCTGGGGTAACCTGAGAGAAGGAAGACGACACGAGCGATGCCATGCTCATGCAGCTGATTTGGGCTGTGAAATGCGAAGATTTCTTTCCAGTTAATTTTTCTGGACCATTTACATTCTGGGCCTATTTTCGTCCCCCCAGTCATGCCTCCTGCTGAGGTGATTATTGGCAGGCCACAAATTGGCCCAAATTCTAGATGGGGCCCATGCCTATGGTGGGATCTAATTTAACCTGCTCAGCTGCTCGCCGCCAGGACAGCTGGAAATAGCTTGAGGTACAAGCGCATCCTTGCCCTGCTTTAATGGGCTGTGTTAATGGGAATGGAAATGAAACCTGACTTGGCAGATTACAGAACCCATGCTCTGGAAAAAAGGGTCTGACAGCTCAAACGCTGGCCCTCCCTTGCTCAATTTGTAGATAAATCTATTAACAGGAACATCTCCGGGGGAGGGGCCTGTCTTTCTTCTGAGTGGCTCCATAGTATGTAGGATTTAAAATATCACTATATGCTAGCCATCAATATGGAGGTCCCAGTCACTCTCCACCCAAGAGGGTGATAAGGGCATTTAGAGTTAGGGTTTGAAACTTAGAGAACTGAGTTCTTAGCCCCAGCTTGGCCACTGATTCGCCGAGGGTGACCTTGGACAAGATGCTTCTCTTGAACCTCGGTTTCCCCAACCCACAAGATCTTGGGCAACCTCAGGCTCATCAAACTAGACCCAAGAAGGACCTCAGAGGCTACCTAGTTCAACCCTCTCATTTTACAGATAAGGAACTGAGGCTTGAGAGTTGAAGCAGGAACCATCATTTCTAGAATGAGGAAGATGATGATCCAATCATCTCTAGGAGATTATATTCAGTTCTGGCTGCCACATTTTAGAAAGAATGTGGACAAACTGGAGAGCATGCAGAGAAGGGTAACCAGGAACGTTAGGGAAGTAGAGACCAGGCCATGGACAGGTAGATTGTAGGATACTGGGCTGCTTAGCCTGGAGGAGAGAAGAACCGGAGGAAACAATTACTGCCTTCAAGTATTTCAAGGGCCATCACATGGAAAAGGGATTAGCCGTGGCTAATTCTACCTGGCCCCAGAGGACCAGACGAGAGTGTACACTTAATGCTTGTTCAGTTGAATTGTTGAACAGATGGGTGGAAGTGATGTTGTGGTCTATGAAATAAGAGGGCTTGAAAGATGGTCTCTTAAGGATCATGCCCGCTGTAGCATTCTGTGCTCATTAAGGTCCCTCCCAGCCTTTAGGTTCTATTCTACAGTTTCTCCCAGCTCTTATATTCTGGAGGACCTTCTGGCTCTGGCATTGTATTCTTTTTTTTTTAAATTCACTTTTATAAAATTTCAAGTTCCAAATTTTTCACCCTCCCTACTCCCCAAGAGGGCATGCAATGTGATGTAGGTTATATATATGTACAATCATATTAAACATATTTCCACATTAGTTATGTTGCGAATGAAGAATCAGAACAAAAAGGGGAAAACCGCAAGAAAGACAAAAACAAACATACAAAAAAAGAAGATAGTGTGCTTCAATCTGCATTCAGACTCCATACTTCTTTTTCTGTATGTGGATAGCATTTTCTATCATGAGTCCTTTGGACATGTCTTAGATACTTAAATCATTGCACTGTACTGAGAAGAACTAAGTCCATTCAAGTTGGTCATCCTACAACATTACTGTTGCTGTGTACAATGTTCTCCTGGTTTTGCTCATTTCACTCAGCATCAGTTCATGTAAGTTTTTCCAGGTTTTTCTGAAGTTTGCCTGCTCATCATTTCTTATAGCACAATAGTGTTCTATTACATTCATATACCACAACTTGTTCAGCCATTCCCCAACTGATGGGCGTCCTCTCAATTTCCAATTCTCTGGTGTTGTGTTCTAGGGTCCTTCCAACTTGGCCATGCCATGCTTTATGTTCCTTCCAGTGTCTGGCGTTTCATGTTCTAAGGATCCTTCCCAGCTGAGAATTCTGTCTTCTGGAGCCCCTTCCAGTTCTGACATTCTATATTCCAAAGCCCCTCTGAGTTCTACCATTCTATGCCCTGTGTCTGTTCTTGTTCAGTTGCGTCTGACTCTCGTGACCCCATTTGGTATTTTCTTGGCAAAGATACTGCAGTGGTTTTCCATTTCCTTCTCTAGCTCATTTTACAGATGAGGAAACTGAGGCAAACAGGGTGAAGTGACTTGCCCAGAGTCACACAGCTATTAAGTGTCTGAGGCCAGATTTGAGCTCAGGGAGATGAGTCTTCCCGACTTCAGGCCTGGTACTCTATGCACAGCTAACAATGGCCAGCGTGGGACTCTAGCCCTGTGCAATTTGGGGGAAGTAATTTCCTTTCTCCAAGCAGGCCTCTATTTGGCTTCAACCAATTTCTTTCCAAGGTCCTTAGCTTTGTGTAACACTGTAAGCATATTTATACTTGAGCTGCCTGCAGCCCTAGGAAAATCCTAGGAAAAAAATCCCTGCCTACAAGAGATGCATTACACACACACGCGCACATCTAGACACACACACACACACACACACACACTCACTCACATATGTATGCATACATCATATACACATACATATATACAATATGTATATACATATATAATAACTAGCATTTTAAGGTAGTAGTACTTAAAGGTTTGCAAAGAATTTTATAACTATTATCTCATTTTATCCTCACAACAACTCTGGGAGGTAGGTGTTATTATTATATTCCCATTTTTACAGTTTAGGAAACTGAGGCAAACAGAGGTTAAATTACTTGCCCTGAGTCACACAGTTAGTAATGATCTAAGGCTAGATTTGAACTTAAATCTTCCTTTGGGATTTCTTTTCTTTTTTTGGCCAGGCAATGGGGTTAAGTGACTTGCCCAAGGTTACACAGCTAGTAAGTGTTAAGTGTCTGAGGCTGGATTTGAACTCAGGTCCTCCTGACTCCCGGACCAGTGCTCTGTCCATGGCACCACCTAGCTGCCCCTTCGCATCTTCCTTTGGGAGGAGCAGCTAGGTAGTACAGTGGATAGAGGGCCAGCCCTGGAATCAGAAGGACCTGAGTTCAAATGTGGCCTCAGACGCTTACTAGCTGTGTGACCCTGGATGAGTCACTCAACCTTGGAAATGGCAAAGCTCTCCAGTATCTTTGCTGAGAAAACCCCAGATGGGGTCGTGAAGAGTCTGACATGACAGAACAGCAGCAGCTCCCTTTGGGTAAAGGGGCTGGTATCACAGGCAGGGAGCTAGGGGCAGGGCAGAGAATGGTCAGGCCCCTTGCCCTTTGTATCCGCAATGGAAGCACAGTGCCTGGCACATGGTGAACGCTGAACAGATACTTGTCGGCCGACTGACTGACCAAGCAGGCAGCTTCGAGGGAAAAGGCGAGGCCAGCCGCTGCCCCAGACAGAAAGCACCGGCCGTGGCGTGCCACTGGCTGCCTAGAGCAGGCCTCTTATTCCTGAGTGCCTGGGAGATGGCAGATTTGTCTGCATTTAAATGGGCACTCTGCTTGTGCCTGTGGATAGGGCAAAACCATTCTGCTCCTTCATGGAAATGAGGAATCCCCCCTTGTCTTCTCTCTGTACAGGTAAAGAACATTCGCAGGGTCCTCAACAGGACCGAGAAGCCCAAAGGCCTCTACCCCAACTTCCTCAGCCCCGTCAGCGGCAGCTGGGTCCAACGTACGTAGTGCAATCCTCCGGGATGTGTGTGCTCACTGAAGAAGGCCGGTGTGTTCGGGGGGCACTTCTGTCGTTCTCTTGTTGATGCTACTAATCGTTAACAAGAGTACTTAACTAGTTATGACTAATAATAGCTCTAAAGGCAGCAGGGCATAGGAGATAGAGAGCTAGCCTTGGAGACAGAATACTGGCTGTATGGCCCTGGGCAAGTCACTTAACCTCTTAGGAGCCCAGGTATCTCTCTAAGAAGATAAATTTTAGCAAAAATGCTGACCCAAATTGGCAGAGCGAATGTCCTCACTGGGAGGTCCCTTCACCTGCAAAACCACGGGTCCAGTGCAAATAATTATTGCTAGCTAGCATTTATAGAGCACTTAAAGACTGGCAAAGCACTGTTTCTATAAATGTCAGCTCGTTTTATTTTCCCAACAACCCTGAGAGGTTGTGGAGTGGAGAGTTATTTGTATCTGTCAATCTACAGATATACAATTAAGCTATCGTTATTATTTTTACATATGAGAAAACTGAGGTAGACAGAGGTTAAGTGATTTGCCCAGGCTCACGCACTTTAAAGGTTGCAAGGTGTTTTACCTATGTTAACTCATTTGATCCTCACAACAACCTGATGGGGTAAGTGCAATTCTTCTCATTTTTACAGATGAGGAAACTGAGGCAAATAGCAATTACATGACTTGCCCAGAGTCACACAGCTGGTCTCTGAGACTGGATTTGAATTCAGGTCTTCCTGACCTAGGCTCAGTGCTCTATCCACTGTGCCATCAAGCTGCTTCTAGTAACAATTATAGCAAGGATAGGGACTGGACCTATCTGGTATAGGGAACTCCCAGGTGAGGAAACTTCCTCTACCAATGCAGGTTAGCACCTTCTGTGCCGCTTTCTGTTTTAGAGAGTTGCCTGAAGCACTGAGAGGTTAAGATAGTTACTCAGGCTTACGTGGCCTATTATGTGTTAGAGGCAGAACTTGAACCCAGGTCTTCCTGACTCTAAGGCTAGCTCTCTATCCACTATAACAAGCTGCTTCTAACAACAACAACAACAACAACAATAATAATAGTTCATATTTCTATAGTGCTTAATGGTTATGGAACATTTGTGTTTTGTTATCACATTTGAGCATAGCCCTGTGAGGGTACTGTCCTAGGCACAAGGGGCTACTTTAGAACGTAGACTACTTCCACCTCACTTCCTAGCCTGTGCTTTCTCTACTCTGTTAGGCTGCTTTCTATGCCACAAGCTTCATTAATGCCTCCCAGGGGCTAAGCAAATATGCTTTGCTCCTGCTACATTCGTGACCCATCACCTCTGCAATCACATCTCCTGCCTCCATCCATTGTGGCAATAGCCCTCACAAGTAGGAGCTGATTGATTCAAGCATCGCTCATTATCCCCCCACTTCTTACAGTCTCTTACTGAGGCCACAGCCCCCTACAGGCCTGGGAAAGCTCCTGCCTTGGTTTACAAAAAGGGGCTCCTTCACCCTTCCTTATCTTCCCCACCACAGGTCTGAGTGTCCTCTGAGTGTGCCAAGAACCTCCCCGACTCTGGCACCTAGAGCTCTTGCCAAGGCTCCTTACAGGATGGGCCGCAGACATCAGACTCTATAACAAGGACGCTGACGGAGTCTATAAAGTCCACTTTCACTTGCCGGGGTTATGGCCTGAGGGCCACTTGGGGAGCTTTAAGCGGTTGGAACAAGAACAGATAGTGTTTGGCTGGCCCTGTCACTCCCAAGTCCCTCTGAGGGGGGATCAGCTCAGGCCAGGGAAGAATGCTTTTTTCTGGCTCTGCGCGTCTGGTACATTACTGCCCTGAAACAGACGTTCAGTGACAACAAGAGTGTGACGGGGGACCCAGGGTGCAGAGAGAACCCGAAGGCCCTGGACAAAGGCGAGGGCCTGGATCAGGCCATGGAGGGGAAGGAATAAGCCCAGGATTTGGAGCCTGAAGATCTGGGTTCAAATCCAGGTTCTGATAACTTCTTAGCCATGTGACCTTAAGCATATTATATAGCCTCTCCAGGCCCGTTTCCTCATGTGTAAAATGAGAGGTGCAGTGGAAAGAACTCTGGATTTGGAGTCCGAGGACCTGTGTACAGATCCAGTCTCTGTTACTTTACTCCCCCATTGACTCAGCCAAGACTCTGCTTTGGGCCTGTTTTCTCATCTATAAAATGAGGGCATTGGAGTAGAATGATCTCTAAGGTCCCTTGCGGTTCTAGCTCTTTGAGTTATGATCCTATGTGGGCGTTCTTAACTTAGGGTCCATGGATCCATAGGTAGATGTCAGGGGATCCGTAAACTTAGATGGGAAAAAAAATGGATATTTTTATTTTCACTAACCTCTAGCTGAAATTTAGAATTTTCTTTAACTGTCAAAGGGGCAACAGATATTCTGAGAAAGGGTCCACAGTCTCCACCAGCCTGCCCAAGGGGTTCTAGACACAGAAAGGAAAAGAAGGCCTAGATTAGGTGATCCCTTAGAGGCGCCTTAAAGCCCCAAATCCTGGGCTCCCAGAAGGCAAGGCAAGCTGTGTCATTGCTGGCTTCAGCCATATGTCCCTTCTGATTTCTCTCTGTACTTTATACGGAGAAGTCTGGACATTCTCCTGGACTCCCAATCCTAGACGAAAGGACACAAGAGACATTCCAATTTAGCTATAACCTAACCTAACCAGGAACCCCCAGCAGAGGGGACAGCCAGGTGAAGTGGAGAGAGCACAGAACTTGGAGTCAGGAAGACTGAGTTCAAATCTTGCCTCAGACACTCTTGGGGCCAATCATATAAAAATCTCTTGATGCCTCAGTTTCCTCATCTGTAAAGATAGGGATAATAGCACCTATCTCACTGTTATTGTGAGGATCAAATGAGTTAACATGCGAAGTACTTTGCAAACCTTAAAGTGCTATATAAGTGCTACTTATTATCATCATCACCATCTCTGACAAGTGGCTGTTAAGACTCTATGTGACAGGGAACTTACTACCTTTTTCAGTCTGCTCAGCAATACTGGTCCTCCCACCAAGGGAGAGTTAATAAAGAATGGGAGACTCTCCAAAATGGGTAAATAATGAGAACCACAAAGGCCAGATATTTTCAGGACAGCCTTGCAAATAGGCTGAAATACCCACGGAAAGTCAGAATTTCTGCCAGAGAAGGATCATCTTTAGACATATGTATATATAGGGTGTGCTTGGCACCTTGGGGGCACAAAGAAATATAAGGCTCAGATTTCTTCCCCAGCTCCCTGTTGACTGTCTGGTTGGTGAAATAAGACATTCAGACCTAATAATTAAAAACAGAAGACAGGATGTGCTAAGTGCCCAATGAGCAGGACACGTGGTAAGTTCTAGGGCTGCTCAGAGGAGGCATCAGCGTGGGCTGGGGAAGTCTAGAAATAATTCCTGGAGGAGATGGGCCTTAGACAGGGGTGGGGAGCCTGCGGCCTCGCGGCCACATGTGACCTCTCTAGGTCCTCGGGCGCAACCTTTTGACTGAGTCCAAGTTTTACAGACCAAATCCTTTTATTAAGGGGATTTGGTCTGTGAAGTTTGGATTCAGTCAAAGGGCCATATTTGAGGACCTAGAGGGCCACGTGTGGCTTCAAGGCTATAGGTTCCCCACCCTTTGACTAGACTCTGAAAAAAATGGGCTTTCCATTGGAGGAGAAAATGGAATTGAGGGGGTGGTTTAGTAATGTCTCCTTTATGTGTTTGATTTGCACAGTTTTTTCATATTGCTTTTGTCAAAACTGGTTGTGAGACCGATGGCAGGTCATTAAATCCCTGAGAGCAGCCAGGCAGCCTCTAAAGTAGAGCTTCTTAACCTGAGCTCCATCAACTTAAAAAAGATTTTTTTTTAACTCAGTATAACCGGTTCCCTTTGTAATCCTCTGTGTTCTATTTTATGCATTTGAAGACTCCAGTTTTGAGAGGGGATCCATAGATTTTATTGGGCTGCCAAAAGGAGGGGCCCAGGACATCAGGAAGGTTAAGGATCCCTGGCTCTGAGATTATAACTGATCTGGAGATGACGGGATGGGACTTTTTGGAAGCTGTCTGCTCCAACTCCCCATTTTGCAGATTAGGAACTGAAGACCCAGGAAGTGAAGTGACTTGTCCAAGGTAATGCAGGGAATAAGTGTCAAAGGTAAGGTCCTGTAACTCCAAAGTCAAAGGGCTTTTTCCATGATGCCAGGCAGAATCTGCAGCGTTAAAGGAGAGTTTCCTCATTATTCCACCAGCCAATGAAATAAGCTGGGATTTGCTTCCCCCGCCAAAGAATTATTATCATTATTATTATTGTTGTTGTTGTTGTTGTTATTATGATTTTGCAGCACATCCCCAAAATCTTAGTGCAGTCTTGGGCTTTAATGAGTTTAAAAGTGCTCTAAGTTTTTGAGACAGTCTGGAGAGAGAGATGTAGAGATCTGGGAGTAGCTGACACTGATGTGAGAACTGATGAGAAAGAGAGTCCAGTGTTGAGAGAGAAGAAGGCTCAGGACAGAGCCCTGACAACCACCGTGGTGAGGGCAGGGGAGATGGGTAATGGTGATCCAGCAGGGGAGCCTGGGAAGAAGCAATAGGTGGAGAAGTGGGAGGAAGCAGCCTCACAGCAGCCGAGGAAGGAGAGAGAGAGAGAGAAAGAGACAGAAAGAGAGAAGGAGGGAGAGAGAGACAGAAAGAGAGAGAGATACAGAGAGGGAAAGACAGAGAGAGGGAGGGAGAGAGAGACAGAAAGAGAGAGATGCAGAGAGGGAGAGACAGAGACACAGAGAGAGAAAGACAGAGAGAGAGAGACAAAGAGAAACAGACAGAAAGAGGGAGGAGAGAGAGAGAGACAGAGACAGAAAGAGAGAAGGAGGGAGAGAGAGACAGAAAGAGAGAGAGAGAGAGAGAGAGGAGGGAGAGAGAGACAGAAAGAGAGAGAGATGCAGAGAGGGAGAGACAGAGACAGAGAGAGAGAAAGACAGAGAGAGGAGAGAGACAAAGAGAAACAGACAGAAAGAGGGAGGAGAGAGACAGAGAGAGGGAGGGAGAGAGAGACAGAAAGAGAGAGAGATGCAGAGAGGGAGAGACAGAGAGAGAGACAGAGAGAGGAGACAGAAAGAGAGAGAGATACAGAGAGGGAGAGAGAGAGAAAGAGGAGGGAGGGAGAGAGAGACAGAAGAGAGAGAGATGCAGAGAGGGAGAGACAGAGAGAGAGACAGAGAGAGGAAGGGAGAGAGAGACAGAAAGAGAGAGATACAGAGAGGGAGAGACAGAGAGAGAGACAGACAGAAGAAGGATGTGGTCAGTAGTAGCAAAAGCTGTAGGGAGGTCAGGGTGGATAAGGCCTGAGAAATAGCCATTGGGTAGAGTGGTTGAGGTCTAGTTTGGGGGGGGGGGGTCAGAAGGCAGATTGCAACAGATTAAGAAAAGAATGAGTGATGAGAAAGTGGAAGCAACAGACAGATGATAGTAACAGCTAGCGTTTTATATAGTATCTACTCTGTGCCAGGCACTGTGCTAAGTGCTTTACAAACAGTATCTCATTCAGTCTACACTGGGAGGTAGATACTGCTATTATCCTCATTTTACAGTTGAGGAAAGTAAGGCAAAGAGCAGTCAAATGACTTGCCCAGGGTCACACAGCTAGTAAGTGTCTGAGACAAGATTTGAGCATGGCTCTTCCTGACCCTGGGCTCAGTGCTCTGCGCACTTTGCCACCCAGCTGCCTCTTAGCAGCCTCCTGAGCAGATGATTCTGTTTAGTGATTGGGCTGTGACTGGGAGATGAGTAGGATGAGAACTCAGGAGGACCATGGGGTTCACGAAGGCCTTTTAGGATGGGGGCAGGGAGCAGCCAAGGAGCCAATGGGTGGAGCCTGAAGATGGGAGGGGAAGATGAAGGGGGCCAGATGCTGCCAGAGCTGAGTGGGGGTGTGCAGGAGGGCAGGTACAGGAGCTGACCACGCTCGGAGTCAGAAGTAAAGGATGGCTATGTGACCGGTAACAAAGAGGCTCTGAACTATGGGGACGGGCAGGGGGAAGGGGGAGCCAAGAGAGGCCGGCCTTTCATTGCTCATTTTACAAAAGGAGGAGCTGGAGATCCCAAGTGTTTGAATGACTCTTCCTGGGTTTCATTCCAGCTCTTCTGCCTCCATACCCAGTGATCTTTTCACTAACAGTGGCGAGGTGGTGCAGTGGATAGAGCCCCAGGCCTGGAGGTGGGAAGGCAGGAGTTCAAATCCAGCCTCAGACCCTTACTAGCGTGTGACTCTGGGCAAGTCATTTAACTTCTGTTTGCCTAAGTTTCTTTATCTGCAAAATGGGGGTAATGACAGTGCCTCCCTCCTAAGTTGTTGTGAAGATCAAATGAGATAATGATTGTAAAAAGCTTAGCACAGCACCTGGCACATAGCAGGTGCTTTGTGGATATTAGCTATTATTGTAATGCCCTCATGCTTTGTGCTCCCAGGACCCTTCCAGCTTGGCTGTTCTCTATTCTGAGGCCCTTTCTAGCTTGAAGTCTGTGTTCACCTACAACGTTCTATCTGAAGGGTCTCTGCAGCCCCAGCACTGCAAAGCTCCTTCCACATCTGGTGTGCATCCATCCCTGACATGCCCAGGACCATAGATTTAGAGCTGGAAGAGACCTCAGAGACCACCTTGTCTACTTTCCTTTTTTTACAAATGGGGAAACTGAGGCCCAGTGGTAGAAGCAGGCTTTGAACTCAGGTCCTCTGACTCCAGAGTCAGAATTCTTTCTGACTGTACCACACTGCCACCCTTAAATGAATCTATGTTCTAAGGGCCCTCCCAGCTCTGACATCCTGTGCTCTAAGGGTCCTCCCAGCTCTGACATCCTGTGTTCTAAAGGCCCACCCAATTCTAACATTCTGTGTTCTTAGGCCCCTCCCAGCTCTGACATTTTAATTTTCTCTGAGCAGAATGGGCAGTTTCCTCATCTCTAAATGATATAATGATACCCATCTCCCAGAACACTGGTCATCAAAGGAGACAACAGGTATGAAAGCCCTTTGAAAACTGCAGGCATCACACAGTTACCGAGGCTTCTCTGCTGTGCTAGACACAGGAAGAGCCTCCTCTGGGGTCCCTGAAGGACCTGAGAACTGTGAAGTTCTTTGCATGTCTATGAGGCCAGGAGGTCCAGAAATTATGACCTCCCCTCGCCAGTGAGCTCATCCCCTTGTGACCTCTAGCAAAAACCTCTTACGAAGCAGAAAGTATTTTTAACCAAATCACGCCGCTGCTAGACCCTCAGCACTGGGAAAAAAGGATGGTCTGAATTACTGATGATGGTCACGAGAGGAGACAGCTCAAGAATTGTGGCTTCTCTTAATTGCAAGACACTGACGAGAAGGAGATAACTCTTTTGCCCGGTGTTAACACAAAGCCAGTGCCACAGACCACCCCCCCCAGCAGGGCAGGCAGCGCCCAGCCTAAACAGTTACCTTTCTTTCCAATCCAAGAGGAAACCTCCTACAGGGAATCGTAATTCCTCCTCATGCTGTGCCAAGAGTGCCAGGCTGGGCAGAAATCTGTTATGCATGGAAAATTGTTCTCCATTAATAAAATATGAGGCCTGTGTCTGGCAAAGAGCAAGCATATGGTTATGGATTAAGGGATAAAGGACATTGGTCATGGAGCCAAAACACCCAGGTTTGATCCCCCAGCCCTGATACCTGCGAGCTGAGTGTGCTCCTGGGCAAGTCAAGACGCTTTGGCTTCCTCACTTTGGAAGTGAGCACAGTGATGCCCTATCTACCACAGAGCACTGTTGTGAAAATAGCATTCTGTAAACCTTGAAGCACTGGACATGGGGGGTGTGATGGAGTATCTGAAAGGGGCCTTAGAACCTAGAATGTCAGAGCTGGGAGGGGCCTTAGAACCTAGAATGTCAGAGCTGGGAGGGGCCTTAGAACACAGGATATTAGGCCCTTAGGACACAGGATGTCAGATTTAGAAGGGGTCTTAGAACACAGAATGTCAGAACTGGGAGAGAATTTAGGGATCATCTTATCCAACCCTGTAGTTTTTGAGATGAAACTGAGGTCCTTTGAAAGGAAAGTAGCTTGTCCGAGTCAATGCTGGGACCAAGCCCCTGGTCTCCATCCCTAAGCTCAGTCTGGCCCCTTTCACTTCAGGCTGTTGTCAGGATGCCCGTCCTGGTGGGGACAAACATTAGAACAAATGCCTCAAGGTCCCAGTTGCCTCATCCCGGGGACTGTCGCTTACAAGGAGTCAGGTCAGGGAGGGATGAAGCATTGATACAAACCCAGGCCCCAGCACGAGCAAGGCAAACCAGGCTGAGAACGCCAAGAGAAAGCCAAGCGGGTGGGGGCGTGCAAGCACCCCACCTGCACCACACTGCCTGGTAGCCAAATAGCTGGCATTTAGATAAGGCTTTAAGGTTTGCAAATTGCTTTACAAATATTATTTCATTTTTTACTCACAACAACCCTGAGAGGTAGGTGCTATTATTATCCCCATTTTATAGATTAGGAAACTGAGACTGAGAGATATCAAGTGACTTGCCCAGGGTCACACAGTGTCTGAGTCTGGATTTGAACTCAGGTGTTCCTGACACCAAGTTCAGTGCTCCATCCGCTATTCCTAGCTGCCTAGAAATGCGGGTGACGGTGGGGTGGAGGGGGTGGTGCCTCCCACAATCCTTTCAGAACATCAGAGGGCCAGAGCCCAATGGTACAATGGCACCAAGAGGGTAAGTCTGCCCAGGGAACTGCCCACAGTAGGTGCTTAATAAATGCTGATTGAGCCAAACTGGTTCAAGAGCTTCTTTGCACCTGATTGCCCCTCGGGTAATTGTTGGACTCCATTTATTCTAATTTGCTCAATTTAAACCCTGTTCTTTTCTGAAGTCTTTGCACTGGAGGGTTTAAGTGACTAAATTAAGTCTCATTTGCACATCTTTAGCCATTTATGAACCTGCCCAGCATTAATTACCATGTTTGTCATCAAGTAATAAAAGTCTCCGAACTCTCTACCATCGATTATGTTTTTTAAAAAAACCCATAGCTCATTTACACTTAATAACTAGAAGGCCCTGCTCCACTCAGATGATTTATGTCTGCTTTGGAGCAGGCCTGTCCATTTGGCCTAGATAACCGCGAACATTCAACCAGCGATGGTCATAGAATTATAAATCTCAGAGCCTGGAGGGTTACCTCAGAGGGCACCCCATCGGTCCCCTATGTCAGCATGAATCCCCACTACAACGCACCCAGCAGGTGCCATCCCCCCAAGCTCAGCTTAAAGACCTTGAAGGATTGGGAATTTACAGCCACTTTCCATTCATTTTGTTTGTATTTAGTATGGCCTGGAATCAAGAAGACCTGAGTTCAAATCCAGCCTCAGACACTTAGTAGCTGGGTGACCCTGGACAAGTCACTTCACCCTGTTCACCTCAGTTTCCTTATCTGTAAAATGAGCTGGAGAAGGAAGCGGCAAGTCGCTCTGGTATCTTTGCCAAGAAAACCCCAGAAAGTTGGACACGACTGAAATGACCGAACAAGAATGGTGACAACAGTCTGTGCTTACCTGTGGATGTTTCTCACCAGACAGAACGTGAGCTCCTTCGGGAGGGAAATGTCCTCCTTTTGTCTTTCTGTGCCAAGAACCGAGCACACCCTGGCACGGGGCAGAGGCGTTGACCAGGGCTTGTCAGTTGACTGACCCTAAGACAGCCCCTTCCACTTTGGGGCAATTTTAATGGGTTTTTGTTAAATGGAGCTGAAATCTGCTTCCCTCTAATGACGCAGCTCTAGAGTGGAAGGAACTTCAGAGGCTGGACCACCAAGGCCCAGACAGGAGACTTGCCAAGGTCAGCCAGTATGGGTCAGAGGCAAGATTTGAACTCAGGCCCCTAGACTCTAAAAGCAAGACTTTATGCTGAACCGCAGCATTTACCCACTGGTTCTTATTCCCTATTCTGCCTCAGCAGAGCAGGCCTCAGCGTGTTTCTACCTACTTCTTCTTCCAGTACTTGAGAATAGAGACCGTGTTCCCCCCAAAAAAATCTTCTCTTCTCCAAGCTTACTCCTCAGTCACTCCTAATATGGCATGATCTTTGGTCCCCTCACAATCTCAGTCACCCTTCTTCATTCTTTCTAAGTCTAATTCCTTCCTTCCTTCTTCCTTCATTCTTCTTTCTTTCCTTCTTTCTTTCTTTCTTTCTTCTTTCTTTCTTTCTTTCTCTTTCTTTCTTTCTTTCTTTCTTTCTCTGTCCCTCCCTCTTTCTTTATCTCTTTCTCCCCTTTTCTTTCTCTTTTTCCTCTCTGCCTCCCTCCCTCTCTTTATCTCTCTTCCTTCCTTTCCTTTCCTTTCTTTCCTTTCTTCTTTCTTTCCTTCCTTCCTTCCTTCCTTCCTTCCTCTTTCTTTCTTTCTCTGTCCCTCCCTCTTTCTTTATCTTTCTCCTTTTCTCTTTCTTTCCTTTCTACCTCTGTCTCTTTCTTTCTCTCTCTTCCTTCCTTTCCTTCTTTCCTTTTTTCTTTCCTTCCTTCCTTCCTTCCTTCCTTCCTTCCTTCCTTCCTTCCTTCCTTCCTTTCTTTCTTTCTCTTACTGATTAACTCCGCACTGGCCTTCAGCCCCCACACAAGAGCTCTCTGCATGGGCGGCTGCTCTGGGCCATCTGGCCAGTTGCATGGTAACCATTTTTGTGCCTCCTCTCTCCTCACAGACCATGTCTCTATTGGAGGACTCGGGGACAGTTTCTATGAATATTTGATCAAGGCCTGGTTGATGTCAGCCAAGACAGACATAGAAGCTAAAAATATGTACTATACTGCCCTCGAGGTAAGAAGCTGGTTCTGTCCTTTTGGTAACAGGTTGGTAATTAGCTGCCTACAATCACCAAATCCTAGTGCTGACAAGGATCTAAGAGGTCATCTGATCCATACCACAGGGACTTTCCAATGTCCTGAGGGGGATGAGCCAGAGTCTTTTCCTATGGCTTTATCACAGGTGCAGGGCAGCCCTTATCAGAGGTGCGCCCCTCCCACTGCCCTGGGGGTGGTCCCAAGCACTGCCAAAGAGCACAAGTCTCCCTGGAAAGACAAAACACAGATGCTCATTGTTCCTCTGGCAGCATCCTCCACCCCACCCCCCAGGCCATACACTGAAGAAGAGACACAAAGATACAATGAATGATGGATAGAAGAAAGGAAGGAGGGAGGGAAAGAAAGGAGAAAAGAAGGAAGGAAAAAAGGATGGAAAGGAGGAAGGAAGGAAGGAAGAAAGGATGGAAAGGAGGAAGGAGAGGAGGGAGGGAAGAAGGAAGAAAGGAGGAAGGAAGGAAGGAAGGAAGGAAGGAAGGAAGGAAGGAAGGAAGGAAGGAAGGAAGGAAGGAAGGAAGGAAGGAAGGAAGAAAGGAAGGAAGGAAGGAAGAAAGGAAGGAAGGAAGAGAGAGAGAGAGACATTAAGGACTTACTTTCTTACTATGTGTCAGCCACTATGCTAAGTGCTATAAATACAAATACAAAACTGAGATAGGGTCCGCTCTCAAAGGACAAATATTCAAACGAGGAAGGCAAGACCCATGGCGGCCAATGGCACTGAGTGGTGACCGGTGAAGGGAGTCTTGGCCTGGGAAGTCCCAGGGTTAGGGAGCTGACCTTAAACAAGGCAGCTTCTTCCTTCCATCTTCATCCATTGAGTATCTGATGCAACTGCCCTTCTCCCCCATTCTACTGATGAAGAAATAGAGCAAGTAAGTGATTTCAGCTCACAGAATGCTAGATTTCAGGCTGGGAAAGACTTTAGAGGTCATCCATTCATCTTTACCTGGGAGAAGATTCAGACCCCAGAGAATAAGTGATTGAGGATCATAGGATTCTAGATTTAGAGTTGGGACAGACCTTAGAGGTCAGTTCATTTTATGGCTGAGGAATCTGGGGCCCGGGGAGGGTTAGTGTCTTTGCATAAGGCCACACAGGTAAGAATACGTAGAAATGGCATTTGAACCCTGGTCCTCTGACTGGAAATCCAGTGTTTTTTTCTACTCTACAACTGTCTCTGCCCCAACTCCCGAGTCTTGCCTAGGTCCCTCTCTTTGCCCTTTGAACAGTTTATACCTCCCAAAGGCACCAAAGTGTGGCCAACCTAATTGTCTGCCAGCACCTGGCGCTCTTCCCCTCCTTAATGTACCACGCATCTGAAAGCCTCTGCAAGCTGCTTTAATGGAGAGAAAATTACTCCACATGTATTTTCCTTGTCCCTAAGACTCTCTTCTAATTGCAAGGCTAACAGTGCCTTCCCAAGGGGTAGAGCCTCTCTACAGCATCACTGATAAGCCATCATCCAGACTTTGTTTTCATGCCCCATAATGGAGAGCGCCCTCCCTCCAAAGGCAGAGTTTTCTACAGTGAGATAGTTCAGACTATTAGAAAGTTTTTGCTCATGCTGAGCTGTGGTTGATTATCTCTCATTTGTTATTGTCGTTGACTCTTCATGACCCCACTTGGGGTTTTCTTGGCAAAGATTCTGCAGTGGTTTGCTATTTCCTTCTCCACCTCATTTTACAGACGAGGAAACTGAGGCAAACAGGGTGAAGTGACTTGCCCAGGGTCACACAGCTAGTTAGTGTCTGAGGCCAGATTTGAACTCAGGAAGATGAGTCTTCCTGACTCCAAGCTAGCTGCCAGTATCTCCAGTTTACCCTGTAATTATCGTGTTTGCACATTGTTATTGGTATGTGTCTCCTTCTTAGACTTGAGCGCCTTGAGGATAAGGCCTTTCTTTTGCCTTTCTTCATGTCTCTAATGCTCAGCACGGTGCTAGGCAAACAGTCAGTGCTTAATAAATGCTTGTTGACTGGCTCACTGAAACTGCCTCTCTCCTGTCCTGTGGGACCAAGCAGAACAAATGTAGTACAATAGAAGGAAAATGCTCAGAGTCAGAGGATCTGGGTTCAAATGCTACCTCTGTCACTACCTGGGTGACCTTGGGGGAGAAATCACTTGACTTCAGTGGGACTTGATTTACTCATTTGTAAAATGAGAGGGTTGGACTAAAGACACCTCAGGGGTCCGGTGGATAGTGATGGACTTGGAGTCAGAAAGATTGGAGTTTGAATCCTCGGACCCTAGCTAGCTGAGTGTCCTAGGCAAGTCACTTCACTTTTCTTAGTCTTTGTTCCCTCATCTGTAAAATGGAGCTAATAAGAACATCCCTACTCACAGGTGAGGATCCGATAAATAAGGACATGTGTGAAAAGTACTTTGTGAACATTAAAGCACTGTTTAAATGCTAGCTTTTATCGTTAGAGGTGACTAAATGACCTCGAAGGTCTTTTCCAGCTGTAGAGGTAGGATCCCTGTTCCACAGGACATTTTTATACTGGGAAGACTGCGGTCATCTAGCTGCCCCCTCAGGGGGTCATGCTTCTAGACTGACTATCCCCAGCTCCTGCTCCAGGAAGGAATTTAGGAAGGGAGGTGAGCAGTGATGAGTGCCTAGACTAGCAAAGACCTAGATCTCTAAGCTCATACCAGTGATAATGGATTTGCCTTTCTTTGCATCCCCAGGGCTACTTGGTACAGTGCCTGGTGCATAGGAGGTGCTTAATAAATGCTTCTAGTAGGCGCTTAATAAATGCTTCTTGACTTAACAACATTTTGACCTTTGTGTGGGTATATTTGAGTATGTGTTAGAATCCAAAGGGACATGCTAAAGCCCAGAGCAGCTGTGGTTCCTGCCCTCAGGGAGCTTATAGCCTGGCATGAGGCATAGGATAGAAACAAGCCCATACTGCAGAATCCTATGACCATACACCCATTATGCCAGTGACCACGGTAGGTGCTCAGGGAACAAAAACATGGATCAATTAGTCCCTTCTTTTGAGGAGTTTACATTCCATTAGAGGTAGAGGTAGGGTGGGGTGGGGAACAGTATGACCAGAAAGATAGAGCTTATACCCAGATAGGTACAATATGAGGTACAGAGCAATGAGGGCAAAGAAGAAACTCTCACCAAGTTCTTGAGGAATATTTAAGGGGGAATAAATTCCTGGTAATGTAAGGGACCAGGGTAAGCAGCACCGAGGCATGGACGCCAACCCTGAATCTTGAAGAAGGATTCTGAAAAGCAGAGGTCAGGGGGAAGCTTATTCCAGACAGGAGGGCACAGCCTTTACAAAGGCAGGATATAACAAGTCCAAGTTGGGTAATTGGACACGAGCGCTCCATTCTGGCTGAATTCCCCCAACACTGAATTTCACTGACTTCCTTTCCTCCTCCTTCAGTGTGTGATGATAAACCATGGGATGTGGATGGTAACATCACCAATTTTAAGCCCATTGTTGGTATTCTAAGCAATTCAGATTCGCCTCCTTACTTGTAGTTCCTAAAAATAGTTTTCCTAAAGAGGCAGAAGACAAGGCCTCTAAGTGGTACAGAGGTCAACAGTAAGACCAGGTCCTTTCATCACCAGATGCTGAGAAGGATTTTGCACATGGCTCGTTCCCCTGTGGCATTTCACCATCCGTTTCAGACAGCCCAGTTTGGCCGGAACACAAATGACCCCTAAGAACCCCCAGCTATAAAATCCTGCATGCACTGAAAATATAGGGGGGAGGGGTTGGAGTCTGAGAATCCAGATTAGAATCTCGACTCTGCCCCTGACTCCACGCTTACCTACTCTGGCCCACGGTTTCCTCCTTTGTGAAAAGGAGAGGGCTGGGCTGGCTGACCGCTAAAGCCCCTTCAGGTTCTAAATCTGTGATTTTAAGTTCATGAGCATTTGGGGGCCCATTAGATTTGGAACAGAGCTTTACCATCAGTTGGTTCTTTCTGCTAATGGCCTCAAAATGGGTCCAGAGGCCCTAGTTTCTCCTAATAGAGGAAAAACACTTCAAGGTGAATCCACGGATCGGCTATGAACAGCTCCTGGCAGCCCTGCTATTGGCTTCTAGTTTGTCATCAGAGTCTGAAGCTGGTAAAGTCACAGGCAGGCTGTTTCTGGGGAGTTAGTCAGTCACATATGTCTAGGCCTGGTTCATTGTTATTTACTGAAATATACAAATAATTGGCTCCTTCTCCTTCTTCCCAAACTCCTTTTCCCTGGCCCCCCCTCCATTTCCTTGGGCCCCTCCAAACTCTCCCAATTTCCTTTTAGGCAATAGAAACCCACTTGCTACAGAAATCCCAAGAGGGACTGACCTACATCGCCGAGTGGAAAGGGGGTGTCCTGGACCATAAGATGGGACACTTGGCATGTTTCTCTGGTGGCATGATTGCCCTGGGGGCTGAAGATGCAGAAATGGGGAAGAGGAAGCATTACATGGAGCTTGCTGCCCAGATCACAAAGACATGTCATGAGTCTTACATCCGTACAGGTAAGGCCTTGAATGTGAGACAGAGATAGATAGAGACACAGAGAGAGAGAGAGACAGATAAAAGGATAGAGAGACAGAAACAGAAAGAAGGAGACAAAGAGAGACAGAGAGGAGGAGGAGGAGGAGTTGGAGGAGAGAGAGAGGGGGAGAGAGAGAGAGAGAGAGAGAGAGAGAGAGAGAGAGAGAGAGAGAGCGAGCAGCAGTGAGTAAGAGGTCAAACATTGGGAAGGACTTCCAAGCCTCTCACAATGTGAAAGAGAAGACTATAAGACTTTAATGGGATTTTTTTTCATGGTAGGTCTGTAAGAAAAGGATTCTGTGGGCAGGGAGGGAGGGAATAGACGGGGGTCAGAAAAAGAGAGAGAGAGAGAGAGAGAAAGAGAGAGAGAGAGACAGAGAGAGAGAGAGACAGAGAGAGAGAGAGAGAGAGACAGAGAGACAGAGAGACAGAGAAAGAGAGAGAAAGAGAGAGAAAATAGTAAGAAAGATGAACAGAGACAGGGAGAAGCAGAAAGAGGGAAAGAAAGAAAGAGAGAGGCAGGGAATGTCTCTGTAAATCACGAGGAGAGGCTTCCATAATTCCTTCAATGCCCTGGAATTACAGACCACCCCCTCGCCAGCCCCCCAGGATATTCCTCCTCTTCAAACCAAAGCCCCTTGGTGAACCACCCCCAGTCTTCTTCTGGCTAAACTGAGATAACCTCTGAGGCCAATGAACAGCTGACTGCCTTTTCTTAGCTGGAGGTCCTTATCACCTGGCCACCCTGTCCCCAGCCCATTAAGGAGGCTGAGTCCCCACCCCCAAAAAAGTTAATAGAGAAATGCCTTGAACATATAGCAAATGGTAAGCAGACATTCCCTCCAGCAGTAGGGGCCAGGTCAAGGCGCCATAGCTGAAACTCCAGTTATAATTTGAAGGAGATCAAAGGCTCAGCCTTAAGCTTTCATCATCTTTCTCTGTCAATGATGTCCCCAGCAATAAAACCTGCATTTCCCTGGAGCATTCATCCTTGTCCCTTCTTAACCACATAAACTCTGGATGGCAGCGAGTGCCTCCCCCCCGCCAAGCTCAGAAACTCTGGTGGGGACCATTCATCTGGCAGAGCCTGGGCCTAGAAATGTCCCAGGGGCTGGATCCTTTCAATGTCAGGTGCGCCTGCGTTGTTCACAAAAGATGCCCGGCCTGAGAGGCAGGAAATTGTTGTGGGAAGAACATTGGACTTGGAGTCAGAATACCAGGGTTCAGATCCTGTTTCTGCCAATTACTAACTGGATAATCTGGAATTAGGCGCTAAACTTCTCTAAGCCTCTGTTTTCTCATCTGTGAAATGAGAGGGTTAGACTAGATCATTTCTAAGACCCCTCCCAGCTCTGACATGCTCTGTTCTAAGGCCCTTCTGAGCTCTGACATTCTGTATCCTCAGGCCCTTCCCAGATCTGATATTCTATGTTCTTCCCCCGGCTCTGGTAGTCTATATTCTAAGACCCCTCCCAGTTTTGACATTCCATATTCTAAAATCCTTCCCAGCTCTGACATTCTGAATCCTAAGGTCCACTCCAGCTCTGAGTGCTTTGATTCTAATCCTTCCAGAAAACCTACACTCCCTTAGGGACAAGCTTTATAATAATTTAATTCATCCACTAGAGTCAGGGAGTCACTGAAGTTTATGAACCTTCAAGATCACCAATACAACCCCCTCATTTAGCAGCTGAGGCCCTGGGAAGGGAGGAATTCTGCCCAGGGCCAGATCTCAGGCTCTTAGAAGTGGCCTGGCTGGAGCCCAGAGAATGATTTCCATTGGCTGGTGCAGAAGGCAGTCAGGGTATGTAAGGGGTCAGTCCTCGTTGGTGTTCTGGGGCTACTCGGTTCTCTGCCACCAGCACAAGGTTTTTATTAGGACTAGTGAAGGTGAAAACCATCCTTGTGCTTGTGCCAAGGTTTCTGAATCACTTTCCCAGGCCTCCACTCCCACCTCCTAGACCAGAGTTACTGCCAAGGCTCTGAGGGAAGGCCCCCTAATTTTCAAGTAATGATATATTGCATTGAGTGAATTTGAAAACTAAGAAATGGAAACAACTGGAAAAAGTCAAGTGCCACTTTATCCCCTGCTAACAGACACAAGGGAAGAGAGGTTCTCTGAGAGTTTCACTGGCCATTGCCCCTCAGTGGCCCCATCTGGGCCACCCTGGCTCTCCCACTGTGGCCTGGAAGACACCACCCTCCCCTCTTCCTGCCTTAGCTTCCCCATCTGCAAATGCAAAAGATGGTTGGAGCAGAGTGTTTTCCAAGGTCCCTTTCACCTCTAACATTTTGTGATACTGAGAGCGCTGAAACTAGATGACCTCTGCCATACCTTCCAGCATGGAAATCCTATTCCTTCCACCTAGAAATCACTCCATCCCTGTTATTTTCAGGGCCATCTTGGCCACCACTCATTTTTGTGTTTTGTCTCCACCTTCCAAAGCTCCTTCCATTATAGAAAGTGCTTTGGGACTATCCTCCCAAAGCCATGTAGCTGTACATATGCTTTGACCCAGTGATACCACTCCTAGGTCTACACCCCCAAAGAAATCCAAGGAAAAGGGAAAGGACCCTTATGTACAAAACTATGGATAGTGACTCTTTTGTGGTGGCAAAGAATTAGGCAGCAGCTTGACCAGTTGTGTCATGTGAAAATGAGGGAATGAATGTTATTGTGCTGTAAGAAGCGATGAAGGAGGTGGTTTCAGAAAACCCTTGGAAGACTTTTATGAACTGATGCAAAGTGAAGTGAGAAGAACCAGGAGGACAATTTATACAAGTAACAATAATATTGCAAAGACAACTTTGAAAGACTGAGCAAGTCTGATCAATTCAGTAACTGACCATCATTCCAGAGGACTTAAAGTGAAACAGGCTACCCATCACCTGCTAGAGAAGTGAGAAACAGAGTACAGCTTAAGGCATGCACACACACACATGCACACACATATACATGTGTGTATGAGTATGTATGTGTATATTTATCATGGCTAATGAAGGAATTTGTTGCCTTGACTATACATGTTTTTAATTGTTTAGTTAATTATTTTTTTAAATGATATAGGTTCCTTGAGGGCGAGAGCCATCATTGCTTTGTATCAGTATTCCCAGTGCTTGGCTGGGGGTGGTGCCCTGCACCTGGCCTAAAGTGAGGAAGACCTGAATTCGAATCCAGAATCAGAAATTTACTGGCTGTGTGATCCTGGGCAAGTCACTTCACCACTGCTTGCCTCAGTTTCCTCATCTGTAAAATGGGGATCACAGCAGCACCTGTCTCCCAGAGTTGTTGTGAGGATCAAATGAGATCATTATAAAGCACTTACCAAAGTGCCTGGCACAGAGTAAGTGCTATATAAATGTTAGTTATTATTATTATTGACACATAATTAGCTTTTTATAAATGCTTTTTCGTTCATTAATTCGTGTAATTACTGGCCATTCATTTGATTACTCTCCTGGCAAAAAAGATCATGGGATTTAGAGCTTAAAAGGACTTTAGAGAAGAGTGCATTGCAAACAGAATAGCTGTCAGATCACCCTGGGCTAGTCATTTCCCTTATCTGAGCCTCAGTTTCCTCATCTATAAAATGGGAGTGATGATGTCTGCACTGCCTGTCTCACAGGGCTATGGTGAGGATAGTAATTAGTAAACTTAGGTGCACTGTAGAAATGCTGGCTAATAGTATCATCTAGTCTTCCCCTCCTCATTTTACAGATGATGGCCTTGGGACCCAGAGAAGGAAAAGACCTTAGCAGAAATCACCTGGCTAATAGAGAGCAGAAGCAGAGCCCGGGTCTTCTGACCCCAAATCCAACGAGCTTTGCCTTCCTCTGAACAAATCCTCTGCTGAATTGAATTGAGAAGAAAATACTGGGGGGTGGGGTGTCAGGATGGGGCAAGGGAGCTGTCTGTCTTCCAGGCTTTGAAGAGGGATTTGATGTATTTGGCCTGGCCCCAGAGGGCGGAATCTGAGCCTCTAGGGAGAGCTGCCAAGGGGACAGTTCGGCCTTGACATCTAAATTTCCTAAACACGCACTGTCAGTGGACGGAACGGGCTGCCCAGAGCAGGGTTCCCCGGAGGCCTTCAGGCAACGGCAGGATGGCCGTTTGAGGACCGTGTTAGAGAGAAGCCTGGGCTGGGTGGTCCCCGAGGTCTCCTACAGCTCAGAGAGTCGGGGACTAGGATCCCCGCGCATCAAGGCAAGATGCTGTGACTGACTGTCCTGTGCCCACCCCCTCAGACACCAAGCTGGGACCAGAGGTGTTTTGGTTTGATTTCGGGAGCGAAGCCACGACATCCAGCCCGAGCGAGAGCTACTACATCCTGCGGCCAGAGGTGGTGGAAAGTTACATGTACATGTGGCGCCTGACTCATGACCCCAAGTACCGCCAATGGGGCTGGGAAGTGGTGGAGGTAAGGGCCGAGCCGGAGGTGAGTGAGCGCTCCCGGAAATATGTGACCTACCCCAGTGCCCCGTCCCCCGTCCCCGTCCCCCGTCCCCCGTCCCCCACCTGCCAGTCTCACCCTCGACACAGAAAGCGGGGCAATCTTTTTTTTTTTTTTTGGCTAGGCAGTGGGGTTAAGCGACTTGCCCAAGGTCACACAGCTAGTAAGTGTCTGAGGCTGGCTTTGAATTCAGGTCCTCCTGACTCCAAGGGTGGAGCTCTATCCACTGTGCCACCTGGCTGCCCCAAAATGGGGCAATCTTGCTGCTAATAGAAACACAAGTTGTTCCGTATGACTTTTATAAGCACATATATATATAACATAAAAGTTCACAGTTAAATATTCAAACAATGAATTGTTTATGCTTATTGATTGTTAAATTCATAATAAAAAAGGGAAAAAATTAAAAGAAGACAAAGAGGAGATTAAGGAAGCTAGACCACTGGACAGTAAATACTCACACTCTAAGCCCAAAACACACTGGTGGGAGAGGAGCATGTTCTATTATCCTCCACACTAATTTAATCATCTCTTCACAGTAGGGACAAGGGAAGGAGCATTTATTAAGTGCCTGCTGTGTACCAGACACTGTGATAAGTGCTTTAAGTCCATTTTACAGTTGAGGAAACTGAGGCAAACTGAAGTTGAGTGGTTTGCTCAATGGAACCCGGTTAAGAAGGGTTTGAGGTCAGATTTGAACTCAGATTTTCCCAACTGCAAGCCCAGCATCCACTCCACCCGCTGCACCACCATCTGCCTCAGAGCTGGGGGTTGCTGAGTTCGAGAGTCAGGCGCTCTGCTGTTTCTGGGCTCAGTGACCTTGGGTAGGTTAGCTCCTCTTCTTGGAGCCCCAGTTTCCTTCTCTGTAAAACATAAGCTTCTTATGTATTGGGGTTGTGAACGAAGCATTTCAGAAACCTTAAAGCACTGTAGAAATGAGAATTGTTACTCTTTCCATTGAGAGACCTGGTAATTAGTGTGGAGAAAATGTGCTGATCTTAGTATTAGGAATCCTGGCCTCAGATTCCCCTTCTGACATCTGTCAACTGGGCAACCCTGGCCCTTCCACAACTGTATACCTTCTTGGATCTCCCTTTGATCTCCTGTGAAATGGGGATAATAATACTCAGCCTATCAACATCATAAGATTGTTGGGAGGAAAGTGCTTTGTAAACCTTATTAAAGCACTATAGGTATTTGGGATCATTGTTGTTATTGTTATTGTCATCATCATCACCATGGTTATTATTTAAGCCAGGCAGGCCTTCTTGGCCTGTGACTCAACCAGAGCTGGAGAACATCTTCTAGCAAGTACAATTTTATTGGTAGCACTCCCTGAAGTCATTGAGGTAGGGGGGAGCTGATCTGGTATGAGGCCACAGATCCTGCCCCTGGAGTTCTCAATATTATTTGCATTACATTGTTGCCAGGTCCAGAGGAGGGTGACTGGGATGGTGAGGGGACTTGAGAATCAAGTAAAGGAACCATTCATGTTTAGCCTAGAGAAGAAAAGGCTGGAGGTAGAGGTGGGGAAATGATCATTTTCTTCAAGTATTTAAAAGACTATTATATGAAGAAGGAATTCAGCCTGTTCTGTTTGGATCTAAAAGGCCCATATGTTGTTTCTCCCAGTGGAATGTCAGTTCCTCGAAGGCTAACATTGTTTTACTTTTGTCTTTGTATTCCTGAGATCTAGCCTTCTGCCTGACACATTGTAAGCCCTTCATAAATGCTTGATCCACTGATCCTGTCAGATAGGAAACCTGGCCAGGAAATATTGAAAGACAGATTGTTTTAAGTGTTCAGTCACAGACATGTAGAAATATGGCAGAAAGGGGACCTGGGTGACCTGGGCGAAAGGGGAGCAGAAGGAGCAGACCCTATACAATAAGCTGAAGAGGTTACTGGTGGGAGGGAAGAACAGCAGGAATGGGGAAGCAGAGAAACTTTACCTACCTATTGAAATTGGAAGGGAGGGGACAGGGAACCCCATGTGTTTCTTGATTTGGTCGTAATTTCCTTGAATGGTCACTTTAGATAAGACTTGAGGCAGCAGGCATAATGAGAAGACTCAGCATCAGAAGCCCTGTGTTCAAGTTTAGACTGGACTGCTAACTTGCCATGTGACCTTAGACAAATCACCTACCCTCTTGGGGCCTCGGTTTCCTCTTCTGTAAAATATCTCTAAAGACTAGTGGAACTCTAGAGTGCTTTACAAACTTGAAGTCCTATGTGAATGTCTGATATCCTCATCATCTTCATCTTTGTCATCTGCCTCATTATTGAAGAGGTTTTCTGATCAAGGAAATAACCCATCTAGAGCTGACCACTGCCCCAAGACCCTACTCAGGGCTTTCATTCCCTACTGCATGCTAATATTCTCTTCCTTTTTTCTAGGCCCTAGAAAAATACTGTCGGACAGAAACAGGTTTCTCCGGGATCCGAAATGTTTATACCATGTTTCCTGAGCACGATAACATGCAACAGAGTTTTTTCCTGGCAGAGACACTGAAGTAAGTCCAGGCCTTTTGGAAGATGCTCCTTCCTTCTCCTTAACAGGAACCAAAGGTGTATGCTTGGGGACTGTTGGGGCTTGCCGCGAATTACCTGGAGGCTCATTTTCTCAAAACCATAACTAGGGCAAGACCACAGGGACTTTGACCCCCAGGGCGCTGACAACACCTGGCTCTAGATTAAAAACAACTGAACTTAGCACCTACTTAGCAAGAATAAGTGGTTAAAATGGATGGATCTCCATCCTCCATCCCCTGGTGAGTTTCTCAGGGCTGACCCCAGTTTGCTTCCTTCCTGCTGTGTCCTGCCCAGGAGCAGCCCCCTGGTGCCCTGGGGTTCTTGGGGTCTCTGTTTTCCTTCAGGGAGATAATGTCCCAGGGTCCCTCTGCTCCCTCCACCCTCCTGGTCTTATGTGCTAGGGTCTGACAGACACATCTCTCTCTGTCCCAAGTTTGAGGTCCCCCTCCTATGCCAGAAGTGCCAATTACAAATGGGTCCTCTCCTCGCTCCCTTTCCCCCTGCACTTTACTGGAAGTCAAATTGGGTTGAAATGACTATCCAGAGCAATTTTAAAGGGGGAAAAAAGTCACCAGGAGGCAGCAGCAGCTTGTGGTGGGACTATGAAAAGAGGATGGAGCTTTTTCCTTAGTAGGGCTAAAGAAAGGGATTTGTGGGCTATATATATATAAAATATACATATGTACATATATACATGTACATACACATATACATACATATACATACATGCATGCAGGGTTAAAGGAAGGGATCTATGGGCTATACCTACATACCTATACATATGTACATACATATACATACACATACATACATACATATATACCTGTGTGCATATACACACATATACATATGTATACCTTCACTGGTGGGGATTTCTTGTAGCACCACCTGCTAGTAGAACTCCCTGGGTCTCAGTTTCCTCATCTGTAAAATGAAGGGATTTTCACAAAGGCTCTAATATTCCACCCCCCCTGAATTACTGCCTGACCACCTGTCTAGGACCTCCCAAAATTGAGTCCGGAGTGAGCCAGGTAAGTGTCTGAAATGGGAGTCAAACCAAGGGCCTTCCCAACGCCAAGTCCAGTGCCCTATAAAGCCTAGATGGCCTCTGACGTCCCTCCAACTCTTGGCATTTTGTGATTCTATAATTAAAGTCATATTTTAAGAAGATAAATCTCGTAGACTGGAATGGGGAGGCTGGAAGTCAGGAGGAGATTAGGTCAGTAATCCCAGAGAAGTCCCTGGCCTAGGAAATGTAGCTGTAGAGTGGATTTGGGGCTCTGAGAATATTGACTTTGGGGATCCCAGTTGTCTTTAAGTCTAGCCTGGTTGGGAGGCCCTGGCCCATAGTGTTCTGTCTGGAGAAGATACGGTGAAGAGTAGTGCCCCTGGGGACCTGGGAGACACAGTTTCTAGCTATCTTTCAGAATAGTTGGACCCCTTCCCCATGTCCATAAGCTCCCCATATTTTCAGCCCTGGGTCCATGAATGGTGACACTCCTTTACCTCCTGTTTCCAACACGCTTTTATATCCATGGACTCATCTGATCCCAGCCAACAAACCTGTGAAGGAGGGGAAGTCCAAGTTCTTGTCCCCACTTTACAGATAAGGTAACTGAGGGGGAAGGGTGGTTTGCCCAGAGGTCACTCAGCTCGTTGGACTGTAGCCTTCCTCCTAACTTCCACCCATCATGCTGGTCTAGCCACTTCTCACTGCCTCCACTGCTAGCAGGATTAGGGGCTGTGTAGCATTCATTCTTCCAGGCTGAACAGCTAACGTCTTCCCATCCATCCCGCTGGTATGCAGGTACCTCTATTTGCTGTTCTCTGAAGATGATCTCCTGTCCTTGGAAGACTGGGTATTCAACACAGAAGCCCACCCACTCCCAGTGGGCCACGTACACAGTCCAGCCAAAGCCCACTAGCCCCTGCCTCTGGACAGCCCCCATCTTTGCTGCCAGGGTCTGGGCATCCCCACCAACGAGATCTGCTTTTCAAGGAAGAGTCGGGCCCACGTTCCCAACTCAGACAGACATCGGGTGGGGCAGATTCCTTGGACAGGCACCTTCTTTTCCTCTATGAGGAACCACACCGACCTCGAGGCGAGACCTTGGTCAAAGGCCATCCCGTACACAGACCATGGACATTCCTTTCTACAGAGAATTTCTATGAAACCCACTGACTTTTCATTCCAGGGGCCAGAGGAGGAGAAGCCAGCTGTGAGAGAGGGCCCTTCTCCCATCCCTCCCATTCTGTCTTATTTTATCTTTTTTTTTCTATGCAGTTGGATTTTATTCTCATTTATAATCACGTTTTCAATATGATGTGCTTTCTTACGTAATGTCAACATGAAAACTGAGTCAGCTACTCTCTTCTCCCGTCTTGGCCCCATTTTATATGTTTTCTGTGCTTTTTATCCACCATTTACCATTAATTTCCATTCATGTCACCTGGCTCTCAGATCTGGGGGGAGAGGCTGCCTCTGCTGTTCAAGGTGAAACAGAGTGTTGTCAATCACTGGCCCTCTCTTCCCTGCTACCCATGAACCAGAATAAATGAGCTTGTGAAATATGGACCACGGGTGGGTCGGTCATCCAGCATCGAGGCCCAGGGAACCCCATGCTATATTATTGTCTGCAATAAAAATTGATTTAAGAAATGCTTTTAGCACGCGTGTGATCAGTGACCTCTGAGGACATCTTTTTTTGACAACCTGTGGTGGAGGGAGATGAACCTGGATTCTCAAAGTCTCAGCCAGTGGGTCTTCTTGACTCTGAGGCCAGGCTTCTATTCAATGTGCCACACGCCCCTCTGCAAAAGAAATACAAAGTAAGTTTTGGGGGAGCACTAGCTATTGGGGGATCAGGGGAGGTCTCCTATTTTAGTGGGTGGTGCTTAGGGTATGAGGAGTTCCAAAAGGCAGAGAGGCAAGGAAGACAGGCATTCCTGGCATGGGAGACTGCAGCTAGTGAACAGCTGTGACAGATGGTGCATAGGGACCATCTGATGGGAGAATGACTGAGCAAAATATGGCATCTGGGTATAAAGGATTTTATTGCAGTCTAAGAAATGACCAATGAAAAGAATTCAGAGAAACCTGGGAAAATTGGTATGAAATAATGCAGAGGGAAGAAGTAGACCCAGGTGAACAAGGATGGCAAATAATAATAGCTAACATTTAAATTGTGCTTATTACATGCCGGGCATTGTGCTAAGCACAATATTATCTCATTTGATTCTCCAATAATAATAATGTGTAAGGTAGGTTCTGTTATTATCCCCCATTTTACAAAGAAGAAAAGTGAGGCAAACAGAGATCAAGTGACTTGCTCAAGGTCACACAGCTAGTAAGTGTCTGAGGCAGGATTTGAACTCTGGTCTTCCTGAATATTTAGTGACCCAGTGTTACCTAGCTCTGTTGTTGTTCAGTCATTTCAGTGACGTCTGACTCTCTGTGACCCCATGTGATGTTTTCTTGGCAAAGATACTAGAATGATTTGCCCTTTCCTTCTCCAGCTCATTTTACAGATAAGGAAACTGAGGCAAACAGGGTGAAGTGACTTGCCCAGCATCACACAGTTAATTAGTGTGAATTCACAGTTGAACTCAACCCTTCCTGACTCCATGCCTGGGTGCTCTATCCACTGCTTCACCTATGCAAAGAGAGGTCAAATGACTTGCACAAGGTCACACAGCTAGTAAATGTCTGGGGCTGGATTTGAACTCAGGTCTTCCTGACTCCAGGCTCGGTGCTCCATTCACTGCTCCACCTAGCTGCCCTCAAAATCTTTGTGCTAGGAGGGAAAACAGAAGGCAGCCAGTCTCTAAATCCCACAACTAGCGTGGAAATGGAGAAACACTGTTCCCCTCTTAGCTCTAGACTTAGGATCCCCATGATTCCTCCTCTCAGTGGAGAAGTGAGGAATATGGGTGCAAAACAGTGCGTGTGCTTTCTGATGGTGCAGTGGCCTTTCCTGCCTGAATGACCTTGTGAAGGCCACCCTGTGTGCCAGCTTCCTTTATAAAATAAGCAGGTTGGAGACAGTGGTTCCTAAGGACCATTGTACCTCTAAGATCCTGGGAGATGGCTGGACTCCTTTAGACATCTGCAAAGTCCGGAAGACTTCACCTTGCAGACGTCGAACCAGACAGAATCAGCACTCGTTGCTGGGTTGAGGGCGGAGAGCGGACCGAGCTTTATTTGTTTATTTTTTGTGTCCTACGTAACAGATCCATCCTTGAGTTTCCGCTACTGGTTCATTCTTTTCAGGGCGTTGTAAAGGGTGGATTTGGCAATCTCCGCCTCCTCCTGGAATTTCAGAGCCAAGCCTTGGCCCCTTCTTAGCTCTCAGGGGTGCACCCCTCTTCTACCCAATCACTGTTGTTTCTCCTTCCTCCCTTGGAGTGAGTTACAAATGTAGCATCCGGCTACTTTCCTTGCCTGGGGTTGTTACACAAAAAACGAATCGTGAAAAATTCATAAATCGATTGGCCACCAGGTGATGATTTGTTTTGTCTTCCAGCAACTCAAGAAAACAATCTACCGAGGCAAGGGGGTGGGGAGGTCTCACGGGGGAGAGCAAACACTCACGCAGATGGATTCACAAGCCCTTCTATCACTGCAGTAAATCGATAGGGCCCTCGTGGGTAGAATAAGATCATCTTCCTGGCAACTTAGCTCCATTCCAGAGATAAAAATAAACAAAGCCTTGGGTCCCTAGAGAGGAAATGGGGAATTAGGGAGTGAGTCACAGTTGCTTAAGGTAAGAGTGAGCTCAGGGAGTCAGCAGACCCCAAATTAAGATGATCCCAGGAGTAAAAGCGTCCTCTCTCCAGGGAGAAGGAATGTCAACACGTTGTCTTGAAAACAGGATTTCTGAAGAGCTTGGAGAGATAGCCCTCTGACTCCTGGCAGATTGCCGATTCTCGCCTGTTTGACTTTATGTGACCCCAAAGTTGGGTGTTTAAAACCCTTTGTGACCTGGGCCCCTCCTATCTTTCCAATTATCTGACATCTGCCTCTCGGAGTGTGCGGTGATCTTGTGACATTGGCCTCCTTGACACTTCAGGAACAAGACAGCCTATCTCCTGACTGCATTGTCACTGGCTTCCTCCCATGCCTAGACTTCTCTGCCTCCTGGCTTCCTTCCAATTCCACCTTCCACGAGAAGCCTTTGCCAGCCCCCTTGCAAGCTAGTGCCTTCCCTCTGTTGATTCTCCCCAAGTCCTCACTGCAAGCAGTTTGCTTCCTATTGTCTCCTCTGCTGCACTGTGAGCTCCTAGAGAGTGGGGGATGTATTTTGCCTTTGTGTTCCCAGCACTTAGCCTGGCACACAGTAGGTGCTTAATAAGCATCTGATGATTTGATTTGACCTGACTTGCTGTGGCTTCACAACAGCACAGTGGAATGAGAAGAACCCCTTGATTTGGAGTTGGAAAACCTGAGTGAACTGGGGCAAGTCACTGGACCTCCCCAGGCCTCAGTTTCCCCATCTGTAAAATGAGGGAATTGGACCAAGACTCCCTTCTTAGTTCTACTATAACAAAGGACAAGACTGAGCAACATGAGAAGGTTTGTAGGAGACAGAGTGATAGGAATAGAACTAAGAGAATGATCCACACAGTGACCACAAGGATGGAATGGAAATGAGCCCGAAAGGCCGATTTATCTCACTGGCCAGTACCGGTCTCCGAGGGTGGAGGATGAAGCTTGCTTTATCCTTTCAGCACAAAGGTGGAGAATGGGGCATATGCTTGCCGACAAAGCCACTTGACTTTCCAAATGATTCAGTAAGTGACTTGGTAGCTTTTTGGCATTGGTTGAGGGAGGGCAGAAGCCACCCTAAGCTGGCACCATAATGCCCTGGTGTGATTGGTGGAAAGCGGGCCCTCAGACCCCCTTTCACTATTTACAATCACAGTGCCAAAAACACAGGCACTTTGAGCAGCTCCTGTGATTTGAGAGTCAAACTCTCTCATGATTTGGGTATTTGATTCCATCTTCAATTTATCATCATTCTTGCCTTTATCACCTGCCCACTCCTAATAAGGCCTCTGAAATCGCTTAGCCTTTTGGGAAAGGGACTTGGGCATCAATCTCCAGATGGGCTCCGGGATTCGTGAGCAGTTTGTAATTCATTTAATGGCTAAAATTTTTTTATTGCTATCTTTTTTAAAAGTATCATGATCCTTTACCCGCTATACCACCCCTTGAAAGAAAAAGTTAAGCAAAACGTGAACAAAGCAAACTTAGCTGATAGTAAAAGTAGCTGGAGTCGCCTACCTCATTACTAAGAAGAAGAAAGTGTTCTTTGGTATCTGGTTTCTGGGATTGAGAATGATCAGTACAACTTAAGTGTAGTAGTGGAGTCAGGAAGACCTGAGTTCAAATCTCAGACACTTATTAGTTGTGGGACCTTGGGCATGTCATTGAACCACTGTCTGCCTCAGTTTCCTCATCTGTAAAATTGGGATAATGAAAGCACCTACCTCACAGGATTGTTGTGAGGATCAAATAATCTAATATCTATAAAGTCCTTTGCAAACCTTAAAGCATTATAGAAATGCTGGACTTTGGGGACATCCAGTATTATGCCTTTTAGTGGAGGTTTTTTTACCATTTCCACTGCTGTAGTCACTATATATATTGTTTTCTTGGTTCTACTCTATCTGATCCGCATAAGATCATACAGTTTTTCATGTTTTCCTCAGTTCCTTGTACTCATTATGTCTCATGGCACAATATTCCATCATACTAAAATGTGTTTAGTCATGCACCAATCCATGGACACTTACTTTATTTCCAGTCTTTTGTTACCATGAAAATTGCTGCTTTAAATATTTTTGTACAGATGGGGCATTTCTTTCCGATGTTAACCTCTTTGGGGTGTATGCCCAGCAGCAGGACCCCTGGGTTAAAAGGGTAGCAGCAGCTTAATGATTTTTATCACATAGTTCCACATTCCACAGAGTTGGAAAAGGCCTTAAAATGTCAAATCTGAGAGGAAACTGAGAACATAGGGTGTCAGAGCTAGGAAGGACCCCATAATACAGGATGTTAAAGCTAGGAGGGGTCTTAAAGCATAGGATGGCAGAGCTGGAAGGGGACTTGGATGTTGAATGATCCTTAAAAAAACATTTAGTCTAGTCATGTTATTTCATGGTACAGGAGAGTTCCCTGATCAAATTCGTGGGCCTAAAGAAGCCTAACAAAGACCTAAAAGCTTTTGTCTGGGATTTTGTATCTTCCAGGTGGGGTATGGCCACACCCCTTGATGCCTCTTGGAGAACGGGTTCCACTGATGAATTCATTGACTATAATGATGGACTATGTGGAATGACCACTGCCCTTTATGCTCACCTATAAAAGGGAGGCAACTGTCTCTTTTTTCCTGCTGCCCTTTTGGTTTTCTGTAGAGCTAAGATCAAAGAGCAGTCTTTGGGAAAGGGGAGAAGCTAGGAGCATTAGGGCAATATAGAGATATAGGCATGTGACCCTTTGGAAAGTGAGACTCAAAAAAGAAAGGGGGGGGCAGCTAGGTGGCGCCTTGGATAGAGCACCGGCCCTGAAATCATGAGGACCTGAGCTCAAATCCGGCCTCAGACCAAACACTTAATACTTACTAGCTGTATGACCCTGGGCAAGTCAGTTAACCCCAATTGCCTAAATAAAAAATTAAAATTAAAAAAATTTTTTAAAAAGAAAGTGAGACCCATCAGAATTTTGGAGGAACCATCCTTCTACCAACCCCAAGTTTGTTTCCCTTGTAAAGGAAGTCTGCAGGTTTCTGCAGAAAGTGAGATTCACCAGAAAGGAAAAAGAGTTGCAGTGATTATTAGTGTACTTCAGGTGTGTTTGTACATTTTCTGTGGGTAGAATAAAGGCTATCTTGTGCCTGTTATGCATTGCTACGTTGTATGCTTGCATGGAATCTGGGAGACTTTTTTAGTCTGTGTAAAACTAGACAAGACCTAGATTCAGAAATTTTTTCAGAATAAACTCTAGAGAGTGACATAATGTGCCAAAAAGAGTTATTAGCTTTGTTGAATAATTGTTGAATGAACAAATAGTGGGAAATAATATGGTAAGCAGGTAATTGTACCCTTCTCTGGTATATAAAATGAACCTGATGAGGAAAGAAATGGGGAAATGCACCTCCTTTCTCGTCTGGGAGAGATGGGGAACTGCAGGTGCTGAATTGTGCATACATTGAGTCATTTGGTTCTGTTTTATTGTTTTTCTTGGTTATAGAGGAAGCCTCCCCCGGGAGTGGTCCCAGAATTGATTTTAAGATATAAAAAATAAATGGCATTAATCCAATGTTTTTAAAAAGTAATTTTTTTATGAGAAAAGATTTAGAGATCCTTTGGGTAAAGGTGTTCCAAGGAGAGGTAAGAACATGACTACAAGGCAAAGAGATGCCTTCAGATTCTAGGGTTATGGAAGAAATCTGGGTTCTTGTGGGAGGGAAGGGGAGGAGCACTAGGTGTGATGTTAGAATTCCAGCTCTGCTACCTATTACCTGAGTGGCCTTCCGCAAGTAATTTTCCCATTCTGGACCTCAGTTTCTGTTTCTGTCCAGTTTCAGTATCTTGACCCTAATGAAAGAAAATAGTGAGAGAAGCCAATCTCTAAGGGCCATCCCCTTTGATTCAGCATTCTGGGCCCCTGCTGCTTTCTTCCCCATGAAGAAGAACATACTCCCCGGGCTGATTCTCCCCCCTCACCCAGATCCCCCCCAGCCACAAATGTAAAGGAACAGAATCCCTTTCAGAATCTAAGGCCCCTAAATAGATACTGGCCACACACACCACTTCCTAAAAAGCTGCCAGCCTTCTCTTGCCCCCCTGCTCCCTCCCCCTCCCCACCTCCGACCATAGCCAGTTTTGTGCTGGGTTAGTTAATGTCAATAAAACACCATCTCTCCAGTGTGGATGAGAGGTCAGCCGTAGAGTAATAACAACCGATTATCTCCACTTCCCGCCTGTGAGCCCTTGGAGAAGCAACTCACCTGACCTCTACAGGCCTCAATATCCTATTCTAGGAAATAAGGAGATTGGACTGGATAATATGCACATGCCCCTCCATCTCTAACACTTATGATCTCCCAAAGAGCTCCAAATAATTCCCATATATGAGTTCATTTTTCCTCATCTTGGAAGAAAAGGAACAAACATTTATCAGGCACCCATTATATGTCAGTCGTTGCACTAACCACTTTACAGTATTAGCTTATTTGACCCTCACACTATTATTATCCTCATTTTACAGTTGAGGAGACTGAGGCAGACAGAGATTAAGTGACTTGGCCACTGTCTAAGGTCAGATTTAAATCAGGTCTCTTTTTTCCCCTTTTAAAAAAATATTTATTTTAGTTTTCAACATTTGATTTTATAAGATTTTGAATTCTAAATCCCCCCTCTTTAAACTCAGGTCTTCTTGACTATAGATCTAAGCACTCTATCCACTGTGCCACCTAGATGCCTGGGTAAGGAAGGAAATGGGTAATAACCCATTTTACAGGTGGAGGAATCAAGGCTTAGAGGTTAACAATCTCATCCAAGGTCATAGGGTAGACCAGAGGCATGGCTGCATTTAGAGTGAGAGCCAGGACTGTGAAAGGCAAGGTCGGGGCAGGAAGAAGGGTAGAAGGCAATGTAAAACAGGTGAGATTTGGATGCAGCATGTAAGCTGCAAGTTAAAGAGACTACAGGAAAGTGGTGTAGAGGTCTTAAAAGGGTATTTTGTTTGACCAACTCAAATTATTTTTTAATTATCAACTAAGAACAACCTTGGTGGGATCTCACATTCTCTACATATTTCAGTTAATTGTAGCTTCCTATGGAATATCATTAATAAAAGCCTGCCTCTTCCCTACTCATACCCTCCTCAAAGACGCCTTTGATGTGTATATAAATTAGTCTCATAAAAATGGTCAGATGTTTGCTTGGGGAATATCAATTTGGCAATCACAGGGAGGACAGATTGGAGAGAGGAGAGAGCAGAGGTAGCAAGACCCATTTGGGAGGCTATTTCAGTATTCTAGGTGGGAAGAGATGTGTTTGAATGACAATTGTGTGAATGAACTGGATGCACGTGAGGGATGTTGGGCAGGCAGAATCAAGAAGATTGATTCAATATGGGGAGTGAGGTGAGGATGAAAGAAGACAGAAGGGGAGAGTTTGGGGAAAAGGATAATGAGTTCTTAGGGCTGGGCGTGACGAGTCTGAGATCCCTACGGGACATCCCGTTGGTGATATCTGATCGGCGGTATGAAACTAGAGCTTAGGAGAGAAACTCAGAATAGATATGTAGATCTGGAAACTATCTGCAGAGAGATGATGATTAAATCCATGGAGATAGGTCAGTTAGGTATCAAACATAAAGTATAACAGACAGATGGCCGGAGGACTGTGTTGGTAACAAAGGAACGTTTTTTAAAAACTAGATGACGAGTCAGGGCAGAAAGAGAATGGTAACTGAGCCTGTGGGAATTGATGATGTTGAGGGAAAAGGAGAGAAGAGCAGGACAAGAGGAGAGAAAGAGAGACACAGACATTCAGAGACAGGGAGACACACAGAGACACACACAAACAGAGAGACAGGGAGAGGGAGAGGGAGGCGGGGGAAAGAGTGGGGTGGGGGAGGCACATCATGGCACTGTGGGACAATCACTGGATCTGGGTTTCCATTCTGTCTCTGATATTCACAACCTGTATGACCATGGACAAGTCACTTGACCTCCTTGGGCCCAAGTTTCCTCAACTGTAAAAATGCAAGGGTTGAATAAGCCGGCCTGAGGCTCCTCTCCACTCTGAATCTAGGGCTTGCTAACCCTCAGCCCTCTCATCCGAGCATTATGCTCAGAGAGGCTGAAGGGTTGATTTAGGAGCAGATATAGGGGCTGAATAGTTTTTCCCCACCAATCAGTGCACTAGAATCCCTGCGAAGTGAGAAAGCTGGGAAAGCATCACTCAGGGGACACTTTCTGCATAAGAGAGGAAACCTGGGCAGCCATTCTGTGCTCTCCAACCTGACTAGGGGACATTGGCACTTACCTAGCACAGATGGTTGGCGTGATACTAGGCCCATAAGCCCCAAGGAAGACAAAACCTACCTTTTAAGAGCTCTTGGAAGGAAACTCTATGGCTGCTGTCTTCAGCCTTTGCTTCTTTCCTGGGGGTCCCCAGAAAGCTGCATAAGCACAGGAACCATATGATTGCCTTTCTTTATACCAGAAGCATCTGGTGCAGTCCCTGGCAAATAGAAAGCACTTAGTAAATCCTTATCGACTGACTACCTGAAAAATACTCATCGATCTCCCTTGTTAGGTTTTTTTTGAAGGGAGTTATCTTTCATCTTCCCTTACACCAACAGATTTACCATATAACCAACTAGTCAGTCAGTCTAAGCATTTATTAAGACAAAGCACAAGGCAGCAGGGTGGCACAGTGGACATAGTGCCGGGCCTAGAGTCAGGAAGACTCATTTTCCTGAATTCAAATCCATCCTCAGACGCTTACCTGCTGTGTGACCCTGGGTAAGTCACTTAATCCTGTTTCACCTGTTAAAAAAAATGAGCTGGAGAAGGAAATGGCAAATCACTCCAATATCTTTACCAAGAAAACCCCAAATGAAGTCACAAATAGTTGGACACAACTGAGCAACAATATATTCCAGGAAAGGAATAAGCATTTAAAAAGAATTTTTTTGTTATGTTTTAAGTTCCAAACTGACCCCCTCCCTACCCCTCACTAAAGAAGGCCACAATTTGATACAGATTTATAAATATATATAAAACCATACTATGCATACTTCTATTTATCAGTTCTTTCTCTGAAGGTGGATAGCATCTTCCTTCGTAGGTCCTTTGTGGTTGATTTGACTGTAATACTCAGAATAACTTGGTTGTTCACCATTATTCTTTGAACAACATTACTGTTACTGTATAGAGCATTCTCTTGGTTCTGCTCATTTCACTTTTCATTATTTTATGCAAGTCTTTCTATGTTTTTCCAAAAGCAACCAGCTCATTGTTTCTTATAGCACAGTAGCATCTCATCACAATCATATACCACAGCTGCTTTAGCCATTCCAAAATTGACGGGCATCCTCTCAGTTTCTAGTTCTTTGCCACCACAAAGACAGCTGATATAAATATTTTAGAACATATAGGTTCTTTTTCTTTTTTTGCTTAATCACATTGGGAGATAGACAAAAAACAAAACAAATAAATAAATACACAGGCAATTTTTTAAAATTGAGAAACAGAAAAAATAGTGGCATTGCTGGGTCAAAAGGTATAGACAGTTTTAAACTCTTTGGGCACAATTTCATATTGCTCTCCAAAATGGTTGAATCAGTTCACAGTTCCACCAACAGTATATTAATGTCCCAATTTTTCCACATCCCCAGCAACATTTGTCATTTTCCCTTTCTATCATTTTAGCCAATCTGATAGGTATGAGATGATATCTCAGAACTGTTTAATTTGCATTTCTCTAATCAACAATGATTTAGAGTTTTTTTCATATGACCATAAGCAGTTTTGATTTCTTCATCCAAAAGCTGCCTATTTATCATATCCTTTGACCATTTATTAATTGGAGAATGAGTCATTTTTATAAAGTTGACAAAGTTTTCTATATACTTGAGATATGGGACCTTTATCTAAAAAAAATGCCTATAATATTTTTCCCCCAATTATCTGCTTTCCTTCTAATTGTGGCTACACTGGTTTTATTTGTATAAAATCTTTTTAATTTAATGTAATCAAAATGATCCACTTTGCATCTCACAATGCTATCTTTCCTCTCCATCACCATTTGCCTCATCTGTAAAATGAGCTGGAAAAAGAAATAGAGAACCATTCCAATATCTTTGCCAAGAAAATCACAATGGAGTCATGAGGAGTCAGACATGACTGAAATGATTGAACAAGACCAGAGGTCTATCATGAAGGCACCCCCCACCCTGTCTACCGAACAGGTTTGTCTTTAAAAGTTGCCATGATGTGAGAGAGCCTTCCCTAAATCCTGTTCCCAGTGCATACCTTATAGTACGTGACCCACGGACCAGAATTGCAAATTTTGTGAATGCACAAAAATAACTTATTATGCACTTATTACGTACAAAGTATTCTGCTAAAGACTGGAGATACACATAGCAAAGTAAGTTAGTGTCTGTTCTCAAGGAGTTCATATTCTAATGAGGGGCACACAGGATTAGTGGGAGTGACCTCTATGCAGATCCAGCAAAGGAGTCTAAGAAGGAGCAATCACATGAGTAGCAGGAAAACCAGGAGATAAAAGGAGAGGAGACAGTATCCTGGAGGAGATGGTGATGCACAGTGTCAAAGGCTTTAAAGAGGTCAAGAAGTATATAGTATAAATGGTGGGAAATGGGCAGGAGAGATTAATAACACATCTAATAGTGGCAATTAGGTGGTACAGTGGATAGAGCACCAGTCCTGGAGTCAGGAGGACCTAAGTTCAAAACTGGCCTCAGACACTTGACACCTACTAGCTGTGTGACCCTGGGCAAGTCACTTAACCCTGATTGCCTTGCCAAAAAAACAAAGAAGCCAAAAACACCATATCTAATGTCTGAAAATATCCTCTTCATCCAGTATAACTATATGGCAAGAAATGACCAGT
The DNA here is from genome assembly GCF_003287225.1 of Phascolarctos cinereus. Lineage (NCBI taxonomy): Eukaryota > Metazoa > Chordata > Mammalia > Diprotodontia > Phascolarctidae > Phascolarctos > Phascolarctos cinereus. Next base: position 374,184,023 of record NW_027556098.1, on the reverse strand, counting down.
GATAACCGTTACTCAATAATTGTTGCAAAATTTATCATCAAGAATATATGGGCATTCCCCAATTGATAAATGGTCAAAGGATATAAACAGGCAGTTTTCAGATGAAGAAATCAAAGATATCTATGGGCATATGAAGAAGTGTTCTAAATCGCTTTTGATTAGAGAAGTGCAAATTAAAACAACTCTGAAATACCACCTCACATCAATCAGATTAGATAATATGACAGAAAAAGGGAAATGATAGATATTGGAGAAGATGTGGGAAAATTGGGACATTGTGCATTGTTGATGGAGTTGTGAATTAATCCAACCATCCTGGAGAGCAATTTGGGGCTACGCCCAAAGGGCAACCAAACCGTGCATACCCTTTGATCCAGCAATACCACTACTGGGTCTGTATCCCAAAGAGATTATACAAATGGGGAAAGGACCCACATGTGCAATAATATTTGTAGCAGCCCTTTTCATGGTGGCAAAATATTGGGAATTGAGAGGATGTCCATAAATTGGGAAATGACTGAACAAGTCATGGTATATGAATGTAATGGAATACTATTGTACAATAAGGTAGATTTCAGAAAACCTGGAAAGACTTATATGAACTGATGCTAGGTGAAATGAGCAGAACCAGGAAAACATTGGTTATAGTATCAGCAACATGGTGGGCTATGAATGACTCAGGTCTTCTCAGCAACTCAATGATCCAAGACAAGGACAAAGGACTCATGAAGGAAAATGCCATCCATGTCCAAATAGAGAATTAATGGATTCTGAAAGCAGACGGAAGCATTTTGTCACTTGCTTTATTCTTTCTCGTATTTTTTTTCCTTCTGATCTGTTTCTTCTTCCACAACTGTGATGAATATGGAAATATGTTTTACATAATAGCACATGTATAAACTATAGCAAACTGCCTATCATTTTCAGAATAGGAAAGAGGGAGGGAGGAAAATGTGGAACTCAAAATCTTGTAAAAATTAATACTAAAATTTTCTTGATATATAACTGGGGAAAAATAAAAATACTACTTAAAGTAAAAGAAAATAATAATATATGGGACTGGAAAGGGAAACGGGTCATCTGTTTATCCATATATTGTACAACTTTATTGTCGTTATCACTAAGAGAGTATTGCACTGTTATCCAAGGAATATTTTTTTAAAAAGCAGAGGAAGGACCCCAAGACATGGAAAATGTCCTCTGTGAAGGATTGATGGAACAATGTGGGTGAGCATTGAACAGAATGAAAGGAGAGATGGGGATTTGCACAGGTGGAGGGAGGCTTCACCACAATGAAGGAGATTATAGACCCATTGAAGTATTTGCTGCTCTGCTTCTATCTTTCAATGCAGAGAGAGATGTTTTATTCATTTTTAATCAGCAAAACTTTCTTCATCCTCTTCACCAGGAGAGACATGATGATGAAAAGGAATAAAACTGAGAATGTGATTATGGGCCACACTCAGGTTTGAGACTAACCAGATTTAGGGAACAAAAAGGCAGCCTGTGCTGGGATCAATACTGACATTTAAAAATGGTAAATACTTGTTGTGAGTTTGATGATACTTTACTCAGCACCAGCGCCATAGACCCGGCAAATAGCGTCCAAACCCATTGGCATACATGGCTGGAATGTTTCACTCATGTGATATGAGAGCAACAAAAGAATCCCTCACCCCAAGACCCTATAACTCACAGAAAGGGAAGGGGCCCTTTATGAGAACAGAATTAAAGATCTAGAGCTTTGTGGTCTAGCCCCTTCATTCTGCAGGACACTGTGGTTGAGGGAAGATGTGACTGAACCACAGTCACACAGCTAGTGAGTATTAGAGGTGGCATTTGAACCTAAATCTGCTGACTTCAGAGCTAATGAATGTTCTTTCCGTTGCACCATACTGTTTCCTTAACTAGACAGGAATCCCTTCTACAGCATGCCCAATAAGTGGTCATCAAGCCTCCACCCAAAGAACTCCAGAGAGGGGGAGACTTTGAGCTATTTTGGGGGGCATTTTAAAGCTGTTTGGAAGGGGGGAAGGGGATCAAAGGAGAATTAGGACCACTGTTCAGAGTGGTTAGGATGATGTCAGATACCAAGAAAAGAAGGAGTTGCCCCACTATAATTTGTGTTGCTTTATCTCCCAAAAAGAATGATTTTTACACTGGTAATAGAAGAACAGAGAAGGTGAAGAGGGAATGGATATCAGAGATAAGGAGAGACAGAGTAAGAGAGTTCAAGGCAACAATGAGCTGAATCCTTATGCACTGAAAAAAGTGACAGATGTGATTCCAAGAGCCACTGTCACAAATCACTGAGATTGTGGAGAGCTGCAGAAGTAACTCTAGAACGGAGAAGGGAAACTGACCCAATTTTCAAATCTGACCTCAAGAGGAACACTGCCAGGTCCCAGGGGGCTGGGGTACTGTGCAAACTCCCTGTTCTGTGCCCAGGATGTAGTTTGGACAGGGTTTAGTGGTCTTTAATGAGAAGGATATAGAGTCCCATTTTCATATTCCAGCTCATTGCCTCCTTCCTCACCCCTACCCCAGCATGTCCTTGGAATGATTTTAATTATGGCTCCTGTCTAGGGTTTCTCCCCAAAAAAAGAAAGAGTAGATAAGGTACTTTATGTACAAGATGACATTTTGGGACTAATTTAGTAATATGAAACTTAATAAGGCTTTAAAAATCAACTTTATACATGCAAAATAGAAGACAAATGGCTAAGCAATAGTTTATCTGAAAACCACCTCGGCGCAGAGGGGAGGTTTAGTGGACTGCAAGGTCAATATGAGTCAATAATGTGCTATGGCAACCAAGAAAGCTAATACAATTCTAGACTTAATTAAGAGAGTTGTAGTGTCTAAGTTTAACTACACTCGGCCCTAATTACACCACATCTGGAGAATCGGGTCCAGTTTTGGCCTCCCCATTTTAGGAAGGATGTTGACAAGTTAGACAGTATTTAGAGAAGGACACCAGGATGATGAAGGTCCTTTTGATCATGCTATATAAGGACAGGTTGAAGCAAATGAGAGTTTTTTAGCCTGGAGAGGAGGAGAGAAGGGTTATGGTTTTGTTGTTGTTTTTCAAAAATTTTTCAGTCATGTCTAACTCTTTGTAACCCCATTTGGGGTTTTTTTTTGGCAAAGATACTAGAGTGGTTGGCCATTTCTTTCTCCAGCTCATTTTACAGATGAGGAAACTGAGGTAAACAAGGTTAAGTGACTTGCTCAGGGTTACACAACTAGTAAACATCTGAGGCCAAGATTTGAACTCACAAAGATGAGTCTTCCTGACTGCAGGCCTGGCACTCTATGCACTGCACCACCTAGCTGCCATGTTACCTATCTTCAAATATTTGAAGGCTGCCATGTAGACAAAGGAGTAGATTAGTTTGGCTTGGCTCCAAATTATAGAAGAACTAGGATAATTGGATAAATGACACAGGCAGGTCAACTTAGCATTGACATAAGGGAAAACTTTCCAACAATAAGAGAAACAAAGGTATAATGGGGTTTCTCAGAAGGAAGCTTAGGAAACAATGGGTCCCCCCTCAATGGAGGTCTTCAAGTAAAGTCTGGCTGAAGGAATGGGGTTATTTAGCCTAGAGAAGAGAAGACTGAGAGAGGCATGAGAGCTGTTTGCAAGTATTTGACATGGGAGAGGGATTAGATTTATTTTACTTTGTCCCAGAGGACAGAACTAGGAAAATGGGTAAAAGTTGCAAAGAGGTCAATTTTGGTTTTGCACAGGGCAGTGGTTCTCATTTCATAATTTGCAAGTCTCCAAGTTTAAGATGATAGTCTAAGGAATTTGCCCTAAAATTCTTTAATGTCACCTTGAGCAGTAAATAGTTGCCAATTATGTTGCTTGTATGTGTGTATATGTATGTATTATGTATGTATGTATATATCCCTCTGTGACAACAAGCATATCCATGCTTGAAACATATAGGTTTATTTCTGCAATGATTTCAAACCATCATGATTATGGACACAATGACTTTGGTGTTTGTGCACCAATTATATTAAACTCTGACTGCTTCTGACTGAAGGCAACATGTTCTTATAGTTTCTTAATATGTCATCAAATTGTTTCCAAACCACCGCAAGGGTTCAACATTTGAGCATAAACTAATTCCCAACAGATGGTCAGATGTACATAGACTCATTCGCATTCTGTTGTATCAGAGAAGCTCCCTTATTCCTGTTACCTGTAATCATGCCTAATCAGCTGTGTAATCATGTTACCAAGATGTTAACGAAAATTTGGTTCTTGCAGTGCAAATGTCAGGCTATTTGAAGACTTTGATCTCTAGGAACATGCCTCGCAGGATACCTTGAAACCATCACAGACGATTATAAATGTTCTAAAGAAACAAACCTTATATTGCATCTTATTACAGGGTTAAAGCTGTTCTCCAGCTTAAATATATACTCCACATATGTTATTATTTTCTATCTGGATTTTGAAATGAACTAGTTGGCAACACTGGTCTTTTGTCCAGTAGAGTTTATGTAAGATAGCTAATGTTCCAGTGGAAGAAAAGAAGAAAGTCACGTCTGAAGAGATTCTTTATTTACAAAGGTTGTTTTTATACAAAAATTGTTTAAAATGAAGCAATATATGCAACTGAACTTTAAGTATACTTATTTAATACAGTGCTTATCATTAGCCAATGGAAGAGTATAGCTATTAATTTTTGTCAATTGGTTAGGTGGCTAAAAATTAAAAATGAAATTCCATGTCTCAGCAAGAGAGCTTATAAAATTCTCCTCCTACTTCCACCACATATTTGTGTGAGCATTTTCACTTTAATTTTGTTTTAAGTCAAAATACAGAAATAAACTCAATACAGAATCAGATTTAAGACTGCATTTGTCTAGTGTTGAACTGGATATTGCAAGCCTTTATTCAAATAAAAAGTCCAACACTAAAATTAAGTTCATATATTATTATTATGTTATATTAAACATCTTCCAAGATGTAACTTATTTAATTAAAAAGTTTATTTATATGGAAATATGTTTTGCATGACTGCACATGTATAACCTATGTAAAATTGCTTGCCTTCTCAATGGGAGGGAGGGAAGGAAGGAAGGAGAGAGATTTAGAATACAAAATGTTAAAAAAAAAAAAGGTTAAAAATTGTTTTTACATGTAATTGGAAAAATAAAATTTTTAAAATTTTTAAATCTTATGTATGATCAACAAAATTTGTAAAGTTAAGAAATATGATCAAAGTGAGTATATGAGGTCTTATGGGATTGCTTATTTTAATTCTTAAAGAATGTCTACACAAAATATTCTTTACCACTTTGTAAGTCAAGTTTTATAATTTTATATTTAGAGTTTTATTATTATATAATGTGAATTTTAATTCAGTGGGGTTTTTTGTGCGTGAAAGTTATCATTGCAGTTGTTATAAACACTTAACTAGTAAATCTAAAAGAATATTTATAAGTAGTATGTTAAATTGTCCTGGAGACTCACAACATATTGTTGTTGTTGTTGTTGAAAGGTGCTCAAGGAACAAAAGATGTTAAGAACCACTGATGTGGGGGGAAATGTCCTGTTGAGTAGAACTGCCCCAAAGTGCAATGAAATGTCTTGAAGAGGTGGTGGGCTCCGTCTCCCCAAAGAACTTCAAGAGAAGTTTGGTTAATGGTCACCTGCATGATCCCCATGCCTTATAGAAGATTCTTGTTCACATATGAGTTGGACTTGGGGTACTGGAACCAGGAACCATTTGTAACAGACGTAAAAGAGCTAGTTGTTAAATTTTCAGTCTGAGCAATTACACTGCAGAAATTGGTAAATGCTACAGACTAGAGTTTGACTAATTGGCTGATTATTTAAACTTCAGAAAGTGATGGAGAAAATTTTAATAACACAAATTAAACGTACAAGTGTGTTGTGGATAACTTTTTTTTCTTGGAGAGCCAATTGTGAAACATTTACCAGCACACCCCTTGTTGGGCTGGATGCCTCATGAGGGCCCTTCCAGCTCAGATTCTGTGATTCTATGAACTTATCACTAGAGCCCCTTACCTTTGAGAAAGAGGTAAGGGACCAGTCCTGCAATTTCATTGATAATGGAACTATAGATAACTCCCGGTTAGAGAACTCTCTCTACCAAAGCAAATCGGTACTTCCTCTGCATCTTACCATCTTAGGCAGTCGTCTGGTGAGACTGAAAGGCCCATTTGCCCAGGATCACACAGCTGGCATATGTCAGAGGCAAAGTTCAAACCCAGGTCTTCCTAACTCCAAACCAGCCTTCTATCCACTTCACAAGGCTGCCTCAACTCTTCCATTTACCCCTATTAAATTCAATCAAATTAGATTTAGTTCGTTATTCCAGTCTAGAGTTTTTAACCCTTTTTTGTGTCCTAAACTTCTTTGGCAGTTTGGAGGAGCCTACAGACCCCTTCTCAAATAACACTCTTTGATGCATTAAACAAAATACAGAAGATTACAAAGGAAACTAATAATGTTTTAAAATATTAAAATTATATGTCAATATATTAAAATTATATTTCAATATATCATATTTAAATATAAACATGTAAATATATCTAAACATATTTAACATTAAATAGAATTTATTTCTATTATATAATATATATTTACTATTTTGTGTAACATATACCATATTTAATATGAGTTAATATGAATATGTGTACATATTTAATAGCATATAAATTGATATGACTATATTTATATATTTAATATATAATCTATATTATATTTATATATCTACATTATATTTAAATATATTAAGATAATTTTAAAAACAAGTTCACAGACCCCAAATTAAGAACTCCTGTTCTCAGGGGCGTTCTGGAGCCATCTTGAACCTACTTCTCATTATTAAATTCTGCCTCTCTTACTTACTGCCTGCATGACTTTGGACAAGGCTTTCTCTGGACCTCAGTTTCCTCATCTGTAAAATGAGAGGACTAAGCTAGGTGACTTTTGAGATCACTTCCAGCTCTAAATCTATGATCCGATCAGTTGAATCGAATTCAATTCCTCGCTGTCCCACAAATCAATAAATTAATCAGTAAGCATTTATTAAGTATTTACTGCATACCAGGAACTGTGCTGTGCTGGAGATTGAAGGAGCAGCAAAAACAATCCTTCCTCAAGGAGCTTATACCCTAATGAGGGAGACTATATATGTGTGTGTGCATATGTGTGTGCATATATACATGTAACTATGTATGCTACATATGTGTGTACATGTATGTGTGTATAAATATATTTATGTGGGTGCATACAAGATATATACAGCATAAATGGAAGGTTGCCTTAGAGGAGAAAGTGCTGGTAGCTAGGGATGGGACAGGAGAGGAGCAGACAAGGAAAAGACCATATAGTCCTACATCTTCTCCATTCAAACAATTCCCATCCTTTAAGGCTTAGTTTAAGTCTCAGCTCCTCTATGAAGCCTTCCATGCCTGCCAGGGCCCGCTTTGATCTCTTTCCCCTCTAAGCTCTCATTGTATTGACCCTCGTAGTTTAGATTTTAACCCCTCTGGTTGTTCCATATGTCGGTCTTTGTCTTACCAGTAAGAATCAGAGTTTCTTAAGGACAGAGATGGAAGCTCCTCTTTCCTCTCCCACAAACCTAGGGTAACTCTGGGCTTCCCCATGGAACTGTCCCTGCTCCTAGAGTTGTCGCCATGAAGACTAGGGGAGGGGAAGTCAAAGTGCCTGCCTTCAGGCCAGGCAGATATCACCTAGAACACTCACGTTACTGTGGCTTCTACCTTGAATGAACTTCTTACAAATAGCCTAGAAAGTGGCTGCTGAGAAGCCCTTGGCCTCAGGTGGACAGATGGAGAGTAGGGATATATCAGTAAGAAGGAGGCAAGAGCCAGACTGGACCTGAAGCAGTGACCAGGCCTGAGCCAATCAGAGAGAGGTAGTCAGGAAATACAGACCCTGGGGCCAGTGAGAGGCACCAACCTGCTTTCAACAACTTTCTTTCTTCCCTTTCACCTCTCCAGTGGGGGGAAAAAAATTTTCCTATTTGGCAGCCAATCATCCATATCCTGTTTTTCCCTCGGATCCAGGGAGAAGCATGGAAAAGGGAAATGCTTACTTTATTCCTTCTTGGTTGTCAGCCACAGCAGCCAACTTACTTTCGTTTTCCACGTGATTTAACCTTTTGTTAAAGAAACTACATGGCCATTGAGCGTGAGTGTGCTGGTCTATGGATGTGTGGAGTGAGACCACGAGGCAGAGAGCCAAAAACCCAGTGAGGAGAGAGCGGGAGTTGAGGGGTGGGGGTGGCAAAGAGCCAGGCAAAGACAGCCATGCATTTTATTAGCTGTACCACTTAAAGCGGGGGGAGAGGTGATAAATATGCGATACATAAAGCTGGTTAGAGTCGCCCTGCTTTCTTCCAACACGCACCTAAGCATAGCCATACATGCATACGGACGATGCATATAACACATGTCTATCAAGGAGCACAGGGGGAAAAGTGCGTCATCCCCAGCTGGATCCTTTCCCTCCTTAGTCCCCGAGTCCCCCCTGTGCTAGGCCCAGGAAAACAACCGCATAAGCTCCCAGCCACAAAGTCCTTTGGGGGAGTTTTGGAAAATGAAGAAATTAATGAGGGATAGAGTGAAAAGCACAGAAGGCAGAGGAAACTGAGGGGCTGGAACTTTGGGGGCAGGGGCAGAAATGGCAGGCAAGACAGAGGAGGAATGGAGGAAAGGTCTTGTCCTACCCATCCCAACACTGGGGATCACGATCTAAGAGGAAGGCAAAGTTCTAAGCCCCGCAGAGCCCCAGAAGTCAGGGCAGGTTACCTGTGCTCACGGGACTCCCGGGATATTTAGCCTGAAGAAGGGAAGGCTCTGGGTGGACATGAGAGCAAAGCCCAGATGGCCACTTGATAGCTGTGCTACAGTGGGGTTTCTTGCTGGGTGTGGGCTGGACAGGATGACCACCGATGTCCCTCCTAATTCTAGAATTCTGCAAATCTTTGAGGCTCTCATATCAAAGGAGGGCTAGCCTATTTCTGCTTAACCCTCAAGGACAATGAGTGGGAGTTGCTGAGAGGCAAATTCAAGTGCTTCTTAACAATTACAGCTATGGGATGATGGGGGGGGGTGCACTGGGTTTCCCTTCAATAGAATGTAGTTCTTTCTCAGGGCTACTGATCCATGTCACACTCACATCAGTTGTTTGAGTTCCTTAGAAGATGGCTGCTACCTCAGGTTCTAGGTACCAAGAGGGTGGCCATTTTTTAAAACTTATACCACAATCGTCCTTGACCCTCTTGGGTATGCACTCCTAAAAATATGGCTCATGAACCCCCACAACAGCTGCACGTGGAGATAGTCATAACTTTGATCTTGCCATCACCCATCACCATGAGTGTTCCCCGAGGCTCTGTCCTACACCCTTTTCTTATATACACTTTGTTATCTTGTGATTATATGTTGCTGTTCTTCAGTCATATCAGTCACGTCCAACTTATCATGACCCCCTTAGGGGTTTTCTTGGCAAAGACACTGGAGTGGTTTGCCATTTCCTTCTCTGGCTCATTTTATAAAATGGGGAAACTGAAGCAAATGGGGTGAAGTGACTTGCCCAGGGTCAAATAAATAGTAAGTGTCTCAGCTGGATTTGAATTCACAAAGATGAGTCTTCCTGACTCCAGGCCCAAGGTTCTATCCACTGTGCCCTTATATGGAGTTTTAATACCTGGTCATCTTATCATTACTTCCTGGATCTACATCAACTAAGCGGAGGAATTGGGAGGTCAGAGTATTGGAGAACGTATTAATTTATGTTGAAGTCCCTTAGTATGAGGGCAAAAGTTGGGGAAGAGAGAAAGACTGTGAGCCAGACAGTGAACTCATGGAGAAAAGATGAGTATCCTAGACATCTGTAGATTGTCATTATTTGTCCTTTGTTCTCAAAGAAGACCATGACATCAGAGAAGTGGTACCATGGCTTGCAAGGGAACTGGATTTAAGTGAGGTAGGGCTGTGCAAAGTCACCAGCCTCACTTTCTCCTTCAGAACCATCTGGGTCCAGTAGCCAGACATAGATCAGGATGATTGCAGATGGCCCCAGAAGATCTGTAGATAACAGATACCAATATTTTGATTAGATGACAGATATGGTGCACACCATCTTGGGGAAGGAGGTTGGGAGGGAGGGGAAAAAATTTAAAACTCAAAAGTTTATGGAAGTGATTGTTGAAAACTAAAAATTAATTAATTAATTTTTTTAAAAGGTGACAGATACGGATTGAGTGAACCTCAAAGGAGGAGAGGTTACTGAGTGATGCAGGTAGAAAGAGGCTGGAAGTAGCCATGGTGAGCAAGAAGTGCTCCAACTTCCCCACCATGATCAGTGAGCTAGAAGATTGCAGTTAAGTGTGGAGGAATGAGTGAAAGTTCAACTAGTGCTAAAAAGGGTGGCAAGGGAAGCTGTTATCCAGAGTCAGGTCTCTGTGAGTACAAGAAGTTGGAGGGAGCAAGAAAGGAAAAGGTTCAAGATGGAAGCTAGTTTATTACCAATGGAATAGGCATTCCAGAGAGCCTAGTGGAAGAGGTGAGGAGCATGTCCGAAGAGTATCTATTAGCTCTATTGCTAGCTCCTGCCTGGACTCCCCAAATCTATGAGCTCTCAGACTTCTAGGTGGGGGCTGTCCTTTTGCTAGACATCATGGTTGATGGTGGTGATGGAGAGGAGAGAAAATTTCCCCCTCCTCAACCAAGAAGCAAAGAGTCGGGTTCTTCCCCAGCTTTGTGAGATCTTGACAGGACTGTGCTCTCCATCTCCCACTAGCCAAAGGGGAGGTCACCTTCTAATTCAATGAAGGGCTTTCTGCTTCCTAAAGATTAACATCTGATTAACACATCAACACCTTATTGTCCTGTGATTGCATGGTGGTGTCAACACCTGGTCATTTTATGATGTGACTATATCAGCTGAGCTGAGGGAATAGAGGGAACCGTCTATTCCAAGAGATCTTCAAATAAAAGCTGGATGGTCACTTGTTTGGTGTTTTATACTGGGGGGAGTGGAGTTCTTTTTCAGGTATGATTTAGGAAGAATGGCCGCTGAGATGATCCCTTCTCACTCTTAAATCTCTTGATTCTGTAATTCTGAGTTTTCTCTCAGTCACCGGCACCTCCCTGTACAGTTGGCCTCCATCCTGCCAGCCCAACTAGGAGATGATACTGCCCTTTGGAGTACATGGCTACAGGGAGGCTAGGCCAGAGTCACAGAAGGCAGATCAGGTTGCTGGGAAGTAGGAGCAGACCAGGAGCACCAAAGAAAATTAAGGGAAGCAAGGCTGGGGCCTGTGATCTTGCAGGGCCCTGGGAGTAGGGTGCTTTTACAAGCCAGCCAAACTGGCCTTCTGGCCGATCTTTCTTATTAGAGTCTCTAGTTCCCTTTAAAGCTCAGTTCCACCTTCTTTTTATATGAGGCCTTTCATGATCCCCCTCCTCTCAGCCTGCAACTACCAGGGCCTTCACTCTGCCAAAATTCTCTCTCTCTCTCTCTCTTCTCTCTCTCTCTCTCTCTCTCTCTCTCTCTCTCTCTCTCTCTCTCTCTCTCCATCTTTCTCTTTCCTTCTCTCTCTCTCCTCCCATCTTTCTCAATATATCTTTTAATTGAGAGAGAGACATGGAGGAAGGAAAGGACACAGAGGGGAAATTTTGGTTTTTTTGTAATTTTTAAATTTTTTTTATTATTTAATTTATTTTTAGTTTTCAACAATCACTTCCATGAGCTTTCGAGTTTTAAATTTTTCTACCCCTCCCTCCCCAAGATGACATGCAATCTGATATAGGCTCTACATATACATTCCTATTAAACATATTTTCACATTAGTCATGTTGTAAGGAAGAATCAGAACCAATGGGAGGAAGAGCAAGAAAGAGGAAACAAAATAAAACAGAAGGAAAAAAAAGAGCAAATAGTATGCTTTGATCTACATTCAAACTCTATAGTTCTTTCTCTGGGTGTGGATAGCGTTTTCCATCATGAGACTTTTGGAAATGTCTTAGATCCTTGCATTGCTGAGAAGAGCTGAGTCTGTCATAGGTGATCATCACACAATGTGGCTGTTACTGTGTACAACGTGCTCCTGGTTCTGCTCACTTCATTCAGCATCAGACCATACAAGTCTTTCCAGGTTTTTCTGAAGTCAGCCTGCTCATCATTTCTTATAGCACCATAGCATTCCATTACATTCATATACCACAATTTGTTCAGCCATTCCCCAACTGATGGGCATCCCCTCAATTTCCAATTCTCTGCCACTACAGAAAGAGCTCACATAAATATTTTTGTATGTGGGCCCTTTTCCCACTTTTATGATCTCTTTGGGATATAGCTCTAGAAGTGCCATTGCTGGGTCAAAGGGTATGCACATTTTTGTAGCCCTTTGGGCATAGTTCCAAATTGTTCTGCAAAATGGTTGGATCATTTCACAACTCCACCAACAGTGCCTTAGTGCTCCAATTTTCCCACATCTTCTCCAACACTTATCATTTTCCTGTTTTGTCACGTTGGTCAATCTGATAGGTGTAATGTGTAGAGAGGGGTAATTTTGGCAGAGTGAAGGCACTAAAGATAGATCTAGATAGAAAGAGAGATAACATACACGTGCGTATGTATTTATATGTATACATACTGTTTACACTTACACGCATGTGTTGTTTCTTCTATAGAATGTTAGATCCTTAAGGAAAAAAATTATTTCAATTTTGTCTGTGTATCCTCAATATCTAGCAGCACATAAATGCTTGTTGATTCATTGAAAAGGTCTATAATTGAAGACTGGAGTCCCATGAGGATTTGCCATATGTCCCAATTTACTTGTTGTATCAGGCCTTTAGTAGAAGGTAAGTTCCTTGAGGACAGTACCTGTCTCATTAAGCAGCTATATGGCACAATGGATAAAGAGCTGGGAAGACTTGAGTTCAAATCTGCTCAGATACTAGCTGTGAGACTTCTAACAAGTCACTTAATCTGTTTGCCTTAGTTTTCTCAGCTGTAAAATGGGGCTAATAATAGCACCTGTCTCCCAGGGTTGTTAATGATTGTAAAGCACTTAACACAGTGCTTAGCACATAACAGGCATTACATAAATACTGGCTATTATTATTATAATTACTTTTGGTTTTGTTGTCTCTAGCACCTAACACTAGGTACTCTACCACATAGCTGGTGCTTCATAAACGCTCGGTGGACTGACTTTGGACTGGATTCTTGGAGATTGGAGGACCCTTCAGCAAATGCGATCACTTGCCTCAAAGTGAATTCTCATCTCCTAAATTTAAGGGAATAATCTCTGCTTTCCATACCCCTCTAGGAGAAGCAGAGAGGAATGAATGATTCAGAAGAACTCTGAAATATAACAATGTACACAAATGCCAGAAATCTGTGTTAATAGTCCTTATCATTGATGACAACCATAATTGTTTAAAAAAACACACAGCAAACTATACCCTCTCGAATTCCCACGTCCACTTTCTTCCAAGGATTTAATTGACTCTCAGCTATTCTCATAAATCGGTATTTCAAAAATTTGCATGGCCATGACACACAAGTATATAAGCAAGACAATCTTTAAAGCTGAGATTTATGTGTGGGTGTATAAGACGCCAGCATTACCTTTCCCAATACATCAATAGTCAATCAATGAGCATCTATTAAAAGTGTCTACTATGTGTGAGTTGTGCTACATGCTGGAGATATAAAGTCAAAAGTAAGATAGTCTTCACTCTTTTTTTAATTAATTTATTTTGATTTATCAACAATCACTTCCACACGCTTTTGAGTTGAAAATTTTTCTCCCCCTTCCTCCCCACCACCCTCCCCAAGACAGTGCACAATCTGATATAGGCTATATATATATGTATATATATATATGTATATATATACACACATATATATGTGTGTGTGTGTGTGTTAAATATATATGTTACAGATAGGTAGATAGATAGATAGATAGATAGATAGATAGATAGATAGATAGATAGATAGATAGATAGATAGATAGATACACATTCTTATTAGATAGTCTTTACTCTTGAAGAGCTTACATTCTACTGGGGAAGGTGAACGGAGGTTACAAGATATTTATAGATAACCAATAAATTAATCAACGAGCATTTACTAAGCCTTCTTTTGTGCCTGGCACTATGCTAAGTGCTTGGATTATGAAGAAAAGTAAAACCAGTCCCTGTCCTCTAGGAGCTCACAGTCTAGTGGGGGAGAGAGCACCCCCACAAACAAGTACATACATGACACATACAAAGTAAGATGATCGTAGATTTTGAGCTAGACGGGAAGTTAGAGGCCTGTCTAGTCCAACCCCATCATTTTCCAGATGAGGCCTAGATGGAACCTGACTTGTCCAACACCGCACAGCTGGTATGTAAATAATAGATGTGGAATGTGATCACAAAGAGGTACATCCCAATTGGCTGGTCATTCGGTGATGGAAACATCTTTGGCCATGGCAGCCCATGAGGCAGAGGGCAAGTCCTCTAGGCTCCAAATCTAATGTTCTTTCCATTGTAGCCCACCTTGAAGGTAGCCTTAAACTGGAAGGCACTAGTAGCCAAGGATGAGCAGTGAGCTCATGAGCTCAATGAGAATGAGTGGGGAGAATAGACAAGTCTTCCTACAGAAGAGATCACTTGAATTAAGCCTTAAAGGAAGCAAGGGATCCTAAGATGTTAAGATAAACAAAGGTAGGAGATGAGCAAATATAGGATATATAAAAAAAAATAAATGTAATGGGGATAAGCGAGCTGACGCCATCCGTCACATAGAAAAGACTGTCCATTCCTGGGCCTGACCCCACTGATGATCAGCCCAGAAGCTTTGACCCACTCTGCTTCTAACCTGGATTCGTTCACACCTCCTTAGGCAGCCTAATGCCCGTTGCTCAGCTCATAGGAGCTGAATAGAAGTTAGTGCCAACAGCCAATTGGCTTTAGCCTTCCTGTTTCTCAGAACTTCTTCATCCTCCCCCAGCAGCATAGATTATAGGCCACCAATATTCTTTTATAAAAGCTAATTGACGTTAATCGGTTAAATAGAATGGAGGCTCTTCAGAACACCAGAATAAAGACTTCAGCTGACAGTATTAGAGAAAGATACCCTCAATCCCTCAAAGATACCCCTAGAACATGTAGGTGTAGCCAGTTTCTCTCTGGAAGACCGAGCACAGCACAACGGCTATATGAACATACAACAGGGGGAATCAGGACAGACCACCTGAAGGAAGAGGCACTGGAGTTGAGGTGGCATTTGAAGTGAAGGATCTAAGAAAGACAGTGGAGATCAAGGCAGTTCAGAAAAGATAAACGTTTTAACTGATAACCCAAAAGTTTAGAAGATAAGCAGTTAATAGAATAGTTCAAAAGGGGGCAGCTAGGGGGGTGCCATAGTGCATACAGAGCTGGGCCTGGAGTCAGGAAGATGAGTCTTCCTGAATTCAAATCCAGCCTCAGACACTTAACTTGTTGTATGATCCTGGGCAAGTCACTTCATCCTGTTTGCCTCAGTTTCCTCATTTGTAAAATGAGCTGGAGAAAGAAATGACAATATTTTTGCTAAGAAAACCCCAAATGGGGTCATGAAGAATCAGACACGACTAAAATGACTGAACAACAATAATAAGAACAGTTCAAAGCTTAGAACCATCTCAGTGTAAGCCTCTGGACCTTCAGGCATAGTGTAGAAGCCTGACAGATGAAGAACACTTCATAGGTATTGGCTCTGAATGCTGGCTGGGGAGTTCTAAAGGCAGCTCAGCTGGGGACGATAGACAAGGCACAGAGAGATAATGAAAGAGGGAAGCCAGAGAAGACTGAATGAGCTATAGCCTCCCTCTCAGCAGGTAGAAAGGTCTGTGAGCTCTTCTGCATGAGAGAGGCTTAGCAATCTCAGCCCCCGCCCCCACCCTCACTGGATGGTGGAGACGGCAGAAAGACTTGATTAAGAAACCAGATGGAGCAGAGACTTCCACAAACTGAGTACAGTTCTTTCTATCCAGTATTCCATGCTGCTTCTCACTTTATTTATATTGCTATTTAATTGAAATGTCTTTGTTGCTGTCCACAGCAGTCCTCTTCCAATAATTCATCATGGCACGGAGGCAGCTTTGGTGCCTTAAAGGCTATGCCAGCAGAGGAAAAGCTCTAGCAAAGGCTGTTTGTTGGAAAGGCTTTAAGAATAGCCCTAGGAACAGGGCTGTTTGCTAAGCATTAATCTGGCTCATCTCAGAGAGATGCATACCTGTTGGCTGGTCATTTTGGCCATGACAACCCATGAGGCAGGGGGAAATGTTTAAATTGTCCTCAGTCCACTAAAGCCCCCTTCTGCTTCTTCAGTGATGGTAGTCCAGTGGTTAGAGAGTAAGAATCATACAACAAGACTATCAATTAACTTTAGCTTGACAGCCGGTACTCTAGATTTCTCTGGACTTTTACACATCTGTCTCTAATGCCTTCTCAAGCATGGGATGCCATCCTCCATGGAACTTTCATCTGAGAAAGTGCCCAAGCCAGCCATACTCACTTCTAATTCAACTCTGTTCTGGACTGTCTTGCCTTTTCCCCCTTGAATTTTCCCACATTTTTTCAGCTCCTTTTTATATGTCACCTTCCCCTATTAGAATAGGAGCCCCTTGAGGGCAGGCACCAAGTTTCTTTGTGCATGTATTTGTATTCTCAGCGCTTAGTACAGTTCTTGGCTCATAGTGAGAGCTTTATGAGTGCTTAAATATGAGATCCCTGCCCAGTGATCGAGGGGACATATTGCTGTAGAAGCTGAATCATATCAGTCTTGACCCTCTTGGTATAAATGAAACCAGAAGAAAGGAGGTTGTTGCTAAATGGAAAGATGACTCCTAGGTTCTCCTTAGAGAGGCAAAGAAAGTAACTTCTCGAGCGGGTTTTATCAAATGACCCCAAACTATAAGAACTTCATATTTCATGAGATATTTTGCAATGACTTATAGCACTACTAATGATAAGTTTTTGAAAAAATACTACTGTGGGGTCAGTGGAATAGATTAGGTATGCAACACTGTAGGAAATGACCATAGCAATCTAGTGTTTGATAAACCAAAAGACCCAAGCTTTTGGGACAAGAATTCACTATTTAACAAAAATTGCTGGGGAAACTGGAAAATAGTATGGCAAAAACTATGTATAAACCAACATTTTGTATCATATACCAAGAAAAGGTCAAAATGGGTACATGACTTAGACATAAAGGGTGATATCATCAGCAAATTAGGAGAAAATGGAAAATATTGCCTACCATATCTATGAATAAGGGAAGAATTTATGACCAAACAAGTGATAGAGAGGGTCATGAGAAGTAAAATGGATAATTTTGATTACAAACCAATGCAGCCAGGACTAGAAGGAAAGTAAGAAATAGTAGGAAAAAAATTACATCAAGTTTCATTGATAATGGCCTCATTCCTCAAATATATAGGAAACTGAGTCAAATTTATAAAAATAAGAGTAATTCTCCAACTGAAAAATGGTCAAAGGATATTAACAGGCAGTTTTCTTAAGAAGAAATCAAAGCTATCTACAGTCATATGAAAAATGCTTTAAATCACTATTGATTAGAAACTATAAATTAAAACAATTCTGAGGTATCACCTCACACCTGTCAGAAATGACAAATGCTGGAATAGATGAGGGAAAATATGTACACTAATGTACTATTGGTGGAATTGTGAACTGGTTCAACATACTGGAGAACAATTTGGAACTACACCCAAAGGACTATAAAAGTGTGCATACCCTTTGGTCCAGCAGTACCACTATGAGGTCTGTATCCAAAGAGAGCAAAGAAAAAAGAAAAGGTCCTACATGTACAAAAATATTTATCACAACTTTTTTTGTGGTGTCAGATTGAAAGGGATGCCCATCAATTGGGGAATGGCTGAATGAGTTGTGGTATATGATTGTGATGGAACACTATTGTGCTATCTGAAGTGATGAGCAGGCAGACTTCAAAAAACCTGGAAAGACTTGTATGGACTGATGCCGAGTGAAGTGAGCAGGATTAGAACATTGTACACAGCACCAGACACATTATGCAATGACTAAAGTTGATAGACTTAGCCCTTCTTAGCAATGCAAGGATCTACGACATCTCCAAAGGTCTCATGATGGAAAAAGCTATCCACATTCAAAGAAAGAACTATGGGATTTGAATGCAGATCGAAGCATACTATTTGCTATTTTTTTCTTCTGTTTTGTTTTGTTTTCTCTTTCTTGTGATTCCTCCTATTGGTTCTAATTCTTCTTTACAATATGACTGATGTGAAAATATGTTTAATAGGAATGTATATGTATAGCATATATCAGATTGCGCACTGTCTTGGGGAGGAAGGTAGGAAGGGAGGGGCAGAAAAATTTTAAACTCAAAAGCTTATCAAAGTGATTGTTGATAAATCAAAATAAATTAATTAAAAAATAAAAGCAGGTGACTAAAACAAAAAAAAGTATTGATGAGCAAGATGGGTTGAGAAAAAAATGGTGAGACTTATATGAACTGATGCAAACTGAAGTGAGAAAAACCAGGAGAACATTTACCATGGTAACAACAATATTATAATGATGATTAATCAGCTGTGAAAAAACTTGGCTACTCTGATCAATACAATGATCCAAGACAGTTCCAAAAGACTCATGATGAAAAATTATATCCACCTCCAGAGAAAGAACTGAAGTCTGAGTGTAGATTGGAACATAATTTTTCACTTTATTTTTCTTGGTTTTTTTTTTTTTTTTGCAACATGGCTAATATGGAAATATGCTTTGTATATTTCACATGTGTAATTGACATCACATTGTTTGGCTTCTCAGTGGGTGGGGAGGGGTATAAGGGAAGAAGAAATTCAGAACTAAAAAAAAAAAAAGAAAAATTTAAATGAATGTTAAAAAAAACCACCATGAAAATAATGGCAACATTTGTATCAACATCAGTCTCTGAGGACAAAGTAACAGAGAAATTCTAGGAAGCCAAATGAACAAGCATTCGTTAAGCACTTACTATGGACCAGGCACTGTGCTAAATGCCAGAGATAGGAAGAAAGCCAAAAAACAAACAAACAAACAAAAAAAAAACCTTGCCTTTGCTCTCAAGGAGCTCACCTGTTCTAATGGGAGAAACAACAGGCAAGCAATTATGGACATGTAAATTATATACAATTTGCCAAATTGGAGGTCATCTCAGAACAAAGACGCTAGCAAATGGGGAAGAGATCAGGAGTAACCAGGGAGAAGGTGGGACTGCAGAAGGTAGGATTTGATCTGAATCTTCAAAGAAGTCAGAGAAGCCAGGAGGCAGAGCAGAGGGAGGACATTCCAGCCACAGAGCACAGTCAGTGAACTGCACAAAGTTGAAGAGGTGGAATATGTTGTGTGAGGAACAGCAAGAAACCTAGATCAGAACAGGGAGTGAAGCATAAGACTGATAGAGGAGGAAGGACCCGAACTGTGAAGGACTTTAAAAGACGATTAGACCCTATAAATCAAATCAACATACACTCTGATACTTAGTGAATTGAATGCAAAGGAAAGACGACAGGAAAGCTCCAAAGCTACAGGGAAGTCAAGAAGGATGAGGAGCACACACACACAAAGACCATCAGATTTGGTGGTGGAGAGATCATTGGTACCCTGGAGAGAGCAGCTTCAGTTAAGTGGTGAGGTCAAGAAGCCAGAAAGCAAGGCGATGAGGAGTCAATGGGAGGAGAAATGGAGGCAAAGAGGACAGACAGCTTTTTCTTAAGAGTTTGGCTGTGAGATGAAGGAAAGATGTAGGATGACAGCTTCCAATTTTAACTGATTTTTCTTGTGAGCCAGGGGTTAATTAGATTGAGTGGCTGGTCAGACACCCTTCTCCTCCCACCTGCCTCTGCCCACTCCATCCCACCTCTGTCTGTTCCTAACTACCCGCAGGCATGACTCCTGGGCATGCAGATACCCATCTCATAAAAGCACAGAATTTAAGAGCTGGCAACCACAGGCTGTTACTAGGTGAAAGCTGGACTGGGGCTCTCTAACAGGCACAAAAGCAATGGGAGATAGAGTTTACTCACCCAGTCCAACCCAACCCAGACAAATGCAGGCTGAGGGGTCTCCTCCTCACTCTGTGTTTGTATGTATATATTCAGGAGCCGGTCGAAGGCAATACACCATCTATGGGCTCTACTATCCTCCATCCCTACCTATAAAATAATAACTAGCATTTACAGCACTTCAAGGTCTCCAAAGCATTTACAAATATTATCTCGTTTTATCCTCACAACAACCCTGAGAGGTAGACGCTATTATTATCCCCACTTAAACTGAGGCAGATAGAGGTTAAATGACTTGCCCTGGGTCACACAGCTACTAAGTGTCTGAGGCTAGATTTGAACTTAGATCTTCCTGAACTCAGTTTCAGCATTCTATCCAGCACAACACCACCTAGCCACCACCTATGTAAGCGGCCCCTGATCACCTGACTTCCTCCTACCCTTGGGGAGGCAATTTGTTAGCGTCTAAATTCAGGGACAATCTCTCATCACATAACTTCTCTGAATTTCAGCGTCTTGATACATAAAGTAGACGAGATGGATTAAGTGGCTTACAAGTGTTCCAGTGATCTTCTTGTCCCACCTGAGTCATTATTAGAGCTCTGATAATAACACAATGCCTAAGACCCTCAGTGTCTCCACAGAGGTTTGAGGCAGAGGCTTCAGTTATCATCTCATTATAGATGACTCATCATTCTCCCTAATTTTCCCCTAGGAAGGTCTGAACTTACAGATGAAATCAGCTCTCCATTATCCAAACTAATGGAGGTGCATAACTGAGAAGTCTTTGTGACCATGCACTACTACAAATGCTTGGATATTGGATTCTAGACTGGAAGGGACCTCGAAGGCCATCTGCTCCAAACTGCTTGTTTTTATAGATAAAGAAACCGAGGCCCAGAGCAGCTAAGTGAGTTGGCACAGGTGGCAGAACTGGAATCTAACCCAGGTCCTCCTTCTCCAAAGAATAATTGTTTGCCACAGAATTTTGTCCCTGATAAAGTTGAGCTCATGGTGACATTGAAATGTGTCTTCTCTCCCTAGTCTTCTTCTACCATACTCCCCTCCAAATACTCTGCCTTAGTGACTCCTTGCTGTTCCTTGGTGTGGACTTGGCATTTTCACTGGCTGTCCCCCATGCCTGGAACACTCTCCCTTCTCATCCCTAACTCTTTGCTTCACTGCAAAGTCTCTGTTCAGATGTCATGGCTGCAGGCAGCTTTTCCCAGTCTCCCTTAATGTGAGCGCTTTCCTTCTGATTATTTCCAATTAATCCTGTCTATAGCTTGTTTGTACGTAGTGTTTGCATGCTGTCTCCCTGATTAGACTGTGAGCTCCTTGAGGGCAGGGACTAGCTTTTGCCTTTCTTTATATCCTCAGAACTTAGCTCAGTACCTAGCACATCGTAGGAGCTTAGTAAATGCTTATTGATTAATTGACTTTCTTGTTATCATTGGCTTCCTTGAGGTAGAAGCCAAGTAATGGAGTCTCTGGTTCAAGAGAGTATGGGCATATTAATCACTTCATTTTCATAACTCCAAATTGCTTTCCAAAAGGGTTGTACCATTTCTCATCTCTATCAACAATGTATTAGTATATCTGTCTTTCCATAACTCCTCCAACATTTATTATTGCCGTTTTTCTTCATTTTGTCAATTTTCTAGGTAGAAAGTAAACCCTCAGGGGTGTTCTGATTTGCATTTCTTTTATTATTAATGATTTGGCGCATTCTTCCACACAGTCGTGAATACATTGACACTTTTCTTTTGAGAAGCATTTATTCATGTGCTTTGACCACTTATTTTTGGATGAATGGCTGTTAGTGATAGATAGGTAGATAGATAGATAGATAGATAGATAGATAGATAGATAGATAGATAGCTATAGATGTAGACATGTGTATATACATACACACACATAAATGTGTATATTTGTATATATATTTATATGTGTGTGTGTGTGTGTGTGTGTGTGTGTGTGTGTGTGTACACATACATCTTGGATACCAAACCCTTGCCAGAGCAATTTGATACAAAGATTTTTTTTTCCATTCAACTGCTTCCCTTCTTATCCTAGATGCATTGATGTTGTCCATGCAGAAGCTTTTCTGTTTCATGTCATTAAACTTAGTTATTTTATCTTTTTTAATTACCTCTATCCCTTGTTTGGTTAAGAATATGTCTCCTCCCTATAGCTGTGAAAAGTATGTGATCTGATTTTTTTATAGTGCCAAGGTGATTCTTCTAAAGGACAAATCTAACTCTTTCATCTTGATGCTCAATAGTCTGCAATGGCTCCCTATTACCTCTAAGATCAAATATACAAGCCTCTGTCTAGCATTTAAAACTCGTTAGAATTTTGTCTCTTCCTATCTTTCCACGATTGTTGACTACTTTAGTTCCCCACCCCCGCAGATTCTATGACCCAGCCACACTGGTGTACTCACTGTTCTGCCATGTGACATTCCATCTTTTGTCTTTGTGACTTTGTACGTGCTGTCCTCCGTACCTGGAATGCTCTTCTCCTCATTTCTGCCTCTTCGTATCTCTGGCTTATTTCGAGATTCATCTCAAAGCCACCAGAATTCTATAGGATGCTTTCCCAGTCCTGTCCTCCCCTCCTCTTCCCAGGGCTAGTGCCTGCTCCTCTTGGATCACCTACCATCTCCTCTTTATACTCTTTGTATGTACCCAGTTATTTCATGGGGTCTTCCCCATTAGAATGTAAGCCCCTTGAGGGCAAGAACTGTTTTTGCCTTTTTTTGTATCCTCAGTGCTGAGCACAGTGTCAGACACATAGTAAGTGCTTAATAAATGCTTGCTGACGGAGTGATTGACCTCGAATATCCCTTCTAACCCTAAATCTTACGCTTTTCCTATGACAGAGGAGTTTGCCAAGTCTCAAGAGAACAGAATTAGAAGTGGATGGCCACTGCAAAGAAGCTTATTTAGGCTCGATGGGAGAAAGCACTCTCTCTCTAGAGGAACTGTCCACAAGCGGAAGGTGCTGGCCCTAGGAGGTGGTAGGGTCCCTTTCCCTGGACAGCGGCCAGCAGAAGATGGTTGGCCATTCTCTGACTTATCATTCACATGTGGGTTGGACTCAGTGGGCTCTGAGGCTCCGTGTGTGTGTGTGTGTGTGTGTGTGTGTGTGTGTGTGTGTGTGAAGTATGTGAAGCCAAAATGAACCCCGCTTAGCAGTCCAGGTGGGCTGCTCACCAGGCACAGTTCCCAAAGGCAATCATGCCTGAGCAGAGCCCAGCAGAAGGGCTGGCTCTAGTTCCTGGCTCAACTGGTTCCCTGCTTTGAGAAAACCTGCTGTGAAATTCATCTCAGTGGAAGCCTTTACAATGCTTCCATCTTCTCCATTCTCCCCCACCCCTACCCTCACCCTCTTGGAAGCTTCCAGCCTCAGATGAAAGATTGACTTTGATCAAACTTGGGTGTTTTTTTCTGGGGGAGGGGGATAGAGAGTGGAGCTGCAACTAGTAATTTTTAAGTCTAGAACAAGCAGCAATGTATGAATCCCAGGAAAGAGAACCTGGAACACCATAAGGGTGCCGCCGAGGAGGATACTTCCAGAATGCTCAGACCTGAGTCTGGACGTCACCAGAAATGAGAGTCTCTTATTCTCATTATCCAACAGGAGGTGTGGAGAGGTAGATAGAGAGCCAGCCTCCAAATCAATGTGACCTGGGTTCAGGTCCAGCCTTGAACAATATGTGAACCTGGGCAAGCCATCTAAACTTTCAGCATCCCAGACAACTAAGACCTTTCAAAGAAGGCACAGCTTATATTCAGTAGCCTTACCTGGAGTTCCTGGCACCAAAGAAATCACGAGTTCAGACCAAAAAATGTTAAAATCTTGTTAACCAGGTGATAAGTTCAACTGTTTCTGTGCTGCTACAGGATTGCAAGGATCCATAACCTGAGAGCCTGAAAGTTCAAACAAATATTCCATTTATTAAAAATACATTCAAACGCCCTCTGATAAAAAGCAGTTCCCAAGACAGTTAAAAGCATCCCAAAAGATAAAAAGCAAGATAAAAGCTGCAGGAAGGGAATTAAAAGGAGTTAGCAATGAGGGTCCCTGGGGTCTCAAGAGCCCCCAGAGTCCTACAAACTGCTTTTATGCTTTCCTTGCCCAAAGGGCCCATAGATAACCCAAACTGCCCCAGGTCTACACCGCAACTTCCTAGCTTTAAACACTTCAGGCTGCTGTTGGGGGGGGGGCAGGGTAACTCATGCCTTCCCAGTTCCATCAGTATCCCAGCTCAGAGGTGTCAAACACAAAACATAAGGCCTACAACATTCCCAAGTGAGGCCAAACCAGATAAAAATGTAATTAGGAAATATTTAACAAAATAAATAAAAATAATAAAACCTAAATAACATTACATTATATAACTAAATCAATGTGCAGCCAGCAGGGCACCTTGTGTATAGATTAGAGGCCCCTAAGTATATTCGGGTTTGATGCTCCTGTTCTGGCTCACTAACACTGGGGCAGTTAGGGACAGTAGGCCAGAAGTAGCCCCGAAGGCCCTTTGTAGCCATGGGCAGGCCCAGGCTGTCTGGAAGGGCCAGAAGCAGCACAAGGCCTAGCCAAGTGGGCAGGCCCACAACAGGGGTAGGCCCCTGAGGGCCCTTTGGTGGGTTACCCATGGCTTTACTTCAAGAATGAAAGGATGGGAGCTGATGCTGTGAGGCTGGTGTTCCTGACCCCTAACACCTATGTCACTAGAGGTCAGGTGAGGATTGTTGTGGGCTGGGATAGTGGGGGAAGTAGGGAAACGTGGGTTCACCCTCTGCACTTCCACAAACACCATCCTGGACTATTGTGAGTGAGGAAGTTGTAGTGAAGTCTTGGGACCGTTTAGGTTAACTTTGCTCTCAGGTGGGTTGATCTGGGACCCTATCTGGACAAAAACTACAAAAGTAGTTTCTAGGGCTTGGGCAGGGAGTTCCCAAGACCCCAGGGAACCTCTTTGCCTATTAATTCCTTCTGGCCTTCTTGACTGCAGCTTTTACTCTCTGAATTGTTACTAGCCATCTTGGGAACTGCTTTTGCCGTGGGGCATTGGAATATGTTTTTAGTGAAAGGATTGTTTATTTGAACCCTCAGGCTTTGGGTGACCCATTACATGAGAGGCAGAAAAGTAAGCCAGACAGTGAGAGCATTCAGCGTGCCAGGTACCATCTTTCGGGCAGTTAAGTGGCACAGTGGATAGAGCTGCAGCCCTGGAGTCAGGAGGACCTGAGTTCAAATTTGACCTCAGATACTTACTACTTGTGTGACCCTGGGCAAGTCACTTAACCGTGTTTGCCTCAGTTTCCTCATCTGTACAATGAGCTAGAGAAGGAAATAGCAGACCACTCCAGTGTCTTTGCCAAGAAAACCACAAATGAGGTCATAGGCAATCAAACACAACTGAAATAACACAACAGGCACCATCTTAGGCACAGTATATACAAAGATAGAAGCCAAACAGTCCTTGTCCATAAGGAACTTGAGATTTAGAATGGTAAATATATAAGTAAATATAAAATGGATGCAAGGTGAAGATACTAGCAAGTTGGGGAAGCAGGAAGGGCATGTGAGCTGAGCTTTGAAGGAAACCAGGGACTCTAAGAGGTAGAGGTGATACATTCCAGGCAAGAGGAACAGCCAATGCAAAGGCTGGCAGATGGGAGATGGAGGAATACTACATGAGGAATAATAACAAGGACAGTTTGGCTGGACCATAGAGTGCAAGAATGAATGCATGGATGGATAGGTGGATGGATGGATTATGGATGGATGGATGGATGGATGGATGGATGGATGGATGGATGAAAAAGAACATTAAGTCCCTACTATGTGGCAAGCTAAGCACTAGCAATACAAATAGAAAAGGCAAAACAATCCCTACTCTCAGGGAACTCACACTCTAATTGGGAGGGATAGACATAAAAGAGAGTTCAGTCACAGAGAAAAGAAAAGACCAGGATGTCCTTC
This sequence comes from Phascolarctos cinereus, assembly GCF_003287225.1. Classification (NCBI taxonomy): domain Eukaryota; kingdom Metazoa; phylum Chordata; class Mammalia; order Diprotodontia; family Phascolarctidae; genus Phascolarctos; species Phascolarctos cinereus. Next base: position 374,157,912 of record NW_027556098.1, on the reverse strand, counting down.
TAACTATGCAGTGACACAATGAATAGCAAGGCTGGGGTGGTCCGTGGGGCATATTAGAAAGCCACATGACAGTGCCTGGGGATCTGCTGCAGCAGTAGCAGGGCATAAGATAAGACCTAGTGATCCTCCATCTCACTGGAAGAAGTTAGTGACCCCCAGTTCATCCAAGAGGTATGAGTGGCCATGTCAATCTTTCTACAGGCCACTTCCACATGGGGAGAGGGGCAGCTCAGAATCAGAGGAAAGGGAAGTCAAGGAGGAAAGGCACCTGGTTCTAGCTGCCCTATGAGATCTGAGCCACCAGGGGATTGAGGGAGGGGGTGGTGGGAAGGAGATAAATGTGTACTAATGCTGGAAAGGGAGGTTGAGGTCAGGTTGAGTAGAATTTTAAATGCCTAACAGAAGAGCTTATGTTGATCCTGGAGGTAATAAGGAACTACTAGAATTTACTGAGCAGGGGAGTGACATGGTCAGACCTTAGCTTTAGAAAAATCAGTTTAGTAGCTGTGTTGAGGATGGATTGGAGGAGACCCAAGCCAAGATCAATGACAATGACTACTACAATGGTCTATGGGAATAGTGATTAGGACCTGAACTAGGAAAGTGATTGTTGTGGGTAAAGAGAAGGAGATAGGTACAAGATGTGTTGTTGGGTAGAAATATCAAGACTTGGCAATTGCTTGAATATAAGGGGAATATGAGAAAGAGAAGCTAAGAATGACACCAAGGATTGACACCTTAGTGACCGGTAGGATGGTGACATCCTCAGCAGAAATAGGAAAACTTGGAAAGGGAATAAGTTTTGGGGAAAAGATAATGAGTTCAATTTTGAATGTTAATTTGGACATGACTCCATTTGAAATGTCCAGTAGCCAGTTGGCAATGTGGGACTGGAGCTCAGAAGAGAGACTAGGATTGTAGAGAGAGATCTGGTCATCTAGTAAGCTCTATGTGCCAGGCATTATACTGGGCAGTAGAGCTACAAAGATCAAAATTACAATCAGTCTACACCCACCCACTCTCAGTCCCAATTCTCCTGGACAGCCTGATGACCAGTCAGGCTGCAAATTCCTTTTTATTTTTTTTGTCCACTTGCATCAATGTATTCCTTGTCAAAACAGGGACCACCAAGTAACACTGGTTCCATTTAATCCTGTTTTAGAAAGCCAGCTTTCTTCAGCTAATCTGTTCCTTAAATTTTAAAAAGGGCTTATCAATGGCTTTTGTTTTTTAGAGCATAGTGATTTCCTGATTTACCCTTGCCCAGCCCACTCTTATAACAAAGAAAAATCACTTAACTAAAGTGACAGATGCAGTGGCTGAGCCAACATTCTGCACCTCTAACCCCTCACCCCACTCCCCACCTCTCTACCAAGAAGAGGGAAATGTGTTTCATCTTTGTTTTTCCACAATCAAAATTGGCCACCAGAGCTTTCTTTTAAAATCTGGTGATGGCGGCTGCTGGCCAAGCCAAGCATAAGGCAGCAGACAGAGCAGTAATAGCCACATTCGTTGTTGGACACCCGCAAGCTCCTTCTGGGTCAGATGCCAAGTATCTCCTTGAATAGAATGGAAGTAAGTTGGAAAACCCATTAGCGGAGTCAACTCTCATTTACCTGGCTATCCATAGAGCTCTCTGGCTCCTGTAGAGAACATCTGGGAGACGAAGGCTTGGCTTTGCCATGAAGGTATCACTTGTTATAGAACAATCTCCCAGGAGCTGCCATTTGCCCTGAATATCCATTGGTCTGAGCCAAATGACATCACCCACCCATGGCTTTCAGGTGTGTGTATGAGCCCCCAAAGCCAGCTGCTCTCTCCAACCCTTTGGTCGCCTCGCTCCTGGGGTCTCGTGATTCATTCTGATTAGGTGTGTGCCTGTGGTGCAACTGCTCATTTTTTAAAAATCCAATACATAAGTGATTTGGCAGAGAAAACTTCCCTTTGTTTATTTTCCTGTGACTTGGCCTCATCAATCTTCCTCTTACTAATCTGTTTGTGCTCTCTTAGCTTTGCTTCCGGATACAGCAGTATTTGATTTCTTAATAGTGTCTGTCATACTCCAGGTGTCCTGGAACGTTAGTGGTAATGAGTTTGGAGCACCATTGAGGCCCTGAAAAGCCAATGCTGAGATTCAGGCACCCCGCAGGTCATTCTCAGAGGCCTGCTGAAGGGCAATGAAGGCCAAGGGAAGGGCCAAGTGGTGGACTAAGTGGTATTTGATCACTCAGCCAATCTAAGGTGACAAAAAGGATTTGTTGTGGGGAGTGGGAGGAAGAAGGGAAACCCTTCACTGGCCTGACTGGGCCTACAACCAGGAAGAGGGAGGGTAGGAGGTCATGGGGAACATTGGACTGAGAATCAAATGACCAGGGTCTCTAAGCCAAGCTCTATTAACTAGTTGTGTTACTGTAGGAGAATAACAATCTCTCTGTATGCCTCAGATTCCTCATCTGCAAAATGAGAAGGTTGGTCTGAAAGGTAGCGTGGTAAAATGGAAGGAAAGATAGTTTTGGAGTCAGAGAACCTGGGTTTGAACCACACCTCTACCACTTACTACTTATGTGTCCTTGGGAGTCACTTAAATTCTCTGGGTCTCAGTTTCCTCATTTCTATGTAAGGGTAGAGGTTAATATAATCTTAATTAATATAATCATAGAAGTCCCAGGTAACTATATTGATTCAACCAGACGATCAGACTTGCAAACTGGGTGTGAATAAGTCTTTAATCAATTTGGGAAGATATGATGATGATGATAATGATGATAATGATGATGATGATGATAATGATGATAATGATGATAATGATGATGATGATGATGATAATGATGATAATGATGATGATGAATAGCTAACGTTTATATAGCATCTACCATGTGCCAGGCACTGTGCTGAGCACTTTACAATTATTATCTCATTTGATCCTCACAATAACCCTGGGAAGCAGGTGATATTATTATCCACATTTTATACTTGAGGAAACTGAGGCAGACAGAGGTTAAGTGACTTGCCCAGGGTCACACAGCTAGTAAGTGTCTAAAGCAGGATTTGAACTCAGGTCCTTCTGGTTTCAGGCCTGGCATTCTATCTACTGTGCCACCTAGCTGCCTCTACAAGGCAGTTTCAGAAATCTACAAGGGTATCACTCTAGGAACCTAACAGAGAGTTACACCTAAAGGTAGTTTCATGAGGACTCCACAAAAGGAGAAGAAAGGCTCCTAGTCATCAAAATGGGTGTTTCCCCTTTGGCACATTCAGTTTCCTAAATTTGTGCCTCACTATGTTACTGTAAAAGTTTAAGCCTAGTTTTCCCTGAGACCTTTCGTTTGAAGGAGTAGAGTATGGAGGAGGCCAAGATGGCAGAGTACAGGCAGCTACCCAGCTGAACTGTCCTAACATTCCCCTCCAAACAATTTTAAAATAACACCTCAAATCCAATTTTGGAGTGGCAGAGCCAGTAAGAGGTCAGCGTGAGATATTTTTCCAGCCTGAGACAACTGAGGAGGTCATCAGGAGAGATCTGTGATTTCAGGGTGGGGGCCAGTCCAGAGCATATGTGGCAGCAGCACCAGAGGTGGGCCATGGAGCTATGACAGCAGCAGAAGCAGCTTCAGTTTTCATCCCAGAGATGGGAAGGGGGTCAGACAACTTGTCAAAAAGAAATTACAGGGGATCTTTTGCTGGCACTGGTTGGCATATGTAGTTTGGGGTTGCGGTTCCTAGGTGGCGTGAAGCACTTGAAGTTGGTCACAAGGGAGCAGAGGCCCTGCTCAAAGCTCCAAGGCAGATAGGAGCACTGGCCCTTGTGGCTGCAGGGGAGCAGGGGCCCTTCCTGGGTAAAGACCAGAGCACAGACCAGGAGAGCAGTGACCTCTCCCCATGGTTCACACTGCCTTAGAAACACCAAAAACCTGCAGACCCCTAGAACTAGCTCTGAAAACAGCAGCACAGAAAAGAAAAAAAGCCTGAAGCTTGAGACAGTGCCTTCCTACCCCAAGGTAAGTGGAGCCCAATTTTAATATAAAGTTCAAAGTCAAGAAGTAGGCTGGAAAAATGAGCAAACAGCAACAAAACAAAGAACTTGACCATAAAAACCTGCAACAGTGGCAGAGAAGACTGAGATTCAAACTCAGAAGAAGGAAAAAAATGAGAAACCCCTACAACAAAAGTCTCAAAGAAAAATGCTAACTGGTCCTGAGCCCAACAAGAATTTCTGGAAGAATTTTTTTTTTTAAGAGATAAGCATAATGGGGGGGGGAAATGGGAAAAGAAATGAGAGTGATGCAAGAAAATCATGAAAAGAGAATTAACATCTTGGTAAAAGGCACAAAAAAAAAATACTGAAGTAAATAACACCTTAAAAAATAAAATTGGCCTAATGGTAACAGGCACAAAAATTGCCTGAAGAAAAGAACTCCTTAAAAAAAAGCAGAATAGGCCAAATGGAAAAAGATGTACAAAATTCACTGAAGAAAAGAACTCCTTAAGAATTAGAATTGGGCAAGTGGATGTTAATGATTCCACGAGACATCAAGAAACAATAAAACGAAGTCAAAAGAACTAAAAAAAAATAGAAGAAAATGTGAAATATCTCATCAGAAAACTGACCTGGAAGTAGATTGAGGAGAGATAATTTACACATTATTGGACTATCTAAAAGCCATGATTAAAGACATCACATTTCAAGAAATTCTCAAGGAAAACTTCCCTGATATCTCAGCTCTAAACGGCAAAATAGAAAATGAAAAAAAAATCTATTGATCATCTCCTAAAAGAGATCCCAAAATGAAAACTCTCAGGAATACTATAGCAAAATGGCAGAGCTCCCAGGTCAAGGAGAAAATATTTCAAGGAGAAAATATTGCAAGTAGCCAGAAAGAAATAATTCAAATATTGTGGAGCCACAGTCAGGATCATACAAGATTTAGGTTCTGTTTCTCTTACAACTTCCCTTGCTATACCTGTTTAGTAAATATTGAACAATGACTAAAGGTTCTGGTTGATAATTAAGCCATTAACCACTATGGGGCCCCATGAGCAAAAGTACTAGAAACCCTCAGCCCCTCAGGATTATCCCTGGAACTCTCAAGGAAGTAATACTCAATTGCCCTCTGGTGAGCTATCATTGGCATCCCTGGTTTGGCTCCTCCACCAGCCTGTCACCTCTTCTAGATGTCTTTTTGTGCAGTTCTAGATTGTATGGAAAAGTTTACTAAATTTCTGTTTCTTTTTTGTAGTTCTTTATCATTGGTCTACTTTCCAGGGAGCTTTTCAGATACTGGGTTTCTGTGGTAGAGATGGGCTTCTCTGGCCAGAGGCAACCAGGTGACTCAGTGGACAGAGTACTGCCTAGAGTCAAGAAAACCTGAATTCAAATCCAAATCAGACACCTGTTAGTTGTGTGACCCTGTGTGATTTAACCTCTCTCTGCCTCAGTTTCCTCTAGGGTAAAATGGGGATATGATAGCACCTATTTCCAAGGATTGAATGAGATTATGTTTATAAAATGCTTAGCATAGAGCCAGGCACTTAGTAGGCACTTAACAAATACTTATTCCCTTTCCCACCCCCCCCACCTCCCCTTTCACACTCATCTTAATCTAAAGTAAGTGATCTTTGCTTCTATAAGCTAACACATATATCCCTTTAAGGTTTTCAAAGTGCATTGCTCATTTTAAATCATTTGATCTTCATTTAACTCCTTGTATCCCTAGGCTTATGCATACAGCTGGGAACCTAGTAGGCCTCTAATAAATGCTTGTTGAATGTGAATATGTGTGTCCCCAGTGCCTGTCTTATGACCTGGCATATCCTGGAAATTTACTAAACGCTTGTTAAATTGAGTGGGGTTCAATTCCATGTTAGTGGAATTGGGGCAGATGTGTAGATGATCCTAAAGTCCTTTTGATTCTGCTTCGGGGTACAGCAAGGGCCTAGTCCCACCACAAAATCCCCTTCCTTATTACTGTTTCTCAGCTCAGGCCAAGGGTGTGTGCTGGAGCTAGCATGAGACCTGGAGGAAGCCAATTGCTGAAATCCTTAAATGCTACAAATCAGGGATTGATTTATTATTTTGTTGATTGTCCATACTTATCAAAGTGACAAAGAAAATATTAATATAGAATACATTTAAAAGTATGCTCTGCATCCTTTTTTTTTTTGAGAGAATTTTCCAGCACAGCCCTAGCTCAGGCTGACATAGAATCAAACACAGTACCCAAAGACCTGTACTGAGAGATGGAGATTCATGATTTAAGCAGGTGTCGGAAGAGGGAATTAAATATATATGTCCAATAATCTCCAAGCTGAATATCCCACATAAGCCACACGCAGACTTGAGAGTTGACCTACCCCTGGCTTCCTCATCATCCTCCTCCTCCTTACCTTGGCCAAAATGGAAATGTTAGTGAAGCCCAACTAAATCCAGATGGGCCTCTCAGCTGGGCTCCTCCCCAGACACACCATGGGATCATCAGCCCGAAACCCAGTAAAAGAGCCAACTCCAAGGTTCCATCCAACTTTGAACTCATGGTACCATCTATCATCTTATGGTTGGTACCAGAAGGCAGAACTGCAAGTAGTGGATAGAAGCTGTAGAACTTTACAACAATTAGAGCTGGCCAAGAGGGAAATGGGCTGCCTTAGGAAGTACTAGGCTGCCATAAGTTTGATGATCTTAGAGGATCTTACTGTTTACGTATATGTGAAATTGGATAATCCAGATCTCTATTCATTCAACAGGCAGCAAGGTGTCGCCATAATGCATAAGGCTCTGGGCCTGGAGTCAGAAAGATTCCTCTTCCTGAATTCTATCTGGCTTCTGATGCTAGAATCTTTTTAAATGCATGAAATAAAAAACATAGGATTACAAAGGAACCCAATCGCGTTGAAATACCATTTTCCAGGGTCGCTAAGTGGCACAATGGATAGAGTGTTGGGCCTGGAGTCAGGAAGACCTGAATTCAAATCTGGTCTTAGACACTAGCTATGTGACCCTGGGCAAGTCACTTCCCCCTGTTTGCCTCAGTTTCCTCATCAGTAGAATGAGTTGGAGAAGGAAATGGCAAACTACTCCAGTATCTTTGCCAAGAACACCTCAATGGGTCACGAAGAGCTGGACACAACTGAAATGATTCAACAACAGCAAAATTCATTCAACTAATCACTCAAGTTATTTCTGTGATTTAGAACTCCCAATAAACATGCCATCACTGAATACATGATCAGCAGCAGATTTCGTATTCTTTAGAAACCCTCACAACTAAATTAGTGACAAATAGGAACAAGCCTGACAGCACAGATTTTCATAGCATTAAAATCAAGAAATTGCAAGCTCTGGTCCATAAAAGGCTCTTAACTTCAATGCTTTGTGCCTCAGTGTTTTGATGTAACAGTCTGATTGCCCCATATATAGAGGTAGAGAGAAGGCAGTGTGGTGTTTTGCTTACTGGCAATGTTGGATTTGGAGTCCAAAAATCTCAAATCCCAGCTCTTTCACTGACTGCCTGTATAACCTTCATCTTAACCTTTTGTGGGTCATGGACCCCTTTGGCAGTCCAATGAAACCTATGGACCCCTTCTCAGAATGCTTATTGACTATATTCAATTGAAGAAAATAATAAATTTTAGACAGAGTTCTATTTTGGACGTATTGAGGAAGGAAGGAAATAAGCACGTATTAAGTGCCTACCATGTTCAAGACTCTAATTATCTCATTTGATCCTCACAACAACCCTATGAGTTGGTTGCTATTATCCCTATTTTACAGTTGAAGAAACCAAGGAAGACAGAGGTTAAAAGTCACACAGCTAGTGTCCAAGTTCACATTTGAACTCAGATCTTTCTGATTTCAGACCCAGAGCTCTATCCACTGCAGCATGAGTTTAAGATGTCTCTGGAACATACAGTTTGAAATGTCAAATAGTCCATTGGAGATGCAGGATTGGAGCTAGGCAGAGCCTAGGGCTGAATATGTAGATCTATGAGTCATCTGCATTGGGATGCTAATTAAACTCTTGGGGACTAATGAGGCCATCTAGAGAGATAGTGTGGAGACATAAGAGATGTGAGCCCAGAATGGAGCCTTGGAGAAAAGCCAGGCTTAGGAAATGTGATATGGATGATAAGCCAGCAAAAAAAAAATACAAGGGAAAAGGGGAAAGATGTGAATAAAGAGAAGCAGAAGGGATCCATGTCATAAGCATACAGAGAGAAGAGAATATTTCCAAGGAAGAAATGGTGATCAACAGTAGGGAGGTGAAGAAGGATGAAGATGGGAGAGGGGGAAAACCATCAGATCTAGTCAATGAGACTTCCTGCTAAGATGGCTGCCTGAATGGGAGGCATACCCAAATACCTACATATCTACAGCAGCAAAATGCTTAAATTTGTACCGGACCAAATAATGACCAAGAATTCCAGTGAGAACCTAGATAACTGACTTCTACCCCTAAAATGCACAAAAAGTCAGCCAGCACCAAAACAAGGCAGACCAGAGATAGATAAGAATACAAGTAGCCTGTAGCTCTCTGTCTCCAGAAGCAGAAAGATTAGAGGGTTTCCCAGAAAAATCCCAAGGTGATCAGAAGGTCCTAAAGGGAGGCAACAGGTAAATTCTAGCATAGTATCATAGAACTCAAACTGGGACAGCTCAGGCCATGGACTATGAGGTCCCCAACATTCTGTCTTGGATTACCCAAGAGGATCCTGAAGACCTAACAATCTGAAACTGAAGAGATAAAAAATGAAATATAACTTTCGAAGGAAGAAATAGAATAATTAGCTTAGAAGAGAGAGTGGTAAGCCTTACCCAAGAAAAGGAATCTTTGAAAACTAGAATAGACAGAACAAAAATCAATGACTTCATGAGATATTAAAAAAATATGAGGGCAAAATCAAAAGACTTTTTAAAAAGAAGAAAATGTAAGATTTCAAAAACAACTAACTTGAAAAATAAGTCAAAAAGAGATCATTTAGGAATCATTGTACTCAAGGCAGCTGGTTGGTGCAGTAGATAGAGCACTGGCCCTGGAGTCAGGAGGGCCTGAGTTTAAATCTGGCCTCAGACACTTGATATTTGCTTAGCTGTGTGACCCTGGGCAAGTCACTTAATCCCATTGCCTAGCCCCCCCCCAAAAAAAAAGAATCATTGTACTCCCTGAAAACCATGAGTAAAAAAAAAAATTTTTAAGAAGCCTAGACTCTATATTTCAAGAAATAATAAATGAAAACTGTCAAGCTCTATTAGCACCCTGATCACCTCCTGAAAGAAACCCCAAAAGGAAATGTTTCAAGAATATCATAGGCAAAATCTAGAGTTCCAATGTCAAAGGGAAAAAATGCTGTGAACAGCCAGAGAGAAGGAGTTCGAGTACTAAGATACCATACACAGGATCACACAAGACCTGGCAGCTCCTACCAAAATCTAGTGGAGATCATGGAATATGGAATTACAAAAGGCAAATGGCATGGTCATAAATAAAATAACTTACCCTGAAAAGCTGAGTATAATCTTAAAGGAAGGGAAATGAACTTTTAATGGAATAGAATAGTGGTTCCCAAAGTTTTTTGTTGTGCAAACAAACCCCTTTCAACAACAACAACAAAAATGTGTTTTGAATCCCCAGGATGATCTAATATACTACTCATAATATTTTGCAATTATTTACTGCTTAAGATGCTATTAAAGAACTTTTCACACAAACCTCTTGGACCATCACCCCTAAAGGGTTTGGAAAACTACTAAATGGGAACCACTAGAATAACGGACTTCCAAGCATTCCTGATGAAAAGAAGGGACTGTACAATGATGTAGTGCTAACATTCCAACAGAGAGAGAAGAAACAAGTGTCCTCTCAGAACTTCAATGTCTTCAAACTGTATTGAAAAAGTTCAATTTTTAAAACAGAGGTTCTAGGGATGGATTGGTTCTGTTCTGAGGGTTTGAGCAGGGGGAAGAGAAGGAAGGATAAAAAGAATACATTCAAGTAGCTAGGAGGAAGAACAAGGTAGGACTTGCCATTTCTCATATTTGAGGTACATGAGAAGAATTTACAAACATGAAAGAAGGGCTGAGGATAGTGTGTAACAGGTAAACCTGACTCAGCTGAATTATACAAAGGAGGATCGAACACACACACACGCACACATGCATTTTGGTACAGAAATACATCAAACTCAATAAGGAAACATATAGGGAGGGAGAGAGGGTCTAGCCCTGGCACTTGAGGACCTAGAGGGCCACATGTGACCTCGAGGCCACAGCTTCCCCATCCCTGGCCGAGGAAAGATAACACCAAGAAAGAATAGTCACAAGCAAATCAGATTTTCTGATCCTCAAGAAAGAAATAACAGAGGCCGTGGGTGTGAAGGAGAGAGAAAAAAGACTAGAATTTAAGGAGATGCCTTAGATTACTTCTTAGACAATTGGGAAATGACTGAACAAACTGTGGTATAGAGAAGTAAGGAAATATTATTATGCTGTAAGCAAAGACAAAAGAGACAATTTCAGAGAATTCTGTTATAGAGCGAGGTGAACAGAACGAGAACATTTTATACAAGAACAACAACATTGTAAAGAAAAAACACTTTGAAAGACTTAAAAAAGCACTAAGAAAGACTGATCAAAGCAATGACTAACCATGTCTCCAGAGGACCCATGATGAAGCAGAGAGGTGATGAACATAAGGTGCGAAGACATATATTTTTGGAGATGTTAATTTGTGGATTTATTTTGCCTATTTGTTACAAAGGCCATCTCCACCTCTCACCCCCACTTCTATCCCCACCCTTCTTTCCCTTAGCTAATTAGGGGAGAAGGAAAGAAGTCAGCACTATTAGCAATAATGATGCCCCCCAAAAGGGTCATAGCAACATTTTGTAAAATTCACGGAAGATAACAAAAGGAAATTCAGAAAGAAGCAGGAGAGTTTTGAAACAAATGCATAGAATTTATGATCTCCTTTTTTTTTTTTAACCCTGGGGTGTGAAATAGAGATACATAGAGTTTCATATAGAATCTTTTTTTGTGTTATTCTATGTGTATGGAAATACCTTTTTTATATTTAAGATTGGAATAAAATGTCAAATAAATTTCTTAAAAAGAGATTGTTGGTAATTTTAGAGAGAAGAGTTTCAGCTGAGATGAGATCAGAAGCCTGATTGCAAAGGGTTGATGAAGTTAAGAGGAGGAGAAGTATAGATAGCTTTTTCAAAGAGTTTGACTGAAAAAAAGGAGAACTATAAGATGACAGTTTCAGGGCATGGTAGGATCTAGTGAAGTTTTGTGGGGTTTTTTTGCCTTGTTTTGTTTTAAGAAGAGAGACATGAATATGTTTGAAGGCAATACAGAAGGAATAAGTGAATGTCATGTCTGACTCTTTGTTACCTTGCTTGGAGTTTTCTTGGCAAAGATACTGGAGTGGTTTGTCATTTGCTGCTCTAACTCATCTTACAGATGAGGAAACTGAGGCAAACAGGGTGAAGTGACTTGCCCAGGGTCACACAGCTAGTTAGTGTCTGAGGCTGGATTTGAACTCATGAAGATGAGTCTTCCTGACTCTAGGCCTGGTGCTCTGTGCACTATGGCGCCATCTAGACGCCAGCAATAAGTAGATAAAGAGAGGTTGAAGATTAGAGGGAAGAGGAAAAGAAAGAGGGGAAATGGGAGTAAGAGACAGAAAGAGAGAAAATGATCTAGTGGACAATTTATTGGAGAAGAGGGAAGGAGATGAAATCAAGGTTACGTGCAGAGGAGGAGGAGGATCGCCTCATTATAAGACACCAGAGGAAAGGAGGATATCCAAGTGTGATATCCAAGCATTCTCATGTGAATTTCATCCTGCATATATCTTGTTTGTATACAGTTATTTGCATGTTATCTCCAAAGCAAGGACTTTGGTTTCTTGCCTTTTCTTGTATCTCCAACACTTATTATGGTGACTGGCATGTAATAGGTGTTTAATAAATGTTTGTTGACTGACTGAAGACACAAAGAGAAGACAGTGTTCAGGATAAATGACCTCAACTTTCTCAATAAAGTCAGAATAGACATCCTCAGCTGAGGAGGTGGGAGGAGAAGGAGGTATGGTTGGCTTGAGGAGAGCAGAGAAAGTTCGCAATTGTTTTTGCAGAGAGTGGGATAAGGAATCAATTAGGAAGGAATAAAAGGCTTGCCTGACTGCAGAGAAGACCCAGTTAAGGTTAGATTAACACCAATTTGTGGTGACAGATGACTTCTTTCTCCTCCTTCACACATACAGCAAGGTAACTAACAATACCAGATGGTGTGTGCCAAGTACTAATGATCAAAAACCTGGCCCCAACTGTCCTTTCCAGCCTTATCTTCCTCTTGCATCAAGAAACCTGCAATGCAGCAAACTGGACTGAGTACCTCCTGGCTTCAACACAATGCCTTAGCTATTTAGAGCGCTTTCCTTACTTAGAGCGAGCAGGAAGTAGTTTCTCGTTAGTTTTAAACCCAAGAGAACCTCAGAGACCACTGACTCCAACCACCCCGTGTAGCAGAGGAAGGAACAGAGGCTCAAAGAGATTATTGCCAAAGTCACGCTGCTAACTAGCAGCAAAAGTAGAATTCAAACCCAGCTCCTTCACTCCAAATACAGAGTGATCTTCCCACCAAGACAGGCTGTGCCTCAGTCATAGGAGCAAATGTGATAGGGGAAAGATAGCAATAGACAGTGACAAAGAGCTTTGAGATTTGATACACATTTTCTATGCATTATCTCTAATAACAGCTACTCTCTGAAGTAGGTGCTATTATCATCCCCATTTTATAGGTGAGGAAACTGAAGTTCAGAGAGGTTGAGGTGCTATTATCATCCCTATTTTATAGGCAAGTAAACTGAGGATCAGAGAGGTTAAGTATCTTTGCCCATGGTCACACGGTCATGTCAGAGGCAGAATTTGAACTCAGGTCTTCCTGACTCCAACTCCAGCATTTTAGCACCCAACTGCATGTACTTCCACCAAGCTCTCTATCACTCCAAGTATTCTACCACGCTTCCCAATGGGCCTTCAGGCCACCTGTGTCACCACTATCTTCCCCTCCTTCCTCAAACTCTATGAGACAGCCAAACGTCATGGGTTTTATAGGAAGGAGGTATGTCCTCACTCAGGTACATTGAATTTATTTCCCTTTTTTGATGTCACAAGTAATGTTGCATGTTTGTTCTTTGTCTTTCATTTTCAAAGAGGACCAGTGACATCACAGGTGATGTCTTGATTCCTGTGTGAATTGGATTTAAGTGAGGCAGAGTTACACAAAGTTGTCAGCCTCCCTCTCTCTTCCAGAGTCATCACAGTTCGTTCAGTGGCAGGATGAAAGTCAAGACAATTGGCGATGGCCCAGGATGCAGTGGATGACCTTGGCATGTCTGACCAAGCTCTAAGTGCTCTACAATGCCTTCTTCAGCTGCCTTCATGGCCACTGGAACAAATTGTTCTCATCCATCTATTCTGCCAAAGAAAGTCTTCATATGCTTGAAGTAGACAACCCCCTAACTCACCAACAGGTCTGACACTTGTCAGTTACCTTCAACCTGGTTTAGCCCATGATGGTCTACTGGGGTGTGGCTGCTGCACGTGGTACGGCTTCTTGGAGCCACAGGTGAGAGGTGGACACCAAAGGTGGATGAGCAGCCCTGAAAAGGGCTCGTCTGCCCTGACGCCAAAGGGGCTATTCTTCCCTGAGGTCTCCATGCAGCCTACAGGTAGGGAGGTGCTGGAGGCTGCCTAAGTTGAGATTGCAAGCATGGAATATGGAAGTTACCAGAAAAGGGCATGAAAAGTGGGCATTGGGTGGGAAGCCCAGTTTCCAAAGCATAAGTAGCCTGCTGCAAGTGAGACTTACGGCTTTCAAAGAGGTCCATAGGCTGTAGGTCTTTTCATACAAGAGCACTCTCCCTCCTTCTTTCTCTCATAATATTTTGTTTTCATATCCCATAGCATTTCTTTCTTTCAGCATTGTATTGTATTGATATACTGATTTGTGGAGGGATCTTACCTCACACACTGGACTGTGAAATCCTTGAGACATAGATTTCTCTTTTATTCATCAGGTCATTCCCCTGATCTCTATTAATAAAGGTATCTGTTCCTCTGGCATTTACCCCTTCACAGTCTGGCTCTTCCTTCTCTTTCTAGACTGATTTCACACCACAACATCTCACAGACTATGGTCCTGCCAAACTAACCAGTTTGCTATTCTGTGCAGGCAACATTTCGTCTCCTGCCTCTGTGGGCTGTCCTCCATACCTAGAACACTCTCCCTCCTCATTTCCACATCGTAGAATCCCTGGCACCCTTCAAGGCTCACCTAAAGGGCTACCTTCCACCCAAGGCCTTTCCTCATCCCCCATCCCACCCCACAGCATTAGTGCTCCCCCCAAGTTACTTTGCACTTATTAATCAACCTATTTAATTTAATTATTATGCCCTTACCATATTCCAGCCCCCGTATTAGGTATTGAAAGTACAAATATGAAAATGGGACCTTCCCTGCCCTCAAGCAGCTTATATTCTAATAGGGCAGAGGTCCTTATCCTGGAGTTCATGAATTTGTTTTAAAACATATTTTAACAACTGCATTCAGTATAATTCATGTCCTTTGTAATCCAATGTATTTTATTGTATGCCTTTAAAAACCTTATTTTTTTAAAAAAGGGTCCATAGCTTCAACAGACTGCCAAAGAGGGTCAGGACATAAAAAAAAAAAAAAGTTAAGAATCCCAGTGGTAGGAGAATATGTTTTATATTTATTTATTTATGTACATGAACTTCTTGAGCACAAGAACTAATTTGTTTTTGCCTGGTCAGGGTTAGCAGGCTGCAACATATAGTCAATGAGAAACTTCAAAGGAAAACAGGAATGAAAGATTGTAACAAAGGTTTTCTTAAAAGTAGTAATATTTTTAAAATTCAGCAATATCAATCAAAATATTGGGGGGAAAAGTGAATGCTAGGCATAACGTGTTCCACATTGATAGGTGCTCACCTCTGCAGTGGATTGGGAGAGACGTCTTCTCATTTCTCCCTTTTGGGAAAAAAGATCTTGTTCTTTATAATTTCATGACATTCAGTTTTGTGGTTGTGATTCTTTCCATTTACAATGTTATTGTCATTATGTGCGTTGTCTTCCTACTTCACTTTGCATCTGTTCATATGGATATTTCGAGGCTTCTCCATATTCATTACATCTGTCATTTCTTAAAACACAACAGTATTCCATTACATTCACGTACCACAATTTGTTTAGGCATTCCTCAATTGATGGATATCTACTTTGTTTCTAGCTCTTTGCTATCACAAAAAAAAATGTTGCTATAAATTTGGAACTATATCCAAAGGGCTATAAAACTGTGCATACTCTTTTGATCCAGCAATGCTACTACTAGGTCTGCATCCCAATGAGATCATAAAAAAGGGAAAAGGACCCTCATGTACAAAAATATTTACAGCAGCTTTTTTTGTGGTGGCAAAGAATTGGAAATTGAGGGGATGCCCATCAATTGGGGAATGGCTGAACAAGTTGTGGTATACGAATATAATAGAGTACTATTGTTCTATAAGAAATGATGAGCAGGCAAATTTCAGAAAAGCTTGAAAAGACTTACACGAGCTGATGCTGAGTGAAGTGAGCGGAACCAGGAGAACGTTGTACACAGTAACAGCCACATTGTGTGATGATTAACTGTGATAGATTTAGCTCTTCTCAGCAATGCAATGATCTAATACAACTCCAAAGAACTCATGATGTAACATGCTACCCACATCCAGAGAAAGAACTATGGAGTCTGAATGCAGATCAAAGCACACTATTTGCTATTTTGTTATTGTTATTGTTTTCTTTCTCATGATTTTGCCCTTTTGTTCTGATTCTTTCACAAAAGGACTAATGTGGAAATATGTTTAATATGATTGTACGAGTATAGCCTATATCAGATTGCATGCCATCTTGGGGAGGGGGGAATAGAGGGAGGAGAGAAAGTTTGGAAGTCAAAATCTTATAATAGTGAATGTTGAAAACTAAAAATAAATATTTTTTTAAAGTTGCTATAACTACTTTGCTGTATATGAAGCCTTTAAAAAAATTTATCAACAATCTCCATGAAGTATGTGCCTAACAGTGGAATCTCTGGATCAATGGGTATAGACATTTTAGCCATAACTCCAAATTGCCTTGTAGAATGGTTGCACCAATTCACAGTTCCACCAACAGTGCTAGTTACTGTGCCTATCTTTCTACCACCCCAAGCAAATGTGTATTAGAAAGAAAAAGGGGCATGCTCAAGTGACAATAATGAAGGAGGACAGATAGATGGCCCCAGTGCTCTGCTGCTATCCTTGTGGACTCAGGAAAACATGAGGAAGGCAACCTCCAGCATGGTGGATGAGCTTCCTGTGGCAAACATACAGAAGGGTGTGGTCAGCAGCCAAACAGGATGAGCAGGCATAGGTGAATTATGATCTCTTAATTTCCAGATCTGATGGTATTTTTTCAATATTTATCCTTCTTGATCCCCCAGCAGCCTTTGACACTGCGGACTACTTTTTTCTCCTGGATACTCTCTCTCTGAGTTTTTGGGACACTGCTGTCTTGGTTCTCATATCTGTGTGACCACTCCTCAGTATTCGTATTAGATCACCAGCCATATCATGTCCCTTAACTGTGAGAGCACCCCAAAACTCTAGGCCCTTTACTCTTCTTTCTCTATACTATCTCTTGATGATCTCATTAATCGCCATGTCTTTGCAGATGACTCCCAAGTCTATATATCCAAACTTCATCTCTCTCCTGAGCCCCAGTTCATCACCACAGTCCTCCCCAAACTAGATGTCCCCTAAGACGTCCAAAATTTAAAATGTCTAAAGCAGAATTTATAATCATTCCCCTGAAATTCACCACTGGGCTCTTCAGGGCACTCAAAGGCAGCTATCCTATGCCCCCAGCCTTTATTTCTCCAGTCCACATGGTCCCCAGTACCCTCCTTATCTTGGTAGCCCTTCTCTGTATGAACTCCAATTTGCCAGTGTCCTTCCTAAAATGTGATGCCCAAGAGTGACTGTTACTTATATGCCTGGAGAGTGGAGGAATGGTACCAATTCCCATATTCCAATACAACCAAAGGAGTCTCTTCCATTTGTTACCAAGTATACGGAGCTTAGAAAATAAAAGAACACATGTAAAGTGGGTTTGAATCCTAATTCTATCTCTCATTACCTGGGTGCCCTTGGGCAAGTCCCTTGAACTACTCTGAGCTTCTGCAAAATTATGAGGTGTGTCTTGATGGTCTCTAAAGCCCCATCCAGTTCTGGTTCCATGCTCCTGCATTCCTCTGTAAAGTGCTCAGGAAACTTTAAAGCACTATATAAGTGGCAGTTATTATTCTGGTACCAACTTTTCAAGTCAACTTTATGACTCAATAAATACCACCAACTGAATAGGCAAAATGAGGATTAAAACCTCAAACTCCCAACTATTTACATTCCCATATGAAAAGAATACACAAACTGCAGCCAAATCATGATGCCAATTTCCCCTCCCAGCCCAGTCCTTTTCCATCTCCGTATTTAAGTCTTGTGGCTTTTTTATGGAGTCAGTCAATGTGTATGTTCTTCTTCTAACCTGTCCTTCCATCTTCCTCCCTTTGCAGCTGCCTTTCCATATTTATTTGTAAGCTTCATATTTTTTCACTTTTATGGTGCAATAATATTACATTACATTCATATGCCGCAAGTTATACAAGCATTCCCTAACAGGTTGTTTCCAGTTTTTTACTATCACAGATAAAGCAGTTATGAAGGTCTGTGTATTGCAAGGTCCTTGTTTCTTTTTAGTAATGCCTGTGAGAATACAGCCCTAGCAGTGGGGTCACGAGCTCAGTTCTGTAATTCTGATGTGGTTTAGTGGAAAGAGCAATGGAGTGGGAACCAAGAGGTATGGGTTCAAATCTCGCCCCCAACATTTACTAGTGAAGTGATTTAAGGCAAATCTCTTAACTACCCTGAGCCTTAATTGCTTTATTTGATGATCTCTAAGATCCCTTCCTGTTCTAAATCCTCTGGTCCCATGAACTTCCTCGAATCTAGGCAGCTAGGTTAGTCAATCAATCAGTTAACCAGCATTTATTAATTCAAATCAATGCAACAAACATTTATTAAATGCCTACAATGTGCCAGGCACTGTGCTAAGCTCTGAGGATACAAAAAGAGGCAAAAGACAGTCCCTGACCTCAAGGAGCTTACATTCTAGCAGGGAAAGATAACACATCAAATAAAGCTGAATGCTGGGGAGCAGGACATGGGTAAAGAAGAAGTTCAGAATGTAGCCTAGAAAAAATGAGACATGGTTTTCCTGGGCACTATCCTTAAAAGGAGGTTCTGGGAGAAGCCATCCCATCAGAGGAAAAAGATATAGGAGTAGATGGCATAGTGCACACACAAGGGATTTGGAGTCAGGAAGATGCAAGTTTGAATCCTGCCTCAGACATTGATTACTTGCATGACCCTGGGTAAATCACATTTTAAAAAATTATTTCTTTTTAACTTTTTTTCGGAGTTCCAAATGCTCTCCTTTCCTTCAACCCCTCCCCCACCCATTGATAAGGCAAGTAATATGATACCTGGGTAAGTCACCATTCCATTAGTCCCTACCTCAGTTTTCTCATCTGTATAGTGGAGATAATAATTGTACCGGCCTCACAGGGTTGTTGTGAGAATCAAACGAGATAGCATAGGTGAAACTTGTTCTCAGTTTTAAAGCATTCCACAAATGCTAGCTGTTATTGTTGTTATCTCAGAGAAGCAGTGTGCTGTGTGTGGCAGACAGAGTGCTCAGGAAGACTTGATTTTGATTCCTACCACTAACATTTACCAGTTCTAGAGTCTAGGCACATCACTTTCCTGATACTTATAGTAGTACCAACCTTAGAAGACTGTTTGTTAGGATCAAATGTAGGTCTATGTGTGTATGTGTGTGTGTGTAGGTGCATATATACATACATATACATAAGTATCTCACATATAAGTGCTGGGGTTCAATTCCAACTTTCACATTCTCCAACAAGTTGGGTCCCCTGAAGAAGGCTGGCTACATCTTTCCTTGGAGTTCTAGGGGTACTCTGAGGGGTTGGGGGTTGGTTTTATGATACTTATGAACATTCACTGGTGTATTCCTCCCCCCTCCATGATTATCGATGATATCAATTAGTTAGCCAGACCATAGAGTCAGAACAGTTGGTACAGAGCATCCTCACAAAAACCTGTAACACACTTTCCCACCAGTACATATAGAGACCAGGGGAAAGTGGTCTCAAGCTCCTTTTCTTCCCTTTGTAGGATGCTCAAAAAGCTCTTCTTCGATAGAATGTAGCTTCTGCTGGCTCTTTGTAAGCCTTGGACCCATTTCCATTCTTTTCTTAGCTCTCAATGTAGAAATGGTCATCAGCTATTCCGAAGATGCCAATGGGAAGATGAGAAGCCTAAATTTCAGAGCCTTTAAAGTTTGAAAGATTCTCCTCCTGCCAAAGCGAGTAGGGGCGTCGGGTGGTGACTATAGGATACCAACGCTGGCTGGGGCTAAGGACTAGGGCTCCTCCCCTCCTCCCAAACAGTTCTTTCTCAGACATTTAGCTGGAGTGTTCTATCCTCCACTTGCTCAAATTTCTTAGACCCAACTAGCTTGATGTTTTATAGAAGACCCACAGAGCATGACCAAGTTTCCTCAGTCAACTTGAAGACATTTCTTATGTAAGTTACTCTAGGCTGACCAAGGACTTTCCCAAAAATTAGTCTAAAGTCTATGATCTATGCATTCAACAGAGAAGTATTCTCACCTAGTTAGCTACTTGTTGTTTATTCTAAATGAAGTGGGGAAGATTTGAGACTTGATTTACTCAGTCAAACTCCTCTCATATATATGAAGCATTTTGCAAACTTTAAAGCCCTATATAAATGACAATTTACTATTTTCTCAGTTTCTACATCTATCATATGGGTGTAATGACACTTATACTATTTCCCTCATAGGGTTGTTGTGATGAAACCACTTTGTGAACCTTTAAGTACTATGGGAATGTATTATTCTTACTATAAGCGATATCGCTGGATTGCTTTCCCAAATATCACACAAATTCACAGCTCTACTAGCAGTGGAATAACATGCTTTTTGCTCCCCTGCTCCTAGGGTGGAGCATATCTGCCTTCAAATAACATCCTGCTTCCTCTTCAGAGCAGGTTTTGGGCACATTCTCTGGGAAAGAGTCCCGGACAGTTCATTTATTCTCACCTTCCTTGACACTGAATTTAATATTTTTTTTAATTTTACAAGGTGGTGGTGAAGCTCAAATGACATAATATGTTAAACACTTTGTAAACATTAAAGTACTACGTAAGTGCTAGCTATTATTATTATTCATAACTCTTTTGCCAGTTTCGTAGGTATATAAGGTAATACCATTACACTATCGGACTGCTCTAATTTTCACAAAGACTAAATATTTGTCTCTGGGCATCTAAGTGGCATCACAGTGCATAGAGTGGGCCTGGAGTCAGGAGGACTCATCTTCCTGATTTCAAATCTGACCTCAGACTCTTATTAGCTGTGTGACCCTGGGCAAGCCACTTAACCCTATTTGCCTCAGTTTCCTCATCTGTAAGATGAGCTGGAGAACGAAAAAGCAAACCACTCCAGGATCTTTTCCAAGAAGACCCCAAGCAAAGTCACAAAGAGTCAGATGTAGCTGAAAAACAACTAAACAACAACATAGGACTTTAGGACATCGAATGTTGGTATAAGTTCCTTAGGAAAGTCAGCTTTCATACAGATAGGGAAATTGAGGTCTTGGGAAGAGAGTGACTCTCTTCCAAACTCCAAAGCAGGACTGGCTCCTATGCCCTCTGACGACCAATCCAGCATTCTCCCATGTCCCGCAATCATTCTAATAAAGGACTCAGCAAAATTAGTGCAATTGTACCAAAGGACTGAATTGAGTTTATTGAACCATAACAGGAAAATCTTGCTAAGCAGACTTCGGGGACTGCAGCTGGAGCAGGGGGAAGCTGATGTCACCAGCTGAAAAACTGCAAGAAGAAAGCAAAAATCAGGACATGTGTCTCTGTTGGCCCACCAGAAAGTCTGCTCCAGATATTTATTCCTGAGACAGTGGGATCTGAACTTGCATTTTGTTGTCATGTACATTTAAGGGATAATCTGACGTCACAGAGAGAAACGTATAGAGGCTCAATTGAATTAGATAGCAATTCTTTTCTGCAATATGGGGCTATAGATCTGGTCAGATTGTAAGCATAAGGGAGCATCAATTCTAAAAACACAAAACCAGAGGACTCCAAGGAGGAAATGAGTAGGAGCTGTCCAAGGAGACTAATGTGTGTGCACAGGAACTCACCTCAACCATCTCAGACGTTAAAAAGCCACACACACCTAAGAGCTAGGAGTGAGAGCAGGTAAGGAGGATGAATACAGAAGAGTAGCCCCCATAAGGATGATGTCAGAAGGGCTTAGGATGAGCTGAGGCTGCGCCATATAAGGACTGATTGAAGAAGTGGGGACATCTAGATTGGAGAAGAGAAAACTTAGGTAGGCTGTGACATCCATCTTCAAATATTTAAAAGGCCATCATATGGAAAAGATTAAATTTGTACTGCTTAGACATAGGTGGGTGCAACTTACTGAGACAGATTTTGGGGGTTGTTGTTCAGTTGTTTCAGTCATGCCCCACTCTTAGTGACCCCATTTGGTGTTTGGGGTTTGTTTGTTTGTTTTTGTGAAAAGATATTGGAGTGCTTCACCATTTACTTCTCCAGCTCATTTTACAGATGAGGAAACTGAGGCAAACAGGGTAAAGTGACTTGCCCAGGATCATACAGCTTTTAAGCATCTGAGACCAGATTTGAACTCAGTAAGATGAGTCTTCCTGACTCCAGGACCGACAGTATGGCCACTGTGGTACCCAGCTGCCCAAGTCCTGTATAGCTTCAGCATTCTGTGTTCTATGGTCCTCTCTAGCTCTGACATTCTCTATTCTCAGATCCCTTACAGTTCTAACAGTCTATGTTCTAAGGCTCCTTCCAACTCTAAGCCTATGATTTTCTTTTACTAATGTTGAATAGATCAAATTTCATTATCTTTTTCTTTAATTCATAATTTTTACATATAGTATGCTAATCTTGTGAGGAAATGGAGATATGTAGGCTAGATAATAATATAATTACATAGATTCAGAATCAAGGCTGGGTGCCAGCTAGGAAAGACATCTCCAGTGGAGTGCTTCAGGGATCTCTTCTTGTCCCTTTACTGTTATACACCTTCATCAGTGCCTGGGTAGAGGCATAAATGGCATGTATATTAAATTTGCTGATGACCCAAATCTGGGAGGGATAGCTAACATAATGGATGACAGAGGCAGGATCCAAAAATATCTCAACGAGCGAGTTTATAGAAAGGCAATGCTGCACAGTGGAGACGGCGCTGAATTTGAAGTCAGGAAGACCTGTGTTCAAATCCATCTCAGACACTTACTAGATGGATGACCCTAGGCAAATTACATGCCCTCTTTATGTCTAAGAAGGTCGAATTCCATGGTCTCTAAAGTCTTTTCCATGGCTAAATCTATGGTCCTATTATTCTATGATCTTATGAACATTGAGCTAATTCTAGTAACAGGAAATTGATGGGGATAAATGTAAAGACTTGAGTCCTAGATGAGACCTGTAGTCACTCAAAAGAGTTTGGTCTAACTACACACACAGGAAAAACAAAGTGGATATAACTGCCTAATAAATTGGGATGGGCAGTTGGAGAGGTAACCTAGCATAGAGCTGCTCCATCTGTATACATGTATCTTGAACAGGCACTGCAAACAGGCCCAAAATTGAACAAGAGGAAAAGAAGGCTGGAATGCCCCTGGGAAAATCCAGAGTTGTCCTTTGGCCCCCAAGTTTCTCCCTGAAACAAAAATACACTCTTTTAATACAAATATTCTTCTAAAAATATTTTACAATTGTGATTTATAAAATATGACAGTCCTCGAGGAACTGAAATTGAGGATCACCCAAAGAGTAACACATACACAGTGGGTGTGCCCAGACTGCCACACGTTATAAATGTAGTGAGGAAGCATGCAGAAGAAGTGGCATACCACTGTTATGTTAACAAAGGAATGCAGGATCAAAAAAAATTGACTAATCACATGGACAGAGTGAGAGATAGCCAGTGGACCACCAGCATGTGCCATTAATATCCTCCAGACATCAAGAGAAATCAACCAAGGCACACAGCACATTCGGTGGGCCCCTTGTGGCCAACTTAGGAGAAGACATATTCAAGAGCAGACCATCAATAGGATGGGCAGACAGGGATGGATTTTGACCATTATATTCGGAGGAAATATGCACCCTGATAAAATCACAGATCCATTTCATTGAGTAAATGTAAAGTTTCACACTTGGGTTCAAAAAAACAACTTCATTAAATACAAGATGGGAGAGGTATATTTAGACATGAGTTTTTCTGAAAAGGATCTGGGTTGTTGTTTTATTTTTTCTAGCAGACTATAAGCTCAGTATGAGAAGAAGCATATTTAGACATCAGTTTATCAGAAAAAGATCTGTTTGGTTTTTTTTTTTAGCAGACTACAAGCAACATACAGCCACAGTATGATATGGTAAATGCCCAAAGAAAGGTAATGCAGTCTTGACCTTCATCGAGGCACAGCTTTCCAAGATAAGAAGGTGACAGTCCTACTAGACTCTGCTCTGGTCAGACCACACCTAGGCTATTCCGTTTGGGGCACCACAGGTCAGGAAGCACATTGACAAACTGGAGAGCATACGGAGGAAGGTAACTAGAATTGTTGGGGGCCTTGAGTCCAGGCCCTTAGAGGATCCACGGAAAGAAATAGGTATGTTCAGCCTGAAAAAGAAGATTTATCAGAGGCAAGCAAACTGTCTTCAAGCATCTGAAGATGTACCAGACTTGTGGTTGGTCCGCAGAAGGCAGAACTAGAACTAGTAAGTAGAAGCTGTCAAGAGGATAACGTAGGCTTGAAGTCAGGAAAAAACTTCCTGACAATTGTTGCTGTTGGTGGTGGGGGTGGGGGTGGTGGTCCTTCGTTTTCGAAGAGAACCAATGACATTACGGGGCGATGTCTTGACTCACGGATGAACTGGATTTCCATGAGGCAGAGTTATACAAAGTCGTCGGCCTCACTCTCTCTTCCAGAGTCATCCAAGTCCAGTAGCAAGATGAAAGTCAAAATGACTGGCAATGGCCCGGGATGCAATGGATGACCTTGGTGTCTTCAATGTCTGACCAAGCTCTAATCACTCCACAGTGCCTGTTTCAGCCTCCTTCATGGCCACTGGAACAAATTGCTCTCATCCACCCATTGTGCGGGATAATCCCCAGCATTAGAGCTGTCCTCAATATAGCATGGGCTCCCAGGAGGAGTGGTGAGCTCCCCTTCCTCAGAGGTCTTCCAGCAGAAGCTGGGTGCCCATTTCTTGAGTATGTTATGGTAAGGATTTCTTTTGCATGTGGGTTGTTCAAGTGACTGCTGAGGTCCCTTAGACTCTGATATTTGTGGCTGTAATTCTTGGACCACCTTTCTCTCTTAGGTTTAAAAAAGATAGCATTCTATTTCTCATCCACATTGGCTCAGTAAGTGCCCTTGACCTTCACCAGAGGTGATTTCACACTTGTTGAAAAGGTCATGTCATCTAACCGTCCAGTCCATTCAGATGCTTTTTGTAGGGCCAAAAGTATTGCGTCTCTAAATACAGCTATGGACATTCTGGTCATTATAAGACAGATGCACCCACCAAGCCCTTAGCTCTCCTTTTATGTGAGCCTGAATGCTCAGAAACCAATCAGACAAACGGTACAAAAAAAGAGACAAAAAATGTGAAAAGGGATAGGGATTTGGAGTCTCTGCTTTGTCACTGAGAAGCTCTGTGACCTTGGGTGAATCTTTCATTTCTGGGATCTTAGCTTCTTCATCTGTAAAGAAAGGGAGCTGGCCTAAATGATCTCAAGGCTTCCTTTTAGCTCCAAATTCCCATGTTCCTGTGATCCTGTTTCCCTATTTAACTGAGGAAAAATGAAGCTAATCCAGAGAAACAGCTAACAGAGGCATCATTTGGCTAAATTACCTATGTGAATTAGTATGCACTAAAAATCACACAGCTTGATCATACCTTTAGACCTAGTAATTCCATTGCTGGGACTATATCCCAGAATCATCATGAGAAGGGAAGGATGACCTCACTACACAGGGCAATTCACAGCTCCTTGACGTGTAATAAAAAAATGGGGAATGAGTTCTATATCCAACAGTCTGAGGACAGCTAAATAAATTATGACATATTAATGTAATGAAATATTACTGTGCTGTAAAAACATCATAAATATGTATCCAGGAAATGTGGAAGGATTTGGATGAGGCAATATAGAATCAAACCAGCAAAACTGTTTGGACCATAAGCATATGAAAAATGGAAGAAAGGAAGGAAGAAATGAAAGAAGGAAGGGAGGGAAGGGAAGGGAAGGGAAGGGAAGGGAAGGGAAGGGAAGGGAAGGGAAGGGAAGGGAAGGGAAGGGAAGGGAAGGGAAGGGAAGGGAAGGGAAGGGAAGGGAAGGGAAGGGAAGGGAAGGAAAAGAGGGAGGAAGAGGAGAGGGAGGAAGGGAGGGAAGGAAAGAGGGAAGGAAAAAAGAAGAAATGAGATAAGGAAGGAAGGAAAGAGGGAAGGAAGGCAAAAGAAAATAAAGAAAGGGAATGAAAAGAAGAAAAGGAAAGAAAAGATGAAGGAAAGGAAGGAAGAAGGGGGTGCTTCCCACCTCTTGATAGAGAGGTGAAGGAATATGGGAACAGAAGGAAACATGCATTTCCAGACAAGACCATCATGACATGAGTTTGATTTGCTTATCTATACTTTCGTTGGGAGGGAGTGCTTTTATTGAAGGAGAGGATTAGAGGGAGAAAAGTTGGGAGGGGAGAGAGCGGAGTAGTGAGAGTGATGGGAAGGGAAAGAGAGGAAAGAAATGAAAATGAAACATTTACAAATACACAGAGGAGACCAGAGAGAACTTTGGGGAGGACATAGACAAAAGTAAGACAATGTTGGTACAATGTTAAATTTAATGTACATTTAAAGAAACAAAATGTAAGTAGTAGATTTCTAGTTTCATGCACAATCCTTATTTTTCTGGCCTTCTTTGTATATTGTTTATGATCTTCTAGTTAATAATTTAAAAAAAATTTTTTTTTATGTTTAAGCCTAGGTTTAAGCCTGGAGAATTTTCCTTAGACTCTCCTCATTGATGCTGAGAATGATGACTCAGTGATGCATGCCTACGTGAGGGACAGGGTTTATGTGAGAATTTTGAAGAGAACAGACCTTCTTCATTTCTGCTTTGAGGGAGGACACACAGTTCAGGAGACAGAGGAAAAGACTCAGTAAGGCACACATGTAGGGAAAGCTGACTCTTCAACATGGCCCTGGTTCTAGCCTGCTTCCCAAGAGACTCTGAGGAATTTTTCCTTGGGTGAGATCAGAACCTCTCTCAGGTAAACCAAGATATCTTGCCCCCAGTGGGAGGGCTTATTTATTCTGTGTATTTTATAGTATGTCCTAATATTTATAATCTCTCTGATTTCTGTTTGCTATCTTTCTGCATAAATGGATTTACTTGTTATTCACTATTTGAGATAGTCTTTTGTGTAACCAGCATTTGGTTGGAAGGGGTCAGGCTGTTAGACAGAAACTTGAAATATCCCTTCCCCTTCATGGACTTTAAAAGAAAGTAACTGGAACCTAAGGGGGGGAAATCATTCACATAGATTACCAAGAAGATAAAAATTAATCCAGTCTGATAATCCCTCCCTGGGGAGCAGACTGGCCAGCCTCAAGACCTCTTCTCCTGCCTCTGTCTAGGCTGTCTGCCTTGGAGGGGGATGGGTAAGATTCCAGAGCCACCACTTCACACTTCCCCTCGGGTCATCCTGGCTTCAGGGCCGCCTCTCCATCCACCGGCCCACGTTGCCTCTCCACGTCTGATCGACTCTCTACTGATTGAAATGGTACACATTCAGACAACACAAACCTACATGGACAGCACATACTCAGAGAAAGGACAGGAAAGAAAAATAGGGCCAAGGGCAGAAGGACTTCGGGCAGGCCTTGTAGGGGCCACAGAAACATTGATTTGCCATTTTTTCTTTCAGGTAGAACAGGCAAAGACTGTGTCATTCTTTGTTTTTCTGCTGCCCGTGCCTGGTGCACAGTAGGTGCTTAATGGATGCATGTTAAACTGAATTAAACTTATTTATTCTTTTGGTTCATCCTAGTTTAGAGAGGGGGTGGGGTAGATATGGTAACTGTTGGATAAATTTGGAATCAGGAAGGCCTGAGTTCAAATCCTGCCTCAGACATTTACTAGCAGTGTGACTGTGGGCAAGTCACTTAACCTGTCTCTGTCTCAGTGTCCCCATCTATAAAATGGGGCTAATAATAGCACCAGCCTCCAAAGATTGTTTTGAGGATCAAGTGAGGTAAAATACCTAAAGCGTTTTGAAAACCTTAAAGTGCTATATAATGTTATTAATTAAGCGTCATATTTGTTGACAATTTTTAAGGTTTTTTTTGAATTACACAGCATTGTGTATCAATTGGGGAATGGCTAAATAAGTTGTGGTATATATGAGTATGATGGAATCCTACTGTATATAACTATAGGTTATGTGTTGTCTAATAAGAAATTACAAGCAGGTTGATTTTAGAAAAACATGGAGGGGGCAGCTAGGTGGCGTGGTGGTTACAGCACTGGCCCTAAAGTCAGGAGGACCTGAGTTCAGATCTGGCCGCAGACCAGACACTTGACATTTACTAGTTGTGCGACCCTGGGCAAATCACTTAACCCCAATTGCCAAAAAAAAAAAAAAACCAAAACCATGGAAAGACTTGTATGAAATAACGAAAAGTGAAGTGAGCAGAACCAAGAGAACATTGTATACAGTAACAGCAATACTATTTGAAGAATAACTGAACTAAGTATTATAAATATTTAAAACAACTACAGTAGGACTTATGAAGGAAGATGTTATCCACCTCCAGAGAAAGAATGGATAAATAGAAGTACACATAGTATGGTTTCATGTATATGTATATGTATATGTGTGTGTATATGTATATGTATATGTATATGTATATGTATATGTATATGTATATGTATATGTATATGTGTGTGTATATGTATATGTATATGTATGTGTATATGTATGTGTATATGTATATGTATATGTATATGTATATGTATATGTGTGTATATGTATATGTATATGTATATGTATATGTATATGTATATGTATATGTATATGTATATGTATATGTATATGCATATGTATATGTATATGTATATGCATATGTATATGTATATGTATATGTATATGTATATGCATATGCATATGTATATGTATATGTATATGTATATGCATATGCATATGTATATGTATATGTATATGTATATGTATATGTATATGTATATGTATATGTATATGTATATGCATATGTATATGTGTGTGTATATATATACGTGTGTGTGCATGTGTGAAATGGTGGCCTTCTCTGGTGCAGAGTGGGAAGGGAAGGAGGGAGACAGTTTGGAACTTAAAATGTAACCAAAACAATATATAAAATAAAATACAAAAAATGAAAATTACACAGCATTGTTTATCAGGCTTAGGGGCCATTATGGCTTCCTATGCCAACAGCAGTTTGTTGCCTTCTCAGGGGCATACATACCTCTCCTGAAGCAAGAGAGAAAGATAATACTGAAAAATATTCTGAGCTGCTCTTGGGCAGTCTCACCTTACAGAAGGTCCTTTATCCCTGTATGCACCATTATCCTTGTCATGGATAATAAAGCCTCTGCTGGTTTTACTTTGATCTGTTAACACACACTGATCCAGTTAGAATATAAGCTCTTTGAAGGCAGAGATCATTTCTCTTTTGTCCTCATATCTCTAAATGTATTCATTTAGAGCATACATTTAGAGCCTGAGCCTGGCCCAGAGTCCGTACTTAATAAATGTTTGAGTTGAACCAAATTGAATCCTACTCACCCGGGAGCTCATTTATTTGCAAACTCATTTTTCCACCTCTCTACACAATATGTTTATAGAGCTTCATAAATCTCCCTACTTTGTCTGAGCTTTTTCACCTAGTTCTATTTTCATTATAGAATTGGCAACCAGCCTCTTTCTTCAACCTTCCAGGTGGCAGCATGTAGCTCTGAGGCTCCCAGTGCGGGGTTGGGAGGATTGGCTGTCCCTTCCCTATTGGGGCATCGTAGTAGTCCTTCTCAAATGGCTAGGATACTCCACCTGATGAGCTTCTGCCTGAGCCATGGCTTACTTTCTTGTTTTGTGTTTTCTTTCCTGAGTAGGTGACATGGATGAGTCCAGGTTTGGGGGTGATCTTGTGGGTCTGAGAGTTCCAGAGGTCTTCTCATCATCAAGAGATCCAGATGATTGGAGTCAAAGGGAATAAGCTTCTTCTATGTGAGTGTGAAAGAATATTATTGCGCTGCAAGAAATTACAAATATGAGGAATTCAGAAATTCAAAGAAAAATGTGTAGGAGCTGATATAGAAAAAAAAAAAGAAGACTATAGCCAATGACTCCAGTGATGTAAATGGAAATCTCACTAAATGGAAGCCAAGCAGCAAATGACTGAAAACAAAACCAAGCAAAATGGCCTTGGAGAGCAGACGATGGGAGCATACTACCCTCCTCTCTCTGCATGGGGAAATAGATTTACAATGCAATAGATTTACCTCAGGTAGAATTTGTAAATCAATCAACAATCATTTGACTTACATGGTGAGTCACTGTGGAGTAGTGAATAGGGAGGGGGGCTTGAAGTCAGGAAGAGCTCTGCTCAAGTCTTGTTTCTGACACAGTCTGGCAGTGTGACCCTGGGCAAGCCACTTTACTTGTCAGGGCTCAAGAGCTCTCAGAATGTGATCCAGGGAAACCAGGAGTCCCTGAGACCCTTTGATCTGATGATCAAGACAATAATAATAATAATGCTAAGAGGTGTTCATTTCTAATACAGTAAATATAGATAGGTATAACCCACAGAAACAAAAGTTTTAATATATAACTTTTAAGAATGTAAAGGGAGGGGCAGCTAGGCGGCACAATGGGTAGAGCACTGGCCTTGGATTCAGGAAGACCTGAGTTCAAAATCTAGCCTCAGACACTTGACAATAGCTGTGTGACCCTGGGCAAGTCACTTCACCCCATTGCCTTGCCAAAAAAAAAAAAGTCACAGAGAAGGTGCCAACCTGCATTGGTAAAGGAATTTGCCTCCTCTAGGAGTCCTCTATGCCAGTGAAACCACAGCTCCAGTCCCTAAGTAATGGGGATACAAAGAAAAGGCAAATCCAGTTACTGTCTTTAAGGAGCTTACATGCTAATAAGGGTTACTCTCCACTCCCCATCAGCAAGTCTTCTTGGTTTGGACTCCAGTGAACATCACGCTCTAGAACAGGGGTGGGGAACCTTTGACCTTGAGGCCATATGTGGCCCTCTAGGTCCTCAAGTGTGGCCCTTTGACTGAATCAGTCAAATCTGTAAATCATTCAAATTTACAGTACAAATTTATAAACCAGTAGAACATTCCCCCTCACCTTTTACGTGTTATCTTCCCCCATTAGATTGTAAGCTCCTTGAGAGCAGGGACTGCCTTTCTTCTTCTTATTTCTATCCCCAGCATTTAGTACAATGCTTGGCACACAGTAGGCTTAATAAATATTTATTCAATTGAATTGAGAGAAAAACCATACATATAAATTGGTATACACATGATAAATATGAAGTGGATGGAAGGCCATCTGAGAGGGAAAGATAGATGTCAATCAGTCTACAAGCATTTATTAAGCACCTACTATGTGCCAGGCACTGTGGCTGGTCAAGAAAGAATAGTCAGATCTCAAAGAATTCATACTCTTATTCTAGAAGGTGATTTTCTTAACTGTTTTTCTCCATTACAAGAGAGAGTTCAATTCAAGGAAGGCTTTAAGTTTTTCCAGATTTGTACTTCCAGTAATGACTACAATATAAAAAAAAAAAGAATCAAAACACATCAATAAAACCTTTTCTCCCCAGACCAGCCCTTTGATTCCTTCAGTGTAGGGAGCTCCCAGAGAAAATTCCCTCTACCAATAAAACTTATTTTTTAAAAAAATATTAACAACCAAGGTTCTTTAATGTGCAGTGATATCACTAAACAAGTCGTGCTCAGACTGGCTTGTGTTCTAAAGACCCAATGCAATTTGACGTTGTGAGACAGCAATAATAATAACAGGTCAAATTTCTTTACCACTTTAAGATTTTCTCACACAGCACTTTACCTACATTTTTGTCATTAAATCCTTACAACCATCCTGTGAAGTCAGTACCTATTATTATCCCTACTTTACAAATAAGGAAACTGAGGCTCAGAGAGATTAAATGAATGAAGCTTATTAAGTATTTGAGGTGGGATTAGAATCCACGTCTTCCAGGCTCTAAATTTAATGATCTAATTACTATGCCACATTGTTTCAAGTAAGGGCCGGAAGACCCAGGTTCAAATTCTGGCTTGACTGTCTGTGTGACCTTGAGCAAGTCTCCTCTCTGGACCTCACCTGTAACATGAAAGGGCCTGCCAACATGATCTTCCAGTTTGAAGCCTTATGAAAAAGACAAGGATCTGCTCCGAAACCCCCTACTCTTTTTCTCCCTTTTTACCCCCAAAATATATTTTTTCCTTATTCACATTCAGGTCACTTCCAACACTCCTTATGCCAAGAGCAATCACGTAGCCCCATTTTCTGAACAAATTTTTGGCACATAGTAAATGCTTAATAAATGCATTTTCATTATTTTACTAAGCGTCTATTATGGCTACTGCCCATAGTAGGCACTGTGCTTAAGTGCACAGCTGTTCATTCATTTGGTGTATCATTTCTTAGGTCTTGGGCATGAAAATCCACAAAGGTGTTTCATACCTTGGAGTTTCTACCTTACGTGATCAACAGTGACTCTCTCTAAGGCCATTTGTACTACTGTGACCCTATGCTGAAAACTTTGATGCCATACTCATCACTTCTAATCTTATCACCATACTGCTAACTCAAACCTTGATTGATACCACCTCCCTCAGCCTCTTCTCCCCTCCCAAACTCCTCCTAATGCCTTCCTTTACAGAGAGCAGGAACTGGACTCACTCCACGTTGCATCTGCTGCTCTGCCTGATTTCAACTCTACAGAACAAGATTCCCCACACTAGGTACCCCTCTGTTTCCCCACACACACATATCTGGCTTTCCTGCCTCCTTTTCTAGGTTGTCTCCCCCCATTAGATTGTAAGCTCCATGAGGGCAAAGACTGGCTTTCTTTTTGTTAATTGTATTGCCAGTGCTTATCACAGTGCCTGGCACATAGAATGTGCTTAATAAATGTTTTTTGGATTGGATATGCTGGGTTAGTTTGGTCTGGAATGAGAGCTGGGTAGAAAGCCAATGTACTGTAATGGAAAGAGTTCTGGACTTGTAG
The DNA here is from genome assembly GCF_003287225.1 of Phascolarctos cinereus. Lineage (NCBI taxonomy): Eukaryota > Metazoa > Chordata > Mammalia > Diprotodontia > Phascolarctidae > Phascolarctos > Phascolarctos cinereus. The sequence goes on along the minus strand of NW_027556098.1, from coordinate 374,125,276 downwards.
TCATGAGAGATCTGGGTTCGAAACCTACTTACTATGGGACCATTGGCAAATTAATTAACCTTTCTCATCCTCATTGTCTTCACCCATAATACATGTAGTACCTACCTCACGGTGTGATGAAGCTCAAATGAGATTATGCATGTTAAACTGCTTTGGAAAACTTAAAGCCTGCACGAATGTAGCCACTGTTGTTATTGTTATTTGTCCTTCATTCTGGAAGAAGATCACGACATCGGGGAGGCCCATTCTGTGTGTGCAGTGTAAGCTGGAGCTTCCACCAGAGACTCCGATCTGACATGTTTTCTCCAGGGTTGCAGAACAGCGGTGGCCTTCTGTTATCTGGCTGTTAGTGGTTGTACACTCCTAGAAATAAGGAGGAAAGTTCTATCCACCGGTCCTCTTCTTAATTCCTCAGTGTCTGGTGCTTTAAACATCAGAGAAAACAGGAATAATTTGACAAATTCAACATTCTATGTGCCAGGCACTGTCCCAGGTGCTGAGGATAAAAAGACAAAAAATGAAATAATTCCTACCTTCCAGGAGGTGACACTCTACTTGGGGGGTGGCAGTGGAGGCCAGGACAACATATATATGGGGCAATGAAAAGTAACTTCAAGAGAAGGAATGCATGAATAACCACAGGAGTTAGGAAAGGCCAGGTGTAAGAAGCAACATCTGAGCTGAGGTTTATAAGAAGCAGTAGAGATTCTGAAAAGCAGAGGGGAGGATGGAGTTCATTCTTGGCATGGGGCATCCTGGGTAAAAGCAAAGAGTCAGGAAATGGAAAGTCATGTATGAGGCTCAGCTAGCAGGGCAATGTGACTGGAATAGGTAGTAGATGAGGGAGAGTAAAGTGAAAATAAGGCCTGGAAAAGTAAAAGGTAAGATGCGGAAGTCAAGTTAAGTCAATAAACATTCATTAAACACTTGCTGTGTGCTAGGTACTGTACTAAACACTGGGAATACAGAGGAATGCAAAAGGCATTCCTTTTTCAGGAAAAGCTCACAGTCCAATGAAGTGAACAACATGCAGACAGCTATGTGCAACCAAGATACAGAGGGGATACATTGAAGATAGTCTCAGCAGAAAGGAACTAGAATTAAGAGGGACTGTGAAAAACTTCCTGTAGAAGGTAGATTTATGGATGGGGTGTGAAGAAAGCCAAGGAGGCCAAGAGGACACGAGGTGGACACGAGGAAGGGGAGAGTTCCAACAATGGGGGACAGATGGTGAAATGGATGTGGACTTGGAGGAGCAGCAAGAAGGCCAGTGTCATTGGGTCACCAAATATAGGGGTGGGGGCATAAGGTATAAGAAGACTGGAAAGGTAATTAGGGACCAGATTATGGAGGGCTCTAAAAGCTAGATATTAAATTAATTAAATATTTTATATTTAAACTTGGAGATGATGGGGAGCCACTAGAGTGTATTGAAGGGGAGGCAATGGGACATGGGGTAGGGAGAGAGAGTAGGGGAAGGGAGGTGGGGGGGGGAGAGAGAGAGAGAGAGAGAGAGAGAGAGAGAGAGAGAGAGAGAGAGGTTGGTGGTAAATTGTTCCCTGCCAAATCCTGGCCTATAAAAATACTGCCCTCATGTAGTGTTGCTGAGCCTGGTCTACCTATCTAATCCTACATCATAACATTCCTGCTGACCAGGAAAGCTAGGTAGTGCAGTGGATGGAGCACTGGCCCTGGATTCAGGAGGACATGAGTTCAAATCTGGCCTCAGACACATAGCACTTACTAGCTGTGTGACCCTAGGCAAGCCACTTAACCCCATTGCCTAACACCACCCCCCCCAAAAAAAACCCATTCTTGCTGATACACTGTAAGGTTTAAGCAGAGATTTTCATACCTTGTAACACTGGCACCTCACAAGGAGTCTTCACAATTCCCTCAGTGTAGGAAGCTTCCTGGGAGCTCAAGCAATGCAGATCCACACAGATTGTTCAACTAAGAGTCTTAGAAGGGGACCTTCGACATTGTAACTTGTCCAGGGTCACACAGCCAGCAAATGTCAGAGGCAGTATCTGTATTTCAGCCTTTCTGACTCCAAAGCCCAATTTTTATCCACTAGGCCCTGTTATTATCCTCATTTCACAGACAAATATAATGCAGCTCAGTTAGGTAGTGCTATAGTGCATTGAGTACCAGGCCTGGGGTCAGGAAGAGTATATTCCTGAGCTCAAATCCAGCCTCAGACACTTACTAACTGTGTGACCCTGGGCAAGTCACTTAACCCTGTTTGCCTCAATTTCCTCATCTGTAAAATGAGCTGCAGAAGGCAATAGTAAACCACTCCATCTTTGCCAAGAAAACCCCAAACAGGGACACAAAGAGTTGGACACAACTAAAACAACTTAACAATAACATAATGAGACTCAGAAGAGTCTAACGATTTGCCCATCTTCTTGCAGCTAAATAAATATCAGAGGCAGGATTTGAAATCAGGTCTTCTGGACTCCAAGTTCAGCACTTTGGCCAGCATCACAGTACAGGTGAAAGTGCACTGGGTCTGGAGTCAGAGGACCCAGGAAAATGTTTCCTGCTTAAGCCTGTGTGACCTTGGGCAGGTCATGTGTCATCTCTGAGCCTTATCTATAATATAGAGAGATTGAAGGAGATGGTCTCTGAGGTCACTTCCAACTCTATATTAATCATCATATGCCTCCGTATTTCTAACTCATGTCTGCAAGTCCACATGGTCCATAAAACTTTAGAACTAGAAAGTGTTCCATTTCCTTGATCAAAGTCTATGACATTCCTCCATCTGACCATAACCTCCTATCATTCTATCTTTTCCTATGCCTCGGTGCTTCTAACCTATTCTTTGCCCTCATCAGAGCCTCCAATTTCTCTACCCCTCAGTACCCTCAAAGGCTATTACCCCTGTTCTGACTTCACTTTCCTGCCTTCACTATCTACACCGTATAATTAACCAGTTCACCTCCACGTTGACCTCTACTCTTGAATCCGCCTCCCTTAATGCTAGATCTAGTCATTTCTTGCCTAATCCCAGCTCTGGGTCCCACCCACCATCTGCTTCTTCCTCTACCACTCATGTTCTGCTGAAGGGCTCAGATGGAAGTCATGTAAGCAAGCTCCCTAATTACACTGTCCATCTATGGTATATAACTTCAAGTCAGAGTCACTGCAACAAGTAGTCCTTTTAATTCTCTCTAACTGATTCTTTATCTCACTCCCTACAGAAGCTATTCCAACCTTTTCTTCTCCACTCAGAACAACCACGACATCTCCTCCTCATGAGTCCTTCAGCTAAATCTCTCGCCTTACTTTACTGAGAAATATGAGGCCATTTGTCATATCCTGGGCCACTTCCAGTTGTCCTGATCCATATATGGCCACTGAACCCAGATGGCTCAGGAGGAGAAAGTGAGGCTGGTGACTTTGCACAGCCCTTCCTCACTTAAATCCAATTCACTTGCAAGTCATGGCATCACCTCCCTGATGTCAAGTCCTCTTCGAGAATGAAGGACAAACAGCAGCAGAAGCAATCTCGGTGACCATTCTTTTCATATAAGAACCTGTTCATATTATCCCCCACTATCTCTTCCTTTGTTCTAGTCTCTGATAATCAAGTGGCCTTTCTCCTTGACAAGCCCCACCCTTCTACTTGTGCCCTTGATCTGATGTTCTTCAGTCCTGACCAACTCTTTATGGCCACACTTGGGATTTTCTTGGCAAAGATACTGGACTGGTTTGCCACTTCCTTCTCCAGTTCATTTGATAGATGAGGAAACTGAGGCAAACAGGGTTAAATGACTTGCCCAGGGTCACACAATAAGCATCTGAAGTGAGATTTTAACTCGGGAAGACGAGTCTTCCTGACTCCAGGCTTGGCGTTCTATCCACTGTGCCACCTAGCTGCCCCTTGATCTTATATCTCATCTTCTCCATCAGATTGCCTCCACTATCATTCTCACTCTCTCTAATTTTCAACTCTCCTTATCTAATAGATCCTTTCCTATTGCTTTCAAACATGCCTAAGTTCTCCCTACCTTAAAAAAAGAAACTCTCATTACACCCTACTATTCCCTAAAGCTCTTATTCTATATCCCTCCTCCCTTTCTCAGCCATACTTTAAAAAAGTCTGTCTATACTGCTGACTCCACTTCTTTTCCTCTCTTTTACTCCACCCTCTGCAATCTTCAGGCTTCAGGCCTCAACAACTAAAGTTACCAATGATATCTTAATTGCCAAATCTATTGTTTTTTTTCAGTCTCCCTCTTTCTTAACATCTTGGCAGCTTCTGACACTACTGACCACCTTCTCCTCCTGGAGAATCTTTATGTTTTCATGATCCTCATCTCTCTTGGTTCTCCCCCTGTCTGTCTGTCTGTCTGACCACTCCTCAGTTTCCTCTTCTGGCTCCTCATCTACATCTGTCCCTTAACTGTAGGTGTTCTCCAAGGCTCTGCCCTAGGCTCTCTTCTCTCTTAACATTGGACCTCATTGAAGCAAAGGTCTTCAAGAAATGCTATGTACAACACAATTTCAGAATTTTTATTCTCATGTCCTCAATTTTAAAACAGCCAGTGTTATTCTGAATCTGAAAAATGAAGCCTCTAAGCCTTCGATGCATAGCTTCCCCTGTCTTCACAAGGCGTTTGATTTTGGAAACCTAGCAGGAATGACCTGAAACCTGTTTTGTGGGTGGGTGGCATTGTCATTTCCCTTCTGCTAATAAATGCCGATATGCCTGAAGTTAAGGGAACTCACATCCTATTGTCTTATTAGCCGTATACATAGGAAAGGAGTGATAGATGCTATGCTGAAAGAGTGTACATTTTCCTGCATTTTTCAGTGAAGTGTTAAGTTTCAGCATTTATGTGACAAGACTTTTTTATTTTTGATATGTTTATTGGATGACTATTAATATTTACAGAATATTGTAAATACAGCAATTAATAAAAGATATGCCAAAAAAATTTTTTTAATGGACTTCATCAGCTCCCACTGATTTAATGATCATATCTGTGCCAATTATTGACAGATCTCTACGTAGTCCAGTCTCTCTCCTCAGCTTCAGTCATCTATCGGATATTTCAAACTGGATACCCCAGAGACATCTGAAACTCAACATGGCCAAAAGAGAACTCATAATCTTTCCCCCTGCAAAATCCACTCCTCTTCCAAACTTCTTTATTTTGATGGAAGGCAACATCATTCTTCCAGTCTCTGAGGTCTATAATCTTAACATCATCCTTAGCTCTTCACTCTCCTTCACCTCATAGAGCCAGTTCTTTGCCAAAATTTGCTCTTTCTATCTCCAAAACATCTTCCATCTCTAATCCCTTCTCCTGCTCATACAGCTACCACCTTAGTCCAAGCTCTCATCACCTCTTGGCTACACTATTGCAACAGCCTTCTAAAGGGAATTTTTGCCTTAATCTCTACACCACCCCAAATCCAACCTCCACACAGCTACCTTTGGGACAGATCTGGCCTATTGCTTCTCAATAATCTCCAGTGACTCCGTATTGCATCTAGGATAACATATGGGCTCCTTTTGGCTTTTAAAACCCTTCAGAGTAAAAAAAAAAACTTCATTAAGTGCCTACTATGTGCCAAGCATTGTGCTGAATTCTGGGGATATAAAGAAAGGCATGATAGTCCCTGCCCTCAAGGAGTTTACAATCTAATGGTGGGCTACAACACATAAAAAGAAGTTGAAAAGGTTGAGAATGGGGGAAATTATGTGGTGCATGAGTATGATGAAACCAGCCTGGTTCCAACCTAAATTTCCTTATTCATTCTTGCACTCTGTAATCCAGCCAAAATACTTTTCTTTGTTCTTCATATATGCTCCATTTCCCACCTCTGGACCTTTGTCCTAGCTATCCCTCATGCCTGGGATGCATTCCCCCTTACCATTTGCCTTACAGAATACCTTTCTTTCTTCAAGAAACTTTCTTCAAGCTTAACTACCATCTTCTCCATGAAGCCTTTCCTGATCTTTCCCTTCTTCCCTTCCCCTGCCTGTACCCTCCCTCCCTAATTACCTTGCATTTAAGTACCTTGGAAATATTTTTAATTTATTCTACATATGTAATGGGGGACTGACTGGCCAAACTTCCATTGCACATATTTATCCTATATAAATGTGTATACATATATATGTATGTTTATATATATTTGTGTTTATATATGTATGTATTATATATATATATATATATATATGTTGTCTCCTCTATTAAAAAATGAAAGCCCCTTCAGAGTAGGGATGGTGTGCGTGTGTGTACGTGTGTGTGCATGTGTGTGTGTGTGTGTGTGTGTGTGTGTGTGTGCGTGTGTGTGTGTTTGTTATTTGTTTCCCCAGCACCTATCACAAAGCTTGGCCCATAGTGGATGCTTCATAAACGCTTATCAATTAACTGGTTCCTAATGGTATTTCCCACTGATATTTCAAATTATACAAGTCCAAAACTAAACTCAGAACTCAGGTTTGGAAGGGATACAGAATAATCTCCCATGATTTCCTGGGAAGAACATGGAGAAATCCAGAGTTAGCTGCCTTGATGACAAATTAGTTGGGAGAAAGGCTTATGTGAAGAAGTACTGTTCTCATTTCACCTTGGAAAATAGGGAGGCTCAGGGCTCCCCCTAGTGGCAGACCAAAACATTGTTTGCACTCAGGAAAGGCCTTTGTATTCATGGAAAGCCGGGGTTGGAAGGGACCTCAAAGGTGATCCAGTTCAATCCATTGCTAACTCCAGACCTTCGGCACCTTCCCCAGCTCTTTCTCTCTATTTCATTTGCAGCCTCTAGAATTAACATTCGAATCCTCCAGGATTCCCAGGTCAGAAGAAAGGATCTCCAAAGGGATTCTGAAGTTTTGGGAGAAAGCACAGGGCAAGGAGTGTGACATCCCTTTGGTTTCCCCTCTACCTCTGGGGTAGCCATCACACTCCCGATCCACGAGTGTTCCATTGCCATGATTGAGAACGTTGAAATTCTTTTACTGAATCAGTTTCCTATCATTCCATCTCTCCTATGCCTCATTCCTTCTAAACCTATTCTTTGGCCTCTCCCTGACCTCCAGTCTCTTTCCCTCTCTCTCTGTCTCTCTGTCTCTTTCTCTTTCTCTCTGTCTCTGTCTCTGTCTCTCTCGCCTTCTCTCTCTCTTTCTCTTTCTCTCTCAATTTTCCTATCTGTCTGACCATTCCTTCTCAAACTCCTTTGCTCATTCATCATCCACGTCACAGCCCTGAACTGTGTGAGTATACCTCCAATGCTCTGTCCTTGATCTAGCCAACCTTCTGAGGTCTTTCCCAGTCTCTGCCAAAGTCTAGTGCCTTTCCCTTGAGACTACCTTCCATTTAGACTACATACATACATACATACATACATACACACACACACACACACACACACACACACATAATGTACAATTTTCCCACATTGTTTTCCCCATTAAAATGTGAGTTCCTTGAAGGCAGAGTATGTTTCTGGCTTTCTTTGTGTCCCCAGTGCTCAACACAGTGTCTGTCACTAGGAGAAGCTCATAGTGAAGTCTTATTGATTATGTCCTCTTCTCTTTTCTCTTTATAATCACTTAGTGACTTCATCAGCTCCTGTCAGTTCAATTACCATCTACGTGGTAGATTCTCAGATCTCCCTATCTGGTCTTAGTCTCTCCTCTGAGCTCCGCTCTTGTATCACCTACGTCTGTTGAACTTTTCCAAATGGATAGCCCATTTTGAAAATGGGTATCTCACACTCAATGCGTCCAAAACAAAGCTCATTATCTTTCTCCTCCAAACCCATCCTCCTTCTGAACTTCCCTATTACTTTCCAGGGCATCACTATCCTTCCAGACACCCAGGTTTGGAGTTCATGATGACTGGGTCCACTTCAAAACAAACAGATCTCAATCAGGAGCCTCATTGCTGCAAGGCAAATCCTTCTGGGCCGTGCTAGAACCAGCTTGCATAGGCTCAAGAGAGCCAACTGTTACATTTTCAGTGTGAGCATTTATACTTCAAAAATCAGCAAAAGCTACAAATCAGGGCTTGTTTTATTGTTCAGCTGATTGTCTAGACTTAAGACAGTGATGGAGAAATTGTTCATGCAGATTAAACTTAAAAGTGTGTCATGAGTTTTTGAGGAGCTGCCAAAACCCTGCTTGTACTTTTTATTAATTGACCTGTGACTTCCTCCAGTTCTATTCAATAGCATGTGAACAGGAACAGAAGGTGGATAGTGGGGAATAACGTAGGGCTGAGGTTTTGCAAGACGAGAGTGACGGTAGAGTGAGAGAGCAAGAGATTCAATAGTAATAGATTTGTTGTGTAAAGTTTGTCTAGCTCACAGAGAGGTCAAGATTGAGAAAGGAGGGGAGTACAGCAGAGCAGGACTGATGCGCTTGCATGGTACAAAGAGGTGGAGAAATTGGGCAAGGTCAAAGAATAGATTTAGGAGGAGTAAGGAAAGGATTAAATGGAATAATGAAAGATTATACCTGGATAAAGAAATTTCAGAGTTCTTGAATTTGGAAGTAGAATACTCTTGAGTGATATCAAGATAAAAAATACAACCATCCCTCTGTGTAACTCATTATTCTTGCTAACAAGGTATTAATCTCTATTGTGTCTTTGCCACTGAAGGACCACAACTGCTCTCAGTGCCCTTTAAATCCAGCACCCTCTAATTTTAGTGCTCTGGGGCAAAGACCCAGTTGCCCTGTCCAAGTTATAGTTCTGGAGGTAGGAACTACTGACATTCTTTTTTTTTTAATTTTTATTTGTTTTATTTTTAATTTATGGAATAAAACAAGCACTTCCATAACACAGCACAATTTTTTTATAAATTCATTTATTTTTAGTTTTCAACATTTACTTCCACAAGATTTTGAATTCCAAATTTTCACCCCATCTTGCCCCTCCCCCACCCCAAGATGGCATGCATTCTGAACACCCCTTCCCCTAGTCTGCCCTCTCTTCTCTCCCCCCCACTTCTCTTATCCCCTTCCCCTTCTATTTTCCTGTAGGGCAGGATAGATTTCTGTACCTCATTTCCTGTGTTTCTTATTTCCCAGTTGCATGTGGAAACATTTTTTTTTAAACATGCGTTTTTAAAACTTTGGGTTCCAAATCTTCTCCCTTCCTCCCACTCCACCCACCCTCACTGAAAAGGCAAGCAAGTCAATACAGGCCATACATGCGCAGTTATGCAATATAACACAGTATAATTTTAAGAAAAGACAATTACACATGAAAGTGCTAATCTATTATGCACAACTTCTTATTCCTTTTAAACATATAATAAAGTTATCATGTAAATTTCTTTTTTTTTTTGCTTTTTTTTCCTTCCCTCCCCTGCCCACCCTCCCCTGGCAGATGGCTGCCATTAGACATAGATAGATAGATAGATAGATAGATAGATAGATAGATAGATAGATAGATAGATAGATAATGTGTATATACATACATGTGTATACATATATATGTAAAATCATTCTATAAATACTTTTATTTATCAGTTCTTTCTCTAGATGCAGATAGCTTATTCACTCATATGTCCTTTGTAATTAACGTGGGTATTTATGATAGATCTCCATAAAATAATGAAGAGCAAAATGAGCAGAACCAAGGGAACATTGCATACAGTAACAGCAATATTGTTTTAAGAACAACTCTGTGTAAATGAGTCCTTTTAACTACAGGCACTCCTATATTCGTTTGACAGATCTGACAACCACACTGCTAATAGACACCAGAGACAAGGTCCAAACCTTGCCTTCCGTAGTCTCTCCTGACTACAAATCCAGAGGTCTTGCTCCTTCCCCATGCTGCATCTTCTCCCACCAAAGTGCCTCAGGATTTGGAGCACAAGGTCTATGCAGGGTGTGGTGTTAGTTCACCTACTGTCCCCCAAAGGTAAAGTCTGAGATGCAGCCTCTTCCACACAGACATAGGACTCCCAAGAACTGGTTGGTCCCTGGCCGGTGAGCTAAAAATATCCCTGAGGATACAGAAACCCTTGCAGGATTGGATTCTCCAAGGAGGTGATTATACCTGGCATCCAGGGGTGTGCTGGTAAATGTTTAACAATTGGCTCTCCAAAACAAAATGTCTCTACAACAAATTTAGGTCAAATCTTCATTATGATTTTTTCATCACTTTCTTAAATCTAGACAATGGCATTTGCTGATTTCTGAGGTATAAATGTTCACATTGAAATTTTAACCATCAGCCCTCCTGAGCCAGTATTAACTTGCTCCAGCACACCCTTGCTGGCATCCCTCAAGGCCAAACATAATTTGTAAAACCATAGACATGCCCAACAGCTGCCTGCCCTCTGAAGATAGGGACAATAGAGCTGGGAGGGGACACTTCAGGGGCTGGAAGTAGTCATGTATCCCTCCAAGAAGATGAGAATTGGAGAGAGAGGGGAGAGTGGTGTAAAGAGTAAAGCAAGCAAAAGTTCCCCAAGTTGGTCCCTGAAGGATGAGTTCTGATGGGAAGTGCTAAGGATTTTGGGGGAGATCAAGAGATAAGAAGGAGGTCAATCAGGACCTTGGATTTTGAGGTTCCTAGGCCAGGAGCAAAGCCTTCTTGAAAAAAGAACTTATCAAAGAAAGAGGAAAAAGCTCTCTATATACAAAAATATTTGTAGTAGCTCTTTTTATAGTGGCAAAGAATTAGAAACCAGTTAGGGAAATGCTGAGCAAACATCAGTATAAGAATGGAATGGAATCCTATTGTGCCATAGGAAATGAAGAAAGAGATGGTTTCAGAGAAAACTGGAAAGATTTGTATGAACTGATGCAGAGCGAAGTAAACAGAATCAGGAGAACAATTTATACTATAGCATCAGCATTATAAAAATGAAGTATTTTAAAAGATTTAAGAACTCTGATCAACACAAGGATCAACCACAATTCCAGAGGACTGATGATGAAGATGGTAACCATCTCCTGATAGAGAGGTGATGGACATATAATATGTAAAATGAGACATAAAGTTTTGGACATGGCCAATATGGGAATTTTATTTGCTTGACTATACTTATTAACTATACTTACTTGTTACAAGGATTTTGTTTTTGTTTGAAGGGGTGGGGAGAGGGTTGAAGTGGAGAAAAAATAAAGCTTGATTTTTTATAAATAGAAATTAATTTTGTTTTAAAGATAGGCACTAACATGAATGTATATGTAGAGCCTATATCAGATTGCATGCCATCTTGGGGAGGGGGAAGGGGAGAGAAAGGGAGAAAATTTAAAACTCAAAATCTTATGGTAGTGAATGTTGAAAACTAAAAATAAATTAATTTTTAAAAAGAGAAAAACATTAGGAAAAAAAGTGAGGAAAGGGAGCCATGTTGCTGCTACTGCTGCTGCTGCTGTTACTACTACTGCTACTGCTGCTACTACTACTTCCTTTGGGTTGGAACTCACACAGAAGACTGGAAACCAACTATATAAAGTCAGTGTCAGAGAGGAGAGGGACTAGACAGGGACTAGGCCTTCATTCCCAGAGAGATACTTGTACATTGAGTTGCTTCAACCAAGTAATCAAGGGCCCCAGGACTAGCAGTGGATAGAAGCATCAGTGCATCCTTGAAGAATTTCTGGAAGTTTCATTGATAGGCTTCAGGAAGAGTGACTCAGCAAAATGTGTCCTGATTTCAGTTGCCAGGACCCAGAAGAACTATAACTCCCCTAAGTTCCTAGAGCAGATGGAAAAGGACAAATGGACAACATGGAACCTCAGTTTCATCCTAAAATCCTCAATCACACTAAGATGTGTTTTTAGAAATTATTATAAATTAATTTAAATTAAATTTTCTATATTAGTAATATTAATATATCAACATATGTGCATATGTTATTTTCTTAAAAGATAGGAGCTCATTGCTTTAGTGAGCAAGGACAGGCTTAGAAGGAAGACCACCACTATGTCCTTCTCCCTACCAGTATAATATTTACTAGCACCAAGTGGTTGACAGCTCCCCTTGGGAAATAAATGGAGCCATGATCTGACTTCAGAGTCCAGGTTAGGAGATGCTTCTTCTGCCCCACTGCATGGAAACTTAGGATCTTCAGGGCTGGAAGGGATCTTAGGAACTGATACAGTCAAAAGAATCCTAGCTTTGAGATCAGAAGACCTGGCTGTGTGACCTTGGCAGGGCCCTTCACTTCATTTTCCTTGGCTGTAAAATAAGGGACTCAGATTGAATGGCCATTGAGGTCCCTATGGACCAGTTACTTAGCGTCTCTTGGCCTCAGTTTTCTCATCTGTAAAATGAGGGTCATAATAGCACCTACCTCCCAGAGTTGTTGTGAGGATCAAATAAGATAATAATTAAAGCACTTAGAATAATGCCTGGCATATAGTAGGTGTCACATAAATGTCAGCCGCCATTGTCATTGTTATTGTCTCTGGGGGATTTTTTGTTGGTTTTTTGTTTTTTAGGCAGTTGGGGGTAAGTGACTTGCCCAAGGTCACACAGCTAGTGGGTGTCAGGTGTTTGCTGAGGCTGGATTTGAACTCTGGTCCTCCTGACTTCAGGGCCGGTGCTCTCTCCACTGCGCCACCTAGCTGCCCCCATGTTATTGTTATTAATATCATTATTATTAACACGCCTCTGCTTGGATACCTATGGGAAATCACTCCTCCACAAGTATCTCCTTCCATTTCCAAACACCTGTAATTATTAGGAAATTTTTACCTGTAATAAGGAAAAAACTACAGCTTCCGATAATTGTTTTACCCTCCAGAGCCACACAAAGTAAGTCTCCTCTCTCTTTTAAGTGACAGCCCTTTAATATTTTAAGCCAGCTGCCAAAAACCCCTGCTAACTCATCTCTTCTCCAGGCTAAACATTGCCAGTTCCTTTCAACCAACCCTTGAATGAAATGGCTTTGAGTCACCTGGCGGCCCTCCTCTGGGCATATTCCAGCTTGTCCATGATTACTTCAGAACTTCAAGGCTCCATGAGTTTGATTTTAGGGGGGCTCCCCTCATCTTCTAATGGAGAGTATGACCTCTCCATGCTCAGCACATGGCCTCATGGCCACAAACACTCCTCTCTCAATAGCCAATCCTCTGATGAGAAGTCTTTCTGAACTTGGTCAAGCCGGTTCCTGACTTTGACTCAGATTTAAAGACTGGATCAGACTTGCTTTGCTGGTATACGTTCTCTGCTTTTGCATAGCCTCAGAGAGCTCAGGGCCACCTCCATGCCAGCATGAGGTGGCCTAGAATAGAGGAATTTGTCAACAAACCTTGTAAAATCTTCTCCACCTCTTGGCATCCCAAGTACATTCAGGTCTCAGCTCAGAAACCCCCTCCTGCCAAAAGCTTTTCATGATTCCCACAATTATTAACATCTCCATCCCCAGAAAAACAACTTTGTATTGACTGGACATATATTTAGTAATTACCCATTCGTGTTCATGTTGTTTGCCTCCAAGAAAAAAGCTTTTTTTTAAATCAACCATTCTATACCTTTGTTGAAATGAAGTTCCATTTAATTTTCATCCATATCAACTGTGAATGAAAGGCATACACCTTGTTTGGTAAGTGCACCCTCATTGCATTTCCTGGACAAACATACCGAGACACAATACAGGACATTCCTCATTCCTTTGGTCCAGACAGCTTTATTAAGTCTGGTGTCAATTCATAAATCTGAAGCTCCCAATTTTTTTATGGAAATTCCTTCCAAGCCTGGGAAGCATTCCGTTTGAAGCCCATTCCATAAATCTGAATATAAATGATGATTCCAGGGGAATGCCAGAGCAGACTCAGACTGACCCTGGAGAGCCGGCTGTTAAATCTTCAGCATGAGCATTTACACTTCAAAAATCCGCAAATGCCATGAATCAGGGCTTGATTTCTTGTTTGGTCGATTATCTCTAAACTTTAGAAAGTGAGGGAGAAAACATTACTGATGCAGATTAAACTTATGTGTCATGCCTCCTTTTGGGGGTGGGAGGAGAAGGTTGGTTGTTAAACATTAACCACATGCCCTTGATATATTCCCTGGTCACTCACTACTTCAACGATGGTAGGATAGCCCTTCTTCATCTCTTCTCCTTGCTTTTCAGGAACCATTCTGCCTGGGACAAAGCTTTTTTTTAATGTTTTTATTTTACTTTTTCTCATTACATGTAAAAGCAATTTTAACATTTTAAAATTATTTTTGAGTTCCAAATTCTCTCCATCTCCCCCTCCCTCCAACCCTCCTTGAGAAGGCAAGCACTTTGATATGTACAGTCATGCTAAATATATTTGCATATTAGGCATGTTGTAAATGAGAACACAGACCAAAAAGAAAAAAAAAAGGAAAAAAACACAAAAAAAAAACATTTAAAAAGAAAGCTTCATTCTGCATTCCAACTCCATCAGTTCTTTCTCTGAAGGTGGGATAGCATTTTTCATTGTAAGTCCTTCAAAATTTGTCTTAGATCATTGTACTGCTGAGAATAGCGAAGTCATTCACAGCTGATCATCATTATAATATTGCTGTTACTCTCTACAATGCTGTCCTGGTTCTGCTTGTTTCACTTTGTATCAGTCCATGCAAGTCTTCACAGGTTTTTCTGAAATCATCCTGCTCCTCATTTCTTATAGCACAATTGTATGCCATCATAGTCATACACCTCAGCTTGTCCAGCCATTCCTCACTTGATGGGCATCTCCTCAATTTTCAATTCTTGACCACCACAAAAAGAACTGCTATAGATATTTTTGTACATATAGGACCTCTTCCCTTTTCTTTGATCTCTTTAGAATACAGACCTAGCAGTGGTATTGCTGAGTCAAAAAGGCATTCACAGTTTTATGACCCTTTGGACATAGTTCCAAATCGCTCTCCAGAATGGCTGGATCAGTTTGCAACTCCACCAAGAGTGCATTAGTGTCCCCATTTTTCCACATCCCCTCCAGCATTTGTTTTCCTTTTCTGTCATATTAGCCAATATGATGGGTGTGAGGTGGTACCCCTAGTTATTTTAATTTGCATTTTTCTAATCAAGAGTTATTTACAGCATTTTTTCCTACAATTACAGGTAGCCTTGATTTCTTATTCTGAAAACTGCCTGCTCATATCTTTTGACCATTTATCAATTGGGGAACGACTTGTATTCTTATAGATTTGACTCATTGCTTTATAATCTGAGAAATGAGGCCTTTATCAGAGAAACTTGGCTGTAAAATTTTCCCCAGTTTCTTGCTTTCCTTCTAATCTTGGCTTCATTTTTAATTTAATGTAATCAAAATTATCAATTTTACATCCTGTGATCCTCTCCATCTCTTGTTCAGTCATAAATTCTTCCTTTATCCATAGATCTAGCAGGTAAAGTATTCCATGCTCCCCTAATTTGTTTATGATATACTTTATTTCTAAATCATGCAATCATTTTGACCTTATCTTGGTATACAGTGTGAGATGCTGGTCTATACCTAGTTTCTGCCAAACTGCTTCCCAGTTTTCCCAGCACCTTTTGTCAAACAGTGAATTCTTTTCCCAAAAGCTGGGGTCTTTGGGTTTATCAAACACTAAATTTCTATGGTTATTTGCTGTTGTTTTGTTATTTTATTTGATGTTATTTGTGTTTTGTGTACTTAATATAGTCTATTGATCCACTGTTCCATTTCTTAGCCAGTACCAGATTATTTTGACGATTACTGCTTTGTAATACAATTTGGGATCTTGTACTACTAGGCCACTTTCCTTCACATTTTTTTTCATTGATTCTCTTGCTAATTCTTGACCTTTTGTTCTTCTAGATGAATTTTGTTATTTTTTTCTAGCTGTATAAAATAATTTTGGTAGTTTGATTGGTATGGTACTGAATAAGTAAATTAATTTAGGTAAAAGAATCATTTTTATTATATTTTTCTAATAATTTAGATCTGACTTTATGTGAAAAGTGTTTTGTAATTGTGTTCATGTAGTTCCTGGGTTTGTCTTGGCAGATAGACTTCCAAGTATTTTATATTATCTGCAGTTATTTTACATAGAATTTCTCTTTCTATCTCTTCCTACTGGATTTTGTTGGTAACATATAGAAATGCTGATGATTTGTGTGGGTTTGCTTTATATCCTGCTACTTTGCTGAAGTTGTTAATTAATTAATTAAACTAGTTTTTTAGCTGGCTCTCTAGAATTCTCTAAATATACCATCATATCATCTGGAAAGAGTGATGGTTTTGTTTCCTCACTGCCTGTTCTAATTCCTTCAATTTCTTTTTCTTCTCTTATTGCTACAGTGAGTATTTGTAGTACAATACTGAATAATAGAGGTGATAATGGCCATCCTTGCTTCAGCTCTGATCTTATTGGGAAGGCTTTCTAGCTTATTCCTATTAGAGACAGTGTTTGCTGATGGTTTTAGACAGATTCTACTGATTACTTTAAGGAAAGCTCCATTTATTCCTATGCTTTCTAAAGTTTTTAACAGGAATTAGTGTTGTATTTTGTCAAAAGGTTTTTTCTATTTATATGGTCAATTATGCTGATTATGTTTTCCTAATATTGAACTAGCCCTGCATTCTTAGAATCAAAGCTTCTTTTTTAATATCAGAAACATTTTTATTCAGGAAGAGAATTAGAAGTTGATCGACATCATAAGCACTGAACATCACAAGAAATGAAATAACAGTATCTTAACAGAAAAGAAACTAGTTGGTGATGCAAAAGCCATCCTAGAAAGGTATGTATATATACGCATACACACAAATATACACATATGTAATATATTTCTTATTGCACATTAATTTCCCATTTTATATATCATAACTTTTCAGCCATTACCTAATTTCCGGATACCCACTTTGTTTCTAGTTCTTTGATATCACAAAGAGTGTTGCTATGAATATTTTGTTATGTATTTTAACTTTGTTCTCCTGTTTAATTTCCTCAGGGTATTTTCCCAATAGTTTATAAACCAAGAATATTTTAATTTTCTTGAATAATTCCAAACTGATATCCAGAATAGTCAGACCAATTCACAGTGTTATAACAATACTGTACCTGTCTTTCCACATTACCTCATACCAATGTTGTCATTATCTTTTCTGGATTATGTCTATGAAACATATTTCTGAATATGCCTTCTCAGGATTTCTAAAATCCATCCTCTGGCATCTATAAGGCCCTTGGGTTCAATATGTTACTTTTTTATTGCTATTTTTAAATTCATAGTCCACATTTACATGATAATTGTAAATACCATTTTGCTCTGAGAAATCTCTATCATACAATCAAAACTTCCTAAGAATGGGAACTGCTTTCATTTTTGTTTTTATGTCCCCTAGAGTCTTATATGGTAGCCAACATACAGCAGGAGCTTAGGAAGGGAGTAAGCATTTACATAGCACCTACTGTGTGCCAGGAACTGGGCTAAGTACTTTCACAATACCACCTCATTTGATCCTCACAATAACCCTATGAGGTAAGTACTGTTATTATCTCTATTTTACAGTTGAGGAAACTGAGGCAAACAGAGGTGAGGTGACTTGCCCAGGGTTACACATCAAATATGTGTCTGAGGCAGTGTTTGAACTCAAGTTTCCCGACTCCAGGCCATCCAAATCACCATCTAGCCATGTCTCCCAAATCCTGTATTTATGCACTTCCTTTTTTTCCATCTTAAATTTAAGACATTGCCCTAATCTGTTGAAATTCATCTCATTAAACTGGCTCATCATTCCCCCTACTGTGATATGTTTTTGGATCCTGATTTTGTCCTCCAATTTATTCAAGTCTCCTTCCAGTTCTATTTCAACTGCCAATTAATTGCCGTGCTATCAGCATCTTCATTGCAAAAGTGTTAGACAGAACGTACAAGGGAGAGGGAGCTCAGGGACAGTCCTGTTGAGATCTCCTTCCAGGTTGACACTTCTCAGTGCCAGTGGATGTTTGTTGGTGGGCCAATGTGGGGCAGACAGAGCTGTTTTGGGAAGTTCCCTACTCACAGCACTTGGTGAACTGCCAAAGCATAACTCTGATTGCCAGATCTCCTGACTACAACCCCAACTTGTTGAATTCGTGTGTTCTCTGGCCGTTCTTGGCTAACCAGTTGAGTTCCTAGCTTTTCTTTGCTTAGCCTGTCTTCCCATATCCCTTTTCCTTCATTGATGCAGACAAATCTCCTGCTGAAAAGCCATCACTATTATTTAGCTCCAGGTTCTCTCTCTTTTTACTTATCTTTCTCCTCTAGGTTGCCTTCATCTTCGTGGGACCCCATTAACCCACATTTCCATTTCCTTCTGTTACTGCAGAGTTTTCGTTCTTGGCTTCTTTCTCCCCTCGTTTTTTCTATCCTTTCTGATAAGCTACAACTGGAGAGACATTTTTCAAGCTCCACCACTTTCTGAAGCAATAAAGTGAGTTTGAATTTCACACACATATAGAATCGGTGATTTCCTCTGGCCAAAAGATGCACGTAGTACTGTGTCTCAGTTCCCTAGGAAAGTCCTGTCATTTCCCATAACTCCTGGAAGAGAAAAGTTCAGGGTTGAAATTCTAAGTAGTTAATAATTCCCAATGCTAACAGCCTGGATAAACTATCTGTGGGCTAAATCTGTGCAGCTAGCCTTGGAGTGTAGGGTCAGGTATCAGTAAGCCTGCCCTATATTGTACTCCAAGGACCCTGTCCCTTCATCTATTCTGGCTGTACCCCAAGTCAATTTTTTTTTTTGCCACTTAACAGGCAACTAAACCAAATTGGAAAACAAATGAGTAAATTCCGTCTTGTTCAGAGTTCTCCTGCTCTGGGCTATCCTTGGAAGAATGAAAATGGGGTGGAGAAAAGTATGGGATGAGGTTTTAGGAGGCTAAAGAGCTTCTGATCAGGCTCAGTGAATGCAGCTATGAGAGATTACATGGACAATATAGGAGCTAAGAAAAGCTAGAGTTTCCATGATGGTTCCCAAGTAATGTGCTGGGTTCTCACTGTTTCCCCAGGCTTCAAAATCATGTATTTTTCCCCAGATAAATTCTTGCTTATTCCCTTCAGTAGGTTTTAGACAAACTTTCCAGAGGATAATCCTAAAAAGGTTATCCATTCTCACGCAAAGAATTCACCAGCAGTTTAGTGAAGGAGTTGGAACAGTTACAGGCCAAGTAATGCAGTGTAGAACTCCCTAAGGGGCCTCTCTCCCAACTTGAACCCACTCTCACAGGTTGGGTCCTCAGAAGGTGGCTGACTACTATTCCCAAGGGTCCTGAGGTAATCCTGAAGGGTTCTAAGCTTCTAGTAATGTTAGTCATGAGCCCCCCCATGTGCTTCACATTAATACCAGGCAACCAGACTTCCATTAGCTTTTAGAAAAGGTATTTACTAAGGTGGTTTACTTAGTTAAATAGAGGGAAGGGATGGTGAACAAATGCAGTCAGCTGACAGAATCTCCCATGCAGAAGAGGCTGTGGAGCCTGCTTTCAGGGAGGAGTGATGATATATAATGGAAGTGTTTTGCTTCTGGAACTAGTGCATGCATGGAATTCTTACAGTTGTTTCTGGTTTGCTATTCACATGAAGAGGGTATGGATTATTGATTGGAGATATAGTCAAAACAGATACATTCAAAAGACCACTCTCTTGGATTGGAAATTAGCAGCATTGGATAGGAAGTTGAGGCTGTTGAGGACGTCTGGCTCTCTCTCACCCAGAGCCACCATGATGCTGAGCACGCATGGTCTTATTATAGCTTCTGTCTCTGATGTATCCATTCTATCCTACTTCTAGGTCAAAGAGATCGTAAACTTCAGAAGGTCAGGAGAACCAGAAGTAGAGTTCACATTCAGCATTGCAACCCGACAATCCAGAAGTGAAGCCCTGAGGAGCAAGGTGCAGCCTTTGGGATCTACCTAAGAGGTAGTTAAGATGTGAACAGATCCAAAATCTAGGTTGCATTTGTATATGAACTTGGTAAGATCAATGCTATGCAGAAATTGCATTAAATCTAAGCTCACTCGCCTCAGATCAAGGTGATATAGGAGAGGATGTTTCCCCCAGGTGTTGGAGGGAAATTTTGGGGCTTCTGTTCTCACTAAACCTTTGAAGTAAATATCTTCTGTAAAAAGTTATTAAAGGTTTTTGGTTAAATGGAATTGGGTCATGACTCAGTGGTAGCTAAGAAGGGAGGTAGCTGGTGGATAAAACACATCAGAATGGAGGCTTAAGTCAATAGCCTTGGAGAAAAGTCAAGGGAATGAGCCCTAGAATCCTGAGGGTTGGGGGGTGGATATAGCCACACTTGCTCAAAGACAATGAGGCCAAAGCAACTGCTACTCCAACAACATTCTCCCGAATGTCTGGGAGGGAAACAATTCTTCCTCCCCTTGCATACACAAGGTCCCGGGGAAGTAGACCCAAACTGATAGTATAATGGCATTGAAACACATTAAAGGGATATCCCCTAGCTCCTAGCTCTCCCTTTGATTAGTGTTCATAAAATTTGTTTCAGGGTGGGGTGTCAAGAATGGAGGGGTCACTCCACCCGATTGGCCCCTTGTAAGGTAATACATCTTGGCTAGAAAGATCGATCCACTGCTGGGCTGGGCCAAACTCCTATTGGGCCAGGCTGCCCAGCTCCCACTTTATAACCTCTACAGACCTTGTGATACATATTTACAAGGTCACTGCCTGGGCACCTCTATCTCAAAATTATTGTTCAGTCACCTCTTGACATCTCTTAGGCACCTAGGTGGTGCAGTGGACAGACCACTGGCCTTGGAGTCAGGAAGACTTTATCTTCACGAGTTCAAATACATCCTCAAATACTTACTAGTTGTGTGACCCTGAGAAAGTCACTTAATATTATTTGCCTCAGTTTCCTCATCTGTAAAAATGAGTTGCAGATGGAAATGGCAAACCACTAAATTATCTTTGCCAAGAAAATCCCAAATGGGGTCATGAAGAGTCAGACATGACTGAAAAATGACTGAACAACAAAAAAAAACATCTTTTTACTCCCGTGGATATTGCCACTGGCTTTGGTGGACTCTCTTATTAACCGCAGTCACTAGTGGGACCTCTGATAGGACCTCTGGATCTTGACAACTCACAAGGTTGTTGTCTTGACATGTCCACCTCGGAATACTCGGTCACCTAAATAGAAAATGAATAAACACAAGACAGAAGCAGCCATGTACACACGTCCTCCTTGGTTGAGTAGGAGATAGGGTAGTCACCCTCCCCCTTTAGCTCCCTCAGGACGTGAGCCCTGAGACTTGCCACCTTCCAGACATGAGGTGAGAGAACTGAGGTGCTTTCTCAGGACACCCTTTATCTGACCTTGCTATGTCTCTCTGCTCCTAACAAGATCAGTTTTCTCCTAGTGGTTCAATTTCTCCAGTAATATGGTCAACGGGGTAAGAGGGTAGGAAAGAGAAAGAAACTCTGTCCTCACCCCACCAAGAGTGATCTCCTTTGAACTTGGACCTTTCACCATAGATCTGGAATCTGGAAGACCTGAGTTCAAATCCAGCCTTGGACACTTAATAGCTGCATGACCCTGGGCAAGTCACTTAATCTCTCTCTGCTCCAGTTTCTTTACTGAAACTAATCCTCATATACCATGGACTTAAGGCCCTTTAGCTGCCTGGTTGCCCTCCTCTGGACATTCTCCGACTTATCAAAATCCTTCCAAAGCACACATTGTTCAGGAGAGGTCTGATGAGGTCACAGTGTAGTGGGACTATCACCTCCCTTTTCCTGAAAGCTCTGTCTCTCCTAATGCAGCCTGGGATTCCATCAGATTTTTTGTCTGCCAACTCACACTGCTGACTCATTTTCCTGGTGGCTCTGGGTAGAAGCCAGTTGTCTTAAATTTTATTCTCCAGCTGCCTCTAGAGAAGAGAGCTCCTCCTGGAGGTTGTGGGGTTGGGACTTTGGGTCTACGACTGGGGTTCCATCCTTAACCCAATTAATCAATCAACAGAGGAAACTAGGTATTAAGGGATTGACCTCATAAGAATGTGTAGACAATCCCTTAATGAATGTCAAGGCTCATGGGGTTTTTGGCTGTTAGATGAAAGGCAGATGATGACACACAGCAAACATCTTGTGATTAGTTGAGATGAAGTAAGAACTCTTGGGTTTTCTACAAAAATAGCAGTTAGTCCACTGGTGAACTGATGAAAGCTGCGTATGAGTCTACTGGTAGTAATAGGCAGCTAGGTGGCACAGTGGATAGAGTGCCAGACTCAGGTCAAGAGGACCTGAGTTCAAATCTAGCCTCAGTCACTTCCTAGTGTCTTGGGCAAGTCACTTAACTGCTGTCTGCCTCTGTTTTGTCATCTGTAAAATAAGCCAGAGAAGGAAATGGCAAACCACTCTAGTATCTCTAACAAGAAAACCCCAAATGGGGTCCCAAAGAGTCAGACACAACTGAACAACAAGGTAGGAGCTATTATTATCCTATTTTTCAGATAAGGAAACTGAGGCAAACAGATGACTTGCCCAGGATCACATAGCTAGTAAGTGTCTGAGGCTGGATTTGAACTTGGGTCTTCCCCTTTGCCTCTCCACAAAGCTTCTCTGCCTGGATTCTCCTGAAAGGAAGTTCCCCCTCCATATCAAAGGACCCCAGACTCTCTTGTACATCTGCAAATATTCTAGCCTGTGATGCTCTAGTATCTTGGTGACAGTATGTTTGGGGAAGGAATTACAAAAAAAAAATTTTTTTTAATTAGAAGGAATCCCAATAGCCATGTAGTCCAATTAATAACTGAAAGAAAATCCCCACCATAACATCGTAATAATAGCTAGCATTTACATAGCACTTTAAGATCTATAAAATGCTTTACAAACATTATCTCGTTTAAATGTCACAATAACCCTGGGAGATAGGGGCTACTATCATTTCCCCTATTTTACAGGTGAAGAAACTAAGGCGTACACAGGGTAAGTGACTTGCCCAGGGTCACACAGCCCATACGTGTTTAAGGCTGGATTTGAACTCAAGTTTTCTTGACTCCACACCCAGTGTTCTATCCACTGTGCCATCTAACTGCCTCAGCATCACTTAAATGTTCATTCAGCCTATACTTGAATATCTCTGAAACCAGTGCCCTTTCATAGTAAATGCTTAATAAATTGTGGATGTGATTTCTTCCTGCCCCCAATTATTACTTGACCCAAGGCCTTGTGTGGAAAAATGACTGATAATAGAGGACTTTGCTACTCACCATTTTTTGTTATCATTTGCTCCTGCTGTACCACCCCCCCCCACAGGATATTTTTAAACCCTCACAACAAATACATGTAGTCCTGCATAGCAAATCCTCATCTAATATATATGTTTCATACTGTTTTAAGTCCATCACCACTCTGGCAGGAAATAGGTGGCCCTCTGAACTTGGAGTTTATCTTTGTATTAATCAGCATTTTAAAGTCTTCCAAAGTTGTTTTTCTCTATAACATTGCTATCATTGTATAAATGAGCACCTTCTCTTCCTGGACCATTAGGACTGCAATAGACATAGGCTCCTGACAGGAAGAAATTGACAAGAAGACAGATCAGTGATGAAACCTTATGGACGGATGTCAAGTAATGTTTATTTTTTCTACCTGTTTCTCTTGAGAAGCTAATGCTTCCTGCATTGCCACACAGAACATTGGGGTGTCTGGGCAGATTGTGGCTCAGCTGTGTGTGGACAGTGGTCACGGGTTATGGCCACTGACTTCCTGGTGATAGTAAACTGACCCAGGGATCAGAGCCCAGGAGATTTATGGAACTAAAGTGGGATGGGACTGGTCAGTTGCTGGGTTGGAGAGAAGGCAAGGCAACTTCCCTGAGGCAAATGCTTTGGAGTTGTCCCTCTGACACCTAAAGGGGGGATGTTGGGAAGACACTGTGCAGAGGGCTTTGGGGAAATGATTGGGCAAAGTGCCACTGAAAAGAACATGACAGTGTTCTTTGCTATATTTAATAAAGCACGTGCCTACAGACAGTTGATTTTCTGCATACTATAAATATAGGGAGTCGAGACTGAGTGACGAGATTTCCCTTGGGTGTAAGTAGAAGTTGGATCCATAGGTTTTTCTATTTTAATAATCTCAAGCTATATTTGATATCAGTCCCTAGTTGGGACTGAAAAACCCAGTCATTGAGGCTTTCATTCCTGGAAGGCTTTGAGGCCAAGACTTGACTTTTAAAGAAACCAATAGAGACCCCAAGGGTTCAGAAGGATTTGCCGAATCAAACTCTGATTCCTCTTCTTCCATTCAATTCAGAAAAAAATTAATCAATACTTAACTTCCAAGATTCTATGCTAGGTATTAGGGAACAAAGAAAAAACAGCATTGTCTATTCACTTAAGGAATTTATATTTCTACTGAAGGGGGAGTTAGGATGCACAAGCAGAAAATTATAATTAAAGAAGGAAGAGGCAGCATCTGGGCTGAGCTTTGAAGGAAGATAAAAACTCTGAAGTGGAGCTGAGGAGGGAGTGCATTTAATCAAACAAGCAACAAGTATTTCTTAAGTGCCTACTCTGAGCCAAGCACCATGCTAGGCATTGGGTTTACAAATATGCTAAATAAAACAATTCCTATTCACAAGAAACTTGTATTAATAGCAGGGTGGGGGCATTGCGGGAGCAATACGTTTGTCATGCTTTGTTCCTAAAGAGGAGCAAAATGACATCACTGTGTTGGGGTAAAGGTACCATGCGTCCAACTGTGGCTGATCAGAGCAATCTGTGCTGGGAAGGCTCTACCAGAGGTCAGGTGCAAATAGTCCATATGAACATTTGAAGTGGAGATGTCACTAAACCCATGCATTTAACATCAAGAGGAGAGTGGGTTTAAAGGATTCAAAGGAGGATCTTGTAGGGCATCTCATATGCATTTATTTACTTTAGTTTTTCTAGCCATTTTCTAATGGATGGATACTTGCTTTACTTCTAGTTCCCCACAATACATGCCAAAATAAATTTTGGTATCTATCAGACCTTTCATCTTTGACATTCTTAGGGTATATGCTCGGTAGTTGGGCCAATGGATGTAATGTTATGGACACCTCCATCACTCTTTTTGAATAATTCCAAATTGGTATATGAGTGGTTAGACCAATTCATGGAGCCACCAATCATGTAGGGGTATGCTTGCATCCCAATGGTAGGGCAGCTAGATAGTATAGCGGATAGAGCGCCAAGCCTGAAGTCAGGAAGATTCATCTTCATGATTTCAAATCTGGCCTCAGATATTTACTAACTGTGTGACCCTAGGCAAGTCACTTAACCCTGTTTGCCTCAGTTTCTCATCTGTAAAATGAGCTGGAGAAGGAATGGCAAACCACTAAATTATCTTTGCCAAGAAAACCCCAAATGGGGTCATGAAGAATCAGATATGAGTGAAAAATGACTGAATTCCCATGGTCCTTCCAACATCGATGGTTCCCACTTTTTTCTCATATTTGCTGGGTATGAGGTGAAACCTCAGAGTTATTTAAATTTGTATTTCTCTTATCACTTATGATCTGGAGTACGTTTTCACATGGTCACTTACAGGTTTCAGTTCTTTAGAAGACTTTACATCTTTTGGTTGTTTATTGGGGAAATGGCTCTTGCTAACACACACACACACACACACACACACACACGCACACACATTTGTAGCATTTTCCTAATCCTTTGGACGCTAGCATTTTGTTAGCAATATTTAATGGCTAAGGCACTACTGAAGGTTTTTAAGCAGAGGTCACGACCTGAGTCTTCGGAAGATCATTTTGGCACCTACACAGAAGATAGATTGGAAATAAAAGAGACTTGAAGCTGGGAGATTAATTAGGAGGCCATTGCAATGGCCCAGACAAGAGGTCATAAGGACCTAGACTAAGCAGGTGGCCATGTGAGTAAAGACCACAAATGTGAGAGGTATTAAGCAGATGGAATCGACAGGACTTGAGTCCTGAGAAGCTATGGGGGCAGGGGTCAAGGAAATGGGAAGAGTCAGAGGTTACTCTGAGATTTCAAATCTAAATGGCTGAGCGTGGCCCTAGATCAGGTCACACTACATTAATAACTTTTCTCTCCATGCCTGGAATGAAGAGATTTGAGAAGATTCCCCCCAACGACCCCTCTGCGGAGGTGTGAGGTGCAGAGGTGTTACACATTGCACACGTATTCAAACTGTCTCAATGCTTTTGTTGGTTGTGCTGATTTTTCCTCTTCTTTTTTTTTTCTTTAAAAGATTGTTTGATGTATGGGATGCTTCTCTGGGAGGGGAAAGCATAGGGATATTGAGGGAAAGCTATAATGATATAAAAACGAAAGATATTAATAAAAACTTACTTGTTTTGGCATTTTTTGTTTGTTTGGTTTTTTTAGTGAGGCAGTTGGGGTTAAGTGACTTGCCCAGGGTCACACAGCTACATTAAGTGTCAAGTGTTATGTGTCTGAGGCTGGATTTGAACTCAGGTCCTCCTCACTCCAGGGCCAGTGCTCTATCCACTGCACCACCTAGCTGCCCCAATAAAAACTTATAAAAACAATTTTGCTCTCTATGCATGTGCTTTCCTATTTGTGTTTCGTATGTCATAGGACTGGAAGAATCATAGATTTAGAGCTGAAAGGGACCTTTGAGGTCACCTGGTCCAACCCCCTAATTCTATAGATGAGGAAACTGAGACTCAAGAGCAATTAGCAGAACAAGGATTTGAAGTCCATTCCTGCAACTCCAGAGTCAGCACTCTTTCCCCTGCTCCACCCTGCCTCCCATCCTAAGTCCGTGCATCTTTTTCATAATTCTGCAAAAAGAGAGTTTAGGACTGGATGGCAGATTTGAGAATATCAGCATAGAGATGATCGTTAAATCCAAGAGCTCTGGATTTAACAGGCACAAAGAAGGGAAGGGAAAAGAATTCCAAGCAATTCCAAGTTCCGATAAAAGGCAAGGAGGTGGGAATGAAAGGGAATTTGTTTCCTCCTAACGAATGTTTGACTTGGCTGGATCCTAAACAACAAATTAATCTGAGCCTGATGTCTTGATAATCACAAGGAAGAGCTGGGGCAGGAGGAGAAAAGAAAACTTCCTTGTTCTTTTCTTTCTTCAGACTTTTTAAGCTTTATTTTAGGATAAGAGATTGTCCATTGAAAGTCCTAAGAATGGGGCAGCTAGATGGTGCTGTAGATAGAGCAGTGGCCCCGGAGTCAGAAGAACCTGAGTTCAAATCCAACACTTACTAGCTATGTGACCCTGGGCAAGTCACTTAACCCTGATTCACACACACACACGACCTAAGAATGCTGATAAACACATTAATCAACCACAGTTCCAAAGTACTCATGATGAAACATGCCACCCACCTCTAGATAGAGAGGTGATTCATTCAGAGTGCAGATTGAGCGATTTATGTGCATTTATGCATATATGCATATTTATGTGTATATATATATACATATGTGCATATATGTATACATGTACCTGTGTGTACATGTATGTATGTATACATATAAGAGGCAGCTAGATGATTCAGTGGATACAGCACTGGGTCCAGAGTAAGGAAGATCTGAGTTCAGATCAAGCTTCAGACACTCACTAGTTGTGTGACCTTGTTTGCCTTAATCCCCTGGAGAAGGATCCACTTTCCTACAGTGAGGTTATCTGATAAAGACTTCTCCGGTATCTTTGCCAAGAAAACCATACATGGTGACACAACTGAATGACATGTGTGCATATGTGTGAATGACATGGCCAATGCAGGAACTGGTTTTTGCTTGACTATACATCTTTATAATGATGGGGGGGAGGGGTGCTTTCTTAATGAGATAGGGTGGTAGAGGTGAGAGGGTGAGAATGTGGAGCTGAAAAAACGAAATTGAATTTTAAAATAATTTTTAAAGGCTAAGAGGTTATCATTGGGTGATGGGCCTTCCCCACCATCCCCATTCTTTCTCTTTGATCATTTCATCTGCTAATGGATCATTTCCTACATCCATCCATTTCATCCTCCCACCATGGCTGATAACTGATCCCAGGTGAGGAAGAGATTTCTTTAAAAACTGGCAGAGATGGTGGTGGGCAAAGACTCTAGGACTCAATGGGCAGAGCAGGCACTGATTGATCCAATCTTCCGAATGCCCCCCAGGCTTTAGAACCCTAGGAAAAAGAAACCTGCAAAGCGCAAAATTATGTACCTGGGCAGAATAGAAGACACATAACCAAAGATTTCATCTTCTGTTTAAGGCACCCCATTGGGTATTTCTTGTAAGCCACTTAATTCTGCTAATATTCCACAGTCTTGTGGTTCTGTTAGTTCCAGTAAGTGCCAAGGTGTCACTGAACATAACAGAAAATCCAATGCAGAAGTGATTTGGCAAAGAAAACTTCCCTTTGTTTTCCTGGACTCGGCCTCATTCATCTTTTTCTTCCTAATCTGCTTTATGCTTCTATCGCTTTGATCCCAGAAACAATAGCATTTTTGTCTGGGGTTTGTTTTCTTTAATAGCACCTGTCATACTTAAAACATTATTGTAAAAGCCTTTTGAAGCCCAGGTCTATGAGCACTCAGCACACCTCTTGGAGGCCCCTGGATGACAGCAGGGGCAACAGAGTGATGAGTAATAATAAGTCTTGGTTGTGAGAGAGATGGGTTTTGGTTACTATCGACGGATAATAAACACAGAAAGATAAAAATGATGGCAATGCTCTCTCCTGAGGCTACTGGGCCAGCTACCTCAAGGCCAGGAAAACAGGAGGCATAGAAAGGAGTACTAGACTAAAATCAGAATAACTGGGTTCTAGTTTCTGTTACCAGTTGTCTTTCATTTCCCTTCCTTGTGCCTCAGTTTCCTCCACTGTAAAATGAAGTATTTGGATGAGATGACTTCTAAGGTCCCTTCAAACTCTACAATGCTCCTTTATCTTGGGGCTCAGGATACCGATTTCTTTCCTGGGATATTTTCCTTCCCATGTCCCCAAGCAATATATGTAATAGGAGAATTCTCCTTGAATTAAAGGCTCCTGGGGAGATGACAAGAATACACCCATTCTCTGTGTGTGCCCCAACTCTGTTAGTGACCTAATCAGCTCTCATGGGTTCAATTATCAACTCTATGCAGATGTCTTCCAGCTCTATGTATAGCCAACTGTAGCCTCTCTCCCGACTTCCACTACCATCAGCACCTCAAACTCAACATGTCCAAGGTGAAATTCATCAATCAATCAACAATCATTTATTAAGCACCTACTATGTGCTAGACCTTGGAGGCTATGAAGACAAAAGTGAAGCAGTTCCAGCCCTGAAGGAGCTTCCAATCTAATATAACTCATCACTCATCTAGCTCTTTGAACATTCCCCCAAACCCATCCCTCCTCCAAACTTCCCTCCATCCTTCTGGGCACATGGGTTCAGAGCCCTGGAGTCATTCTCCATGCTTCTCTCCCCTTCCCTTTCTACTGATATTCTGTCAGTAGCCAAATTTGATTAATTTTACCTCCACAGTGCAGGTCTCATCCATTCCCTTCTTCCTACTCACCGAGCCCTACATCAGACCATCATCACCTCTCAATTGAACAGTTCCCAAAGTCACCTAATTAGCCTCCTTGTTTCCATACTCTCCCCTCTCCAATCCATCCTCTACATAAATGCAAAATTAATATTGCTAGTATTCCTAAATTAATATTTCACAGGTCTAATAGTGTCAATCACATGCTCAAAAATCTTCAATGGATTCCTATTATCTCTAGGACAAAATATAAACTCCTCTCCTTGGCATTTAAAGCCCTCCACAAAATTTGCTTTGCATGACTTCATATTTATAATTGGTTTTGTATTTCTTGCCTTCTTGATGGGTGGGGGTGGGAGGAAGGGAGGGAGAGGAGGGAGAGAATCTGAAACTGCAAATAAAATAAAATTGAATTTTAAAAAATAAAGCCTCTCACCATCTGGTTCCCACCTGCCTTTCCAGATTTAATTCATATTTTATTACTCTCCTTCTTTTGATCTCTATTCCAGACAAACTGGCCTGCTACCTTTTCCCCTAAATCACTATGCAGCCTGGTCACTTATAGATTTCATGACTGTAGCTGTCTCCATGCCTATAGCCTTCAACCCATTCTCCAGGTCCAGAGTATACCCCCTTCCCACCGCTACCTCGTAGAATCCTTAGCTTCCTGCAAGGCTCAGACTAAGGTCTCAGACCAAGGTCTCAGACCTTGGCCACTCCTGATTCCCTGCCATTGAAATTTCCCTCCTGAAATTACATTGTACTCACTCATCTGGGTACATGTAACCTCCTACTAGAATAGAAGCTTCTTGAGGGCAGGGATTGTTTTTTTTTTCATTTTTGTCTGTGTACCCCTAGTACCCCTTCACAAAGATCTGTTGAACTGAATTGAAGTGAATTGAATTGCAGTCTGTTCATTCCCTTTGCTCACAACTCTTCCTTGCTCAGAATTCTTCCCCCCTCCCTTCTTTCTGCCTATTAAAATCCTCCTGTCAAAACTCATCCCAGTGTAGCCACTCCTTCCTCCATGAAGCCTTTCCTGCCACACTGATTTAATTCAAAAATCACTAAGCACCTACTACGGGCATACAGAAGAGACACTGAGCTCTACCTTCTCTAAACTACTGTGCTCATTATCTGCTCCAGTCCTCTTATTTCATTTGTAACTCATGGCCCAGAACCCCGAGATATGAGATTTCATGGACTAGATTCAATGTTGGGGACTACCCCCACAAAAATCATACTTTGGCTCCATTTGGCCACACCCACAGTCACTCCTGGGAAATATCAGAATATAGCTCAAATATCATCAAATATCACATCAAATATCATGAGAATATAGTTCAAATATCAAATATCACACCACTTGTGTCTGGTATCCATATTCATAACAAGCACAGTAACAATGGATATCAGGTATAGGAAAGCCATTATTTACCCCATAGGAAATGCAGAAAACACATAAAAGATTCACAATACACCATAGCAAACACAATTTTCCCCTTTCTACGGTGAGTCTTACCTTTCTTCCAGAGCTCTGTACAGAAGCCCCAAACTCACAGCAGGATCCTGCGTATTGCACTCCTATCAGAAGAGAATTGCATTTGTGGTTGTTAGAATCGAGCCCCCACCAGTTTATGAGTCTCCTCATCACATACAGGACAGCCTTATGGTACCATCCTGGGGGCTTGAATGCCCCTGGAAAGGAAATACACTTGGAGCAATCCCTCAAAAAGGTGAAAGCTAAAATACTGGAGGGAGACTGTTTTGCTTTTGCAGTTGAAAAGAACAGAGGTCTCCTAATATCAGAAAAAGACTCAGACCTTAAGAATGGGGACATTTTAAAGATGCTGGGCAAAAAAGGGAAAGGATTGGGAGAGTGTACAATTTGAAGCTGCTGGTATTAAGGCAGGTGAGATAACTTAGGAAGTGGTTTGGTTGGTTGGGGTTTTTTTGATCCTGCCTGAGAATTTTGACCATGAAAATATACCTGAGAAATTAACAGTAGGAAGCTATTCCTGGGAATTTCAAACTTGTTCATCCTCTGAAGATGAGAAACTTAAAGAAGTAGGAGCCCTTCCAATTAGAGGAGGCATTCCTACGGAGAGACTGAATGTTAGAATTACACTCAAGAACTCCACTCCATCTATGAGTAAGGCAGAGGGTTTACCCTCTTGGATATACAGATATCATAAGCCCCAAAGTGGCATTTTTTTGGACATGAACTGTGTCCCCCAGGAGACCAATCATGGGAGTGTTGGATTGGATAGGTAAGCATGCACCTGGAACAGATTTCAGAAAAACATGGAAAGGCTTACACAAACAGAGCTGAGTGAAATGAGTAGAACCAGGAGAACACTGTGCACAGTAACAGCAACATCGTGCAATGATTAACTATGATAGGCTTAGCTCTTCTCAGCACTGCAAGAATCTAAGACAACTCCAAAAGACTCATGATGGAAAATGCTATCCATATCCAGAGAAAGGACTATAGAGTTTGAATGCAGATCAAAGCATAGTATTTTCTCTTTTCTTCTTTTTTCTTTCTCGTGGTGTTTCCCTTTGGTTCTGATTCTTCCTTACAATATCACTAATGTGGAAATAGGTTTAATATGATTATACATGTATAACCTATATCACATTCCATGCCATCTTGGGGAAGGACAAGGGGAGAGAGAGGGAGAAAATTTAGAACTCAAAAGCTTATAAAAGCAAACGTTGAAAACTAAAAATAAATAAATTTTACAATTAAAAAAATGTGACTGGGACACTAGAAGGTCCTTGAAGCAGACAAAGAGATGTGATGGTCAGATAGCCCAACGGAAATAGCTGCAAAGGCAGTGAATAGTGCCTCAAAGAGGCAAGGTCAGACATCACTTGGCAAGAATGTTTGCAAATCAGCTCAGATATTTGAGGAGGGTGGATCAGAAGACCTCATGATAATTTTGTCCTTCACATCCTGCAGCACAAAGGAGAAAAACCTAGTGAGTTCCTCCTTACGGTGGAGCAACATGTGCAGAGATTGATACAGATAGGCCTTGTGAAAATGGAGAAAAAACTGGGGCTCAGTACATGACCTTCATGCAACTGATGTCATCAGACCTATGCAGACACAGAAACCATTGCCAGCGATGGTGGAGGTGAGATGGGTACCCTGAGCTTCAAGGATCACTATAGTCCACAAGGCTCAGCCTCAACAGGCTCCAAGCCTTCTCTAGTGTGAGCCACAGG
The DNA here is from genome assembly GCF_003287225.1 of Phascolarctos cinereus. Lineage (NCBI taxonomy): Eukaryota > Metazoa > Chordata > Mammalia > Diprotodontia > Phascolarctidae > Phascolarctos > Phascolarctos cinereus. The sequence continues at coordinate 374,092,615 of NW_027556098.1, read as the reverse complement.
GGCATAGAAGGACAGCAGAACCAGCAGGTCTGAGCTGCTATCACAGAACCTGAGACAATCAGTTAAGAGATGGAGCACTGCATAATCCCATTCTTGGAGAGGTAGAGGACCAAGAGAATGGAAGGCACGAAGATCTGACATAAGAACATCTCCATCAGGTAATCATGAGAGTGACAGGCCCACCTTTTGTTATAATTATGGATTAGATTAATATACTTATATCAAATGTGCTGGCAAAGAGAATACAGTCTTAGTTATGAAGAAATTAAAATCTTATGATCCACCTTCAGGAAACCTGAACAGGGTCAGCAAAGGATATCACCCTGGAACCCAAGGACCATAATATTGACCTCATCATCAATTCCCAATAGGACTATTCCACCTGGACTCATAGTACCTTCTGCAGAAGTGATTCTAAAAATCAAGAATGTGGATGACAATGCTGTCCTGGACAAATTACAATAATTTTTCAATTTTTTATGACAGGTATTTGGGTAAAATATCATTGAAGCATATGACAAGGGCTTGGACCTGATGGTTTGAATGATAAAGATTATCCATACCTGAGATATAGTCGGATGAGCTTGAAATTTCCCAAGGAAGTTGTTTATGTCAACAAAAACTGGACACTCTGGTTCTGGTATATCCAAACCCTCCACTACTCACTGGAGTGTCAGCGCTAATTGAAACTAATTCTAGCTTTCTCAAAATTTTAACAGGATAGGCCAAGGTGGCGGCGTGAAAGAAGTGACTTGCTTGAGCTCTCCCCCAAACCTCTCCAAATATCTGTAAAAAAATTAGCTCTAAACAAATTCTAAAGCAGCAGAACCCACAAAAAGACAGAGTAAAAGAAATTTCCAGCCCAAGACAGCCTGGATGGTTGATCGGAAAGGCATATCGCGTAGGGCGGGTAGAGGAGTGCAGTTCGGCATGGGCGCACAGGCCACAGCAAACCTGGAGCAGGCCTCAGAGGACTGAATCACGGGCAGCTGTGGCAGCTTCCAGACTCCTAAATTCAGGAACACCAAAGACAACTTAGAAGGTCAGTGGGAAAAGTCTGTTTTTTCAGTGAGAGAAGAGCTAGGTCAGAGCCAGTTCTAGAGTGCAGAGCACAGAGCGCAGGCACCGGGGCAGTGGCTACATCCTGAGCTTCCGGCCCACAGACTGAGGGGGAATCAAGTGGCTGATCAGAGGGGGACTGCAGGGATCTCTTTGCTGGTGCTGAGGCAGGAATCTCTTGCTTTGCCCGTGCTTGGATCTGGGTCACAGTTCTGGGTGGCGGTCCTGGGGTAAGGAGGAGGGCTGGCACGGTGGAGCTTGTAGTGGCAGTGGAGAGGAAACTCTCCTCACAGTTCCAAAAGAGAAAAGACCGCTTGTGGCCGGTCACGAAAAGACCGGAGCACAGGCCAGGAAAAGAGTAAACACCTCGCCCCTTATCATACCACCTTGGAAGAACTGAAAATTTACAGGTCCCTACAAGTATCTCTGAAAACAGCTATACAAACCCCTGAAGCTTGGGACAGTACATTCTCCACATTGGAAGCAGACTTTTACCTTAACAAAGAGTTTAAAACTCAAGTAGTTGGCTGGGATCATGAGCAAACCTTGCAAAAAGAGTCAGACTATATTATCTTACTTTGGTGACAAAGAAGATCAAAACATACAACCAGAAGAAGACAACAAAGTCAAAGGTCCCACATCCAAAGCCTCCAAGAAAAATATGAATCCGTTCCAGGCCTTGGAAGAGCTCAAAAGGGATTTTGAGAAGCAAGTAAGAGAAGTAGAGGAAAAACTGGGAAGAGAAATGAAAGTGATGCAAGAAAATCATGAAAAACAAGTCAACAGCTTGCTAAAGGAGACCCAAAAAAATACTGAAGAAAATAACACCTTAAAAAATAGCCTAACCCAAATGGCAAAAGAGGTCCAAAAGCCAATGAGAGAAGAATGCCCTAAAAAGCAAAATTGGCCAAATGGAAAAGGAAGTCCAAAAGCTTACTGAAGAAAATACTTCCTTAAAAATTAGAATAGAGCAATTGGAAGATAGTGACTTTATGAGAAATCAAGACACAGTAGAACAAATCCAAAAGAATGAAAAATTAGAAAACAATGTGAAATATCTCATTGGAAAAACAACTGACCTGGAAAATAGATCCAGGAGAGAGAATTTAAAAATTATTGGACTATCTGAAAGCCATGATCAAAAAAAGAGCCTAGACATCATCTTTCAAGAAATTATCAAGGAAAACTGCCCTGATATTTTAGAACCAGAGGGCAAAATAGAAATTGAAAGAATCCACAGATCTCCTGAAAGAGATCCCCAAAGGAAAACTCCTAGGAATATTGTAGCCAAATTCCAGAGTTCCCAGGTCAAGGAGAAAATATTGCAAGCAGCCAGAAAGAAACAATTCAAGTATGTGGAAACACAATCAGGATAACACAAGATTTAGCAGCTTCTACATTAAGGACGAGGGCATGGAATATAATATTCTGGAGGGCAAAGGAGATAGGATTACAACCAAGAATCACCTACCCAGCAAAACTGAGTATAATCCTTCAGGGGAAAAAATGGTCATTCAGTGAAATAGAGGACTTTCAAGCATTCTTGATGAAAAGACCAGAGCTGAATAGAAAATTTGACTTTCAAATACAAGACTCAAGTGGAACATGAAGAGGTAAACAGGAAAGAGAAATCATAAGAGACTTATTAAGAACTGTTTACATTCCTGCATGGAAAGATGATATTTATAACTCATGAGACCTTTGTCAGTATTAGGGTAGTGGGAGGGAAAAATTATATGTATGTCTGTATAGATAGAAGATAGATAGATAGATAGATAGATAGATAGATAGATAGATAGATAGATAGATAGATAGAGGCACAGGGTGAGTTGAAGATGAAGGGGTGATATCTGGAGAATAAAATTAAGGGTGAGAGAGGATTATACTAGGAGAAGGAGAAAGGGAGAGGTAGAATGGGGTACATTATCTTGCACAAACAGACAAGAAAAGGTTCTTACAGTGGAGGGGAAACAGGGAAGGTGAGAGGAAATGAGGGAATCTTATTCTCATAGGATTTGGCTTAAGGAGGGAATAACATACACACTCAATTGGGTATGGAAATCTGTCTTACCCTACAGGAAAATAGGGGAGGAAGGGGACAAGAGAGCAGGGGGATGATAGAGAGAGGGCAGATTGGGAAAGGGGTAATCAGAAGGAAGTACTTCTGAGGAGGGACAGGGTCAAAAGAAAGAATAGAATAAATGGGTGGGGCAGGATAGGATTAAGGGAAATAGAGTTAGTTTTTCACAACATGTCTACTATGGAAGTGTTTTGCATAACTGCACATGTATAACCTATATTGAGTTGCTTGCCTTTTCAATGAGGGTGGGTGGGATGGGAGGAAGGGAGAAAATTTGGAACCCAAAGTTTTAAAAACACATGTTTAAAAAAAAATGTTTCCACATGCAACTGGGAAATAAGAAACACAGGAAATGAGGTACAGAAATCTATCCTGCCCTACAGGAAAATAGAAGGGGAAGGGGATAAGAGAAGGGGGGAGAGATAGAAGGGAGGGCAGACTAGAGAAGGGGTAGTAAGAATGTGTGCCATCATCGGGGGGGGAGGGGCAAGATGGGGTGAAAATTTGGAATTCAAAATCTTGTGGAAGTAAATGTTGAAAACTAAAAATAAATAAATTTCTACATAAAAAAAATTTCAACAAGATACTGCAAGCAACAAGCTGGGGCCCAATACCTACACACTTTGACCATCCATGCAGACTGTGCAGAAGCTGTACAAGAAGATGGAGACAAGAGGTTCCAGTGAACATCACAAGAGCCCCAAGTATTCACCTTCTGTGCTGGATCCTGGGGTTCAACTTTGGGGACTCCCTAGTACCACAAGAGGAAAAGTATAGATTGAGGCTGGAGTTCAGCAAGAGGACAGGTATGTTTCAGTGCATGAGTGGGATGTGGGGTATACTCAAGGTACAACCCACAGAACCCAATTTACTGATTCTTGATCATTCAGAGAAAGATCAGAGGGTTCCCCTGTCTATGACGGATCATCTCAGAAACCATCTCAAAGAAATGTTGGTCAGTGGAATCATCACAGACTCTAGGAGCCATATGCATCACCCATGGTGGTTGGTGGCTAAGAAAAATGTAAAGTTTGGGGGCAGCTAGGTGGCGCAGTGGATAGAGCACTGGCCCTCAAGTCAGGAGGACCTGAGTTCAAATCTGACCTCAGACCAGATACTTGACACTTACTAGCTGTGTGACCCTGGGCAAGTCACTTAACCCCAATTGCCAGAAAGAAAGAAAGAAAGAAAGAAAGAAAGAAAGAAAGAAAGAAAGAAAGAAAGAAAGAAAGAAAGAAAGAAAGAAAGAAAGAAAGAAAGAAAGAAAGAAAGAAAGAAAGAAAGAAAGAAAGAAAGAAAGAAAGAAAAATGGAAAGTTACAAACTGAACCTTGAATGAAAAGACAAAAGTGGACCAGTACACAATGCCATGGGTGCAAAATACCCTGCACTGTCTGCTGAGCAGCCAGTGGTCTTCAGTCTTAGACTTGCATAGTGTATACTCTACCAGATTGCTATCTCTGAGAGAAGACAGGGATAAGACTGCTTTCTTCATTCATTGGACTTTCAAGTTAGCTGACTGACACCTATGCGTTTACTTTACAAAGTAAATGAGAGACTTGGCAACACCCTTGTTTACAAAAGGCCCCAGAGAATGGGCCCCAGAGGTCCAGGGGGCATTGAGAAGCCTGGATCAGTGAGTGCCTGCTTTGTTCATTGAGTTCAGAAGTCTTTGCTGGCCACTATCAATTCAATAGTAGTAGTAGTAGTAGTAGTAGTAGCAGCAGCAGCAGCAGCAGCTGCAGTAGTAACAGTAGCAGCATTAGTAGTAGTAGTAATTGCTGTTATTATTGTCATTTGTCCTTTGTTCTAGAAGAGGACCATGACATCTGGAAGATGATACCATGATTTGGATGTAAATTAGATTTAAGTGAGGGAGGGCTGTGCAAGGTCACCAGTCTCACTTTCTCCTCCCAAGGCATCTGGGTCCAGTGGTAAGATACAGATCAGGACAACTGGAGATGGCCCCCAGTAGTAGGAGTAGGAGTAGTAATAGTAGTACTCACTGTTGTCAGGGAAAGGAGAGTTTGCTGACTCATGACTCTGGGTTGGGGGACACCACACCCTGGGAATTTCCTTGGGTCTCAGAGGAAGTGAAAGAGACGTTCTAGTGAAAGAGAGCCGTTGGGATCTGTTCTCCACCATGTCCGTTGTCCTTGACCTCTGACCACCACCAAATGGCTTCCCCACCCCCATTAGTCTCTACCACTCCTGCCCACTCCGACCCCTCATCCAAACCCTCTTGGTCTCCTTTTCATTCTCTGTCTCTCCACATGGTCTTGATCTCCATACCATCTCCCCCCTCCCCAATTAGTCCCCTGCACTACATGGTCTATCCCTCTCCTCTATTGGTCTCCATTTTATTCCATTTCCTCACTGTTCTCTGTTCTAACACCCACAGGGCCCAGGACCTTTCTCCTACTTCATCGTTTCCCCTCCATTTCTCCCTTTTCCTCTCTCTTTAATACCCCCGCCCTTCCCTTAGAGTTCCGATTCATCATCCCCTTGGGTACCCAGTACCTGACAGCCTTCCCCTTTGGTCTCGGTTTCTCCCTTGTTGGTCAACCGTCCTCCCCACTGGTGTCCCACACATTCCATTCCTTCCTGTTTCCGTTTTTTTGCTTTCCGTTTCATTCCATACCTGCCTCACCTCCGTTCTATACGCACCCCCAGCCCAGCCCCGGGTCCGTTGGGGGTCTGTTGGGGCTTCCCGCTGGCCAAACAGAAGTCCCAGCCCTGGTGAGGCACCAGCGTCCTGGCCGCTGCCCCCCAGACCCGGCAGTCCACCCATCCAGCTCCCTTTGGAACCTGGCACTGCCCCTGCCCCTCCTCGGGGTCGCTGCTACCGCCTGGGGCTGCATTGGCTACAAAGAGGCTCAGGCTACCGCGCAAAGGGTCTGCGGCTGGCCCCGGAGGTGGGAGCCCTCACTGGAGTCATCCAGGCTGGGGGTGGCTTCTCCTTGGGCCCCAAAGGAAACTAGGGACCAGTCCTGGGAGAAGTTGGGCACTGGATGGGACCAGGGTTTCCAAGTCTTGGAAGGAAAGGCGACCAACCACCCCCACTCCTGTCCCACCCACCCCACCGTACCGGCACCACACCCCTAGTACCTCAGTCTCTCTCCCTTCTGCCCGTAAGTCTAAGAAACAGAAAGACCTGAGCGACTCAAGTTCTTGCCTCCAACGCTTAATGAGGCTCTGTGATCTGGGGCAAGTCGGACAACTTTTTCTGAGCCCCAGTTTCCTCATCTGTAAAATGAGGATAATAATAGCACCTACCTCCCAGGGTTATTGTGAGAATAAAATGAGATATTTGCAAAGTGCTTTGCAAACCTTAAAACATCATATACACGTTAGCTATTACTATGTATGTAAAATGCTTTTTAAAGTTGTTATTGCTACTATCATTATTGTCTTTCCCCTCGCTCTGACACAGGAAGCAGTGCTGAGGGCTCTGGGGACAGAAGGCCAATCCCTGCTCTCCTCTCTGGACCTCTGGGCCTGCAGGAGTTCAGGCCCATTGCTGAAAGGCTGAGGAAAATCAACAGACTAGAGGTGGATGGATGATGAACATGAGAGAAGAGGAAACATTGTGGCATCACCTTAAAGTAAAGCTTCATTTTCCCACCTGAGGAATAGCCCACCTGCTCCTCCACGGCAGGATGAGGACAAGAGAGGACACATGAGAAAATCCCTGGACCTGGCAAAGTGCTGCAGAAATGCTGGAAACCATTATTAATGGTCACTATCACCAAAGAGTAATACTCATTGACTGACCAAGCCAATGACCAGCCTCCTCAGACCCCCAAGCTCCTTTTGTCATGGGTTTTAGTATGATCTCAGCTGCTCTCAAAAATGGAATTTCAGATACTTTTAGGTTGCAGTTTACAAATGTGTAAATAATAAAAGCTAGTAGGACCTCATCCTTATTCTTCTCCACAGTCATGCTTTGGGAACAACATAAAGGAAAATCTAGAATTCTAGTACAAGAAGGCGATGGACTTCTTAGAGTTTTATGTGGTCCAACTCTCACATTTTACAGCTGAGGAAACTGAGACCCAGAGAGAGACATCAAAGTCCCTTTTTAAAAGACTTACAAGACTGTAGAATAAGAGAATTTAAAACACCCAAGAAACACCATTTGAGGCAGTGTGAATCAATAGATTAAAGCATTAATATAGCCTCCAAAAGACCTGGATTCACATCTCACACTAGTTGTGCCATGCCAGGCAAGTGACTTAACCTCTCTGAGTCTCAGTTCCCTAATGTCTAAAAGAGAAATGATTAGACTTAGAACAAGATTGTTGTTTTTATAAAGCCTAAATTTCTCTTTAGATATGTGCAATATTATTCCTTCTCCACCTGAGAGGCAATATGGTTTAATGGATAGAAAGCTGGCCTCCAAGCCAGGAAGATCTAGTTAAGTTAAAGTCCTGCCTCTGAAGGACACATCCAGGCTATGTGACCCTGGTTGAGTCACTTCTCGGTGCACTAGGAAACTCTCTAAGATGAAATGTTGCAAAGAAGGTGCTAGGGGAGGAAGCTAGGTGGCTGAGTGAATCGAGGGTCTTCAGGAATACCTGAATGCAAATGCAACCTCAGAGACTTCCTAGCTGTGTGACCCTGGGCAAATCACTGCTGTTTGCCTCACTTTCCTCAGGTGTAAAATGGAGATAAAAATGGCACCTAGCTCTCAGAGTTGTTATGAGTATAAAATGAGTTGATATTTGTAAATACTATATAAATGCTAGCTATTATTACTAAGACCCAAATTGATAGAGGGAGTTCCCTCTTGCTGGAGTTCCCTACACCAATGAAATGATACTTCTAGCTATATCTCTCCATCTTTTCTATAGAAATGGCATGAGAGACTTTGTCAAATGCTTTGCTAAGTTCTAAATGAAGTACCTACTTAATCTACCAGTTTAGAAACCCTGTCAAAAAAGGAATAAGACTAGATTCTAGTCCCTTCTTGTTCCACTTTCTTCTTTCCCCATCCCTCCTCTACCTTAACAAAATAAAAATAAAAATAAACTGAAGCCTAGAGTGGGGAGGACTTGCCCGAAGACATAATCATTCACCTTTCATTCCCCAAACATTTCCCTTCTGCATGCAGATCACTGGGGAAAGCACAAAGTTTAGCTAAGACGTGGTTTCTAACTTCCTGGTTCTTACAGCCTAGTAGATAACCCATAAATGACAGGGGGCTCCCCCAATTTACCCCATTAAAGAAGCTGGACTAGGTCCCAGCTCTCCTGGCTCCTACTTTAAGTAGTTTTTCAACTACACCAAAATTTTTATTTTACCACTTAGGTTCCTATAATAGAGGTGTTGAGGTGGCCTAGTTTGAATCTTGCTTCAGATACTAATTAGCCTGTCACCCTGAGCAAGTCCCTTAACATCTCTCAGCCTCCATGTCCTCATCTGAAAATGGAAATAAAAAGGCACCTTCTCACAGGGTTATTATGAGAATAAAGTGAGAATATCTATTGAGCACTTTGCAAACCTTTAAGCACTACCTACATACTCCCTTTTTATTATTCTTTTTGTGGATCCATTGTTGACTTCCACAAGGGTCTCCAGGATAACTTAAGCTGCATGGCAGTCATCCCCATTTTCGAGGTGGGAGAAGTGAGGTTGATGTGGCTACAAGAAATTCACTAGTGTGCTTACAATTCATAAGCACCCCCACAAAAGATGGCAGCCAGGGCACTTAACCCATGGGGAATATGGATCAGCAGCATAATATTGGTTAGAACAATGTCAGTGAAGCTAAAAGGAAAAGTGAACTAAGGTTTGGGGAAATGATACAAACCACAAACTGGGTTTTCTTAGCTGCATCCTGGCCAGAAGGATTAGAATCACTGCCTGGTAGGAACCACAATAACAGCTAACCTTTCGGGCAGGTAGGTGGCACAGTGGATAGAATACTGGCCCTGGATCAGGAGGACCTGAGTTCAAATCTGGCCTCAGATACGTAACACTTACCAGCTGTGTGAACCTGGACAAGTCACTTAACCCCACTGCCCAGCCAAAAAAAAAAAAAACTAACCTTTCAAGGGTCTTTGGAAGTCACAAAGCACTTTCCTCCCAATAATATGGCAAAAGATGACCTGAGGGAAACAAACCTGGACCACTCAGCTTCTATTCTGCTCTTCTCTGTCAAGAAAGATGATCACCCAACTGAAAAGGGAAGAACCAAAAGGTTTCAGGAGAAACTGAAGCCCAAGAAGAGGGTGGACTTGGTAAGAATACTCTCAGGTGTTCTAAAGGCCAACTGACCCAGCCCAGCTACATCATGGGTTCTAGAAGAGCCTGTAAATGTGCTTGCTCAGCTGCTGAAGGTTCTCTCCAAGGAGCCTCAGGACTGGAGTCAAGCAAATGTAAGTGGTGTGTTTAACAACCTGTCCTCCAGAAGAAAATAAACACACACACACACACACACACACACACACACACACACACACATATCTATGACACACATTTAAGTTTAATTTATATTAATATTTTCTCCATCAATTTCTTAAATCTAGACAATCAATGAAACAATTACACAAGCCCTGATTTGCAGCATTTTGCCATTTCTGAGGTATAAATGCTCCCACTGATAATTGAACAATCAGTTTTCCAGAGCCAATTTGAGCTGGCTCTGGCACACCCCTAGAAATATCCCAATCTTTAAAAAAAGTCTCTGTAAAGAACTCATAATTGTAGAAGAGATACCAGTGGTTTGGGATCACTTGCAAAGAGAGGCAATGATCTATAGGAGACAACACAGGTTCCCTAAGAAAAAGTCATGTTAAAGATGGAGAAGAGAAGCCAGGAAGTTGCCTCTGCTCTCCCCAGTTTCCCTCAGAAATGTTAAATCAAGCCTCTAAATGGATTCTGGAGTGACAGAACCTACAAAAAGATGAAGTGAAACAATTTTTCAGCTAAAGATACCTTAGAAGGACTTCAGGAAAGGTCTGTCTGACTTGGGTAAAAGGGGAGTGCAGCCCAGCAGAGATGGTGTTTGGAGGAAGGAGGCTCTTAGCCTCAGCAACCCAGGCCTCTTTGCCCTGGATCAGCAGGCCAGCTGTGAGATCTCGAGCCCTGGTGCAGAAGGCAAATTGACAGCCCTGGAAACCAGACAACAGGCATAGCTTGGCCAAGCCACCCCTGTTCAGTGAGCAAGCCACTAGTACCTGAGGTCCCAGTGCACAAAGCCAATGACCAGGCAGTCCCCTGGTTCCCAGCACAAGTTTGTGACAGGGCCCCCTATACCCCAGGAGCAGAGCTCAATATTAAAAGCCATGAAATAGACCAAAAAATTAGCAAAAAGAGCTTTCACCACAGAAAGCTACTATGGTGACAAGGAAGATCAAAATACAAAATCAGAAGAGAACAACATTGTTGGAATGCCTAAATGCAAAACCTCAAAGGGGAATATGAATTGGTCTCAAGTCCAAAAAAGCCTTCTTGGAAGAGCTCAAAAAAAGATTTTAAAAGTCAAATAAGAGAGGTAGAAGAAAAATTGGGAAAAGAAATAAGAGTCATGCAAGAGAGAGTCAACAGCTGGGAAAAGTAAGGACAATAATTGACTGAAGAAAACAATTCCTTAAAGAAATACAATTAGCCAAATGTGAAAAAAGAATCCACTGAAGAAAACACTTCCTTAAAAAGTAGAATTAGCCAAAAACAAAAAGAGGTACAAAAGCTAACTGAAGAAAATAATTCCTTAAAAATTGGAATTGGGCAAGTGGAAGCTAATGACTCTGTAAGACATCAAGAATCAGTCAAACAAAATGAAAAAATAGAAAATAGAGAAATAGAAAAAATTTAAAATACCTCATTAGAAAAACAACTGACCTGGAAAATAAATCCAGCAGAGATGAGAATTATTGGACTACCTGAAAACCATTATCAAAAAAAGAACCTGGACAGCATTTTTCAAGAAATTATGAAGGAAAATTTCCCTGATGTCATAGAATCAGAGGGTAAAATAGTCATTGAAAGGACCTATTGATCACCTCCTGAAAGAGATTGCAAAATGAAAACTCCAAGGAATTGTAGCCAAATTCCAGAATTATCAGGTCAAGGAGAAAATACTGCAATCAGCAAGAAAGAAACAATTCAAATATCATGGAATCACAGTCAGGATTACACAGGACTTAGCAGCTTCTACATAAAGGATTGGAGAGCTTGGAATATGATATTCCAGAAGGCAAAGGAGCTTGGATTACAACCAAGAATCAACTACCCAGCAAAATTGAACATAATCTTTCAGGGGAAAAGATGGACATTCAATGAAATGGGAGACTGCCAATCATTCCTGATGAAAAGACCAGAACTGAACAGAAAATTCGATTTTCAAATACAAGACTTGAGAAAAATATAAAAAGGTAAACAGGAAAGAAAGAAAAAACATATGTTATTCAATACATGGGAAGACGATACTTGTAACTCTTGAGAACTGTATCTTTATTAGGGCAGTTAGAAGTGGTATATATAGACAGAGTGTGTGGATGTAAGTTGGATTTGATGTAATGTTATAAAATATAATTAAGGGGTGAAAAAAAGGATTGTATTGGGAGAAGAGCATAGGAGAGGCAAAACAGGGTAAATTATATCACATGAAGAGGCATGGAAGACCTACTACAGTAGAGGGAAAGAAGGGTGGGGGAACAGGGGGATGAGCATTGTTTGAACCTTATTCTCATTGGATTTAGCTCAAAACGGGAATAACATACACACTCAGTTGTGTATAGAAATTCATCTTACCCAATAGGGAAGTAAGAGGAGAAAAGGGAAAGAAAAGGGAGGAGGTGGATAAAAGGGAGAACAGAAGTACTAGGGGAAAGGGGAAAGAAAAGGGAGGGGGGCTGATCGAAGGGAGGGCAGATTGAGGGAAGTGGTGATCAGAAGCAAAACACTGGTGAGGAGGGACAGGGTAAAAGGAGAGAGAAAAATATAAACAGTGGGGAAAATAGGATGGAGGGAAATTCATGGTTGTGAATATGAACATAATTGTGAATATGAACGAAATGAACTCTCCCATAAAATAGAAATGGATAGCAGAGTGGATTAAAAACCAGAATCCTACAATATGATGTTTATAAGAAACACATTCGAAGCAGAGATACACACAGAGTAAAGGCAAAAGGCTGGAGCAGACTATATTATGCTTCAGCTGAAGTAAAAAAGGAGGAGCAGCAATCTTGTTCTCAGACAAAGCAAAAGCAAAAATATATCCAATTAAAAAAGACAAGGATGGAAAGTATATCTTGCTAAAAGTTACCATAGACAACAAAATAATATCAATACTAAATACATATGCACCAAGTGGCATGGCAGCCAAATTCCTAGAGGAGAAGTAAAGTGAGTTACAGGAAGAAATAGATAGCAAAACTATACTAGTGGGGTAACTCAACCTCCCCCTGTCAGAACTAGATTAAATCTAACCACAAAATAAACAAGAAAGAAGTTAAGGAGGTGAATAGAATTTTAGAAACATTTGATATTATAGACCTCCAGAGAAAATTGAATGGGGATAGAAAGGAATATACCTTTTTCTCGGCAGTACATGGCACCTACACAAAAATTGACCATGCATTAGGGCATAAAAACCTCACAATCAAATGCAGAAAGGCAGAAATGTTAAATGCATCCTTTTCAGATTATGATACAATAAAAATTATGTATAATAAAAGGCAATGGAAAGATAGACTAAAAATTAATTAGAAACTAAATAATCTAATCCTAAAGAACGAGTGGGTCAAACAACAAATCACAGAAACAATCAATAATTTCATCAAAGAGAATGACGATATGAGACAGCATACCAAAACTTAAGGGATGCAGCCAAAGAAATTCTGAGGGGGAATTTTACATCTCCAAATGCTTACATGAATAAAACAGAGAAAGAGAAGATCAATGAATTGGGCATGTAACTAAAAAAGCTAGAAAAAAAAACAAATTAAAAATCCCCAATTAAATATCAAATTAGAAATTCTGAAAATCAAAGGAGAGATTGATAAAATTGAAAGTAAGAAAATTGTTGAGCTAATGAATAAGAGCTGGCTTTATGAAAAAAACAATAACATAGATAAACCTTTGGTTAATTTGATTAAAAAGAAAGAAAGAAGAAAACCAAATTACCAGTATCAAAAATGAAAAGGGTCAATTCACCACCAATGAAAAGGAAATTAAAACAATAATTAAGAGATATTTTGCCCAACTGTATGCCAATAAATCTGACAATCTAAGTGAAATGGATGAATATTTACAAAAATATAAATTGCCCAGACTAACAGAAGAGGAAATAAAATACTTAAATAACCCCACTTTAGAAAAAGAAATTACATAAGTCATCAATGAGCCCCCTAAGAAAAAATCTCTAGGGCCAGATCAATTTACAAGTTAATTCTACCAAACAATAATTAATTGCAATAGCATATAAACCACTTAGAAAAACAGGCAAAGAAGTCCTACCAAATTCTTTTTATGATACAAATATGATGCTGTACAAAATGAGAAAGAATCAAAACAGAGGGAAAAAATATAGACCAATTTCCCTAATGAATACTGATGCAAAAAATTTAAATAAAATATTAGTAAAGAGATTACAGAAGTTTATCACCAGGGTAATACACTATGACCAGGTGGGATTTATACCAGGAATGCAGGGCTGATTCAATGTTAGGAAAACTATCAGAATAATTGACCATATCAGTAACAAAACTAACACAAATCATATGACTATCTCAACAGATGCAGAAAAAGCTTTTGACAAAATACAGCACACATTCCTATTAAAAACACTAGAGAGCATAAGAATAAATGGAGTTTTCCTTAAAATGATAAGTAGTAGCTATCTAAAACCATCAGCAAGCATTATCTGTAATGGGGATAAGCTAGAAGCTTTCCCAGTAAGATCAGGGGTATAACAAGGATATCCATTATCACCATTATTATTCAATATAATAAGACTAAACAACAACAGCACATGCCCTCGTTGATGTGCCTGCCATAGTATTACATCTGTAGAATAATTTGAGTAACATTATCATTTTTAATACTTTGGCATAGCCTAGGCATAACAATGAATACGTAAAATTATTTAGATCTTCCCTTGTTTTATCAATATTTATTAGACTGTTAATCTTTTTGGTGTGTGTTTCTGTTGGATTTCTCAAGCTCTGGCAGTGAATATTAAGGTTACCCACTGACATCTATCTACAATCCTACATGGGCCCCTGGAAAATCACTTTTAGGACTCACTATCCCCAAAATGGTCTGGGAGATGTCATCTAGTTAGTCAACCAGTCAGTCAATAGTCAACATTTATTAAATGTTTACTATGTTCAAGTCACTGGGTTAAATGCTGGGGATACGAAGAAAGGCCAAAACAGTCCCTCCCCTCAAGGAGCTCACGTATTTTGGGGAAAGATAAGGCACGAAAATTATGTATGTACAAGATACATACAGAATATATGGGAAGTAAACTCAGAGGAAAGGGACTAACTTTGATGGGAACTGGGAAACACCTCTTGCAGAAGGTGGGATTTGAGATGAGTTTTAAAGGAAGCCAGCGACGCCATGAGACTGAGGCAAGAAGGGAGAGAATTCCAGGACAAATGGAAAGCTAGCCAAAATGCACTGTCCAGAGATGGAAGGTCGTGTGAGAGAAATAACAAGAAAGTTAGTAGTCCTGGATCTTAGAGTTCAAAATATTTTTGTAACCAGAGGCTCAAGCTCATTTGCATAGGACTCTCCTCATTGGTGGAGAACTAGAGGCATAATTAGCAAGAGCTTGTGAGAAGAGACATTCTCATTCTTCTGGCTTCTGGTGCAGGTCTTATTCACCTCATACCTGAACTATTGCAGTAACCTGCTGGTTGATCTCTCTGTCCCAAATCTCTCCCCACTCTAATCCATCCTCCACTCTATAATGCTAAAGTGATTTTCCTAAAGCACAGTTTTGAACACATCACCCCAGACTCTAATAGCTCCCTTTTAACTCCAGATGAAATATAAAATCCTCTATTAGGCTTTTAAAGCCCTTCACAGCCTGGACCCCTACTACCTTTCCAGTCATCTTATACTTCACACCACTCCATGCACCTGGTCTTTGACCTGGTATAGCCATCCGATCAGCAGCTCAGAACCCTGGCATCCTCAGGCTTCCAGGGAGCAGAGAAACAGCTGTGTGTTCCCACCACACACATCCCTCCCTACCTGCAGCCACACGTTTCCTTTTCATTTCCCACCAGCTGCACTCCTTTGGGTTTCTACATCACACCCCCACCACTGGGCACCTTTCTTTCTTCTCCCTCACCTTTCAGCTTCCATTTGTGTATTGTCTTCTCTCATTACATTGTAAGCTCCTTGAGGGCAGAGTCTGTCCAGTGCTTAGCAGTTTGTTTAGTCTTTTTTGTCTCCAACTCATGACCCCTTTTGGGGTTTTCTTGGCAGAAATATTGGAGTGACTTGCTATTTCCTTCTTCAGCTCATTTTACAATAAGGAAATTGAGGCAAACAAGGTTAAGTGATTTGCTCAAGGTCACACAGCTAGGAAGAGTCTAAGGATGGATTTGAACTCAGGAAGAGGAGCAGCTAGGTGATACAGCAGATAAAGTGTTGGAACTAGAGTCATGAAGTCTTCTTCCTGAGCTTATCAACTGACTGACTGACTTTCTTTCTACCGCCAGCACTTAACTCATTCTGGCACATAGTAAGTACTTAATAAATGTTTGTTGAGTGACTAACACTCCATTTTTAAACAGCTAATCACTAGCAAGTCCTTCTTTACATTACTCCTATATCTGCCTCTAATTTCCACTCTTTGGTTCTGACATCTGCAGCCACTACAATTAAACTAATCCTTCTCCTACATGGTAGCCATCCACATATTTGAAGACAGTTCTTATGTATTCTCTTAAGTCTTCCATTTTCCATGGTAAACATCCCTGCTTCCTTTAACCACTCCTTTAATGAAATGATTTTGAGTCCCCTCCCCTTCTTCCCTACAAATCTAGTCTCCCTTTCCTGGATCCATTCCATATCAGCAGCATCGCTCCTAACATGTGGTGCCTTCCTTCCCTGCTTTCTTTGCACAAGTGGAGGACTGTGGGTGTGGAATCTTGCCTGTCCTGTCACAGATGCATGTGACATTATTTTATTGAACTGCTTTTGTTAAGTCTTTGTAAGAAAAGATGTCTCCCCACCCAGGAGGGGAGCTGGAGAGGGTTATATTCAAAAATAAAGGTGATGTAACAACAAAGGCTATTAACAAATATGACTTTTAAAATGTGGTACCCAGACCTGCTACAAGTTTCTTTTGTTAATTGTGATTTCCCCCCAAACAAGTCATCAGTAATGGGAAGTGGGGGGGGGGGTTGAGTCTCTAACTCACCTCCCAGTGCTTTGAACACAGTGCCTGGAACACAGTAGGTGCTTAATAAATACACATTGACTGACTCCCAAATGCATGACCCCCAATGTAGGAACAATTTATGCCCCTTGTGTTCAGACCTGTGCTACCCTAAACTGGGGACACTTAACTTGCAATCAGGAGACCAGAAGGGGACCAGGCTCCTGCCCTCAGCACAGGGGGCTGTATGCTTTGGTCAGTGGGGAAGAGGTAGAGAGAAGCGTCTGGAGGTCCACGTTCCTACTGCCTCCTTACTCCTCATCTCGGATTCGGCGACAATCACTGCGCATCTCTTCCTCCTGGAGACAATGGCTCACGCCAGCACCTCTGGACTTTTTCTTATTGAACCAGAGGAGAAAATGATGCTTCTCTCTTCTTAAACTGTCAGTCTCTAGTAAAAAGACTACGCTCCTTCCCAAACTGTCAGTCAGCCTCCAGCCCCGCCCCTAAGCACGTTAGTCAGTTTCTGGCCACACCCTTCCACAGCTGTCCCTCAGGGTCTGCCCAGTCCCTCTCCATCCCATAATAACGTTCTGGTTCTTCCTCTCCCCAAGCTGTCAGTCGGCTCCCGTCCTTCTCCATCCTTCCCCCACAACTTCCATTCTGTGTCCTTCCCCGCCCCAAGCTGGCAGCGTCCCCGGCCAGTCCCTCCACCAGTTGTCAATCACTTCATTCCGGCCCCGCCCCCTTTCGCTGTCAGTCAGTCAGTCTCAGGCCCCGCCCCGATCATCCCTTAGTTCTTCAGCCCCGCCCCCTGCCGTTGATGGGCGGTTGGAGCAGGCAGCGGCTGAGGAGCCGGAGCCCCGGCCTCCTATCATGGACCTTCCCGGGAGTCCCGGGCCCAGCGAGCCCCGCCTACCCCCGCAGCCCCTGGGCCGCCCGCCCCACCGCCCCCGCAGCCTCCGAGACCTGGCGCTGCTGGTGGCCGTGCTGGGGGCGCTGCTGGCCGCCGCCGCCCGGAGCTACATGGGCTCCAGGGGGGCCCAGGCCGAGGCGCTGCGGGTCAGGCCCGGCCTGGGGGAGGGGTGGGGAAGGGACCGCGCCCCCAGCCCCGCCCCGAAGAGCCCTCAGCCCCGCCCTATCCCCCCCAGGGTGGGATGGGGGAGCTAGGAAGGGCTATTTCTAAAGAGGACCTGCTGCTGGCCACATCCCCCAGGAGGGCGCACGAGAGGGCATCGGTCCACTGTCCCTAACTGCCCAGTGGCCAGACACAGATCTCCCTGGGGCCGTGCTGGTGGAGTGCCCGTGACACAGTCGGGATGTCAGTCCGAGGTTCTTGGGAACTGCAGCACACGAGCGGGGAGGCCTGAGCCCCTCTCACCTGCGCCCTTGCTCCAAACAGGACGCAGCCCGAACACCTAGGAAGATCACGTTCTTCTTCTCCGCTTTGGATGTGAACAGGGACATGTACATCAGCCCTGAGGAGTTCAAGCCCATTGCTGAGATGCTGAGAGGTAGTGGCAGAGCTAGGGTGGAAGGAAAGGAAGGGCCACAGCTAGACCCAGGTTTACTAATCCCCAGTCTAGTGTTCTTTCCAAGACTCTCTCTCTCTCTCTCTCTCTCTCTCTCTCTCTCTCTCTCTCTCTCTCTCTCTCTCTCTCTCTCTCTCTCTCTCTCTCTCTCTCTCTCACTCTCTCTCCCCCCTTCCAAACAAATCTCAATCAATCATGATTCCTCCCTAGAGTGGAAGATAAGGAATTAGAAATTCTTTTCATCTGGTACCAGATGACAGATGACTTCCTGCGAAACTGAGGGGCAGTGATTTGCACAAGTCCGTACAGCCCCCACCTGCCCACCCAGGAGCAGAACAGATTATTAACACATTTATGTCCTATAGTGGTAATGCCAGTCACTGACTTTGAGAAGGCCGAGGAGTCGATGAAGGAGGAGAGTTCCTCTCTCAAAGAGGAGAAGCTGACTATAGTAGCTCGATTTCAGCCCCTGCTACTCAATACCATGTCAAACAGTAAAAATGGTTTCAAAGAGGTGAGTGGGGGCATCGGGGTGGAAGGGGGAGACTTGGAAGGTGGAGGCAGGGATATTAGCTAGAAATATTAGCAGAGGTGAAAGATAAGAATTCAGGCCCAAGAGGTGCTGGATGAAGGGCCAGACTGGGCACTGTGGGACACACAGATTGTCCTGAGCTAGAGCAGACCTGAACTCACATAGAACAGGGAAGTTCCTGTGTTTCTTGACCAAGAGAGTATGAGCAAGTAGTATCCCTTGTGTTCAGACTTCTGCTCCTAAATTGAGGACAATTAACTTGCAAGCAAAAAACCAGAAGTAGACCAGGCTCCTGTCCTCAGCCATGCTTTAATCAGTGGGGAAGAGGTAGAGAGAAGTGTCCGGAGGCCCCAAAGCTAAGGGACACAGATCAGCCAAGAATCTGTGTAAATAGTTGAGCCAAGATGGGATGGTACATTGTCACATGCTCTAGCAATGTTTCAATTGCTCAAAACATTTCTGGACTCTTCTATTTTTTAAAATTTTTTTTGTTTTTAGGCAATTGGGGTGAAGTGACTTGCCCAGGGTCACACAGCTAGTAAGTGTCAAGTGTTTGGTCTAAGGCCACATTTGAACTCAGGTCCTCCTGACTTCAAGGCCAGTGCTTTATCCACTGCACCACCTAGCTGCCCCTGGACTCTTCTTTAGGAAGAACCTTTAAAGCCAGATTAAGAATCACAAAAGAAAATCCATTTTGTTACTTCATAATCATACCAAGTTTTTTGACCAAAAAAGCAATACTTAGCTTGATCATCAGACTTGGCTTCCACTGATTTGGAGTGTTTTTCCAAAAAATCAAATCTGTCATAAACAAAGAATAAAAATTTTGCTCCAAAATCCAAAGTGGAAAAGGCAGAACAAAGACAGCAGAAGGGGGATCCCTTTCTCTTTGGAAGGGAGGGGCTTCGCTGTTTTAGGTCTGGGTTGAGAGGTTGGCTGTAAACTGCAGACATTTCATCTGCTCCAGGCCCTATGACAGAAGAGGCAGGCAGACCTATGATCTGTCCTACCCCAAGACTCAGTACAATTCCTTAAAAAAGCAGAGTGATAGGGAGGCTGCCATGTGTTTAGTACCTAGCATGTGACCAGAACAGGGACAATGAGATGGACTATGAGAGTTTGGTGCTCTGCCTCCTCCTCCCCTCACTAACAAACCTCTCCTGAGCCCTCATACATGTTAACGAGCTGCTCTTCTCCTGGGAGGGTTGTGTGACCTTATGCTTGTCTGTTCCACTGTGGGGAATACCAAGTTGAAGACAGGGAACCCACTGGGAAAGATAATTGGTAATACGAGATAGTAATCTGGACCCAAACTACCTTTGTAGCCCTATCACTAATAATTCTCCTTCATGCAGCCTTCATTCCAGTAGACTAGACCAACAATAATAATAATAATAATTGACACCTATATGTTAGTGTAACTTAGCTTTTATATAGTACTTTAAGATTTGCAAAGCCTCTTTTTTATTTGATCTTTTAGGTGCTACTTTTAGCCCCATTTTGCAGATGAGGAAACAGAGGCTTAGCTTAAATGACCTGCTGCCTAGTGTCACACAGATAGTAGTATCTGAGGCATAATTTGAACTCAGATCTTCCTATGCCCAAGACAAGCACTCTCTCCATTATGCCCCCTAGCTTCCTAAAGAACCTCTGTGGTATAGGCGATACAAAGAAATCTTAGACAAAGAGAAATTGTGACTTTCCCATGGTTCCATGGTTTAGTAAATACAGCCAATACTCAAAGTCCAAGTCTTTCTACCACATCATGCTATTTCCAGACCCCTAAACACGAACTATATATTCCTCAGTATGCCTTTGTTAATGCTCTTCTCTTTGCATAGAATATCCTTGCTGAATTTCCGTATGTTGAAATCCTATCTATTCTTTCTGAAACCCAAAAAATGACATGTCCTCAAGATTTCATGGCCTCCCTTCTCTAGCATTGTGTTTGTATCTTATCTAATTTCTCTTTCAACATTTTATTATAGTAAATTAGGTGGGTTTGCATTTTTTTTCATCTTTATGGGATAATGGGAAGAGCACTGGGTTTGGAGTCAGCACACCCAAATTTGAATCCAGGGGGAGGGCTCAGCTCTTCTAGGCCCAGGTTGACCAGGGGCTATTGTAGCAAGCAAGAGCCAGCAAGCTAAGATTAAGGCTGACCTTGGGACTGATTTTCCATTTGTTGGGCTGGTACTCCCTGATCCCAGGGTCCTCTGTGATTTAGGATTAGAAAACTCCTCTTGGCCAAACTGTAGAGGGACTATATGGAATTGAGGTAATAGTAGGAGATCCCATTCTGCCCCCATAAAATTCCTGGTTATCATACACACCAATTTGGGGCAAGACTGAAAGGGGACAGGTCTAGCCAGCCCAAATCCTTTGTTCAACATTGCTGCCCTTTTTGAATAACAAAACTGATGGTTTCCTTACAGATATTAACAATAGTTGCAAAGTATATATCACTTTAAGGTTTACAAAGCACATTATAAGTCAAGTCAATAAGCATTTATTAAGCACCTGCTTTGTGCCAGGCCCTATGCTAAGTGCTGCAGACACACAGAAAAGCTTCCCCACCCCCCAAAAAACGAAACCAGACCTTGTTCTCAAGGTGCTCCCAGTCCATTTGGGAAGAAAACATATAAACAATTAGGTATGAGCAAAAGAGACAGGATAAATTGAAGATAATCTCAGAGGGAAGGCGCTAAGATTAAGAAGGCGGGGGGGGGGGCATGCAGAAGGAGGAACTTTAGCTGAGTCTTGAAGGAAACCAGGAGAGGAAGAAGGAGAGTTCTAGGCATGGGGGACAACCCAGAGTAGGAAGATATGTGTTCCAAAAATAGGAAGAGAGTCAGCGTCACTGGATCTTAGATTACATGCAGGAGAGTAAGGTGCAAGAAAGGTAGGGAGGAGACAATTTATGAAGAGCTTTAGAAGCCAAATGGCAGCTTTTACATTTGATGCTGGAGGTGAGAGGGAGATGCTGAGGTTTAAATGGGCAGAATGTGAGGGCACAGTGACATAGGCAGATCTGTTCTTTAGGAATGTGAATTTGACGCTGGATGAGGGTGTACTACAGTGGGGAGAGACTTGAAGCAGAGAAACCAACTAGCAGGCTGTTGGCAGCAGTCCAGACATGAAGTGAGGTGGGCTGGTACCCTCATTTGACCAAATGGCATCAATGCAGAGGACAGCAGGCGTCTGAAACTAGCTAAACCAGAAGAAGTGAGGTTTCCTCCAGTCCTTCATTTCCTCTGATGTGGGTCTATGCTCTGGAGAATATGTATTCTTGTACCTCTTTTCAGTATAATTGCCTCAGAGGTCTAACCTCAACTGCATCCTGGTTCACCATCTTCTACCTGCTGCCCTTTTCCTCCAGATTTCTGACATCATCCTGTCTGGGCTAAAAAACTGGACAGCCCCTGCATTATCATCCAGTGTGTTCTCTGTCAGCCAATTCAAAGCTTTCCTGCCTCCAAGAAATGATATGGAACTGGGTGAGCCCTGGTGGATCATTCCAGACGTAATGATTAATGAGACAGGTGCACACCTTTCTGACAACCGCTTCTATCCACCACCTCCCGAAGGCAAGGAGGTAAGGAAAGAACCTTAGGTCCTGCCTGGGACCAAGTCCTATACCTAGTGTTTCGCTTTCCCTGTAGCTGGGAAATCAGATTTGGAGAAGGTAGGCTAGATTAGATTGGATTGTGTCAGACTTGGAGGAAAAGGTTAAGGAGTAAGGCTTGAAACAATCCAATTCAATTCAGCCCACCTTCTAAAAATCTTATTTTCCAGCTACAAATCCCATCTCCCAGCTATTCTGAACTTCTTTCCCTAGACCATCAAATACATCAGGGCCACCATCTCACCTTTTTGTCTCAAATTTGATCTAATGATTCAGAGCCAACTTCTCCCCAGCCTTGAAATAAATAGACCAGATCTGAGTCCTTCTTAACTTAGATGCTCGTCCTATTATAGCTCAGGCCTAACATTAGCCATTTACTGTCCCCAGCTGTCCCGGAATCAAGCTCCAGGAATTGACTTGGGGTGGCTTAGCATCAGAAGAATAATCTCCCCACTTCTACACTAGTAGTGGCTTCCCCTGAGCTCGGTTCTTCAACAGTTCTCAGGGATTTGGTGTCTTCTAGGCTTCAGATGATTTTCCCAGCTCAAGGATCAAGGAAAGGAAGAAATATCAAAGTCTTTCAAGATAGTTTCTCCTCAATATACTGGAAAGTGGGAAGGGGGAACAAATTCCTCACTACCTGGTACAAATGTATCATTGTCACTTCCTCTTGTCAAACCCAGGAGGAGAAGGGGGCCAAGTGATCTAGGCTTTTACCTCCCACAGGTCATCATCCACAGACTGCTGAGCATGTTCCACCCAAGGCCCTTTGTGAAGACCCGCTCTGGGCCCCAGGGCGCAGTGGCCTGCCTCACAGCCATCAGTGACTCCTCCTACACTGTGGCTTTCAGGTGAGCACTTCTTACCTGTGGCTTTCCTGGACAGTAAAGGAGAAAAGAGGCAAAGCTGCAGCATTGCGGGACAGGGAAGCAGAATGGTTATAGGATGGAAAGCAGCTAATAGCTTCAGTTATCAGACTGATTGTCCCTTTTGGAGATCATCTAGCCCTCTTCAGTTCAACAAGCATTAAGTGCCTACTATGTTCCAGGTACTATGCTAAGTGCTGGTAATATAAATACAAAAATGAAACAATCCTTTACCTCAAGGATCTTATATCCTACTGGGGACAAGGGAGGCAGAAAAAGCATGTAAATAAGTAAATGTAAATACCTTTTGTAGAAAGAAGCACTTGAACTATCTCTTTAAGAAAAATTTTATTGACATTTTTAACATGACCAAAACTTCTCCCAGTTTCCCTCCCCATCCTTGCCAGAGAGCCATCCTATATAATAAATATTTCTGAAGAAGAAAAAAGAAAAAGAATCAGCAAAGCTGATCAATACATCTAAAAAGTCTGAAAATATGTACAACGTACCACACCTGTGGATCTCCCACCACTGCAAAGGAGTGGAGTAGGGATATCATCTCATATCCCTCATATCCATCAGGTGAAGGTGAGGAGGGAAAGAATTCCAAGTATAAGATACACCTTGAGCAAAGGACTAGATGTAAAAGATAGAATGTAGTTTACTGGCAATATCAACAAGGTGACTTGGGTTGTGGTATACAGTAGGTGAGGCTAAGTACTGTATAATCAGCCTAGAAAGGCAGGTGAGAACCAGCATGTAGAGGGCTTTGAGTGCCAAATAGAAAAGTGACAGTGACAGTATTTTATCCTGGAAACAAAAGTCACTGAAGAAGCTTCTTGACCACAACAGTGACATGATTAGGCTTGTACCTTACAAATATCAATTGAGTAGCTGTGTGAAGGAAGGACTAATGAGGCTGGAGGCAGGTAGACCAATAAGGCTATTGCAGTGATGCAGCAAAAAGTGATCCAAGGATCCAGCTGAGATAATGGCCATGTGAGTGGAGGAAAGGATATGTAGATATGAGTGATTATGTGAAAATAATATTGACCATGCTCAAAAGTTAACTGGATTTCGGGGCGGAGGAGGTGAAGAAGCGAGGATGATTGCTAGATGTTTCAAACCTAGAGGACTGCAAGGTTGATGGATTTCTTAATAGCAATAGGAAAGTTGGAGGAGAAGTGGGTTTAGGAGAAAAAATAATACTAAGTTCTGCTTTGGACATGTTAAGTTTGAGATGCCCATCGAAGACCCAGGTAGAAATGTATAGTAAGAAGATGGTTATAAGGAACTGGAACTCATTTGAAAGATTCAAGAGTCATTTGCATATAGATGGTCACTGAGAATTGATGAGATAATAAAAAGAAGGAACATAATGAAAAAAGAGGAGAGCCCAGAGAAGAAGCCTGGGGTACACTCCCACCTGAGGGGTGGGATACGGACATGGACAGTGATCTTACAAAGGAAACTGAGGAGAAACAGGTGATTAGACCAGCGTAATGGTGTCACAAAAACCTAAGAAGGAAAAGAGTATCCAGGAGGAAGAAGTGGGCAATAGTGTCATATGGTCTAGAGAGGTCAGGAAGAAGGGGAAGTCATTAGATTTACCAATAAGCAGACCATTGGCATCCTTGGAGAAGAATCTGCTTTCTTTTGCTGCTCATGTGACCCCAGAGCGGCTGAAGCTGATAGAGGTTTGAGTACAGGAAAGCTAGGAACTATCTGTTTTGCTCTTTTGAGAGGCTGAAAGGAAGTGACTGGCCCTGAGGAAGTTTAGGGGTTATCTGTGACAACACTCACTGGCCTGGCCCCTGCTGCCTAAAGGCCAAGTGTGTTCCAATGTGGACTGGGTCCTCTAGTCTCATGAGCTGACAAGAGTTGAAGTGTTCAATGCCTCCATCCTACCAGCAGGTGGAGTTAACTCCCTTCTCTCTCTCTCTCTCTCTCTCTCTCTCTCTCTCTCTCTCTCTCTCTCTCTCTCTCTCTCTCTCTCTCTCTCTTGCTTTCTCCCTCACTCCCTCCTTCCTTCTCTCTCTCCTCTCCTTCTCTCCTTCTTTCTCTCCTTCTCTCCACCTCACTTTCCCCATCTTGTTTCCCACTTCCACACAGTGGCTTTCCTCCTTCTTGCTCCATTGGATTCTCCCTCCTTTTACATTCTCTGCATTCGAGCTCTTCAGGCCTCTCTACTCCCCTTTTATTCTACTGCTTTATTAAAGCCTTCCTGACTACTGCAGCCCAAAGGTCACAGAATCAAAGATTTAGAGTTGAACACATCCTTAGAGGTCATGGAGTTGAAGTTCAATCCATTTATTTTACAGATAAAGAAACTGAGGCTGAGAGAATTCTTGCAAGTATTAGTATTCCCATCCCCCCACCTGGAGATAAGCACTTCTTGCTCCCTTCTCTTTCTCTTCTGGCCACAGGATCCATGCCGAGTTCCAACTCAACCAGCCACTCCATTACCCTTTCTGGTTCTGTCCAAGCCAGTTCACCGGACACATCATCCTCTCCCAAGATAGCAGCCATGTCCAAGAGTTCAAGCTCTTTGTACCCAATGAAAGGTAGGATCCTGTGGTAGTGAAGGCATAGAAGAGAGGACCCCATTGAGTAGAGTTTGGGGCTCTGGCTTATGACCTGGGGGGCAACTGTTGTCAATATCCCCTTTCAGTTCCCTTTTTCCCATCCGCAGAGCCAGTCTCCTGGAGGATAAAGAGGAAGCCAGTGGACTGAGGGGAGGCCACAGTGTTTACAGCCCCAGATAGACAACTTGCATTACATTGGGACCCTGGGGTAGAAAAACAGGGCTGCTTGGCAACACCAACCTGTCCTTTCTCCATTCCTCCTTCCTCTAATGCTCCTCCTGGTCTGTATTCAGAGATTGATTGAGAATAGGGGAGATGCCCTCTAGTCTACTAGCTCCAATCCCAGATCTATAAGCTCTAATGGGTTCCCACACTCAGACCCTGACTTCAGAAAATCTGGACGGGGGAGCAGATAGCAACTAAGCCTCTCACAACCAAGGAACAGTATTTTAGCCCAAAGCCATATATGCCCACCTTTCACTGCTCATAGTCAGGATAACAAGGGGATCTAGCTCAGCCCCTGGTTTTATTTTAGTATGGTCTTTGAATCTCCCTCTTCCTTCCTGCTGAAGGAGCATTCCTTTCTTTACACATGCTCATACTGTGGCCTTCCCCTCTGCTCTCTGAAATTCCCTTCCCACGCTTTTAAATGTCTCCATTCTTAGTGCTTCCTTAACCCCCATAGCTATTGCCCAGCTAATAGTATTTCCATAGCTGTCACCTTCAACTCTTTTCTCATTCAGAATTGTAAGGAAAAAGTTAGTATGGAAGTTAGTATGGAATTAGCATGGAAGAGTGGGAAGAAGAGCCTCCCATACAACTACTTGGTGGGGCTGGGGAAATGTCATCCTTTCTCCCAACTAGACCAGACTGTCCTCAAAGCCAACACCACTCACCCTGCCCTGCCTCCCTCACTCCTCAACTATTTTTGCTCCAAATGAAAATATTCCTAATTACAGCTCTGACCACACTGAATGAGTGAATCAGGCCCACCACTGCCCTATCCTCAGTATACAACCCTTTCCTAACATAGCGCTTATCCCATCAGGTCTGTGAACGTGGGTATGCAGTGGTTGTATGGGCCCCTTAGGAATCCAAATGTGGACCTTGGTTATCTCCCTCAGGTATGTCTATGTCCTTATATCTTTCATTTGGAACCAGGCCTGACTATACTTTTCCCACTGGTCTCCTACCATTATATTCCCAATCCTAGGAGGGTTCCTCTGGTTATGCTAGCCCAGGCCTATTATGACGAAGACAGGAGGGTAGGGCTATTCGCCTGCCATCTTTCCTTTTATGGATGTAGAGTGATGACGAAACCCAAGGAGAGGGCTCCACAAGCTTACGCTGTGTGAAGGCAACTGAATATTTACTAGGAAGTTCTCTATGTTACTAATAATCAGTAATAATAATGATAATAGACCCATTTCTATAACACTGAGGTTTACAAAGTGCTTTCCCCACTACAACTCTGTGAGGTGGGTAATTCAAATGTTGGTATCTCCATGTAGAGAAGAGGAAACTTAGACTGACAAAGGTTAAGTGATTTTCCGATAGGCACAGGGGTAAGAGGAACGGGAGTCAGGACTCCAACCCAGGTGCCCTAAGGAGGACTTCTCTTCCCACTCTTCCATATTAAGAAGAAGCCTGGTCCACTGGCAAATCATAGCTGTGGCGATGGTGGTTCATCCACTCTCTGAGAACTGCAGAATCATAGTATCCAACCTGGAAGAGGACTTATTGGGATCACCTAGTCCAAAGCTGACATTTGAGCAGTGGAGTAACTAAAGCTCGGAGAGAGGTCAAGGGAGTTGTCAGAGATCAAAGAACTCTTGGGCCATAGAGCTAGAACACAAATCCAACTCACACCTTTGGACTCCAAGAAGGGTGCCCTTTCCACTCTATGCCATGCTGCCTCCAAAGCTTCTCTACCCCTTATTTTAACTCTGTGTGTATCTTTCTGTTTCAACTGTTTCTTGTAAACAACATTGTCAGATTCTGGGGGGTTTTTTATTATTTTTTTATTTCATTTTTTTTTGGCTAGGCAGTGGGGTTAAGTGACTTGCCCAGGGTCACACAGCTAGTAAATGTTATGTGTCTGAGGCCAGATTTGAACTCAGGTCCTCCTGAATCCAGGGCTGGTGCTCTACTCACTACACCACCTAGGTGCCCCAAAGATGCTTAAATGACTAGATTCTGGTTTTTAAATCCATTCTGCTGTCCTCTTCATTTTAGGAGTAAGTTCATCCCCTTCACATTCATAGTAATGACTGCCTCTATTCTGTTCTCTTATACTTAGCCTTCTCTTTTTAATTGTCCTCTCTTTGAGTCTCTTTTGCTTCTAACGACTACCTCCCTTAATCTCTTCTCCCTCCTATTCCTCCCCACTTTTTTAAAATCCCTTTCCCTCCTACTTCACTGTAGGTTGAGAAGAATTTCTAAACCTAATTTCTATTCTTCCCTACTTGAACTAGTCCAGATAAGAGTGAGGTTCAAGTGTTGAATGCTCCACCCAACCCACACTCACTGCTCCCTCCATTGTATAAACTCTTTCTTATGTGCCCCATTTATAGGAGATAATCTTACCCATTATTCTTCTCCCTTCCCCTTCTCTCAGTGTTTTCCTCTTCACCATCCTTCCATTCTTCTTTTGAGATCACCCAAACATAATAGAATCACACCCAGGCTTCTAATTAGATATCATCTAAAACTAAACTATTGAAAAATAATTAGTATTACTATTGTGTTTGTCCTACTCAGCCACTCTTTATTCACACTGCTCCATTCCCGGGAATATAACACAAGATTTTCTTCTCTCACAAATTCCCAAGATAAACAAGAATAGTTTATAATCAATCTCTCCTCTGTCCTCTGATATGCTGCTACCGCCCTAGTGGATAAATCATCTGTGTACTTTTCACAAGTGTTGTGTTCCTTGGGATGGTTAAGCTTTTACTGCCCTTTCTTTCCCAGATGGAGCTGGAGGCCTCCGGCCCTTCAGTGCCATCTGTGATCCAGGATGAGAAAAGCAATGAGATTGACAGCTGTCTGCCCTCAGAGGAGGCTGTCCAGTTTGAAATGGAGGACATTGTGTGGCAGCAGGAGCTGAGAAGGGAGGAAGCTGCCCAGCAGCTGGAGAGGGCTATGTATGCCTTCAAGAAGGTGAGGGGTTTTAAAGACAGTAATTAGCTATAGCTTGCAAGGCTGCCCTTTCCAGCTTTTGGTGCTCCCAGGCTAGAAGAAAGGAGCTCTTGGAAAGAGGGGAACATTGTTATGGGAAGAGGTTTAGAACAGGAAGTTGAGGTCCTTATGGTTCAATCCAATTCAACAAGTATTTTTTGAGTGCCTACTATGTGGAAGGCATTGTGCTAGGTACTGGAGATCAAAAGACAAAAATGAAGCAATCCCTTCCCTCAAGAAGCTAACATTCCACTGGGAAAGACAATAAGCTCACAGATAAGTAAATACAGATAATTTGAGGAGGAAGAGAACATTGACCACTGGAGGGTCTGGGGAAGATACCACAGAGGAGATAACACTCAAGGTGAGCCACAGGGATTTCCGGAGATGGAGATGATGGGACAATTGGGCTTGAAGGCTAGCTTATCCAAGTAGACAGAGGCAGAAGATAGAATACTGAGTTCAGACAATAACAATGTGATTGAAGGACATTCAGTTGGTCTGAAATAAAAGGCGGATAAAGGGATGTAACATGATTTAAAGAAAGAATGAGAGATTGGAACCAGATTGTGGAAGGCCTTAAATAACAGACTGAGAAGTTCATATTACTTCTCCGTTTCAGAGCTCTGTGGGGTGGTTGGCAGCTTCCCCAGGGAAGGGAGTAGAGACCTAGCTAAACATGCAGAGCCCTTGTGATGTGAAGTGTGGTTTTTACCTCACCCTGACCTCCCTGCTGCCAACCTCTATAGAGTCAAGTGCCACCACTCCCCACCGCTGCATCCAAGGGGACCTGAGCCTTTCTCTCCATGTTGGCTGTCCCCTAGGTCCAGTACTTACCTTTCACCAAAGCTTTTGACAGAGCTAGAGCTGAAAATAAGCTGGTACACTCAGTCATTCTGTGGGGAGCCCTAGATGACCAGTCTTGCTGAGGTGAGGAATCTGGCCAACTCCTGGTAGAGTCCCATCCCATTGGTCAGGGACACTGAAAAGCATGGAACTGAATTAGTCTCTCCTCAGAGCAGCTGAGAATTAAGAAATTCTTCTTAACCTACAGTGAAGTAGAAGGGAAAGGGATTTAAAGGGGGAGGGAAATAGGAGGGAGAAGAGATTAAAGGAGGTAGTAGTTAGAAGCAAAAGAGACTCAAAGAGGGAACAATTAAAAACCACATGGCGTGAGGGAAGGTCTCATACCAGACTCCCTGGATGGAGATATAGGGAATTCAGTGGTCAAAATGAGAAGTAGGGCAAATAAGGGGTTTCTATGCTGGGTCCCAAAAGGGAGACATTATAACTCTCCTCTAATATAACAGACCACTATTATTTCAAGCCATTTCCCCTAAATAACATCCTACTTTCCCCTGAACAGGTTCAGGACACACTCTTCGAGAGACTGTCCTAAAAAATTCATCAATCCTCACCCTCCTCAATGAGAAATTCATCAGCACTTGGTCCCTTTTGGGGGACCTAGAAGAGATATTGGTAAAGAGAATGGGAGGGAGCTGGGATTCTGGGAGAATATTCTGGAGGTGCCTCAAATCCAAGAACTGGGATAACAGGCTGCTCTCCAACTGTGACTTCCTCTCAGAATGAAGAGAATGAATTCTATAAGAAGCTGGCTAAACTGCAACTGGAGAAATACAGGTTCCCTGTGGAATCACTGGTCTGCCTACCCAATGGGACAGTGGTTTGTGCCTCATCCCAATCCATCTTCCCCTACACCCTGCTGACTCAGTTGTGACCATTCTATCCCCCAAGGAGAATTTGCTCTAGGACCTTTGTATAAAAGAACGCTGGCCTTGTACATGCAGTGAGACATAAGGATGATTAGGGTTTTCATAGATGAAGAAGTGGAGGGATAATGAGCCAAAGTGGGAATGAATATGACCTCTGCATGGGACCATAAAGATTGGGCCTGGTATGGATGGATTGTTAACAGGAGGAGATATACGAGACAAGTTAGGTGGGATCATAGTGATGGGTCCATTTTATAACTCTTTTAAAGTTTGCAAAGTGCTTTAGGGATAAGATACTCAAGAGAGACTAAGTGAATTACCCACAGTAACAAAGCTAATTAATATGTATTAGAGAGGAGGCTGAAAACCAAAACTTTGGAGTGAATTGAGTGTGTTTTTCACTCCACTGCATTAAGAAAAGGAGGTCAGATATATGGTGCTGCCATTGGAGGTATCTGAGCAGGGGGGAAACCTGATGACATACGTGTTTTAGGGAAATTACTCCAGTAGTGTATACACTATTATTGAATGAGGAAAAACTAGAAGAAAGGGACACTTTTCACTGAGCTCTGGCCAAGATTCTCAATTCTTTCCCATCCCATTGGTCAGGGACACTCAAATGCATGGAATTGAATTAGTGTACCTCCTCAGAGCAGCTGAGAAAGTGAGCCCTATGGTGCTGCCAGAGTCACTATACCTAATTCTCTCTTCTCTCCCCCCTCCTTTCCATCCTTCCTCCCTCCCTTTCCCCCTTCCCTTCCTAGGTCAACAACATCCATGCTAATGACTTCTTGTTCAAGACTCCCCCAGAACATCAGGAAAATGAAAAAGTCTTAGCAATATATTCGCCTATGTCCTTCAAATCTCCAGAGATCTATGAAGAATTCCTGAGAGAGGGACTGCTCAGAGCCCAGGCATTTCTCCAGCCCTAAGGCCCCTGTGGGGATCAGGGACTGTGCAAATTCTTTACTCAAAGCAAGCTTCCCCAGTCCTCAGATCTGATATTTCCCTACCCCCTACAACAAGGAGTGTGGATGTGACTCTAAAGTCAAAGTGGTCCTTAGTACATTTCAAGCTCACTGATTGCCATCTCTCTACTAAGCAGCAGCCGATGTCACCCACTTTGAAAATCCAAATAATGACCAAAGATTCCATGTTTCGGTCTCCCTTTTGCAATTCCAGGGCCCTGATGTTAGTGTCTAAATGTAGCAGAATTTCTTCTGGCCATGTGACACAGAGTTGCTGCAGTCCCAAAGAAATTCCCCAAGAGTTTGGCAGCTATCAATGGTTTCTTAAGAGAGCATCACACCAAATTGTCTTTTGCTTCTTGGTGATAACCTCAATTCTCCAGCTTCCCCTCTGGGCCATCTCTAATTACTCTATCCACAGAGACAGTAACCAAGACCAGTGTAACATATCCACAATCTCATTATGTACGTGTAAAAAGTTTTTAATTGTATTTAATATTTCACACAGTTCAGAGATATTTTTGATAGCTCCACTGAGTAGGAGAAAGAGATTCTGTTCCTCCCAGCAACTGTGCCTTATGATGGCTAGATCTTAAATCCCAGACGGATCAAGCTTGATGTCTTCACAGTCTCAACTGGGGGATAAAGTTCCCTCTTCTCTTGATCAGGACTATAAAACGTTCTTCTGGGAATAGGAGTAAGTTCCCTGCCATCATTTCTCTCTGCTTGCTTTGACCAAGTAGAGATGGTTTTATTCCTTGGCCCAAGTACCATATGGCAGTCCTAGTAAGTAGGCTGTGACTATCCTCTGGCTGGCAACTTTCTACCTTTTTGTAAGATCTGGTGGAGGACTGACTGAAAAGAAGAAACTGCAATTTCCGTGGCCAGAACTCAGCCTTTGGATGTTCACCTCCCTCTAAGGAAAATTTTATTTCATTGCATTGAAAATTCTTTGATGGCAAGAATTATGTGTTTCCCATGTTCTCTAAGTACTTGTAAATTATAAAAGCATGTCATAATTAATAAATATTAATTTTAACTTAAAAAATCCAGTATAAGTAGTGGCTGGCTGGCTGGATCCTCAGAAGTAATTAAGAGGGGGTTTGGCTAAGGTTTCACTCTCAGGGTTCCCTCTAGCTCTAAGGCTCCCAACATAAGGAATGGTGTCAGCTGCTAAATTATGTTCTCGACCAAAATGGATCTCTATAATTGGCCAGGACCTGTCAGCTGCACTCTGGAGCCTCATAGCCATGTGTTCAATCTCCTTTCTTCCCCATTCTTGTTAGCTCACAGCCTAACTCTTCTGTGATACATTCAACTTAGGTGAATGCCAGTGTTTTGGTTGTTCATTTTTAAAAATCCAATAAAGTGATTTGGAAAAAGAAAATCTCTTGGAGAACAATTTGGAACTGTGCCCAAAGGGCTATAAAAATGTGCATATCCTTTGACCCAGCAA
The DNA here is from genome assembly GCF_003287225.1 of Phascolarctos cinereus. NCBI lineage: Eukaryota > Metazoa > Chordata > Mammalia > Diprotodontia > Phascolarctidae > Phascolarctos > Phascolarctos cinereus. Next base: position 374,059,652 of record NW_027556098.1, on the reverse strand, counting down.
TAGCACTCCTAGGGCTATATCCCAAAGAGATCAAACAAATGGGAAAAGGGCCCACACGTACAAAAATATTCATAGCAGCTCTTTTTGTGGTGGCAAAGAATTGGAAATTGAGAGAATGCCCATCAATTGGGGAAGGGCCAAGCAAGTTGTGGTATATGAATGTAATGGAATACTATTGTGCTATAAGAAATGGTGAACAGGCTGACTTTAGAAAAACCTGGAAGACTTGTATGGTCTGATGCTGAGTGAAGTGAGCAGAACCAAGAGAACGTTGTACACAATAACAGCCACGTTGTGCAATGACTAATATTGATAAACTTAACCCTTCCCAGCAATTCAAGGATCTAAGACATCTCCAGAAGCCTCGTGATGGAAAATGCTATCCACATCCAAAGAAAGAACTATGGAAGTTGAATTGCTATTTTTTTTTCTCTTCTGTGTTGAGTTTTGTTTCATCTTTCTGTTGGTTTTAATTTTTACTTACAACACCACTAATGTGAAAATATGTTTAATAGGAATGAAATGTATAGCCTGTATCAGATTGTGCACTGTCTTGGGGAGAGTGGTGGGGAGGAAGGGGGAGAAAAATTTTAAACTCAAAAGCATATGGAAGTGATTGTTGATGAATCAAAATAAATTAATAAAAAAATTTTTAAAAAATAAATAAATTTTGGGGCAGCTAGGTGGCGCAGTGGATAGAGCACCGGCCCTGGATTCAGGAGGACCTGAGTTCAAATCTGGCCTCAGACACATAACACTTAGTAGCTGTGTGACCCTGGGCAAGTCACTTAACCCCATTGCCTAGCAAAAACTAAATAAATAAATAAATAAATGAATGAATGAATGAATGAATGAATATTCTCTGCCTCCCTCCCCTGCCTCCTCCCCAAGATGATATGCAATCTGATATAGGCTCTACATATACATTCTTATTAAACATATTTTCACATTAGTCATGTTGTAAAGAATTAGAATGAATGGGAGGAATCATGAGAGAAAGAAAAAAACAGCACAAATAGCATACTTTGATCTGCATTCAGACTCCATGGTTCTTTCTCTAGATGTGGGTAGCATTTTCTATCATGAGTCTTTTGGAGATGTCTTAAATCCTTGTATTGCTGAGAAGAGCTAAATCTATCAAAGTTAGTCATCGCACAATGTGCCTGTTACTATGTACAATGTGCTCCTGGTTCTGTTCACTTCACTCAGCATCAGTTCATTTAAGTCTTTCCAGGTTTTTCTGAATTCTGCCTGCTCATCATTTCTTATAGCACAATAGTATTCCATTACATTCATATACCACAACTTCTTCAGCCATTCCCCAATTGATGGACATCCCCTCGATTTCCAATTCTCGGCCCACAAAAAGAGCTGCTATAAATAGTTTTGTAGATGTGGGTCTTTCCCCATTTTTATGATCTCTTTGGGATATAGCTCTAGAAGTGGTAATTGCTGGGTCAAAGGGTATGCACAGTTTTACAGCCTGTTGGGCATAGTTCCAAATTGCTCTCCAAATTACTTTTGAGACTCATCTTACCCCAAAGTTCTATAGAACTACCCTGAGTGATTAGATTTCCATGGCAGAGAGATAAACTTGGAGGTTGATGAAGAGGCAACCCCCTTTCCTTCAGACCCACATGGGCTAACCAATTCATGATAAAAGAAGAGGGCAAAACCCAGATTTTTTTTTCATTTCCCATATCATTCCTTTAGATATTTGCTGCTCCTTTCAGTGGACCAGTGGCCTTAGTCCATCCTAGTTTTGCTGTCCTCTGTGCTGTCTTTAGGGAGAAAAAAAGGAGGAGGAATTAAGCAGAAAACAGCTGTTCAAATAACCTTCTTCCAGTCCAGCACAAAGGAGCAACTCCAACCTACAATAGTCCAAGTCAATCAGTTCATCCCCAGTTAAAATGGTATAATCAAAATAGCAAGCAAAGACTCACCACTTGTGAGCCCATCAAGCTAATCGAGAATTCCACTGACCAATCCCCAACATACAGATGAGAAAACTAATGTCCAATTTGGTTAAGGGGTTCTCATAACGGAAGCATTCTACGTCTGTGAAGGTGAAAAGACCAGCAAGAGAATTCACTGCCCAGAACGAAGACTTCTTCAATATCCTTATCCCCAAAAATCCTTGAATAAGACACCAACAGGAATCTGGGAAGTGTAACTGTCTGATCACCATAAGTAAGCATAGAGTACCTCACTGGGGGAATGTACTCTGAAGCTAGATTACTTGCCCAACAGAAGTTAGACCTCCAATACTTCCTGCCGGGAAGGGACAAACCTCAGAGCTGAGGGAGTCAAAGAAGAGAGACTTCTACCAATCTGAGGCTAACGGTCATTCTCTGGCTGAAAGGAGTACCGCAACAACCAGCTAAGCCCAAGACTAGAGGTTGTGAAGATGGAAACTGCCCACTGAAGACTGATTCCATTGGGTTAACCCATCCAAAAGAGACATAGTCCCTGGAAGAGAGGTGAGCAGCCAGGTAATTGTGTAGCAGTAGCTACCCAGTAGAAAAGCAAACTGCCCAATCTAGCCTGACAGCAGTCTGATGGACAAGTAATCTGCCTCAAACCAGCCCAATAGTAGCTCAGTTCAGTAAAGAACCAAGCTATCAGCAGCCTAGTGACCTGCCCGGCCCAACCCAGGCCAGCTGTGGGCGGACCTGTCCAACACAGATTGCATGCTCTATGAGGAGGCAGTCCAACCTAGCAGCAGAGTGAGTGGGAAAAACTTCACCCTGCAGTCAACTTTCTGAGGATTTCCCAAAGAAAGAACGCCTATCAAGACTCAGCTGTTCCTGAGTCTCCTTGGGCATGGAGTATTCCCTACACATGTTTATATCATTGCACTGAATTCATCCTACGTTATCCCCCCAAGCAGTTTGTAACAGTGGGAGAGTGAACCCCAGGCTGGGAGTTAAGTGTCTTGTAACTACTCTTCTTCCTAGGCTATTTAAGTAAATATCTTTTCTAAGGCCTAATTAGTCTACTTGCTGATTGTTCAGGGAAATTCTGGTAGAGGCTTATAGGCTACAGTGTTATGAGGCAAGCCTACCCACAAGGGGCACCCCCTGAACCAAGGAGGTAGCAGTCATCTGGAGACCCAACCTGTCAGTGCGGTTGGAAGTTAAGGAAGGGGGGGGAGGCTGAAAAGTCATTGAGATATTAGGTAGCAATAGGAATCAGATTCCAGTTTTCATCATCTGACTGCAAATCCACCACTCCTTCCATTAAATCTCTTGCCCTCTCTTTTTCACTTCCTTCCCTTCACTTTTTCTTTCTTTTTTGCCTGTGCCTCAGACCTTCCAGCAGCACCCATTGTTTTGAGAGAGAGTCTGCTAATGCTTAGAACTAGAATTAAAGGGGGGCTATTCAGCACTGCCTGGGTATCTAGGTGGGGGGGGGTGCACCACAATAAATAACGGTGAGTGTCTGGCAAGCCAAGTAGCTCCAAGAATATTCCTCAGGGAAGGAGTGTCCCTGAAGTCTGTCTGATCACCCCACCACACCCCCTATCCCCAGCTTCCTACCACCTCCTTGACCTCCCACCTTCCTCTGGCCCGTTCACCCCAGATCTACAAACTCCCTCTTCCCCAACCCTCTTCTTCCCTTCATTTTTTGTTGTTGTTGTTCTTTTGTTTTGTTTTGGCTAAGCAGTGGGGTTAAGTGACTTGCCCGGGGTCACACAGCTAGTAAGTATTATGTGTCTGAGGTCAAATTTGAACTCAGGTCCTCTTGAATCCAGGGCCGCTGCTCTATCCATTGCGCCACCTAGCTGCCCCTCCCCTTCATTTCTGTCCCCACACTTCTGTGGTCTCCCTTACCCACCAACCCTGCCTTTTCTGTTCTATTCCCGGCCACAACCCCATCCCCTTGATCACTTTTCATTCCCTGTGGGCCTCCCTTCCAATATCCCTACGTTGGTCTAAATTCCATGCCACGCCCCACCCCCTCATTGGTCTCCGTTCTGTTCCATTCCCATTGTCTCAATGGTCTCTGTTCCATTCCTGTGCCCCACATCTCCTCAGTCTCCCTTCCCTCCCTCCCCCCCCTCACTGGTCTCCCATACATTCCATCCCTCCCCATTGGTTTCCGTTCCATTCCATCCCTGCCTCACCTCGGTTCTGTAGGCACTCCTACCCCAGCCCCGGGTCCGTTGGTGTCGTCGGGGCTTCCCGCTGGCCCAACAGAAGTTCCTGCCATGGCTCGACACCGGCGCCCTGGCCGCTGCGCCCGAGAGCCAGCAGTTCGCCCTTCCAGCTCATTTTGGAGACTGGCGCTGCTCCTGGCCCTCCTCTGGGTCGCTGCCACCGCTTGGGGCTACGCGGGCTACCGAAAGGCTCAGACTACGGCGAAGCAGGTCAGACCCGGCCCCGGGAGTGGGAGCCCTCACTGGGGCCATCTGGACTGTGGGCGGTGTCCTCGCGGGTCCCCAAGTAAAACTAGGGATCAGTCCTAGGCATTCGGTGGGCCCAGGTTTTCCAGCTCCTGAGTCGGGGAAGGAAAGGCAACCACCCCACCCCCACCTGCTTGTTCTAGCCCCTTGGGCCCAGCTGTCTAAGAAGCAGGAAGCCCAGAGCGACTTAAGTCCTGCCTCGAACATTTAATGAGGCCCTATATTCTCCGGTAAGTCAGGCAACTTTTCCGAGCCCCAGTTTCATCATCTATAAAATGGGGATAATAATAGCACCTGACAACCAGTGGCTATGATGGTCAAATGAGATCAGGTGTGATCCTGGATAGGTCAGTCACCACTGACTGTCTCGATTTCCTCATCTGTAAAATGGAGATAATAATAGCAACTACCTCCCAAGGTTGCTGCTGGGATAAAATGAGATATCTGCAAAGTGCTTGGCAAACCTTAAAACACTACGGAAATGTTAGCTATTGTTATGCATGTTAAATGCTTTTGAAAGTGGCATTTATTGTTGTCGTTGTTGTTGTGTATCCCCTTGCTCTGACACAGGAGGCAATGCTGAGGGCTCTGGGGACAGAAGGCCAATCCCTGTTCTCCTCTCTGGACACTGACAGGGACCTTTACATCAGCCTGGAGGAATTCAGGCCCATTGCTAAGAGGCTGAAACTCAGAGACGAGAGGTGTATGGATGATGAACATGAGAGAAGAGGAAACATTGTGGCATCACCTTAAAGTAAAGCTTCATTTTCCCACCTGAGGAATAGCTCACCTGCTCCTCCATGGCAGGATGAGGACAAGAGAGGACACATGAGAAAATCCCTGGACTGGCAAAGTGCTGCAGAAATGCTGGAAACCATTATTAATGGTCACTATCACCAATGAGTGATACTCATTGACTGACCAAGACAATGACCAGCCTCCTCAGACCCCCAAGCTCCTTTTGTCATGGGTTTTAGTATGATCTCAGCTGCTCTCAAAAATGGAAGTTCAGATACTTTTATGGTGGCAGTTTACAAATGTGTAAATAATAAAAGCTAGTAGGACCTCATCCTTATTCTTCTCACAGTCATGCTTTGGGAACAACATAAAGGAAAATCTAGAATCCTAGTACAAGAAGGCGATGGACTTCTTAGAGTTTTATGTGGTCTAACTCTCACATTTTACAGCTGAGGAAACTGACCCAGAGATGTAAAAAAAAAAAGTACAGCCAAGGACATCCACCAAATTAACGGCACAGTCCACACTAGACTGTGTGGAAATTTTTTAAATCTTCATAATCATACCCAGATCCAGCTCTATAGTCAGTCAGGCAATAAACATTTATTAACAGCCTACAATGTGCTAAGCACAATGCTAAGCCCTAATGTTTCAAATGAAAAAGACAGACAGTCCTTGCCCTCAAGGAGCTCACAATCTACTGGCGGGGTGGGGGGAGACACACAAAAGGAAGCTGAAAAGCGGGAAGGGGCTGGGGAAGAAAGTACCCAGCATAGAGGCATGGTAGATTTAGTCCAAGGATTACAGGCTGGTGGGAAATGAAGAGATGGCTGCTCTGGGTGCCTTCTTTAAATGGAGGCTTTGGGAAGAGCCCTTACTCCAACCTCCAGCCCTCCAGTGAGAGGAGCAGGGGGTACTGAGGACGAAGAGTGAGCACCAAAGTTGATGGAATCTTGTAGGATGAGATGAGTTTCCTGCTGAGGAGTTTTCCTTTGGTTGATACGCAGTTCAGCCCAAGGGGTGCAAGGAGGCAGGATATAGTCTTTAAAAAAAATTTAAATCTCACAGAATCAGAGAATTTCAGAAAACTCATTGTCTGATAGTCAATAGTCAATACACATGAAGATCTTACTAAATGCCAGGCATGTTGGTAAGTGCTGGAGATAGAAATGTGGAAAAAAAGAAAGATAGTCTCTCTGCCTGTAAGGAATTTACAATCTGATAGGGTGAAAGGACATAGAAAAGAAAACTAGAGGGGGGAGGGGTGGTTAAGGCACCCGACTTAGAGGTCAAAGGAGGCCCCAAGTAGTGCAGCCAATTGACAAATAAGACGAGTGTATCCTGAGCCCCAACCCCTGAAATGGAGATTTTGGAGTTCTCAGCCCTGCCCTCCAGTCAGAAGGGCTGAAAGTATCTGGGAGGTGTGAGTACCAAGACTGATTCATTCTTAAAGGATGCTGAGATTTTCCCAATGATGAGCTTCCTGGGGGGAAGCTTCAGCACTGCTCTTGCCTCCCGAAGACTTGGATTCCTATCCCAGCTAGAACACTGGCTGTGTGATCCTGAGCAAGTCAGGGACTTAACCCCTCTGAGCCTCAGTCTCTGTAGGTATTAAAAAAAAAATCATTGCACTTATCCTAAGTTTGTTATAAGGAAAATATTGTATCCACCCTAAAGCTTTATAAAAATGAGAATTATTATCTAAATCAAATGAGATAATACTTGTAAAACACTTAGAACAGTGCCTGGCACAGAGGGGGCACTATATAAATGCTTATTCCCTCCCTCCCATCTCTTCTACCTTCCTCTCTCTCCATTTCTACTCCATCTTTTTTTTTCTTAAACAGAAAAGGAGCTGAAGCCAGAGAGTGGAAGTAACTTGTCCAAAGTCTCATGATCACTTAACATTTATGAAACATTTGCTAAGCACCTGTCTCCTGAAGAACACAGGTCAAAGTGCTAAGTTTAGCTGAGACATAGTTCCTGCCTTCATGGTTCTTACAGTCTATTGGCCAGACCATCGGTGACAGGAGTTTCCCCTAATCACCTCCTTCCATTACAAAGACTGAACTAAATGTTCAGTGTCCTAACTTTTACTTTAGTGACCTTTCCACTACATCAGAAATAACCCAACTATTTCCTTTTCACTTCTTTTACTATTTTGACTTCTATATTGTTCTTTTTTTTTTATCCATCATTGGTTTTCACAAGGGTCTCCAGAATAGGTGAAGCTGGATGGCAGTTACCCCCATTTTAGAGGTGGAAAAATTGAGGCTACACAAGAAATTCACTAGTGTGCTCACAATTCAAAAGCACCTCCAGAAAAAATGGGAACCAGGGCATTTAACTCATGAAGAATGTGGAACAGAAGCATAATGCCGGTTAAAACAATGTCAGAGAGGCTGACATTGCAGAAATGGGCTAAGAATCGGGGGAAATGATACAGACCATAAATATGGTTTCCATAGCTGTGTTCTGGTAAAAAAAGGAAGCAAGAAAGGATTAGAATCACTGCCTGGTAGGAATCACAGTAACGGCTTACATTTTGAGGATCTTTTGAGGTCACAAGGCATTTTCTTCACAATGGTTGGTTGACTGTTGTCCTTCAGTTCTCCAAGAGGACCAAAATGACTATGTTGGGGTCAAGCAGCACTGTGTCTGACTGTGGCTGATCAGACCAATATGAGCTCAGAAGGTTCCACCATAGGTCGGGCACAAATAGTCCACACGACCATTCGGAGTGGAGATGTCTCTAAATCTGTGCATCTCACATTTCCTTTGAGTATTACAGTCTGCTTTGCTCATAGAGCAAAAAACCCTCATCATCTTCTCTGATGAGGGTATGCCATGCTGGGAGGTCCTTTGCCAGTGTCTCCCATGTCACACAATCAATTCCAAAGTTCTGAGAGAGACCTTGAGAGTGTCCTTGTGTCGCTTCTTCTGACCTCTGTGTGAGCACTTACCTTGTGCGATTTCTCCATAAAATAGTCTTTTAGGCTAAAAGTCTTTTAGGCCAAACATACGTTTGACATTCAAACAGCTCATTGGAGTTGCACTCTCTGCAGAAGAGTTTGGATGCGTGACAGGTTAGCTCAAGAAAGGACCTGTGTCCAGCACTTTATTTTGCCAGGTGATCTTCAGAATCTTCCAAAGACAATTCAAATGGAAGCAGTTCAGTTTCCTGGCATGGCATTGGTAGACTGCCTAGGTTTCCCAGACATTCAACAATGAAGTCAGAACAACGTCTCTGTAGACCTTCAGTATGGTAGTCAATCTAATACCTCTTCTCTCTCACACTTTTCTTCAGAGCCTCCCAAACACCGAGCTAGCTCTGGCAACCTCATCATCTATGGGTACATCCCCGGAAAGTGTACTGCCAAGCTAAGTGAACTTATCCACACTTTTCAAAACTTCTCCATTTGCTGTAACCGATGGTTCTACAAATTGATGGTGTGGTACTGGTTGATGGAGAGGTTCTGTTTTCTTGGTGTTGATTGTCAGACCAAAATTAGAAAAAGCAAGAGAGGATAGATCTATACCTTGTTGCATTTCAGTCTCGGGAGGCTGCATTGAGTGCACAATCATTTGCAAACAAAAAGTCATATGTAAACTCTCCCTCCACTTTAGTCTCCGCTTGCAGCCTTTTCAAGTTAAATAATTTACTATCAGTGCAGTAGCTGACCTTAATGCCATCTTCATTCTTGTTGAAGGTGTCCAACAACATTGCTGAAAACATCATGCTAAAGAATTGGAAATGGAGAGGATGCCCATCCATTGGGAATGGCTGAGCAAGCTGTGGTATATGAATGTAATGGAATACTATTGTGTTATAAGAAATGATGAACAGGCTAACTTCAGAAAAACCTGGAAAGATTTATATGATCTGATGCTGAGTGAAGTGAGCAGAACCAAGAGGACTGCGTACACAATAACAGCCACGTTATGCAATGACTAAGATTGTTAAACTGAACCCTTCTCAGCATTACGAGGATCTAAGACATCTCCAGAGGCCTCGGGATGGAAAATGCTGTCCACATCCAAAGAAAGAACTATGGAAGTCGAACCGCTATCACTTATTTTTACCTTCTGTTGAGTTTTGTTTCCTCTTCCTGATGGTTCCTAGTATTGGCTTTAATTTTTATTTACAACTTCACTAATGTGAAAAAATGTTTAATGGGTCTGTAAATGTAAAGCCTATATCAGATTGTGTGCCATCTTGGGAAGGGTGGGGGGGGAGGAAGGGGGAGAAAAATTTTCAACTCAAAAGAATATGGAAGTGATTGTTGATAAATCAAAATAAATTAAAAAAAAAAAAGAAAAGAAAACATCATGCTAAAAAGATGGGAAGAAGAACACAGCCCTGCTTTACTCCACTGGTGAATGGGAAATCTCGAGAGCATCATGCATTGTCCAGAACCTGAGCAAGCATGCCATCATGAAACTGGCAGACAGTACAATGAACTTTTCCAGGGAACCAAATTTTGACATAATTTTCCGCAAGCCCTCATGATTGACAGTATCAAAGGCCTTGGTCAGATTGACGAATGTTGTGTGTTCTGTTCCTGACATTTCTCCTGGAGTTGTTGGGTGGCAACCACCATATCAACCATTCCCCAGCCCTCTCTGAGGCCACATTGGCTCTTGGGTACATGCCCATTTTCTATGTACTTTCTTCACAATAATATGGCAATGGATGACCTAAGGGAAACAAACTTGGACCACTCAGTTTCTATTCTGCTTCTCTTCTCTGTCAAGAAAGATGATCTCTGGACTGAAAAAGGGAAGAACCAAAAGGTCTCAGGGGAAATTGAAGCCCAAGGTAAGGGAGGACTTGGTAAGAATACACTCAGGGGTTCTAACAGAGCTCAGGCCAACTGACTAGCCCAGCAACATCACAGATCCTGGAAGACCCTGCAATGTGCTTGCTCAGCTGCTGAAGGTAATCTCCAAGAAGTCCTAGAGCCAGAACAATCTCAGAACTAGAATAATCGTACCAACAATAAGGCTGTTGTGTGGGAAAATATAACATAGGTGCTACTATTATCCCCATTTGACAGATGAGGAAAATGAGGTTGAGCGAGGTTAAGTAACTTGTTTGAGGGTCACTCATCTTTCTTTGTATCCTCAGTGCTTAGCACAGTGCCTGGCATAAGTAGACGCTCAATAAATGCTTCTTTATCCGACTGGATTTGACATTTGAGGCAGGGTTCCAACTCAGGTATTCCTGATTCCCAGTCTAGCACACTGTTCCTTGTGGCATCCAGCTGGCACAACACCATCCTTCCTTTGCCTCTGGTGCCAATTCATTTCTTGGAATGCTTGAATTTGTCTCCAACTGCGGTGAGATGAAGAAAACACAACTGATGTCTGGGTTGCCTAAGCATTACTCCAGGGCCCCCAGGAAGGAAGCAGATACCTCTAAGGATGGTGCTTTTGTCCCAGCCATGATTTTTGTGGCTGGTAAAAGACGTAACTTCAGCACATCAAGATAAGTCAACCATCAGTTAGTTGCTGTATGTTTGAAACTCCAGCATGGGGTTAGTTTTAATTTATAACTAAAGAATAAATGAAATGTAACTGTTAGGGAAACATGAGAAAATTAATAGTACTCAAGGAATTGAGGGGATTAAAACAGAAAGCGGTTAATTGCAGGAATTGGGTGACTCACAGTGACTCCATCTTGTGACTCAATTCTCAAGCTAGCTCAGTTCCCTTTCTATTCAATTATGGGTCTAGTCCAACTTCTGTCTTGTGAGAAAACTTTATTTCATTGTGGGAATCGAGAGAAAACCTAATGGCATTGTTTGAACCTAGCCCTGCATGGCTGGGAAACTGGACCGCGTCTACTTATTGCTTAGAGACCCTTAATTAAGGACCTAGGTTATGCTGACCAGAAAGCCAGACAGCTCCAAAGATTGAAGCAAGGAGTGTTCTTACCATTGTACGTCTCAAGCAACCCATGTGTCTTATCCAAAAACCGGCCCTGTACTGATCTGTCAGTTATTGCTTCCATGTTCCTTTGATTGCTCACAGACATTTAGGGGTGGGGGAGTGGGACACCTCCTTTTCTGATTTCAGAGAATTGCACCTGTTCACCTTCCCCCTCCCAACTTGGAAAGTTCTTTCTTCCAAAGAAAATATATCTTTCTTCCAATTAGAAATCAGATGACCTAATGTATTCTGGTTAATTGTTTCCTGTTTAATTAACTGCCTTCATTTGATTCATTGTTTTTAATGCATAAAAGTCTTTCTCCCTTTGTATTCAGGGTCCAGGCCTAAGCCGAGGAGGTCTGGTCCTGGTTTGTCTGACAATTGGCAATATTTTCAAAAGACTGAACCTTTGCTTCCTCAGTCATTTCATCTTTCATCCACCACATTTTATATATAATATTATTATATATACAAATAATATAATACATATTATTTATATAACATGTATATATTTTAAGGAACCACTTGCTCCTTCCCTCACCTATCTCCAATATATACATATATATACGTGTGTGTGTATGTGTGTGTGTGTGTGTGTGTGTATGTGTGTGGGGTATATATATTCACAAGGGGGTGTGTTTGTGTGAATATATATTATTTAAATATATATAAATATATAGTTATATATAGTTATATATAAATACATTTATGTAAAACATAAATTTATATGTTTATATATTATATATATATAAATTTTCCCCCCTTGATGTGTGATTTCATCAGTGTAAGAAGTTCTTTCTACCAAAGTATATCTCCAAATGTTTTGCAGGTTATGGTCTTAGAGAATGATCTGGAACCCTGAGGATAACTTGGCTTGCCCAAGGTCACACAGCCAGTAAATATCAGAGGAATGACCTAAACCTTCATCTTCCTGACCTGGACACCAGCTCCCTAACTACTGTACCACGCTGGCTTACAATTAAATAAATGCATGATTAAATTCCACAATTCAGAAAGCCAACAGCACTGAGAATTGTCTCCTGGTTCCACTGGAGTCTGACTCTACACAAGGGAGGGTAGCACACACAAGGGAAAGGGGTCACAAAGCCCTGCCAGGGCCAGGGCAGGGCATCATTCATGCATGTGCCTTGTAGTGGGGACACTTGGCACTGACTTTGACAGGAAGGTGCCAATAATAGGGGGATGGCTCGCCTTCTCTAAAACCACACGTAAGAATGAAAACGGCTGACTCGAGGTAAATCAAGAAGGGCTTGGCATTTCTTTGTGCACAGCACTCGGCAGTGTTTGGCACAGAGTAGCCATTTAATAAACAAATGCTAGTTGACTCAGAGACAAGGAGGATGGTGCCCTGGGGGCCCCTGCTTCAGGCCTAAAAGACATCAAAGATCAGGGATTATGAGGCATCACTTTCCTTCCTCCAGATGGAGGTGGATAGGGAGGGGAGAAAGGCTTTGGGATGGAGAGGGCATCTCCTTTCTGACAATCCGTCTCCCACACTGTCCTGCTTATTCCACGTTGTGTGAACAAAATGCACTATGTCCAACCTCCCCACCCCATTTCCCACACCCTTCAGACCTCCTCCTACTTTCCCAGAATTGAAGAACCAAAGGAAACCCAAATGAATCCAACCTGATATCCCAGCTTGGCCCAAGGCCCCATCACTCCTCTCTACCCCACCACAGGGTAAAGAGCCTACAGTTAGACCCAGTGGAAGTGATCAGTTCTTGTCCCAGAAAACACCCCATATTTGGACGACACATTGCTAGCATCAGGTCAGAAGAAGCTCTTTGCACTGTTCCTTTCCCTTCCTTCCTTCCTTCCTCCTGTCCTTTCCTTCCTTCCTTTCTTCCTCCCTCTTCAGTGACAACATCCTTAGGTTACAAACACTGAACATGCCCAACCAATGACCATGCTCCTCAGATTCTGTCTGCTGGGTTCAGTCCTCCTGCCCTTGCCAACCTCTATAAAAACAGACCAATCAGGTGATCAGCGAAAAAAAAATGAGGCATTTATTCAGGGTTGAGGAATTGCAATCGGGAAAATACACCACCTTTTCAGTCAGTGATGTTCAGGGAGGGAGGGGAGAAAGGAGGATTCTTATAGGGTTTAGTCTTGGGAAACAGAAGGGGGAGCATAGCTGGTATACATAGACTAATCAAACTGTAGAAGGGAGTGTGGGAGAAGTGTCCTTGTGATTATCTCTGTCCTGGAACAGGAGTAGTTAGAAACTGCTAAGGTATGTGGGAGTCTTCTTGGGGACCGTTAGAAACTGCAGATCAGAGCAGAGATTCCCAGGAACTGACCTGGGTGGGGAAGGGGGGTGGGGAGGCAGTCAGAAACTGATAGAATAGGGCAGGGGCCCAGAGATTCCCAAGAGCTGACACTTTATATTAATAAACAGATTCTCTATGGTTTAGACAATCCATGTACAACTGGCAAATGGGCTTTTACACAGCATTTGCTGAGGTGATGGTTCATTATTTCCCTGCATCTGCCAGTTGTCCTGACCTAGCCTTGCCACTGGACTCTGAATGACTCTAGAGGAGAGAGCGAAATGGATGACTTTGCACAGCTCTGCCTCACATCCAATCCACTTGCAAGTCAAAACATCGACTTCCTGATATCATTGATCCTGTTGCAGAATGAAGGACAAACAACTATCTTGAATGTCTACTCATTGGAAAGTCCAACCAACCCTCCCCTGGATAAACAAGTGGTTGCAGTGAATAGTCTTGATAGGGCCACACTACCTTGAAGGTAAAGAGCATCCCTTAAAGATCCCTAGAAAGACCCCGCTTAAATCTCTGGTCAGTGGAGAAATCACTGGCAGCCCCTTGACTGCTTGAATGTCTCCTACCCTCGGCTGATACCCAGAAATCAACTCTTCTGTTCCACAGCTATTACCTAACTCCTCAAGTGCCCGGTATCCCTTCCAGGCTGTTCCCTTTTTCTCTCCTTTCCTCCTCTATGTTTCTAGCTTGTGCCCCTGGCCTCTGGACATCCACCACTGACCTCTGAGAGTAGTGCCAATATGCCACTAATAAAGCCACCTGCAATGACTCCTGGCATCATCTCTTCCTATCAGAACCTCTTAGATGAGTAATAGACTAAGATTGGACCATTAGTACCTTACTATAGCTTGTGAGCCACTGACCAAAGCTGAGACTGTTACTAAACTGTGCACACTCTTTGACCCAGCAATAGCATCACCATTCTTAATGCCCAAACATATCAAAGAGAAAGGGGAAAGGCTGTAAGTACAAAAATCTGCATAGCCCTTTTCGTCAGTGCAGAGAACCAGAAACTAAGGGGGTACCCAACAATTAGGGAATGGCTAAACAAATCATGGTATAGGGATGCAATGAAATGCTATTGTGCTGTAAGAAGTGCCGAAGGGACAATTTCAGAGAAACCTGGGAAGATTTGTACAAAGTGATGCAGAATGAAGTGAGCAGAACAAGGAGAATAACTTATCAACAATGTTGTAAAGATTAAAAACATGGGATTCTGATCATTCCAATGATTCCAGAGGATAGATGAAGAGTGCTACTCACCTCCTGATAGAGGGATGGTGGACTGAGGATCTCCAGTTGTCAGTCAGGCTCCGGTCCCGCCCCTCTCTGGCTGTCAGTCAGTTGTTCTGGCCACACCCCTCCCGATCCGGGTCGCTTCGAAACAGCTGGCCCCGCCCCCTCCTCACCATTGGTCGGTTGGCATTTTCGCCTCTGAGGAGGAGGAGCCGGAGCTGCGGCCTCCTATCATGGACCTTCCCAGGAGGCCGGGGCCCAACGAGTCCCGCCTACCCCCGCAGCCCCCCGGCCGCCCGCGACGCCACCCCCGCAGCCTCCGAGACTTGGCGCTGCTGGTGGTAGTGCTGGGGGCGCTGCTGGCCGTCGCCGGCCGGGGCTACGTGGACTACCGGGAGGCCCAGGCCGAGGCGCTGCGGGTCAGGCCCAGCCTGTAGGAGGGGGGCAGGGAGACGTGGGGTGGGGGGAGGGGACCACGCTGGAGCTCCTTCCTCCTCCCCCATCCCCTCCCTTTCATCTCCTTCCTCTTCCTCCTCTCCCATCCCCTTGTTATCCCCTTCCTCCTCCTCCATCCCCTCCCCCCTCATCTTCTTTCTCCTCCCCATCCCCTTCCCCCCATCCCTTTCCTCTTTCTCCTCCCCATCCTCTTCTCCCTCATCCCCTTCTTCCTCCTCCTCCTTTCCCCATCCCCTCCCCCTTCTTATCTTCTTTCTCCTCATCCCCTCTCTTCTTCATCGCCTTCCTCCTCCCTATCAGCTCCCCCTTCCCCATCCCCTTCCCTGCCTCTTCCCTTTCCCCATCTTCATTCTGATTCATCTGTCTCTCTTGGGTCCCCTTGCCTTTTCCCTACACTCTCCAACAGCCCTCTCCCCACATTCAGGCCTCTTCAGCTCAGTCTCCTCTGAACCACCCTCCTCCTGTTAGTCACAAATTCCCTTTCATCTTAGATGCCTTCTCACCTCCCTTCCATCCTTTGATGATCCTAGTGAAGCCTAGCTTTGTCCTGAAGATCCACGTCTTCTTTTCTCTTACCTGACACCAAGGAATCGCCTTATTCCTCAAGACTGCTTTCCGTCACCTTTCTCTTTTAACATTCACTCCCGTCTCATCCATAACATCTCTGCTGTTATTTGTGGGACCTTCAGTTCTCTTCTTTCTCCCTTCATCTCCTTATCCACGCTGACAGCTGTCTCCTTCCAACACCTTGGGCTTAGTTACAGTTTCTTAAACACCTCAGTTCTCATGAGCTGTCTCTCCAGTCAACCTAAGCCTTGCCAAAAAAAAAACAAAACAAAAAAAAGTGGCCAAACCTTATCTAACCCCTTTCTCCTGCCTCCAGGAGAAAGCCTCCAGCCAACTCAGTTTGCCTGGAGAGTAAAACGTCCTAACTCTGTCTGATCCCAAGGCAGGAAGAGCAGCAAATTAGGCCTCTTCTTGTATGCTCAGCCCTTCTCTCTGTCCCCTTGTTCTGACGCAGGAGGCCGCACAGAAGTTCCTGGGGAAGGATGGATTCTTTCTCTTCTCCTCTCTGGATGCAGACAGAGACATGTACATCAACCTTGAAGAGTTCAAGCCTGATGCTAAGAAATTGATAGGTACTTGGGAGTCACTAGGGGCTGATGGGGAAGACCCTGGTGGAAAATTGGAGTGACTTGTTCGTTTCCCCATCTGAAAAGAAAAACCACATTTCTACCTCACAGGTCAAGGCAAGGGTAAAAGATAGAATTCATTAGAAAAGCTTGTCTCCTTAAAGGGCTGTACAAACATCAGGCATCAATAATGATCATTATCAATGATGACAGTGGCAATAATTAAGTAATAGGCAAACTAATGATCCCTCAAATTCCCAGAGCTGCTTTCTTCCCAGACTTTATTTTGATCTGAGCTTTTTTCGCAGGTTATGTTCCTGTGTGCCTTCCTGCCCCTGTAGGTCACAACCCATCTCCCCCTTATCTTGTGTGACTTTTGTCCATGTTCTAAAAATCTTTCACAGGATCACAGAACTACAGCAAGAAGGAATCCCAGAGGCCAGCTGGTCCAATTCCTCATTTTGCAGATGAGGAAACTGAGGCAGAAGGAGGTTAAATGATTGCTAGAGGTCACACAGTGCCAGATATGGGTGGGTTCTCAACTGAAGTCCTTTGGGTCTGCCCAACTCATTAGAGCCCTTCCTTTAAGAGATTCTTAACCTCTTTTTGTGTTTTGGACCTCTGGCAATCTGTCTTAAGCCTATGGTCCCCTTCTCAGAATGTTAAGTGTATAAAACAAAACATACAGTATTTCAAAGGAAACCAACTATACAAAAGTAGTTATCAATATTTTAATAAGTTACAAGACTTCCAGTTGTAAATAATAGTTAGCATTGATATAGTACTTTAACATTTGCAAAGCATCTTATAAATTTTATTTCATTTGATACAACCCTAGGAGGTAGTTGCTGTTATTATGCCCATTTTACAGATGAGGAAACTGAGACAGAAGTTAAGGGACTTACCAAGGGTTACATAGCAAGTAAATGTCTGAGGCTGAATTTGAATTCGGGTATTCCTGACTCCCGGCCCAGCTCCCAATCCACTGTACCACCTAGCTGCCTGCTTTATGAACCCCAGCTTTAGCTCTCTTGATGTTACTTGGAACCAATGGGAAACAAGAACCCTCCATTAGTTATCCTTCATTCTCATTATATGACCACATCATTTCTTCTTGTCCGTTGTTTTGGTCACATATTTATGCTGTTTCTCCTACAAGCCTGGCATTTGATCCCACCATGCATCTCTCTGTTGCCTCATAAGTAGCTGACGGTTTGAATAGTCTTGAAATGGAGGTCTTCCCTGCTTCAAAGCCATGTAGGATCACCAGAAAAACATTGACCATTTATCAAAAGATGATCTTTGCTTCAAGGAAAAGCTCAGGGTCATTAAAAGCACTGGGCAATTTCCCAGATGCTATCCAGCCTGCTTTCTTCCTTTTTAACTCTGGGTCATTGCCCCAATGCATTGTCCATCGGCAGCGTCTGACTAAACTATATGTACTAAGATTTCAGTTCTGTGACCTATCTCCATCATACTCTGAACAATATGCCTTCTTTCTCTATTTGGTTTTTGCAGTGAAAATAGTTGGGCTGGACTCTTAAATAATTCTGGATCTCATAACACTGCAGTGTTTGGGAACAGGATGCAGTCAGCACAGTGTCATCCATAAACAGGAGCACCTAGAAGATTTTCACCATCTATAGGCCTTGCTTTTCCTTTTGGACTCTGAATGTAGCCTCCGCCATGAAAATGGCAAACACTTAGCAAACGCACTTCTTCCTGTTTTATGTCTCATTTGATATTTATCACAGAAACAGCATGGTGCAGTGGATAGAGAACTGTCCTTAGAGTCAGAATGCCTAGGCTCAAGTCAAATACTGACCATGTGATCTTGGTCAAATCAATCTCTCAGTGTGCTAGGTCACCCTTTTAAGACTGTAAGCTGCAAAGGAGTTGCCAGTTTGCATTGGTAGATTCCTCATCTGGTAATTTCGTGTACCAGTGAAATGACAGGCACATTCCCTAAGGGTATAATTACTTGGTCATTGAACTGAATTATGTTACATGTCTGTAGCCTTACTAGAAGATAATCTTTCAGACAGTATTTTGATCTGCTGAGTCAAATGCTTTTTTTATAGTTAACATAAAATAAACCAGGTAATTACATAACTGTAAAGTTATATGGTCTGCTTTCACGTTTTGTTAGCAAAAACATGTCTGTTCCCTTCTCATATTTTCATCAAGGGTGCCCTCAAAATGTGTATAGATTATTCTCATGAAGATTTTGTAGACATAGGAAAGTAGACATATAGGTCAGTATTTAGCATCTTCTTTATCACTTTGTAGTAGTCATAATGTCCAGGGGTTGGTTGGTTGTTGTAAGGATTTGGTGTCCTCCAAGAGGACTTTGTACACAATAACAGCCACGTTATGCAATGACTAAGAATGTTAAACTGAACCCTTCTCAGCATTACGAGGATCTAAGACGTCTCCAGAGGCCTCGGGATGGAAAATGCTGTCCACATCCAAAGAAAGAACTATGGAAGTCAAATCACTGTCACTTATTTTTACCTTCTGTTGAGGTTTTGTTTCATCTTTCTGATGGTTCCTCCTATTGGTTTTAATTTTTACTTACAACTTCACTAATGTGAAAATATGTTTAATGGGTATGTAAATGTAAAGCCTATGTCAGATTGTACGCCATCTTGGGGAAGGTGGGGAGGAGGAAAAGGGAGAAAAATTTTCAACTCAAAAGCATATGGAAAAAAAAATAAAAAATAAAAAAAAATTAAAATAATTTAAATTTAAAAAAAAAAAAGGATTTGGTGTCCTCTCAGGTGCCTTGAGAAACAGTCCTTCAGTCCCCTCAAGAGTGTGTCATCTTCAGTGCTCTGGACAGACTTGGTCTGACCCATCTGCCCTTTCCATCTTTGTTTTCTTTCATGTCATTTCCACCTCCCTGACAGCACTGGTGAGAACTCAAATAGAACTGGATCCCCGCAGCCACATATTGGCTTAGGAAACCATGTTAACGTGATCTGTGTTTTATTGCATTCATATTTATTTTGTTGACTGTTTTCCAATTACACATCTTAGTCTGATTCAGCCACACTCAGATGCCTTTGTCATACAGCATATTGGGGACTAGTATCAGGGATATTAGAGGACAAATGTAGTATATTCACTTTTGTTGATGATTGAATAGCTTTTCAGAATAATTTTGGCAGATCTTTTCCATTTTCTCATCTGTTGCTTGTCCTAGCTTTATCCTTAAATGTTCTCAAAATGGTCTGGCTTAATTAGATCTCCAAGCTTTCTACAAATGTGGTTTTTCTTCTATTGTTTGTCACTTTTATAAGGTGATACTGCTCATAATTTACCATTTTCCTCTATATTCTAAACAAATATTGGTTTTACCTTCTATATTTCTTCTCTTAGAAAGGAAATCACACATTTACTGGCTGAGATTGTTTCTAGGCTTTTAGCCTCCTTGCTCTATGACTGATTTATATTGCTAAAACGTCCTTAGAAAATAGTGATAATCTGTGTCAGTGACTGTTGTTTTATCTGTTTCTCCTGTTTTAATTGTCAGTTGTTGATTTAAAGAGGTCAGTTTGGAGATGTTTTCATTATATGCAATAACTTCTTATTTGTATTCTATTAATTTGTTGTCAATTTTGAGTTTTGCTCTAACAAACCAATAGTTTGACTATATACATGGCTAATACGGAAATGCCTCCCATATCAGTCATCAGTCATTTCCTATCTGCTAAGAAATCAGCTTCATTTTTTTGTGTGATGCTATTCAGTGCTCTTTGGGCTTCTTTTATTTCTTAATCCTGAGCCACATTTTCTATCACCCTTTATGCCCATATTTGCATAGAAGACTGAGTATTAAAGTATATGTTGGTTTAATTTGGAGGGTCTCTATTGAATTCTGCATAGTGTTTTTGCCTCCTCGCTGTCTACAACAGATTTTCGCGTGTAAGTTATAATTCCTTCACGATGGTCTTTTTGCAAATGCTCACTCATGACCACTACAATAAGAGATGACTCAGCATCCCATGAAATGTTTCTTGTTTCCTTTGGATGGATGATGAGCCAACTCCTTTGTCTCTCCAGGAAGAACTTTTCAGATTTCCTCAATTTAGATGCAACTTCCATTTGTCTTTTGCTTTCATTAGTATTGAAGTGGCCAATATTGATAAGATTGAATTCTTCTGGAAATGTTCATTGGTTGCTATTGACAAGGACCTCCCTTTCAGAGTACCAGCAGTTAATTTTTATAGACAGTCCACGAATGTGTGGTTCTTAGTACATTCTGCCCCTATTACTACTAATCTGCAAAGGCAGAAGGGGGAGAGGGGAGCATATCACACTGAGGGCTGTTTTTAATATTTTTTGTCATATGGGTTGTGATTCTCCCAAAACTGATCACTTGTGGCCAGATAGGGGTAATGAGCCTTTCCCTGCATGGGTGATCTGGCCTT
Source organism: Phascolarctos cinereus (assembly GCF_003287225.1). NCBI lineage: Eukaryota > Metazoa > Chordata > Mammalia > Diprotodontia > Phascolarctidae > Phascolarctos > Phascolarctos cinereus. Next base: position 374,039,008 of record NW_027556098.1, on the reverse strand, counting down.
CAGATAGAGGACATACATCCTTGTCAGTAGAACCTCCCCAAGCTTGTTCTCTTCCAACATACGTGGAAAGCCCAGGGTCACCTTGACACCCCGATGAGGCATTGGAGCATGACTTTTATAAACAACAAATGCTTTCTTAAATGAATGTGTACCCAGATATACACAGCTTCATCCTCTTATTTCTGAACATTTATGCTTTTAGAAACAGTATGAGCAGAAATTCAGAACTGAAAAAGAACCCCAGGAAAGATCTAGGCTAACCCATTTATTTTATAGTTGGAAAAATGAAGTTGAGATATGTGAAAGGACTTTCTCAACATCATAAAGTTAGAATTGTTGGTCGTAGTGCTGGGATTAGAATATGATCATTACCATTCCAAAACCTATGCAGCAAGGTGGTATAATGGACAGAACACTAGAATTGGAGTCAGAAAGACCTGACTTTGAATCCCACCTCACATTCCATCCTGCTGGTGAGTTGGCCTGCCTCAAGTCTCCCCTCACTCCAATTTATCCTCCATTGAGACACTAAAGTGATTTTCCTAAAGCACAGGTCCAACCGTCTTACTCCCCCTACTCAATTCCAGTGGCTCCCAGTCACCCCCAGGAGCAAATACAAAACACTATATACAGACTGCTTTATGTATATTTGTTTGCATATTGTCTCTGCCATTAGATTGTAAGCTTCTTGAGGTCAGGGACTGTCTTTTGCATCATTTTGTATCCCCAGCATTTAGTACAATGCCTGTCACATAGTAGTCCCCCATGGAGTTCTTTTTCCTAAAACAACTCCTAACCTTCTTGCCAGGCAGGGAAAATTGTCTCCATTTTACAGTTGGGGAAACAAAATGGGGTACAGATTCAAGTCTAAGACCCAGCCCCCTTCCCATACAAATGTGAATGTTCCTTCTCACTTGGCAGAGGGGGATTCTCCATAGGATAATGGAGAGGGGAAGAGAAATACTTTCTCCCTGGTACCAGAAGAGATGGCACTGATTCTGTTAACATGTCTATGTTCCACAGCAGTCACATCCATCAGCATCCTCGAGGAGGAAGTGTCTCAGAGCTCTCCACTTGACCTCAGCGAGGAGAAATTTTCTATGATGGCCAGATTCCAGCCTCTGCTCCGAGAAACCATGTCCAAGAGCAACAATGGATTCCTGGGGGTAAGTCTGAAGGGAGGACTGGGCAGTGTAAGCCGAAGACGCCATGTTACAGGCTTGTGAGGTATCTATTGTACTCTTCCATCCCAATGCCAAATTAGTCATGTGATGGAACTGAGGCAACCTGAAGTAGAGCCATAAAGCTCCCACACTGAAGAGTTCTCTGTTTTTTACCCCACAGTATATGGAAAAATTGCTCTGTCCCCAAGCCTCCACCTCTGTTTTCCCTACCTGGTCCCTCTTTTCTCCCTTTAGAAGGTCTAAATATAAAGACGCTGTGCAGTTCTCAGTTATCTGTGCCTCTAGAGTTTTGGATGATCTAGAAGTCCTTTGAGGTGACTTGGAGACGCATTATGTGATTTCAGAGGGAGAGAGCCAGGAGGAGAGGTGCAAAATTCCTTTTCTCAGATAAATATTCAATGAAATAACATTTCCTGAGCACAAACAGAAAGTAAACAGAAAGGGTGCCCTTCTTTGTAATATTTAACTCAGGTTAACAATGAAATTAATTCAGCTTCAGACAGAATGCCTACATAGGTTCAAATCCAACATTTGGCAATTATTGCTATCTGCCTGACCTTGGACAAGTCACAGCTGCCACAATTTATGGTAACAAAAAGCAGTCCTGGGCTGATTTCCATAAGCCCCTCAAGACACCTTACCAGACACAGCTCTTTACACACGATATTAAATGCACGTGATAGGGAACTCTTTGCCCGGCTAGCTTACCTACCTATCCTTCCTTACCCCCAACCATAACTCCAGCCTCAGATGACATTTCCTCAGTCTTCTCAGTGAGGAAGGAGAGAGCAGTGATCTTCTCAGGAAAGGGGAAAGAGAAAAGAACGCCTGCAGGCCAAGAAAGCAAAGGCTCTGGAGTATTTGGGCACCTGTAAAAATAGCTGAGCTGTGAGGTGTGATGGAATAACAGGGTTTTAAATCATTTTCACAATGACCAGCTAAGGACTAGGGCTCATTTCTGGGATTCAAGCCTTGGGTAGGTAGGCAGGCAGCAAGCATTTATTAAGTATTTACTTTGTACCAGGCATAAAGAAGGACAGTTGCTGCCTTTAAGAGCTTAAGAGATAATGTATAAAAGAGAGGTAAAAAGCAATGGGGGCTGAGGAATACCATGTGAGGGGGGCATGATTAACAGGTCCATAGAATGAAGCGTGGCTGGCCTGGGCCCCTCCTAAAATGTAGGCCTCATGAGAAACTCAACAATTGGGGAGTGGGGTGCAGAATGGTGGAGGGATATTCGAAGGTGAGAAGGTTCCAGATGTTAGGGAATTTCTAGGGTGAGAAAGCAGCTAAGTCATGGTGGTAAAGACCAGAGAGTCAGAAGCACAGCTGGGAGGGAAATGAAACCTTGGGAACATAGATATCCCCCAATATTTCTTTTCCCCCTCAGCAGGATGGCACAGAGAAAGCCTGATCCTAGGGTAATAAGGGGGAGTATATAAGACATGACTTTAAAAGTTCATCGAATCATGGCTTTGGAGCTGGAAGAGATTTTAAAGGGTGTCTAGTCCAGATGTGGGGAACCTGCAGCCTCGAGGCCACATGTGGCCTTCTAGGTCCTTGGGTGTGGCCTTTTGACTGAGTCCAAATTTCACAGAATCCCCTTAATAAAAGGATTTGTTCTGTAAAACTTGGACTCATCAAAAGGCCAAGCGCAAGGATGTGGAAGGCCATATGTAGCCTTGAGGACGAAGGTTCCCCACCCCTGGTCTAGTCCAACCTCCTCATTTTACAGATGAAGAAGCTGAAGCCCACAGAGACTGAGGCCTTGCTCAGGGTCACAGAGTTAAGTGGTAGAAATGAGATTCCAACCCAGGTCCTCTGACTCTTTAAGTAAACACACACTACTTACACATCAAAATGAATTAGCAACAGTACTGCCAGCTCTTCTTGTGGTGGCCAAGAATTGGAAACTGAGGGGATGCCCATCAGTTGGGGAATGGCTGAACAAGTTGTGATGTATGAACATAATGGAATACTATTGTTCCATAAGACATGTTGAGCAGGCGGATTTCAGAAAAACCTGGAAAGACTTAAATGAACTGATGCTGAGTGAAGTTAGCAGAAGCAGGAGAACATTGTATACAGTAACGGAAACATTGTGCAATAATCAGCTTTGATACACTTAGCTCTTCTCAATAATACAATGATCTTAGACAATTCCAAAAGACTCGTGATGGAAAATGCTAACCACATCCAGAGAAAGAATTATGGAGTCTGAATGCAGATCAAAGCATACTATTTGCTCTCTTTTTTTAAATTTTTCTTTCTTGTGATTTTTCCCTTTTGTTCTGATTCTTCTTTCACAACATGACTAACGTGGAAATATGTTTAATGTGATTGTACATGTATAGCCTGTATCAGATTGCTTGCAGTCTTGGGAAGGGGGGAGAGAGAAAAAATTTTGGAACTCAAAATTTTATAGAAGCGAATGTTGAAAACTATCTTTACATGTAATTGTAAAAAAAATACTATTAAGTAGGGAAAAAATAGAAATTGGTAGATTTTTTTAAAAAACAGGGTTGCCAAAGGGCAAAGAAAGGATCCCTCTCTTCTCTGAAGTATAAGGAGATTGTGAGGTGCAGGCACCCTGTGAAAGAGGCCTCAGCTGGCCTTTCCAAGGTTGCCTCCTCCCATTCCTCATTCACTCTGCCCTCAATTTATTCTCCATGCTTTCTCAACTCTGTACCCTTGCTCAACAACATTCTTTTTGCCAGGAATATCTTCCCTCTTCCCAGATAACAAGACCTCAAAATCAAAATCTTCCTTGCAAGCCTCTTTGTGCCAGTCAAAGAAAGCATCCCATTTTCCCTTTTCTCTTCTTAAGAGGCAGCTATATATTTAAGGCAAAAGTGAACAAACAACCACTGTTCAGTTCCCTTCACTTCCTCTGAAAGTTTAGGGTAGAAAAAGCCTGCGCACTATTAATGGGGACGCACTCAATTTCTCCCTTACATTTTTCAGTTGTCATTCTAAGTATTTTTTTTCTTAACTACACTAACATGTCTGGGGGGAATAATGAATCAGAGAGATGCTGGAACTGAGGGAAACTTGAACTCACTTATACTAACCTGTCCATTGAAACGCACAGGAAGAGACAAAAGAAGGAGAGGGCTATTGGGGACGTCCATTGTCCCTCCGATGCCATCAGCTCTTCACCTCCTAAAGCTCTGCAGTGAGGGCAGTCAGTTTCGACAGGCATCAAAAACCAAAGCCAGAAACACAGAAGGAAAGGAGGGAACAGACAACAGACCCTTTTGCTGAGGGTCTGCAAAGGCTCTTCAGACCTTAAAAGCAATGTGAGGGGCATCTAAGTGGTGCAGTGGATAGAGCACGGACCCTGGATTCAGGAGGACCTGAGTTCAAATCCAGTCTCAGACATATAACACTTACTAGCTATGTGACCCTGGGCAGGTCACTTAACCCCATTACCTAACCAAATTAAAAAAAAACAAAACAAAAAGAAGTGATGTGAGCATACAGACAATAAAGATGATTTAGGCAACGGTTCAGTGAAGGTGATAATGGCAGCACCCTGCTTCTAAAAATCTACTGGCACAGAACAAAACCAGATCAGCCAAACACAAAATAGAACAATTCCTCCTAATGGAAGCAAGTCAACGCAAACAGAATCATAAAAAGAAGAGGAAACAAGATTTTGTTACCTACCTGAAGAAAAAAATAAATAGGGGAAATCCTACGCCTCAAAAAGACGTAGAGTTTACAGTCTCTCCTCAGCCACACGTCCTTGGGTTCCTGGCCAATGTATCAGCTAAAGATCATGGTCAACAAGGACCCACGACTCAAAGTATAGAGTACAAGTCAATAAGAAGAAACTTCATTGATGTTACAAGCCATGGGAGAAAGAGACATCAGCTGTTTCAAGAGAAATCTCTGTAAACCATGTCTACAACGTACATAGGAGAGAATGAAGAAATAAATACCGAGGATAGGTAGGCTGAATTATAAACTGCTGCCAGGTACAAGGTTACAGCATTCCATACAAGGGGAGATAAATGGAGTGTACAGTTTTCAGATGAGGGTTTATAATATCTTAGAGCCTACTTTATCACTGTGAAAAGGAGAATCATGATGATGATATATTATGAAATATATATTAGATTTTGGGTTTTCAGTATATATTTTCTTCTGACTGTTTTCTTACAATGGTAACTTTTAGCTATGCAAGCAGGGCAGACCAGGGGTCAATCTAAATGCAAGGAAAGGAATATGATTTGCTCAATGAACACTGAGATGGAAGTGCATTCCAAAATGGAACTCGTGTCAAGAGAGGGAAAATACAGGCCCCTTTCTCTTTGTCTCCATGGGGAGAGGGAATAAGGATATATTTGAAAAGGAAGGCAATAAGAAAACATTATCGATACAAATCAGATTTTAAAAAACTGGTTCCCAGAATTGAATACAATATTCCAGGTATGGTTTGACCATAGCAGAGGAATAGAATGGCTATCACCTTATTCCTGGAAGCTGTATCACCTGAACTTTTTTATCTGTCGCATCAGAGTGCTTACTCATTGAGCTGGTGGTCTGCTAAGACCCCCTAGAACATTTTGAGACAAAATTCTCAATTACCTAACCATGCCTTTCTCATTCTGTATTTATGAAACTATTACCTCTTCTTTATTCTCATAGCACCTTATTTATTCCTCTCTTATACACAAAACTATAGTTCCCCTACTGGACTGTAAACATCATGAAAGTAAAACCTGTCATATTTGTCTGTGCATATATTCCCATAATAGGAGATAAATCTTGTAAAAAGATTTATTGAATCAAATTAATGTGGACAATATGCACTATAGGTGTCCAGAGAAGGGAGAGGTGAATGTGAAAAAGTCTCAGAATATTACATATCTTGAAGGATAGGTAGGACAGATATAGGAAGAGGAGAGAGAGAAAGATATTCCAGTGAGAACATGATAAGCAAAAGTATTGAGGCTGAGATATTTTCTTGGGAAAGTCAGTAAGCCAGTTAGACTACAGCGGAGAATAGATACAGTATAGAATTAGGAGGTACCTCTGAAGCAGGCAGGGACTCTACACCAGGTGAAAAGCAATCAGCACCAAAGCCAGAGGGCCAGGTACTCGGATCTCACTGTGCAGGCCAGCAGTGAGGCCCTCTAATCAAGGGTCCTTGGGAATAGGAACTCTCGGTCTGGTTTGGGCTTTTCGGTAAAAACCTTGGTTGAGTTCCTAAACCATTTCAGGGTCAAACCTCTCCAATAGTTTGTCTGTTCCTGCCTAAGCCTGTCTCTGATCTTCATCGCCTCTCCTCCTACACCACCTGCTCTCGCTTTCTTCTAGGTTTCTCATCTCACTCTCTCTGGACTTCGAAACTGGACTGTCCCTGATGAAGTGCTCCGCCTGTTCTCAGCCCGACAGTTCTTCATCTTCCTACCACCAAAGGAGGAGCTGGAGCTGGGTGAGCCCTGGTGGATTATCCCCAATGAACTGGAAGAACATCTCCCTTCCAATCGCTTCTATCCACCAAGGTCCAGCAGGAGAGAGGTTAGAAAAGACCCCAGGTCCCTAGATCCATCCCTATTCTACCCCCTCAAATCTCACCAAATGATCAGTATGATATTCTTGCCTCAGGCCTGACCCAGCCTACTTCAGATCTAACCCAAATGCCTCAGGTCTGTATACCCAGCACTAGGTCTGATGCCCCAAGCCACAAACCTCAACTCATCTTTCTACACCAGGATTCTAGAATCTATGGATATGAGAATCTTTGCTTTGATGCTTATCTCCCCCAGCTCCCTGTATCTTCCCTTGAACTTGACCCCTTGAGAATTCTTGGAGACTTTGAGCCTGCCAGGTTCCAGATAACCACTTTCCCATCCCAGGGACCAAGAGGAGAGAAGGAATCCTCAAGTCCTTTCAGGAAAAATACAGTTATCCCACTTGACTGGAAGGGAAAGAGTCCCCATCATTTAGTGCACAGATGGCATTTGGGCCCAGTAACCTATTTGAACCCCAGGAGAGGAGATGACCTTGAGTTGGCTCCCAAAGTAGTTGGGCCATTGCCTCCCACAGGACTTGATCTATAAACTCCTGAGCATGTTCCACCCAAGGCTGTTTGTGAAGACCCGCTTTGGCCCTCGAGGTACGGTAGCCTGCCTTATGGCCACCAGTGACCTCTACTATGCCGTGGCCTTCAGGTGAGTACTGCCCACCTCCAACAATCCAGATCAGGTGGGTCAGGGGCTAGAATGGTGGTCATAAACAAAGGGACAGAACCCTGAGCTGTACAAGGTTCAGGCTGTCAGGGAAGAAGCCAAGGTTATCCCTCAGTTATCAAGGATGATTTTCCCCCCTGGGAGAATATTGAGATCTCTTCCATGTCTTGCTATTCAGGGAGCCCCTAGTCACTTGCACAAGAACAGAGCCTGAAACAAGCTACTTTGTATGTCATACAAATGGCATATCTGTTAAGAGGTTGGTTAGGAAGTTACAATAATTGTCTCAAAAGGAGTTTAAGTCTAGTCCCTGAAGAGGTTCAGGATTTCCTACAGTTTGCAGTTTCCCAAACGTTCCTGGTCCCACCTCAGAAGTTTACAGCAGTCGAATTATTCAATGGATCTGCCGTGCTAGCAGGTGAAGCCAAGCCCCAACCCTGCCAGCACCCCTCCATACTCTTTTAAGCAGTGGTTCTTAACCTTTTCTGTGTCATAGACACTTTGGGCAGTCTGGGTAAACCTCTGGACTCCTCAGAATTACATTTTTAAATACATAAAAACAAAATACATTGGCTTACAGAGAAACCGATTTTATTGAAATACAATTATCCAAATATCTTTTACACAACAAGTTTATAGACTCCAGGTTAAGAACATCTGCTTGAAGGTGTGTTACTATACTCCCCCCAAGTGTACCTTTCTAAACCATCGAGCCACAATATCCAACCCTAGCTTCCACTCCCCTATTTTGCTTCATCTGTCTCTGTTGGAATCTAAGCTCCTTGAGAGCAAGGGCCGTCTTTGCTTTTGTTCTTGTGTTCCCATGGCTTGTACAGAATAAGACATTCATTGGTTCAAGCACAGAATAAGTGACTTTGTCAGATGCTTGAAAAAAGAAAAAAGGAACACACCCAAATGGCCTAACATGGAGGCACCCCGAGGGGCCTTGCCCAGATTGCCTAGTAGGGGGGTGCTCCTCATTCTCTGCCACGTGGTGGGTGGGAGTAGCCTCCTTGACTGGCTACCCAGACGAGGGATTAAACCTGGCAAGGTTGTCTGCTGGTAACTCTGTCTTTCTATCTTGTCAGTCTTCCTGCTGCAATGACAGGGTAGAAACCACAGTTCACTCACAGCATGGGCGCCATGAACTGAAGAGGTATGGGGAAAGGACTTCCTTCCCCTTCTCGACTTCTCTTTTAACCTAGCTCTGAAAATTGGGTCTGGCTGTATTTGCTTCTGTTCTGTTTCATTTGCCCTTTTCAGTTTCGAATACCAGAAGGCATCCCCACAGGACCATGGCAACTTTGAAGCCAGCATGCGAGGCAGGACGTTGTAGTCAGCCTGGCAGGGAATTCTGGAGAAGCAGGTCCCACAAGGATCACCATTGGTACCTGAAACTGAGGACAAATTAAACGGAACAGAACAAAACATCCCCAGGCCCATTTCTCAGCAGTTCTTCCTTTCTCACCCATTCAGTTCATGGTGCCCACATGTACTTACCGCCCCCCCCCCCCGGTCTTCACAGGAAAGAGCATAGGAAAACGCCTAAGTCAGAAAAAGAGCTATCAGCAGCAATCAGACAGTCTCAGCAGTTTTAGAAAGCCTGCCTGTGCTGGACAGCCAGTCAAAGAAGCTCCCCCCCCCCACCTGTGGGAGGAAGCACAGAGCACCTCCATGTTGGGCAGTCTGATCAAGCCCCCTTAGCAATGCCTCCATGGTAGGCGATCTGGGCATGTTCAAAAAGCTGGGAAAAAGTCTGGAGGATCTGTATCATTTCCTTCAATTATCAACGGACTAAATCTGACAGAAAATGAAGTGAGGTTAGTCGAGTGGGGCTAATTCTTGGTGAAGCTGCACTGACCCTCAGTGATCACCGCTTCTCTTTCTAGATGTTCAGTAACTAATACTTTGAAATAAAAATAGATTTTAGGATTTTTCCAGAAATTGGAGTCAAGCTGTCTGGCTCACACGAAGAATCTGTCTTCCATGTTTAAATTTGCTCTTCTTCAGTCTTCCTGCTACACCCCTCATGTTCTCCATAATCCTTCAAAGAGTGATGACAGTGACTCAAGAATCACAGCTCTCAGTTCTTTCAGCATCCTCAGATGTGCATCTGGGCCTGGTGAACTGAATTTATCCAGAGCAGATAGTGTACTCTTAATATCTCCCTACTTACCTTTTTGTTTTTCATTTACCCCCTTGGGGCAAAGGACCATTGCTCTCCTTGGCATATACAATCCTTCCTAACAGTTAGAATCCACAGAAAATCTTGACACCTGGTTAAATCACTCTCAGCCAGCTTCTTTAGGGAAGACAGGAAAGGAAGAGCCTCTCCCATCTGCAGACAGAATTCTCAGCCAGGTCTTCTTCTGGAACCCATTCAGAGAAAAGCCTCCAGGATGGGGAAGGGATTAGACATTGTGCCATAAGAAGGCCGGCTGAAGGCACTTGAGCTGTTTGACCTAAACATTTAGTGAGGACATTATGGCTCTGCTGTAGGAAGAGGATTCGAATTATTCTAGTTTGCCCCAAAAGGCAGAGCTAGGAACGATGGGTGTAAGTTGTAAAGATGCTATTTTACTTGATATAAGGAAATTTTTCCTAATCCTTACACCCGCCGTCAAATGAACTAGTTTATCTCCAAGGGCCCTTTCAGCACTAATATTCTGTGGAGTGGGTTGTCTTCTATGATTCTTCAAATGGAGGTTGAGTGACTGCTTTGCAGGGATAAGGTAGAAGGGAATGGATTCAGGGATGGTTTGAATCTGATGTCTTCTGAGGGCCTTTCCAACTCCAACATTCTCTAACTTTATCCTTTCTGGCTATAGGATCCATGCTGAGTTCCAGCTCAATGAACCACCCCTCCTCCCCTTCTGGTTCTCTCCAGGACAGTTTACTGGGCGCATCATTCTCTCCAAAGATTCCTCCCATGTCCGTGACTTCAAGCTCTTTGTGCCCAATCACAAGTAGGTTACATAGCCCTTCTGGGGCAATTCAGCCAAGGGAGGGAAGCCCATCAGACACACTTCTTCTGTGTATTCCAGGAGTTTGGGACCCTGACTTGTCCTAGACAACAGAATGCTGTCACTGTCATTTTTAAGGTTCTCTTCCTCATTTCTCAGAGATACTCTCCTGGGAGAGATCTGAAACCAGCTGCTTTGGCAAGGAAGAAACAGTGAAGGGAGCCCACAACCCTGAAAGCCCATCTATTCTGATATAGCCTAGGAAAGGAGAGAAATATCTTTTAAAAGCTCTCCAAAGTAGCAGATCTAAAGATCACGTGTGATAGTGTCCCTTCCCTATGACATTCACCCAGTTTATCAATTCCATTCAGAGAAATCCTGGATAGCAGAGACAGATTGCAGATGAGCCTCCTCATGTTTGTATATTCCAGACTGCAGGAGTCTTATGGGTAATAGCTTATGGGAAATGGAAATAGAAGAGGGAGAGGGGTATAGTTCAGGCCCTGGCAGTGTCCTAGGACAACCTCTGGACTTACCCTTTTACTCTTATTGAAGGAATTTTACTTACCTAAAACGCAGCCTTCCTTTCCATCAATAACCCTCCCTCTTCCATGATAAAATCTTAAGACAGTTATTCTAGTTTGTCAGACTTCAAGTCTCTATTTGTCCTCCCAATTTCCTTTCCAGGTTTTCTGCCCATCTTGAAGCCATCCATCCAGTAGTATATCTTTAGCCACTGCCTTCAGCCCTGGCACCATCAAAGTCATTGATGTAAGCTAACCTCCCTGGTTTGCACTCATCAAAACTTCATATTCACTTCTCTTATAAGGCCTCTGAACGTGGAAATGGAATGGCTTTACCAGGATGAAGAAAATGGCAACTCCAGTAGCGAATTGGACGTGGATATTGGCTACCTCCCTCAGGTGTGTGTGACCTGGCGCTTGACTTGGACAGGACTTTTCTACAGTTCTGTTCCATCCTACCCTCCAGCCTAGGGGGTTCCTTTGATTCTAATGCACTAGGAGCAGTGTTACAGACAGGAAGGTGATGCCATCAAATGCACAACTCCCTGCTGGCTATAGAAGAAAAGAAGAACCTGAATTTATTGTTGTTATTCAGTTGTTCAGTTGTGGTTTTCCTGGCGAAAATACTGGAGTTATTTGCCATTTCCTTTTCCAGTATGTCCCCATTTTATAGATGAAGAACTGAGGCAAATAGGGTTTGTAACTTGCCCAGGGTCACACAGCTAGTAAGTGTCTAAGGCCAGATTTGAACTCAGATCTTCCTGATTCTAGGCCTGATGCCCTATCCACTTTGCCTCCTAGCTGCCCCAGTGTAGGACTCTATAAATATACTCTGTGTGAAAGTGAATAATGGCTATTCCCCCAAAAAAAGTCTGCTTAAGATTTGGTTCCTTGAAAAGTCATAGCTTTGATGTCAGTAGGCCTGTCCATCTGTTTACATTTCCTGTTCTTTTGGTGAAATGTATCTTTGGTCCTGGAGTTATTCTGTTTCTAGGCAATGGCAATACCTAGAACTTCAGTAAATATTTACTAAGTGTCCACTGTGCTAATCACTGGGATACAGATGCAGAAAAAGAGAATCCCTGCCCTCAAGGAGCTTAGAATCTAATGGGAGAAGACAATGCACAAAAGGTGGAGGGAAGGGGTACTCAAAGCAGGGCCTTGATGGAGAAGTCATCATTAAATGGAGTTTATTTATTTATTGTGGCTTCATCCTCCAATAAGAGGGCCAGAGGGTAATGTGGAGATGTGAGTAGCAAGGCTGATTCAATCTAACGGTATGAAGAGGTTTTCCCAGTGATGAGTTTCCTGAAGCATGATGTAAAAGTCAGAAAAAATCCAAAACAGTGTAGTTATGGGAAATGAGCAGTTCCTAGCTCACTAGCATTAAACTAGTAGAAGACTTTGAAAGTCTTCATTAAAGACCTATGTAGACCTTTATTTTTACTTAACCATAATCCTCATCCTAAAATTGGAGGAATGTGAACAGATTCATTCCTAGACATGACAGTTTCACTCCCATGTTTCATTATTTCTTTCTTCCATTCTTCTACTGTTCAGTGACACAGCTCCATTTCCAAGGGTCTAACACAGGCATTTCTCTTCTAAACATTTCAAGATAATCACCCACAATTGGGAAGTCTCTTCCCTTCCTCTGAGCATTCCAAGCTCCCCCTTTCTGTACTGGCAGCTGCCAAGTCTTATATGATCCTGACTGTGGCACCTCAGTACTTGATCTCTTTCTTTCTGGATGCTTGTAGCATTTTGTCTGGGACCTGAAAGTTCTGGATTTGGGCCATGATGCTCCTGAAAGTTTTCATTGTGAGGTTTATTTCAGGAGGTGGCCAATAGATTCTTTTTTCTATTTTCACTGGGCAGTATTTCTTTATGATTTCTCAAAATATGATATCCAGGTTCTTTTTTATGGTCATGGTTTTCAGGTAGTCTTCAGGTTCTTAAATTATCTCTCCTTGATCTGTTTTCCAGGTCAGTTGTTTTAGATGTGGGATATCTTATATTTATTACTATCTTTTCAGTCTTTTGACTTTGTTTTTCTATTTTATGTTCTCTTCATGGAGTCATTAAATTCTGTTTGGTCCATTCTGGTTTTCAAGTAGTCCATGATTTGGGTTAAGTTTTGTACCTCTTGTACTAAGCTGTCAGTTCTCCTTCTAGTCTCTTCCAAAGTACTCATGTATTTTCCAGTTATTTCCTCTAGTATTCTCATTTCATTTATAAAATCATTTTCACTTTTTTTTAACTCTTGCTTCATTTATTCTGGGAAATTATAGTTGACCTTGCATCCAAGCTGGGTTTTTCTTTGAGGCTTTTCTTGTAGATGTTCTGAAATTATTTTCATCTTCTAGGTTTGTGTCTCAAAGGAGATGATATTTTCAGTGTACCTATCACAGTGCCTGCACACAATGGATACTTAATAAATGTCCTTTCTTCCTTAAAGTAGGAGAGGTTGTTTTTTTTGTTTACTCATTCTTCCAGCTATACTTCCTGAATTGGGACTTTGTGTTAAGGTCAGATCCTAAGCATTTAAGGAGGGAATATCTGGGCCTTTTTTGGTCTTGATTTGCCTTGTCTGAGGTCCTGCTACTTTTTTCTCTGGGTGTTGAATGCTGTGTTCTTCAACAATCTCTGGGGCAGCTCAGGCCAGGGACCTGCAAACTTTTAGTGTACTCAAAGTTGCTACCCTCCTGTTCTGAGCTTTACTAGCTCCTAACCCTGGTGTGGGTCTAGGTGATACAAATGTAGGCTTGCCCTTGGTTTGAGTTCCAGTAAATTGCTGATGGCCCCATCTTCTGTCAACTAGCTAAAGGGATCTATCTGTAGATTCACAACTACAGAATTACAGGCTTCCCCTTGGTCTGCACTATCTGACCTGGTTACTTGGCTTTTGGCCTCAAACTGAGCTGGGGGCTGAATGTACAACCACTCTTCAGGGTCAAAACCATGTAACTGCTGCTTTTTTCTGCTCCTACTGCTGCCTTAGGCCCAAGTTTGCAGTCCACCAAAACCCCCAGATCTTTTCCATGTAAATTGATATTAAGTCATTCTTTTCCTATCTTAAATTTGTATAGTAGATATTTTTAACCAAAATGTAGACTTTACATTTTTCCTTATTAAATTTCTTCTTCTTAGATTCAGCCCAACAATCTTTCCTTTTGAGCTCTTTTTGAAAACTGTGTCTGTCATCCAAAATGTTATCTGTCCTTCCCAGCTTTGTGACATCTGCAGATTTAATGAATATGCCATCTATGCCTTAATTTAAGTGATTGATGAATTGTGTTAAATGGCAAAGGGCTCAGCATCCCTGGGGAACTCTACTAGACTTCCCTTTCCACTAACATCAACTCATTTACCCTTTTCATCTGGTCTAACCACCAGTTATGAATTCTACCCAACTGAACATCTGTCCAGCCCTTATGTCCTCATCTTGTTCACAAGGATAACATGAGAGACTTTGTACCATGGTAAGCTGAAATTTAGGTAATCTATAGCCACGGCATTCCATTCCTAAACTAATTAACTCAATTTTTTTAAAAAATTGGATCAGTCTGGCCACACTTATCCCTGATGAAGACATCTGGTCACTTAGTGGTCACTACTCCCTTTTCTATAAATTCACAAATATATTCTGTGTGTGTGTGTGTGTGTGTGGCAGTTGGGGTTAAGTGACTTGCCTAGAGTCACACAGCTAGTGAGTGTTATGTGTCAGGCCTGATTTGAACTCAGGTCCTCCTGACTCCAGGGCCGATGTTTTATCCACTGCACCACCTAGCTGCCTCTAGTATATTCTAATATTTTTCCAAGAACCAAAGTCAGGCTCATGGGCCTAGGTTTATAGGTTCCATTCTCTTCCCTTTTTCAAGTTAGAACATTTGCTCTTCTCTAGCTATGTGCTACCTCTCCTGTTCTCCATAGTTGTTCCTCTTAACCTCATTGTATGCATTCTCATTCTGTATAGAATTCCTGTGTAGACATAAAGTTCATTGAATCAGTAAGCATTTATTTAGCAGCTTCTATTTGCCAAGCACTGTGCTAAATTTTGGGGATACAAAGAAAAGCAAAAACAGTGCCTTGCTCTCAAGGAGCTCACAGTCTAATGGGGGAGACCACATGCAATTGATTATGTACAAACAGGATATGAATTGGAGAAAATCGACAGAGAGAAAACATTAGCATTAAGAGGCATTGGAAAAGGCCCTTAGAAAGTAGAATTTTAACTGGAACTTGAAGGAAGCCAGGAAAGCTAGGGGGGAGAGATGAGGAGAGAGAGCATTCCAGGCATAGGATCCAGCCTGAGAACACGCCCAAAGTAGGGAGATGGGAATGACCAGAGAGACCAGTGTCACTGCAGTGACACTGTGCAGTGTCAGAGCACGTGGGGAAAAGTAAGGAGAAAGAAGACCAAAAAGGTAGGAGGGGCTGGGTCATGAACTCCAACGGAGGAGTCTACATTGGATCCCGGGTGTGACAGCCAATTAGATGGTTAGACCAAACCTTGACCTTCATTCAACTCCTCCGTTCTACTTTGTACTCTAGGAGGTCAGACTCTGGGCTTTGGGGCCCTAGGTCCAGAAGGACTCTGGGAGAGAGGAACACTTTTAACTTTCATGAGAGGTGCAGAGGTAACCTAGTGTCCTTCTCCTGATTGCTTCTGCCACTACTGGTGCAGGCCAGGGTTACTGCCCTTGGTACTAAAGGCCCACCTTCAGTAGGATGAATTGTTCATCCATTAATGAGGACAAGTTTGCATTGAGTCCTCCATGTCTTACTCCCTTATAACCTGCAATTCGTCTCAGTCAGTTACTAAACACAAAGTGCATATTATGTTCCAGGCACCATACTAAATAGTGGGGACACAAAGAAAGGCAAAAGCACCGCCTCTGCTCTGCAGGAGCCTACGTTCTAATAGGGAAAAGAGCATGCAGACAACTGTGTGCCAACAAAATATCAGCGGGCTGGATTGGTGATAATCAGGAGGGAAAGGCCCTAGAATTAAGGCCGCTTGGTAAAAGCTTTCTGTAGAAGAAAGCACAGGTATGCTTGATGCAGTGCTGGACGAAATGAGGGATATGCTGTGGGGTTAAAGCACTGAATTTTCTCTGTTCAAAACTAATTGGCTTGTGTGGGGAGCCACTTAAGACTGTAGCGCCATTTTCATCTAACCACCCAAAGTTAACTAACCCAGGCTTTTAGATCTGTAGTTAATGCAACTACACAGTCACATTTGGATCCTTTTTTCTCCTTGACTGTCAAATTGACTTTCTGTCCACATGACCTGTCCCACTCACACCTCTGCTCTCCTTAGTCTGATTGCCCTCTGACAGTGAGAACACGTCTCCTCCCTCTTCTGCATCCTCTCAAAAAGACTGGCGAGAACTTAGATCATAGGAACCAGTCAGGGTAGGGTGCGGGGTATCAGCTCCAGAAAAATGCGTCTTTCTCACACAAAGACTAATCTATGCTTAGACCAGAACCAGAAAATTCACTTGGGATCTCTAGACTCATCACTGATTACTTCTCCTCTCAGATGGAGCTGGAGTCCTGGGGACCCTCAGTATTAACTGAGATTCACAAGAAGGGCAAAATAACCTACAGAAGACCTTGTGACCAGTCCAGCCAGCTTGTCTCTGAGGACATTGTGTGGCAGCAAGAGATAAGCTGGGAGAAGGCAGCCTGGCAGCTAGGAGTTGCCATGTACCCCTTCTTGAAGGTAAGGTCATATAGAACAATTAGAGGACAGAATCAGTAGGAGCTCCACAGGTTGGCCCTTCTAGGACAAATTGGGGAGAGTTGCTAGGGCTGTTGGCAAGGACAGAAGCTGGGGGCAAAAAGTGAGATTCAAGGTTTTTACAATTCCAAGGGGGAATAACGGACAGGATGGTTTTTGATTTGGGGGAAAGTATGCAAAAGGCACCTCATGTCTTTCTGTTACTCCCAACACCGAGCACTAGAATAGAAAATACGGCCCTATCAGAAGCCCTCATTTCCTTACTGGCCAGCCATCCCATCTCTTTGGGATGTTGGCTGCCTCAGGTAAGGAAATTGGGGTCCTAGTTAGTACTCAAAATGTATACAGATGGGAATCCTTAGGCCCTCTGTGGGAAGTCACCTGGAATAGTAAAATTATAGAATGTGAGACTTGGAATCAGCCTTAAGGGTCATATTGTCCCCACCTAATCCATGAATCTCCTGAGTGACACCCTCCTACCAAGGGTTCTCAGACTCTGTTTCAGCACCTCCAGTGGCATTTCACTATCCCTGAGGTAATCCATGCCATCTTATGCCAGTCCTTTTACTGAGTCCAAACCTGCTTCAAATTACCATCATTGATCCTAGCTTTGACTTAAGGAAATGGGCCTAGTCCCTCTTCCACACAGCAGCCCTCCAAAGAAACTTCTGGGCAGCTATCAAGGCTACTGTTCAATCTTATCTGTAAAACGTCCCCAATCTTCAGCCATTCCTCACGTGGCATTGTTTTCTGTTCCCTTGTCACTCTGACTACCAGTCTCTTAATGTGCTCCAACGTGCCAAAGTCTCATTTAAAAATGGCTTCTGGCCCTAAGAACATAGAGGAGCTATCCAATCCTTTGTTTTAGACATTGTAGTTTTAAATAACTTTAACTTTTATTTACAGCAACAGAATTATCTTGATTCTTTGAGCTTGAGTCAACTAAACCCCTGTCTTTTTTTCACATGAATTGCTGACTGTTGTTTTCTCCTTCCTATATTTGTATAGTTTATTTTTAAAAATCTAAGCATGTGACGTTATACTTTGTTATTAGTAAATTTAATGTTGTCAGATTGACCCATCTTTTTCACCTGATTAACCTTTTCAGTTCTGCCATCCTTCCCATATTTGTGTTGCCTGCAAATCTGATGGCCAGACCCCATTTAACTGTACATATCTCTCTTCTCTGGTCCCAAGACCATCATAAAAGACTTTGTTAAATGACTTGCCAGAACCTCAATATATTAAGTGTGTAGCACTCCCCTGAGCCCACTCCCCCCCAGGAACCTCTATTAAAAGAAAATGAAGTAAGGTTGGAATCATCTATTCTTGGTGAATAACTGTCAGCTTGTGATGGGGCTTTTCTTTCTCAGTGCTCACCAACCATATGTTAAATAATCTATTTTAGAATTTTGCCGCGGGCTAATACCAAGCTTATCTATGTAGAGGTTGCAGAACCTATCTTCTTTTTCTCATTAAAAACCTGGACAGGTGGTCTCCAGTTTTCCAGTACTCCTTCCATTCACCACGTTACCTCAAACATCACCAGCAGTGGCCCCTGGATCACACCTGTGAAGTTTTTTTCTGTATCTTAGGTTGTGCTTTATCCAGGCCAAGAGCCATGAACCAACATTCATCTATTGAGCTGCCTACCCCTTTTCTTTCTCTAAAGGATCCTTTGCTATTGTATCATCGGAACATAATTTTTAAGAGGCTGACCTGCTTTTTCAGCCATCTTTCCTATCTATAAGGAGTGTATAAGGACTCTCTAGGAATGACATCATAACTGTTTTCTCTACAATTTTTTAAATAATAAATTTGCTCTTTATTTTAGCAAATAAACTTTTTTCCCAACCATTCACTGCCTTTGCTCCTATTATCTTGTTGCTGAACAGAGCTAGAGAAAAATAAAGCTTTGTTTATTGAGTCAGTTGCAGATTTTTTTTATGTCATTTCAACTGGGCCCTCCCTGCAACAAAACAATCCTTTTGTACCTGTTTTCTTCTAACTTTTAGGACATTCTCCTTAATAAGTTTCTCTTCCCCAACTGCTGCCCTCATACTAGGACACATATATATAAATATATATATATATATATATATGTATATGCATATATATGTATATATGTATGTATGTATATATGTATGTATATGTATATACACACATGTCTGTGTATATGTATATATACACACACACATATACATATATACGTATATATGTGTACATACATATTGATGTTCATTCAAACACCCTAACCTCATAGTTCCTCAGCTCACCTGCCATGACTTAGTACTCCACCTCAGCTGATCTAAACACAAAGATGGTCATACCCTTGATCTTGCCATCACCCACAAATGCTCTATTTCCATGTTTATGAACTCTGAAATGTCTTTCTCTGATCACAGTCCTGTCATTCCATTTCTTCCTCTACCTTGTAATCCTTAACCCTGGTCTTCATCCTCACCATGACCTCCAATCTCTTGAACCCTTAGTTCCTTCCCAGGCCATCACTAGCTACACCCTACTCCTCCATCTTGACCCTTTGTGAATTGGTTTAACTCTACATTGTCCTCTTGTCTCAAGTCCCTTGCTCTTTCTATCATTTCTGATTGTGCTATACCAAGCCTCAGCCTTGAACTACTCCCAGAGAATATGGGAGACAGTAGGTATAAGAAGAATGCAAAGGTAGAAAGGGGTCAGGCTGCTGAGAGCTTTGAAAGCCAAAGAGAGAGTTTTACAAATGATCCTGGAGATAATATGGAGCTATTGGAGTTAATTGAATAAGGAAAGGAGTAACATTTTAGGAAGATCAATTTAATATCCAAGTGGAAGATGGACTAGAATGAAGAGAGGCTTAAGTCATGGAGATAAAACAAAAGGCTGTTGCAATAGGCTAGGCATGAAGTAATGAGGGACTGCATCAGAGTGGTAGCAAGGAAAAAGGAAAGATAGGGGAAAGTGGGACATGGATGAGAGATATCATAAAGATAGAATCAACAGGACTTGCTAACAGATTCGGTGGGGGGGGGGCGGTGAGAGGGAGGGAGGAGTCAAGGGTGCCACCTAGGTGTGTAAGACTCGGTGACTGGTGGTGCCCTCAAAACTAAAAGGGAAGCCAGGACGAGGGGAAGGTTTGTGGGGAAAGATAATGAGTTCAGGTTTGCACGCGTTGAGTTTAAGATGCCTGTAGGATTTCCCGTTGGATCTGTCAAACAGGCTGTTGGGTATGTGCATCACCTTCTTTCTTTTGACATTATCACCCCACCCTGGTACAGGCCCTCCTCACCTCGCACCTGGACCGTTGCATTAGCTTTCTGGTTGGTCTCCCTGCCTCAAGTCTCCCCTCAATCCAGCCCATCCTCCACTCAGATGCCAAAAGGATCCCCCTAAAGTGCAGGGTTGACTGTCACCTTCTTACTTGGTCTAAGTTCAAAGGCTCCCTGTTCCCTTCAGGATCAAATGTAAAATCCTGTTTGTTTTTTTAAGCCCTCTTTGATTCCAGCCATTCAACCTGTCTCACATCCATCCAGCCCACACTTTTCCATCTTTTCCTCAAAGCTTGCATAAAAGAATTTGTTGGGGCAGTTAGGTGGCACAATGTCAGGCCCTGAAGTCAGGAGGACCTGAGTTCAAATTGGCCTCAGACCAAACACTTGACACTTACTAGCTCTGTGACCCTGGGCAAGTCACTTCACCCCAGTTGCCAAAAAAAAAAAAAAGAATTTGTTAAATGCTTTGCAAAAATCTAGACAAACTATATAGAGCATCCCCTGATCTATCAGCCAGAACACTGTCCAAAAAGGAAAGAAGGTAGTTCTGGCAATACTTGTTCTTGATAAATTCATGTTGCCTCTTTGTGACCATCTTCTTATTATCCAGGCTTAGAGCTAAATGTACGTATTCTCTCCTTCCTCTTCCATCGTGAGTTAGTCCAACAGTTAATTTCCTCCCAAATACACTCTTCTCAGGCCTCATCCTCATGAGATACATTCACACCTAACCAATAGCCCATCATTCCAGTATTTTAAGGCCTTGGTCCAAAAAATAAAATCCCACTCTTTCTTTGATGACATCTCCCTAGCCAACTATTTCCTGTCCACATTTTCTTTTCCGTTCCTCCAGTCCTCATGGAAGAAATGATGAAAACATGACCTGTGCCCTCAAGTCTTTCAGGTTCTTACCCAGGAATTTAGAGGCCTTGCAGATGCCTTCCGCGTGTTTTGTGATGATACAATTTTCTACACATCAGTTACCAGCCTTTGGGTTTGATTCATCTCATGTTCTCTGCTGTGTTCCAAATACATGCTAGAAATAACCCCCAGACAGAGACAGCTGATGGACTCAGAGGACAGACTGAAGCATGTTCTTTCCTTTCCTCTCCTTTCTGGTTTACATGGCCAAATGCCGGAATTTGTTTTGCTCGACTATATGATTGGGTTTGTTTTTCTTGCTTTTTCATTGGTGGGGAGAGAGGTAGAGGAGGTGGGAGAGAATTCAGAGCTGAAAATAAGATTAAATTTTTAAAAATTAAAATAAAAATGACTAATCATGACAACGGACACTGATATAGTCCTGCATGGCCTGCACAAAGCACTTTGCATGCATCCTCTAGTAGGATTCTCACAACTGCCTAGGGAGGTGAGTGCCACAGGTGGTATTGTCCCCCCCTGACACGTGTGGAGTTTGAGGGTCAGAGGGATGAAGTGGCTCATCCACAGTAACGCAGAGGTGGAGGGAGTCTCCACAAATCCAGGCCTCCTGTGATTCCAGGCCCAGCTTTCCCCCTCTACCAAGAAACTGCTTCTTAGATGCTTTTTCTCTTGGCCACATCCAGTGTCACTCCAATAGACGTGGGCAGGGAGTTGCCCACCACCACAAAGCATTTCTTCGTCCTTGGCCAGTAACTTCATGCTGGTTGCTGTGCATCACCCACCTCCTTCCATTGATCCTCGGATCCTGCTTTCGCCTCAGAACATCCAGGAAAACCCTCCATTGTTTCTTTTTCATCATTAATTAAATTATTAGTAATTTCATGATGAAAGTCCATGTCCACAACCACAAGTCTTGTTCTGCGTTTGGAGCCTATTCCATACTCTGTGCCGGGGGTGAGGCTCATCATTAGTCTTCCGAAGTCATGGTTGGTCATTGCACTGATAGGAGTGCTTAAGTGTTCCCATCAACCTTCTGTTCTGATCTTTCCCCTTTTCCCTTGGGTTACACTCTCCCACTATCAGCCTCTCAACCTTGATGTTGATCACCCGTTGCCTCTTCAGAACATTTTCCTTCATGAATTTCCTCCTTCTTGAATAATTTCTTCCATCCACTCAAAGAGCTTTTTATCCTCACTAAAAACTGGGCCTAGACAAGTACTGGTCAAGCCCAGTCACCTTCTCTGTAAGTGAGGAGACTTGTTTGCACTTCAGAGTCATAAGCCTAAGTGATTTCTTTGAGGAGAAAAGATCTAACAGACCAGCTAGACAATTGCCTTGTTTTCCCTGAAACTATACTGGAGGGTTACAGTTCTTTGCAGCATCCCCTGAAAACTCCAGTATCTAACTACTCCCAACAAACTGCCTTTTTGCTGCGATGTGCATGTTAGTACTACTGGCTCTGAGGCTGCAGCCAGAGTCTAGCATTTCCCTTCTGGGCCTGAAGAGGCTTTACCCTCCTATCTCCCAGGTCACCTACTTGCCTCCTATCAAAGCATTTGAACAAGCCAGGACTGAAAACAAGCTGGTGCACTCCATCGTGCTCTGGGGATCCCTGGATGATCAATCCTGCTTTGGTGAGGAGTCTCACGATCTAGAGGACTCAGCAAGTGGAGGGGGCGGGGAGGAGACTGTCACTGTTCCCCAGCATTCTCTCAAGTATAACATCCTACTGTTGGGAACAGGTCCTGGGCAGGGTCTGCGAGACATAGTATTGGGAAATTCTCTCATCCTCACTCTTCTCAAGAACAGTTTTATCAGCAGCTGGTCTCAAGTGCATGAGCTGCATGAGATTCAGGTGAGCAAGGGTAGGGTTGCTGACTGCCCAGCCAGAGCAAGCTTTGAGGAGGTCTGTCAGTGCAAGGAGCTGAGAAAAGAGGTTCGTATCCTCTTGTTTGCCTCCAGAACAACCAAGATAATGAATCTCACCAAAAGTTAGCTGAACTCCTCCTGGAGAAATACGACTCCCCCGTGAAGATGCTTCTCTGCCTGCCCAATGGGACTGTGGTTTGTGCCTCTCTCCTGCCCCCTCTGCCTGCCCACTTTCCACAGCCTCCCTGTTGATTCAGTAAATGCTAGTATTGATTTTGCACCTACTGTTTGCAAAGGAAACAGGATATACTTTCTCTGATATCATAGGTGTCGAGGCCTTAAAGGACGGGTAGAAATTGTTAATGTATAGGGTGACGGGAAGTATATTCCAGGCAGGGAACCCTGTGTGCATCAAGGTGGAAATGAGTAGAAGGCAGTGAGAAGAGAAACCGAGGCAGATTGGCTGAGACTCTGAAAATCAAGGAAGGAGTCTGGCTACATGATGTGATTGTAGGTCCTTGAACCAGAGAGTGATGTTGTTGGCAGGGTGCCCCTGATGACGTCTCTAGTTCTATCCCTTCCCACTCCCCTCTAGTGCCTCACTGGAAGTATTAGTCACTACCCAAGAAGAGAGGAAGAGGAGAAATGGGAGCTGAGGAGGGGGCCAGGAAGGCCAAGAGCAGGAAATAGATGCCCTCTGCCTGGCTCAGAGGAGCTGGCTGGGAGAGGCCCCCGAGAGTTATAAAACTGGCAGATCATCCATAATTCTCTCAAATATGATCCCTCTTCCGGATCCACTGGCAATCATCTCAGTTACAAATAAACATTTATCAGGCACCTACTGTGTGCAATGGCCCTGTGCCAAGGACTGGGAATACAAACGTCTGTTCAATTGAATTTCAGGTCCACGACCTAAGCGCTGATGATCTGTACCAAGTGTCAGAGGAGAGGAGCAGCGGACTTGTGCACCCAGTAATGGTGTATAAACAGTTCCTGCAGGAAGGACTTTTCCGAGCTCGGCCCTTTCTTCACAGAAAAGCCGGAAGTTCCTGTGAAAGGAATTAATGGGCAGAGCAAGGCTGGGTTCCAGAGAAGAAACAAGTTCTGAACCTCAGTGCAAGCCCAGGAGTATCTTTGCTCAGTTGACCCCTACTGATTATCTTCTCTGATGTCTTACAATCTCCCAAGACGTGTTTTCTCCCAGAACTCAAGCTGGTCTGAGTCACATCTCTAGTAGCACCTCTGGGCATTCCACCCAACATCTGCCCTCCCCTCCTCCCTTCCCCAGTTATTTTCATATTCTGTGTTTCTGTGGTTCATATAATTGTGGCACATTCTGGTTACAAAATGATTCTTTAAAAACAAAAATCCAATAAAGTGATTTGGCAAAGAAAACTTCTCTTCGTTTATTTACCTGGGACTTAGTCATCAATTGTCCTCTTTCTAATCTGTTGATCCCTCCCCTAGCTTTGCTTCTGGATGGAATGAAATTTTTTTAAAAATACTGTTATAAGATTGGACCTGATGACCTTGAGGCCACCATGACAGTCTCCCCTTAGGAGAGACCGTAGCTTATAGAATCTATGCATGGAAACCATTGTTAAGATCTAGACCTGATGGACGTGAGGCTATCATGAGTCTCCCTTAAGGGAGGCTATAAGCTTATAGAACACACTCATGGAAAAGTACTGACAATAGCATTTTTTGAAAGTTAGTATAGCTGTGTCCCCCAAATAACATTTTGTTTCTACCAGCATGTTTTCCCCCTGATATGCAAATCCCCCAAATGAAATTTTGCCCAGATGCCTGACAGGCAACTCAGCCAGCTCTAGGGGGCCACCCAAAATCAGAGTATAAGAACCCCACCCCCTTCCTGATGAATGGACTTGTGTCTCTGTGCTCCCCGACACAGCACTGCCCTTACGTGAGCTATACTGTGTGTTCGTGAGTATGCCTGAGTTACATGTTGGGTGCCCTTTTCCCCTTTCCCCTTCTCCTTCTCCCCAACTGCTTGCAATAAAGCTTTGCATTGAATTGATTCCTATTGCTTCATGTGTTATACTCAGCATCTCAAGTCTCTGGTTTGCTCACAGGCCTTTACTTAAACATAAACTGAGTGCCAGGACAGAGACTCAACCAATTGACATCCACATCTACGCTGCGGGAGTATGACATTTGTAATAGAAAGCAAGGACCCATAGGGGAACCCTACAGCTCAAGGAGCCCCCTAATATAAGTGATAGTGATTTCAAAATTCTAATCTGGGCAGAGCCAAGATGGCCGAGTAAAGACAAGGACTCACCTGAGCTCTCCCAAATTTCCCTCTAAATAACTTTAAAATAACGCCTCAAAACAAATTCTGGAATGGCCAAACCAACAAAAGAGTGAGGTAAAATAATGTTCCAGCCCGAGACTATTAAGAGGGTCAGCAGGAAAGGTCTGTCTCATGAGGATGAGAGCAAAGTGCAGGCTGCCGCTAGCAAGCCAGCAGCAGGCTTTGGGCGAGTAAAATCACAGCAGAGGCTTCTGGAACTCTCAGCCCACAAACAGTAAGGAGGTCAGACAAGTGATCAGAATGAGATTACAGGGGACACTTTGCTAGCACTGGGTGCAGGACTCTATTGCATTGTCCAGATACAGATCTGGTCACAGTCCCTGGCATACTAGCATACTGACACACTCCCACGGGGGAACAGGGACTGTGGTCACAGTTGCAAGATCAGAGCACAGGCCAGGAGAGCAGTGACCACACCTCTCCTCAGATCACACCACCTCATAAAAGCTGAAAACTTGTAGACCCCCTACAACTAACTCTGAAAACAGCAGCATGAAAAACTTGAGGTTTGAGACAATGCCCCCTCCAAGCCGGGAGCAGAGCCCTCCTTTAACATAAACCTAAAAGTCAAGAAATAGGCTGGAAAAAATGAGCAAAAAAAAAAAACCAAACCAAAGAACCTTACCATAGAAAGTTAGTATGGTGACGGGGAAGATCAAAACAAATTCAGAAGAGGACGACCATTTCAAAATGACTACATGCAGTCTCAAAGAAAAATATGAATTGGTTTCAGGCCCCCTCTCCCCAATAAAGAATTCCTGGAAGAGCTCAAAAAGGATTTTAAAAACCAAATAAGAGAAATAGAGGGAAAATTGGGGAAAGAAATTAGAATGATGCAAGAAAATCATGAAAAGAGAGTCAATACCTTGGTAAAGGAAGCACAAAAATACACTGAAGAGACCAGTGCCTTAAAAAGCCAAATTGGTCAAATGGAAAAGGAGGTACAAAAGCTCATTGAAGAAAGTAATTCCCTAGAAATTACATTTGGGCAAGTGGAAGCTAATAACCCTGTGAGACATCAAGATGAAAAATGCTATCCATCTCCAGAGAAAGAAGTGATGGAGTCTGAAAACAGGTCAAAGCCTACTTTTTTTTACTTTATTTTTCTTGGCAACTTGGTGTTTTGGAGTTTGTTTTGTCTGCATTTCCTTTCACAACATAGCTAACAGGGAAATATGTTTTGCATAACTGCATGTGTATAATCTATATCAAATCACTTACCTTCTCAAGGAAGGGAGGGAAGGAGAATGAGAATTTAGAATTCAAATTTTTAAAAAACAGATGTTAAAAATTGTTTTTATGTATAATTTGAAAAAATGAAATATAAATTTTAAAAAATTCTGGTCTGAGGTCTATTGAAGTCCCCAAACACCTCTGGTTTTTTCTAGCCTAGTCTTTATCAAACAGGCTCCCTAGTTATTCCCTAGTAATTCCCCCTCTTCTATCCTAGTAGCCCATCCTCCTCTGCTACACCTCTTCTAGGACCTCCATGTTTGAAAATTTCTGTAATTGGAGCATTATAGACTAGAAACTTTTAATTTCCTAACTGATCAGTGATTCCTGTTAGCTCAGGTATAGAAAACCCACCTCACTCTCCTGAAAGGGACTCCTTCTCCTCCCTGTAAAATATGTGAGCAGCTTTGATCCAGGCATTTCTCTAACCACAGCTACACTGAAGTGTGGACCCATGGATCTTATGCCATCATGGATTCCTTCCTTTGTTGACTCAAAGATCATCATGCCCAAGGCTTCCTAATGGCAGCCCTTCCCCTTCTTAGTTCCATTTTGGAGGTGTTAGTCTTAATCCCAGTGTAAGAGAGGTTGGTGGGCTGCCACACTTTTAAGATATCAGTCTTGGCATCAGTGGATCATTGGACTGCCTTACTACCCCTTCTCTTGTTTTTCCCTGCCTCCTTTTCCTTAGTGTGTTTCTGATGAAGCCACAGGGCCTTCCATTTTAGCTTTTTCTTTAAATGGCCCAAATAACAGGGGCCTGTTACTTATAGGATCGGTTGGTTAGTCAAAATCTTCTGCAGAGCACTCTTCCTAGCAATGATGTAAGGCTTTGAAAACCTATACCAAACATCACCAAAAAGCACTTGGTAGGCCCCTTTAAGGACCACATAGGGGTAGTGATATTGGGCATGATGGTAGCTTTGGGTCATTTAACCAACTGGATGAAGGACTTCCAAAGAAGCACAAAAATGGGAGAGTACACCTTCCCCTTAGTGCATTAATCCAATTGCCAAAAGTCTAGAGAGGCTGTGGAATGTGTAAGAGCACTGAAGTAAGAATCAGAAGACCTTGACTCCTGCTATGAATCTTACAGAAGCTGGTTATACATACCTATGTTTCTAGCAGGGACTGCAACCTAAACCACTCAGTTTAGCATGTAGCTCTGAATATTTAAGTCACTTAACCTGTCTGATTAAACCTTCAGTTCTCCCTTTCTATAAATTATTGCCGGTACAGGGGCAGTTCCTCTTCCCCCCTCCCAACTGTGGTCTCCTAGGGGAAAAACCTGAAGAGAAGACCTGGAAAATTAGTAAGGGAGGGAGTTTATCAGGGAAGTTCCCTGATTAGTAAAGCCAAGAAAAAGCTACAGTGAGTCATTTTTCCAGAGTATCTTGGCTAGAGGAATTAGGTCTGTAGACATAGGGGATGGGATCTGGCTAAGATTGTGTGTGGTACGAAGCATTTAGCACCAAGGAACAGAGAGAGGGGCAAGACAGGGCACCAGGGCCGAAAGCATAAGGCAGAGGATCCCTGGGGGATCAATGGGGGCAGGAATGGGCACCATCTGGTGATTCCATCACTCCACCCAGTTCTGGGTCACTGATCCAGGGAAGAGAGGACCAGTTGTGAGCATTCCCCCTAGTTGTATACTGAACAAGGAACAAGTTCAGAAACAGTAGTTGTATGAGCCTGGTCCTAGGGGCAAAGTGGCTCAGTTCTAGTGTGTAGCCTGGCATATAAACCTGCAGTGGAAAAGGAGGCAGGAGTCATGGACCAAAGGGGAGCCAGCAGTTCAGTTGCTCTGAACCTACAGCAAGCTAACAGCGACTGAGCCCGGCAGCAGTTTACTGACACTCAACCACACGGCAACAGACCCAAATCTGGATCAGGAACTTAAATAGCTCAGACCAAGAGGGCAATGAACGGATCTCACTCCCAGATCACATCACTTTAGCAATGCTGAAAACTTGTAGGCCCTCAGCCTAAGCTGAGAAAGCTGCAGAAGGATGTAAGAAGAACAACGCTCAATCCAGACATCCCCCCACATCAGAAGTGTGCAGAGACCAGCACTAACAAAGTCCAAAGTCAAGTAGACTGAAAGAACAAGCAAACAAAGAATACCACCGCAAAGAGCTATTATGATGACAGGAATGCTCAAGACACCAACACAGAAAAAGAGAACAACTCGGGAAAATATACAAGCAAAACCTCAAAGAAAACTGTAGCTTGGACACAAGTCCAACGAGAATTTCTAGAAGAATTAAAGCGAAGTTTTTTAAAGAGCTAATAATGATTTTAAAAACCAAATGAGAGTGTTAGAGGAAGAAAATGGGAAAAGAAGTGAGATCTAGAGAAAAAAGATATATCTTACCCACCAGGGAAATAGGAGGGAAAGAAAAAAAGAGAAATGAGAGGGAAGGAGGCCCAGGATTATAGGGAAGGTAGATTAAAGGAAGCATTACCTAGAATCTAAACAGAATCATAAAGAGGGGACAGGAAAAAAAAAAGAGAAGGAAAAGTGTAAGAAAATAGGATGGAGGCAAATACAGTTAGCAACCAAAACTATGAAGATGAAGGAGATGAACTCATCCATAAAATGGAAGAGGATGGCAGAATGGATTAAAAAACCAGAATCCCACAATGTTGTTTACAAGAAACACACCTGAAACAAAAAGATAAACATGGAGTTAAAATAGGAAGCTGGAACAAAATCTGTTATACTTCAGCTGAAGTTAAAAACAAAAGGCAGGGGTTCAAATCACGATCTCAGACAAAGCGAAAGCAAAAATAGAAATAATTTTAAAATATAAATGTGGAAGCTATATTTTGCTTTAAAAAAGTATCATAGACAATGAATATTGATATTAAACATATGTGCACCAAATGACGTAGCATCTACATTCTTAAAGTGACAGTTAAATGCATTATAGGAAGAAATAGACAATAAAACTTGAAGAGTGAGGTGCCAATATTTACCTCTCTCAGGCCTAGATAAATCTAACTAAAAAATGAAGAGGAAAGAAGTTAAGGAGCTAAATAGGATTGTTAGGAAAGTTAGACATAATAAGCGTCTAGAGAATATTGAATGAGAATAAAAAGGAGTATGCCTACTTCTCAGCTGTGCATGGCACTTTCACAAAAATTGGCCATATATTTAGGCATAAAAAACCTCATATACAAATACAGGAAAATAGAAATATTAAGTGCATCTTTTACTAAAACTGATGCAATAAAAATTCTATTCAGCAAAGGACCTTTGAAGTAAAGATAAAAAGTTAATTAGAGACTAAATAACTTAATTCTAAAGAATGGGTGGGCCAGAGAATAAATTATAGAAACAATCAATCATTTCATTAAAGATAATGACAACAATAAGACAACATGCCAAAATATGGAAAATGTATAGCTCTACATGCTTCCATCACTAAAATAGAGAAAGAACAGATGACCAAATCTGGCATGCAACTTTAAAAAAAGCCAGCTTGAAAACCACCAAATTATACTCTTTGGGTATAATTCTAAATTACTATCCAAAATGGTTGGATCAGTTCACAGTTCTACCAACAGTGTATTAGTGTCTCAATTTTTCCACACCCCCTTCGACATTTGTCATCTTCCCCTTCTATCATTTTAAACAATCTGATAGGTGTGAGATGATACCACAAAGCTGTTTTAATTTGCATTTCCCTAATCAAGAATGATTTAGAGCATTTTTTCATATGATGAGAGAGAGAGAGAGAGAGAGAGAGAGAGAGAGAGAGAGAGAGAGAGAGAGAGAATTTTGATTTCTTCATTGAAAAAATGCCTGTTCATATCCCTTTGACTATTATCAGTTGGGGAATGACTCATTTTGATAAATTTGACAAAGTTCTCTATATTTGAGGTAGAAGTCCTTTATTTGAAAAACTGTCTATAAATTTTTCCCAATTTTCCACTTTCTTTCTAATCTTGGCTACTTTGGCTTTATTTGAACAAAACTTTTTTAATTTAATGTAATCAAAATTATCCATTTTACATCTCACAATGTTCTCTATCTCTTGTTTATTCATAAATTCTTCTCCTATCCATGAGTCTGATAGGTTCCGTGTTCTTCTAATTTTCTTATATCTCCCTTTATATCTAGGTCATGCATCCATTTCTGACCTTGTCTTGGTAAGTGGTCTAAGATATTGATCTAGACCCAATTTCTGCCGGACTGCTTTCCAGTTTTCCCAACAATTTTTACCAAATAGTGAATTCTTATCCCAAAAGCTTAAATCTTTACATTTATCAAACACAAGGTTACTATAATTATTTACTACTGTGTAGCATATGTCTACTCTGTTCCATTGATTTGCTTTTCTATTTTTATACAACTGTCTTTTTCCCCCCTAACTATAATGTCCCATTCGTATGGAAGACATCAGCATTCTTCAGTCTCAGAGGTTCTTGACTTCAGCATTATCCCTGAATCTTTGTCACACCACATATCCAATTAGTTGCTAAATCTGACCATTTCTACTTCTATAAGACCTCTCTCATCCAACCCCTTTATTGTGAGACAGGGCTCTAGTGGAACTGGGGGGGAGGGGGGAGTTAACCCCTACATCCCCACAACACCAACCAACACTAACCAGAGACTTGTGAGCCAAGACTCTATGGATCAAACAATTTGAGTTAATTTTCTTCCCCTAGGTAGATCGACTTGGGACCCAGTTTGGGCAAGGAGAATACAAAAGCAGTTTGGGGACTTCCAAGTCAGAAGGTTACCCCAGGGTACCTCCTTGCCAATTGCTTTGAATTTTCTTGCTGGAGACCTTTTCTTACTTTTACTTTCCTGGTCTGTTTTTCATTGCTTTGTGGATTGCCTTTTACCTGAGGGTTGGACATTTTTTATTAAAAGGATTGTTTATCTGAGCCAGGCCTGCACAACCTGTGGCCTGAATTTCCTCTACATACAAAGGATGTGTTTTTTCTACATTTTTTCAAAGGCCACCTGAAATCCTTTAGCAGGTTGCAGGTTGTGCAGGCCTGATTGAACACTCAGACTCTGTCGCTAGGCCTTTATCACCTTGCACCCAGATTATTATAACTGCCTCCTATGTGGTCTCCCTGGCTCTAGTCCATTCTTCACACTGCTACCAAAGTGATTTTCCTTAAGCACAAATCTGACCACATCACTCCCCTACTCAATGTATTCCCTATTGCCTCTAGAATAAAATATAAATTACTGGTTTCAGCTTTTAAAGACCTTTGTACAAGGCCTTGTCCTAGCCTATGTTTCCAAGCTCATTGTACGTTACTCTCTCTCCCGTAGTCTGATCCAACCAAACTGACACTCTCTACCCACAACTTCTTCACCCACAATGCTCTGTCTCCTGACTCTGTGCCTTTGCCCTGGCCATCCTCCGTGCCTGAAATGCATTTACCTCTCACCCTTCACCTCTGCTTCATGGAATGACTCTTCCTTCAAGTCAGCCAGTCAACAAGCATTTATTCAATGCCTACCGTGTGCTAGGACAGATACAAAGAAAAGACAGCCTATGACCTAGAGAATCTCATAACCTAATGGGGGAGACAACATGCAAACACTATATATAAGCAAGCTATATGGAGGAGAAATTAAAGGTAATCAACATTCAGAAGGCAACCAGGAGGCAGAGATGAGGAGAGATAGAGCTTTCCAGGCATGTAGGATAGCCAGAGAAAACATCTGGACCTGAGAGATGGAGTGTGCTGGTTATGGAAGAGCAAGGAGGCCATTATCACTGGATCATAGAGTATTTGAGTACAATTAAGTTCTAAGAAGACTGGAAAGTTAGGAGGGGGCCAGGTTATAAAGGTCTTTAAATGCCAAGTGGGACTCTATATTTGATCCCAGAGAGAGCAGGGAGCCAAAGGAGTTTATTAGATTGTGTGTGTGTTGTGTGTGTGTGTGTGTGTGTGTGTGTGTGTTTGTGACATGGCCAGATTACATCAAATTGAACCAAGAAATGCAGATTGAAGCAGCTCTGAGCTACAAACTCTTAGGGGGAAAGGAATAAGCATTTATATAGTGCCTACTATATCCCAGATATTATAGTAAGCAATTTAAAAACATTACCTAATTTTATTATAATCTCATAGCCATATAATGTATAAATATTGCTTGCTGAATTGTGAATAATGCATTCCTCATCAACTGCTAGTGGGGTACACCACACTCTGCATTTAATAGGACCTGCCTTCTGATTCATGCTGGCTTATTGGTGGCTTTAGCTAGTCAAAAAAAACTTTTTTTTTTTAGCTAGGCTATAAAATTACTTGACCTTATTTTTTTCCAATATATTTTATTTTATTAAATATTTCCCAATTATATGTAAAAAAAAATTTCAACATTCACTTTTAAATTTTTTGAGTTCCAAATTCTCTCCCTTCCTCCTTACTTTCTCGTTTAGAAGGCAAGCAATTTAATATCCATTATACATGTGAAGTCATGTGAAACACATTTCCATATTAGCCATGTTGCAAAAGAAAACACAGACAAAAAAAAAGGAAGAAAAATAAAGTTCAAAAAGAAAGTACGCTTCAATCTGCATTCACAATTCCTCAGTTTTCTCTCTGGAGGTGATAGCATTTTTCATAATGGGTCCTTGGGAATTGTCTCATTGTCTTGATCAGAGTAGTTCTAAGTCTTTCACAGTTGATCATCCTACAGTATTGCTGTCATTTGTACAATGTTCTCCTAGTTCTGCTCACTTCACTTTGCATAAGTTAATGTCTTCCCAAGTTCTTCCAAAACCATCCTGCTCATTTCTTATAGCACGTGAGTATTCTATCATAATCATGTACAACTTGTTCAGCCATTCCCCAATTCATGAGCATCCTCTCAATTTCCAATTCTTGGCCACCACAAAAAGAGCTTCTATAAATATTTTTGGACATGTAGGTTCTTTTTCCTTTTCTTTGATCTCTTTGGGATACAGACCTAGCAGTGGTATTTGCTGGATCAAAGGCTATGCACAGTTTTGTAGCCCTTTCGGCATAGTTCCAAAATGCTCTCCAGAAAGAGCATTGGATCAATTCACAACTCCACCAACAGTGCATTAGTGTTCCAATTTTTCCTCAATCCCTCCAGCATTTGTTCTTTTCCTTTTCTGTCAAATTAGCCAGTCTGGTAGGTGTGAGGTAGTACCTTAGAGTTGCTTTAATTTTCATTTCTCTAAGTGGTAGTGATTTGCAGCATTTTTTTCATGTGACTATTGACAGCTTTGATTTCTTCTTCTAAAAACTGCCTGTTCATATCCTTTGACCATTTATCAACTGGGGAATGACTCTTATTTTTATAAATTTCATTCAGTTCCCTATATATTTGATAATGAGGCTTTTATCAAAGAAACGTGCCACAAAATTCTTTTTCCAAGTTTCCTCTTTTTCTTCTAATTTTGACTTCATCAGTTTGCTCAAAAGCTTTTTAATTTCACGAAATCAAAATAATACATTTTACTTCCCATGATCCTCTCTTATCTCTTATTTGATCATAAACTCTTCTTATCCATAGATCCGACAGGTACATTTTTCCATGCCCCCCAACTTACTTATATCACCCTTTAAATCTAAACCATTTATCCATTTTGATTTTATCTTTGTATAAGGTGTAAATGTTGGTATATGCCTAGTTCTTCCAAATTGCTTCCCAGTTTTTCCAGCAATTTTTGTCAGATGGTGAGTTCTTACCCAAAGCTTAGATCTCTGGGTTCAACAAACATTTGAATACTATGGTCATTTATTACTGTGTATTGTGTACCTAATCTGTCCCACTGATTCATGACTCTGTTTCTTAATCAATTACTACTTTGTAATATAGTTTGAAATCTAGTACTCTGAAGCCACTTTCCTTCGCATCATTGGTTCCTTTGACATTCTTGACCTTTTTTTCTCCTTTCGTATATTCTTTGATAGTTTGATTGATATGTCACTGAATAAATAAATTGATTTAGATAGAATTGTCATTTTATTATATTGGCTTGACTTACCCATGAGTAACTAACATTTCTCCAGTTCTTTAGATCCGCCTTTATTTGCATGAAGAGTGTTTTGTAATTGTGCTCACATACTACCTAGGATTGTCTTGGCAGATAGACTTCCAAATATCTTATGTTGTCTACAGTTATTTTAAGTGGAACTTCTCCTTCTACCTCTCCCCACTGGGTTATGTTGGTAGCAAACAGAAATGCTGATGATTCTAATTTACTTATTCAGTGCCATACCAATCAAACTACCAAAAAGCTATTTTATAGAGTTAGAAAAAATAATTACGAGATTCATTTGGAAGAACAAAAGGTCCAGAATATCAAAGGAACTAATGAAAAGAAATGCAGGGGAAGGTAGCCTAGCAATTCCAGATCTTAAATTGTATTATAAAGCAGCAATCATCAAAACTGCTTGGTACTGGCTAAGAAATAGAGTGGTGGATCAGTGGAATAGGTTAAATATGCAAGACACAGTAGTCAATGACTATAGTAATCTATTATTTGATAAACCCAAAGACCCCAGCTTCTGGGATAAGAACCTACTCTTTGAAAAAAACTGCTGGGAAAACTGGAAAAGAATATGGCAGAAACTAGGCATAGACCCAAATCTCACACCATATACCAAAATAAAGTCAAAATGGGTTCATGACTTAGATATAAAGGCTGATACCATAAGTAAACTGGGAGAACAAGGAATAGTTTACCTATCAGATCTATGGAGAACAGAAGCCTTCATGACCAAACAGGAGATAGAGAACATTATGAAAAGCAAAATGGATAATTTTGATTACATTAAATTGAAAAGTTTTTGCACAAACAAAGCCAATGCAACTAAGATTAGAAGGAAGGTAGAAAATTGGGAAAGAATTTTTACAACCAGTCTCTCTGATAAGGGCCTCATTTCTAAAATATATAGAGAATTAAGACAAATTTATAAGAATACAAGCCATTCCCCAATTGACAAATGGTCAAAGGATATGAACAGATATTTCTCAGATGAAGAAATTAAAGCCATCTATAGTCATATGAAAAAATGCTCTAAATCATTATTGATTAGAGAAATGCAAATCAAAACAACTCTGAGATACCACATCACACCTATCAGATTGGCCAACATGACAAAACAGGAAAATGATAAATGTTGGAGAAAATGTGGGAAAATTGGAACACTAATGCATTGTTGGTGGAGTTGTGAAATGATCCAACCATACCCTTTGACCGCTATTGCTGAAGAGCACTTCTAGGGCTATATCCCAAAGAGATCAAACAAATGGGAAAGGGACCCACATGTACAAAAATATTCATAGCAGCTCTTTTTGTGGTGGCAAAGAATTGGAAATTGAGAGGATGCCCATCCATTGGGGAATGGCTGAGCAAGGGTGTGGTATATGAATGTAATGGAATACTATTGTGCTCTAAGAAATGATGAACAGGCTGACTTCAGAAAAACCTGGAAAGACTTTTATGGTCTGATGCTGAGTGAAGTGAGCAGAACCAAGAGAACTTTGTACACAATAACAGCCACGTTGTGGGATGACTAATATTGATAAACTTAACCCTTCTCAGCATTACAAGGATCTGAGGACATCTCCAGGGGCCTCGTGATGGAAAATGCTCTCTACATCTAAAGAAAGAACTATGGAAGTTGAATCACTATCATTTTTTTTTCTCTTCTGCTGAGTTTTGTTTCCTCTTTCTGATGGTTCCTCCTATTGGTTTTAATTTTTACTTACAACATCAGTAATTTGAAAATAATGTTTAATAGGACTGTAAATGCATAGCTTATATCAGATTGTGTGCCATCTTGGGGAGGGTGGTGGAGAGGAAGGGGGAGAAAAATTTTAAACTCAAAAGCATATGGAAGTGATTGTTGATAAATCAAAATAAATTAATAAAATTTTTAAAAAAGAAATGTTGATGATTTATATGGGTCTATTTTGTATCCTGCATCTTTTCTAAAGTTGTTAATTATTTCAATTAGTTTTTTAGTTGATTCTGTAGGGTTCTCCAAGTATGCCATTTTTATTCTTCCACTTTCTTTTTCTTGTCTTCTTGCTAAAGTTGGCATTTCTAGTAAAATGCAGAATAATAGTGACAATGGATATCCTTGCTTCACCCCTGCTCTTGTTTGAAAGGCTTCAAATTTATCACCATTACAGATAATGCTTTCTCTTTGTTTTAGATAAATAATACTTATCATTTTAAGAAAGGCTCCATTGATTCCTACGCTTTCTAATGTTCTTAATAGGAATGGGTGTTGTATTTTGTCAACAGCTTTTTCTCCATCTATTCAGATAGTCTTACATTTTTGTAGTTTTTGTCATTGATATGGTCAATTATACTAAGAGTTTTCCTAACATTGAACTAGCCCTGCATTCCTGGTATAAATCCCACCTGGTTATTGTGTAAGATCTCTGTGATATACTGCTGTAACCAGCTTGCTAATATTTTATTTTAAGTTTTTGCATCAATATTCATTAAGGAACAGATCTGTAGTTTTCTTTCTGTTTTTGCTCTCCCTGGTTTAGGTATGAAAACCATACCTGTGTCATAAAAGAATTTGGTAGTGCTCCTTCTTTACCTATTTTTTTCAAATAGTTTATATTGAATTGGGCTTAATTGTTCCTTAAATATTTGGTAGAATTCATTTGTAAATCCATCTGTTCCTAGGGATTTTTCATTAGGGAACTCATGTGTGGCTTGTTCAATTTCTTTTTCCAATGAGAAGGGAATTTATAATTTTCACATTAATCGCCATGATATGTGTAATGAATATACCAATAATTCCATTTTCTTAAGAGCTGCCTCTCTGGCTTGGGAGTCAGAGCTCACAATGCAGCTTAAACTGACCAGTCAAAACTTTGACAATGTTTGCAATCACTGGACCTTAAGTGAAGTGAATTAAAGATTGTAGAACCTGTTTCCATCACTGAGCTCTGGTTCTGTTCTCTAGGGGAGGTGGTCATGACCCCCAAAGACTTGACAACAGAATTGTTGTATTGTGAGACTTAGGGGTTGCTCGAGGAAAGCCACTGATTGTTTGTATTCCACCTTCCCCCCCTCCTTCCCTACTTATGATTTAAATATATAACCTGTGGGGCAGCTAGTGAATGGAGCACCAGCCCTGAATTCAGGAGGACCTGAGTTCAAATACGGTCTCAGACACATAACACTTACTAGCTGTGTGACCCTAGCCAAGTCACTTAACCCCATTGCCTAGCAAAAACAGAAAACAAACAAATAAATGTATAACCTGTGCTTTTACTTCAGCTATGAGAACATTCCTCACTCTGAAACTGATTAATTAAACCACTTGATCACTGGCACTCCTGTCTCTAGGTCTGATTTGTGCAGCACTGAGTACTCTCAGGTTAGAGAATGGCTCAGTAAAAATCCTGTTAACACTAAGATAGGACTATTTTAGCATTCTATTTCCTCTTCTGTTAATCTGGGCATCTTAATTTTTTGTCACTATTCATTCATTTCACCTAGATTTTCAAGTTTTACTGACATATAATTGGGTGCATTCACCCTTTTCATTTTTGATGCTAGTAATTTGTTTTTTTTCTTTTTTAAATCAAGGTAACCAATGGTTTAGCTATGTTTTTTTTTCATAAAACCAGCTCCTAGCTTTATTTATTAGTTCGATGTTGTTGTTGTTGTTGTTTCAAACTTTCAATTGTATTACTATCTCCTTTGATTTTCAAGATTTCCATTTTGTTGTTTAATTGGAAATTTTTCATTTGTGGGTTTTTTCCTTTTTTTTTTTTTGGTTGCCTGACCAATTTGTTGATTTGCTCTTTCTCTCATTTCTTAATATATGCTTTTAAAGATATAGAGCTCCCCCTAAGTACTACTTTGGCTGTATCCCACAAATTTTAGTATGTTTTCTCATTGTTGTCATTATTCTTAATGAAACTGATGCTTCTATGATTTGTTCTTTGACTTCTTCATTCTTTAGATTATTTAGTTTCCAATTCATTTTTAATCTATGCTTCTATGACCTTTTATTGAATGTAAGTTTTATTGC
Source organism: Phascolarctos cinereus (assembly GCF_003287225.1). NCBI lineage: Eukaryota > Metazoa > Chordata > Mammalia > Diprotodontia > Phascolarctidae > Phascolarctos > Phascolarctos cinereus. Next base: position 374,000,779 of record NW_027556098.1, on the reverse strand, counting down.
ATTATGGTCTGAAATGTAGACTTTTAATATTTCTGCCTTGCTTCCCACCACTGGTGTTTCATCCACATGGGATCTGGGCCTCTCTTCTCATGCTGTAGATCTCTCTATCTGACCTCTAAAGTTTTCTTGGGCTGGAAGAGTTGTCACCTTTGACCTGACCTTTGGTTGCCTCTGCCACTCCAGAGTTCAATTTAAGGCATTATCTTAAAGTTGTTTGGAGGGGAATATTGGGAGAATTCAGCTGAATCCTTCCTCTAACCCATCCCAGAAGTTTTTGGCTAGTCAAATTGATAAGAAAATGTATGCCACAATTCATTCTATCATTGGGTAGAGAAGGGGAAAGGCTATTTGATTTTGTAACTCTAGTGGACGGTCAAATACAGCTGACAAAAAGAAGTGCAGTAAAATCTGAGAAAGCAGATGCAACTAGACTGGAACCAAAATGCAGGGGTATGGCAGGCCGTGAAGACCTGGAGGCATGGAGAGTTGGTTTTGATTATGAACAGAAGCTGCCAAATGTGTATCAAGTCTTCCTAGACATAATAAGCTGACCTGAATGTGATTTACACGCAGCAAAGAATGATCCAACTTGGGAAAACTCAGCTCAGTCCAGCTAGTAGTGGAATTCAGTTAACACTAAAAGTGACTCAAATAATATTCATTGAAAAAAATTTTAACTATAGTGTTCATTAAATACCTAAACGATTTGAATTCTCAAACTGTAACAAGCAAAGCAATGCTAACGTGAGTGCTTTTAGTTTTCTGTCTGGAATAGAATGTCCTTTCAAGTGTGGACTGCAGACACCGGGCAAGCAATCACCTCGGCTTTCTCAAACTCTAGGACAAGATACAGTTTCCTCATCTGACCCGCTCCACTGGGTCACACGACTGAACATTGTCCGGCCACACCCTCTGCCCCACGGGGCCAAGCCCATCCCAGGATGATCCTCCTCCTCCTCCTCCTCCTCCTCCTCCTCTCCTCCTCGGAGGGTTCTCCTCAGCCCCAGCGCGTGGTCCTAGCCTCGGCCCCGCCCCCGACCAGGCCCCGCCCTCCCGGCTGCCCGGCGTGGCTCCGCCCTCGCCTCACAGCGGGGGCTCGGAGGGGCCTGGCTGGCGCCGAGGGGCCGGATCCCGGGAGCCGCCGCCGTGGTCGCCATGGTCCGAGCCCGCAGCCCCGGCCGGCAGCCCCGCGGCCCCCCGGATGCCCCGGAGCGCCCGGCCCGCTGGAGCCTGGTCCTGCTCGGGGCGCTCTTCGCCGCCATCGCCGCCATCGCCGCCGCCGCCGCCGCCCGGGGATACGCGAGCTACCGGGAGGCCCAGGCCGCGGCGCGGAGGGTCAGGCCCTGCCTGGGGAGCTGGCGGACGGAGGGGCTGGGGGGCTCCGGGGGCCCCGCGGGGCCGATGGGGGGAAGGGGCGCCGCCCGCCCGCCAGGCTGTCTGTCTGTCTGTCTGACTAACGGTCTGGCCAGCCGTGTGACCCGTGTAGGTCGGCTGGTGTCCGACCGAGGGTCTGCCTGAGTGTGTGCCTCCCCCCTCCCTCGGGTCCCCCTCTTCCCTTCTCTCTCCCTCTTCTGTGTCTCCCCTTCTCTTTTCCCCTCCCCTTTCCCCCTCTCTTCTCTCTTTCCGTTTCTGTGTCTCTGTCTCTGTCTCTCTCTCTCTCTCTCTCACACACACACACACACACACACACACACACACACACACACAGAGAGTCTAAATTTCTGTCTCCCTCTCTCCTCTCTTCTCTCCTCTTTCCCTGCCTGAGCGTCTGTGAGCCCGCCTCTGGGTGCCCACCCGTCTGGTTGTCTCTGCCTGCCTAAGTGTCTGTCTCTCTGACTGCCTGAATATCTGTCTCTCTGCATAAGTATCTGTCTGCTTGTCTGTCTGTGTTTTTCTCTGAGTGTCTTTCTCTCTGAGTATCATCTGAATGTCCACCCACCTGAGTGCCTACTTCTGTGTGTCTGTCCAGTTCTCTGATCCTCTGCCTCTCAGTCTGCATGCCTGTATTGAGTGTTTATGTGGCTGAGGGTCTGCCTGCCTACCTACATGCCTCGAGTGTCTCCCTACCTGTCTGAGTATCTATCTGAATATGTCAGTGTCTTCCTACCTGCCTGTCTGTCTGTCTGAATATATTTGTCTGATTGTATGTCTGGTCAGCTGGCTACCTATCTGTGTCTGCCTGATTATCCTCCTGTATAACTCTATAACTGCCTTCTGATTGTCTGTCTGAATGATTATCTCCCTATTTTGCTCTGAGGCAGGAGGCAGCATTAAAGTCCCTGGGGACAGAAGGCCTGTTCCTCTTCTCCTCTCTGGATTTAGACAAAGACCTGTCCATCAGCCCAGAAGAGTTCAAGCCCATTGCTGAGAAATTCACAGGTAGTGGGAGAGGGCTGGGTATGGGTGGATGAGAAGGATATGAAGGTAGAGGGTAAGGGAAGCAACATCTCTGCAAACAGGCAGCCAGATAGTATAATGGCCTGAGTGTTGGACTTGGGAGTCAGGAAGTTCAGATCCTGCCTTAGACACTCACTAATTATGTGACCTTGGGCAACTTAACCTCTCTTTGCCTCAGTTTCCTGTTCTGTAAATTGGGGATAATAATAGCAGGTATCTCCCAGGATTGTTGTAAGAATCAAATGGGATAACACATGCAAAGTAATTTACAAACCTTAAAGCAATATATAAATGCTAGTTTTTATTTTTATTATTCACAACTCCCATTGCTACCAGCTAGAACAGAACACTATTCCCCATCTTCCCCCTCCCCTAAAAAAAAATATTGCAGAAGCTTAACAGATCTTTTTTGCCTCACCTGGAGAAGTAGGAGATAATAGGCATAGGTCTGGAATGAGGGCATAACCAAAAATAAAACTAGAAATATAGGGTGGCACCAGATTTTGGAGGGCTTTGAATACCAGACAAAAGAATTTGAAGTTTATTTAGGAACCAGCCAGAAGACTGGCCCCCAGTAACTCACGAGGATCATTTGTCACAGTGGAAAGAACACTGAACTTTTAGAGTCCTGGGACCTGAGTTTGAATCCAGGCTTATTACATGTATGCCCTTGGTAGTCACTCACCTGTGAAATGATAGGGTCTGACTAGGTGACCCCTGCAGCCCCTTCCAGCTCCAGCGCCGCTGTGGGAGGCTCACCTGTGGGAGGCTCGCCTCCGTCTTAATTGAGGATGCTGGTGGACGTGCAGTCTGGTATCCCATTGAAGGAAGGTTATCTAGAATATTCATGGGATGAGCAGAACGGGGCTTTTGTCCTAAGTTGCACCACCTTCCTCCTGCCCAAGCAGCTTTGCTGCTGTCCCCAGCCCCTAGGGTGAGTGCAGGCTTTCTCTGTCATTGTCAGCCTTTGTGGAGGACTTCATTATGGTGCCTTCAACACTGAGGATTCGGTTTTGTTTTTTGGTTTTTGGGTTTTTTTTCCAGCATAAATGACTTATCATGTCGATTTTGGCTCTTTTTCCTCTCCGTTCTCCTTGTTGCTGGAGCAATCTGAGGTCATCCTCCGCCATCCCTTTTAATGTGTCCTTTCTCCTTTCTGCTTGGACAGGCTTCCTTTCAACAGTTCAGTTCAGCCTACTTTCATTAAGCCTGCTGGGGACAGTGACTGAAGTCCTCAGCTTTACAAAGCTTGGTGGTGGAGTCTTGTGTGCAGGAAAGTTCTTAGTCAGTGTCTTCTGGATTCCTTTGTCTTCTGAGCTGACTCTGAGGTCTTTTTAGGTCAGGAAGTTTATTTCCAATTTTTTCTCCATATGTATTCCTCGCTCACATTCATGTAACCCACTTTCCTCACAGCCTGGGAAGGAGGCTGTTATCATTCCCATTTTCTGCCATCCTGCTTCTTTAGGCCCAAGCTGCTCTCCTTCTGCCCTAGGATGTTTGTTGATCAGAGGCTGTCCATTCTCAGTCCACAGCTTCTCTCCTTTGCTGCCATCTGCCTGTTCTCCTTCGTGTTCAGTCTGTTCCAGTCCGTCTTCCTTTTGCGGAATCTCTGCTCTGAGAGTAGCTGGTATGTTCTTTTCTGAAGGGGGCTTTTCCTTATGTTCACCAGTTTCTCGACATCTTCCTTTAAACCGCTGGTGCCCCTTTGCATAGTGACTATCTGCCTTCATTTCTTTAAAAGTGGTTTTTATCTGTTCTGTCTCATCTATTGATATTTCCTCAGTTGGTTTTGTTTTGTTTGTTTTTTTCAGTTCTTTCTTGGCAGGTGGCTTCTCCATCTTTTTGGTGCTGCGCTGTTCTCTGGTATTGTAGGATTCTTCAAACTGGACCCAGCATTACCTTTTTTTCCTTGGCTTGAGTGTTTTCTGTTGTTAGAAAGTTCTTTGTGTTTTCAAAGCAGTTTAGATGGGGCTAGTCTGGAGTGGACATACATGCACACGCGCGCGCGCGCGCGACACACACACACACACACACACACACACACACACACACACACACACACACACACACACACACACTCTGCAGCTTTTTACTTTACCATCTTCCCCAAAGTCTTCTCCCTCCTGTCTCTGGCCCAGCACTGTTAAAGAAATGGCCTCACAGATGGGCATGTTCGCCAGTAGGATGGGGAAAGGAATGAAGATGTGGGGTCCCGTCCCACCAGGATAGGCCCTGAGGCTCAGACACACACAGGTTTCCCCGTGGCAGGGCAGAGCATTAATTCCATCTGTTCCCCCTAGGGTCGATGCCTGTCACTGACTCTGAGGAAGAAGAGAAGCCCCCACTTGATTCCAGTGAGATGCTGTACGTAGAAGAGAGCCTGTTTCCAGAGGAGAAGCTGTCCGTAGTGGCCCGATTCCAGCCCCTGCTCCTGGAGACCATGACAAAGAGCAAAGATGGTTTTCTGGGGGTGAGTAACTAGCAGGCAGTGGGGATCCTGAGGTGTCTGTCTCTTGCTTTCTCCCCCCGTCGGCCTGACTTGGGAAGCGGGGATGTGCAGGGTGTCATGCTGCCTACCCAGGAGGACGTGGGCCAATAGTCCTGTAGCCACGCTGAATTTTTTCATGCTGGATTTAGAGTCCGAGGACCAGCTTCAAATCCTGCCTCTTCTCATTTAGTGCCTGTACGATCTTGGGCGGGTCAGTCTCCTCCTCTCTTAAGTAAAGAGGTTGCCCCCGGCAGTCTCCACCCTCCCTTCCAGTACCAAATCTAGGATCGTTCAGTCCCCACCAGTGGAAGTAGAACCGTGAGGCAGCTAATCCTGACGTTGTTTTGATTTGACTCTGGGATACATTTTGATGGTGTGGTTTTATTGACTGCAGACCTCCCATCTTGTAATGTTTACTCTGATACAGCAATGAAATGATACTCCCTAAGTACCCAGGACCCCAGAATTGAAGGGGTGGGCTGAAGTTTTGCTGGGTTTGGTGGTCAGCCAGCCTGCATTTAAAAATCTGTGGCCAATCATCTGTAAAGTAAACATACAGGTAAATGAAAGAGAGAGCTGACTTACCACATACAAAAGATGCTGACTATAGAGCCCGGGGCCCACAAGTCACCCTAAAGCCCTAACGAATCCAGCTTTCCTCCCAGCCATTCAGGAGAGGAAAGCCCCACAAGAGGTTGTGTCTGTGGTTTGAGGAGATACGCTTTAAGTTCATCTCTCTGGGAGCTGCTGGGGCAGTTTTCGCTGCCTCACCTGGCCCTCCCCCTTTTACTGACAGCCTCATCTCCGCCTCTGCTGAAGAATGGGCTCTAGCAGAGCAGGCCTGGTAGAAGGGTGGGGGTACGGCTGGAGAGGTGCATGGGGGCTTCAAATTGTTGTTTGCCCTTTGTTCTCCAAGGACATCACGTCAGGAAGGTGATGCCATGACATGCCAGTGAGTTGGGTTTAAGTGAGGGAAGGCTGTGCAGAGTCACCAGCCTCACTGTCTTCTCCAAAGCCAGCTGGGTCCATTGGCCAGATGTAGCTCAAGACAACTGGGGATGGCCCCGGGGGCTTCAAATACCAGGCAGTTAGAGGCCAAGTGGCTGGGAGTCAGAACTCTTACACAGCTGGAACACAACTGCACAGGACCAGTCACTTCCTGCCTCCCACCCTCATGCTACTTCCAGATTCTTTGGTGAAGGCCCTGGTTATGCTCCTGAACCTTCTGCCAGGCAGAACCACCCCAGTGGCCTGCCAGTGGCTAGGTGGACCCAACTCTTCCATCTCACAGCTCTGTTCACCTGACCCTTTGCCGCCTCCTAGGTTTCTCATCTTGCTCTGTCTGGGCTTCGAGAATGGAAGACCCCTGCCTCACAGCTCATGGAGTTCTCTGCTCGCCAGTTCAAGCCTTTCCTGCCCCCCAAGGGCAACATGGAGCTGGGAGAGCCCTGGTGGGTTATCCCCAGTGAGTTAAGCATCTTCACTGGATACCTCTCTAACAACCGCTTCTACCCACCTCCTCCCAAAGGCAGAGAGGTAAGGAAGGGACTCTAGCTCCAGAGTTCCTTAAGAGCGGGGACTGCCTCCATTTTCTATTTCTTTCTGTTACCAGTTCTTAGCACAGAATGCGACACATAGTAGACACGTGCTAAAAGCTTTTCCATTTCATTCCAAGCTTCTGGGAACAACTGGAGGAAGTAGGGGAAAGGGCATGGACCTTTCTAAAACTAAGCTACCTAAGTCAGCAGAGACCCTGGAGCCCTGGGACAGATGCAAGCATCAGATCAGGGACAAGATGGGGGGTATTAGGTGAGCTGTTGGGGTTGATATGGTGTTGGGCCACTTGTTGAAGACCAGCAGGCTCCTGAATAGTTCCCATGCAGCAGTGGTGGAGGCATGGGACCCAAAGGAGAGGAGCTTCCAAGTGTTCCAGGAAGGGCACCTTGCCCCAACCCATTGGCAAATGGAATGAAGCAAAAGGCCCTGCCGCCAGGTGCCAAACTAGCACTGAGGCCCATCCTTAGTGAAGGAGCTCTGGCCAGCCTCTCAGGGGGCTGTACCTTGTCTCCCACAGGTCGTCATCCACAGGCTGCTGAGCATGTTCCACCCAAGGCCCTTTGTGAAGACCCGCTTTGGGCCCCAGGGCGCAGTGGCCTGCCTCATGGCCATCAGCGACTCCTATTACACGGTGGCTTTCAGGTGAGCACTGGCCCCTCTGGTGATCCAGGATGGGGGAGGGGAAGGAAGACAAGACTGTGGGGCAGGGAACTGCACTGGAAACACCTGCTGTTCGAGAACCCGTCTTCCGACGCTGCGGGGAGGCTGCATCACGTACTCGTGGATCGCATGGATGCCATTCTCATGCTCCTCACATAGCCCATCCTCCGAGGGCTGAGGGGAGGGCAGAGGCTCTGTAATAAGCTGAATGGGAGCCTTGATTGGACCACGGGACATCCGATCACTGTCCTGGGGAAAGTTACCTGCAGATTTCAGTTATCTAGGTCATGCTGCAGCAAGAGCTGCCTTTCCTTAAGTTGTGCAGTACTTTTGTCCTCGGGCAGGTGGAGCCAGCTTCCTCCAATTCAGCAAGCATTTATGAAGCGCCTGCTATGTGCCGGCCGTTGTGCTAGGCTCTGGGGATAAAAAAGTCAAAGGTGAAACTACCTCTTCCCCTCCACTTCCTGTCCCGCTTCCTCTTTCCACAGAGTCCTCTCCTCTTCACAGAACTTTTACCTAAGAAGAAGCAGAGGTGTCAAAGGCAGCCTGACATCTGCATGTGGAATGCAGAAACTAGATTAAAATATAATTGGGAAGCATTTAAAAAAATAAATAAAAGTACAGCATAACCAAAATAATGTTACATTTTAAAACTAAGTCAATATGAGGCAGGAACAGGGATCCTTCTGTATGGAGTGGCCGCCTTTCTGTTTAAGTTTGACACCACTGATATCGAAGATAGAATGCTGGGCTTGGAGTCAGGAAGATCTGAATTCAAAACTAGCCAGAAACGCTAATTATACGACATAGGTCAAGTCACTCGACCTCTTCAAGCCTCAGTTTTCTTATCTTGAAAATGGGGGGAAGCACCCACCTCACAGGGTTGCTCTGTAGATCAACTAAGATAGCATCTGTAAAGTGCTTCACAATGTGAGTACTATATAAATATCAGCTGTTGTAGTTTATCTCCTGCCCTTCCACTCTCCCATGTGACTGAACTGAACCTCTCCTGAATGGTTCACTTCACCTGAGGCAGCCTTTGCAGGGGCAGAGGAGGACACTCGGTAGCTCAAACCCTGCTCTTCCTCCCAGCCATCCCCAGGACTCAGCTACTTCCCATTCTTGCTTGTGTTTCCTTTTCCTCCAGCCATGGGATCTATACTTAATTCCAAATTAACAGACTCTCCCATTTCCCTTTCTGGTTCTCTTGAACCAGAGCTCTGTGTGAGCTCTGAGGCATGTGAAAACAGCTTTGTCCAGTCCTGTAAGGTGTAATTTTTCACGGTAAAGCACCTTGTGTTTGTAGAAGGTGTCGGATATGTAGCGGGAAGCCAGAAAGGGGATTCTGACATCCTCTGCTGAAACCCTGCTACCCTCCCTCAGCCCACTGTGGAAAGCAACTAGTGCCTCCTCCTAGCTGTGCCTCCTTCCCTTCCGGCCACAGGATCCATGCTGAGTTCCAACTCAACGAGCCACCCCACTTTCCCTTCTGGTTCTCTCCAGGACAGTTCACTGGGCACATCATCCTCACCAAAGATGCCACCCACGTCCGTGAATTCAAGCTCTTTGTGCCTAACCACAGGTAGGATCCTGAGAGAACTTGGCTAGGGGATCGGGAGGCCCAAAAGACATGTATCCCTTTGGGGTTTTCTGGGAATGTGGGGCTCTGGCTTGTGCCATGTTGGTAGCTGCTACCACTATCTCTTTCAGTTCCCCTTCCTCACTCCCTGGAACTGATCTGTTGGGAGGGATCTGGAGCCCAGCTGCTTTAGCCAGGAGGAAATGGGGGGGGTCTTAAGTGGGACATTGTGCCAAATCAGCCCCGTGCGTCAGCCACCTGCTGGCATCTGGCTCTTCCATCAGTGTCTCTAACCTAACAATTTGCACTTGTCCCCAACGCGCTTTGAAACAACTGCCCTGGGCCCGTCTTGCCCACTTTCTTTGAGCATTTCTGCCATCACCTTCCCTATATAGAGAAGGGAACAGGAGCATAGTGCAATGGACGGAACCCGAGGCCAGGAATCGGGAATCATCTCTTCCCAGCTGCACTACTAGCTCGTGACCTCAGCAAATCACTTCTCCTCTCTAGTCTTCAGTTTTCTCATCTGAAAAATGAGGAGAGTATAACCCTGCCTTACCTACCTCCCAGGGATGGAGTGAGGGGGAAGCTCTGTGCAAATGTGAGGTAGGGGAAGTAGCTCTGAGGCTGTAGAGCAGGCCTGCTCCAGAGGATGGGCTGGAAGAGAATGGAGGGGCAGGGGACTCCCCTGGGCTGCCTTCCCTGCACCCCTCAGGCATTACCTGCCCCCTCCCCAGTAAAGAAGGAAAGGGCCGCAGATGGCTGTGATGGAATGAGAATGAGAAAATTGGGAGCTGGGCTGTGGGGGGGGGGTGGAGGACAGGGGTCAGCGGGGCTACCAGACTGTCCTCATATAGACCCTCCACCAAGTCACAAGCCCGATTCCCCTCTTGTTCTGTGTGCCCCACCCAGAGAGAGATGAAGAGCTCAGAGAGTCCTCTGAGCTTAGAGTGGACGTCAGGGCTCCAGTTAATGTGACTGCAGGCCAGCAGAAGGGCTGGGGCCCTGAAAATAATGTTACAGAAGTACTGCTGAACTGGAAGTCAGGAAGGAGAACTGCAAATTATGGCGATGATGGGGCAGCTAGGTGGCGCAGTGGATAGAACTCTGGCCCTGGATTCAGGAGGACCTGAGTTCAAATCCAGCCTGAGACACCTGACACTCACTAGCTGTGTGACCGTGGGCAAGTCACTTAACCCTAATTGCCTCACCAGAAAAAAAAAAATGATGGCGATGATACTTAATAGGTAATGTGACCAGACCTCACTTTCATCATCTGTAAAATGGGAATATTTGCATTGCCTAGTTGTACACCTTCTAACGATCTCTGCCTTAAGGGCTCCTCAGTCCTCCCAAATCCCCACCTGAGGTTGTTCCGCTTCACCCAGGGAGAAAGTAAGTCCTAGAGCTCCCCCAAGTGGCAGATGCAAACATTGCTTCAGGCCAGAGAGAAGCTCACCATCTTAGAATCCTTCCAGCTCAGAGGCATCCTTAGGCACACAGCAAAAACCCTGGAGAAGGTGTGAATGTCAGGTAGGCTGCCCCAGCCACCAAGGTGCATGTGCAGCACAACCTCAGGATACCCATCCTCAGGGAACTGAAGAGCTAAGCTAAGCGTACAGATGTTTAACCCTAGGCCATGTCTCCAGAGCCTTCCCCTCCCCTTGGGAATCCCACCCAAACCCTGTTCTTACTAATAGAGTTCCTACTTGGGCCTTGACCTTTCTGGCCATCCTCCTATCCCATAGCTCACCTCTTCTGCCAAAGAGTCGGACCCTGTACCTGCATTAGTCCTTTTGCCTAACCCTAGAGCTCCATTTTCTAGCCAGCTTTCTTAGTCATGGCCCCATTGATCTGGTGATATGGCCGGCCTGGCTGTGAATGTGGAGACTGGTGTTGAGAGGATAAGTGACTTGGCCCCTAGTGAAGAACAAGCCCCTTTTCTGTCCTACCCCTACTTGGCTCCTTATTCAAACAGGTTCTTCCTACCAGGTCTCTGAATGTGGACATGGAGTGGTTGTATGGAGCTAATGAGAAGAGCAGCATGGAAGTCGACATTGGTTACCTCCCTCAGGTACGCATGGCTCTGCTGCGTTGGCCAGGCCCATCTGCACCATTTCCGCAGCTCCCTGTCTCCATCCTCTCAAGTTAGTTATACTACCCAGGGCCTAAATTTTGTCTGGGAAGGTCAGAGTATAGCATCTATTGCCCCATCTCCCTCCTAGCTATAGAGTAAAAGCATTGATTGGGAGGGCATAGGGCTCCACACTTACCTGTGTAAGCTATGAGAGGAGATATTCACTCTCTGATTAAGAGGAAGCTTGTTCCCTGCTGAGGTACAGCTTAGAAGAGCCAAACCCTGGCATGTCCCCCTAGGATAGTAGCATAAGGACTTCTGGTCAAGATAGCTGCCTAAGGGGGCAGGCAACCCAGCTCCCGCATAGTTTACTCCAAAAAAACCTAAAAATAGTACCAGACTTAGTAACAATTAAAAAATCCAGTCAGTAACACCACGAAGTGACTTTATCTACTCCAGAACTACTCAAATGGCCGGAATCCCACAGGCAATAGAAAAGGGGGCCCTGCCATCAAAGCCCAAACCAGAACAGAAAAACAAGACAGAAGCTTCCTAGCATGACCAGAGACAGACCAGAGATACTTGTAGCCTGCAGAGGCTCTTTTAAGGAGGCAGCTAAAGTGGAGAGCTCCCACCTAAAAATGCCTAAAGATCAAACCAAGAAAAGAGTTATTCCATAACAACTAAAGCAGACATTCAGAGGAATAAATGGACTATATTAATACCTAGAAGAAATTCAGCAAGAGATGAATAGTTAGATAAAAAATCTGGGGACAGAATTGGAAGAATAGCTTAAAACAGAAAATGGTAAACCTTACCCAAGTAACAGATTCCCTGAGAGCTAGAATAGACCAAACAGAAATTAATGACTCTATTAGATAGCCAAAAAAAAGAAAAGAAAAAAAATTTTAAATAAAAGAAAATGTAAGGTATATGATAGCAAAGATAACTGACCTGGAAAACAGGTCAAGAAAGATAATTTAAGAATCACTAAACTCCCTGAAAACTATGATTTAACAACAAAAAAAATAAAGCCCAGACACTATATTTCAAGAAATCATAAATGTAAATTGCCTAAATATATTACAATCAAAAGGGAAAGTAAAGATAAAAAGAGTCCACTGATAACCACCCAAAAGAAACCCTAAAAGGACAAGTCCCAGGAATGTCTTAGTCAAAATCCAAAGCTTCTACATCAGAGAAAAAAATACTGAAAATGGCCAGAAAGAAAGAGGTCAAGGACCAAGAAATAACAGGCAGAATCACACAAGACCTGGCAGCTGCTACCGTAAATAAGAGGAAATCTTAGAATAGAATAGTCCATAAAAGATAGAGATTTACAACCACCAACAACTTACCTTACAAAGCTGAGTGGGGAAATGGCCCTTTAATGGAATAGAAGAGTCATTGGGAAGGCACTTGTCCCCTGAGAGATGTGTGTGGCCTGCTAGGATCAAGGGTTTTGACTCTGTAGGCTCAGAGATAACTCCGCTGTCTCCTTTACTATGTAAATAACACTATTTTATTGGGGGGGGAGGTTTCGGGGGGAGGTGTAAGCCAGTTCTCTGGATAAGTTACAGCCTTGGTGTTAGCAGTTATTCCATTCATGGTGAAATGTCAAGAGTCTCTTCAGTAAGAAGGCACCTTGGTCTACTTGGTCTACTCACCCTACCTCTGTAATAGCCACCGATTCCATTCCAAGTCACCTACATCCTCAGACCTGCTGCCTTAGCTTGGCTGCTGCCGCCTCTTCAGCTCTGTCCCGTCCCAAGGACTTGCTCCCTCTTCCTGCCAGCTGCCTCTGGGGGCCTCCACCAACTCGCTCTTTATAAGAAGGGAGGCCAGCTACTGTTGAGGGATCCCTGCCTCCATGTATGTTGGTGTGACTGGAGTTAGATAGACCTGCTTTCTGAGCAGTGCCTCCTCTAGCATCTCCTATTGACTTTGTACGCACCACCATTTTCTCTTCCATTTGGCAATTCTGCAGTCACGTGGGGGTAGCACAGGAATCTCTTCTCTCTCAGACTCCCTAATATTCCAAAATTAGCATCCAGTGCTAATCAGGCCCGTCCCTCCACAGAAGCTTCTCCTAGAAAAGTAGGCCTCCCAGGGTAGTAGATTTTAAAGACCCATAAAATGCTTCCTCCACATTGGGGCAGGTCTGAGGGAGTTTGATTTGGTCAGTCTTCTTCTCAAAAGTTTTCAGTGGCTCCCTATTACCCCTAGGACAAAATACAAACTCCTCAGCCTAGGATTTGAAACCCACCCCAGGCTTGCTCCCACCTTTCTTATCTCCTAGTCCACCCTTTCATACATTCTACATTCCAGTCAGACTGGCCCACACCTGGGTGCCGTACATGACTTTCCATCTCCTGCCTCTGTACCTCACACACCTGGATTGCTGTCCCTCTTCCCTATCACTGCCTCTCAGCATCCCTAGCTTCCTTCGGAGCCAGGCTCTGCCTGAGCCCTTTCCTGATCTCTCCACCAGTGCTTTCTGCCTCTTCACATTACTTTGTATTACTTCCCAAATCCTTCTGGTAGAGTATAAGCTCCTTGAGGGCAGGAACGGTTTCGTTTGTGTCTGTATTCCCAACATCTGGCACCTACCACATAGATACTTGATAAATGGCTGTTGAAGTGTCCAAGAGAGGCCCAAGGCTTGATGTTTTCTCATCTCCATGTCAGAGTTCAGCCAGGTGTCCTGCTGGCCATTCCTAGGTCAAGACAAAAGGTGCCTTCATATGGCAACACCTGCCCAAAGGTCAGAGGTTGGGATGTCTTCACCTTTTACGTTGCATGGATAGACTCCTTGGGCAGTCTGGGGAAACCCATGGATCTTTTTTCAGAATAAGGATTTTAAATGCATTAAATAAAATAAATAGGATTACAAAGATAACTAATTATATTGAAAATGTAGTTATCAGTCTTTTTAAAGTTCATGAGCTTCCTGATAAAACCTTGTTTTCAGAAGAAATGTAGAGTAGGTCTCTCCCAAGGTTTTTAAGGACAAGAATAAATGTTTTGTTGATGCTTCTTTAAAACGTGATCACTTCAACGTTCTGACCATGTCTGACCAACCGTGTGCGCTTCATTGCCCACCTAGAGCCCCCGTCTCTGTGCTGCACACCTGATACGTGGGAAGGGCCTTTCTTAGTGCAAGCAGGACGCGTATGAGCCCTTCCCATTGTTCCTTCCGTCCTGGGGACAGTCTTGCACTGAGCCAACATTTCTCATAACTGACCATTCGTATTTGCAAGAGGTGGCAGTCTGGCACAAAAATGCAGCCAATCTGATTAACCCATCTAGGGATCACACCTACCCCTTGGCACCGTGCTTGTCTAACTAGCCATGTTTAACTGGTTCAGACTCCTATCCTCCCATTCCATACAGCTCTGTAGTCAGACTGATTTCCTTGTGCATGTCTTAGATCAGCTGTGTTTAGGCACGGCCTGTCTCTTCCATTCATCTGATCTGTCTGGTACTGGCTTCCTCTGCAGTACCCCCACAATGCCGGAGCCGAAGCCCTAACCAAAGGGCTTGCTCAGCCCCACACGGAGCCAGCACCACTCCTTGGGGCTCTCTCATTCATCACTGGCTGCTTCGTTTTCCTCACAGATGGAGCTCGAATCCCAGGGCCCCTCGGTGCCATCTGTGATCCAGGATGAGAATGGCAATGTGATTGACAGCCGCCTGCCTTCTGGGGAGCCCATCCAGTTTGTGTTTGAGGATATTGTGTGGCAGCGGGAGCTCAGCTGGGAGGAGGCAGCCCAGCAGCTGGAGCTTGCCATGTACCCATTCAAGAAGGTGAGGCCTGACCAGAGCAGAAGACAGAACCCCTTCCTAAGCTGACCCTTCAGAACAGATGTTTTTGGGAGCTCCTGGGAGGACGAGAGCTGGGACCCACCGAAGTTTGGGGAGCTCCCGGGGGGACGAGAGCTGGGACCCGCCGAGGTTTGGGGAGCTCCTGGAGGAACAAGAGCTGGGACCCGCCGAGGTTCAGGGAGCTCCCGGGGGGACGAGAGCTGGGTCCCGCCGAGGTTTAGGGAGCTCCCGGGGGGACGAGAGCTGGGACCCGCCGAGGTTCGGGGAGCTCCTGGAGGGACGAGAGCTGGGACCCGCCGAGGTTCAGGGAGCTCCCGGGGGGACGAGAGCTGGGTCCCGCCGAGGTTTAGGGAGCTCCCGGGGGGACGAGAGCTGGGACCCGCCGAGGTTTGGGGAGCTCCTGGAGGGACGAGAGCTGGGACCCGCCGAGGTTCGGGGAGCTCCCCGGGGGACGAGAGCTGGGTCCCGCCGAGGTTTAGGGAGCTCCCGGGGGGATGAGATCTGGGACCCACCGAGGTTTGGGGAGCTCCCGGGCTGGAAGGAAATGGGATTTCAAAGCAGGAGGGCAGGCAATGGGAAGTTCTCCCGCCAGAACTCAAAGTTCCACGGGCTTCATGGGAGGAAGCTTTGCCAGGAAAAGAACGCGCCTGTGGTCCCTGCCTTAGCCTTGGTCAGTCGGTCAATAAGTATGTGGTCTCTGTGAAGAGAGGATAACCCTGACCATAGGGCAGGGAGCTCTTGGTAGAGAGGTGCCAAGAGGTCCCCCCAACAGCAAAGGGCTCTCAATCTCCATCTCTCCTCCACTAGGTCACCTACCTGCCGTTCACTGAAGCATTTGACCGAGCCAAGGCTGAAAACAAACTGGTGCACTCCATCCTGCTCTGGGGGGCCCTAGATGACCAGTCCTGCTGAGGTGAAGGGCTGGGATTGGCCAGGAGAGAAGTGGGAAGGGCGTGGGCAAGGAGAGGGAGTTCAGACCACCTGTCTGAGAAGACAGCCGATTCATGCGGTGGAGTTGTGAAGGACTCGATGGTCACGAAGATGGTTAGAGCTGAGTCCCAGTGGAGACTGTGACTAGTCCTTAGCTCTTGGGGTGAGGTACATTATCCCCTAAATGATATCCTGCTTTCTCCCTGGAGCAGGTTCAGGGCGGACTCTCCGGGAGACAGTCCTGGAAAGTTCGCCCATCCTCACCCTCCTCAACGACAACTTCATCAGCAGCTGGTCCCTCGTGAAGGAGCTGGAGGAGCTTCAGGTGAGCAGGGCTGAAGGAGGCCCCTCCCCCGGCTCCATGGCACTGAGGGAGAGCACTGGGGTGGGGGTGGGGGGGCGAGGTTTCAGGACTGAGCCACCCAACTATTTACTGTCCCACTGTTAACTCCCTAGAACAACCAAGAAAATGAATTCCACAAGGAGCTGGCCAACCTGCACCTGGAGAAGTACAGCTTCCCCGTGGAGATGATGATCTGCTTACCCAATGGGACAGTGGTATGTGCCCCTCCTCACTTAGCTGCCCGCCTGTCCCCCTCACACATCGGTTGAGCGCCTGCTGGCTAATTGGAGGCAGAGGAGGGGGGACAACAAGACTTACCGCTCCCCACCCACCCCTGTGTGGTGGTCGTAAGTGACCGTGGCCAGACACTTCACCTGGTGGCCGGCTCTGCAGTGAGCCTTTCTCCGCTGACCTTGGGTGAGCTCCAATGGTGCATGGGTGGGGGGGGCTCTTGGGAGCTCCTCCTTAGGAGGCGCTGCCACGGCCTTCCAGGGCCCAGGCTCCTGCCATGCCCTTCCACAACATGTAACAACAACAGTGACAATGGTCAGCATTCATATAGCGTGTGCTGTGTACCAAGCACCATGCCAAGCACTTTCCAAACATCATTTCATGTGATCTTCACAACAGCCCTGGGAGGTGGATGCTTTTATTATCCCTTTTTTGCAGCTGAGGAAACTGAAGCAAACAGATTAAAGTGACTTGCCCAGGGTCACAAAGCTAGTAAGTGTCTGAGGCTGGATTTGAACTCAGATCTTCCTGACTCCAGGCCCTATGCTCTGTCTACTCTGCCACTAATTCCTGCATCAGAGGAAGGCTTCAATTCCAGAAAATCTGCTCACATAAAAAAAAAAATTAAGGGAATCATGAATTGAACAATTATACTGACAGAGCAGTCAGGAGAGGCTTCCTAGCTGCAGGGAATTCTGATAACAGCAGGGATAGAGAGGACATTCCCTGCAGGAATGTGGCAGAGATGGAATCAGGGAACGAGTGTGACTTATTAAAGGGACAGGGAAAAGAAAGCCACCCTAGAGTAGAAGGTTTATAGGAGGAGTTAAGGATGGAGAGACTTGAAAGCCAGGCCATCTGGATTTGGTATGAAAGGGAGAAATGATGATAATAATGATAAAAAAAATGTATTATGGCACTTTACAGTCTACAATACATTTTCATATATTCTTTCAATTCTCACAACAGCCCTGTGAGGCAAATTATTCCCATTGTACAGATGAGAAAACTGAGGCTGAGAGAGGTTGAATAACTTGCCCAGGATCACATAGCTAGTAATTATCCTGGGAGAGGTTTTGAACTCAGGGTTTCCTGACTCCAGGTTCAGCATTCTATCCACTATGCCACCTAGTTGCTTCATAGGTTCTTGAGCAGGAGAGTGACATGATCAAAGCCAAGGTTTAGGGTGGGAGAGGAGGAACATCTCTTTTTCCTTTGTATTTATTTAATATTTTATTTTTTCCCAATTACATGTAAAAAAACCCCAATTTCTAACTTTTTTTTAAATGTTGAGTTCCAGATTCTCTCCTTCCCTCCTTGCTTCTTCTTGAGAAAGCAAGCAAACATGTTTCTATATTAGTCATGTTGTAAAAGAAAACACCAAGAAAAAATAAAGTTGAAAAAATTCTGCTTCCATCTGCATTCAGACTCCATCAGTTCTTTCTGGAGGTGGATAGCATTTTTCATCATGAGCCCTTAGGAATTGTCTTGGGTCATGGTATTGCTGAGAATGTCTAATTCATTCACAGTCGATCATCATGCAGTACCGCTGTTACTGTGTACAGTGTTCTCCTGGTTCCGCTCACTTCACTTGGTGTCAGTTCATGTAAGTCTTTCCAGGTCTTTCTGAGAGCGTCCTGCTCATCATTTCTTATAGCACAGTAGTCTTCCATCACAATCATATACTGCAACCCATTCAGCCATTGATTGATGGGCAGCCCCTCAGTTTCCAATTCTTAGCCACCACAAAAAGAGCAGCCATAAATATTTTTGGACCAATAGGTCCTTTTCCCTTGTGTTTTTTGTCTGTTTGGGATACAGACTTAGTAGTGGTGTTGCTGGATGAAAGGGTTTTATAGTGGTTTTTTATAGCCCTGTGGGCATCATTCCAGATTGCTCTCCAGAATGGTTGAATCAGTGCACAACTCTACCTGCATCAGTGTCTCAGTTTTCGCACATCCCCTCCAACACTTGTCATTCTCCTCTTCTGTTAAATTAGCCAATCTGATCGGTGTGGGGTGGTATCTCAGAGTTGTCTTAATTAACGTTTCTCTAATCAGTAGTGATCTGGAGCATTTTTCATATGTCTGTAGATAACTTTACTTCATGTGAAAACTGCCGGTTTATATCCTCTGACCATTCTTCAGTTGGGGAATATCTGAAGGCTTTTCCTTATTTTTATAACACTGACTCCGTTCTGTATGTAGTTGAGAAATGAGGCCTTTCTCAGAGACACTTGCTGTAAGAAATCTTTCACAGTTATGATTCTGTTGTTGTTTAGTCATTTCAGTCGTGTCCAACTCTTCATGACCCTATTTTTTTTCTTGGCAAAGATACTAGAGTAGTTCACCATTTCTTTCTTCAGCTCATTTCACAGATGAGGAAACTGAGGCAAACAGGGTTAAATTACTTGCCCAGAGTCACACATCTAGGAAGTGTCTGAGGTTGGATTTGAACTCAGGTCTTCCTGACTCCAGGCTCAACACTCTATTCCCTGCACTATGTATTTCTGTTCATCCTGTTTTTCTTCTTGTTTATCCTATTCTCTCTCTCCTTTCACCCTATCCATCCTCAAAAGTGTTTTGCTTCTGACTACTCCCTTTCTCAATTTGCCCTCACTTCTATCACTGCCTCCCTTCTTTCATCCCCTTTCCTCATTACTTTCCTGTAGGGTAAGATAGATTTCTATAGCATACTGAATGTGTATGTTATTCCCATCTAGAGCTAATTCCAATGAGAGTAAGATTTAAGCACTCCTCCCTACCTCCCCCATTTCCCCATCCACTGTAAAAGCTCTTTTGCACTTCTTTTTTGTGAGATAATTTATCCCATTCTCTCTGTCTTTTCCCCTTCTCCCAATGCATTCCCTTCTCATCCCTTAATTTTGTTTTTTGAGATACTATCCCATCATATTCAACTCATACCCATGACCTCTGTCTATGTATATACTCCTTCTAGCTACTGTAATAATTGTAAGGTTCTTAGGAATTACAAATATCATCTTTCCATTAAGGAGTGTAAACAGTTTAACCTTACAGAATCCCTTATTATTTCTCTTTCTTGTTTATCTTTTTAGGCTTCTCTTGAGTCTTGT
Organism: Phascolarctos cinereus; assembly: GCF_003287225.1. Taxonomy (NCBI): domain Eukaryota; kingdom Metazoa; phylum Chordata; class Mammalia; order Diprotodontia; family Phascolarctidae; genus Phascolarctos; species Phascolarctos cinereus. Next base: position 373,981,598 of record NW_027556098.1, on the reverse strand, counting down.
ATTTGAAAATCAGATTTTCTATTCAGTTCTGATCATTTCATCAGGAATGCTTGAAAGTCTTGTATTTCATTGAATTTCCATTTTTTTCTCCTGGAGGATTATACTCAATTTTGCTGGGTAGGTGATTCTTGGTTGTAACCTAGCTCCTTTGTCCTTTGGGATATCATATTCCAAGCCCTCTGATCCTTTAATGTAGAAGCTGCTAAATCTTGTGTTATCCTGACTGTGGCTCCATGATTATTTGAATTGTTTCTTTCTGGATATTTGCAGTATTTTTTCCTTGACCTGGGAGCTCTGGAATTTGGCTACAATACTCCTGGGAGTTTACATTTTGGGATCTTTTTCAGTAGGTAGTCAGTGAGTTCTTTCAATTCCTAATTTATCCTCTAGCTCTAGGATATGAGGGCAGTTTTCCTTGATAATTTCTTGAAAGGTGATGTCTAGGCTCTTTTTTTATCATGGCTTTCATGTAGTCCAATAATTCTTAAATTATCTCTCTTTGACCTTTTTTTTTCAGGTCAATTGTTTTCCAATGAGATAGTTTACAATTTCTTCCATATTTTTTTCATTTGCTTCCATTTATTTTTTAAGGAATTTTTTTCTTCAGTGAGCTTTTATACCTTGTTTTCCACTTGGGCAATTCTACTTTTTAAGGTGTTCTCTTCAGTGGATTTTTATGCCTCTTTTACCATTTGGCCTATTCTTTAAGGTATTATTCTCTTCAGTATTTTTTGTGCCTCTTTACCAAGCTGTTGACTCTTTTTTCATTATTTTCTTGCATCACTCTCATTTCTTTTCCCAATTTTTCCTCTACCTCTCTTGTTTGATTTTTAAAATCCTTTTTGAGCTCCCCCAGGAATTATTTTTTTGGGCCTGAGACCAATTCACACTTTTCTTGAGGCTTTGGATATACCAGTTTTGACTTTGTTGTCTTCTTCGGAGTTTGTGTTTTGGTCTTCCCTGTGATCATTGTGACTCTCTGTGGTCAGGTTCTTTTGTTGTTGTTTGCTCGTTTTTTAGCCTATTTCTTGACTTTTTACGTTAAGGTTGGGCTCTGCTCCCAGGTTGAAGGGGGCACTTTCCCAAGTTTCAGGCTCTTTGTGCTGTTGTTTTCAGAGCTAGTTATGGGATTCTGTAAGTTTTCAGTTCTTCCAAAGTGGTATGATCTAAGGAGAGGTGTGTTTACTATTCTCCTGGCCTGTGATCTATGAGAGACCACAAGCACTGTTTTCTGCTCCAGAACTGTGACCAGGGTCTCTGCTCCCCTGGGGCTATCCGCTCTGATGTGCTAATTCTCCTTCTCACCCTGGGACTGCAACACAGGACTGTGACCCTGGTCTCCATGTCTGGGTAAGGGAACAGAGTCCTGACCCCAGTGCCAGCAAAAGGACCCCTGTAATCTCCTTGTGACCAGTTGGCCGACCCCCTTAATGTCTGTGGGCTGAGAGCTATGAAAGCTGCTGCTGGCTTGCCAATGAATTGTCTGCACCAGACTACACTCCATTCTCATCTCAGTGCAGCAGATCTTTCCTGCCAACCTTCTAGGTCCAGCCAAAGAGCCTGGCTTTTCAGGAAACCAGTAGAAAAAGACTGAGCATTAAAAAGCCATAACTATTAGAGAAAACAGGAAACCAAGCGATCTGCTCTTGGAGCTGCACCTTCCCCGCCTCCCTTTGCCAAGGCCCCCTTCCCGTAATCACCCCATCCCTTCTGTGGATTCTGCCACTCCAGAATTTGTTTTGAGGCATTATTTAAAGTTGTTCGGAGGGAATGTGAGACAGCTCAGGCAGGTCCCTAACTTTTCTCCACCATCTTGGCTCTGCCCTCCAGGAATACCTTTTACTGCAGGGCTCAAGCCAAAACTACAGCTTTCCCATCCTGTTAACCAGGGAGACCAGAGCAAGAACATGATTTCCGCTGCCTGTTTCTGAGTGGCTAAGAGTGGGATCCAGCCACGCTAAGCCTTGTGAGTCCTCTGCTTAACCCTCTCTTACCTGTTGCTTCTTTCCCAGGTGCATCATATTAATGCCAATTACTTCCTGGACATCACTTCCTTGAAGCCAGAAGATATTGAGACTGGTGTCTTCAGCTTCTCATCAACCTTTGAAGACCCATCCACAACGACCTATGCACGATTCCTGAAGGAGGGACTTCGCCGAGCCCAGCCCTTCCTTCAGCCCTAGGACCCCAGCCAAAAGGGCACAGTGCTAGATGAACTTTCTTTTTCTAAGCTGGCTTCTTTCAGTCCCCAGGTGTGACTGAAATTCCCCATCAGCTACAAGGACGGAGTTGAACCTAAAGCCAGAGTGCTCCTTCACACATTTCAGTCCCACAGAACTGTTTCCACAAGATGCAGCAACTGGCCTTGGCCTCTCTGGAAACCCCAGTGGTGGTGTAGGGCTCCCTATTTCAGGTTCCATTTCTTCATGTTTCCTCCAGCTGCTCCTGCTTTGAGCCCTAAATATTAATTTAGAAAAGAAATAGGATTGGCATCTAGAGTTTCCTGTGGGGAAAGACCCATTCTGGTGGCCCTGGCACCTGAGGACTTGGCAGCCCTGGGACCCTTCCTTTTGTTCTCCATTAGGGCTGTCCTATTGCCTCTCGTTTTTCAAAAGCAAGCAAAGCATCAAGAGAAGAATCCTGTGCATTTGGGCTGAGGAGCATCGGGGAAGGAGAGCTGGGCTTCGGTCTGGAAGGCACCAAGCTGCGTGCCTGTTGGCAGCTGCCTCACCCTCCGTTGTCCTTCCTGAACAGCCTTTCTGCTCCCCTGAAGTCTGCCGTGACTCATTCTCTTTATTCTCGTTTTCTCCAAGATGCGGGGGAGTTGGCCCAGGCCAGACTGCCACCTGGTTCAGGTCAGAAGAGAAAGGGAGACTGAAGCTAGATGCAGCCGTGTCACCAGAAAGCCCCTAAGGGGCCACACTGTCTGGTCTCTGTTTTTCAGTGAGAAACCAGGTTTGGGTAGAGACCAGGGGCACCCTTGAAGAAGATAAGTCATGAGAGGACCAATGTAGAAGCAGTGCAAGACCTGAGTGGCCAGACCTCATGCCTGCCACCCTCCTCGGGGGCCTCAAGGACAGAGTGCCTGTCCTCCCCACATGCCGTTGGGTGTCCTTTGCTTGTTTTCTGGCCCCTTGAGTGACTGTCCAGCAGCATGGTAGCCCCACAACCCCGCAGGCCAAGTGCCTGTTGGTAAAGCAAGGAGACCTGGCTCTTAAGAGTTGAGCCAAGCACTGCGGCGCTGGCCTTGAGAAGTGGAAATCAGGACGCTTCCCCTCCCATTCAGTTCAGTCCTTGGGTGCTCACCTGAGTGCAACCTTGACTGCACAGTATGGTAAAGGGAAGAGTCTAGATGTGGAGGCCAAAGAGCTGGCTTCAAATCCTGGATCTCCTCATCCACATGAGTCACAATCAGGATTTCAGAGCAGGAAGGGACCTCGTTGGCCTCCTGGGTCCACCCATCCTCAAAAAAGAGCCCCCACTGTACCCAACCAGTGTCATCCAGCCCCTCGTGAGGAGGAAACCCATTACCTGCACGTTCCACCCTTGATAGTCAGGGAGTTTTTCCTCATGTCAAGCCTAGTTCATGTCTGCTTCTTTGCAGTTTCTACCTGTTGCTCCTGATTCTGCCTCGTGGGGCCAGGCAGGATAAGTCTGATCCCTCTGACAGCTGACAGCCCTTCAGGTGCTTACTGTGCGCTTACTGAGCATCAACAAGCCCCCCTTGCCCCTCCAGGCCTGCTTGAACAATGAGGAGGTCGGATCAGATGATCTGAGCAGTTTCTTACCATTTTAACTGATCCAGTCTCACTAGACACCACCTCTCTAGCAAACTGAATGAAGCTACTTGTTCTGTGTGGCTAACTAGACTCTCAACACCCTCTCAACCCTAGCCGGAGGGCCCCTCTCCCAGCAGAAGGATTTTTGCAAGTGATCCCAGTGGGACTTGGTTTTGGTTTGGTTTTTTTTTTTGGCTTTTTGTTGAGGCAATTGGGGTTAAGTAACTTACCCAGGGTCACACAGCTGATAAGTGTCAGGTGTCTGAGGCCTGGATTTGAACTCGGGTCTTCCTGAATCCAGGGCTCTATCCACTGCACCACCTAGCTGCCCCTCAGTGGGACTTTTTAGTCCCAGCTCAAGAAACATTTATTAAGCACATCTAGTGTGCAAAGCACTGTGAGAGTCTACCAGCCCAACACAGGTTCTTTTCAAAAGAATTTGATCCAGCCAAACAGCCTGGCTTTTCAGGAAACCAGTAGAAAAAGACTGAGCATTAAAAAGCCATAACTATTAGAGAAAACAGGAAACCAAGCGATCTTCTGCTCTTGGAGCCACACCTTCCCCGCCTCCCTTTGCCAAGGCCCCCTTCCCGTGATCCAGGTCAGGCCACCACTTCTTGAGTTGGTATTCAAGGCCATGGTGCTGGAGCACCTTTTTTATATACATATAAAAGTATTTTTCCTACTTGTACTTTCTAGTGTGCACAGTTTGTAGATATTTTTGATAACTCCACTGAGGAGGAAGAGGGACTAATGTTCTCTGCCTGTAACTGTTGTTTATGATGGCTTGATCCTAAATCCCAGATGGGTCAAGCTTGATGTCTTCTCGACAGTAACTGGAAGGGAAAGAAAACTCTCTTCCTTCTCTTCACATTTTTAAACATTCCTCTGGGGGAACACATCACCATTGCTCAATGATTACTTATCTGCCCTTCATGTCCTTTCCCTAGGGGTCCCCCATCCAGATGACAACATCCTTAAGTCTGCAGTCCTAACTAGGCCAGTGACTCCCCCTATGTCAGGGGCGACAGCTGACCACTCCCCTTTAAGGCTGAAGAAACATTTCTTTGGACCCACTAGCCTAAGTTCACCCAAGCTCTCCCCAGACTCCAGGAAAGCATTAGTACGCTCTCAGATGCCAAGTTACATTGTTGAGCACGATGGAAGCCCATGCGGTTCCTGGGTCAACTCATCTAATTGTCCGTGGCATTAGTGAGTATTAATATTACCACTCTTTTATTCTGTTCTTCACCCAGTGTCTGCAGCCCAGCAACAACTGAAAGGCAAGGTTATTTGCAGACCAAAAGGTTGAATGCCTTCCAGACAGCTCCCTTCTTGGAAAAGGAAGAGACAGAGCAGCTCAGCTCTGCTTCTTGCTTTGCCCTTCTGAGATGTGATGCTGTCTATCCACGGTATGGCATGTAGAACAGGCTGTTGTTGATCAGAAAGCCGGGAAAGAGAAGCAAGGTGCTTCCCCAGCATTTCCCGAGTCGTGTCTTAGGCAGAGTTTGAAGGGTGTCCAATGTATGGGCTAAAAAAGACCGTAGAATTCACTCTGTCTTGCCATTCAGTGGTGGAAGTAATAGAGGGTTTGCATATCAGTGAGCTGAAAACCCATGTGATTAATTGCTCCATTTGATTATGGTATTGGCCTATTGAGTATTCCTCCTCCTTTTTAACTAATGTCTCCGTACACTATAGATGGGACCCAGAGCCTTAATCCTGAAGAACATAGGGGGTGAGCCTCCATCTCATGTTCCCCTTTCGCCCTTCCCTCTGTTGTATACCAGTGCCATCCTTGTGTGTTCTAATAAAGTTGTGGAAATGTTCATGGACCAGTGTGCTATCCTCTGATGCTGAGCCAGTCTCCTGCCACTTGTGATTGGTAAAAGAAAAAAAGGTCAGGAGGAACAAGATATTTCACATCTCATCCTGAAAAGCCAACTAACGGCATAGCCTTCAGGAGAGATGCCTAGGGTATCTCTCTGAAGAGAAGGGACCTTCAAGGAAAAAACCTCTGACAAGGAAGCAACTTGTTTACAACAGCAAAAACCCCCAATCCAATCCTGTCTGATCTTGGCCAAGTCATTTGGGCCTCAATTTTGTAGCCTGTTAAATGAGGAACTTTCATAGGCTCAAAAGAGCCTTCAAGATCCTCTAATTGGACCCCTTCATTTTACTAATGAGGAAAAGAAGGGTGGTAACAAACATAAAGAGAACAGAAATTGTACCTAAGTCTTCTGGCTCCAAATTTGTAGTGTTTGTACAACATGACATCAGGTTCTTCCCAGCAGTGACTCCATCCCTGTGGAGAGGAAGGGTGTGGTGTTCCATTTTAGGAAGGAGATAAAAACATTTTAAGTGGCAGTTCCTGGAGGGCATTGTACTGAAGAGAAGGCCTCTTTTCACAATCAGAACTTGGCTCCCACAGAATTTTAGAATTGGAAAGGAACTCACAAGCCACCTAGTCCAACCTCTCCCTGGACTGGTGCTTATCTGGCCTTTAACAGCAGACCTCAAACAAAGACCTCAAAGACTCGATTTGGGAGAGTTCTCATTGCTGGCAAGTTGTTGCATCAAGTTGAGCTCTGCCTCTACAACTTCGGCCTTCCGGGGCTAACAAAATGTGGTTCCCTGGGACCTGAAAACTTGAACTGACAAGAGCTGCTGAGTCTTTTCTTATTATTTACTTCTTTATCTTGTGTTTCAGTTCCCTAATGAGCCATTTTTGTTCTGCCCTTTGCAGTCCAGTTATAATTTTCCTTGGCAGAGACAGTAGGCAAAATGAGAAAAATTGAGTTAGTTATCTTCTTTTGAATACAGTATAGTGATTAGAGTCAGGAAAAATAAGGCCCAAACCTGTCCCTGACACTTGCCAGTCGTGTGGCCATGGATAAGTTAATTTTTTTCCATTTTTTAAATTAATTTATTTTGATTTATCAACAATCACTTCCATAAAGTTTTAAATTTTTCTCCCCCTCCCTCCCTACCTCCCTGCCCAAGACAGTGCACAATCTGATATAGGCTATACATATACATTCCTATTAAACATATTTTCACATTAGTGATACTGTAGGTAAGAATTAGAACCAATAGGTGGAACCACCAGAAAGAGGAAACAAGACAAAACAGAAGGAAAAAAGGAGCAAATAGTATGCTTCTGTCTGCATTTAAACTCCATAGTTCTTTCTTTGTGTGTGGGATGCCACTCAAAAAACAAAACACAGGGGTATTCAAGGAGAAACAGAAAGTTAATTTATCATTTCATATCTTGAGATTTGGGTGTCCCTCCACCAGTATGCTCTGATGAGGCAAGACAGACACAGAGACAAAGAACCAGATTAAATAGCCCTAATGGGCAAATCCCCCCTCCCACCAACTGTCCATTATGAGAAACTCTACCATAGAACAAAGGACATAGTATACATCTCTATATTTCTTAGTTTGCTGAGATAATGTCAAAGAAGCAATTAAAAACGTGCAGTCAAGCTAGACGTTAGCCAGGTCACCATGACAGAAATATAGCTTACAAAATGCAGAAGGGATGTTTCAGACTTTAACCACTGATATGGCACTAGAAAAAAAAGAACTTACAGAAATCTATACTTAACCCTATCCTACCTCCTGAACTTATTACCAGATTTAGGATAGTCTTATCCCAAACTTTAGTTATACTGAGAAGTCTTCACTGGGACATCCCACTCATTTGGATGTTGTGAGAGATGAACTCTCAGAAGTGAAGCCTCCTCAGGAGGGTCAATGGTTCTTGTTGAGTGGGATGATGGGTCCTGTGAAGACTTCTTAGAAGAATAAATAGAAATTGTATCGAGACTCAAGGCAGGCATAGTAGCCCAACAGGCCTAAGTTTCAATTTACTAGAAATCACCTGATTTACGGGAATCCAGCCCCAAGTAACACCCCCCCCAACTTCTATGTCATTGTTCAGTTAAAGTTTTCCAAGCCTGAAACCCTCAAAACCCCCCTGTATTTTGTTGTTACATCTGTTGCTATATTTCAGTCACAGTGACCTGGCTATATAGCATAGCATCTAGCTTGACTGCACATTTTTAATTGCTTCTTTGGTATTATTTCAGCAAACTAAAGTGTGGGACAACTGAAAGTTTCTCATATAAAATGGAAGTTATGCTCCAAAAATGTAGTAAGGCTTTAGCATGAGTTGGGCCTAAGTTTCACTTTCCTGTAAATTTTATGTTTTTAGGGAAATAAAGTCCTACACCAGCTGCCCACCCCCCTCCCTTGTTTTGTAACCACTACCCCAGCCTTATCTTTGCCAAATGAGGCAATCCGCTAGCTTCCAAGCTTGTTTTGGGTAAAATGTATCTCTTAAATCCTGGGTAAAGTTGTTTGTCTCTTACCTCAGCCAATGGGGATAAAGAGATTCAGGTAAACGAGTGGGAGGGGGAGTTGTTTGTCTAAGGGTATATAACTGCTTGTTTGCTGCTTGGAGCCTGCCTCCCTACTCCAGGTTGCCCTGGGTAGGTGATGCCCAATTCTCGCACTAGACTTGCTAGACTAAAACTTCTGTTTCTACTGAGAGAAACCTCTGAATTTTTATTTGGGTAGGTGGTCTCAATCCCACTCACTAAGAAATATAGATATGTGTATTGTTTATTTTGTTTTCAGTTTCTATGGTATTGTGAGCCAAACATTGGCCAGTTGGTGGGAGGGGGGAATTTACCCGTTAGGGTTATTTAATCTGGCCTCTGTTTCTGTAATTTGTCTCCCCTCATCAGAGCATACTGGTGGAGGGACACCCTATTCTCTAGAATAGAAAATAAAAATTAACTTTCTGTTCCTCCTTGAAATACCTCTGAGAGTGTTTTGTAATTTGAGTCGCATCCCACAGTGTGGATAGTATTTTTCATCATGAGACCTTTGGAGACGTCTTAGATCCTTGCATTGCTGAGAAGGGCTAAATCTGTCAACGTTAGTCATCGCACAATGTGGCTGTTACTGTGTACAGCATTCTCCTGGTTCTGCTCCCTTCACTCAGCATCAGACCATACAAGTCTCTCCAGGTTTTTCTGAAGTCGGCCTGCTCATCATTTCTTAGAGCACAATAGTATTCCATGACATTCATACACCACAACTTGCTCAGCCATTCCCTGATGGACAGACATCCTCTCAATTTCCAATTCTTTGCCACGTGGGTAAGTGCATTAACTTAACCACTCAGAGTTTCACATTGCTCATACAGGAGACTGATGTGACTGTCCCTTCTTCACAGGCCTGTTGTGGAGATGACCTCTGAGAAGACTTTGAGAGCTTTCTCTCTCTCTCTCCCTTGGTCCACATAGGGCATCACACCCTTACCTGCCAGTACTCTGCCCAAAGGGAATGTAAATCTCTGAATTTTCTTTTTTTTTTCTTTCTTAAGGACCATGCTTTAACCCCAAATCACTCTGGCTTTCATTGATTGGCCAACAATAAGTCCCAAGCCATCCCCACGTGGTCACTATTTGGGCCTGATTATCTCAGAATGTAAACAACAATTGTTTCTGTTTTGCCCAGAAATCCTGAGGGTCTTTCCCTCTCAGATCTTTTTTTTTTTAAATTAATTTATTCTGATTTATCAACAATCACTTCCATAAACTTTCGAGTTTAAAATTTTTCTCCCCCTCCCTCAGATCTATTTTTATCTATCTATTTATTTATTCATTCATTTATTTATTTCATTAGGTAAAGAGGCCAATCTCTGCCTCATTTCTTAAACCTTAATCACTGAATGGGTGATGCCTCAGTCAAACTGAGACCTAAGACCTTAGCTTGAAAAGGCCAAGGCTTCCCACCACATCCTGGGCCATCTCCAGATGTCCTGATCCACATCTGGCCACTGGATCCCGATGGCTCTGGAGGAGAGAGTGAAGCTGGTGACTTTGTACAGCCCTCCCTCAGTGAAATCCAATTCATTTCATGTTGTGGCATCACTTTCCTGATGTCACGGTCCTCTTCAATAACCAAGGACGAGCAGCAAGCAAGCAGCAAAGCAAGGTGAGATGCTTTCTAATGGTGGCATAACCCGGTATCTTCCCCTCCATCCTGAAGAGTGGGCCCATTCCTTGACTCCTCTCTTTCAGTCTCTGGCGCTCTTCCAGAATTAAGTCACATCCGCGTGCATGCTCCCTCTGCTCTTTGACTTTGCTTCTATCTCCTGTTAGGATCTAAGATGTTTTCTACTTTCCACACCTCTCTTTTGACACAAGTTTCCTGCTTTCCTCCTCATCAGCATTGCTTCAGTTTGTGTTTTCAGAATTAAATATTCCTTTGTTTGTGTCCTCAAATTTTAGTCTTCTGGGCATCATTCACTGCTCACCTCTCACCTGCCCCAGTGGGGCTAAAGTTTTCTCCAGGAATGTTCTTGCTCTGGATTCTAAAAACAAAACAAAACAACAAAAGAAACATAGCAACCCAGAAACTTCAATATGGAGAATGTATTAGGAAGCTGGAGGTTTGGGTCTGACTTTGCCAGTGATTTTTTATGACCTTGGGAAAGTCATTGCCTCTCCTAGGCTGCTAGGATATCCCAATGGATAGAGTGCTGAACTCTGAAGTCAGGAAGATCTGGGTTTGAATCTTGCCTCAGACCCTTACTACTAGTGTGACTCTGGGCAATTCCTTGACCTCTCTGATCCTCAGTTTCCTCATTCATAAAATAGGAATAATAATAGCAGCTACCTCACAGGGTTCAAATGAAGTATCATTTAAAGCACTTTGCAAACCTTAAAACACCATGTAAATAATAATTATAACTATACATTATATTACATTGTATTACTGCATAATAATACAATAATTCTTATTATTTTATTTGGATCTCCATATCATCTGTAAAATGAAGAGATTGTAATCCAAGTCAGTTCATGATTGGATCTTAACTTTGGTTTGGAATTCTGAGGCTGAGGATGTGTCTGGGGGTAGATCTAAGTTCACTGTCAGGACGGAAGAGGCAGGGAAATATCCTTGGGACACAGAACACTCGGGACAAGATAGCACTCATGAAGATGAACAAGAGATGGTATGTCACGAAAGCTTGTGGCTAGAGCAAGTCTCAGAGTATTATGGGACACCTGAGGTGGGGTTACGGGGTCCCAGATCAAGGATGTGACAGCTCCTGGACTAGTGGTAGTGGCAGAAAAGTGAAAGGATGGGGGTATCCCTACAGTTACATCCTAGAGCCTAAAATATATCACTCAAGAAAGGGTGTAAAAGCACAACCCTGTCCTCTCTACCTGGACCAAGAAAGAGTAAAATGGTTCTAGATTCATTCAGGTCAACAAGGAACGTTTATTGAACACCATCTATGTAGATGGCATTGTGCTGAGGAGAAGCAGCAATTCAACTGGGCCAACTGGGAAAAGGGCATTCTTTGGTAGAGAACATAAGCAAATGAATAGATGGTTGAGGTATTTGAGGACTAGGACTGAAAAGATCTCACAATTCTGTAGTGCTCTGAGGCTTACAAAACTTTTTCCCTACATCCCTGTGAAATAAGTAGTCAAAGTATCATCCACATTTTTATGAATGGGGAAACTGAGGCAAACAGGTTGACTCACCCCCGGGCCACATAGCTAGCTAGTAAACGTCTGAGGTCAGATCTGAACGTGAATCTTCTTGACTCCCAGTCCAATACTCTATCCACTGGGCCAATGAAGGTTATTAAGATTTATTTTGACAGGGATTTGAAGGACAGTTCCAGAAGAGTACAGTCCTCCCTCACTTAAATCCAATTCACTTGCAAGTCACAGCATCACCTCCTTGAGGTCATGGTCCTCTTCTAAAATGAAGGACAAACAACAACCACCTCTGGGAGCAGAAAGAGGAGCTGCCCCAGAGGGCGCCCGACTGGAAATGGCCAGCTGGGCAACATGGCTCCTTTCTTTCCTTTTCTCTGTCCACATAGGGTGTCATACCCTTACCCTCGGGTGCTCTGCCCAAAGGAATGTATATTTTGATCTCTGAAACTTTTTTTTTCTTAAGGACCTTGCTTCAAACCCAGATCATTCAGGCTCTCATTGATTGGCCAACACAGGTCCCAGTTCCAGCCCCACTTGATCGCTGTTTGGGCCCTCCGTGGCTCAGAGTGAATGTAAATAGTAATTGTTTCTGTTTTGCCCAGAACCCTAAGGGTCTCCCCTTCAAAGACTGATTTTTTTAACTAGGTAAAGAGACCATTCTCTGCCCCATTTCTTACCTAGCCTCAGTCACCAAATGGGTGCTGCCTCACTCTACAAAGGCCGAGATCGCCCACTGCACCCAGGGCTATCTCCGGTCATTCTGATCTGTATCTGCCACTGGACCTACATGGCTCGAGAGCTGAGAAAGTGAAGCTAGTGACTTTGCACAGCCCTCCCTCACTTAAATCCAACACATTTTCCTTTCGCGGCATCATCTTTGAGAACAAAGGACAGGTAACAATTTGAAGGAAGGATTGAGGTAGTGGAGACAGAACTGTTGTGACATCAGGAGAGTGATGTCTTGACTTGCAAATAAATTGGATTTAAGTCAGGCAGAGCTGTGCAAAGCCTCACTCTCCCCTCCAGACCCTCGGAGTCCAGTGGCAAGACACAGATCAGGATGACTGGTGATGGCCCTGGATACAGTGGGAGACCTTGGCCTTTTTAAGGTCTCAGTTTGTCTCAGCGATTAAAAGCTAGGTAAGAATTGAGGCAAGGGCAGCTAGATGGCGCAGTGGATAGAGCATGGGCCCTGGATTCAGGAGTACCTGAGTTCAAATCCAGTCTCAGTCAAGTAACACTAGCTGTGTGACCCTGGGCAAGTCACTTAATCCCACTGCCTAACCAAAAAAAAAAAGAATTGAGGCAAAAGATGGTTTAGTTTACCTTCTCAGAATGGATCTGGGAGGGGAAGACCCTCAAGGTTTCTGGCCAGAACAGAAACAATTGCTATTTACACTCACTCTGAGCCATCAAAATCCAAAAGGGAGCTTTGGGCTGAGACCTATTATTGGTTAATCAGTGACAGCCAGAGTGATTTGTGCTTAAAAGCATAGTCAAGTAGCTCCATTTGAGTCCCAATGAGTTGGTTTATTCTTTATTTTTTTATCAAAGCCTGGTTTCCCAGAGCTATATTTCAAGAAATCATAAATGAAAACCTCATGAGACAAGAGTTAATTTAATTGTCCCAGGTTTTTTTTTTGGGGGGGGTAGGGTGGGAGAAGATGGACATTGATAAAGTAGGGAAGGAAAATAAATCTGGCCACAAAGCCCAAGATATCTTTCGAAGTATAAGCAATGAAAATCCCTATTCAGAATACTTTGGACAGAGCACCAACATGTAAGGGTGTGACTCTCCATGTGGATAGAGGGAGAAGAGAGAGGGAGGGAGGGAGGGAGGGAGGGAGGATTTCACTTGCAAGTCAAGACATCCCCCTCCCCATGTCACTGGTCGTCCTGGAGAACTACGCTGTGTGAGTCGTGGAGTCGAAGCCTCGGTTCGAGCTCTGGTTCCTGCTGTTGCTACCCACGTGGCCGTGGACGTGTTTCGACCCCAGCGATCCTCGACGACGTGTCTGTAAAATGACCGGTTTTAACCGAATGCTCTCTTTAGACCCTTTTCCAGCTCTAGAATGCCGGTGGAGGGAAGGGCTGGAAGCAGGGAAACCAGTTGGGAGGCCACTACAGTCACTAGTGCAGGGGACTCTAAGACCACGGAGGTGAGAGGTGCCTGAAACGAGGTGGTGCGAGCGGGGACGGCCGCGTCACAAAGGTCGTGGTTTGGTGACCACCTGGACAGAGGGGTGAGGAAGAGGAAGAAATCAAAGGTTACTAGAAAATGGCGGAATCTACGCAGAACCGGGGCCGGGGGACAGGAGCAAGCTTTTGGGGCCAGAGGAGCCGGGGCTGAGCGAACGTAGCCGAAGACAAGGACGGAACAATTCGAGCGGTCAGCAGACGAAGACGCAATCCGGGGAGTGGGCAGAGCGGCCGGCGTGTCCCTGGCCATGTCGTCGTTCCACTGTCGTATGTGAGAACATGAATGTAAAACGCTCAGCCAGACTAAAAGGCCGGGAACTGCGGCTGGAGAATCTCCATCCGAGCGGCTACTGACAGCTGGGCGGGGGCGGGGGCGGGGGCGGGGCGGGGGATATGGGGCTGAGCGGCCAGTCGGAAAACTGGGCCAAACCAGTGGGGGCGTGGCTTACATGAATGGGCGTGGCTATCTCCGAACCTGACTCCGCCTCCTCTGTTTACTCCCCACGTGCTCATCTCCTGGGGTCACGGCTCCTCCCTCCAGAGCGCGACCATAGACGTCGGCTAGCGGGACGCGCCACGGTCCGGCCCCTGCCCGGAGCGAGGAGCACCCCGGAGCCGGGGTAGGACCGTGCAATGCGCAGGCGTGAAGGGCCACTTCCGCGGGACGGCGGTGAGCGGAAGGGGAAGTGAGCGGCTGGGCCGGGCCGGCCGCGTCCGGGCGATTCAGGGAGGAGGAGGCGTGAGGTGAGTGAGGCCGCCCGCCTGGTCACCCCGCGCCGTACGTGCCCCAACGCATTCCGCTGCCCTCTCCCTCCCCCGGCTCCTCCGGGGGCTGTGGCCGGGCCTGGGACCCCGAGCCCGCCGGAAGCCCGGGCAGGCGCCTCCTAGCCCGGAGCCCGATTCGCGGCCCGGGGCCGCTGCGCGATCCTGAGCGCGGAGGGGGCGCGGGGGCCGGCCCTGACCTTGCGGGCTGTGGGCTCGGCGGCGCAGGGAGTGAGCCCAGGGTGCTGCGGGTCTGTGGGGGAAGGGCCGCGGGTCCGGGCCCGGGAAGGCTGGCCACGGGCGCCGGCGCTCGGGGGGCCCGTACCCCGCTTTGTCTGTGCTTCCTCCGGTAAAGGAGCGCTTCGGGTTGTAGTCGCCGGCAGGTCCTTAGGGCTGTGAGACGGGCTGTGAGGCTGTCGTACCCTTAAAGATGCGGGTTCTCGGCCTAGCACCAGTTAAGTTCTTCCCGCTACACTCGGCTGTTGCCTCCTCTGTTGCGATGAGCAGAGAGACGACCAGAGCTGCCCAGGGCAGGTTGAGGTCACGGTCACCAAGGGGCCAGAGCCCCAGAGCAAGCTTGGGCAAGTTACTTTATCCAGGTTCTGTTTTCCACTCTGTAACAGAAGTTTCTTCTTTCCCATCGTCAAATTAACTCTTTAAGCGAGGCTCCCAGAGGTTACTGTCCACCCCACTAGAAGCTCTAAACAATGAAGTCAAGTGTTAGGTCACTCAAAGAATTCACATCCTAACCTGGACTTCCAGAGCTGGGCTCTTGTTAACAATAAATCTTTTTCATAAAACAGCCTGGTTTCACAAAGATAGTATTGCAAAAAGACCACCTTTTCTGTGGCAGAGACCAACATAAATGGCCTTGGCACTAGCTGAAGCATTCCCTAGTTCACTGGGAACCCAGAAGATTTATGTTTATTTCCATTAAATGTCCTTTGGGGGGGAACTCTTGCTTTACAGTTTACAGTATAGAGACCTGCTGTTCCCAAAGATGGCCTAAGATGAAGAAGCCCTGCCAGGTGGGAGCCAGCTGTGATATCGGAGATGGAAACAGATTCCGTAAGTTACACACATATCTGCATCGGTTGGCAGGGTGGGGCAACAAAGAACACTCCATCTGTTTAAAAGCATAAGGGAGGATAGGCATGTTGTGTGCTTCATTGAGTAGAAGTGGTAAAACTTGATCACTCTTCTCAGATCACTCTCCACAGTTACTCTATACTTTTCAAGCTACCTATACCACCACCTTTCCTGTCACTCTGCTCCCTAATTGAGTCTGACCACATCACTCCCCTGCTCACGATGTTTTAGTAGCTCCCTACTGCCTTTAGAATAAAATGTAAGCTCCTCTGTCTAGCATTTAAAGGCTTTCACAGGCTTTTTTCCAGGCAGTTTACATATTACTCTTCACAGACTATAGCCAAACTGGCTTACTTATACTTATGCAAATCCTATGTTAAGAAAATCATGATTTCACATGCTGGAGTTAAATATTACTATGCATAATCATATACAAACATTACTGAGAATTGACTTCTACAAATCAACCTTGTTGCCAGGCTCTGGGGAAAGTAACTGAGTTGTGATTTTCTTTTTCCATAGACTATCCCACTCTGGCAGAACAAACCACATGGAGCTGCTCGAAGCGTAGTGAGGAGGATTGGGACTAACCTGCCCTTGAAGCCATGTCCTCGGGCATCCTTTCAGGTAAAGGGGCATGAAAGCTGGCAGGGCCAAGCTGGGAAGAAATCAAGTTTGTCTCGATGTCGAGTGAGGCAACATGATATAGAGAGAGCCCTGGGCCAGGGGACAGGAGGCCTGGCTCTTGGTCCTCGTCCTTATTGTCTTTTAGTTTCAGTCAGGTCACCACACCTCATTGGGTGTGATCTCTCATGTCCCTTCCAATCTGTGATTCCAGGAACCATATTTCACTACATCCATTTCTTTTTTAAAAATAGATTTTTATTGGTATTTTTTTCTTATGTTACCTGGATTTCTCCCCTCCCTGACATGCATCCCTTAAAACAGTCTTTTAAAAAGAAAAGGGAAAATTTTAGCAAGACTGATCAGTACATTTTTAAAAATCTGACGTATTCAGTGTCTTTACTCAGACTCCCACCTTTGAATGGATCTCCTGGTTTCTGTCCCTGTTAAACTGAGAAGTGCAACAGCTGTAGTGGAAAAGTGAATTTGAAACCCAGAAAGACTCACATTCATATTAGGGCTCTTGGCTCTGAGGCCTTAGTTTCTTCATCTATAAAATAGAACACTGGTTGAACCGACATCACAATGTGGTTTGTGAAGATTAAGGGATAATGTTTGTAAAGCACTTTATAAATTTTAAGGTACTATACAAACATCAGCTATTACTTATTCTTGGCCCCTTCTGTATTTCATTTTCCCTATTTCTAAAATGGAGAAAAGAATTTCTGCCCTACCTACCTGAAGAACACAGCCAGTTGTTGCTTACCATTCTGGTAAGGAATGGTACCATTCAGCAGACCTCCCCCTTTTGCAGCCCTGCCACACCAGCTTTGGTGCCTGGAGTAGAAGGACCCCTGAATTTGCATGATGCAAATTTATGTAGAGCAAGAATTGTTTGTATAGTAAGGCCATAGACTGGAGGAAGCAGTTCAGAAAACATAAAGGAAATTCAAGGTGTGCTGATCACCATGTAATTCAGAATAGTGACGATTTTGTTCAGTGCAGATCTCTGGTGTTGCATCTCCACTTGCCTTGTAGACATCAAGCTCAACATGAACTTGTTTTCTTTTCCCCAAAACCTTCCCCCCTTTCAGACTTCCCTGTTTCTGTCAAGGGCACCAGTATTCTTCCAGTTACCTAGGCTTGCAACCTAGCTGTCTTCTTCAGACTAGTAAAGAGAACAACTGCTTAGCACAGACACCTAAGACAGATAAGGTGGTAGCACCTTCATGCCCTTGATGAGTTTATTACCTGTCCCAGGACTATTTCACTGGTCTTGAAAGAACTGGCAGGTAAGATTTTGGAGTCACTGTCAGTGATCCTTGAGAGACTGTGGAGAAAATCTTTTCAGGATAAAGGTCTGATGTTCAAGATTTATAGAGATTTGACATGAATATATAAGACCAAAGATCTTTTGCCAGTAGAAAAGCAGTGAAAAGATATGGACAGTCGTCAAGAGAATTGAGACTACAGACAAACTACATGAAAGATTAGTTCAGATCATTACAATAAGTACAAATTAATTTAATGAAGTTTTAGCTGACACAGCAAATTAGTGATGAAAAAAGACTGAAATAGTCAATGTTAGGCTGTGTGGGAAGACAAACACTAATAGGGAACAGGGGAAGGAGAAGGGAACAGCATTTATTAATCACCTGTTATGTGGCACACTGTGCTAAGCACTATAAAAATTTACCTCCCTTGATCGTCTCAACAACCCAGGGAGATAGGTACTGCTGTTATACCCATTTTACAGTTGAAGAAACTGATGCAGATTAAGTGACTTACCCAAGGTCATACTGCTGGTAAGGTCTGAGGTCAAATTTGAACTCGTCTTCCTGACTCCAAATCCAGCACCTGTCTCCTGCCCCAACTGCCTCTAATACATTGTTAGAGCTGTGAACTAGCCGTCCTTAATTCTTCCTTTCTCTCTTATTCCCCATATCCATTCAGTTGTCAAATCTTGTCAATCCTACTTCCGTGATGTTTTTCACAACTATCCTCTCCCTTCACACAGTTCAATTCAGTAAACATTTATTAAATGCCTGCTATGTGCTAGGCAGTGTGCTAAGCCATGGGGATACAAAAGGAGGCAAAAGACAGTCCTTGCTTACAGTCTAATGGGGGATACAACATGCAAACAAATATTTACAAATCAAACTATATACAAAAAAAATAGAAATAATTAAGAGAAAGAAAGCATTGGAATTAAGAGGGGTTTGAGGAAGGCTTTCTGAAGAAGGTAGGATTTTATTTGGAATTTTAAAGGAAGCCAAGGAGGTCCGTAGTTGAAGCAGAGGAGGGAGAGAGCATTCTAATTATGGGAGACAGCCAGAGAGAAGGCCCAGAGCCAAGAGATGAGGTGTCTTGTTTATGGAACAGCCAGAGGGCCAGGGTCACTGGACTGAAGAGTATGGTGGGAAGTAAGATGTAAGAAGACTGGAAAAGCAGGAGGGGACCAGGTTAGGAAGGGCTTTGAATGCCAAACAGAGCATTTTGTATTTGCTCCTAGAGGTAATAGGGTACTCCTGGAGTTTACTGAGTTGGGGATGGGGGGGGAGGGCCTGACATGCTCTAACCTTCACTTTAGGAAGATCACTTTAGTGGCTAAATGGAGGCTAGATTGGAGTGAGGACAGACTTGAAGCAGGTTGATGCACCAGCAGCTATTGCAGTTCCAGGTCTGAGGCAATAAGGGCTTGTGCCAGAAAGGTGGCAGGGTCAAAGGAGAGAAGGGGGCAAATTCCAGAGCCTTTACAGAGGTGAAATCAATAGGCTTCAGCAACGTCTAGGCTATGGGGGGGGATGAGTGAGGAGAACAGAATGTCTCTGCCCTAATTTAGGCCTTCATCAGCTCTTGCTCACACTAGGCAATAACCCGGTTGGTATCCCTGTCTCCGTTATCTTCCTTCTCTGACACAGCTGCCAAATTTTTGTTCCTTAATTTGAGATATGACCATGGGACATCCCCATCTCCTTTTGCAACTTCAGTGCCTCCAGGGAAAGTACAAACTGAGCCCCACATTCAAGCTCTCCATAATCCAGCTCCAGCCTGCCTTTTTAGTAAGTTACTACATACATGAGGCATGCTGCTAGTGCTAGGAGTGCAAGACTACAAAGAAACATTTCTCTATCTCAAGAAGTATACGTCCCATTAAGGGGCAAAGAATGTGGAGCTACAAAAGTACAGGACTTTCCATCTCCTTCCCTGCCTTTACCCAAAGGGTCCACCAGGCCTGGAACACCCCTTCCTCCTCCTCACCACTGCCTCATAGAAGCCCTGGCTTCCTACAGAGGGTGACTCAGGTGCCAGCTCCCAACCACACATGACCTCCTTGCCTGACCTTCCCCTCTCCTCCACATTAGCACTTTCTTCTTCTTGAAACATTTCTATTTAGCTGTATTCACATTTCTCTCCAGTGGAATGTACATTTCTTGAGTCCTTGAATCCCCAGGGCCTAGCACAATGCCCTACACATTAGACACGTAAAAGCTTATTGAAAAGTATTTCTCTTGGTCTCACTGATCTCAGGAGTGAAATACCGAGCCCTTATTCATTGCCTCTCGTGTCAGGGGCTAGGACAGTCTAACAAGGAGCGCCGAGCTAGGAGGTGTGCTATGTATATTGAAGCATATGAGTCTTGCATACAGGGAATACGTGATCCAGGGCACTGTAAGCACACATGTTGACTACAACCACAAATGACAGGAGCGTATTGCAAGCTGGAAAGGGCCTCAAGCCATCTATACAGATAAGGAACCTGAAGCCCAGAGAGGTTAAAGGACACTGGTAATTAATCAAGGAATTTAGTGACTCACAATTCAGTGTGGCAAACATCAACAAGGCCCAGTGCTCATTGCTAGGGATGCACAGCTGAAAAAGGACACAATCTTTCTAAATGTGCTCATAACCTAATTGCGGCAGGGAGAAGGAGATACAATAGGTATGTGAATAAGTATACAAGAGAAAGTGTGATAAAGGCAAAGCACTTTTAAGAAGTTCCAGGAAAGAGACAGAGCCCTAGGTGAACACTTGAGAAATTACATTGTTGCACATTGTTGGGGTGGTTGTAATAGCTCCTCAGCTCAGTGGATTAGGCGGTGGGACCAGGGAAAGCAAGGCCACACGTTTGATTCCCATAGAGACCAATTAGCTCAGTTGTACAGAGCCTGCACCAACGTCTGGCCAACCATCTCATAAATGTGTTATTGAGGAAGACAGAAAGAATGAGTAAAGGATGGCTGAGCCAGCCCCTAGTAACTGTGCTGTCAGAAGAGCTCAGTGTGAGACTTGGTGTGAAAAATGACTCTTAGGTGTTTGTTTGTTTTATTCTGTTTATAGCCCCAATAAGGAGCCAGAAAATCTTTAGGGATTGACTGACATGTAAAAATTCTTTAGAGGTATGCAAGATTTTTCTATTGTTCTTTCAAATGTAGAAAGGGTGAGGAGGGGGGAAACCATGGGTGAGGAATGTTCTATATATACTGTCAGATGCAGACACCATCTTGGTTTTGCTTAGCTGTTTTTCTTTGTTTCAGAGAAGGAATCAGTATTTGTATTGGGGGAAGAGGGAACCCCACCCCAAGTAGCGGTATATCTGAAAATGACTAATGTAAAACAACACATCACTAATAAAACAATCAGGAAGGAAGGAGGTTTGGCAATGCACTCCCTTCCCCCAAGATGCCCTCACGGTTGGAAGAAGCAAAGAACAGTAGGGCTTAATCGTAGACCCCTTTGACAAGGTTAAGGGGAAAAACTATCCTAGCTTTTGTAAGCCTGATCACCTTAAACTTTCTATTTTACACCATTCCCTTAGATCTGTGCTAAAGCTTCTTGATTCAGTAATAGAGTTTACTGATAGTCCAGCTAGGGAATTAAGGAGACTAATCAAGGTTAGTTGGTGGTAGGAGTAGCTATACTGAGGGAGCAGCTTTAAGGCCTAATGTCTGGAGTCAACAAGATTCATGTCCATAAGTTCAAATCTGGCATCAGATATCACACAACTAGCTGTGTGACCTTGGGCAGGTCACTTAACCCCTATTGCCTCGGTTTCATCAGCTGTAAAATGAGTTAGAGAAGGAAATGGCAAACCATTCTAGTATCTTTGCCAAGAAAACTCCAAATAGGGCATGAAGAGTCAGACTCGACTGAAATGAGTATATGCTTTGAGGTTTCGAAAGTATTTTCTTCACACTTTGTGAGATAGGCATCTTAGTTTTATACAGGGGTATGGAGGGTACATCAGCCTCACATACCAGGGATGTTTCTGCTGCTGATATCAGGGAACTTCATCCTCAGGTGTGGCCTCAAAACAAAGCAGATTCCTTGGAGGAGCTCATTTTTAATCTGAGCTTTAGAACTTGTTCTAAGTAAACTCTTGAACTCCCTTCCCTGAGGTGGGATTTCTCTGGACAAGAGCATCTGAGTAACTTGATAGGCCTGTTTGTTTTCAAAAGTGCTGGGAGAAGGGAAGGCTCATCTGGGCTGCGTCTACAGCATTTAGGTTTTGCTGAGCTGCTCCCTGCTCCTATCTTGCTAGTTCTAAAGCAGATCTTACCCTTCCTCCCCCATTCCCCAGGCTCTCTGGAAGTCATTAACAGCTGTTGAAGAGAGAATAACATTAGGAAGAAAGGAAACCAGGGGAAGTGGGTGGTTTTAGCACGTGAGGGATTTCTCCAAACCCTGCATCTCAACAGCAGCATTTGGCCTTGGAGTTCTCTTCCTAGCCTTGTAGGAATGGAACAGAAAACAGATCCTTTGTTTTTGGAGGGTGTTAAGAAAGGTTGGAGAAAGCAGTGAGAGCACTGTGTACTTGAGGGGTGGGAGACTATCTCTCTATCTCTGTTATAAAAACTCATGTTGTGTTGGATGTTTTAAATGTCCAGAGGCCACCTGATGTTTGGAAGTCACTTGAGCAGTGGCTGACTGTGCTGTAAATCTGTCAAACTCATACATCTGTCTTTGCTAAATTGGCTGCATCCTGACTTACAAAAAATAGTTTATGAATAGAACAGTAGGAAGTGTGATTTACAAGAAGTCTGCTATTTTAAGGAATCTTGAGGTGACTTTTTGTCAGGTGAATTTCATGGATATCATCAGAGAAAATATGGTTGACCAAGACAGTGGGCTAGCTATGTAATGAGCTCCAGGTATAGTGAGCAGGCAGCTGGTGTGTTCTGATGGTGTCCAGGCAATGTTAAAAGATGTAAAAGAAGGCCCCCACAGCATGACAAATGGGCCTTTGTAAAAGATACGTGAGCACCGGGACAGGAGACATGCAGGACAAGAAGGCACAGCTGGGCAGTGATCTGCACCATTGGAAGAAGTGCTCACATTGAGATCACAAGTCTGCCAGATAGTGAAGAATTTCATTTGTGTAAAATACAAGTTTTTGTATGTATATATATATTTGTGTAAAGCCATATATGAGCTTTTGTATATATTATATTTGTGTACAGCCATATTTACCTGCGGCAAATAGATTTGATTGTCCAAACATACTGTCCAAACACTAATGTATTTAAAGAGAAGTGTTTGTTGAGGTAGCAAGCTGTTGCAGTTTACTAATGATGAAAATAACAATGTTGTGGTACTTCTGAACACTTGTGCTATCACCAGATTTCTCTCCCAGCAAAAAAGTTCATCAGAATGCCTTTGATTAGTTGTTTCTCTGATGAGATTATTTGGTCCAGCCCCACCAAAGAGCCTCTTTGCTTCTTTCCATAGACACTACCCAACATCTCTGACCTATATCTGAGCGATGTTCCCCCTGTCCCTACTTTGGCTGATATTGCCTGGATAGCAGCAGATGAAGAGGAAACCTATGCTCGAGTCAGGTAAAGCAAGGGAGCCAGGCCTTGGTGTAGCAGAGCCTAGAATTTGACTGGTAAAGGTGTGGGAACTGTAGAGTCCCTGCCTCTTTGCCATGTACAGAGTTGTAATATTGTAATGGCTTTGTGCTCATTGCTGGAGCTCAAAGAGTTTACAGTCTAATAGAGGGAAAATACATGTACACTGTGATACAGAAGTGAATGAAAAAAGTGCATCAAAAAGGCACGGGTGAAGTGCGCTGAGAAATTTGCAAGAGATTGCTTTTCTGGTTTTGTTTTGTTTGTTTTTAACCAGGCAATAGGGTTAAGTGACTTACCCAGGATCACACAGGTAGTGTCAAGTATCTGAAGCAGGATTGAACTCAGGTTCTCCTGATTGCTTTTCTGGTTTTGTTTTGTTTGCTTTTAACCAGGCAATAGGGTTAAGTGACTTACCCAGGATCACACAGGTAGTGTCAAGTATCTGAGGCAGGATTGAACTCAGGTCCTCCTGATTCCAGGGCCGGTGTTCTGTCCACTACACCACCTAGCTGCCTGTTGTTTTTTTTTTTAAAGCAAGTTTATTGATGTCTTCTATCTCTTATGTTATCTTTCCTCCACTACTTCTGAGAGAGCCATCCCATTTAACAAATAGAATTTAAAAGGGAAAAAAGCATAACTGACCAATACATCAAAAAAGTCTGAAAACATGTTTGATTGGTAACACCTGTGGACCTTCCACTTCCACAAAAGGGTAGTTTGTGAGTGTCCTCTAGCAGGCAGAAATTGAAGACAGGGCATTGAACACATTAGAGCTTGTGAGCAAAAGCATGGGAATAGAAGAAGAGAGTATTACAGTTTGGCTGAGGCGCTGAATATGTGAAGGGGGGAATAAAATGAGAAATCTGGAAATAGAGGTTAGAATTGGGCTGTATAATAAGTTAATACTTTTTAATTAATTTAACTAATTAATAAGTTCATACTTTTTTCAGTATGCAGTGAGGAACCTTGGAAGATTTTTAAGAGGAGGGATGACAAGATCAGAGTGGCACTTGGGAAATTTAATTCCTATACAGCTTAGACATAAACATAGCCCTCTATGCATCAGAAACACATTTTAGAGAACTTTAATAAAAATGAATTCTGGGGGTTCTTTGCTAATTAGACGGCTAAACATTTTTCTGAATTTCATCAAATTTACCTAGCATATCATCCTCACCAAAAGCTGATCATTGTCAGGGAGGACAACATTAGCTCTAACGTACACCTCACATATGTATTTCTCCCCTGTTAGAAAGTTATCTTATTTTAAGACACTACAAGAAGCTAGTTTTATCTAGTCATTGTGCAGCTAGTGGTACAGTGGATAGAGTACTGGACCTAGAGTCAGAAAGATGTGAGTTCAAATCCAGCTTCATACAATTATTAGCTGTGTGACTCTGGGGAAGTCAATCTCTGTCTACCTCAGTTTCCTCATCTGTAAAATGAGGATAGTAATAGCACCTCCCTCTCCTTCCCCCATGAAAATCAAATGAGATATTTGTGAAGTACTTTGCAAACCTTGAAAACTACATAAAAGTTATTAAAATTAATAATAATAATGTGGCATAACATTTAACAAAATCCAGACACATTGGTCCATGTGTCTTAAATGGGTATTATACATGGAGATATACCAACTTTTAATTCAATGACTAGACTTATTTATTGAATACCAGTTAGTCTTCACCCCAACCATAGGCCTTTAACAAAGCACTGAAAAAGAGAGCAGTGTAAAGGATGACTTTAAGAAGGGCTGTACTGGAAGCAAGCAGACCAAGGAAGGAGCAGGAGGGACCTCAAATATATTTTACCTAAGCCTGGGGCCTAAGGAAAGTCTCAGAGCTGTTCTCTTTTCTTTCTTGTTGGATAGTTTGTGTTTGAGGGTGGAGGCATGGGCAGGAGGAATACATGGGCTTCCTAGATCTAAGCAGAAAAGGAAAGTGGGCCCAGCTAGCTAAAATGGGCCTTTCTACTAACTTTCAGGAGTGACACCCGGCCTTTGCGGCATAAATGGAAGCCCAGCCCACTGTTCGTCATGCAGCGCAATGCCTCAGTGCCCAACCTTCGAGGGCCAGAAGAGAAGCTCCTGGCCTTGAAGAAGCCTGGCCTACCAGCCCTGAGCCGAACCACTGAACTACAAGATGAGCTAACTCACCTACGCAGCCAGATTGCCAAGATTGTGGCAGCAGATGCAGGTAAGAGCCCCAAAGCTGCCAAGGAACCAGATACCAAATCTAGGAAACAAAGAATCCGAGTGCTAGGCCCCAGAAGGAGGCCAGTGGCTTTCTGCAGTGGTGGTAACAGGACAGATAGTCTCTGATAGGGATTTCCTGAAGCCTGGATATGCCCACCTTTGTGGTTTTTCATAACAGCAAGGAAACAAGTTTGAGGTGCACCTCACTCTGTTGCAGGCCTTCTTCCCCGTCACAAGTTTGAGCAAAAGCTGAAGTCTTTAACAGACCAACTCAGCACTTGGGCTTTTAGTATGAGTCTATGCGTTGGTCATCTGCCATTGAGATATCTATATCCAATTCTGTCCATACCCTTAAGTTTTCATGTTTTTCTAAAATGTAAAGGTTCTTCCTACCCTTTGCCAACAAAAGATATTTCCCAAGAATTACTGCTTCTTTCCTTCTCTTCCCCCCTCCCCAGTTGAAATCAGGTCTCCCTGTGGTTGCTTCACATCTATAGAGGTGGGTTCATCTAGAGACATTGGGCATAGGGTCAAGAGGTGAAAGGATTCCAAGAAGCTACTATAGCCAGGAACACTGTGTGGGTTTTTTCCAGATTTCTGTATCTAGCCTTTTCCTTCCACTGTCCTACTAGTCACATTCTCTCCTACTCCCCAAATCTCACATTCTTTCTCTTTTGTGATAATTGAGATATTAGAAGAGATTAAACTCTCTAAATCAGGACTCTGGGAGAGTTTCCAGTCATTGTGGTGGGGTTGGAGTGGGGAATGTCTTAGTTTGAGAGAAATGGCCAGGATGACTCTTAAGATAGGGACCCCCTAGTAGACCTGAAATAGACTAGCTGCCCATTAAATATGTTGGGCTAGGGGTTGGAGAATCTGAAAGCAGAGACTTCTTTCAGAGGGAAGGGTGCAGGGAATGGGAGTCTTCTTTGCCATCTCCAAGGGGAACATAGTGAAAAGAATACTGAATTTTTCTTGTAGAGATTGAAGTTTTGGCTTTACCACTTAGATATGTGCCCCTAACCAAGTTACTTCGTCTCACTGGGCCTCTTCTGTAAAGTGATGATCTGTGAAGTTCCTTCTACCTTGAACAGTCTATGAGTGTTACCTAAAAAGCACATTGTAAGCCTGTTCCTTAATAACTGGGAAGAATGCTTCTATAGATTCCTGCCATGGGTGCTTCCTGGGCTGTGGCAGAATCCATAGTGTCTTGTTGTCATGGTGACAACCCAACTGTTACTCAATTGACTCTCCTGTGTAAGAAAATGTCATGTCTTGGCTCCAGTGCCCACCAATACCTATTGTTTTCTTTTTCAGCTTCGACTTCATTAACGCCAGATTTCTTATCTTCAGGAAGCTCAAATGTCTCTTCTCCCTTACCTTGTTTTGGATCCTCATTCCACTCTACAACTTCCTTTGTCATTAGTGACATCACAGAGGAGGCTGAGTTAGAAGGCCCTGAGCTTCCATCGGTTTCCATGCTTTGTTCTGCCAGCTCTGAATGTTGCAAAACTGACTCCAAAGCTGCCTGCAGCTTGGCTGAAGATGAGGACTGTGTGTCTCTCTCAAAAGCGAGCAGCTTTGCAGACATGATGGGCATCCTGAAGGATATTCACCGGATGAAGCAGAGCCAAGACCTGTAAGTGGCTTTGGTGGGAAACTCAATCTTGCTTGTCCTCCATGGTGCCATTTTGCCATCATTTGGCAGCAGCGGCCCTCGGCACTGCCAGCCACCCACTGTGCACACAGGCTCCAGAAATCTCCAAGGTGTTGCTTTCTTGGCACAGAACAGCCTCTTATTTAATGTGGTAGCCATAGAAGCAAAATCTCAGACCTGGAAGGCTCAGATTTAGAGAGCTGCTATACAACCCCACTGACATTCCTGACAGGTAGTTATCCAGTCTATGCTTAAATATTTCACTGTGATGGAGGCTTGTTCTGCATCTTCCTTATTCTTTCAAATGCTTACATTCCTACTCTCACAATCTCCCTCTCTCCCTCTCCCCTGTTCCCTTCCCTCCCTCTGTCTCCTCCTCTCCCCACCCCTTCTCTTTCATATTTAGGCAACCCCAGTCTCCATCATTCTTTAAAATTAGAGTTGGAAATTCTGTTCTTTGAACAGTAGACCTCTTGATTAGAAAAGTTTGAGGTTCTTTACCTTTAAGCAAAGGAGACAAGGGACACTCTCCTAACCAAGGAGCCATGGAACCTCAGCTTGAGGAAATCATCATTAACAGATTTCAGAACTACTGTATTTCAGTTCAGTAATATCTACTCATGTGGAAGGCCCTGTGCTGAATAAAACTGCTTTTGGAGGCTGAAGGGGAAACATTTCTTACTTTGTTCAATAGAGCTTTTCTGAAGGGACTGCTATTCTGTCTGCCCAAAGCAAGCAGCTTAATGGGTCTTTCCTAATGTAGTTCTAAATGGGGGTAATTAACCCAGCCTTTCCCAGAGCATTTATTCGACCCTGAAAGCCTTTATTTTTTAATGTTTTATTGATACACTGTTTTTACATCACTCATTTCTAGAAGTCCCTCATCCAGATTGAACCCTACCTTGTAACAAAGAAAAATACTCAACCAAAAATATCAGCTCTAGTGACCACATCTTGACAGTATTCTGCCCTTACATTCTTCCTGCCTCTCTGCTGTGAGGTGTGGGAGATCTGTATTATCACCTCTTCTCCAGGACTGTTACTGGGTTTTCAATTACCTCAAGAATTCAACTTCTTGATCCTAGTAAGCTGGACTTAATGCCCATTTCAGCTTTGAGGTTCTGTGCTAACTGTGGTTCCCTCACATGTTCCCCAGTTCAATTTTCAGGAAATAACTATGCCAAAAACGCAACTAGCATGCCATTGCTACCCCTCATGTCTTTTCCTGAAAGACTAGATGATGTAATAGGCAGGTCATTGTCCTGGGAGTCAGAAAACCTGTGTTCTAGTCTAGGCTTTGTTACTAAGTAACTGTAACCTTGGATCAGTCCTTCTCTGAGCCTGTATCCTCATCCCTCAGGGGCCTTCTAGCTCTAAAGTCTGATTCTATGATTCTTTAGTTTGTGGGAACAAACCTGTAGGGACCTAGGTGTCTGGCTATCATGCCTCTGCCTCAATTGTCCCATTCCCATGGGAGCCAGTTGATAAGCCACCATGTGATCTGTAGCTCTGCTTTAAGACTTCTCCCAGCACTATCTCCTGCCCACTTTCCTATCTCGATGGCCCAACCCTCAAGACTCCCAGGGCAGTAAGCTGCCCCCAGCTTTTATGTCCACAAAGCAAATCGAGGCCAAGGGTTGAGGCTCACTCTCTGAAAATTCTTAGTTGTTTGGGGTTTTCCTCAGCTCAGCTCTAGTCTTAAACAACTTCTGTTACCCATTACCACCTCATTGTACTTAGGTATTTATATTTAATTGAAGCATCTGTTTCCCAGGTGTCTGGATGCCTGCTCATTAATAGCTCACATTTATTTAACACATGTATCCATACATATATACACACACACTTTATCATTATTTCCCACCATCATGTTGTAAGGTGTAGATAGTACTAATATTGTTATCCTCATTTTACACATGAATTGGAGGCTGTTGAGGAAGGAGTGACTTGCCCAAGACAATTCCTGGAATAGGCAGTAGAGCTAGCACTTAAACCCAGATCTTTTAAGAATTTGGATTTAGAGGACCTTGGTTCCATCTCTGCTACTTACTCTTTGGCAAGTCACCTTATCCTCATCCATAAAACGGATGGTTCGGGACTTAGATGATCTCTTCAGGTCTCTGCCAGCCTAATTACTAGGACTCTTCTTTCCACCAGTGCCCTGTTGGTTTCCCCTTGGTCTCATGATAAGAAGTTTATGTGCTTCTGCATTCTCCTTCCTGTCAAGCCAACTCCCAGGATCCCCCTGGAATAAGCCCTCAACACAGCCTTTCCCAGAATTGCTGAGAATTAAAATAGCTTGAGAGAGAGAGAAAGAGGCAGTGAGATAGCCAGAAGCTGACAGCAGGGTTAACAAAACACCTGCAGGCTGTGTGGGTAGTAGAGTATCAGCTATCAAAATGTAGGGTCTGTAAGCAGTACCTCCCAGCCTGGATTGATTACGCCCCAACCCTGTTCAGCCTATGAATCTTGCTCCCTGCTGATTGTTTTACCCTTTGTACCTCTAGGAATCGGAGCTTGATAAAGGAAGAAGATCCTGCTGTCCTCATTTCAGAGGTGTTGAGGAGAAAGTTTGCTCTGAAGGAAGAGGATATCAGCATGAAAGGAAACTGATAATCCTTTCTATGGCGCCCTATATATGGCCCTTTCTCTATAAGCTGTCTTACAGCAGATACTTCTGCCTTGCAGTTAGAAATGTCCTTCCACAATGGAAAATACTGACAGGCTAGAAATGGGGAGAAGAGAGAAAAGCTGAACTGCTTCCCCACACTTCAAACCTTAGCAAAACTTTTAAGGGCAGTGTTCTAAAAATAGTTTTGAGTTGAGGGCTTGCATATAATCTGTCATGTTGCTTTGGTTGTTTTACATTGAAGAACAAGATGGGAGTTTTTGTTTTCCTCATGTAAAAATAGGCCCCAGACCGATGACTAGCTTCACTGCACTATCTACCCAGCTCCTGGTCTCGACTGGGTACATGCAATATGTCCCTCAGATTCAGCTGCTTCCTTGCAGGGGATGAGGGTGTTGAGGAGCCCTGCGGTCTTCTCAGGACCAGTCATAAACCAAGACTTGCCCCCTGCACTCATGTACCAACGCCCAGCTGTGCTCAGGCCTTCTACAGGTCCTGTAGCTCCACCTCATGAACAGGCTGCTGCTGGCAGGCCAGGGCTGTTTTTTCTTCTTAAAACACATTTTGTAATATTGTAAAGAAACCAAATCTTTCCATACCTCCCCAAGATCCTTATGGCCTCCCCATTGCCATGGCATTGATGTCTTGTTCCACTGCCATTGAGGGATCTCATCGAGGAAGATGGGAGGGGACTGTGCTTCATTTGGGGCTACTTTTTCTCATACCTGAACCCCTGTTAGGTCATGCCAAAGTCCTCACCCACCACACTTAAATGCATGACCCAGCCTTCCTTGGGACCTCTTTAGTAAAGGTGTGTGCACGTGTGTGATGTTTGGGGTGAAGCACTACCTGGTATTAAAGAAAGTTTTTGAGTGGTTACCGTGGTTGCTATGTATGTCTGTACTTTGAGATGTTCATCCAGGTCACTTCTACAGCTTCGGTCATGCTATTTCCCCAGTGATAAGGAATCATCCCTACCAAGTCCATACCTTCCAGGTCCTTTCCACATAGCATAAACTGAATTGTAGAGAAAGGAAAAAACAAAACACTGAGCTGGGGGCAAACTCAGTTGGCAGGATTAAGCAATCTAAAGTCCCTTTTTAAGTCTATTCTTGACCAGGCAGACCTCAGACTTCTATTATCCCATCCATATTTCCCTCCCATCCAGAACAGAGCAGGAAGTTCTAAATACACCATCTTCCTACCTCTCTCCCTCCAACCTGAAATTGAATGGTGTATCTGACTTAAGCGTAGTCCCACAGTCAGCTTGTTGGGCAGTGGGTACAGAGCTGGGCCAAGAGTCAAGAAGACCTGCATTCATATATCCAGCCTCAGTCAGTAAATGAGCACTTACTAGGCACTGAGTTAAGCTCCTCAAATGCTAGCTGTTTGTCCCAAGGTAAGTTACTTCACTTCTCTTCTGCAGTTGTGAGGATTAAATGAGATAATAAGCACTTAGCACAGTGCCTGGCACGTAGGTCTTAGAAAAATTTTTCTTCTCTTCCACGGGAGAGCAAGAACTAAACTAACCCTCTTTTGGCAAGGGAATATTACAAGCAGCCAATGTTAAAGAGCTCTGAACTGGTGGTGTCTATATCTAATGTAGTAAATTAACTTTTCTGGACCTCAAGTTCCTCCAAAATGTGGGAGGAACCAGAGAAAGGCCACAAAACAGCATTGCTTAGATGGATTGCAGTCTGCACTGGTGAAGGGAATACTCACATCTATCAAAATAAGATGGGCTTCCAATTCAATGTTATTTTTACCCATACTTAACTTTGTGTCCACTCTTTGAGAGGTGCGTACGTAATAACTTTTTAAGGTAGAACCACATCATCAAAGGTTGAAAAAGCCTGCCAACCTCCATCATTACAATTCAGACCCCACCTCACAGCCACCCCCTAATGATTTCTACCTGTACTTGAAAAACCCTACTAGAGCTTGTTATATAGTATCTAAAGAAATAACAGCAGGTTAGAGCCCAGGAAAGGTGGGGGAGGGGCCATTTAGACTCACAGAATGTTAGACTGAGCTGATAGAGCCCCAGAGACCATTTGATTCAATCCACTTTTTTTAAAAATTTTATTACAGATTTAACAATATGGAATTGAATAGCAAAGCAAACCATAAAACTGTAACTGTACATTTTTAAAAAATGAACTTTCCAAAATAATTTGCTTTCTTCTTCTGATCTTTGTATTTAAAGTTTTTTTGTCTTTGTGCAAGCTACATTTACAGATCAGCACAGAGTTGGAACAAAGGAGAGATTACAGTTCTATGTCATACAAGTCTGAAACATACTACTCTTCTAGAGACTTTGTACTTGGGACCTGAACCACATTCCCACTCCACAAATCTCGTGTCATTAAGTAGTGGGGCTAAGAGATTCAGATTATAGTTGTCAGAGCTGCAAACTGTATGACTATTGGATAAATCACTTCACCTCTATTTCAACCTCCTCTCAACACGTGCCCTAATAATTTGCCTCACAAAGCTGTTGGGTATGTGCACCTTTCTGAAACCCAGCACTTCCTACGGGGCTGCCACAGTCCCCAGGGTTTCAAAGGGCTGGAGTTGGTTTGGGTTCAACATATGGTCACTATCTTGTATGTCTCTAATCCCAGAAACTGGCTTATCAAAAACAGATTATAAGGGAGAATCATGGACCACACTTTCCACCTGAGTTTCAACTGATCCTCAAAGCTCTAAAAACCAGTTCTCACCCCAGGTTAAAATTAACACAAAGTTCTAGCAAGCAAGCAGGGCTTCTGCTGTATGGATGAGGGACATACTGATGGAATTACAGCCAGGAGAAATCAAATTGTAACCAAGCCAGAAGCACTTGAAAGGTCCAAGTCAATCAAACCTGGCAGGTTTTCTTTACAGTAAGAACAGCCTGCACACAAAAGTGTTTTCTTTAACTGCCATGGTCACTCCACAGATCTCTTTGAAAGGAAATGGCATATAGGCATACACTGAAAAATAACACCAATGACAGGCCACATTCAGTTTTAATATTAGCTAGATTTAGGAGAAGATTCAGTCTATATTCAAATCAATGTGGTAGTTCTCGTCAAAGAGCTAAGAGACCAATAATTCTCTCAGGGTGTCTGCCAACCTGTCTCTTCCAAAACCACTCCCTCAACAAGTGAAAGTGCCTGTTTTATTTACATTCACGATGAAGAAGCTCATAAAATGAAGCTAAACACTGCCTTCATTTGGCACTGCCTGCATTCCCTCAAATCCAGAACTAGGGCCTATATTGAGACTACCACCCCCCCACCCCCACCCCAAATGACTACACAACACAAGGCTATCAGGGTGTTTTTCTATCATCTGGATACTTAAGGGTGTAATGCCCTGTCACCAAAACAAAGTTCAAAAGCAGTGCTTGATAACTCTGTTACCTTGAGAGTCCTGGGTAAAGAGCATATCAGGTTGGGAATTTAACTGAGAGGTGCCCAGGACAGACCTGCCCTGGCACTGAACCTGAGAACTGAGGGATGCATGCAGGGGCTTTCTTGGAAAGTTGGCTATATCTTGCAGAGCAGCTCGAGGAGGGTGAGCAATGACCCTCTGGCCCTGGGAATCTTCTGTGAACAATCGGCTTTTCAAGTCTGGGTCATACCTCTTACCATCCCAAGAAAAGGCCTGACTGGAGCAGGGTCTTTGTTCTACTAACTCTGTGTCCCCTCCCCTCCAGGGCTGCTCCCTGTTTTCTCCCCTTCCCTGCTTTGCCTCCTTGGTGACTTTGGGGAAGGACAGAGAACTGTTCATTTTCTTTGGAAAATAACACCTTCTCCAATTCTGCCCTGTCCACTAGGCCCTTGGTCTCTTGCCCTTGTTTATGATGTATTTTCCCACCCTCCCTTCCCTGGGCTAGCACACCAAGGCCTTTGGAGTGCTGGGTGAAGGCAAAACCCACCTCAGCAGAGCCTGCAATGTCCACCTGGGGCAGAGGCAGTTTCTGGTCTTGGCTACTGAGCACAGCTGGTCTTGCCTCTCTGCAACAGTCAGATACCTTTTTGGGTGATGGAGTAGAGCAGATAAGCTCCTGAGGTTCCTTAGTGACTTTAGCAGCTGCAGTTTCAGGACACTGGGCACACTCATCCCTGGGGCCCAACAGAGGATCCAACAACATCACATCTCTTTTCTGTTTCTTCTTTCTCTGACTTGCTGTACCAGGTGCAGGCCTTCCCTGCCCACCATCATTTGCCTTTCCTGAAAAACAATATATCTGAAAAAGTCTAGTGGTCTGACTGAAATGCAGCTACACATCCTAATCACTGCGTGGATATCTAGGCCATTGCGTGGCCTCTGTGATGCCTGACATTTGAAAAATAAGCCACCATGAGAAAATCCTTATCATTTTACAGGAAGTCTTTGGATTCCTAAAGCCTGCTCAGGGTCAGCCTACAAACAGCTAGATGTCTTTATAGGATGCACATGCACTTCACATTACGTTAACACATGTTCCCAAAAAGCTGTATATAAATCAAAATATTGTAATGTTTTAAAACCCCATTTTACCAAATGAATTGGCACCAAGATAATTTTGAAAAACTAATTTTTTTCCAAAAATAGAAACTGACATCTCCACTGTATTGAAAAACTATTTTTTCATTTCAATGAAAGATAAAACTTGCTGAAGTCTATTTTTCATTTATCAATCAGGAAACACAGGAGAGTGGAAAGTAAGCTGGACTAAAAGCCAGTACACCCTGTTTATTTGTCCATTTGTCCAGGTGTAGTCATTACTAGCTGTGAAGCCTTGTTCAAATCACATTACCTCTCTTGAGCTTCATTTTGCCTCTCTAAAATGAAGGGGTTGGTCTAGATGATCTCTCTTCTAGCTCCAATTAGTCTATGTTCTAAGGTTCCTTCTAGCTCCAAAACAGTATAACACAGCTGACATCTATTAAAATGTAAATGTTACTTTATTGGTATCCTAAGATGAGTTTCAGGACAAAAGCTTGGTGCTCTGCTAAATAGTGACAGTGACTACATATTTACTTAGTGCTCTCAGGAAATGCCAAGCACAAACATAACCATGACATCAGGTCTCAGATCATGGGGCAGCCCTCTATGAACAGACTGAAGGAGAGCACCAGTTCCTCTTTGTTCTTGAGGACTTCATGGGAAGAGATTCCACATCCAAATCCAATGCCAACCAGGCACTGTAAGCATGTTAAGACAGCTAAACAATGATAAAAGGCAATGAATAATCTGTATTCAGCCTCCCCAGACAGATGAGGATGGGGTCTGAGATTCTCCTACCTTTGGATACATAACTTTGAAAGGGCCTTTGGCTCTAGGAATCGCCATGACAATACCAGTAACATACCCAAAGGTTTTCCAGCTAGGAAAGTCACCACCACAAACTTCTCCAAACTACATCCACTTCATCTCATCTGGCGACATTACAGTTTATATCTGGTTATTATAATAATGATTTAATAGCTTGAAAGTGACATTACACATCATCTAGGCTAAGCCCTACATTTTATAGAGGGAGAAACTGTGGTCCAGAGAGGAGACATGACTGATCAAAGTGGCAGAGAGAGTAAAGGGCAGGACTGGGACTAAATCCCTGGTTTCCTGACTTCCTTTCTTTCCACTGTACCATATGCTGCCTTTTCAAAGGTGTCCTGATACATATCACAGACATATTTATTCAGCTAATACCTATGGTTAGTGGTACTCATTCTTATTTCTTACAGAACTGTGCATGGGCTACTTCAGTTTTATATTATTAACAATTACGAGAGCAATAATAATATTAATAAGAATACTTACTGTTTATATAATGCTTCGTGGTTACAAAGTGCTTTATACACATTATCTTATTTGATTCCCATATAATGCAAATCAATACAAAAGGTAGGTGGTATAAGATTACCCCCATTTCATAGATGGAAAAACTGAGGCTTAAAGATCTTAAGTGACTTAAGGTCACATACCCAATAAAGGTGATAGAGCCAGTTCTTGAACTCAGGCGTGTGCTCCTTCCATTAAAGAACAGCTGCCTACACATTTCCATTCTTGGATTCTAGAACTAAATAAAGTGGACTCCAATTGCCCCCCAGAGTGGTCAGTACCTGACTTTGAAGCAAAAAATGATGCAATGAGAGTCTGCTTGGTACCCACAGGCTGAGCTCTTCTTTGAGTAAAACCAACAATAGCTTCTCTCTCACCTCGAGCTGGAGGCAGCATTCTGGTGATGGGATTGGATAATCGAGTCTAAGAAGAAAAGAGGGAAAAGATCATCAGCTCTAAAGAAAATGTAAAACATCAGCTGGAAATGAGACACTCTATAACCCTTTTGTTCCAGTCTAGTGAACTCGTCTCTCTTGACTGAGTTGACTTTATTCTGTTCTCTGGGCAGTTTGCTTCAGGAACCACCTACCTTGTACTTCTTATTTGCCTCACAG
Source organism: Phascolarctos cinereus (assembly GCF_003287225.1). Taxonomy (NCBI): domain Eukaryota; kingdom Metazoa; phylum Chordata; class Mammalia; order Diprotodontia; family Phascolarctidae; genus Phascolarctos; species Phascolarctos cinereus. Next base: position 373,945,845 of record NW_027556098.1, on the reverse strand, counting down.
CTAGTTTTCTAGGGAACAGTGTATTCCAATACAGCCCAGCTTTGTTTCCTTTCCCTAGAAATATTCAGCCTGATTACAAAACCATAATTTTTTTCAGGTATGATACTGTTGATACTATTAACCATGATCAGTAGAACCATATACTTTGAGTTGTTTTTCCCAACAGTAGGGATGGGTCAATAGCTACTCTCTCTGACCTAATAATGTTTATCCTTAGCAATGTGAATTTTCAAGAGGCTGGCTAGAGTTCTCCATGAAAATACTACTACTACTCCAAGGAGCATACCTTCTTTTTGATGAGAAGAGAAAAAAATGTGCTAAAGCAAGCAAAATGTACTTACCAAATAATTGCAAGTAGGAGAGAATGATAAAAACTAGGCAAATACAGAAGAATTTCATTTAGGAAGTGTTGTTTGAAAAGATTCTATAAAGCAAGGTGAAAAGGAAATGTTTTCCAGACATGAGGGAAAACTTGTTCAAAGGCACTGAGGTAGAAAGGAATTATTGTATCTACGGAAATGCTAGCAAGGTCACCAGATTGACTGCTGACATTAAATTATTTGAATACTAAAACTCTCAAAGTCACAGAAACTCTTTAGGTCACAGAAGGGACTTGTGATCTCTCTTACTAAAAGGTAGTATTCACAGCAAATATATGTTGAAGCATGTATTTGGATTTAGACCAATTGGTTCAAATGATGAGAACTATCATCTCTGGACATAATGGTTATCATTTATTACAAAATGGTAGAAAATAAAATCCTTTTGGTTTTAATAACTACCCAGCAGACATTTACTAAGTGGCTTATTTTAAACTGTGTCTACATCAAACAATACTACATTTAAAATGGCAAATGCAGTAATTTTGTAAACATTTAGTTTGCGTTTCCATACAACATGAGATATTGGATTCATCAAGGGGAAGTTTGTTATTTTTTTTGTTAGAATATAAATTTTTTTATTCTTTGTATCTCCAGCACCTAGCATAATGTATGACACATAATGGGAACTTAATAAATGTTTGTTGGTTAGTTTTTTATTCAATTGTTTTCTAATAAATTGATTGAATTTTTAAAAAAAAAATACTACTAGTAGGAAAAGCAAGCAAATATTTCCAGATGGCAGCTCCTGGTTCTGCTTGGTCACAAAGCCACCTCCCAAGTTGGCCTGATGTATCAGAAAGATTTACTTTCCTAGAAGGATCTAAGGGAGGGAAAAAAAATACCCCAGAAGGAAAGCCCAAAAGAAAAACATCAATAGTACTGCTTTTAAAATTACATTTTTAATTTATTATATACTTAAAAAGAAAAGGAACACGTAAGAGTTTTGTGTAAAATCTTTTTCTGTTCTACTATTTATATGAAATTCTCGTTTTATTTGGTGTTAATAATTTTTAAAAAGAAATAAAGATGAAGAAAAAGATCTAGGTTAAACACCCATTAACTACTACCTACTAGCTATGTGATCACCTATAAGAACATATTTAAGAGCATTTTTTTTCAAAAAGTAAATCTGTATTTATATCTTTTGTTTTGTATCAGCTACACTTCTCAAAATATCCTTTTCCCCTCCCCTTTCTCGAAGAGCTATTCCTTAACAAAAAAAAAAAAGGTGGCGGTGGGAACCAGTTCATCAAAACTAACCAACACTTCTAGAAAAACCCTGAAATTATATAATAATATATATTATTCCACACCCATAATCCCTCACTTCTACAAAGAGAGAGAGACAAGCCTTTTCCATTTATCTTCTTTAGGGTCAAGCTTAGTAATAATATTTTACAACATTACGTTTTAATTGTTTCATTGTTTTTATTTACATTGTTATAGCAACTAGGTGGCACAGTGATTAGAGCACTGGGCCCAGAATCAGGGAGACCTGAGGTCAAATCCTTTCTCAGACCCTGGACATCTTACTTAACAGCTGTTTGCCTCAGTTTCTTCAACTGTAAAATGTGGATAATAGTAGTACCTATCTCTCAGGATCATTAGAAGGCTCAAATGAGATGTTTGGAAAGTTATTAGTGCACAGCAGGTGCTATATAAATGCTTATTTCCTTCCCTTCCCCCATCTCCTCATCCCCACTGAGCATATTGTTTTTCTGGTTGTGCTTACTCCTTCTGCAAATAAATTTCCCCAAGTTTCTCTCTATATTCATCAGATTCATCACTTCTTACAGAGCAGTAATATTCCCTTACCTTAAATACCACATTTATTCATTTCTTCAAATGATGAGCATATACTTTGTCTCCAATTCTTTGCTATTACAAAAAAAGTACTGTTTTACATATATATATATATATATATATATATATATATATATATATGCATATGTAATTGTGTATATGTGTGTATGGGGCCTTTCTTTTATCACTGACCTCCCAGGATTATATGCTTAGCAGTGGGATCTCTGGGTCAAAGAATGTGGAAATTTTTGTCATTTCTTAGCATGATTCCAAATTGCTTTCCAGAATGACTAGACCAATTCATGACTTCACAAAGCATTAGTGTTCCTATCTTTCCATAACCCCTCTAATATTAACTATTCCCATCTTTTGTCACCTTTGCCAATTTGATGGAGGAGTTGTTTTGATTTGGACTTATTATTAGTGCTGCAGTCATCTTTCATATGGCTGTTAATAGTCTGCAATTCTTCTTTCTAAGACATTTTGTTTATATCCTTTTACCACTAGTCAACTGAAATATGACTTTCAGTCATATATTTCTGTTGTCTATGTATCTTGGATATTAGACTCTTATCAGAGATATCTGGTGCAAAGATTTTTCTTCCAATCAACAGCTTCATGTAACTGAAATTACTGAGTTTCTCTTTTGTGATCATCTCTCTCCTTTGTTTGATTTAGAGTTCATCTCTCAGCCACAGCTGTGAAAGGTACCTGATCTGATTCTCTTCTAATTTTTATAGCATGATCTTTAATATTCAGGTCACATACCCATTGAATTTGTTACAAAATATCAGTTAATAAGCATTTAAATATGGGCCAGGTAATAAGAACTGGGAATACAAAGGCAAAAATAGCTCCTCTCTTCAGTGAGTGTGCATTCTAACAGGAGAGACAACATATAAATAACCAGGCACACACAGGACACATAGTGAACACATGGCAGGTAATCTTAGAGGGGAAGACCACCTGTGGAAGGTGGCATTTGAGCCAAGTATTGAAGGAAGCCAGTGATTTTAAGAGACACATGTGAAGAAGGAAAACATTTCAAACATGGGAGAGAGACAAGACAAAGACTCAGAGACAGGAGAAAAGGAGGAGAACAGCAAATAAGCCAACATGGCTAGATCACAGAATACATAGGACTTTATATTTGATCCTGAAGGTAACTGTGGAACTAGCAGAGTTTATTATATGGGAGGAAGAGAAGTGACATGATTAGGCCTGTGCTTTAGCACTTTGGCAGTTATGTAGAAGATGGACTGGAGTAGAGAGAGGCTTCAGGCAGGAAGACCAATTAGAAGGTTATTACAATGGTCCAGGTTAGAAGTGATGATGCCTCAACTAGGGCGGTGGCTGTTTATGTGAGTGAAAAGAAGCTGCTGAGCCTGTATCAAATTGCTTCTTCTCAATGAAGAGGAAGGAGAGGGAGAGAAGAAGAGAATTTGGAACTGAAAATTTAAAAAAACAAATGTTAAAAATTGCTTTAACATGTTGGAAAAAGAGGTGAAAGAAGCTGTCATAAAAAGAGAAATGACAAGATTTGGCAACTGTTTAAATATAACTGTTAGGCTACTAAGTAGCTTAGTGGACAAAGCACTGGACCTGGAAGATCTGAGTTCAAATTTGGCCAAAGACACTTACTAGCTGTGTGACCCTGGACAAGTCATTTAAAAATGTCTGCCTGCCTCAATTTCCCCAAACTGTAAAATAGGGATAATAATAGCCCCTATCTCCCAGAGTTGTTGTGAGGCTCAAATGAGACAATATTTATAAAGTAGCCCAGTGCTTACAATTAGTAGGAACTCAATACATGCTTATTTTTTTCCTATGTTTGAAGTGAGAGTGAGCAGAGTTTGGAGAAGAGAATTAAGAACCTGGATGACTAGGAGAATGGTGGTACCCTAGATCTAATTTCTGCCAAACTGCTTTCCAGTTTTCTCAGCAATTTTTGTAAAACAAGAAGTTCTTTCTTAAGTAATTTATGGTTTGGAGTTTGTGAAGGATACTTCCTTAATGTCAACAAAGAGTATTTGTCAGGTATTTGTCACTGAGGAGATGGTTCATACCACTGACCGATGCTTCTGGAACATTAGGAACATACAAGGACAAAAAGGTCTATTTATTTAGTGGCAGGGTCACTGAGGAAGTCATAGGTATGTGCCTTGAGAAACAGTATGTGACAATGTAGAGATCTAAATTTTGACATGATAGATACTTCCCCTCAAATCACTTTGACTTTTACCAGGTAAGGTGATGAAAGACTGTGCACAAACAAAAAGTATCCCAGATCTCAAAGAGCAAACAAGGCAGGGACTTTGAGTACTATGTTGAGGTCATCAAGCAGACCTTAGCTATAGAGCATGCTTTTTCTAATGCTATCATCTACAGGACCATGGCCCAGCCGGCAATTCACCCCAACTCTCTACAGTGTTCTACAGTTAAAACTGACTGGACTGAACCACTAGAACTATATCCCAGGCAATTCCTGGCCATTTCCTCACCCTGCTTTCTCTATTCCAACCACTATTTCTATATCTATGTCCCTTAGCTCTGAAAGGTGAGTTTGTGTCAGTATCCAGGCATCTACACTACTTCCTGTCCATCTCCTTACCATGCTTTCTCTACCCAGACCACCATCCACACCTCCTCCCCACCAGAACCTTGGACTCAGCACCAGGCTTCCCAGGTTCTGCCAGGTGAGCTCTGCCTTATCTCATCAAAACTGAGGTCTCCACTCCACATCCAGTCAAGCTCCCCAAAAGAGCACCCTCTGGGTATTCTCTCCTCCCAGCCTTAGTAGCATTTCAAAGAGTCATCTTCTCCCATTAGAACATAAGCTCCTTGAAGATAAGGTCAGTATTGCTCAATTGTATTAGTATCCCCAGTGCTTAGCACAAGGCCAGTATATAATGAGCATTTAATAAATACTTTACCTATCTATACATTTATCTACCCTATGGAACTTAGAGAATCTTCCAATTACTATATTATGTGTTTACTTAGGCTTCCTTCTGCTCAGGAGTAGGTAGTCAATTTCCTTCTATGCATTAGTAAGCTAAGTAAACATAACTTCAGAAAATATCTTCAACCAGCAAAGCATAGTGAAAAATTCAGAATATAATTGTAATGCAGAACATTATTTTACCATTTTAGGTAGTAGGGCCCTTTAAGCCATGAAATTACTGCTTAATCTTGCCCCAGACCTCTCTCCTCCTAAATCTAAACAATAGTGAAATGTACTCTTGCATAGCTCAGCACAGCCTCCAACCAAATGGATAAGACAGCTTGCAACATAATTGCTTTAGATACTTATGTTTACACCAGAGACCAGGACACCTGGTCTGGTTTGTGTGATCTCTGACCTGTAATGATGGGGTGCTCGGTGCTTGTACTTGTGCCCCAATTTCTCCCTAGTCTCAGAAACACTGTCTCTGACAACCACTCCCCAGCCCAAGGACACTGTGCCTAGCAGTCATTCATGCATGGGCCCTCAGCATGACCCTTATCTCTCTCCCTGGTACAGCTACACAGAGCTGGGCTTCTCAGGCCCCAGCCCTCAGATCATGTCTCTGGAAGCCTCCCAATTCCTTAGTAAGTTCCTGTCTTGTGAGAAAGCTTTCCCTTACTGCAGAGCATTCTCTCATCAAGACAGAGGGAGAGGGGTGTCTTGCCCAGCCCAAGGAGTTTTGTCCTTGGCCAGGCCAAGGACTCTTCCTCCTGCCAGACTCCAAAGATCCATACCTCTGTCATCTCTCTCCCTGTCCGATATACTCCCTGTACTTTCCCATCCATAGCCCCCAAAGACACCTGCACCTTTGGATTACCTCATCAGTGTTCTGGGCCAGCATTTCTTTCTCATGCTCTTTTCCATATAAACCCTAGCTCGACCCCTGAACGGGGCTGCTTGATTTGGGTGTGCATACTCCTTGCAGTCTCGTGATAATAAACCCACATTTTAAATTACGTCTGGGTCTTGCTCGCTGATTTCTCGGTACAACATAATTTGAGTCAGAAGACTTCAACTAAAATCTTAGCCCTCATGCTTATTTGCTTATATTATACTTTCCATAAGATCATTGTAAAGTTCACTTTTTTTGTTCTGTCAACAAAAGAATTCTAAAAGTTGTAAGCCTCATTCTCATTTTGTTGTAAGCCTCAGTTTTCTCCTTTGTAAAACGGGGATAATAATGCTTGCTACTACCTACCTCAGGGTCATTATATGGAAGCACTTTCTAAATCTTAAGGTTGTTAACTTCTTTGAAAACAAAGCTTCTTTTTAAAGAAAGCTGGTCTAAATGTGGAAAGTATTAAGAGAAATGGGTGGAAGTAGAGGCTGAAGAAGGGGTTCAAATCTCAATTTCATTACTGAACTCCTCCCACAAAGCCATATGACTTTAAAGTCAACTTAACTTGAATTTAGTTTTCTGCAAAACAGGTGTAATAATGAACCACCTGACTTCACAGGGCTGGTGTGAGAATCAAATAAGACAACATATGTAATACACTTTAAAACTGTAAAAGCCCTCTACAAACATAAACAATTATTGTCATATCTTCCCACAGAATCAAGAAATGGTGCTCATGTTCTATTGTATATTTATATTCCCCTTATTTGTTCTCTCTGGTCCCAATTCTCTTCTCCCAAAAGTGCACGGCGCCAACAAGAGAATGCAAAGAGGCAAGGATAAGGGACACGCTGAAATCTGTTCTCCTCAGCTCCCTAGTCTACGGGGGCAAGCTGAAATACTCCTTGCTCCCCATTACTACTTCCAGGTTCTCCACCTTCCTCTATCACTCATGCCTTCTCTTCTTTTGAGGTTCGTGCTATTTCTATCTACTACCCAATCAAAATCCTGGTAGCTGTTGCCTCCTGACTCCCCAGGTCATTCCCCTTCTTTCCTCAGTGAGTCTGACACCCCTCCTCTCTAATTCCTGACCTCGTACTTGGGGACTTCAATATACAGTGATTCTCAAACAGCCGAACCACGCCGTTCCTCAACCTACTCACTTCCCACGAGCTCCACGGGAGCTCCCATTCTACCTCCCCCCCCAGCCACATGGTCAAACCCTAGGTATGGCCATCACCCACAAATGCAGAGCTCGCAGATCCCCTAATCCCACCACAATCACTCAACTCTTCCCCGGCACTGTCACCCCCAATCCCCTGAGCCCCCAATTCTCTCCCAGGCCGTCTGCCTGCACTAGCCCACTCTCCTCTACTCCCCATCTGACTCCTTGACCAGTTCAACTCCACACTGCCCTCTTCTCTTGAGTCCCTGGCCCCCTTCTCATATCGTCAGCCTTGGGTCATTTACACCATGGGTCACCTTCATTCCTACACACAAGCATTCCCCGACCCCTGACCCCTGTCCCTCATGACATGCACGGAGCCCTCAGCAGGACACGCCCCGCCCCTCACCTCTGTCCTCCGCGTCAGGGTCCCCCCAGCCCACGGAGCCCACCTGCACTTTCCGCTTCTTCAGAGCCGCCGCATCCAGCCACACGCCGCAGGCCTCGGCCTCGGCGGGGCCTCTTCTCCTCATGGTCGCCCAGGGCCTCCTAGGCCGGGCCGGACCACGTCCTCACACAGACCTTCAGCGCGCGCCAAGAGCCGTTTGTATCTCGCGCCGGCGCGATGGGCGGGGCTACGCGCGGCACCCAACGAGAAAAACGCGTGCTGGACGGCCCAAGACAGCCCCTCCTCCTGCGCCCTGGACCTGCCCACCCTCCGAGCCACGCCCTCACGCGTCAGGCCACTCCCCAGACCGCCAGTCGCCTAGCCGCCCCCACCGCCTCCAGACCCGCCCCCGTTACCTAGGGAATCCTCCCCGAGTCCACTAGCCCGAGGCCAGTCCTGGACTCCTCCGAGCCCCGCCTACAAGCCCCCACCCACAATGCTCCGGGCCCATAACTCCTTACTGCCTCTCCCTCGCCAATTTAAGGCCCCGCCCATCACCACTTCTACCGCCCCCAAGCCTCTTGGACGGGCGTCCACCCACTCTGGATCCCCCTTCTCCCGGCCAGTGCCAGGCGGGCCTGTGGGCGAGGTTTGGCCAGGCCCCGCCCCCGTCGCTGGACCCCCCCTCCCCCTCCTGTTGGCCCCGCCCCCGCAGCGTCCCAGATTTGGATGCCGAGCAGACTGTGATGGCTCAGTCTTCGACATTACTTCCTCTGGACTACTCTCCTGCAGCCCCCACGGCCCGCTCCACGAGCAGACCCCGGGCTTGGACCCCTGCCTCACATCCCAGCCCGGGTCGTGTCAACTGAGCTGTGGGCTCTGCAGTGTCCAGCCGGGCTCTGGGCTCAGACCAGGAACACTGTGTTCCTCCCCAGACAAAGGCTCTGGTCAGCCAGGCAACAGATTCAAATTCAGTTAATATTTATTAAGGCCCATTTCAGTCCAGGCAACCGGCCCGGAAAATCACGAAAGAAGAAGCCCTGCCCCATGCTGCCCAGCCAGACCAGTGTCTCAGGAAAGGCTGACTTAGGCTTCCTTCCTCCCTCGAACCTCCTGGACCTCTCTGTGGGGCTGTGGCCAGAGGACAGGAGGCAGGAAGTTGCAATCAGGACAGTTTTCTTAAGATGAAGGGCCTGGATCTCTACCCAGCCCACTCACACACTTTCCTACACGTAGCAGCAGTAGCATCGGGTCTCCCCTGACCCCCAAGGACAGCATTATGCCCCAAGTACCTCCCTCAGCTCAGTCCTCAGGGCCTCATTGAAAAGATCTGAGACTCTCCCTGGAAGAAGAGCAAGCAGACAGCTGTAGCACAGTATAGTGAAAGGGGATCAGAGAACCTGAGTTTTAACCTTAGTTATATCACTAAATTGCCATGTGACTTTGGGCAGGTATGTTCTCATCTCTGGCCTCAGTTTCCTCATTAAATGAAGAAGGTGGATTAGAGGATTTCTATTCCCCACCCCCACTACCCCCAGCTCAGGGAGAAGTCAAGCCTAATTCAGCCCAGAATGGCAAGACCTGAGCAGAGATCATCTGAGAGATAGACCGGGTAACTCCAGGGTCCAGGAAAGAGAGACCCATGACAGCTAGGAGAGGTGGGCTAGGCCAGCCAGACCTATCCTTTAAGTTTTCATCTAGGTTTTGGCCTAGAGCCCAAAGAAGGAAAACACCTTTGGATAAAAAGGATAGGTTCTGAGTGGGAAAGGAAACAAAAAATTCTACCTCCCCCATGTTCACACAACAAAGGGTAGGGACTAGGGAGGGTGTCCACCGGGAAGGAAACAGTACTGCTATTATGTAGCCCTCCAACTCAACTTCTGGTTCCTCTGTTCACTTCAGACTACCTCCTGAGGCACCCTTCTGTGGCTGAAAAGTGCCCACCAGCTTTGCTGGGAGAGAAGGAAGCTTTGGTACCCTGTCCCAGTGAGTGTAAGACCTCAATCCCAAGAACATCCTAAAATCTCTTTCCCCATTTCTCTCTACCACTGAGGATTGCTGAGTCTTGAGACCACCCTAGAACCTCCTTTCCCCACTCTCAAATCCATCTGTGGCTCCATTGTCTTCACCTTCCAGTCAACCTCAGAGCCCTGGGCTTTGCCTCTGACCCAATCTGACACCCAGATGCATGCCCCTTTTGCCCAAAGGACAGGAGCACATGCCACATCCATTGTACCCAAAGTAACTTCAGAGAAAGGAGGGGATCATGACCATGCCTACTAGTGATCAAGTCAAACACATTCACCTCTCCTACCAGTCTATTTCTTCTAGCTCCATGGAAGGAGAGATGGGTGAGGAATGCATACAGGACAGGGTAGAAAGGGGGAGTGGTCTGCCAGTCTGGAGACAAAGAAATATCCTATCATCCTAAAGCTTCATATTCCATCTTCCTATCACAGCCCAGATCTACTATCCTCCCCCACCCCTCTGGAACTGGGAGAAGAAGGGCACTGAGGGGGGGGAGGGTACTTGGATTCACCAATGGCCAGATACAAACAACTTTACTGGGGCTTCTACGGTAGTCTGATTGCTCTCCTCGCTTTGCTCTTGAGCTGGGCCCACCGAGGCCCCTCCACCCTCCCTACCCAGCACCCCCTCATTGCCCCTTCAGTCTTCTTTGCAGCTGAGCTCCCGCTTCACACGGTGGCTGAGGAAGAGGGCAGTGAGGACACTACAGATCACAGTCAGGAGGAAGAGGGCAGAGAAGTTGTGGGGGGCACGGTGGTGGAGCCCTTCATAGATGGACCGTCGGGCCTCATAGTCCAGGGCCACGGCTTCCAGCTGGGCCAGTGTGCACAGCACCAGGAAGACATGGAACAGTTGGTGACCCTGCCCAAAGATGTGGCACTTTCCAGGGAACCACCTCTCAGGGGAGCAAGCTGAGAAGAAGGCGGCTGCCAGAAGAAAAAAAGCCACTTGACACTTATGATAGAGCACGGCAGGGTCCTCCTGGCCCAGGGCCTGGGCCACATAGATGCGGTGCACCACCGGGCTGATGTCCAATGCGTAGGCCAATCCTGAGGGCACCTCCTGGCAAAGTCGGCCCAGCAGCCCCGGCAACTGGCGGTACTTGGTATAGCAGGAGCCAGCGCAAGACAGCCAGGCAAGGAAGGCAGCGGCGGGCAGGAAGATGGCCGCCACGCGAGCATGCCATGCGGGCTCAATGGCGTAGTAGAAATGGGCCAGGGCACTGCCAAACTGATACACGGCCACACCCACGTAGTCCAGGAAGAAGAAGCTGTAATGCCAGAACTCAGACTTGGCCTGGAGAAGGTGGGCCAGGGCACTGAACAGCAGATAGGTGATGGAAGCAAGGACAATGAGGAAGAGGGGCTGGGCGTGGGGGTCGCCCACAAAGTCCACGGTGCCCGCAAAGTAGGCCAGGCGCAGGAGCAGCACCAGGGCAGCCACCAGGTGGGTCCAGACGTTGACAGCCTCATTGTGCTTTTGGAAAAGGCTCAGGAAGTAGAAACGCCAGGTGCGATGTAGGGGCCGGTAGCCTGAGTAGATATATGGCTTCCAGAAGAGGCGAGGCACCTCAGCCCGGCCCACAGTACTGTCTGGCAAGGGGGATGCCAGCTCCCCCAGGAGCCTGGGCATCTGCCCCAGCTGCCGGACACTGGGGAAGAAGCGGCTGAGCTTCTGGGCTACGGCTGTGGCCATGGTAGGGGCTGAGGGCAGAGAGCTGTGGAAAATGAACAAATAGAACAATCATGAAAATAGCCTCTGTTTCTGTGCCACTTCAAAGTTTACAAAGCACAATAGCCTGGGAAGTGCTCAGTGTATTACACAAAAGAGAGTGGTCCATTTCCTCTATGGTCACTCCCTCTGTAGGTCACGTACCTTCGGGCAGGTTGACCTGACCATTTTAGTGAAAGAGCTCTCTTGAAGGCCAAGGACCTCCCCATCTCCCAGTCCTACGGCCTCTCCAATCAAACAGCCAACGAGCATTTGCTAAATGCCCACTAATGGCAGAGAGCTCTCTCAAAAACCAAGGATCTCACAGATGCCAAATCCAACAAGCTTCTTCAGTCAGACAGCCAATAAGCATTTAAGTGCCTACTGTGTGCCAGGCACTGTGCTTGGCATTGGGTAGAGCCCAAGACAAAAAGGGAATAGTTCCTGCCCTCAAAAAGCTTATACTCTACTGAAGGAATGATACAGCGGTGAGTCCAAGGACCCACAGATTTAGAGACCATAAGGCATCTTAAGAGGCCATCTGATTCAATCCTCCTCTTTTTACAGAGGAAGTTTAAAACCCTAAGAGGTTTAAAGACTTGTCAAAAGTCACACAGACAGTCAGCAAAGGTGGGATTCCAACTGAGATCCTCTAGCTCCAACACTGTAATTTTGGGGATTGGGGAAAGAACACTAACAATCTGGGGGAAGAGGCAGAAGATTGGAAAAGGCTTCATAGAAAGTAGACGTGACCTGAGCCTTGAAGGGAGCTAGGGATCCCAAGAAAGGAGGAGGCAGAGCATTCTGGTTACATGGACAGCCTCCACAAAAGCTTGGTGGAAGAAGGCTTAACAAGGGTTAGCACAACTTCATCCATCCGTCTTCATCGTCTGGCACTGCCTGTAACCTGTCCTTAAATTCACACTGTCCTACAGGAACTTCTCCTGCCTCTTTCTCTGCTGTCCCTTCTGTTTCCTTCCTTTGACTTCCCTTCTTCCTCCTTTCATCCTCTGGCATCCGCTCTTCCTTCTGTCTCTATACTATGTCTTCTCTCAATTATTACCTCTATCGATGCCTCTGAAGTAGCCGTCTATTCCAGCCCTATCAGAGGCAATATGTCCAAAATCAAAGAACAGTCGTCTTCCCCAAATCAGTGTATCCCCCTGCCAAATTCCCAGTCTAGACCATTGTGTCACCATCCTACAGTCACCCCGCCTAAGAACCTACACCTCTCTCTTCTGTATTCTGAATCTTCCCCTATGGTACACAGAATTAGGGATGCTGTCTGTTCTTAAGCATCCCCACTCTTTTTTTGTATTCAGCCATTAGGTAGGGAGGGGCCTCCTCCCAACTAACTTCCTACAAATATTACAATTTGTTATCTACTCTCTAACTCACACTCACTACACCTGTCACTTTTCCTTCCCAATTTCATTCCCTTTCAGTGGAACATCCTGCCCTCTCCTCTCCACCAATCACAAAAATCATACATTACAGCAAGGCGGCCCCTCAGGACAACAGTGGTGGAACTGTTAGAGACCTCAGATCACGGGATGTCAGAGATGGAACAGACCTTAGAACCTCAGAGATGGGAGAGGGCTTAGAACACAGGATGTCAGAGCTGGGAGGGCCCTTAGACACAGGATGTCAGAGCTGGGAGGATCCTTAGAACACAGGATGTCAGAGCTGGGAGGGATCTTAGAACACAGAATGTGAGAGCTGGGAGGGCCCTTAGAACACAGGATGTCAGAGCTGGGAGGATCCTTAGAACATAGGATATCAGAGCTGGGAGGGCCCTTAGAACCCAGAATGTGAGAGCTGAGAGGGCCCTTAGAATACAGGATGTCAGAGCTGGGACGACCCTTAGAACAGAGAATGTCAGAGCTGGGAGGGCCCTTAGAACACAGAATATCAGAGCTGGAGGAGACCTTAGGACACAGAATGTCAGAACTCAGAGGGCCCTTAGAACCCAGAATGTCAGAGCTGGGAGGGCCCTTAGAACACAGGATGTCAGAGCTGGGAGGATCCTTAGAACACAGGATATCAGAGCTGGGAGGGCCCTTAGAACCCAGGATGTCAGAGCTGGGAGGGCCCTTAGAACACAGAATGTCAGAGCTGGGAGGATCCTTAGAACATAGGATGTCAGAGCTGGGAGGGATCTTAGAACACAGAATGTCAGAGCTGGGAGGATCCTTAGAACACAGGATGTCAGAGCTGGGAGGGATCTTAGAACACAGAATGTGAGAGCTGGGAGGGCCCTTAGAACACAGGCTGTCAGAGCTGGGAGGGCCCTTAGAACACAGGATGTCAGAGCTGGGAGGGCCCTTAGAACACAGGATGTCAGGGCTGGGAGGGCCCTTAGAACACAGACTGTCAGAGCTGGGAGGATCCTTAGAACAAGAAGGTCAGAGCTGGGAGGGCCCTTAGAACCCAGAATGTGAGAGCTGAGAGGGCCCTTAGAATACAGGATGTCAGAGCTGGGACGACCCTTAGAACAGAGAATGTCAGAGCTGGGAGGGCCCTTAGAACACAGAATATCAGAGCTGGAGGAGACCTTAGGACACAGAATGTCAGAACTCGGAGGGCCCTTAGAACCCAGAATGTCAGAGCTGGGAGGGCCCTTAGAACACAGAATGTGAGAGCTGGGAGGGCCCTTAGAACACAGAATGTCAGAGCTGGAGGAGACCTTAGGACAGAATGTTAGAAAATAGAATGCAGTGATTGGAAGATATCTTTGCAACTACTTAGCCCAACCCTTCATTTAACAAATTTAAAAAGCGGACTTCCGCTTCCGGGAGCCAAGATGGCGCAGTGAAAAGGTAGTCGCTGTCACTCTCCCCTATCAACCTCTGAAAACCCAGAAAATATCACACCAGAAGAAAAAAAAACCCTGGAACACCTGAACTAGAAGAAAGACAAGGAGCAGCAGTGCAGTAGCCCAGCAAATGGGTCTCCCAGTGCCTCAGCAAAAACAAGGGGCCCCAGGCAGATAAGTACCCTGTGGCATTCATCTGAAAGGAGGTGAAGAAAACAACCTAAAGGCTTCCTAAAGCCCCGACCTTGCTGATTCCAACCCAACACCAGGTGAGCTGTAGGAGCCCTGAAGCCCCCAATTGTGAAGAGATCCTGAAGCCCAGGTGGTAGAGCAGGGAAACACCAACACCTGGACCTCCGAGTGCCTCAGTGAGGGGGGGGGGGGAACCGGTGGAAACCAGCTCAGAAAACCACCAGGAGTCTCAGCAATCCACTGCAAAGGAATCTCCCGGTGCATTAGCAGAAACGAGGGAGACAACACTGCAGGGGGCCCCAGGCAGATAAACATCCTGCAGCACCCATCTAAAAGGAGCTGAAGAAAGCTAAAGGAAAGGAAAAGCAGGCAACCTAGAATTGCCTGAAAGTTCCAGCCTTGCTGATTCCAGCCCAACACAAGGTAAGCTGCCAGAAACCTACAGCCTCCAATTCCCAGCATAAGAGGCCCCAGAACGCAAAGCCAGTGACCAAGACCTAGGCTCCCAACACAAGAAGCTTGGGTCAGTACCCTCTGTTCCCCAGCAGGAGAGCTCAATCTCTTTAAAGGCCAGGGAATAAAGAAACACCATGAGTAAAAAGAAATGTACCATAGATTCATATTATGAGAAGAGTGAAGATCAAGACAGAAATTCTGAAGAGGACAACATTGTCAACAAACCCACATCTGCAACAACAAAAGGGAATATGAACTGGTCTGAAGCCCAAAAAGCCTTCTTAGAAGAGCTCAAGAAGGATTTTAATAGTCAAATGAGAGAGGTAAAAGAGTCCTTCAAAAATACAATTGGCCAGTTGGAAAAAAAATACACTGAAGAAAACAAGTCCCTAAAAAACACAATTGGCCAATTGAAGAAGGAAGGACAAAAACTAACAGAAGAGTACACTGAAGAAAACAGTCCCTAATAAACACAATTGGCCAGTTGAAGAAAGGAAGTACAAAAACTAACAGAAGAAAACAATCTGTTAAAAACTAGAATTGGACAAATGGAAACTAATGTCTCTATGAGAGAGCAAGAATCAGTCAAACAGAAACAAAAAAATGAAAAAATAGATGAAAATGTAAAATACCTCATCAGTAAAACAACCGACCTGGAAAATCGACTCAGGAGAGACAATTTAAAAATTATTGGACTACCTGAAAATCATGATGAAAAAAAGAGCCTGGACAGTATCTTTCAGGAAATCATAAAGGAAAACTGCCCAGAAGTCCTAGAACCAGAAGGGAAAATAACCATAGAAAGAATCCACCGATCACCACCTGAAAGAGATCCCAAATTGACAATGCCAAGAAATATAATAGCAAAATTCCAAAATTACCAGATGAAAGAGAAGGTGCTGCAAGCAGCCAGAAAGAAAGAATTTAAATATCATGGAACCACAGGATTACACAGGAGCTTCTACATTAAAAGACCCAGGGCATGGAACATGATATTCTGTAAGGCAAAGGAGCTTGGAATGCAGCCAAGGATCAATTACCCAGCAAAAATGAGCATCATTTTTCAAGGGAGGAGGTGGATATTCACGAAATAGGAGACTTCCAAACTTTCCTGATAAAAAGACCAGAGCTCAACAAAAAATTTGATCTTCAAGTACAGGACTCAAGAAGGACTTAAAAAGGTAAATGGGACAGAAGGATACAATATGTTGTTAATAAGGGGGGGGCTGTTTAAACCCCTACAAGGGAATATGAGACTTGCAACCCTTGAGAACTGTATTGTTATTACACCTTGTTAAAGGAGTATACATAAAGAGGGTGGATATTAGTTGACTTTGATGTAATGATAAAAAAAAATCTAATCAAGTGGGTTAAATGGATCCAAATAAGTGGATCAATCTGATCTTAGAAAGGTACTGAGAAAGGAGGAGGCAGACAAGGGTAAATTACATTACAGGAAAAGACACAAAATCCTATTAGCAGCAGAAAGAAGGGGGGGGAGCATTGTTTGAACCTTACTCTCATCAGATTAGGCTCAAGAAGGGCATAACATAATCAGTTAGGTAAAGAAATCTAACTTGCCCTATAGACAGTAGGAGGGAAAAGGGGAAAGAAAAGGGAGGGGAGGAAAGGGAGGGAAGCAGCAGTAAGACTAAAGGGGAAGAAAAGGGAAAGGGATAATAAAAGGGGGAAGGGACTGAAGGAGGCTGCGATCAAAAGCAAAACACTAGTGAAGGGGAGAAAGGAAAAAGGAGAAAGAAAAGCATAAATGGGGGGAAAGGATGGAGAAAAAGACACAGATAGTAATCATAACTGTGAATGTGAATGGGATGAACTCTCCCATAAAACGGAAAAGGATTGCAGAATGGATTAAAAACCATAATCCTACAATATGTTGTTTACAGGAAACACATTTGAAAAAGAGTGACACATACAGGGTAAAGGTAAAAGGCTGGAGCAGAATATATTATGCGTCAGCTGAAGTAAAAAAAGCAGGGGTAGCAATCCTGATCTCAGACAAAGCAAAAGCAAAAATAGATCTAATCAAAAGAGATAAGGAAGGAAACTACATCCTGCTAAAAGGCACCATAGACAATGAAGTAATATCATTACTAAATATATATGCACCAAATGGTATAGCATCCAAATTCTTACAGGAGAAGTTCAGGGAGTTACAGGAAGAAATAGACAGCAAAACTATACTAGTGGGGGACCTGAACCTCCCCCTCTCAGCACTAGATAAGTCTAACCACAAAATAAACAAGAAAGAAGTTAAGGAGGTGAATAGAACATTAGAAAAGTTAGGTATGATAGACCTCTGGAGAAAACTGAATGGGGATAGAAAGGAATATACTTTTTTCTCTTCAGTACATGGCACATACACAAAAATTGACCATTACTAGGGCATAAAAACCTCACAATCCAATGCAGAAAGGCAGAAATATTAAATGCATCCTTTTCAGATCATGATGCAATAAAAAATTATATGTAATAAAGGGCCATGGAAAGATAGACTAAAAAATAATTGGAAACTAAATAATCTAATCCTAAAAAATGATTGGGTCAAACAACAAATCATAGAAACAATCAATAATTTCATTCAAGAGAATGACAATAATGAGACAACATACCAAAACCTATGGGATGCAGCTGAAAGCAGTTCTTAGGGGAAGTTTTATATCTCTAAATGCTTACATAAATAAAATAGAAAAAGAGGAGATTAATGAATTGGGCATACAACTAAAAAAACTAGAAAAAGAACAAATTAAAAATCCTCACAACTAAACACTAAATTAGAAATATTGAAAAACCAAAGGAAAAATTAATAAAATTGAAATTAAGAAAACTATTGAACTAATAATAAAACTAAGAGCTGGTTTTATGAAAAAACAATAAAATAGATAAGCCTTTGGTTAATTTAATTAAAAAAAAAAAGAAGAAAACCAAATTACTAGTATCAAGAATGAAAAGGGAAGCTACCACCAAGGAAGAGGAAATTAAAACAATAATTAGGAATTATTTTGCCCAACTATATGCCAACAAATTTGACAATCTTAGTGAAATGGATACATATTTACAAAAATATAAATTGCCCAGATTAACGAAGAGGAAGTAAAATACTTAAATAACCCCATCCATCTCAGAAAAAGAAATTGAACAAGCCATTGATGAACTCCCTAGGAAAAAATCTCCAGGGCCAGATGGATTTACATGCGAATTCTATCAAACATTTAAAGAACAATTAATTCCAATACTATATAGACTATTTGGGAAAATAGGTGAAGAAGGAGTCTTACCAAATTCTTTTTATGATACAAATATGGTGTTGATACCTAAACCAGGAAGAGTCAAAATAGAGAAAGAAAATTATAGACCAATTTCTCTAATGAATATAGATGCAAAAATTTTAAACAAAATACTAGCAAGTAGATTGCAGCAACTTATCACAAGAATAATACACTATGACCAGGTAGGATTTATACCAGGAATGCAGGGTTGGTTCAATATTAGGAAAACTATCAGCATCATTGAGCATATCAACAACAAAACCAACAGAAACCACATGATCATCTCAATAGATGCAGAAAAAGCTTTTGATAAAATACAACACCCATTCCTATTAAAAACACTAGAAAGCATAGGTATAAATGGAGTCTTCCTTAAAATAATAAATAGCATATATCTAAAACCTTCAGCAAGCATTATATGTAATGGGGACAGGCTAGAAGCATTTCCAATAAGATCGGGGTGAAACAAGGATGTCCATTATCACCACTGTTATTCAATATTGTACTGGAAACCTTAGCTTTAGCAATAAGAGAAGAAAAAGAAATTGAAGGCATTAGAATAGGCAAAGAAGAAACAAAGCTATCACTCTTTGCAGATGACATGATGATATACTTAGAGAATCCTAGAGAATCAAGTAAAAAACTACTTGAAATAATAAACAACTTTAGCAAAGTTGCAGGCTATAAAATAAACCCACATAAATCATCAGCATTTCTATATATTACCAACAAAGCCCAACAGCAAGAGATAGAAAGAGAAATCCCATTTAAACTTACTGTAGACATTATAAAATATTTAGGAGTCTACCTCCGAAACAAACCCAGGAACTCTATGAACACAATTACAAAACACTTTTCACACAAATAAAATCAGATCTAAATAATTGGAAAAACATCAGTTGCTCATGGGTAGGCCGAGCTAATATAATAAAAATGACAATCCTACCTAAGCTAATTTACTTATTCAGTGCCATACCAATCAAACTACCAAAAATTATTTTATAGAGTTAGAAAAAATAATAACAAGATTCAGTTGGAAAAACAAAAGGTCCAGAATATCAAAGGAACTAATGAAAAGAAATGCAGGGGAAGGTGGCCTAGCAATTCCAGATCTTAAATTGTATTATAAAGCAGCAATCATCAAAACTGCTTGGTACTGGCTAAGAAATAGGGAGGTGGATCAGTGGAATAGGTTAAATATGCAAGACACAGTAGTCAATGACTATAGTAATCTATTATTTGATAAACCCAAAGACCCCAGCTTCTGGGATAAGAACCCACTCTTTGAAAAAAACTGCTGGGAAAACTGGAAAAGAGTATGGCAGAAACTAGGCATAGACCCAAATCTCACACCATATACCAAAATAAAGTCAAAATGGGTTCAGACTTAGATATAAAGGCTGATACCATAAGTAAACTGGGAGAACAAGGAATAGTTTACCTATCAGATCTATGGAGAACAGAAGAATTCATGACCAAACAGGAGATAGAGAACATTATGAAAAGCAAAATGGATAATTTTGATTACATTAAATTGAAAAGTTTTTGCACAAACAAAGCAACTAAGATTAGAAGGAAGGTAGAAAATTGGGAAAGAATTTTTACAACCAGTCTCTCTGATAAAGGCCTCATTTCTAAAATATATAGAGAATTAAGACAAATTTATAAGAACACAAGCCATTCCCCAATTGATAAATGGTCAAAGGATATGAACAGACAGTTCTCAGATGAAGAAATTAAAGCCATCTATAGTCATATGAAAAAATGCTCTAAATCATTATTGATTAGAGAAATGCAAATCAAAACAACTCTGAGGTACCACATCACACCTATCAGATTGGCCAACATGACAAAACAGGAAAATGATAAATGTTGGAGAGATGTGGGAAAATTGGAACTAATACATTGTTGGTGGAGTTGTGAAATGAACCATTTTGGAGAACAATTTGGAACTATGCCCAAAGGGCTACAAAAAATGTGCATACCCTTTGATCCAGCAATAGCACTTCTAGGGCTATATCCCAAAGAGATCAAACAAATGGGAAAAGGACCCACATGTACAAAAATATTCATAGCAGCTCTTTTTGTGGTGGCAAAGAATTGGAAATTGAGAGGATGCCCATCAATTGGGGAATGGCTGAGCAAGTTGTGGTATATGAATGTAATGGAATACTATTGTGCTATAAGAAATGATGAACAGGCTGACTTCAGAAAAACCTGGAAAGACTTATATGGTCTGATGCTGAGTGAAGTGAGCAGAACCAAGAGGACTTTGTACACAATAGCAGCCACGTTATGCAATGACTAAGAATGTTAAACTGAACCCTTCTCAGCATTACAAGGATCTAAGACATCTCCAGAGGCCTCGGGATGGAAAATGCTGTCCACATCCAAAGAAAGAACTATGGAAGTCGAATCACTCTCACTTATTTTTACCTTCTGTTGAGTTTTGTTTCATCTTTCTGATGGTTCCTCCTATTGGTTTTAATTTTTACTTACAACATCAGTAATTTGAAAATATGTTTAATGGGTATGTAAATGCATGTATATCAGATTGTGTGCCATCTTGGGGAGGGTGAGGAGGAGAAAAGGGAGAAAAATTTTCAACTCAAAAGCATATGGAAAAAAAATTTTTTTTTTAAATTTAAAAAACAGTAAAGCCTCCAGAGCTCATAGGATCAGCAGGAGAGCTTCCCAGAAGCAGACTTTTAAGCTATCTCAAATAGCATCTATTCCAGCCCAACCCTTTCATTTTACTGAAGAGGAAACTGAGGCCCAGAGAACACAACAGCAGAGCCAAAGACAAGAAAACAGACCCCATAATCATGATGGTGCAGATGACAAAAACACAATTCACATTTCTAAAGCCCTGCCAGGTGAACTGGGCCTTTTCTTTACTCATGCATCCTGTGATGAATGAGTAGTGTAACAATGACCCCTATTTTACAAATAAAGGAAATTAAGAAACAGGTTAAGGCTATTGGCCCATGGTCACTCAGACAGCAGGGGCGGTAGCTAGAATCCAAACCCAACATTCCCCTGACTCCACACCCTTTTTCTCTGGTTTCAACATCCTTTGTCTCCATCCATCTTCCGTGCTCTGAGATTGACAAGTCTCTCCCTCTAGAAAACTTGGCTTCCTCATCCCAAGCCCTGAAGGGCCTAGTTTGCTCTTATTACTTTGGATGACTTTTAGTGTTGCTTTAAAAACATTAAGCCATTTCTGAAGTATCTGTTCTGTCCCCCAGCTCTCTGAGATCCAGGACTTTTGCTCATTCCTCTGTCAACCCCCACAGTGGGCTCAGCCCTAGGACAGGGCTCTGTCCTCAGCTCCTGTGACTGATGCAATGTGACTACAAGTTAGTCTTTTTTTTTTTATCTTCTTATACCATCTATCTGCCTTGGGTTCTTCATCTCCTAACTCTGCTAGTTACTAATTCTTACTAAATGTGGAAGTTTGGGCAGCTACTTCCTCCCTCGGGGCCTTGTTTTTTTTCTTTGTAAAATGAGGTACTTAGGCTAGATTCTAGCTCACAAACCTACGAATTTAACCCTTAAGCTCCACAGAAAACCCCCCAACACACACACACACACACACACACACACACACATACACACACACACACAATTTCCCAGCAGCCTTCAAGGATCACGCACCTCCTTAAGCCCCCATCTCCCTGGGCCTCAGTAAACATCTCAGGATCTCCTCCCTCCCCCTCCTCTCCCAGGAAAAAGCCCAAGAGAACAGGGAGAGCCTAGGCTATTCAGGAAGGAGAGGCTCTGGTGTTGAAAGTCTTCAGATCTTTAATGGGGCTCCATTTCATAGTGGATGTCCTTCCAACCAGAATCTGTTTTTCAAAATCATGTCCCATCTCTAGATGCTGGTGAAATGAACACTGACTTGGTAGAAAGGAGGTCATAAGGAATGGACACCTGACATGGGGTGATGGGCATGGTGGGGGAAGCATCTGGATGCCTCTCTGGAACCTGCTCCAACAAGTCTGACTGCTGAGCCCTGGCTACCCTTGCCCATCTGGGCCATGCAATTAATATATTAAATACACCGGCCCAATGTCCCACCCTTCGATGCTGATAAAGCTTTCAAAGCATGCCAAGGTCACCTGGGGGTAAGGGGAGGGTTCTCTCAAGCCCAGGGCAGATGATCTCTGCTAGGGGAACAGGCAACTTCCCAGGATGCTCCACTGCTACAAGACAGGTGAGATTGCTACAGGTAGGGTTTACAGGGATCAGAGATGTCCTGTGTGATGTCACCAAAGGGTGGGGCTGAGGACAGTCCTACTACCTGCCTCCCATTACTCATCTTTAGGTAAAGGAGGGATCAGCCTAGAAGTTCCCATCCCCACTCTACTGGCCTCTGGAAGTTCCCCTAAAAAAGTTTCACACCTTTTCTCCTCACATCAGAAAGAGGTCAGGGGAGGCAGATGCCATTTATAGATATTGTCTTAACGTACAGATAAAGAAACTGAGATCCAAAGAAGTAGACTTACCCCAAATCACCCAGCAGTCAAAAGCAAGGACAATCCCAGTTCTCAGGCCTCCAGGCTCTCTCTCAATCCAAAACTCTTTTGACAGGATATTAGGAAAATAGAAGTGTTCTCCAATCTACTCATGCAAACGGGAGTAAATTTGTAACAAAAGCAGAACTTAGGTCATCCTGTCCAGATCCCCTCAGTTTTACATTTTTTTTCAATTATCAAGCATTTTTTTCTCTTTGTCTCCCAAACCCCAATGGGAAAAAAAGAAAACTCTTGTAATAGGTATAATCAAGCAAAAACAATTCCCATATTTTCCATATCCAAAAATGTTTGTCCATTCTGCATCATGAATCCATCCCCTCTGTCCCAAGGTGGGTAGCAGGCTTCACCCTCAGGCTTTTGGAATCACTTGATAATTGTGTTGATAACCCCCTCATTTGACACAGACAAAAATACTCAGCCATGACATGAATTTGAGCCCTGTGCCTATAACCAGAGCATGCTTTCTCCTGTAACCTAGAGCCTTCCAAATGGGATAGGCATCAAATCTCAATACCAAAACCCTAGAGAGGGTTGTGTTGGAGCTATTTTAAGTGATTCAATTCTCCCCAAGGACTTAAGTCTCTAGTAAGCCTTGGAGTACCAACTGATCCCCTAGGGTCTTGTGGCCTCAAAGAATACTGAGAACTCTGATTCCTGGAGAGTCTCACCTTGGTCCAAAGGAAACCCTTGGAGATATGGGGGAGGTTGGAGGTGGAAGTTTGCCTGAGCTGTTGTCAAGGTTTTGACTTCCTAAAGACACTGTCGTCAAGTGTATCTCTCAACTGCTAAATAATTGCACTGTTCACTGTCTAGAGCTCATTGGATCCATTCAAAAAGTCCTCTGAGATTCCCACAGCCTTGAAAATTAGCAGAAGCCTATGTGTAGACCCCAAGGCAGAAGCCAGCTCACAAACAGGGGCCCAGACAATGATCCAGCCCAGAGGGGGAGGTATGGTAATCAAAAATAATGGATGTTCCAGATAACCTCTCCCATACTGGCACAGATAGTATGATGTTGTGGGGAGTGGGCAGATGCGAGTCTGCCCTTCTAGTTCGGCAGGAGCTGATGTAAAAACCATTCTGCACTGCCCAAATCCACTCTGACCAATAGGCAGCCAGGCAGTAGGGAATACTGTTATGGAATCACACACTTTGGCCATGTTCCTCTTAGAAACTGAGGGTTCTATTACGGTTGTCAACATCTCTGGAAGGATGAACCATTGACTTAGATGCTAAAAGGGATCTCAGAAATCAGCTTGTCCAGGCCCCTTCATTTTAAAGATGAAGAAAGTGAGACCCAGAGAGGGGAAGTGACTTTGTCTGAAATAACACAGGTGGCAAATGGCAGAGACAGGATTCAAACCCAAGTCCTCATTGAACTCTAGCCTTTGTCACATTCCCTTATCAACTCTTTGAGGGCAGAAACTTTTTGGTTTTGCTTTTAATCTTTGTATTCCCAGTGCTTGGCTGGTAGTAGATACTTAATAAATACTTGTCAGTAGATTAATTCCACAAACATAGATAATAAAGTGGCAAAACCAGGGCTCAAAGCCAGGTCCTTTGACTCCAAATCCAGTACTCATGCCACTACTTACATGATGGTAGTTAGCTTGGTGTAGTGGAGAGGGCACAGGAACTTGGGAATCAGGAAGACAGAGGTTCAAAATCCATCTCAGACACTTGCTAGCTCTGTGACTCTGGAGAAATCATTTAACAGCTCTGTGTCTCAGTTTCCTCATCTGTAAAATGAAGGGCAGGTAGGTGGTGTGGTACACAAAGTGCCAGGCCTGGAGTCAGGAAGACATGAGTTCAAATCTGGCCTCAGATACTTTCTAGCTGTGTGACCCTGGGCAAGTCACTTCACCCTATTTGCCTCAGTTTCCTCATCTGCAAAATGAGCTGGAGAAGGAAATGGTGAAGCACTCCAGCATCTCTGCCAAGAAAAAACCCCCAATGGGGTCATGAAGAGTTGGACACAACTGAACAACAACCAAATGAAAGGGGTTTGCTCGTCTCCAAGCAGAAAATCCAGATTCTTGGATACCATTCCTATTCACTTGGCTAAATGGGGAAACACCTTTGACTTTATGATTTGGGGACTGTGTTAAGGCCACTGCTCAGTCCAAGCTACTAACTTGTTAAGTGCTGGGTGACCTGACTATGACCCTGTTCTGGGCACCTTATAGTTCAACTCTGGCAGACACAGACAAACCATGCTTGACCTATTGAGTTAATCATTTCTCTTCTCTTCCTGAAAAATGCCTTTGTTGCTTTTTTGAGGTCCTGAATGTTCCACTCCATGTACCCATAAAAGGCTTATCTTACCCTTTAAAGTAAAGTTTAACAATGTCATTAGTATGCCCTGATAATGCTGTGGCTGTCTGTGGGAAGGCTCCAATATTGGCCCTTCTGGGGTACTTCATACACGGGGCACATATGCATGAAGGCAGCATGGGATGGCCAGAACTTTGACCCAGGCACCAACATGGAGAGGGAGTTCTTGACTTCCCTTCCCAGCCCAGCCCCCTAGCTGTCACCCCCACAGTCCAATGGCCATCGTGTCCTTCTCCCAGAAGTGTAACCTGCTGTCCCAAAATGCATCTCCCAGCCTGAGGATCTCACCCCTAAAGGTGAACTCAATCCTAGCCCTCCACAATCCGTTTCCTTTTCTGTCTTCGCTTTCTACTGTACTCTCTGGAACCCTCCTCTATAGTTAACAAACTTTCATTTAGCCAGACCTCTTCCTCTTACATTCCTTCCATCTCCTGGTGCTCACTGAAACCTAGCTTTCTCTAAAAAACACCCCATCTCTTGGCACCCTCTCCAGAGCCAGGAGGAAGAGTTAACCTACTCCTTGTTCCCCAATGTTACTTTCAAACCCTCCCTCTACCACTCATCACTGTCCAGATTCTCCAGGTATCCTTTCTTCCTGATGGATTCTGTACCTAGCTTAAGTCTTGTTCTCCATCTCGATCCCCACTCTACTCCTATAATCTCTGTCTGCAGTCTACCTGAACCACACACAAGGTCCCTGGGGGGGGGGGTGAGTCCAAGGGGCCCCTCCACAAGGCCCTGGCAAAGACACAGGGGCCCCTGATGGAGGTATGTAAGGCATCTAATGAGGTAAGCCCTTGGGGGGCAGGGTGTAAATACGGCTTCTGCACATGGGAATACATGAAGAGGGCAGGTCTGTGAAAGGGGGTGTCCAGGGCCCCAGGGGGGATATATAGTGGTTAATGAGTAAGATGCATTTCTTGGGAGATAGAAAAGAGGAACTAGTTATCCAGTCAATTCTCAATTATCTGCATTATGATTAGACACTCTGTGGAATATAAATGGCAAAGAGAATTTAATGCCTGGCTGGCTTTCTCCTGCCGCCAAACATCTGGCTCACCTACATGCTGAACCCTATTAAGTCTGCTATGCTTTTAAAAAAGTAAATCCCACAATGCATTCTAAAACCAAATAGAAAATTTTTAAAATTTCCTGCTGTTATGAATGCATATAAATGTGAATTATTATTTCTCTAATGATTTCAGACAGCTAAAAGTTGAATAATAACAATCCCTCAATTCCTAATTACAGCATACTCCAAGAAGTTGGTTACTCTTACTTTAAAGATAAGGAAGCTCAGGCACAGAGAGACCAACAGAGCTGCTCAGGATCACACAGCACATGAGGGACAAAAATAGAATCTGGTCTTTTTTCTCTAGGGAGCTCATGACCAGCCTGTAAGAGCTCCCCAAAATTCAGTCTCCTATAGGGACATAAGACATACACAACAGAGCCAAAGAGGAGAAAACAGATGAGGGAAACAGAGAGAAGTAGCATCCCTGGCCAAGGTATCATGAAGTTGGCATTAGTCCCAGCGAAGAAAGGATGCTCTGTCCCCTATCTCTTCTCTGAGCCAGGACACAGTGTTCTGAGCCAAGCCACAAAGGGCCCAAGGAAACATAGAAGCTTAGTGAAGTGAAATACGTCCTACTCCAAGAACCTTGAGGCTATAATTTCTTTACATCTCTACTAGTCACACTCACTTCCCAGTCATTTCTCACATCCCCCACTCCCACCCTCCACACTCCATCCAGGAGCTTTTTCCATCTTGTTCTAGGAAAAAGATCCCAGGGCCTTTCTGCACCCTTTAGGATGTATAACTCAGAAATACCAGAGCTTCTCCTGGGAGACTTCTTCACACTTCCCTGGTCCCCTGGGGGTAGGCACAAGGCCCTCCTAGGCCTTCTGAGTATGGGCACCTACAATAGCGTCCTGTACATACAGAAGTGTATTAAGTTGTCCGTTGGATTAACTGGCTGTGTGACTTCATCTCTCTGGCCTTCCATTTTCTCAACCATAAAATAAGGATGGACAAGTTTGGGTCCTCTTTCCTTGCTAAACCTGTGTCCTATCCTCCTCTGTACTAAGGGTCCCCACAGCTCTGACATAAATGTCTATGAATTTATGAATATTAAGGATTCCATATATCTAGGCCTTTATTTCTCCATTTCCTGAAAGACTCCTTTCAGAGGAGCGGATCCCCCGGTGTTAAGGGTTTGGCTGTTTCTAGGGGTAGCTAAGAGGCAGTGTCCAATCTTCTTTCTCCACCCCCTACCTCCCATCCCGCCGCTGCCCCGAGCTTTGCTAAAGTATCAGCAAAGCTCAGATCCCTTAAAGCCCCTGACCCCGTTTCTTTCTTACTCATTCTCCAGCTGTGTGCTCTGTGAAGCTGGGGAGACCTCGGTAGAGAGGATCTCTCTCTCCAAGAGCACGGGCTGAAAATAAATGTCACGGCTCTCTCGATCCCCACCTCCTACTTCTTAAACTCATTCTCCTACCCTCAGCTTTATCCAGTGATTTTTTTCCTTCGGTCTTCGCTCACGGCCTCCCCAGATGTGCACCACTCACCTCCTTCTTGACCCCTCAGGGCTACTGGCCCTAGTGGGCACACTCAAATCCAGCTGCGATCCCCTCCTCTGCTCACCACAGGCTTCTCTGCTCCCCTCCTTTTACCTCCCTCTCCTTTCCCTCCCATCCCTCTTTCCCTGGCCTCCTCACATACCTGCCGCCCGAGCCCCTCCGCGCTGTGGCTAGGAGAGGTTGCAGCCGCCGCTTTCCTAGACTGGCAGGCACAGCCCCAATCTCAGCCCCAGCCCCAACCCCAGGTTTCCGTCTCCAGAGAACCTAGGAAAGAGAAGAGGCAAGGAGAAACAGTCAGCAGGGAGCTAGGAGCGACTCCGCCCCGGCCTCAGCCCGACCTCCCGAACACCCTCCCCACGAGGGAGCCGCCCAGACAGCGTGCCCTTGCCCCTCCTCTGTCCCTCCCCCTTGGGAACTGCGGCCTCTCTGGGCAATCCTCACCCCAGATAGGGAGACCTCGGTAGAGCGGATCTCCAAGTGCCCGGGGCTGAGAATAAGTGTCACGGCTGTCTGTATCCCTCCCTCCTTTGCCTGTCCCCTGGTGCCTAGCAAAGAACCTTGAACACAGCAGGAGATGGGGAATGAATGAATGAAAGCACCATCCGGCAACCGGATGTCCAAACGCCGTATCCCTTTCTGGGCACCGCCTGCGTTATTTTTACATAAACGACAACTAGATAGATCCCTCCTCCTCCGTGCTTTTCCTCCGTCCGCCCTCCCCCTGTGTTCCGGTCCTATCTGTCTGTCTCCAAAAAGGTTCCAGCTCTTTGCCCTCTAAGTAGCTTCAGAAAGCTGCCAATACTGGCTATTCTGCACATAAGTAATAGAATCTTGGAGTTGGAAGGAACTTTAGAGGGTACATCACTCACTCTCCTCTCCCTGGTGCTCATCACGCCCTCGTCTCCCTCCCACTCCCATCCAAAAGTGCTCACTCAAAATTTTGCTGGCTAAACTGGAAGGGACCTGATAGAAAGGACCCTAAAGCATAGAAGAGCATAGCTTAGATCTTTAAAAAAAAATGATTCTACAGGCTATAACTAGAACGTTCAGAAAGTGAAGGGTGATTGTCCCACTGTCCTATACCTGGTCACACCACATTTGAAGTGCTGAGTGCAATTCTGAATGCACATTACAGGAAATGTCCAG
Organism: Phascolarctos cinereus; assembly: GCF_003287225.1. NCBI lineage: Eukaryota > Metazoa > Chordata > Mammalia > Diprotodontia > Phascolarctidae > Phascolarctos > Phascolarctos cinereus. Next base: position 373,917,175 of record NW_027556098.1, on the reverse strand, counting down.
AGGGGGGCAATCACAGCAGTGGTGGGAAAACTGGACTTGAAGGAATTAGGGGTGTTTAGCCTGGAGAAAAGAAGTCTTGAAGAGGAAAAAAGAAAATATAGAACTGAAGAAATTGTTGGATTTAAAGCTGAAAAATTGAAGCTGTCTTCTGCATAGGAACATTTAAAAACACCTAAGAGCATCTCAACAAAACAGACCATGTATCAAGGTACAAAGAAACTTTACATAGTGTAAAAAAAATTTTTTTCTTAAAAAAGCAGAAATACTAAACATATCCTTTACAGGCCATCATGCAGAAAAAAAATAATTGCTACAGAGAACACAAAGCTAGACTTAAATGAAGATTTGATGACATCCTGAATAATGAATGCTTTGGAGAACAAATCAAAGAAACAATAACTTATATGAAAGAGAAAAATAATAATGAAACTGCATTTCAAAACTTGTGAGGCACATTAAAATAGTCCTCAGGGGGAAATCTCATCTCAGAATATACATTAACAAAATAGATAGATGAACCCCAAGTAAGCACAAATTAGATGAGAAAAAATATAAACTGGAAACCAAAAATACCAGAGAATTGATCAATGAAACCAAAGCTGGTTCTCTAGGGAATCACGAGGAGGAATGGCCAAGTAACTGAAAGGCTGTCATGTAGACTTGTCAGGTAGACTCTGATTGGCTGAACATTACAAAATCAGGAGCAATGTGTGGCAGGTGCAAATGGACAGATTTAGGTCTGGTGTAAGGAGGAAATTTCTAATGATTAGAATTCATCTAAAGTGGAATGCGCAGCCAGAGAAAACAATGGGTACCCTGTGACTAGAGGTCTTTAAGCAAAGACGGCATGAACTTGTGATAGGGGAGGTCTTGTAAAGAGGGTGGCTTATTGGTCAGGGACTGATTTAACAAAATAGCCTCTCAGGTTCTTCCTATTGTGGGAACTGCAATCTATAATTGTGTTGCCAGGAATGATAGTCAACTAGCATTTAATACCAAGCACCTATGCACCAAGTACTGTGCTAAGTACTATTAGAGCTAGAAGAAATATTACTTCTCGACTCCTTCATTTTACATTGGAGGAAATTAAGGCCCAGAGAGGAACCTTATTTCGTATATGTGCCCTTTTGTCTCTTTTAAATTATTTATTCTGAGGTTATGATGATTTGGGAAGAAAGCAAGCCTGGAGATCTCACCTCTCACTCCTTTACTTTTTATTTACTTAGGTGAGGCAATTAGGGTTAAGTGACTTGCCCAGAGTCATACAGCTAGTGGGTGTTATGTGTCTGAGGCCGGACTTGAACTTAGGTCCTCCTGACTCCAGGGCTGGTGCTCTATCCACTGCACCACCTAGCTGCCCCTCCTCCTCCCCTCACTCCTCTAAAAGGAAACTGGAGTAGGGGGGTATGCATCTACAATGAGCATGAAGCCATTCAATAGGAGAAAGGGAATGTGATTCAGACAAGGCCATCCAGAATTGGCTCCCTCTGCTTCCTTCCGTTGCTGTTGCTGCCCAACACGCAGGCCACAGGGAGGAAGCACTTGCAGTCATTGCAGACTACGACTTCAGGTTTCCACGAGGTGAGGTGGTGGCCTGGGCCACTCTAGTAGCTATTGCCAATGTGGCTATGGGCAGAAATTCAAGTGGCTGACCAGGGACCAGAGGGGCAGAGGTTAGTCTTGCAGAGGCAAGTCATAGCCTAGAGCCAAGAGAAAAGTAGAGTGGTCAGGACTAAGTCACTGAAAATTCATTTCTTTAGCTGGTAAGCTAGAGGGGAAGATACTGCTTGCTCTCTCTCTCTTTTGCCCCACAGTTCTCTATTTTTCCTGGGTACAGTCTGACACCTGGAGCTAGGTCCCAGACATATACCCTTTGACACCTCAGCCCCCTTTTCATCCTTTACAGGCGTTTCAGAAACTTCCTCTCGTCCCAAACACCTGGGAGGGCAAGCAGAAGGAAACTTGAAGTAGATTGCTCCATGAAGGTCTCTGCTAACCTTAAAGCACAGTATGTTAATTTTGGTTATCATTATTATGTAAGGGAACTTAATCTCTGTCCTTTAATTTTTACCATATTCAATAAACGATGTGACCACCGTGGGTTTAGAACTTGTGTTCTGGAAATAAAAGGGATTGCTAACTAAGAGAGGAGATTCTAAATGTGGAGTAGAGAGTTGGGGGGCCTTCAGATTTCATGGTTTTGATATTTTGAACAACATTCCAAATCATCCCCTAGCTAAATTCTGAACCCAGCTGTCTTGGGTTTAAACTGTTCAACGTCACTGCTTTGAAACCACTGTGATCATGTAGATTGGAGAGAGGTGGGGGTGTGGGGATGAAGTGAGTGGGGATATGGAAGTGATTTAAGGGTTTTCAGGTTGTTATCCTCTGATAGACAAGAGAGGATACTGTGGTCTTCTGGCCACTCATATCCCAGAAAGGAATTAAGGTGGCTACAAGGCTAGTGGTTCAAGCAGATGACACCACCTGATGGGCAACTCAGATACTATACCCCCTTGAGAGATAATATGGTGGCATGCTGCCTTTCTGTAGACTTAAGGAAGCCAGCTCAAAAACCAATTTGGACTTTGGCCACTACTGCAGAACCCCAAGTGTCGCACACAATATACATAAAGTGCCATATATGTGTATATATAATGACTACAGCAATGGAAGTGAAAGATCACTGAGATCCAAGACAATTTTGAAAGACCTAAGATGATAAATGCTATTCACCTCCAGAGAAAGAACTGATGGAATCTGAATGCAAATCAAAGCATACTGTTTATTTTACTTTATTTTTCTTGGTGAGTTTTTTTTTGTCTGTTTTTTCTTTCACAAGATGACTAATATGGAAATTTTTGCATGATTGCACATGTATAACCTTTATCAAATTGCATACTCAGGGAGGGGTGAGGAGAGAGAGGGAAGATAGAATGCTGAACTCGACATTGTAAAAAACAAAGGTTTAAAATGTTTTTACGTGTAATTGGAAACAAATAAATTATATACATACATACATACGTGTGTGTGTGTGTGTGTGTGTGTGTATGAATGAAAGATCACTGAAAGGAGGTTTAACTTTGAGCAACTGAAAAGCTAGTAATGGTCTCAAAGAAGAGATAGTGAGATACCTACTTCCTCTGGGCAGAGTGGCAGGAGACTACTAGAGTAAAATGTTGCAAACACTGTCATATATAGCTACTGTACCAGTTGTTTTTGCTTAACTATTTTAATTTGTTATTTTTAATAGTCAATTTTATATTATTTTTCATTCTGAATTCTCTCCCTCCTCCATTCCCTTCCCTCACCCATTGAGAAGCAAGAGAAACCAAGCCTATTATAAATATATATTAGTAATGAAAAACAAATGCTCACATTATTTATGTCCAAAAAGAAAAAAGAAAGAAGAGAATGCACTTCAGTCTGCACTCTCTATCTGAAAGTGGAGAGCATGTTTCATCAAGAGTCCTTTGGACCCAGGAACTATATTAACACAATTACAAAACACTTTTCACACAAATAAAGTCAGAGCTAAACAACTGGAAAAAATATAAATTGCTCATGGGTAAGCCAAGATAATATAATAAAAATGATAATTCTACCTAAATTAATTTACTTATTCAGTGCCATGCCAAACTCCCAAATAATTATTTTAAAGAACTAGAAAAAATATTAACAGAATGTCAAGAATATTAAGAGAACTAATGGGGAAAAAAAAGTGAAGGAAGGTGCCTAGCCATACCAGGTCTCAAGCTGTATTATAAAGTAGTAATCATAAAAACATTCTGGCACTAGCTAAGAAATAGAGTGGTGTATCAGTAAAATAGATTAGGTACACAATACACACACAGCAAGTAGCATATGACCATAGCAATCCAGTGTTTGATGAACTCAAAGAGCCAGGCTTTGAGGACAAAAGCTCACTATCTGACAAAAACTGCTGAGAAAACTGGAAAAAAGTATGGCAGAAACTAGATATAGAGCAACATCTTACACTATATAACAAGATAAGGCCAAAATGGGTACACGATTTAGACGTAAAGGGTGATACCAAAACCAGATTAGGGGAGCTTGGAACAGTTTATATGTCAGGTCTATGGATAAGGGAAGAATTTATGACAAAACAAGAGACAGAGAGCATTATGAAATGTAAAATGGATAATTTTGATTAATATTAAATTTTAAAAATTTTGCACAAACAAAACCAATGTAACTAAGATTAGAAGGAAAGCAGAAAGCTGGGAAAATATATTTTATAGCAAGTACCTCTGACAAAGACTTCATTCCTCAAATATATAGAAAACTGATAAAATTTCTAGGAATACAAGTCATTCCCTAATTGATAAATGGTCAAAGGATATGGACAGGCAGTTTTCAGATGAAGAAATCAAAGCTATCTATAGTCACATAAAAAAAATGCTCTAAATCACTATTGGTTAGAGAAATGCAAAGTAAAACAACTCTGAAATATCAACTTACAGCTATCAGAGTAGCTAACATGACAGAAAAGGAAAATGATAAATGTTGGAGGGGATGTGAAAAAACTGGGACACTAATGCACTATTGGTAGAATTGTGAACTGACTCCACCATTCTGGAAATCAATTTGGAACTCTGCCCAGAGTGCTATAAAACTGTGCATAAAAAGGAGGGCTAAGGAACTTATTTGTACAAAAAATATCTATAGCAGCTCTTTTTGTGGTAGCAAAGAACTGGAAATAGAGAGGATGCCCATCAACTGGGGAATGGCTGAACAAGTTGTGGTATATGATTGTAAAGACATACTATCCTGGGGGCAGCTAGGTGGCGCAGTAGATAGAGCACTGGCTCTGGATTCAGGAGGACCTGAGTTCAAATCCAGTCTCAGACACATAACACTTACTAGCTGTGTGACCCTGGGCAAGTCACTTAACCCCACTGCCCCCCCCCAAAAAAAAGAAATACTATTGTGCTATAAGAAATGACAAGCAGCATGATTTCAGAAAAACGTGGAAAGATTCCCATGAACTGATGCTGAGTGAAGTGAGCAGAACCAGGAGAACATTGTACACAGAAATAGTGTACGATGATCAACTATGATGGACTTAGCTCTTCTCAGCAATACAATGATCCAAGACAGTTCCAAAGGACTCATGCTGAAGAATGCTATCCACCTCCAGAGAAAGAACTGATGAAAGCATACTAGTTTCCACTTTATTTTTTTCATGGTTTTTTTTTGTCTGTTTTCTTTCACAACATGACTAATATGTTTGCTTATACATGAATAACCTATATCAAACTGCTTGTTGTCTCAGGGAGGGGAGAGGTAATGGAGGGAGAGAATTTGGTACACAAAATTTTTAAAAAATGTTAAAAATTGTTTTTACATGTAATTGGAGAAAACCTAAAATATTATTTAAATATTACTTAAAAAAGGAAAAAAATCCTTTGGAATTGTGGTGGGTCATTGTGTTAGCATTACTAAATCTTTCAAAGTTGACTTTCTTTACAACATTGCTGTTATTGTATAAATTGTTCTCTTGGTTCTGCTCAATTCATTCTGCATCAGTTCATGCAATTCTTCCCAGGTTTTTCTCAAACCATCCCTTCATTATTTGTTACAAAACAATAGTATTCCATCACATTCATATACCACAACTTGTTCAACAATTTCCCCAATTGATAGATATCCCCTCAGTTTCCAATTCTTTACCCTGGTGAAAAACTGCTATAAATATTTTTGTACATGTGGATTCTTTTCTCTTTCTTTGGTCTCTTTGGGGTAGAGATTACTGGGTAAAAGGGTATGAACAATTTAATAGCTTTTGGGGGATAGTTCCAAATTGCTCTCCAGAATGACTGGACTACTTCACAGCTCCATAAACAAAACAATACACTAGTGTACTATTTTCCTACATTCGTCATTTTACCTTTTTGTCATCTTAGCAGATCTGATGGTGTGAGTATTTTAATTTATTATAAAGGAACCAAACCTGGTTTAAGACTTTGGGATAGTTTCTGTCACAGGGGCAGGGACCAGACGACCCCATTTCCTCATTTAGGCCATTTATCAACAAGTAGCAAGTATATGAGACCTGCTCTAAGTGGGAAGATGGAACCCTACAATTCAGAATATTTGAGCTAGAAGGGACCTGAGAGAGGAATGAATGAAGTCTTTATTTCAATTTTATTAATTTTTCCTTTGGTTTTCAATATTTCTAACTTGGTGTTTAGTTGAGGATTTTTAAGTTGTTCTTTTTCTAGTTTTTTAGTTGTATGCCCAATCCATTAATCTCCTCTTTTTCTATTTTATTTATGTAAGCATTTAGAGATATAAAACTTCCCCTAAGAACTGCTTTTGCTGCATCCCATAGGTTTTGGTATGTTGTCTCATTATAGTCATTCTCTTGAATGAAATTATTGTTTCTATGATTTGAATGAAGTCTTTATTAAGCACTTATTGCATACACTACTAAATACTGGGAATACAAATAGAAGACAACCCTCGCTCTCAGGGAGCTCCCATTCTAAAGAGGAAGATAACACATATGGAAGGTTTCAGGGGCAAGTTAGATGGAAAAGTCTCATGAACCTTAGGGTGCAGAGACAAAGCAAATGGTGATGCCTCTTCTTTAATGTCATTTCCACTGATAAGATCATATCAGTTTCTGATGCTGAACCATTTGACAGGATCAAGGACTGTGGCGACAGGAACTTTCTTTTCTGAGTTTTCAGTAGCTGTAGCTGTAGCACTTACAGGAGTTCCCCAGCGGCATCTCTGTACGGCTTGTTTCCTAGGATGATGCTAAAAGCATTACTATCCCCATGATTCAAAGTCCTGGGCTGGCTGACTCCATCAGGATCTGAGGAGAGACGCTAGTCAAGGCTGTGGCAGTGCTCTAATTTTCCTGACACATGCTGCCTCTTTCTGTCCTTCAGTGTACCTTGCTGCTTCAGCTAAGTGGGTTTGGCTGCCCTGGGTGTGACATTTGGTTAGTGGTTAGTGAGGATGGCTACTGCCTACTACACAGGACTTTATTCTCTGGATGATGGCTATGAGGGCTGGGCTAGAGTCAGGTCTGGTGGCCTATGAGGCGCTGCCACTCTCAGGGTTCCTGTGTCTTTACAACAACTGGTGCCAGTTGGTCAACAGTTGCTGCTGGTGATGATAAAGAAGCTTCACACACACGCACACGCACACACACACAATGATTTCTCCCATTGATGCAGGCTATGGAGGCTGGGCTGGAAGCACATCTGATGGTATGGGGTCCACTGCTATTCCCAAGGCTCTTGGGCTCAGGGTGCCTTGGCCTCAAGTGGGCTTGCCCACCTCCTCTTCAGGGTGCCATGCTGCTTAAGCTAGCGATTCTAGATCTAGAACTGGAAGGTACTCCCAAAGCCATCTACCCCAACCCCCTCATTTCAGGCCCAAAATGACTTGATGGAGATCATCCACTCATAAATGTCAGAGTAGGGAACTGAACTCTGGTCCTCTGACTCCACATTTAGCTATTATCACATTGCCTGACCAGATCCACCTCCTTTTCCCCTCAGATCTCACACAACCCTTTGCTTACACTACCCTAATGGACTTACCTGTGATACACAAAAATACATGCTATCTGTCCATCCTATCATCCTACTAAACTCTCAAGGGCAGAAGCAGCCTATTTCAGCTTATCATTCTAGGAGCACAAAGTTCATCTTTTTATGTGGCAAGGAGCATATCTTATCTATACCTCACATCTTTTCTAGGGCCTCTTCTGGCAGCTAGGGACTTCTCACAGCTAGGAACTTAATGAAAGTTTGCTGTATTGAATTAAACTCCTACCTTTACAGAGGAGGAAACTGTAGCACTAGGATGTTACGTGGTTTGTCCACAGTTACATAGATTCCAACTCAGCACTTCCAATCCCAGGTCTAGTTTCCTTTCCCTGACAGCGACCCCACTGCCTCCGAGTTTCAGGGAACTCCCAGTCTGATGAACAGAGGCGTCAAAAACAGGTGTCAAGGATAAGGGAGATACCAGCTTTGACCTCAAGGATTTTAGCATCTGATAGGCTGGACCTGAAAACATGCAAAAGCCCAAAGATAACTAGGTGGTATGGCTGGAGAGATCACTGGCTCAAGAGCTGGAGGACTTGGTGTTCAAATCCTGCCTGTGTTACTCCCTGTGCGCTGTGGGGTGATGTATCATCCTCCCAGAGCCTCAGTTCCTCTTCTCTGAAATGAAGCACTGTATGGATAACCTCTGAGATCCCTTCCAGCTGGAGATCTGTGATCTTATGATCCTAGGTCAGGGTTGGGGAACCTGCGGCCTTGTAGCCACATGTGGCCCTCTAGGTCCTCAAGTGTGGCCCTTTGGCTGAAATCCACCCCTGTCCTAGGTGCAGATTGATTAGTGTTCTCTGGATTATCCATGGGGAAGATTTGAAGATAGAGGCATAAATAATTCAAAATACTGGATTAATAAAAACAAATCACTTGGCTTTGAGATGGATGCAATTATATAATAATGATAATAATAAGTGTCCTAACAAAAACCTGTATAATGTTTACAGATCACAGGGCTTGTCACTCCAAGACAGTCACAGAAGAGCTTTCTTGTCAAACTAGAAGAGGATTGATAGACGTTCTCAGAGCACATGGCAAACTGGTTAAACATTTACAGAAATACTTTTGGAGCAAACGTACCTCACCTCACAACACAAGAGTGAAGGATGAAAACTGGTAATTGCCACTCTATTTGTTGAGTGCAACTAAAAGTGGTTTATCTCTAGGTGGAACCTATTAAATTAGGACCACTCAGCGGCAGCTGAGGACGAAGTGACTCTCTACATCTGCTGGCAAAGGCACGTCCAAATGAATCATTGTTAAGTTACCTCTCAGCATTTGTATGAGAGAGGAAAAGGCCCACGTACAAGACTGATATGTCCAAAAGATTTGTTAAAGGATATGCAGTACAACCAACAGAGGCTTCAGAAGCCTAAAGATATGAACAGGATGCTACACGCCTCTCAACCAGCATCTGAATTGGACTGGTGGCATGGCAGTTCTGAAGGTGACACCCCAGCTTTCCTTTTTTTATACAATAAATTAGGAGATACTTCCTCCTTTTCAGGAGTTCCAGGATAATGACTGGTAGAGAACTAGGTATTATCTGCTACTTCTACTTTCAGATCTTCACTTTGGGATTTTTGATTGCAGTAAATAATGAAGGGTAATGAGAGCATGAGATTAGAATATTTACCTATTTATTTAAGGTTGGCTAACGAGGATGTGAGTAGTGGTGTGTATGATGCCAGGTACAATGGGGCTGTTGGGGCTCAGAAAAACACTTGTCTGTAAGTTATTATTGGGAGGGAAGAGAAGGGAGAGACCCTTTCGGTTGGTTTGGTGGGATAAAAGCAAAAGAAAGCAAGGAACAACTACAATTTACAAGATACTAGCTAATTGATATAGATGTGAGTATTCCCAAGGAAGTCTGCCTCTTAAATTGAATAATGACTGTCAAGAGAATGGATTTAGGTTGCTTCCTCAAATGAGAAATTAAAGGCCTCAAAGAGGTGCTTATTTACCTCAGGATTTTATGTTAAGAATGCTAACTTAGGCCAGCACAGCCTGGGCCCTAGCAAACCAGGGGCAGGTCTTGGGAATGTAAATGGATTAGCAACAACAGCAGCAGCTACTTCCAGAGCTCTCAACCCACAGATGTTAAGGGAGTTGAACAACTGGTCAGAAGGAGATTACAGGGGTCTTTTTGCTAGCACTGAGGCAAGACTCTGTTGCTCTGCCCATACTCGGACCCGGGTCACAGTCAGGTGGCAGCCCCAGGGCAAGGAGGAGCACCAGCATAGCAGAGCTTGTGGCAGTAGCGAAGGTGGGACCCTCCTTACAATTCCACAGTTCCTGTTTTCCAAGTAGCAAAGAGTGCTTGTGGTTGCTCACTGACTACAGCACAGGCCAGGAGAGGAATAAACACATCTCATTAGATCATACCACCTTGGAAGAACTGAAAACTTACAGGTCTCTAGAAATATCTCTGAAAACAGCTGGCTGAGACTTGGGAGAATATGCCCTCCATCCTGGAAGCAGAGCCCTACTTTAACAGAGTTAAAAGTCAACTGATAGGCTGGGAAAAGGGGCAAACAATAGGAAAAAAACTCCAACTATTGAACATTACTATGGTGACAAGGAAGATCAAAGGGCAGCTAGGTGGCACAGTGGATAGAGCACCAGCCCAGGAGGACCTGAGTTCAAATCCTGACTCAGACCAAACACTTGACACTAGCTGTATGTATGACCCTGGGGCAAGACACTGAACCCTAATTGCCTTAAAAAAAACCCCAAAACACAAGGAAGACCAAAATACACACTCAGAAGAAGACAACAAAGTCAAAGCTCCTATATCCAAAGCCTCCAAGAAAAATATGAATTGGTCTCAGGCCATGGAAGAGCTCAAAAAGGATTTTGAAAATTAAGTAAGAGAGGTAGAGGAAAAATTGGGAAGAGAAATGAGACTGATGCAAGAAAAGTCAACAGCTTAGTAAAGGAGACACCAAAAAATACTGAAGAAAATAACACCTTTAAAAATAAACTAGGCCAAAAGGTAAAAGAGGTACAAAAAGCCAATGAGGAGAAGAATGCCTTAAAAAGCAGAACTAGCCAAATGCAAAAGGAGGTCTGAAAGATCACTGAAGAAGATAATTCCTTAAAAATTAGAATGGAGCAAATGGAAGCTAATGACTTTATGAGAAATCAAGAAACAATAAAACAAAAGCAAAAGAATGAAAAAAACAGAAGACAATATGAACTATCTCACTGGAAAAATAACTGACCTGGAAAATAGATCTAGGAGAGAAAATTTTAAAAGTATTGGATTTCCTGAAAGCTACAATCAAAAAAAGAGCCATGACATGATCCTTCAAGAAATTATCCAAGAAAACTGCCCTGATATTCTAGAACCAGAGGGCAAAATAGAAATCGAAAGAATCCACCAATCACCTCCTGAAAGAAATCCCAAAATGAAAACTCCCAGGAATGTTATAGCCAAATTCCAGAGCTCTCAGGTCAAGGAGAAAATATTGCAAGCAGCCAGAAAGAAACAATTTAAGTATCATGAAGCCACAGTCAGGATAACACAAGATTTAGTAGCTTCTACATTAAAGGATCAGAGGGCTTGGAATATGATATTACAGAGGGCAAAGGAGCTAGGTTACAACCAAGAATCAACTACCCGAAAAAACTGAGTATAATCCTTCAGGGGGGAAAATGGCCATTCAAATGAGATAGAGTAATTTCAAGCATTCTTGATGAAAAGACCACAGCTGAATAGAAAATTTGACTTTCAAATACATACAAAGGTAAACAGAAAAGGGAAATCATAAGGGACTTGATAATTTCAAACTGTTTACATTCCTACATGGGAAGATGATATTTGTAACTCATAAGACCTTTCTCATTATTAGGGTAGTTAGAAGGAGTACATATAGACAGAGGGCACAGGTGTGACTTGAGTATGGAGGGATGATATCTAAAAAGTAAAATTAAAGGATGAGAGACAGAGAAAGGGAAAGGTAGAATGGGATAAATTATCTCACATAAAAGAGGCAAGAAAAAGCCTTTACAGTAGAGGGGAAGAAGGGAGAGGTGAGGGGGAGTGAGAGAACCTTACTCTCATTAGAATTGGTTCAAAGAGGGAATAACATACACAAGCAATTGCGTATAGAAATCTATCTTACCCTACAGGAAAGTAGGAAGGGAAAGGGATAAGAGAAGGGGGGTGTGATAGATGGGAAGGCAGATGGGAAGAAGAGGTAGTCAGAAGCAAAACACTTTTGAGGAGAGACAGCGTGAAAGGAGAGAGAGAATAGAATAAACAGGGGGGATAGATTGGAGGGAAATATAGTTAGCAATATAACCAAAAAAATTTTTGAAGCAAATTTCTCTGATAAAGGCCTCATTTCTCAGACACATAGAGAACCGAGTCAAATTTATAAAAAATAAGAGCCATTCCCCAATTGATAAATGATCAAAAGATATGATCAATTTTCAGATGAAGTAATCAAAGTTATCTATAGCCATATGGAAAAACAGTCTAACCCACTACTGATTAGAGAAAAACAAATTAAAAGAATTCTGAAGTACTACCTCATACCTATTAGATTGGTTAACAGGACAGTAAAGGTAAACGACAAATACTGGAGGCAATGTGGGGAAAATGAGACTTTAATGCACCACTGGTAGAGTTGTAAACTGATTCAACCACTCTGTTGAGCAATTTGAAACTAATGCCAAAGGGCTATAAAACCACGCCTATCCTTTTGCCTAGCAATACCACTACTAGGTCTGTATACCAAAAGAGATTTTTTATAAAAGGAAAAGGACCTATATGTACAAAAATGTTTATAACAGCTCTTTTCCGGGGGTAAGGAATTAGAAATTGAGGGGAAGCCCATCAATTGGGGAATGGCTGAAGAAGTTGTGGTATGGGATTATGATGGAATACCATTGTACTATAAGAAATGATAGGTTGCTTTCAGAAAAACCTAGAAAGACTTGCATGGGCTGATGCAAAGTGAAATGTACGTACTGTGTACAAAGTAACAGCAATATTGTAAGATGGTCAGCTGTGAATGACTTAGCTATTCTCAGCAATACAATGATCCAAGATGACTCTGAAGGACTTATGATGAAAAATGGGTGTCTGAATACAGATTGAAACATACTTTTTTAAGCTTTATTTTTCTTTCTTTTTGTTTTACACTTCCCCCCCCCTTTTTGGGGCTAGGCAATGGGGTTAAGTGACTTGCCCAGGGTCACACAGTTAGTAAGTGTTATGTGTCTGAGGCCAGATTTGAACTCAGGTACTCCTGACTCCAGGGCCGGTGCTCTACCCACTGTGCCACCTAGCTGCCCCTAAGCTTTATTTTTCTTAAGTTTTTTCTTATCTGTTTTCTTTCACAATATGACTACTATGGATATGTTTTGCATGACTATACATGTACAACTTATATCGAATTGCTTGCTTTATCAATGGAGGGGAATTGGGGAGGGAGGGAGAGAATTTGGAACTCAAAGTTTTAAAAATGAATGTTAAAAATTGTTTTTTACATGTAACTGGGGAAAAATAAAATACTGAACAAAAGCTTTTAAAAGAAAGCCAAAAAAAAAGAATACTAACTTAGACTCTAGTGCTGAGACAAATGTCTAATACACAGAGATCCTTAAAAAAGCTTTAATGAGAACCCAGTCAATGTGTGTGTTGGGAGCAATTATGACATAAAATTGTTTAGCTGCCCAGTCGTGTCTGACTCTTTGTGATCCTATGGACTCTAGCAGAGCGAGCCCTTCTGTCCTTGATTATTTCCTGAAGTCTGTCCAAGCTCGCATTCCTTGCTTCCATGACACTATCCATCTGTCTCATCCTCTGCCACCCCCTTCTCCTTTTGCCTTCAACCTTTCCCAACATCAGGGTCTTTTCCAATGAGTCCTGCCTGTCTTCTCATTAGGTGGCCAAAGTATTTAAGCTTCAGCTTCAGTATTTGACCTCCCAATGAATAGTCTGAATTAATTTCTTTGTACTGACTGATTTGATCTCTGCTGCCCAAGGGACTCTCAAGTCTTCTCCAGCACCACAGTTTGAAGGCATAGATTCAGTTTTCCTTATGGTCTAGCTCTCACAGCCATACATTGCCACTAGAAAAGCCGTATCTTTGACTATACAGATCTTTGTTGGCAAGGTGGTGTCTCTGCTTTTTAGTATGCTGTCCAGATTTGCCGTAGCTTTCCTTCCAAAGAACAAGTGTCTTTTAATTTGATGGCTGCAGTCCCTGTCTGCAGTGATCTTTGAGCCCAACAATACAAAATCTGACACTGCTTCCATTTCTTCTCCCTCTATTTGTCAGGAAGTAATGGGACCAGTTGCTAAGATCTTAGTTTTTTTTGATATTAGGCTTCAAGCCAGAGTGGAGGTGTAAATTAGGAAACTCAATCACAGTAAAACCAACTTTTAAAGCAGGAATAGCAGCAAGACTAACTGGATGCACAGTCCAAAGGCCAGGGCCAGGAGTGGTATCAGAATCTAGAGCAGCCTGTAGGTGAAAGTGAAGTAAACCCAACTGCCAGGGTGAAGAGGGTGTAGAGGTGGTATTCAGCCAGGCACAACTTCTTCAAACAGGGAATTGGATATGTGCCAAAGGATACAAAGAGTTTAATAACATAGTCCCTACCCTTGAGGCACTCAAAGTCTGGGTGAAGAGAAATGACATTTGAAATAATAATTAATAGTACAAAGAAGTACAACTGTTTTTCTTCAGATTGAGCTAATGCCATGCATTTGACAAAACAAAAATTCATCAAATATTTATTAAGTGACTACACAGTGGTTTCTGAACTTTGTGTAGTTATATTCACTGCAAAAAAAAGTCATGCTGTCCACTTTTTAATAAAACAAACTATGCAGTTTTAGTTCATTTTTTCTCACAAATGAAGAATTTATAATATGCAACAAAATAACTGATTTTTAAAAATAAAATCCTGCATAGCTTGATATTTATCACCTAAAAATAATAACAGTAGGGATTGGACCTATGATTTAATTGTTATAAGAAATTCCTCTGTAAAGAAACTTAGTCTTAGAGTTTCTTAAAGTGATGAAAAGCTGTGATTTGCCCAAGGTCATAGAGCCTATGTCACAGGCAGGATTTGATTCCAGGTCTCCCCTGTTTTGAGGCTGGTACCATGCTGTCTCTCAACAATAACTAATATTATTATTAATGTGATGACTGAGCTTGTTTTTCAGTGCAAAATTTCAAGATGAAATTTGTGTCATAAAATGAATCTGCTTCATCTTCATCATCGCCCCCAAGAGTCAGTTTCTTCTTTTAACTTGAATATCTTTAGAAGTACTTGGCATTATATCAGTCTATTCAATAATCTGGAGATGCCCTCATATCATCACACAATTTTGCAAAATGCAATCTCTTCCTGATGGATTAAAAAAAAAAAAACAAAGTTGGTAGAGCAATTTGGAAATATTCCCAAAGGGAATAAAACTGTGCATACCTTTTGATCCAGAAATACCACTACTAGGTCTGTATCCCAAAGACATTTTTTAAAAGGGGGAAGGGGAAGGACTCATTTGTACAAAAATATTTATAGCAGCTCTTTTTGTGGTGGCAAAGAATTGGAAATTGAGGAGATGCCCATCAAATGGGGAACAGCTGAACAAGCTGTGGAATATGAATGTAATGGAATACCGTTATACTATAAGAAATGATGAGCAGAATGATTTCAGGAAAATCTGAAAAGATTTACATGAACTGATGCAAAATGAAGTGAGCAGAACCAGGAAAACAGTGTACAGAGTAACAGCAATATTGTATGATGATCAACTTTGATAAACTTAACTCTTCTCAAGGATTCATGATGAAAAATGCTATTCACCTCCAGAGAAAGAACTAATGGAGGGGCAGCTAGGTGGTGTAGTGGATGGAGCACCTACCCTGGATTCAGGAGGACCTGAGTTCAAATCTGGCCTCAGACACATAACACTTACTCAGCGGTGTGACTCTGGGCAAGTCACTTAACCCCACTGCCTAGCAAAAAAAAAAAAACAGAAAGAGTCAATGGAGGAATTTCAGCAGGGGAATAATTAATGAATTGAATGAGAAAGCATTATTAAAAAATGTTCTTTTGGGCAGCTAGGTGGCACAATGGATAGAGCACCAGCCCTGGATTCAGGAGGACCTGAGTTCAAATCTAGCCTCGGACACATAATACTTACTAGCTGTGTGACCCTGGGCAAGTCACTTAACCCCATTGCCTAGCTCAAAAAAAAAAAAACTAATGGAATCTGAATGCAGATTGACGCATACTATTTTTCACTTTCTGTATTTTTCCCCCCTTAGGTTCTGTCTTCTTTCATAACATGACTAATATAGTAATATGTTTTGCATGATTGTACATGTATAACCTATATCAAATTGCTCACTGTCTCAGGAAGAGGAGAAGTGAGGGAGGGAGAGAGAAAATTTCTAACACAATATTTTTTAAATGATTGTGAAAAATTGTCTTTACATGTAACTGGGGAAAAGTATTATTTAAAGCCAAAAAAATGGTTATTCTTGTCATAACTTGAAAAAGTGGTCTGTAGACTTCATTCATGTATCTTAATACAGTGACTGCTTATGAAGCTTGTAATGTGTGCAAATTGTATAGGGTAGTACTTTTTTTTAACTAAAATTCTTTTCTGTCAGAAAAACAGCTCATTCTGCAGTCTGAGTCCTTCACCTCTCTATCAGAGGCAGGTATGTTGGTCATTACACTGATCAGAGCTCCCAAATCTTTCTAAGTTGTCTGTCTTTACCATGTAGTTGTCATTGTACACATTATTCTGCTGCCTTTGCTCACTTCACTCTTCATCAGTTGATACACGTTTTCTCAGGTTTCTTTGAAACCATCCCCTTCATCATTTCTTATAGCATAATATCATTTTATCATATTCATATACTCTAACTTGTTTGGTTGCTTCCCAAGCAGTGAGTACCCCCTTAGTTTAAAATTTTTGCTACCACAATAAAAGCTATATTTTTGTATATCCTTATGTAGAATTTTTTTGCTTAGGACTAACCTCCCTTAATCTACTCTCCCTGTAACTCCTCTCCTTCCTTTTTCCCTTTCCTTCTTATTTCTTTGTTGAGTGTACCCAACTATGTGCACATGTATTCTTCCCTCTCTTGACCAGCTAAAAGAGAATTAGGTTAAAGTCACCTGCTCCTCTGCCTTCCTCATTGTTTGTACAGATTTCTACGTGCATAACTGATCATGTGAGATCATTTCCCCTAATCTTCCTTTCCCTCCCTCCTTCCCCCAGTGTATTACTCTTCAATCTTTTTCCATGCTTCTTTTAAGATCACCAAGACATAACAGAGCCATTCCCAGGCCTTGTCTAACTGGACTCTATAAACCCTGATTATGTTAGTTAGCTTCTGAGGGGACACCTATCATCTCCCTTTAGTCCCTTTATCAGTGTTTATTCATGTTTACACGTATTTATACTTGAAGGTTTTTATACAACTCCAGCCTTTTCATCAGGAATGTTCAGAAGTCCTCTATTTCAATAAAAATCCATTTCCCCCCCCTGTAGTATTATACTCAGTTTTCTGTGTAAGATATACTTGGTTATAAGCCTATATCCTTTGCCCTCTGGACTACTGTATTTCAAACTCTCCACTCCTGCATAGTAGTAGCTACTAAATCACATGTGATACTGACTGTGGCTCTTTGGTAACATATCTTTCTGGCTGCTTGCACTATTTTTTCTCTGACCTGGAAGCCTTGGATTTGAATGTTCTTGGGAGGTTTCATTTTGGGGTTTCTTTCAGGGGGTAACCAAGGGATTCTCTGTGTTTCCATTTTGCACTCTGGTTCTAAGATGTCTAGGTAGTTTTAAGATTCCTTGAAATATATGTCTAAGTTCTCTTTTTGGTCATAGTTTTCAAGTAGTCCAGTGATTCTTAAAATTTTTTCTCCTCAATCTGTTTTCCATATCAATTATTTTTGCTATAAGATACCTTACATTTTCTATTTTTTAAAATTTTCTTTACTTTAAAATTTTTTTTTTTGTCTCAGAGAATCATTGGCTTCTATTTGGTCTATTCTAGTGTTTAGGGAATTTGTTGCATGGGCAAAGTTTTGTAATTCTTGTACCAATCTGTTCATTCCTTTTCAAATTTATTCTTCCATAGAGCTCTCATTTCTTTTCCTATTTTCCCTTTAGCACTGTCATTTCACTAATAAAAATATTTTAACTTTCTTTAAAAAAATTCTTGCTTTATCTCTTCCAGGAATTCTAGTCAAATTTATGCCCAAGCTGTGCTTTTCTCTGAGGATTTGCTTGTATATGTTTTGAAATCATTCTCTTCTTCCGGGTTTGTGCCTTGAGCCCCCCTGTCACCATAAATGCTCTTTGCGGTGAAATTCTTCTTTTGTTTGCTCACTCTTCCAGGCTACTTCCTGAGTTGGGACTCGATATTAAAGCCAAACTCTGTGCACTTCTGGAAGGAAGGTCTAGGTTGGTCCTGCTGTGCTTTCTTGGGGCTTTCTTGTTATGCTATTCCAGGATCTCAAGGTCAGCTCATACTGGAGATCTGAAAGCTTTTAGTGCTCCCAAAATGGTGTGATCCAGAGCAAAGTCTGATGCTCTACCCCTGGTCGGAGCTCTGCAAGTTCCTGTTACGGGTTGGGTCTGAGCAACAGGCCCATGGGCTTGTCTGTCTGGAGTTCCAGTAGACTGCTGCTGGACTCACCCACTCTCAGCCAGCTGGTCTCCCGTCAGTCTGGGATTCCTGCTCTGGCTCTTTTGCTGCAGGCTTCAGACTGGGCTGGAGAGGAGAACTGAATTCCTGCTCTTTTCCTGTGGTCACACCACACAGCTGCAGCTTGCTTTTGAATCTGCCTAATGCCCACAACCATTTGTTATCCTGGAATGCCACTGAGGCACACAAGTCCCATCCTCAATGCACCCTGGATCTGTGACCTGGGCCTGGGAAGTAAACAACAGAGCTGCCAGTTGGCACTTCTTCTTGTGCCCTATACCAGGATAAGACCCTCTGATGGGGTATGGGCCCATCATTCAGTTTCAGAAGCCAAGACCTTTGCCCCTTTTGCCAAAAAGAATTTGGCTCCTCTTTGTCTATGGGCCCCAGAAAGTCCTTACTCTGGTCTCAAACGGTTCCTTATGACTCCCCTTATTACCCTTTGAAAGCCCTAACCCCACCTCTTGATCTTATTCAGATGCCTTTCAAACTACTTCCTTCCAGTTCCCTTCATTGTCCATTCCCACTGTCTATTCAATCTCTCAGACCTTCCAATTGGAATTCTCACCTACACTCTTTTCCCAGCCCCCTCCTCTGGCCACCCAAAGTTACTTTAGTATATATAAGATCCACCCTGGCCCCCATTCAAATGCTGAGACTCTTTCATGCCCAAAAGGCTGAGACTTTCTCATGCCCACTCCTCCCCATGGGAGTTACTAATGCTCAGACTGCTTAAGAGTCTGGCCTGTATGGTTTATCTCTGAATGGGATGTCCCAGTGAAGACTTCTCAGTGTAATTAAGGTAATGAGTTCAGAAGGTAAGATAGGGTTAAGAATAGATTTCTGTGAGTTATTTTTTGTGACATATATCAGTAGTTAAAATTTGTCTAGTGGTTAAGTCTTAACTTACTTTTTAATCTTATTCAAATGCATCTTTGCCCCTAAAGGAATCTGGCTCCAGAAAACCCTTAAAAGGTTCCTTATCTACTCTCCTTATCTCCTTTTGACAGGATCTTATTCAGATGTCTTCCAGTTCCCAGCATTGTCTGTTCAATCCCTAAGACCTTCCAAACCAACTGTAAATTATCTTCCTAACTGCACATTTTTTATTGCTTCTTTGACATTATCTCAACAAACTAAGAAATACAGAGATGTATACTATGTCCTTTGTCCTAGGTTAGAGTCTGGCCTGTGAGATTGTGAGCCCATAGTTGGGGGAGGGAGGGGGGAATTGAGTCTTCAGGGTTATTTAAAGTGATTTCTACCTCTGCGGGTCATCTCCCATCATCAGAGCTTACTGATGGAGGGACACCCAAATCTCGAGATTTGAAATAATAATAATTATAGCTATAATAAATTAACTTTCTGTTTCTCCTTGTACACCTCTGTGTTTTGTTTTATTTTTAATTTGAGTGGCATCCCACACATCTCTAATAAACTTTTTCTCTGGCTGGAGGAAGATTTGGGTTGAATTCATTCAGGCAGGGCCCACGTCGCCCTCTTGGAGTTCCAGCACCCCCAAACCTCTAGATCTCATCACCACTATGCTGGATCTGAGACTTCATCTTTCCCTGGAGCACAGCTTCCCTCTGTCAACAATTCAAGAGGCATTTATTAAGCCACTTACTATGTGCCCCTGTGTTGGAACACTCCTGTGTTCTTGGCCAGACCCTGTTCCCAGCATCAGCTGACTTCCTTGTGTGTCTCTCTCTATCAACCTGGGCTGGAAAAATTACTCATTGTGATTTTTTTTTCTTGGATTTCCTGATCAAAATTTGGTCTGGTACATTTTCTAAGTCTGTACGGATGTTTTGTTGTTGGAGGGTGTGGGAAGAGTTCATTGTACTTCTTCCCGCTATTCCAGTACTTTGGATCTGTCTGTAGATTAGACATTTTAAACTAGTGTTTACAGACCTGCAATTAGTGGGCATCAATTGAGTTGTCACTGCAGAATCCAATAGTCTGTCATATGGTTTCCATTTAAAAATGTATCAATATTGTTGAACATTTTTCTTGACGTATCATTAATAGGTTTATAAAGTAGCAAATCTTCCCTAGCATCATTTCAACAAAATATTGTTTATATGTAATTAAACAAAGACCCTTTTCTCTAATTTGTTTTATCCACTTGCAGGGCAAAATAGGAAGATTTTATTTTCCTAATTAACTAACTGCAAACATCTTCATAAATATGGGTGATTCTCTTTCCTGCTGTACTATCTGCAGTGGAACTGTTAGAAACTCATTTGCACATAAATCAACAGGTACCACAGTGACCATATCAATAGCTTTAGGTAGTACTATTTCTCCTACTGAATGAGACTTTTTACACTTAGAAATACTATAAGCAACTTAAATCAGGCAAGCAATTTTTTTTGACATCACAGATGTGGTCTTTGAAAAAGTTTGATTTGCTAGTAACTTAATTTTCTTTTAGCTTGCCACTCACCTTGCCACTTCTGCTACTCACCAACTCTGAGGAGTGAGTTACTTCCATTCACATTCAAGGTTACAATGATTAATTGTAGTTTTCCCAGCATAATCTCTTATAATTTTTCTTCTTTGCCTTCTGCTCATCTTTTTACAAAGAAAATGCAAGTAGGGAAAGAAAGGGATCGGCATTAGTAACATATAACTGAAGTGGTCTGGTCCCACTCCAAATGCCCTTCTTTTCTTCATCCAGCCCACATCTGATCGCTAATTCTTGTACTTTCTCTTCTTTTAATTCTCACTTTATGATCTGCTCTCCATAATTAAAAGGTTTGTTTTGCTTGTGAGCATCCTCTCCAAACTCCAGCCTCCCTGGGTTTTTTGTTTGTTTGTTTTTGTTTTTTGGTGAGGCAATCGGGGTTAAGTGACTTGCCCAGGGTCACACAGCTAAGTAAGTGTCAAGTGTCACATTTGAACTCAGGTCCTTCTGACTGCAAGGCTGGAGCTCTATCCACTGCACCACCTACCTGCTCCTTAGTCTATAGGAGGATGTAATTGCCTCTCTCTCTCTCTCTTTTTTTTTTTTAAAGGCAATTAGGGTTAAGTGACTTGCCCAGGGTCACATAGCTAAGTAAGTGTCAGGTCACATTTGAACTCTGGTCCTTCTGACTCCAGGGTTGGTGCTCTATTCACTAAGCCACCTAGCTGCCCCTAGCCTCCCTCTTATGAACACTGTTCTGTCTTCATTGTCTACCTACTTCCCTGTTGAGTTTAATATATTTCTACACCAGACTCTGCGTGTATTCAACTCTCCTTTGTATGGTTCAGATAAGTGAGGTTCATGAGATCTCCTCTCCTCATCCCAACCTCCATGTTTGTATACTTTTTTGGCTCACCTCAATTAGGAGAAATACTAAGTTCCTCTTTCTTCTAAATTTCTTTCCTAGTGCATTTCTTTTTTCTCTTCTTTTTGTTCTCCCCAAACCAGCAAAACAAAATAAAATCATCCCTAAGGCCCTGTGTTTTTCTTTCTACAATGCTTTTGTGAACTTTGAAGATAGCAGATTGTGAAAGACCACTTGTCTCCTTTACCCCTAACACAAATATATGCACTTAATCATCATTTGGCGCTTTCCACCGGCTTAACTTTACCTTCCAGTGCTTCT
This sequence comes from Phascolarctos cinereus, assembly GCF_003287225.1. Lineage (NCBI taxonomy): Eukaryota > Metazoa > Chordata > Mammalia > Diprotodontia > Phascolarctidae > Phascolarctos > Phascolarctos cinereus. The sequence continues at coordinate 373,895,275 of NW_027556098.1, read as the reverse complement.
CTTCCCCTCTGTATTTGCATTCCAAAGATTATTCACAGCTCTGGTCTTTTCATCAGGAATGTTTTAAAGTTTTCTCTTCTATTAAAGATCCATTCCTTTCCCCCAACTCCCAGGATTATATCATGTATAAATTATTTTTGGTTGGAAGTCTTTTATTTATATTACATTCCAAGATGTCCTTCCCTTTACGTAGTTGCAGTATCGATTTTGTGACCCTGCCTGTAATTCCTTTGAACTTTTTTTTCTGGCTCCTTGTAGAATTTTTATTTTTTAACCTGGAAATGATTTTGGCTTTTACATTTCTGGGTGTTTTTAACATGGTCTTTCTTTAAGGTGGCTGGTGGGTTCTTTCTAGTTTTACTTTGCTCTTTTAGACTTTCTTAAAATCTGATCTCAAGGGAAATGATTTTTAGGAAGTCAGATGGTTCTTAAGTTAACTCTTCTAAACCTGTTTTCCAGGTCAGCTGTTTTTGATGGTAGATATTTCACATTCTTTTTTCAGTCTTTGGACTTTGTTCAATTTGTCTCAATTGCTGAGCTATACCTGTTCCACTTTTTCAAAGAGTCTACTTCTTTTCAATTTTATTCCACTTACATCCTATTCTATTCACCTCCAATTTTTCCCTGAGAGTTCCATTTTCATTGTTTTAATCTCTTGCTTCACTTCTTACATGCAATCTTAGAGCCTTCATAGCAAAGATATTCTTTTTTCCAGAGGCTTTACTTAAAACAATTAATATAGTTATTCCATTCTGGATTAACTCTTGGGCTTCTCTTAACTCCCAGCATTTTTTCATTATACTAGGAGTTTTTCTCTTTACTCGTATCTCAAGCCTCAGTTTCTGAAGAACTTTTTGTTCCAGAGCCAGATTCTGCCCTACCTCCTAGGCCCTGGTCGTCTTCTCTGCAATCTGGATGTTGCTGCTGCTGTTACTGTCCTGGTCACAGTTCTGGAGAAGGAGGCTGCCCTTTTGTGCAACCCTGGCCTGAACCTGGGATGAGGCCTCATCCTCTGTCTCCATTTTCTGGTAGCTCAACAAGAGTGCTAGCCTCTCCCTTTCTCTATCTCCTTCCTCCTCGTGTAGTCATCAAATGCGAGTTAGGTTCATCCTTTCCTGTGTGCCTCAACACTGAGATCTCACTAGACTCAGTCGCATTTCTGTGTCATCTCTGCCTTCTTTGATTCCTTAGTACAACCACAGAATGTCAGAGATTTCTCCAGTTCTAGAACTAGAGCAGAGATGTCAAACATGCAGCCTGAACCAAGTGAGTATACAGTTGGGAAATATGTAACAAAATAAACCATACAACAAAACTACATTTAAAACCAAGTCAATATGCAGCCTGCAAAGATCATGTCTAGTTTAGAGGCCCCTGTTTCTATTTGAGTTTGACTAACCACTGTTCTACAGGGTCCCCCAGCAGGAGACTCATTAGGTACCTCTGTGTCATCCCCTTGGAAAGTCATCTATCAGGACATGAATGTGTCCTGTGCTGTGGCTCCAGCCATACATCAGAGATGGTTTTGGCGCTATGCCTTGGAGAACTGTATCTACTGTCTGCGTGCCTCTACCATGTTTCCCTGCAGTCTCCTACTGGGAGCTGACCTTACTGCCTGTTGCGGCTCTAACAGGTCCAAGTCAAAATCTTGCTGACTTTAGGTCCCATTGATTAGATGGTGATAGCTTTTGGCCCTGCTGGCATACCCCCAACCAGAGTTGCTCACAGGCTAGCTTCTCACAAAATCTCAAATCAGATACAGGAACTTATTGTTATATCCTTTGGTTTCATTTATTTTTGCTGGCTCACAGCAGGTGCTTAATAAATGCTCATTGACTAACTATTGGAAGCTGGAGTGTGACCTACTGGGATGGAGTACAGTGCCTTAATAGGCACTGAATAAATGTTGACTGACTGATTGATTCCAAGAAACCAGGATATATACAAATAAACTGGAAAAAGCCACAGTTTTCAGCACAAGGTTTATTTAATGCTGGGAAAGGAAATAAGAGCAGAGAAACTGGGTCTGTTAAGAGAGAAGTTGTCAGAGTTTGACAGAAAGTCCAAATAGTACAGTAGATATTCACAGGAAGGGCCAACAAACTGCCAACCTAGTGTGCCTCGGCAAAGTTGCTGCCTGGGCTAGGGCCATGTTGCCATGGAAGAGATGGCATGATCCAGTGGAAAAGGCACTGGGCTAGAAGTCAGGAGATATGCTTTAGTGCTCTTTCCTTGATCTGGCTCCTTTCAGTATTTTCATTAATGATTTGTATGAAGGTATAGGTCAGGCCTACACAACCTGCAGCACTCAGGCTGTAGAGGATTCCACATTTTTCATGGGCTGTCTGAAATTCTTTACCATGTTACAGATTGCTCAGGCCTGGCATAAGATGCACAAGACAATTCAATTAAATACGTATCAAACACCTTGCACGCAAATGGTGCTGTTCTGGGTGCTGGGAGCACAAGAGGAGTAAATCCCTTGTCACTACCCTAGAGGAACTTATGATCCCACAGTAAGGATGCCAAAGAGCCAAGGGGAGATGCAGACAGTGTTCTAGGAAAACCTGAGGCAGGATCCTGAACTCCACTTTCAGGGTGGGGTAAAGAGGAAAAGATTTCATGCAAGAGACCTGAAGGAAGATGGTTTCAACAGGCTGATGTGGGGAGAATGTGTGTTTTAGGCTCATGGAGGTAGGAGGTGGATGAGTGTCCAGCATACCTGGGAAGAACAGGGCAAAATAATGCTAGAAAAGCAGACCAGAGGCTGATTCTGCAGTCTTCAATGACAAGCTGAGTTTATGTTTGATCCCACTGCCAATGAGTCACTCAAGGTTTCGGAGCAAACCATCCCATTAGGAATTGCATTTTGGCAGCTCTATAAAGGATGGCAGAAAGTTTGGTGACATAGAGATCAGTGAGGAGCGTATTGCACTAGTCCAGGTATAAGGTGATGAGGGGGTTGGATCATAGAGGCAGGTATGTAGCCGCAGTGGATATGAGATCCTGGAAGGATGGATGCAAGAAACATCGTCCAGAATTAACTGACAGCACTTATCAACTGACTGGACCGAACTGACCAGGAAAAAAATCATAATGCTATAAAGAGAAATAAGAAAACTGGAAGAAGGGACAAGCTTTGCAGGGCCAGGAGGTGGGGCTGATGGGGAGAATGACTGACTAAGTCTAAACATGTTAAAATTAAGGTGCCAGTAGGTCAGTCCCATGGAGATATCCAGCAAGTAGGTAGAAGCACAGGGGAAAAATTAAGGCTGGATAAATAGATTTGGAAGTCACCTGCATAGAAGTAATAACTGAAGCCATGGGAATAGATGAGATTATAGAGAGCAGAGGGTTAAGCACAGAGCCTTGAGGGATGCCCATAATCAGGCAATGGAAGGACAATGAACCAGCAGTGAACACCAAGCAAGGAATGGTCAGAAAAGGAGGAGAACCAGAAGAAATTGTCAGAGGAGCCAAGGGAGAGTAGGGGCCAGAAAGAAAGGGTTCTTAATAATGTCAAATGCTGTCAAAAGTTCCAAGAGGAAAAATGTTCTTTTAATCGAAAAAAATTTGTTTTCAAAGAGGATCAGAATTGAGAAAAGGCCATTGATTTTGGTGATTAAGAAGTCACTGGGGGCAGCTAGGTGGCACGGTGGATAGAGCACCGGCCCTGAAGTCAGGAGGACCTGACTTCAAATCCAGCCTCAGACCAAACACTTACACTTACTAGCTGTGTGACCTTGGGCAAGTCACTTAACCCCAATTGCCTAAAAAAACAAATGAACAAACAAAAGTCACTGATGACTTTGGAGAAGCCACTTTCAATAAAGTTGGCAACAAATACTGTGAGTTGTCCTTTCCTTGACAGTACAGGTTCACTTCATTTGTTTTCAAAGAAAACATCTGCAAAATAACCAAGTCTGAACAACCAAAATTTGTCTGTCAGTGGCTCTTTCAACTAAAAAAAGTACTCCGTGAAAACAGGCTAGTACAGCTCAAAACTCAAACAACTGCACAAGGGATTTTCCTCGAGACAAACCATCATCTTTGGGTATGCAGCAGAGGGCGTTTTATGTGTGCTTCCTGTGTCATCACAGAATACTAAAAAGAAGTGTATTCAAGGTCTGAGATTTAACAAAACTAATCATTTTTACTGCTTCATCAATAAATGAAACTGGCAAAAGATACAATGACTACTAGGAGAGTTTAATACTGCAGCCTTGATTCATGCCAGGGCACCAGAAGTTTGACCCACCACGGCTTATGCACCATTACTCAACACTTTCGTTACTTCAGTATCATTTGCATCTGTTGCTAAGTGTCCACATAAATGAAGATCTTTGATGATTAGTTAGTGCTGATATCAGACAAATACAAGAAAAACAGCAAGTCTGACCTCGTTTGTGCATTAGTCTGTTTGTAAGGCAAAAGTACAGTTCTGCAGATGAGGTATCAATCCAGTCTTTGTGTTCACAGCTAAATCTTTAAGTCATAGGCCATACAGCATCTGGAAAACTATTGTGTGCTCATGAAAGAATGAGAGTGAAAAAGACAAATAATGTCTTACTATTATTACAAAAATGATTTGGATCTCCAGGACTCCCTGAAAGGGTCTCAGAGAACAGCTGGTCTAGACCAATATAAAGGGAGTTCATTCCTCTATTTTTTTTTAGGCAATTGGGGTTAAGCGACTTGCATGGGCAAGTCTTGTGATCTTGTGATACCAGGAGGCACTGTCAGGCTGGGTGACTGACCCCTGGCTCACATGCATGAGGCCAACCTGGGCAACTCTGAATCACCCCTAGCTGGGGACCAGTGATCACGTGAGCAAAGGAGATGAGCCTGGCATTCCCTATAGGGGCTATGAATGATACCCCTGAGGAATTTCTCACATCAGAACAAGTTGCAACCCTCAGGTTCATAATCCTATCAACTTGGAAGGAGAGGGACCTGCAGCTCATGTTGGACAATTAAATTGTGGAAGCAGAACTGCTTCAAGAGGATTGATTTAGGGGCTTACCTCATTCTGTCATAGCTTTTGTGAGGGAAATTTCCTTGTGTCTTCTTCTCTCCATCCTTGGGACTCAGTCATCCCTTTGGCTTCCATGTGGAAATTTCCATCTTTCTCAAAGGGCTGGCAACGAGATGCTGAGACAAAGTGGAGTTAAAAGCAGTAGAGAGGCCTGAGCAATGGAAGATCATGAGTAAATCTGTGGAGAGTGATCTGTGACCACATTTTATTTTGAGGGGATAATGACCTCAGCTAAGTTTACATAACCTTCTTCCCCCTTCCCTCATCACCTAACCTGACTTTCCCTTCCATCATCCAAGACATTCTTGAAATGCTACTGTCTCAAGTTGGCCACAGAACCTGAAGGAGCAGATACTTTGACCAGAACAGAATATACAGAAAGAGAAGCTGCAGTCTCTTGCCTGACAAGTTCTCCTCCAGAAATACCCAGGAAAGAAGAGCAATTTTTCAAAGAAATCCAGCATCAGAGAACTAGGGTTCAAATCCTGGCTCTGCCATTTTCTACTTGTGTGGCCTTGAGAAGTTGCTTAACTTCTCTGGGCCTCAGTTTATCGGTAAATTGGACCAGATGGCTTCTAAGCTCCTTTCAGCTTTAATTCTATGATCCTAAGAGTACATACTGTGCCCCTGATCCTTGACTCCCTCTCTCTGATGTTGTATTGCAGATCTTTTTTAACTTTCTAGTTAATCCAAGTTACAATTAAATCCTTTGAAGCAGTGGACAAAGAGACCCTGATTTCCCCTAGCAGAAAGTGATTATCTAGTTCTCTCCTTTGCTACATCAGATTCTGCCTTATCTAAACTTAGGATGTGCACACCCTCTCTCAGTAGAATGTAAGCTTCTTGAAGAAAGGGGCTATGTTGATTCCCTTCCCTGCTTCCCAAGCTCTGAGTACAGGGGCCTGCATTTGGGAGGCAATTAATGTTTGTTGACTTGAATGGGACATATTACACTGCACCAGCAGAGAAAAATATTTACCTAAAGTGACTGGGAGAGGGAGCATCTGGCCTCTGCCTGGGAGGATGAGTCATGAGAGGGGGCTGCTCAGAGCCCCAGAAGAGGCTGGGGGGAAGGCATCCCTACACCTTCTCAAAGGGCCTGGGCCAGACTCAGAATGCATTCATCTCTAACTCTCCCCAAGCCCAACCTGTCAGGGTTCCTCTAAAGTTACAGAGAAGGCTCCTAAGGCTGGGCTGTGAACCCAAGAGAGCCATACAGCATAAAAACTGGAAATCGGTGGGCAGCCTAGGAAGGAAGGGTTTGCACTCTTCTTTTCTCCCTGTGCCACCTTATTCTCCTCTCAAAAAAAATCAACACTCAACAAACACAAATGAATGAAAAAATGGAGTAAATCTTCAAATAATACCTTAAATCTGAACTATTTATATTTTTTTGATTAGGAAATAATAAAACTCTGATGCTTTGATACTTCAATGGATCTATGATCTCCTCAAAGTAGGTATTCTCTCCAGGTATACAAATGGCAACCCATCCAGGCCTGTTCATCCTGTGTAACTCTTGTCCATGTTTCTCTGACAAATCAGCCATAGGGGCTCCAACCCCATGTGCCAGAAGTCTTCCTCTAGCTCACTTTACATTGGGTGGCTACCAATGGATCTTACAGGCCGTTCCAGTGGTCATTCCTTGCTCACACTACACGGCTGACCCATCTTTTTGTCTGGTCCTACATTTCTCTGATAACTTCTTTCATGCTACTTTTCTGGTACAACACAATTTTCAACAAAATGACAACTTATTTAGTCTGTATTTCCTTCAATATCTACCTCTCTACTTAAGTTTTTCTTGACTTCATTATGACTTAAAAGGGCTGACCTCACTTTGCCTCATTCTTCATATATTTGTCATTTTTTATGGCACAGTAGTCGTCTATTATACTCCTACTTACTGAACATAGATGCTACCCAACATTCTCAGCAGTAGGGAGAAAAAAAGGATCAAGCCCAGGGCTTCTAAAGGAGAAGGTCTTACCTATCAAGGAATAAATGCCCCCACACCCCCACAGAACATCACAGAGGAACTGGTCTGAATTTCTAAACACAAAAACCCTTGCTCCTTCATCCAGCTAGTTACCCCATGTTCACAGTGCTACCGCTTCAGGAAAAGAAACTATGCTGGCCCAGCCACAAGGGGTGGACACTGGTGCCCTTCCACCGTTCAATCCCACGAGGAGAACCTCCTCGGCCTGTGGATTCCTTCCAAGCCCATTCTCTGAACTTGGCTGCGTGGTCTCATTAATATGCTGAGTCATACTTCAGACTGCTCTAGCCCTGGGTAAGAAAGCACAACATTTATTGAAGCCCTTTCCCTCACCTGGGGAACGACCACTTAAGCTTTCAAAAACCAGGGTCTTTAAAGCTACTGATCAATTCAGTTCTCTCCCAACTCATGCCAGGGAAAGTAGGGATATACGGCCAGCAACTTCGTACAGACTGCCCACACTTTTTGGAAGGCAGCACGTTCTGTTCTATATTCCTCCCACTTTTCCTTCCTGATGCCTGACTGACAAAACCCCAAACATGCCCAGGCCTATCTAACAAGTTTGGTTAATAGTTTCCAACCAGAGCATCAGGTGTCACCATGCAGTGGTACCTGCCCCTCCCCATCTCCCATCCCCACTTTCATCCCCCAACCTCAGCAGAATCACACTCCGATAATGTCCTGAAGAGGGGACTACCAGGTCGACCAAAGGGGCGAAGCATCACCTCCGAGTGTCCCTCAACAGCTGTTCTCTTGGCAGAAGGGCAGCCATCCTGCTTATGGCTCTGTTCCAACAACACCCTCTCTGGTAGATATCCCGATGTGAGCAGCACAGTGGCCCCAGAGTTCTGAGGACTGAGCATCAGAAGCTGACTTTGTGCTTGTCAGGGAGTCTGTTCATCTGTAGACTTTGCCAGGTCACCCATGGTTATACAGCCAGTGCCACAGCGAGGCTCTGAACCCAGGGTTCCCAGTCCACTGATCTTTCTACTACATCTGTATCAGAGAAACAGAAGAACAATTAGTGCTTAAAAAACAAACAAACCTGGGCTTCCTCCATCCTGACATGAGACACACTTCAAATACAATGCCTGACTTGGTCAGTATCTTGCCCAACCAAAGCACATTATTTCTCCTTATTCTCAAGATCTTCCCCACAAACAAAGAATATATGACAAAAGGCTGAAACCACAGGAAATGAGGGAGAGTGGGTCATTCAAAGCCTTAGTTTCTCTTAACTGAGAGTATTTCTGCGCCCCCTGGTGGTCGCCTTCTCACTAACACCTTACCGTACATTCATGCATATGATTATATCCTTATTTTGGGGGCTGAAAAGGACCTTAGAAGTCATCTGATCCAGTTCCTTTACTTTAGATTAAAAACAGTGGTCGTCCAAGGTAACCTAAATGTTAAAAGTGATAGGATTCAAACTCAGATCTTTCAACGACCCTGGTGCAGTAGATAGATGCTAGATCTAGAATCAGAAAGACCAGAGTCCAAAACTGATCTCAGAGGGAAGTCACATAATCTTTCTGGGTCTCAATTTCCTCATCTTTAAAATGGGGAGGGGGTTTGGATTTAATGGCTTCTAAGGTTTCTTCTAGCACTAAATTAGTAATAAAGGAAACCCAAATTATTTCAAAGTTAGGAGCAGCAAAGCCTTTCCCGCTGGGTCTACTTTACTTCAAAGTTCTTTCCATCACATTATCTGAATCTTATCTACGTATGATTTATGTTTAAATTCCGAGTCAAAATGAAAAAAGCCTGTCAGACTGATTTTCCTATGGGAGCAGTTCCTAGAGGGCTCAAGGCAGAAAAGTTCACCAGATGAAGACTCTATAAAACAAAGGGGATGTGCTAGACTAGATGGGCCTCTCAAATGCCTTCAAATTATAACAGCCTTTGGGTCAGAAGACCTGAGCTGACCACCTATGGGATCTGGGGCAAGTCACTTCACTACTCTGAGACTCAGCTTCCTCATCTATAAAATAGGAATAACGCTTACCTCCTTCCTTCCCTCCCAGGAATGTTAGGAGGAAGAATGAGAAGGCACATGAAAACCCTGTTACCGCAAAGCACCATGTGAAAGTCAGTCACCTGATATGCAGGGTATATATACCCATGAAGAGAAAAGGAGGCAGCCAGAAAGAGCTGTTTCCTTGCCCAATCATCAGCTTATTCAGCAACCATTTGCTAAGGGTCTGTGTTCAGACTGTGAGGGATTATGAAAAGGGTAGCAAGACAAGGTCCCTTGTGAGGAAAAGAAGACATAGTTCAGGCCTGCATAAGTGTGACAGAATTTGGAGCCAAAGGTTGCATGGTTCTTGCTTGCCCCCAGCCTTAACCACGAGCAGGGCAATGAAGGGGAAAAGAACACCACTGGGAGTCAGGAAAAGTCCCACCACTGACGCTGCCTCATTATGTGACCTCCCTCAGTCCCCTTCTATCAAATAAAGGGGCTGGACTAGATTCCTTCCAGGGTCCGTGGTAGCTCTAATGATCTTGGCTTTGCTGAAGCAGCTATTTCTAAGGGTTGTGTGAGATGGTGCCTAAGAGCTTTCTAACAAGCTCCGGAGACCTCCCATGGGTCATAGGAGCTCTCTGCTCTTGGGTCTCCTAGGGCCAGCTCAAACCTTGAAGGAGCAGCCTGGGGAGGAGGGAGGACAAGAAGACACACTCCCCTCTCACTTTCTTCTTGTCTGCCGCAGTTTCTGGTTTCCATCAGCCTTAGTCATTCTCCTAGACATCCCCTCAGGCCTGGCACCTAGCCACCCTTCCTTCCCCTCTCCCTGCCCTAGCTCCCCTCCTCAGTACTTGACCTCTAGACTCTGACAGAGCCACCCTCTTCCTCCAGTCCTTCCCACCATCCACCTTCCCACTTATCTCTCACAGACTGTGTAAGCCCACAGCTTTAGCCCAAGCATCTCCCCACCTGCTGCATGCAACCCCACCCCAATGCCTTGCTTGGCCCTCTCAACTGAGCCAAGTCCTACCCTTCTTTCCAGAGATGGCTCAGCTCCTACCTCTCTTCCAGGAAGCCTTCCCTGACTGGTGAACACTCTCCCCTGATGTCTTCTTATGGCACTGTCTGTTACAAGTCATCTGACACTTTAATATAAGGCAACATGTTATTTCTGTGTATATGTTCAACTAAATTGATTTAACATTTACTAAATACCTACTATGTATGAGAGGCAGCCTGACACACTGGATCAAGAGTAGGACTGAATCAGGAAGACCTGGGTTCAAGTCCCACCCAACACATACTAGCTGTGGGCCCATGGGTGATGAAGGCCACCTCTCAGTGCCTCAGGCAGCTCTGGGGATGGAGGAGAGCTATTCGGCATTAGTAGAGGGACTGTACTCCACTAGTGAGCTCACAGGTCCAGAGCACTATACTAAATAAGCTCCTATTTTCCTTTTATAAGAGCTCATAATCTCAAGTCAATAGGAAGAAACTGGTGAAATGCTATCATGTGGATTAAGTCTGAAGAAATCTTGCTCTAGGTACAGATCACCAACATACACAAAATAAAAAATTGCACTCAGATTCCAGACTTAGAATCCTGAGACCAGAATTCCAGTGTACTAGCTCTGAGCCTATTTCCTTGGCTGTAAACAATACTCACACTGGCCCTGAAACATTCTATGAGTTATCTCTTCTAGTTCCCCAACTGGATTGTGAGCTCCTAGGAGGTGGGGACCAGGTTCACAGCCTCTTAGGATTTATGCATAAGATCATAGATTCCCTACCTTGAGCACAAAATGGTGTCTTGCTATCTTTTAAAAATATCACATAAGGCTTCCTCCAGATTCTCTAGACCCTTCTCACCTAGTTAGCTGTTGGTCACCCTATTTTTATGGCCAAACACATCTAAACTGTGGTTAAATCACTTGGAACTATTAAGCCCAAACCAATGAAATGGGGACAATAAGTATCCTATAGGCTAAGGTAGAGATAGTTCACTTTGATTAAAACGTAGTCTTGAGATTCATCCAAGAAGAGAAGGTGGTTTAACGCGAGGAGACCCAGACTTGGTTTCAGAAGAGCGAGGTTAAAGTTTGGATTTTGCTCCTCATTATGTGACCTTAGGCAAGTTCTTCTCTTCTCTAGGCTTCAGTTTTCTCATATAACGATGCTTTTGGATTTCTCAAAGTCCCTCCTGGCACTAAATTCCAGAAAGTGCTAAGCTTTACCTGACAAACCCTGACTGTGCTCTAAGGTGCTTCCTGGCTTGCTTCCACGTGCTTTTGCCTTGCTCTCTGGCTGCTCCACGTGTGAGGACGAGGTGACTTTCTCCCTTCCGCCCGACTGTCCACTCCAAGGCAAGGGCCTGGGCTTCTGCTTCTTCCATTTCCCCCCTCCCCAGCACAATACAGTGCTATGCCCAAAGCAAGCGCTTGATAGAGCTGTTGCATCTGCTATTGTTGAGACCATTCCCTGAGCAGCTGGTTTGGAGCTTGCTCTGCTCCCCACTTTTGTCCCATTTCAGGCCTCTGTTCCTTCTTTGCATCCTTTATTTCCACACAAGCTCAGCCCCCACCATCAGTCCTTTCTGTCCCAGGCCCTAGGTTTGACCTCTGCATTGCCTTACTTGCCATTCTTCTTCCCAGGATGCAATTTATATCATCTCCTGAAGCCCCCAGAAGCCTTACCTGGTTCTACTGTTTTTTTAACTTGCTCCCTGACATTTTGATCCCCCTGGACTTTTCTTCATGTTTGAGGCTTCTGCTACACAGACCATAAAATGTTAGAGCTAGACAGGACCTTTAAAATCATTAATCTAACTGTCTCATCTTAAGGATGAAGACTTTAGGGATCAGAACAGTATGGTGACACTCAGGATCATAAAACTGAGTGGCAGAGCCAGGACTGGTATCTATTTCTCCTAACTCTCAGGCCTGGGATCCTTCCTCCTCATTATCTCTCTGCCCTCAAACTTTCTCTAAATTAATTGTTGATCATGACAAACATAAATCTAAAATCGTATTAACCATATTTTATGATCATGATCATCTTACTGAAAACAAATTAAGTAAATCAAGAATAAAATGACCAGTAAGTTTTATAAAATTCCACTGACCACTACATTTGACCTATCAAGATCTCTAATAAGATCTTCACCATTTACTCCTACATATCTGTTTTAATGATAGATTCTTGGTTTCCAAACACTCAAAGGCCTTTTTATGCAGAGACCTCAGCTCTGAGTATACAGTTTTATTGTAATCGGAACTCACTTTCCCAAATACCTGAGGCCACTTGCCGTAAATTTCTCTTAACTGAGATATGATGCTTGGTAATTGAGTTTTGCAGCCTCTATGGCAGGAGTTCTGAAGCAGAGCTCCATGATTTTTTAAAAAAGAAAATAACTCTGATAACTGTTATTTCAATACAATTGGTTTCCTTTATAATCCTATATATTTTATTTTATGCATTAATCATAGTGCTTCATTAGACTGCCAAAGAAAAGGTTAAGAAACCTTGCTCTAGGGTCCAAAGATCAAATCACTACCAACCCTATCACTCAAGTCACTACCTTGGGAGATCCCTCCCTAGAGGTCTTCAAGCAAAGGCTAGACAGCCATTTTGAAATGATAGTCTTAGAAGTATTCTTTTTGGGGTATAGGTTGGGTTGGACTAAAGGCTACTAAGGTACCTTCCAACTATGAAGACGAAACATGAAAGGGAATTTTCCCTTCTCAGTTAATTGTTGCATGGGATTCTGATACAGAAGGCATACATTCTGATACAGTAAGGCATAATAGAATAGCATTCTACTAATATTTTTCTTTTTTTCTGGTACCAAATGGCAGAAAAGGTCATAGGACTGAGAGCTGGAAGAGTCCTTAGAGATCACCTACTTCAGTCCCTCTCATATAAGTGAGTTGCTGAGGCCCAGAGAGATAAAGTTACAGCGTCCCTCCACCTTGGGAGCAGCCTCAGGAGGTAAATAATAAATTATCACACCCTTGCTCTATGGTGAGGCCTCCAAATGTTACAGTACCAATTGTGATTTTCATCTGAATTAAACAGGGACACAAAAACAGAAAATGATTGTGTGTGAATAAACATCCGAAAGACTAGTAACAGCTGATCTGGGCTGAGGCGTCAAAACAAAGCTATTATTGTAGAAGACGGACAACTCCAGAACAAGGTCTGAAGAAAAAGGGGCACAGATCATGCTGAAGTACATGCTAAGTCATTCAGCCAACCCGGAGCAACTTTGGGATCCAACTTAAACTGGGCAGTTCCATTCAGCTGAAGTAGTTAAAACCTGGGTAGAAAGAACTCACTGCCATAACAGCACTGTGCAGTTTTATTAACCATTCAAGTACAGCAGTATCTGGAAAGACCGGGACAAAGGTCAGGTTTCAAAAGTGAACAGACAGATATATTCAGCATCTAACAGTTGGAAAGAAGCATACTACAGATTCCTTTCACAAACATGTTTTCACAGAGCCAATACAGTACTAGCCATTAACCCAGCACCGAGCATACTGGAATAGAAAAGATGCAACAAGAAAAATAGCTACGTTAGAAAGACTTCAACACTTTAGAAAAAGAGCAAAACACTTGTAGTTTCTCCCCCTTTGGGCCCAAAACAACATCGGTGCGGTTCGGATCTACCTATGCAGCTCTACATCAGTTTCTAGAATAATTGTCAGGAGGAATAAAATAAAAGCGACACTGGCCAGTTCAGTCTTTGGATGCTCGGGAGGGGGAGAAGCCAGCTCTTGGCCAGCTAGTCAGCTTCATTCTCGTCAGCAGGGTCTTTGGACTCTCTGTTCTTCCGCACCTCCTCCATGTGCTTATCCTGGAGAAAACAAGGTAGAGAACACACACGCACATGTGGCCCATGAAAGGGCCGCCAGTAGACCGGATGCCCCACACCCACCAGCTGGCCTGGAGAGGGCCTTCCTGCCCCAGGTCACTTGCATGCATGCCTTCTAACACCTAAGCTTCCTCCTACCAGTATGCAATCACACATTGCAAGCGACAAACTCCTTATGTTCTTTAAACTAAAACAAAATGAAAGGTTTTGCAGAGGTCACTTCCTGGGATGAGCCCCACAAGGTACAGATGGCCATCTACCTCCTCTTTCCACCAAATGAGGGGATGAAACCCAATTGTCCCAGTGTACACATGCTCTTTCTATGTGGACAATGCACTTAAGTGATGTCATTAACTCCTCAGAGAGGCGTTGGGCCCAGACCTACCTTCTCCCGCAAGCGTTCCAGCTTAGCAGCCATTTGTGCCTCCCGGTTCTCTTTGTTAGCTTCCATTTTGTGGGTCAGTTTTTCTTCCGCCATTTTACTGAAGTTGTTGTTTTCTTCAATTGCTTTCTGAAGCACTTCCTTCTCGTGTTCCCGCTTCTCAGCTAGCTGTTTCAAGACTTCAGCTTCATGAGACTGAAAGAAAACAAGGTCCAGACCTTGAACTCTGAAATGAGCTGCGTAAGTCAGTTAACACAGACACAGAAGTGTTTGTAAAATGGCAGAGAGAAGGTTCTCTTCAACACTTCTCAAGCCATCAGCTTAATCTTGCCTACTAAAGAACGAGGTGAAATCTCTGGTCATGCTTTTAGATATTAGGTGCAGGGGCGAGGAGTGGACTGGGGAAGAGCCAACATTTATATTAGAAAAACGCCCACGTTTGGTCAGAAGTGTTGTCAAGTTATTCCTTAAGTGAACCACTTGAAGCTGGACTCCATGGCGATACACCTCTAGACTGAGGGTAGTGTAATGGAAACCTGGGCTCTAGATGCAGCTTTGGCAGGGTGACCCAAGTGAGTCATTTCCTTGAGATTTTTTTTCATCTATAAACGGAGATAATTCTTGAATGTCTTATCCCTTAAGATTGTGACAATCAAATGAGAAAATATGAGATTAGAATAGATGACTTCTAAAGTTCCAGTCCTAAACCTATGATCTTGTTTTTAATAAGCACTTTGGAATCAAGTACTATATAAGTAAAAACTAATGTGGTTATGTGTTTTTTAAAAGGTGAAATGGGATACTGAGTTTCATTACTAAAGATCTGGTATACTGCAGAAGACTGGGCTTATTGACAACTGAAAACATTCATACACAAATTCAAGTCACTCTCTCTGCTCAGTATATGGACCAAGACAGGGGTGGGGAACCTGTGGCCTCAAGGCCACATGGGGCCCTCTAGATCCTGAAGTTTGGCCCTTTGACTTCACAGTGAAGTTTGGATTCAGTCAAAGGGCTGAACCTGAAAACCTAGAGGGCCACATGTGGCCTTGAGGCCACAAGTTCCCCACCCCTGGGCCAGGAGGATTTCTACTCTGCTCTAAGAGAAACAACATTCAGCTACTCCCTCCTAGGCCATTGTCAGCCTTAGAGTCTACATTAGTTTAGAGGATATAGTAGTCTGGTTGATAGTTTCTTATACCTATTCAACAACAGTACATTACTGCTACTAACTACTTAGATTTCTATAGTGCTTAGAGATTATGAAAGCATTATATGTATATGTTCACACACACACACACACACACACACACACACATACATATATATATAGCTTCACACATTTGATCCTGCCACCTTTAGTTTACTAAAGGTCACCAGTTATAACCTTAGTAAAGACACTTAACCTCTCTGGGCCACATTTTCTTCATCTGTACAATGATAAAGGTTGGATAAGATGACTTTTTCAGGCTCCTTCCAGCTCTGATCCTCTGATTCTAAGCAGTTGATTCAGATTTGAATATGGTAGCTCTAGTTTCAAATTCAGTCCTTTTTTACTATACTACAGCTGCCTTTCTAGTAGACAGTAGGCACTCATCCAGTTCTATTACAACAAAACTGCATTATAATAGCTCATTATTATAATGATCCATTTGTACTATGAGTCAAGTCACAACTCTCAAAATATCACTGTGCTCAGTATGAGTTTCATCTACCCTGACAGGGCTACAAAAGAGCAGCCAGGTAGCTCATTACCAATCAGAATCCTCACACAGGTGGTTTTATAATGCTTGGTTAATGGCTCAGTACAGAGCACTTAGGAAGCTTAGGTTCCAGCTTCAGTTCTGCTACTAACTAGGTGTATGACCCTAGGCAAGTCAGCTAAACGCTACGAAATTATTTTCTCATCTGGAAAATGAGGGTAATGTTGGTACCACATCTGCATGAGGTAGATATCTCATGGCTGGTTGTAAGAACCAAATTAAATAATGTGCCCAGAAGTTCGTGAAAAACAGAAAGAAAACCCTATGGTATACCTCCTATCTATGACTTGACCAATTAATAGATGACCTTGCAAGACCCTTAAAACTCAGTTCCTCTGTTTCAAAACAGAACAAGCCAATATCATAGCTCTGATCTTTCCAAGCACGAGTTTTACGCTATTCTGTGGCCACAGTGTGTATACAACTGTTACTTGTCAGAAAGAAAACTACAGACAGGTCAATGCAAACACTTTACTACTAGGAGTTTTTGTTGTTGTTGTTGTTGAGTCATTTCTGTCACAACTGACTTCATAGACCCATTTCGGGTTTTCTTGGCAAAGATACCAGAGCGGTTTGCCATTTCCTTCTGTGGCTCATTTTATAGATGATGAAACTGAAGCAAACAAGGTTAAGTGACCTGCCCAGGGTCACACTAGTAAGTGTCTGAGGCTGGATTTGAACTCAGGTCTTCCTGACTCCAGGTTGAGGCTCTATCCACTGACACCGAGTTGCTCCATACTACTGGGAATACACACATTCAAAGCACAAATACTACTTAAAGTACATCAGTTATGACTTGGTTAAATGACAGCTTTATTAAACTACTGCAACTTTCAAAATAAATGCTTAGCTTTTCCCTAAAAAAGCTGCTTGGAGACAATGGAAGAAACTGGCACATTACTAAATAATGAACAAGAACTTTTGAAGTCCTTTAATTAGAGCTCAAAATGGGTTTCGATGTGTCCAATACAAATGACAACAATGTTTACCTTGCGTCTTTCTTCTGCAGCTTCTAGTTTCTTCTGAATTTCTTCCAGGGAAAGATCTTTCTTCTTTGGAGGGGAAAGGGGGAATTCTGGGACTGCTTCTTTTGAACGAGGACTAAGTATCAGCTCAAATGCCTGCCCTGAGGCACGCTTCTCTAGTTCTTTCACCTGGATATCTAGACACAGGATGATGATCATGTTTCTAGAGTATCTGGGAAAAGCTGCCAATGTTCTAATTGTGATCCTCTAAAGCGCTGAACAATTTAAGGTACTGAATTAAGACTGAGCAAATCTGTGCTAACCTTATCAGGCAATAAAGAATTACCTAAACATCTAACCACAAAATATTTTTTCTTTATACTACACTGAAATCCAAACCCCCTTTCACTCTTCCCCTCCAGAATTCAGTGGGCTTTATATTTTGGGGTTAATTCTTGTGGTCAAAGCATCAGTAATGGTTAGTTATTTTCCTTAACAAGATGTTTTGTAGGAGTCCAAAGCCCTACTTTGAAGGACCTTAATAACAAACTAAGTGAATTATACACTTTTAGACCATTCAAGTGTTAGCCTGTCATTTCTTTCTGTTTAAACTCCTCCCCCTTCCCAAACAAAGGCAAATACATATGGTTAGATCAGCCTTCCACTAAATGCCACCACAGTGCTTGATTTGGACCCCAGCTATTTCCTAGTCTAAAACTTTAAGCTTATTTTCTTTAATTTCTGTAAGTTTATTATTACATACCAGAAGAAGCCATGGTGAATAGAAGACAAGAGACTGGCAGTGTACTCTAGACAATCCACACGGTGAAGAAAACCCTGAAAATTATTTTTTTTAAAGTACAAAAATCAAGCCCCATGCATTTCAGCACAAAAGGTCTCAGCAAACATTATTCAGTTACCAGGGAGAGAGAAAAAGGCTACTACCACAGCAGAATTAAAACAAGGTATCTTTGGCTACTAAGTCAGATGACCATAATCTATAAAATACTGCAAGACCAAAAGATTATGACATAATTGTTAAAATGACGTTTTCTAGAAGGCAATATTAATACTAGTAACACAATGGAATGAAGCCATAAGAAAATCACGGGATTTGCTGTCGAACCATTCAAAGTAAAAAAAAAAACCAAACAACTTTTTAATTTTTCTAATGAGAACAGGGTAAAAGTACACAGATGCAAAAATGTGTTTGGAAATGAATAAAAATTACTCTCTCACACGGGGGGGGGGCCTCCCCGGAACGGGACAAGGGCCAGCTTTAGAAGCATTGTTACAATTAGAGCGCCTGAGGCACTCCATGCATGCACAATCCATCCATTGTGTAGGAGAGAGATCTACCTCTGCTCTCAGTGTCAGGCCACGGTGGAAAACAGAGCTCCCATAATAGTAACCCGGAATAACGAATTCCTATTGTTTCTCGTGCACGACAGCAGGCTGGGGCTACAGCTTGGTCGGGGACTGCCCCTGGGGCCAGGGGGACTGCCCGAGGGGCACGAAGACATCATCACGTCTCTGGTTCGAGGTGCTCCGGGTCCCACGGCTCCGAGAGCCCTGGCTGAGCTTTACTCGCTGAATTCGGTGGGACAACGGGACGAGCAGGGGCCGAGAAGGTGCCAGCCGACCCGGGCTACCGTGAAGGGCCTAACAGCCACCCAGCCACCTGCCCCGGCGAGCGGCGTGGCCCTAGCCCTGGGAGGCCGTGCTCGCCCAATCACCACGCGCCGGGAGCCCCGCCCCCGTGACCCCGCCCCTTTCCCTCCCCGCGCCTTTTCGAAATCTCCCCGAACGCTCCTCATCCCAGAGCGGGGAAGCGCGCGCACGCGCGCGCGCCGGAGCTTCAAGATAAAGGAGGGGGCAATGGGCGGAGCTAACGGTCCCATCCGGGGAACTCCGCCCTCCTCCGGCTTGCCCCCCTCCCCCTACTCCCGCCAAATCCCCCACCCGGGCTCCCCGCATAGGCGGGGGGATGGGGGGGCGTCCCTCAAGTCAGGGTGGGGTCCCCTCCCCCCGCGGGCTGTCCGTCAACGCCCCGGGTCGGGTGGGTGGGGGTCGCAGCCCTCGAGGGGTGGGCGCGGCCCTGGTGGCGCCCGCACAAAGGCCGGGCTGCCCGTCAGTCACGCAGTCTAGGGTCGGGGCGGGGGTCGACTGCTGACCCCAGGTCCCTCGGATAATGGGGGCCGCGCCCGTCCGCAGGAGGGTCTCCGCCCCCTATTGTCTCCTCCGACCCGCTTCCGCGCCCCCTACAGGGCCGGGGCCCCGCCCAAGCCGCCGCTGCAGCCGCCGCATCCCCAAGCCCCCAGACTCCCAAGCCTCCGAGAGAAAGCTCCGCCAGGCGCAGACACAAAGCAGCGCCCGTCGGAGCCCGGACCGTCCCGGCCCCCGCCCCGCTCCACTCCACTCCGCGGGGCCGCCATCCAGCTCAGCGTTAGCCACAGCCGGCCGTCCAGCCCAGCCCACCTCCCCCGCCCTCCGATGCCTGTGCTGCTCCCGCCGCCACTGCGCCGGGGCCCCGCACCCACCTGCTCGGTCCGAGCCGCCCGGCCACACTCCGAGCACCAACAGACCGGGGCGCGCACAAAAGCGCCAAACAGCGGCACGTGACCGCCCCGCGGGGCTCCGCATTGGCTGAGCTCGGCGGCACGTGCCGGCCCCCTCCCCTCCCCGCCCTGCTTTTTTCATTCTCCCCCCTCCATCCTTCCCTCCCTCCTCCCAGCTCCGTCTCTGCCTTACCCTCCCCACCCTTCTTTTCATTCTCTTCCATCCCTCCCTTACCCTACTACCCACCCTTTTATTCTCCCCCCTCCACCCTTCCCTCCCTCTCTTTCTCCAGCTCAGTCCCCCTCTCCTCCCTTCCCTTCTTTTCATTCTTCCTCTCCATCCTTCCCTTCCCAGCCCTTTTCATTCTTCCATTCCTTTTTTTCCTTACCGTCCCTTCTCCACCTCAGCCCCTACATTCCCTTCCCTTTCCTTCTTTTCATTTCCCCCCTCTGTCCTTCCCTTACCCACCTGCCCTTTTCATTCTCTCCTTCCATCCTTCCTCCCCCCCTCTTCCCAAACTCCATCCCTACCCTAACTTTCCAGCTCTTTTTATTCTTCCTTATCTGCCCTTTCCATCAATCTTCCATCTCTCCTCCCTGTTCTTTTCTTTTCATTCTCCCCTTCCATCTTTTTTTAACCTCACCTTCCCTTCTTTGCATTGCTCCCTCCATCTTTCCCTTCCTATTTCCTTCATTCCCCCAGCCCTTTTCATCTTCTTCGTCTATTTCTTTCTTTAGTCTGTCCCTCTCTCCCAACCCTTCTTTTTGGTTCTTCCCCCTTTCAGTTGTCCCCACCTGTTTTCATTTCCCCGTCCATCCCTCTTTTCCCAACTCCATCTCTTCTTTAACCTTTTCACCCCTCTTTTCATTCTCTCATCCCTCCATCCTTTCAATTTTTCCTTACAGCCTTCGTATCCTTTCCCTTTACATCCTTCCATGTTTCCCATCCCCTCTTCTCCCTCCCTACTCTCTTTTTCTCTCCCCTTCCCCATCCATCCTTCCACCTCCCTTTCTCCCCCCCCACCTCATCCCCCAGCTTGTCAGGAAATGCAGACCCAGTACATGGATGGGGTGGGGTTCAGATATGAAGTGGTTGGAAGGGGAGAGGGGCAGTGTTGTAATTATCGTGGCCACAGATTGGGACTGAGGTCTCTGTTCAGTCCTCTGTAATATAGGATGTTCCCTTACCCTTTACTCAGGTGGTGCAGGGAAAGATCCCTGGAATTGAAGTCAGAAGACCCAAGTTCTAATTGTAACTGTGTTACTAACTCTGCTGTGTGTCTTTAAGCAAATTACATAACTTCTCTGGGCCTCAGTTTCCTTATCTGAGGGGAAGGGGCAGTGAACCCGATGGGCTGTGAGGTAGGGCCCTGTAGCTCTGACTTCCTCTCACTGGACCTCACTCAGTTTAAGCTTCTGTAAAATGAGGGGTTGGACTAGGTCATCTCTAAGGTCCCTTCAGGCTCTAAATCCCATGATCCCTTCAAAATGAGGCTGTCTGGACATCTAGACCCTTAGGACAGAAGGTACAGCTGGTCAGCCTTCAGCAGCCTCCTGTCACCACATTCAGCATACCCTCATGAGCTTGTGACAACAGCCAATGTTGACAGCTCCTGACTCCTCCCCAAGCTAGCCAGGGTCACCAGTATTGTGTCGTTAGATCCTCAGATCCTCCTGGCCCCCAGGATTGGGCTGCTTGGGTCCTGGCAGACCTCTTCCTCTTCTGCAGTCCCTTAAATCAGCAGATTACCCCCCCCCACCCCCCAGGGTAACTAGTTGTAATGCTGTGGAAATGAGGACCTGCAAGCAGAGGGGCAGCAGTGATGCCTCAGGAATCTGATCCCCTTTCTGGCCTACAAATGCCCTCTCTCTTGGCTTCTAGGATGGAGAGACCCCATCTGTTCTGCCAAGCCATTTGCCTGAGGATAGGAAAGGAGGAGTAAATACAGCTCCAGACAACCCATGTAACATCCACATCTATGTGTTGCTTTTGTTCTGAGGACGTGTGCTTGAGAGATCTGAGCTGAGCTTCTTTTAAAAATCAAAACAAAAGAAACCACTTGGTCATTTTTCTCCCTGCCTTGGATTGATCCAGGGTCTTCTAATCACTTAAGGAGATTAAACTGACCCTGGGGAATCCTCACAGGTCCGGCCAAGGTCTGATGGATGACAAAGAAAGCAGAGCTGGAAACAAACCCAAACAGGTCCTGTGGAGACCACCATCCACCCCAACCCCTCCCCCAAGCACTACTGCGACTTGTGCCCGACAGATTCAGGGAAATCAAATTGTTGCTCTGGGGCCATGTTCAAGAACCCTGGGACCAAGGACTGGCTCTCCAGACAGACACAATAACGCTTCCTGAAAAGATTCCCATCCTAGGCAATCACCAGGCAGGCGCAATTGGTTAAATGCCAATTAAGAAGCACCCTGGACAATTAAAACCTCACAGCTCCAAGGACAGACTCCTGACACAAAGAAAACAGTCAGCAGGCGCTGTTGCCTGAAATGAGCCCGTGCTGTTCGGAAATATGCTTGTTGCAGCATTTTTTGCAACAATCCACTGTTGAACGGGGTCCACCCATGCAGGGACCACGGCCAGCCACTGTCAGCCAATCTGCTTGCTTTTCCCATGGCATGTAGGCCCACCAGTAACAGGGCAGCTTCTGAAGCCAGAAAGGGCTCTCCTCTCCCAGATCAAACTTTACCACCAGGCAACGGCCACATATTCCCATCTGCCTGTGGGAAAGCCATACGTAATCAATCAGGCTGGGAGAAAGGGAGAGCATTCAAAGGTGACAGCTTGGAAGTCAAGATTAGATTGATAAGAGTGAGCTACAGCTATCTATCTGTCTATCCCATCCATACACACACACACACACACACACACACACACACACAGCCCAATATATGCATATATATATATATATATATATATATATGTGCATGAATAGCCGAAAGAGAAAAGGATCTGGTTATCCACTGAACCAAACCCTAGGCTTTTGTTACCTGAACAGGGGTTTGCAGTAAGAGATCCACCCCCTTGGGTGTATATTTTTTAAAAAACAAGAAATTACTTCACAAAAAAATCCCACATTACCCAGCATTAATGTTGTGACAGCCCAAAAAATAAATCTTTCAAAACACTGATTGTTTTAAAACACTTATACCACTCCCCTCTTCTCTTTTTTTTTTCCCCTCCCTGAGCTGGTCTATTTCCATGGAAACCACAGCTAGGAACCGAGTTGTTAGAATTCATGTAGATTTTTTTAATCTTTTATAATGATGCTGCTTGGCTTCTGGATAGTTCATTAGAGGAATAGGAATTTCCTGCAGTCTTGCGTGTGGTTTTTTTCTTTGTATCTTGATTCACTGCTGAGACCCCCCTCCCCAAGGGTCTTCCTGGAGTGCAGTAAAGGGGGCTTTTGAAACCAGGTAATCCCCGTTCTTTCAGGGACTGTCTTTTGAATGGTACTAAAGGATGTTAACATCTTACCAAGCCCCAGAAACTAGAAGGGTTTCAATTCTAACTAGAGAAAACCAGAAGAAGCCACTTGACTAGTGAACAGGACAAAAAGGGCCCCCACGAAGCCTTCTTAAAAGCATCAACAGAAAACAAAACCTCTTCTACTAAAAGCAGCCACGGGGTTAATACTGACATCACAAAAGCATCAAACTTCCCCAAAAAGAATGACCAGATTTACAGATGGCCTGGAGCTGGTTGGAGGTGGGGGGAGGAGAGGAGTGGGGAGGGGGGGAGAATGAGAGAATGGGATGACAGAATGGGGCCCAAAATGAGCTCCAGATGCTGGAACAAAGGCTGAATTAAAAAAAAAAGGATGAAATTTAACAGGGATAAATGTAAAATACTACATTTAGGCTCAAAAACTTAATTGTACAAGTATAAAATAGGGAAGATGAGGCTAGCCCTAGGGTTCTTAACCTATTTTGTGACACAGACCTCTATGGCAATCCAGTAAAGCTCAGGGTACCCCTTTCAGGATAATGTTTTTAGATGCATAAAATAAAAACAAGATTACAATGGAAACCAATTATCTTGAAATGCAATTATTAAAATATTTTAGACAACTTCAACCCCAGGTTAAGAAGCCCTAGGCTAGACAGAGGTTCAGGTGAAAAGAGATCTAGGTTTTTGTTTTGTTTTGTTTTGTTTTTAGCAGATTCTAAACAGTATGAATCAAATAGTAAGATGAAACAGCATACGGAATAGTGGTCTTCGCCTGAACTAATAGCAGCATCCAGAAAAGGGAGGTTATGGCCCCTCTTGTTCTTTGTCTCCACCAGACAATATCTGGAGAACTGGGTCCTGTGAGGGTCCACAGTTTATGAGGGCCTTCCATAAGCTAAGGCTTCTCTAGAGGAGGGCAGACAGAACATTATGGGGACTTGAAGACGTGCCCCAGAAAGATCAGTTTAAGGAAATGGAATATATTGTCTGGAGGGAGGGAGGCTAAAGGGGAGCATACATAATCACATAATACTTAATCTGTCTTCAGAGAAAGGAAGAGAGAGCATCTTGAAGAGGGAGCAGACATATTCTACTTAGCTACAGAGGGCGGAAATGGGATCAATTGGGAGGCTCATTCCATATAAGGAAGGACTTTCTAATAATTTAAATTCATCGCCAAAATGGGATGAACTGCTTCGATGAGATAGTGAGTTCCTCATCACTGGAAATAGTCAAGCAGAAGCCATATGGCATTTGTCAGAGATATAGAGGGGAAATTCCTGCTTGGGGTAGGGGGTTAGACAAGATGAGCTCTGAGGGCCTTAGCACTTGTAATATTCTGTGATTCCATGAATTAATTTTGTACATTTTCTAATGGCTGGTTGTACTAGGGCTCTGTGTGTACTACAGGAGAAGTTCATAGATTCATAGAAGGCTCACGGATTCACTGAATTGATAGCAGATCCTGAATATGGAATCTTAGAGCTGGAAGAGACTATGGACCAAGACTTATAATTGGAAGAAGCCTTAGAACACATGTCAGAGCTGGGAGGGCTCTTGGGACACAGGATGTCAGAGCTGAGAGGGCCCTTAGGACACAGGATGTCAGAGCTGGGTGGGTCCTTAGAACACAGGATGTCAGAGCTGGGAGGGCCCTTAGAACACAGGATGTCAGAGCTGAGAGGGCCCTTAGGACACAGGATGTCAGAGCTGGGAGGGTCCTTAGAACACAGGGTGTCAGACCTAGAAGGGATGTTATTGCATTTGAGTTCATCTTCACAAGTACAAGATGGGGAAGTCACGGTAGGATAGCAACATTGACATCTAAAAAAGACCTCCAGTTTAAAGTAGACTTGAAAGTTCAAGACAAGTCCACAATGTGATCTAACAGCCCAGAGAATCTCCACGTCCCTCAGACTGCAGTAACAGTAGAGTGTCTAGGACTAGGAAGGTTACAGCCCTGCTGTACCCCATCCTGGTCAGTACCTATCTGGAGCACTGCCTTCATTTCTAAGCATCACGTTTTATAAAAGACATCAGTATGCTTGAGAGTTACCAGAGAAAGGCGAACACAGTGGCTCAGTGAACACAGGCCTTGAGATCATGGCAGATTCTAGTCATCCCAACCCAATAAACATTTGTTACAGGAAGGTCAGTTGGAGGAGTTGGAAATGTTAAACCTGGAGAAGGGGCCTCATCTTGAAGCCACTTAAGGATTGTTGTTGGGGAGAAGAATTAGACCCATCCTTCTGGGCTCCAAAGGGCTGAACCAGAGTAATGGGTGGAGGAAGCAAAGAGGCAGGGAGAAGGTTGACAGAAGGAAAATCCCTTGCCATCCTTAGGACTGGGGCGCCTCCTCTGTAGACAACCGTGTTGGTTTCTAGATTTTTTTTCTAGCTCTAGGAGTGCTGTGTTCCAACATGCTATATTTAAGGTCTGTTTTAGTGCTAATGTCCTAAGATTCTATGTCTTACTAAAATTTCAGGTGTTTGTGCTTGTGGTCAGAAGGCCCTGAGTGTAAAACCTAGCACTGTCACTTACTGTCCAAGTGACTTTGGGCAAAATGAAATGAAAACATTGATTAGGTGCCTACCATGTGCCAAACACTGTTCACATCCCTGGGGATATGAATTCAAAGGCGAAGCAGGCTCTGCCCTCGAGAAACTTCCATTCTGCATAAGTAGAGCCTACATCAGATTGCACTGACATCTTGGGGAAGGAGATGGGGAGGGAGTGGGAGAAAAATTTATAACTCAAAAGCTTATGGAAGTGATTGCTGAAAACTAAAAATAAATTAATTTAAAAAAATAAACTTTCTAATACAGGAAACAACATGGAAAGAAGAGCTGGCTAGAGAAGGAAGTTGTCCTCTGGGAAGGAGGCCAGTGTTACTGGATCATAGAATACATGAAGGGTATTAAGGTGCGAGAGGACTGGAAAGGAAGGAACAAGGGGATGAACGGCTTTAAAAACCAAACAAAGGATTTTATATTTGCTCCTGGAAGGAACCTGGAGGCACTAGATAGAGGACTGATATGGTTGGACCTGCATTTTAGGAAGATGAATCTGGTAGCTAAGTGGAGGATGGCCTGGAAGAGCAAGAGACAGGTACATAGAGCAACCAAAAAGCTATTGCAATATTCTAGGCATGAAGTAAGAACCCTCACTAGGGGAGTGGCAAGGAGCAAAGGCATAAACCAGAGACGTTGTAGGGGCAGCTAGGTGGTACAGTGGATAGAGCTCTGGCCTTGGAGTCAGGAGTACTTGAGTTCAAATCCGGCCTCAGACACTTGACACTTACTAGCTGTGTGACCCTGGGCAAGTCACTTAACCCCAAATGCCTCATCAAAAAAGAAAAAGAAAAGGGAAAAAAAAGAGAGAGAGACATTGTAAAGACAGAATAGACAGGATTTGACAATGAATTGGATATGGAGGAGTTGAGGATGACGTGTAAGTGGCAAGCCTGGCAGTGTCCTCCAAAATCACAGAGAAGTTTAGGAAGAAGGGAGGGCTTTGGATGTGTCGAGTTTAAGTAATAGATTTGAGAATCATCGGCACAGAGATGATAATTGAAGCCATGGGAGCTGATGAACTCAACAAGCAAATTAGCATAGAAGGAGAAGAGGGCCTAGGAGAAAAGGTCCCCAGAGCCTCTGGGGACATCCACACTTAGTGGTCACAACCTGGATGAATACACAGCAAAGGAGACTGAGGAAAGTCAGACAGGTAATAGGAGATCCAGGCTAGAGCAATGCCTTCTAAAACTAGTGGAGCAGCAAGGAGGAGATGGTGACTATCAGTGTCAAAGAGGGGTCCAGAAGGATGTGGACTGAGAAAAGGCCATTGGATTTGGTGACAAAGAGACTGCTGGTCATTTTGGAGCGAGTCAAAAGCCAGATTGAATAAGGAGTTTATCCATGGAAGGGAGGAGAGATATAGGACGATAGGTAGCAAGGATGGATGGATCAAGTGAGGGGGAGGGTTCTGCATCTACCTGAAAAAAGCCAGAAAGGCCATAGTCCACTGGAGTCCAGCAGAGAGCAGGCCCAAGGAGCCCGGTGAAACAGAGAAGATAGCAAGGGCCTTGGGAGGCTGGAGATGCCATATCTTTTCTACCAGGAGTCCCCACGTGGGGATGGGGGAGTCCTCAAACTTGATCTCTATCTTTGTTCATTTCTCCCACTCATGTTGTATATGTTTGTGGAAGAATGTGCCCCAGATTTGGGAGAGAGAGAGGGGGGAGGGAATGCTGTAATGTAAATCTTTGTATTATGCTTCTCCTGTAAATGCCTTTGCTGTAAACTAAGTATGTCCTCTAGCTGTCTACTGAACGGTCAGCACACCAGCACACCAGGACCGCTTTATTTTAGTAGTCTGCACACACAGTACCTTGATCCTGGGGTAGCTATTTCTGGGAACCCAACCTGTGAATTCAAGTCGGGGAAGGCAGGAGTGGTTAACCCAGAGGGGTTACAACAATCCCAGTGGATCGAATTTATGCGGCTGAAGTACTCTTCTCAAAACATCCCTGTTTTATAGATAAGGAGACAGAAGGTCAGGGAAATGAAGTGGCTGGCTCACAGTCACATGGCTAGGAAGGACTGACCTGAGGGGCACACTCAGATTTTCAGATTCAAAAGTCAGACTCTTTCCCCGGAACCCCTCTACTTTTAAAGGAATCTCAGGAGTCAGAAAGAAGATGGTGGAACTTAGATCCAGCAGACAGCTGGATTTTTTTGAAGTATTTCACAATTATGAGTTTACCAAGTTCATGCCTTTTTTTTGCATGAATCCATAGCATTAAGGCATGCCTTGGGTTTTCTATTAATAATCTGAAACTGAAACTGCTAATTATCTTTATACATAATGAGCCATATTCTATAATCAGACGGCATATATGAGTCTGTGTCAGATCTCTAAAACTCAGTTGTTTGCATGTTGGAAAGCTCCCCAGCAGGATCTTAGAATGTTCAAGCTAGAAGAGGCCTTAGAACAGGGGTGGGGAACCTATGGCCTCAGAACCGCATGTAGCCCTCTAGGTCCTCAAGTGCGGCCCTTTGACTGAATCCAAGCTTCACAGATTAGCACATTAGCTGACAGAACGTTTGATTTGGAAGAGTCCCTACAGCATAGAATGTCAGCGATGGAAGAGATCTCAGAACACAGGTTCTTAACGTGGGGTCAACAGATTTCAGGAGGTCAGCGATTTTGGATGGGGAAAAAATACAACCTTATTTTCACTAACATCTATTTCCTTTAATTATGAATTCAGGCACCAACATCATTCTCATCAGGGTTCCATGGGCTTCCCCAGACTGCCAAAGGGGTCCGTGATACAAAAGAGGTTAATAACTTTTGTCTTGGTAAATAGAATGTTAGAGCTGGAAGGGACCTTAGAAATCTCTAATACAATCCCCTCATTTGTCAGAGAAAGAGAGTAGCCCAAGGTCACACAGCTAATGAATGACAGCGCCAAAATTGGAACCCAGGTCTCCTGAGTCCCCATCCTCTACCTACCCTACCCTACTGTCCCGCCTCTCTGATTCTGTCATATCCCTCTTTTTTTGGGGGGGAGGCAATTGGGGTTAACTGACTTGCTCAGGGTCACACAGCTGGTCAGTGTCTAAGGTTGAATTTGAACTCCGATCCCCCTTAATCCAGGGACAGTACTCTATCTACTGTGCCACAGAGCTGCCCCCATATTTCTCTTATTGTGAAGATTGTAATGTATTTGCTTTTACTATTCTTTATAACTAATTTCTTCTGCATTACTAGAGTGGGGGAAGGGAAGGGAGAATGGAAAGTTTGGTTTTAAAAATATATATCTTATTGATATGTTTTGTTTCTCCATCACCTCGACTTCTCTCTGTATCCCTCCCTCTCTCTTTCAGAGAGCCATGCCTCATAAAAAATATTTTTTAAAGAAAAAGAGGAGAAAAAACTGATAGATACATTGAAAAAAATCTGACATCATATGCAACATTTTCTCCCATGGATACCAAACCTCTGCAAGACAGCAAAGGGAAATGCCTTCTCTTCTCTGAGAAGTCTGGTTAATGTAGAATTTGAGATGCAAAAGTGAACATGTAGTCACACTTCAAGGCCCCCCGGCAAACCCACTGAAGGGTGAGTCTGACATCCTCAGTGTCACATAGGAAGATGAAGAGTCAGGATTCTGTGAAGCAGAAGCCTGGGTCCTTCATGAATGGCACCATAGCAACAAAAGGAAGACCTTGGACAGGACGCTCAGGACAACAGGCTCCTGTCACCTTAGGGATGTGAGGAGAGCAATGGCAAGGTATGTGATGAGGTGGGGAAGGAGTGAGAGGTGAAGGAAAGGCAGGGAAGACACCAAGATAGCCTTAGATTTAAACTGGAAGGGACTTTGGAGATCACAGGGTCACAGACCTAGAAGTAGAAGGGGCAGCTAGATGGCTCAGTGAATAGAGCACAGGACCTGAGTTCAAATCTCACCTCAGATACCCGCTAGCTATGTGACCCTGGGCAAGTCACTTCACCCTGTTTGCCTCAGTTTCCTCACCTGTAAAATGAGCAGGAGAAGGAAATGGCAAACCATTCCAGTATCTTTGCCAGGAAAACCCCAAATGGCGTCATACAGAGTTGGACACAATCAGATATTATCTAATCCAACCTCCTTATTTATAGAGAAAATCTTCTCAGAGAAGGAAAGGGACTTGCCCACTCATACAGAAAATGGGGATAATAATCCTTGTGCTACTGACCTTGGAGGGGATCAAATGATCCCTTTCATGGTTTGGTTGTACCTAATTGTTTGCAGGTTGTCTGTGCCATAGTCTGTGAGCTCCTCGAGGGCAGACGTGATTTTGCCTTTGTTTGTAACTTCAGTGCTTAACACAGTGCCTGGCAGTGCTTAATGTTTGCTGTCTGTGAAAACCTTTAAGATGATAAATCTCTCAACACTTCCAAAGGCCCTATGATCTTATTCACATGGCTCCCTTCTCCAGTGGGGCAGATCACAGCCTGGCCATATCACTCATCCTGTGTCATTATCAGGCATGTCCACTCATTGAAGATCCTACCTAGAAGACCTAGCCAATCTTTAGGAGACATTTCTCCCGATTTTTAAAAATTCTACAAATACCATTGCAACATGAGGGCTGTCCAATCTTTTACCCTTCACTCTTGCTATGCATTTCCTTGATGATATTTTTTACATCATTTCTTGCATACAAATTATCATTAGTAATTTGTTGTAGCCTACATATACCTCCCATATTTGTTTCCATTACCCTTTGGGCCACCTGTAATTTTTTTTCTTGTGGCCAGAAAAATACTATAAAAATGTTGGCTAATATTGTTCAGTAAGCACTCACATTTTTGGTATGAATGAATAAAAAGTGAATTACAGCTTTAATCAGTGTACCTGAGGATAAATGGGGTTGGGGATACATGTTAGACAGAAATAGAGGGGGGAGCTAGGTGGCGCAGTGGATAGAACACTGGCCCTGAAGTCAGGAGGACTTGAGTTCAAATCCAGTCTCAGACCAAACACTTGACACTTACTAGCTGTGTGACCCTGGGCAAGTCACTTAACCCCAGTTGCCAAAAAAGAAAAAAGAAAAGAAATAGAGGGATTGTTTGAAAAGCTCAAAGACTATAGTAGCACATAGTTAACATACAATAAATAATTACTGAATGAATGAATGAATGAATGAATGACTCTGCCATGCTTAAAGAAGAAGAAAATTCTATTTTCTAGGTCATCATGTTCCTAGAGGGAGGGTTTCCCCTTCCTTCCATTCCAGAAACGGAAGAAGGGAGAAACAAAGCCTAAATAATTTTTTCAGCTGAAAACTACCAGTCTTGTATAATAGAAATCTTTCTTCTGACTCAAAAATGAGTAATATGAAGTGGAAAAAAGTACCAGCCTGGAAGTTTGGAGACTAAATTTCTAGTTCTATTACTGCCACTAACAATTGTGTGATTTTGGCAAATCACATTCTCTATCTAGCCCTCAGTCTTCTCTTTTATGTAAATGAGGGGACTGGACTATTGTTCAGTCACTTTTCAATTGTGTCTGATTCTGATTAGATAATATCTGATTGTGTCCAACTCTTCATGACCCCATTTGGGTTTTCTTGGCAATGACACTGGAGTGGTTTGCCATTTCCTTCTCCAGCTCATTTTAGAGATGAAGAAACAGAGGCAAACAGGGTGAAGTGACTTGCTCAGGGTCACACAGCTAGGAAGTGTCTGTAATTGGACTACATGGTTCCTAAATGCCCTTTCATCTTGAATAAGTTATGATGTCTCAGGAAGGTTTGGGGGTTTGGGAGAGTGTTTTTTTAAAGCATCCATCTGGATGATTTTGAAGATTAAATATCCTTTTAAGCACTTGGTTTACTTATTAAGTGTTAGCCCAAAATTCCATCTCTTCAGCTCCACTTTTGCTTGATACCAAAGAGCACAGATTCACTGAGTGAATCTGAGGACAGATGCTCCCTTGTTCACCTTTCCATTACTACCTGATGCACCTGGGTCACAGGCCCATACCACGAAATTTAAAAAAAAATTATTTTTATTTTTCAACATTCTCTTTTATAAGATTTTGAGTTCTAAAAGTTTCTCCCCCTTCCTCCCTTTCCTCCTCTCCAAGATGGCATGCAATCTGATATAATCTATACATGTATAATCATATTAAACATGCTTCCACATTAGTCATGTTGTGAAAGAAGAATCAGAACAAAAGGGAAAAACCATGAGAAAGAAAAAAATAACAAAACAAAAGAAAATAGTATGCTTCGATCTGCATTCAGACTCCATAGTTCTTTCTCTGGATGTGGATAGCATTTTCCAATATGGGTCCTTTTGAATTGTCTTACATCATTGCATTGCTGAGAAGAGCTAAGTCTATCAAAGTTGGTTATCAAACAATGTGACTGTTACCGTGTACAAAGTTCTCCTGGTTCTGCTCACTTCACTCAGCATCAGTTCATGTAAGTCTTTCCAGGTTTTTCTGAAGTCTGCCTGCTCATCATTTCTTAGGGAACAATAGTATTCCATTACATTCATATACCACAACTTGCTCAGCCATTCCCCAATGGATGGGCATCTCAATTTCCAATTCTTTGCCACCACAAAAAGAGCTGCTATAAATATTTTTGAATATGTAGGTCTTTTTCCCATTTTTATGATCTCTTTGGGATACAGATCTAGAAGTGCTATTGCTGGGTTAAAGGGTATGCACAGTTTTATAGCCCTTTTGGCATAGTTCCAAATTGCTCTCCAGAATGGTTGGCTCAGTTCACAACTCCACCAACAATGCATTAGCATACCACTGAATTATCAGGCCATCTGTGGTTCCACAGGACTCAGTCTCCAAGTTGGAGACTTTCTATGTGACCCACCAGAGTGCCTCTTCTTTGTGTTGAGCTGTTTTTCCTATATACCTACAATCCTGGACCTTCTTTGGAGCTCTGGAAAAGAGTCTTAAGGAAAATAAAAAGTGAAATTCTCAAGGTTTTAAGCCCCACTCTCTCAAGCAGGAGATTTCAACTGATCATAGGCTGCTTCTTGAGGCTGAACACCAGGAAACACAAAAAACCCTTAAAGAAGGAAGTCATGCTTCGTAAGTCAAATGTCTGATATCCTGGGCTGGACCTCCAGACTATGCCACTTTCCTCTCCTCACTGTCTCTTACCCCATCCCCCAACACACACACAACCATAAATGTGCCATTTGAACAGACACCTATTCCTTGACTTCCTTTAAGTTCCAACTAAAATTCTACTTTCTGTGGGAAGGAAGCCTTTCCCATAGATCCCCACTGATTCTAGTACCTTTCCTCTGATTATTGCCAAATTATCATACACACACACACAGAGCTTGTTTGTACATGGTCATTTGAATGTTTTCTTCTCCATAGACTGTGAGCTCCTTGAGGGCAGGGACTGTCTTTTGCCTTTCTTTGTGCTTCCAGCACTTAGCATAGTGCCTGGTGCATAGCAGGTGCTTAATAAATGCTAATTGACTAACTGACGTATAGTATCAGCTCTCCTAGAAAAAAAATCATGCTGTATCCCAAGTGTCAGCATCCTACAGATATTCCTGAGAGAAGTGCATGGCCAGGTAAGAGGTGGTAAACAAATCACTAGATTGGAGTTAGAGGACCTCAGCTCCCCCCTTACCTCTGATGACCTGTGTGACCTTGGTCAAGTTATGGCCCCTCGCTGGGCCTCAGTGAAATTAGAGGATCTGTGAAATTAGGGGATTAGGCTAGAGGGCCTCTGAGGTCTCTTCTAGCCTCAGATCTGTGACCTTAGAATCAGAAAGTGTTGAAAAGGATCTGGAATCCAACTCCAGGGCCAGCCCGCTTTTCCAGAACCTGGCATACTCATTGCAGCTGCTTGATCCTCTCCCTATTATCACAGAGCCAGGGCAGTTGATTTCTATTATGAACATAAAGGTGACATAGCTGCCAATACTCATAAAATGCATCCGCCTTTCTCCCACTCTGTGGCTAACATCCTGTACATCTCTAAATCTATGATTCTATGGCGCTGTGGTTGAACTCATGACTGCCCCAGCCATTGGTGTATGTTAGATCTAAACCTCAGGCAGTTTATAGCAAAGTCTAACACACAAAACTTTCCCCAGGGAAAGAGGCATACCATGCATGGGAGAAAAACATGAACACACCCAGGGGTCCCCAGGTAGCCAGGTAGGATTCCTCAGATCTGCATCACTCAATCCCAGAGACATCTCACTTGGACTTCTTGCCCTTCTTCCTGCCAACATATTTAGTTCTACAGCCTTAGTATAAGGGTTACATAGATCAGAGCTGGAAGAGACCTTTCAGATCATCCAATTGAATGGCTTCTTTAAAAAAATAGATTGGGAAATTGGAGACTGGAGAGGTTAAGCAGACTGGCACAAGTTCAAATAATAATTGGCAGTGCCAGAGTCCTCTGGCTCTGAATCCCACCGCCTTTGCACAGCACCCTGCTGCCTCCCTGGGTGAACTTGGGTCAGGTTAGCTCCAGTGGCCCAGAGACCTGGGGCACAAGGCCCCATAGGCAGTCTGAGAGGGGAAAAGAGGCAGATGCAGCTTTAAGGGCCATTGGTAGCAACTGCTGCCTTCCTGTCCCTCCAGATCAATTGCCCTGCCTCCCTGATGATGGCAATGGGAGGAATAATGATAATAATATTTATATAGCACCTACTATGTGTCAGGCACTGTGCTAAGTGCTTTACAATTATTATCTTAATCTTTATCAAATTGCTTGCCTTCTCAAAGGAGGGGCGAGAGGAGGGAGGGAGGGAAGAAACTCCTAAAAAAAGCTGTCTCTACTCACTGCCTCCCCATCTTTTCTTCTTACTTTCTTCTTAACCCTTTGCAATCTGGCTTCAAGGGTTGCCACTCAACTGAAGCTGCTCTCCCCGAAGTTAGCAGTCTTGTCTTTACTGCCAAGTCTGATGAGGTTTTGGGTCATTTTAGTCGTCAGCCTTCTTTTCGGCACTGTTGGTCGCCTCTGCTTTCTCTGGGTTGTCACGATATTCCTCTCTCGTGGTTCACCTCCTACCTATCTGACTGTTCCTTCTCTAGTCTCTTTCTGGATCATCATCCGTGTCAGACCCTTTAATTGTGGGGATACTCCAAGGCTTTGCCCTGAATGCTCTGTCTCCCCTCATGCCTGCTCTCTTTCCTCCTTCGTTGTCATTCTCCTGTCTTTTCTCTCTTTCTCTCTCTGTCTCTCTCTTTCATAAACTCAAATGGGTTTAATGGTCACCTCTATGTTTATGGCTCTCAGAGCTATAATTTCAATCCTAACCTCTCTCTCAAGCTCCAGTAATTTATTAATAACCACCTACTGGACATTTCAAACTGGATTCCCATAGGCAACTGGAATTCATGTCCAAAACAGAACTCATTATTCTTCTCTTGCCTCCACCTTGCCCTCCCCCTCCGCCAACCAGTCAACATACTCTTCTTCCAATATTCACTATTATTGTCCAGGAAACCACTGTCCCTTTAGTCACCCCAGGTTCATGGCCTTGGTCTCATCCTCATCCCTTCAATGGGAAGAACTTGCAAAGAGTCTGGTTTAGGCTGGATGTCTGGAAACACTTCCCAACAATGAAAACTACGTGCAAAAATGAACTGGGCTGTCATAGGAGGTAGTGGGGCCTTCCTCCTTCATTGGTGGTCTTCAAGTGAAGGCTGGATGCCTCCTTTTTTTCAGTAGGCTATTTGTCTTGAGTTCCCTTTTCTTATTCAGGACTTTGAAGTCCTTAAAAACTCTGAGATTCTGTAATTTTTGTAATCACAGAGCCAGAATTGGAACCTAGGTCTTGGGATCCCACACCTTGTGCGCTGTGCTTGGACTCAACTGGGCTAGATTTGAGATCGGCAGTCCCTTTCAAAGGGCCAGCCCTCATTCATTTGTTTTTGTCCACTGCAGTCCACAATAGCAGTCAAGCTAACAACATGGGCTACTTCGTTAGAGGGAGTCCATGGTGTGGTACCCTGGAAAGATCACTGGATTAAGAGTCTGAAGACCTGAGTTCAAATTGCAAATCTCATCTTTACTGTTTTATTGTCTGTGTGACCTTAAGTGTGCTGATTAATCTCTCTGGGCCTCAGTTTCCTTAGCTATAAAGTAAAAGAGTCCTCAATTGTAGATTAAAGAGGGAGGAACCTTAGAAATCACTTAACCTCACCCCCTTGTTTTCCAGATGAGGATGAGATGAGGCCCAATGTCCCTTTCTGCTCTTAATCTCCAATGCTGCTGATTGCTTCTCTTTGCTAGAGCCTCTCCATTTCTGACAGGCAGAATGCATTTTTCTCCTCTAACAAACATTTAATATCTCTGAGTGTAATCAAATCATCTATCCCCCTGACAATGTTTCTATATTTAATTGTTTGATCCTGGGTAGCTATCGCTGGGCACCGTTAACCACTAGGTAGCTGTTTCCGAATCACAACCCCACAGTCAGGCTGTTTCCCCTCAGCTCCTTTTATTAGGACTGAGAATTTTCACCTGAATGCTAAAATAAAATCTCTTGAAATAAAGCTCCACCCTGGCTGTCACTCAGCCTCTGCCATCTCCTCAGCGGCTGAAAGAGGGTTGCAGGGAGAGTTGGGAGCCCATATTCTGATATTGGCCATTTTACTTCTCTGTGTGGCCTAGCGCAAGATGCTTCCCTCTCCAGGCCTTGGTTTTCTCCTCTATGAAAACGAAGATGTGGGACAAGATAGTATCTAATAATTGTAACCTGCTGTAGGCCAAAATGGTGTCCTGCAAAGGTTCCTTCCCGTTCTGGTGTTCTCAGTTCCAACATTCTCTCTTCTAAAACCTCCTTATGATTACGATCACAGCGCATGTTCAGTTCTAGAGCCATTCTAGGCTCTGATATTTTAGGTCATAAAGTTCCTGGTGGCTCTGACATTTTGGGTGTCAGGCTTCTCTTCTGTGTCTCTCCAGTTCTTGCCTTAATACTAGCCTACTGTTTTCTTATGTAACGCCATTCTGCTTACACCAAAAGCAGAGGAACTCAACCTGCCAAGGTAGCATTGGCCCCGTTTCTCACTTTACCAAAGGCGACGAAATGGAGACGCTGGCTTGACCTTTCCGAGGCTCTGATGAGAAAGAGGACCCAGGTAGCGACCTGAATGCCAGGCCACCCAACCCCCTTCGACGGAGAGACATAATGTACAGGAGGGAAGGAAGCAGAAAGGCTGCTTCAGCTCTAGGAAGGAGGAGGGGGCTGCGGGGGGGTGGGGGGAAGGAGGGCAGTGTGTCAGGCAGGGTCTCCAGCGATATCGGCAGAGTATCCTTCATTGGAAGAAACAATAAAGCCTGTCATTTATGGAAGGTTGGCTCCAGAGTCTGGAAGCAGAGTGTCTAGAGGCTAGATAAAGCTGGTCAGCTCCCCAGTGCAGCCACTGCTTCTGTCTGCTCCGACAAAGGGGACAGAGCTCTGGGCCAAACTGGTCTCTGGTGGCTGCATCTTAAACACCCACTCCTCCACTCCAAGGTGGGAACTTGACCATGCCTAGGAACCCGGGAATGGATTATCTATTTCCCCAGAAAAGCAAGGAGTGGTTCCGAGAGGTGTGCAAGGCAGGGGCACTCCGCGAGAGGGGGGCAGGGGAGAGGGGACCCTGCCAGCAGCCATTGC
Organism: Phascolarctos cinereus; assembly: GCF_003287225.1. Lineage (NCBI taxonomy): Eukaryota > Metazoa > Chordata > Mammalia > Diprotodontia > Phascolarctidae > Phascolarctos > Phascolarctos cinereus. The sequence continues at coordinate 373,858,107 of NW_027556098.1, read as the reverse complement.
TACCTTAAGCACTGAGGAGAGAAAGCTTCTGCTTCTTCCCTCCCCGCCCCCCCCCCATTTTTGCAGCTGCTGCCTGTCTGTCTCCATGGTAACTGGGGCAAGGGCCTGATCTACCCAGGTTGGAAACGGGTGTTGTAGTCGAAAAAGCCCTGGAACGGGGGGACCTGGGTTCAAATCCCTGCCCTGCTATTTACACCCTGTATGACCCAAGGGAAGACACTTCACCTCACTGGGTCTCAGTTTCCTTCTTTGTAAAATAAAAGAGTTGGACTAGATGGTCCTTCCAGCTCCAAGTGCTGCGATCCCACCTACCTAAAATAAGGGAATAGACTAGTCCTGTTGGGGGTGGGGGAGGGGGTAGTATGCAGGAGTATTAGAGGAGAGGTCTGGACCAAGAGAAAAAAGCCACTCCATCAGCTCCCCAGACCCCTACCTTCTAGGGAAGGAGAAAATCAAGCCATATCCCCCCAGCCCAGTCCATTTTGCTCTATAACCGTTGGACAATTCACATTTCAAATGCACTGTCCAGCTGTGGTTCAAGGCTCCAAACAGGATTTCCCAGAGCAGATGGCAAAGGGTAGGTCATTTGTGGAGTGGTTCCCTTCCAAACTCCTGTCCCCTTATGCTAGACTCTGCTCTTCATGGGGAGAATAATTCCCAGGCCTTTTCAGCTCTGTGCTTTGCCAGTTTGGATACCTTGAGAGATATCCCTACTTGTACCCATCTGGTTCAGTAGGCCTGGGGGCAGGAGCCTCAATGTCCCCTTCCCCCTCTTTTCTCTCCTCCATCCCACCGAATAATAGAAGACACTCAAAATTTAGAGGGGTCTGGGGGAGAGAGGAGTTTCCTGCCATTTGGGAACAGGTTCAACTTTCCAAAAGTGCTAAGCAAAGACCTCTTGAGATGACAGAGGGCATAGGGAGTTCTTGAAAATTGGAGAGAATTATGAGCAGCTCTTACCTATGTTTGTATCAGAGTTATTTGCATAAGCATTATAACTGAATAGAATTTAAGCTCTATGAAGGAAGACGCTGTTTTGTCTGCATCCTCCGCATCTAGCACTGTGCTGGAACATCACAGCAATTAATAAATGCTTAAAAGATCTCTCCCCGCACCTCACCCCCACCAGACTGTAAGCTACTCAAGGCCAGGGACCAGTACTGACTTATTACCTTTGTATCTCTGCCCCATCCCCTCCCCCTTAATAAATGTTTGTTGAATTGGAAGACCTAGGAGGTTACTAAGATGGCCAAAACCCAAAACTGTGCTTGCTGAATATTCAGTGTTCCAGGGGGACTAGCCTGTGGAAAAGTCAGAAATACAGAAGGAGTTTCTTTCCAGGGTGAATCCATGCTTGAGGGCAGTGGGGTCTGGGCCCAAGGGGAACCTATTTTGCTTTTAGTCATCAGGACTGGTGGAAGCCAAAACCATGGGTCCAGTTTCTGTTGGCATCACTCAACCAGAAAAAACTTCCAGAGTCTGATGCACCCTGGGGAGATGTCACTACTGTTGGAAAGAAGACAACTAACTCACTTCAAAATTCCCCTCCTGCTGAGGGAGGGATGAGGCGCCATCTTCATACATCTCAGGCTAGAGGAGGCAGTGGGGCCCAGTGGAAACCTTTCTATTCCTGGCTCTCTGTGACACTGGGGCTGCCATGAGGATCAAATGAGATAATATTTGTAAAGCACTTATCACAATGACTGGCACTAGTAGGTGCTACATAAATGCTTATTCCCTTCCTCTCATCTTTCCACTCCCTATAGGCCTCAGCCCCCCTCCCCACCTTGTAGAATGGGGATAATACCTCTTCCATACTGCCTTATTGTATCTTTTTTTTTTTTTGGCTTTTTTTTTGGTGAGGCAATCGGGATTAAGTGACTTGCCCAGAGACACATATGTGTCAAGTGTCTGAGGCCACATTTGAACTCAGGTCCTCCTGACTCCAAAGCCAGAGCTCTGTCCACTGTGCCACCTAGCTGCCTCCTTATTATATCTTCTTTAGGTGAGGTCTGAGGCAATGGGGATTCTCAGCAAAAGAGCACTAAATTGTCAAATATCAGGCTTAGAAGGAGTTTTAGAGATCTAGTCGAACGCTCTCATTTTACCCATGAAGAAACTGAGATCCAAGAACAGGAAGTTCTTTGCTCAAGGTGACACCAGAAAAGGAAAACTCCATAATGATGAAAATAATGAGGCATCTGAGCGATTGCTCAGTCCCGAGACAGCCCTGGGAAGAGCCCCACCTTGTAATCTGGGCTCTGCCCCTGCCTGTCTTCCCTCTGGGGCTCATTTGATTGCCTGTGAAATGATGATAATAACTGTGACCCTTCCCTGGGAGGGAGATGGGGAGAAGCCTGGGGTGGGAGATGGAAGAGGAGGGATGATAACACAGCCAGAGCCTTGGAGCAAATCCACAGCCCGGGAGCTCAGAAGCTCAGGAGCTCAGGGCCATCTCCATCCATTCATTCATTCTGAGCAGACCACTTCTTTGGGGAGTACATTTAATTCTTCATCTCACTTATTTTCAGCCTCCCAGAAAGAAAGTCAGAGCAGATGCAAGGCCAGAAGGAGCTTTCAACACAGGCATTTGTGGAGATGGAAATTGGTCTTACTAGATCTGATTCTCCCTCCCATACACATCCCCCTCCTTTCTCCATCCTTTCCCAAAGAACGAGATACAGAGGGAAAGGGAGGAACTGCAGGGAGAGACAAAACGGCGGCTCTGGCAGCTTACGCCATGTGCTTGCTGGTGAATTCTTGGGGGGCCGGGAGATAAGACAGGGCATATGTGGAGAAGGACCAGTGGGAGCTTCTCTCTGGGAGGGGGATGCGCTGGGACCTTCTGTGTCTGTCCATTCCCCCGGGATCAGACCCAGACTACTGCTCCAGAGAGGTGGGCGTGGGCTGGGAGCCTGTGGAGTCTGTTAAAGATAAAACCAGCACTCGGAGGGAGAAAAATGTATTCTCCCAGTTATGATTTAAACATGGCCGTGAATGGAATAGCAATAGGCTTTTATTTTAAGCAGAGAGTGTGGAGAGATGAAAATAGATCAGGCACATTGAACCAATGCAGGTATTTGGAATAAGGCACCACATTTCAAACTGCACTAATAGAAAAAAGAAATGTAAAGTCTCTTTAAAAAATTTTTTTTAAATCTCTTTTTCAGAGAGCTTATTTCATTGTGATTTGAATTTTAACAAAATTATCATAGAATCATGGAATCTAGGTGCTAGAAGGAGCCTTAGAACAAAGAGTTGTCAGAGCTGGGAGGGATCTTAGAACAAAGAATGTATGAGCTGGGAGAGATCTTAGAATATAGAATTTCAGAGCTGTGAGGGACATTAGAAGTTAGCCAGTCTAGTAATAACAACTCACATTTATCTGATGCTTTACAAAGCACTTTTTCCCATTTCCCTCATTTTACAGATGAGGAAACTGAGGCCAAGAGAGGGAAAGGGATCACACAGGTAGTATGATAAAACCAGGGAGGTGATTCATTATCACTGTAATTCACTGAGACTTTACTAAGGGAACCACCCAGCCTCAGGGAGGGTCCTTTGGGGATACAGAATCAACAATATATTAATCATGTTCGTTTCACACTAATATTTTGATCAATGATTATACAGCATATTCTATTCCTTAATCCTATGATGTCTTCTGAATATGCTCAACCTTAGCCCCCTCCCATTCCTTCTCTTTACTGATTTCCTGAGGCAGCTTTGTCCTCCATCGTTGGATAGCCTGACATGCTTTCAAGGCTCAGCTGCAGAACCCCTCCTAGCTACAAGGAAACTTTCCTGAGGGCCTCCCCCTCCCCAAGTATTGGGAGCCTTCTTTTTCCCCCAGATAATTTGGTATATATTTTATATTTCTTTATTTACATGCACTTTGCTGTGATGCCCTTTGTTCTGATGTAAGCCCTTATTGTTTTCAGGTCCCTGGTGCCTATCTAGCAGAGTGGTGGGCACATAGGAGGCATTTAAAAACTTTTTTGTTCAATGGGCCAATTAATAAACAATAGGTGCCTATTATGTGTCAGGCACTGTGTGAAGGACTCAGAAAATAGCCCTCTTGGGGTTTCCTTTCTATCAGCGGAGACTACAGGTAGCGGCACCTGGTGGCCACGCTCTGGAATCTGGAAGACCTGTGTCCTAATCCAGCCTCAGACACTCACTAGCTGGTGACTTACGAGCAGGTGACCCCCTGTTGAGTGACAAGTCACTTAACCTTTGCCTCAGTTTCCTCATCTGTAGAATGGGGATAATAACAGTACCTACGACCCAGGGTTGTTATGAGGAGTTGATGAAATAATAATTTTAAAGCGCTTAGCATAGTACCTGCACATAGCGATATATAAATGTTAGTTATTATTATTGCTATTAGCTATTATTAGTTACACATATAAGTCTCTACGAACTAAATATAAGGTAGGTTTCTTTTTGTTTGTTTATTTTTTTTTTCAAAAGACTCAAGGCCAGTGCTTGAGCTGAGCTCTGAAAAGAAAACTAAAGATTCAGAGTGTGCTGAGAGCACATACCAGGAAAGGGAGCCAGCCAATGCAAAAGGTCAGAGACAACAAAGAGATGGAGAGCTGTGTGTGAGAAGGACATTAAGAAGGCCAGTGTGGCTGGACTATAGACAATGCATGCAAAGGAGTAACAAAGAATAAGCCTGAAGAGGGATATTAGAGCCAGGTTGTGTGAAGAGCTTTAAATACCTAATACAGGTTAAATATTTATAATAATATTAGCTAGCATTTATATAGTGCTTTAAGGTTCCAAATATTTAATTTCATCCTTACAACAACCCTGGAAGGTAGGGGCTATTATTATCCCCATTTACAGATGAAGAAACTGAGGCAGACAGGTTACACAACTTGCTCAGGGACACACAGCTAGTATCAGAGACTGGATTTTGAATTCAGGACACCAGCTCCAGCATGCTATGTGCTGTGCCGACTAGCTGCCATAGTATATTTGATCACTGTTGTTCTAGTGATTCTTTTTTTCTTCACATGTGAAATCCTACAAAACATGTTTCCATATTAGCTATGTTGCAAAAGAAAACATATGTAAAAAAAACCAAGAAAAATACAGTGAAAAAGTCTGCTTCAATCTGCACTCAGAGTTCATCAGTTCTCTCTCTGGAGATGGAAAGCATCTTTCCTCACTGGGTCCTTTGGAATTGTCTTGGATCAGAGTAGCTAAATCTTTCACAGTTCAATCATTTTTTTTTTGCTCTCCTTTATTAGATACTTGGCTTTCCCTCTGAGCAGATAAGGAAACTGAGGCTCTGAGAAGGAAAATGACTTGTCCATAGTTACACAGTGAGTGGCTGAGCCAGGATTTAGAACCCAGAATCCCCATTCAAGTGTTCCTTCCCCTGTCTTTTAATACCTTCCCAGCTTAGAAACATAACTGTTACTTGAATTGATCCGGTCCTCAATCTCCTTGACCTTACCTAAGTCCCCCCCATCCAGTTATTCCCCAGCTCTGATTCTTAGCTTCCTACCAGACAAGCTGGTCTCCCTCTTACCTCCATGCCTCACTGCTTCCTCCTTCCCCAAGCTTTCAAATAGCACATTGCCCCACCCTGTTCAGGATGCAGCACCCAACCCCCATCTTCTCTCTAACAAGCAGGGTTCCTTACCCTGCTTCCAAACACTGCTCCATATTCACCTCCTCTGAGAAGCCTTCCTAAGACAATCTCAAACTGTTTGCACTCCCTCCAGCATCCCCACCTGCTGCTGCCACTCACATGGGAATTATTTCTTTTAAGCCTCAAAGCAATCCACGCCAACATCTCCCACAGCTGTGACCTTGTGTGTCCCCTCTCTCTGTCAATCAATCATCCAGCATTTAATAAGTGCCTATTGTGTGTTGGCTTTAGGAATACAAAGACAAAAAAAGAAACAGTCTCTGCTCTTGAGAAGCTTACCTCTACTGGGGGAATATAACACGTATAAATATAAGCTCTACATACAAAATATATGCAAAACTTCATTTACAGACAATTCCTGGCCCTGCCACTAACTCACTTCGACCTTCCCAACTTGGCCTCAGTTTTCTCCTCTGTAAAATGGAAGGTCTGAACTGGAAGATCTAGGAGATACCTTCCAGATCCGATATCCCATGACATCTGCACTGCTTGGATTGACTCCGGTACCATCATGCGTTTCCAGGGAAAGTTCATCACCAAGAACTCATCACCATAGAGATTGTATCAGCTTTGGTGCTCACGCTTCAACAGTACTCTCAGCAGCCTTGGCCCCTCTGATTGAAGGGCTGGAGGGTGGGGTAAAACCTCCTCCCAGAGCCCCCACTGAAAGAGGGCTCACAAGCCCAGCCAACTCTTCATCTCCTGCCAGCTCTAATGCTTGGAGCGAACTAACTCCACCATCATCATGCCCTTGTGCTTCGTACCTTCTCCCATTTTTTCAGCTTCCTTTCGTGTGTTCTCTTCCCCCGCTAGATTGTAAGCTCCTTGAAGGCAGGCACAGCTCAGCACTGTGCCTGGCAGACATTAGGCACTTAATAAATGTTTATCGAATTGACTGTAAAACAAATACAAGGTAAATTTGCAGGTGAAAATCACTAATGCTTGAGGGAGGATGAAGGCATATCAGAAAAAGTCTTAAGCAGGAAGTAGTGTTTGAGATGAGCTTTGAAGAGAACTGGGGATTCCAAAGCAGAGGCGAAGAAAGACAGCATTCTGGTATAGGGAATAGCCTGTGCAAAAACAGAGACGGGAGATGGGAGTACTGTGTCTGAGTTATAGCCAATTTAAGCTGGACTGGAGAGTATGTGAAGGGGATATAGGTTGGAGCACAAGTTGGGAGGTTTTTAAATTCCAAACAGAGGAATCTGTATCTGTTCCTGGGCTTAATGAGTGACAGGGTCAGACCTGTGCTTTAGGAAAATCACTTTGACAGCCTCGTGGACCATGGATCACAGAGAGGGCAGAGGGCTCTCTGAGGGCTCCATCACCATGAGATTGGAAACTTCCCTGAGGGTAGGGACTCTTCTCCATCTTTCACAGATTAAGGGTCCCCTCTGAGAAGGGGCTATGGTTCTTTCATCAGACTAGAGACTCCTGGAAGTTAAAAAAAAAAGTATCTCTACTTGGACCAGAGATTCCTAGCCAGATAGTCTTGTTGGTAAGACAAGACACACACACACACACACACACACACACACACACACACAAAGAGAATTGCAACAGATTGTACCATAAAGCATTGTGTGGCCTTGATAATTGTGGAAGTTATTTGGGAAGACTTCATGGAGGAAGCAGACCTTGAAAGGGTCCTGGAAGGATGGGTAAGATTTTGACAGATGGGTAGAAAGCACGTACTTGGAATAGAAGACCTGGATTCAAGTTCTGGTTCAACCAACTATTATTCTCCAGGTGCCCTTTGCCAAGTCTTGGGGCATCAAGATAGCACAGTGGATAGGGTGTTGGGCCTGGAGTAAGAAAGACCTGAGTTCAAATCCAGCCTCAGACACTTACTAGCTGTGTCACCTTGGACAAGTCACTTAACCTCTGTTTGCCTCCATCAATAAAAGGTGATAATTATAGCACCTATGTCCCAGGGTCATTGTGAGGATCAAACAGGATAATTGTGAAGCACTTAGTAAGGAGCCTGGCATATAGTGGGTCTATGTAAATGTTAGCTATTATTCTTCTTTATAACCTGACTGAACATCACCTTTCTCATCTACAAAACAGGATTAATGATAATACTAATTATATTTCCTCTTAACTTCCCATAGCTGTTGCGAAAATTAAATGGAATAATCCATGAAAAACACTCAGGTAATGAAAAGGGGCATGCATTGGTTTACTGTTATTACTGATGTGGTAGAAAAGTCATTGGGTCTAGAATTAGAAGCCCTGGATTCTAATCCAGTTCTTCTACTTACCAGATGTTGGACTTTGAAGTCATTTCTCTCTGGGCCTCCAGCAGCCCGGGATAAGAATATTTATTCTACCTACCTTGTGGGATTGCTGTGAGTGCCATTAAGAAAATACATTCAAAGAGCTTCGTAACCTAATTCCTTCTCCCCTCTCAAGACTTCTGTCTTTTCAGCTATAAAATAAGAGGATTGGTCTAAAGGATCTTGAAAGCTCCCACTGCCTTGAAATCGTATGACCTTATCATCATCCCTTCTAATTTCTGCTCCAGAGACAGGGCTCTGCCCATAGGAGGCAGGTTGTCCAAAGGGGTCATTGACTGACTGACCTGGGCTGTTTGTCTTACCAACTGGGCACTATCTGCTGCTGCCATCTCTATTTGTCCTTGGGGATTGGGTTCAATGGGCCTTCTCCCCTTTGAGGTTACCTAAGGGGGTCAGGGTCACAGCCCCAGGGGCTGAGACAGACTTCTATCCATTCTTTTTCTTTCCCCTCCCTCTCCCCTTCCCTTGTGAACTGCAAAGCCGGAAGGTGGTGGTGGGGGAGCTGGTGGGGGTGAAAGCCAGCTGCCAGTTAATCCATCCAACCCCCTGCCAGTGTAGACTGCAGGAAAGAGGCTGTGCTTCCTTTTCTGTTGGTCTTCAGCCCCACCTAGTCCAAACAAGACCAGCTCAGAGAGAACCTGTGAGCTGCTCAGTCCATAAGGGAGGGGGATGGGGAGGAGAGGGGAGCCATAGTCCTCAGAATGCATCCTTCCTTAGTGACTGAGGGAGGGACTCTGACCGAGATTGCCACCTGGAGCAGAGCTTCCCTCTGGGTGGCCCTGTCACAACCGGGGTGTGTGTGCGTGCGTGCGTGCGTGTGTGTGTGTGTGTGTGTGTGTGTGTGTGTGTGTGGTGGGGGGAGTGTTGGGACTGGAGAATATGTGGATGTTGGACCCAGAGAGGAGATGATTTAGTCAGGGCAGAAGGATGACAAAGGAAGCTGTCTACAAGTATTTGAGTCTGTTGTGCGGAAGAGAGATTGGATTTTTCTGCTTGGGTCCCAGAAGACAGAACGAGAAGCATTTGGGGGGGAAACTGCAGTGAGGCAGATTCTAGTTCAACATAAGGAAAAACTTTCTAATCATCAGAACCAGCCAGAACTGGAAATGAGCTGCTTTGGGAGGTAGTGAGCTGTCTGTCACTTGGAGTGGAGGCTGGATGTTATAAGGGGAATCCTATTCAATTACACGTTGAACTGGCTGACATCTGAGGTCCCTTTCAGTTCTCGGATCTCAACTGATTGAGCACATAAGACTCTGGATAAACCAAAGGTCCTTTCTGGGCCTTTATTTCTCCATTTGTAAAGCAGGGAACCTCTTGATAACCTTTAGGAAAAGTATGCAAGTAGCCATGAAGTAACTTTCAAGTCTTCAAAAGAATATTCCACTGGTTTACTGTTTTTATTCTTCCACTCCTACGCTTCTGATGCCTCACTGTGACCTAGAACGACCTTGGAATCCTGAAGGCTCTATCTGCGGAGGGCGCACTCCAAAGTGTGTGGACTTTACCCAGCAGGTGCAGGCCTAGGACAGACTGCTGCATGCCTGCCTTCTGAGAACCAGCCTAGGTTCAGACAGGTACATCACTAGGTTAATCTCAGGGTGATGATTTTTTTTTTTACTATAGCAACTCTCAAAATAGCACCTACCAAGTCGTAGAGGGGTTGTGATTTTCATGGGTGGAGCAAACACCCACCCCAGTTACAGGTGTTGAAGTTGTATTTTTACCATCAGTTCTGAATAGCTGCGGTGCAGCTCTGTCCTAAGACAGGGAGAGGGACTAGGGAACTAGGGAGCCATGCCATCATTTCTGGATGGTCCACATCTAAGGAGCCAGTGGGGAGTTTGGCCAGGGTGCCAGGGGAATGAAGGGAACTTTGTGGACAATCGCCAGGAGGAAGAATGAGCCTTCTAATCAGGTTCTGGTCTGAAGAGCCCAGACTCTGTGGGAGAGGGCAGCAGAGAGGCTGGGTCATGGAAGAAGGGGAAAGTCTGAGCGAGGGTAAAGCTGGGCCAAATTGCTTCAGGGTGGGCTTACAGGGCTGGTTTGGTCTGGTATGCTCAGCTCTGTTTCAGACCCACATAGGGAGGACTGCTCACAAGCGTCCATTTTTCGGGGGTGGTTTGAGGAAAGGGCATCACTCACCTGCTATAATCAATTTAACTGTCTGCCTAATGAATTTTTCCTGACTATACTATGCTCACTTCTGCCACGGTGCTTCTGATCATGTCAATCTCCAGGGTCCTTTCCCCTCCTCCCCTCTGCCTTTCCTGACACTTGAAGTTATGCGAAAATGGGATAGGCTGTCTTGAGGACAAGTCATTGATTGCCTTCAAGCAAGGGTTAGCGGTCCACCACTTGGGTACATAGAAGGGAAGAGTCTCTTTCAGGTAACGACAAGTTGCTAAGCCTCTCTGGGGGTCAGTTTCCCTCAATCATACAATGAAGGCCATGAACTATGACCTTTAAAGTCCCTTGGAGCTCTAAATCCAGAATCCACTGAGGTTCTACTTTCCCACTCTTTCATCATCCTAAGGATCCCTTACAGAACCAGCAGGAATTACAGCAGTTTCCTCTGAGCCCCTGGGCAAAGGGAGCAGGTGATGACTGGTGTCCACAGGGATTTGGAGCTTGTCTCTCTGCTGGATGATGTCAGACAGAGGCTGACATGGATGGGGCTTGGAGTGTATGACATAATCCCAGTAACGACACCTGGCATTCATAAAGCCCTTCCTCATGACGTAGGGTTTTGCCATACACTGTTTCATCAGGATCCCCAGGTCTGGACACCCTGACCTGACCTCCTGATTCATTGAATTCCTTGGTTTCAGTTCCAGTCACACTTTTGGTCAAAGGGCCTGAATTTGGATCTGGAAGGAGCCTTAGAAGTTAGTCCAGTCCCCTTGTTTTACAGATGAAGAAACAGGCCCAGAGAGGATAAGTGATTTCCCTAAGAAGTAAATGGCAGAGGAAATATTTAAACCCGAGATTAAATCCAGACCTTTTATATCACAGAATCCCATGTTTTCCTCCATAGAACTTCAGCTTTAGAAGGGACTTCAGAAGCCATTCAGGCTAACCCATACCCGAAAAAGACCTCTCCCTATGGCAGAGTAAATAGCAGAGCCAGAATTTGAACCTGTCTCCTCCAGACTCAGCCCTCTTCTCCCTGCCTCACAATGAATGCTCCCAAATGGGAGTGTCAAGCCTCGAATGTGACACGCAGAATGGTGAATACGATAGCTCACCAGCTGCCTTTTCTTTGCTTAGCAGCTCCCATCTCTCTAGTGCTGGAAGGGTAACAAAGTGCTCTCCTCATCACCACCTTGCGAGGTCAGCAACACACGGAAGATAAGCCTCACTGCACAAACGAGGAAACTAGGCCTCCCCCCAGAAGCCCGATGCCAGGCCTTAGGATTCTGACGCTTGGGATCTTTCTGCCTCGGAAGGGCCCTCTAGCTGAGGCAGGGAACTCAGCAAGGCTGCCATCTCCCCCATTCTATACACCAGAGTTCTATTAATGCAGCCTAGAATCACACCAGATTTCATCTATTTATTTTGGGGAGAGGGAAGAAGAGGAGAGCCTCTTGGTATAACACCAAAATTCTAGACACTGATATTGCATAGATTTCTTCTACAACCTCAGACTCCACCTTCAATCCCAGGCTAAGACTCTACCTCAAAACTGGTCGCCCAGCTCCTATTCTGTTCTTACCTGCTATGGGTCGCAGAAGAGGCCGGGGAATGTGAAGAGTTCGATCAACCCAGCCCCCACTGCTGACCCAGTAACTGCCCTGCAAAGGGCTCGTCAACTATTCCTTCATGTACAAAGATATTTGCTCTCTCATTTGGAAAGACAAAAGACAGGAGCACCCAGGGCACACACTGGCCTGGCTGGTTTAGTTAGCAGAAATGGACTGTTGTTGTGAGCTGTCTCTGTGTGTGTGTGTGTGTGTGTGTGTGTGTATGTGTTGGGACAGTAGGAGGAGCATGGTCTAGTGTGGCAAGAGTCTAAGTCAGAAGACCTCGACTGGAGTCCCAGTTCGGACATTTGTTACTTGTTTTTGTTGCTGTTTATGTTAATCAGCTGTGCCTGGCTCTTTGTGACCCCATTTGGGGTTTTCTTGGCAAAGATCCTGGAGTGGTTTGCCATTTCCTTCTCTAACTCATTTTACAGAGGAAGAAATTGAGGCAAACAGGGTGAAGTGACTTGACCAGGCTCACACAGCTAGTGTCTGAGGCCAAATTTGAACTCGGGTCCTCCTGACTCTAGGGCCAGCACTCTCTCCATTGCACCACCTTATTATTTGAGTAACCTTGATTAAGTCACAACCTCTCTGGCCTTTATCTGTAAAATGGAGGAACGGATGACTCCGATGGTTGTGGGGATAATCAGCATTACCAGTTGTAATGGGAGCCAAGTGGCTCATAACAGAACAGGAAAAGACAAAACAAATGTCAAGAGGAGATGGGAGGATTTTAAAAATCCTATTTGCCCAGGGCCACTGAATATAGGGACAAATATTCCTTTCTACCTCTTGGGGGGCATCACTATTTGGGTAGCATAACTCAAATCCCTGGGTTATTATGAAGACGTCATTATGTTCAGTCATCCCCACTCTGCTTTCCCAGCTCAACTTCTCCAGTGCCTCACTCATCAAGACATCGGGGTCACGTCCGTGGCAGATCCCACCGTGCCCAGCACCTGCTGTCCGAGGCCCAGCCTACTTAAGTGTGGAGAGGCTCCTTGCTGTGGCCCCCCACACACGCCCTGGCCCCCTCCAGGAAATCACCTTTGGGGGCCACATCTACTGAGGGAGGGAGCAAGGACCTGCAGTCTTCTGCCAGTGGAGAAGTGCAATCTTCCATCTGCATTGATGTAACTAAAAGATGTGTTTGAAGTCATGCCACAGACTCTAACAAAGAAGGCAATAATAGCGTGTGATATATATTGTAGGATGGTTTCCATAAAAATTATTTAAACTTTAAAAAAAATCACTGGCTAAGCTTCAGTTATCTGGAAAATCCGCTCTTTTCCTACACAGCTCATTCCCTAACAAAGCCCTAAGGGCATATGTGCTTGCTAATGAAAGGATGAGGTGAACTAAGTTTGCAGTTGTCCTGCTCCCTGTATCAACATTTAAATAACAGCTCTGCACCATTTTTAATTAAAATTCACATTTCTATAGTGCTTCAGGGTTTACAAGGCGCCTCACACACTATGAAGTAGAAAGCTTCAATGTTCCTCTTTCCATGTTACAAACAGGAAAACAGGCCATAGAAGACAAGTTTGCAAGGGTCGTACAGCTAGTAAATGGCAGGGCTGGATTTGAACCCAAATCTTCTGATTTCTTCTACTACACCATGCTACCTCTCACAAGAATTGGAGGGGGACACAGACCAGATCCTCCCCCAATAAGATGCCTGCTGACCCAGGCACCTCTGACCCCACCAACCCTCAAAAAGAGCTCTGATCCAAGCATATGGCTCTCACTACAATTGGGCACTTCCAGGGCCAGATTTCACACACAATGTTTCTGTCAGAAGAAAGCTCTGTAAATTCCTTGAGGAACTCAGTTCCTGAGCATCTGCTTCTCCCACGTCTCGGGCTTGGCTCCTGAGGTGGCCTCAATTTGAAAAGGCTCACTCCCGTTTGAACACTGGAAGTCCCTACAACAAGGCTGGTCCTCTGGGGCCTTGGCTCTCACTCCTCACACCTCCCCAAACCCCGAGAAGCCAGGCTCTTCTGTCACAATATCCCTAACACCAAGGGCCCCGTGGAGGGAGGTCTGCAACACTTGGACCACCAGCTGTTTCCCACTCTGCCTGCTGGAGAAGCCGAGAGGCCAGGTTCTGCCTTTGCTCTAGACACAGTCCTCACCCCACCCCCTTTTGGTTGGGTACTGGGCTCAGACTGATGAGGTAAATATAGCTTCAGATCATATCTGTGGAGTGGGGGTAGGGAGGACTCTGCCTCCTTTCCTGGAGGATGGAAGAGAAGAAAGGAAGACAGAAGGTAAAAGCAGGTCCAGATGGTTTCCCATCTTGGTTTAATGTAGATTTGAAAGAGAATATTACAATATATATCATTTGGCAAATACATGAGTATTCATTTTTGTATGATTTCTCATCAATAAACACCAAAGCATGGTATAGATCACAGTGGAAAAATGGAGTCTGAGCTTACAAGTTATTTCACAGCCTTAAAACAGAGACCAAAAGGAGTCTGGAAAAGATAGCGCCTCGATGTCAATCATGACCCATCCCAGCGAGGTGCAGGCCCCTGAATCTAGTGACAACCCAGGCTGCTCCCCAGGCTCTTCCAGAGGGCCAAGGGAACCAACTGACTTCTGTTAATAGTGGCTGGTACAAGGGGCTGCTTAATAGACTATTATTGTTCTTGTCCTGGGTTCACCCTCCTCCTGATGATTTCCAGCTGAGGGTGTTATTGGAGAAATCTCAGGGCATTGAAACACCAAATACTCCAGATTTCAGCTCCTTTCCCTGTCCCCCCAGGAACAACGTGGCCCGGGTCCATTCATTCTACAAGTACTTTCAAGGAATTATGTGCCCAGCACTGTGCTAATCATTATGCAGATTAAGTATAAGGTGAGGTCTATCCCTGTAAAGGAGCTCACAGGGGGCAGCTGGTGGTGCAATGGATAGAGCACTGGCCCTGGAGTCAGGAGGACCTGAGTTCAAACCCAGCCTCGGACACTTGACACTTACTAGATGTGTGACCCTGGGCAAGTCACTTAACCCCATTGCCTAGCCAGAAAAAAAAAGAGTTCTCTAAAGGAGTTCACAGTCCAAAAATTAAAGTGCTCTGATTTCATCGAATATCTTTGGGGAGGAATAAAGGCACAGACCACAGCTTTAGAACCGAAGGGGACCTTAGAGGTTGTCAAGTCCAATACCCTCATTTTACAGATGAGAAAGGGAGATGTGAAATGGCTTGCTGGTGTCACATGGCTGGTGAGTGGGATCTGAGAGGCTGAGGAGAGGGGACGAAGTCGCCACCTGGAGAAGTGGTCAGTTTCCTTCCCTCAGGGCATTAAAGACAGGACAGAGCCCATCAGGAACTGTCTGAGGCTCACTGACTAGGACAGCTCTTTCCAAAGACAAAGGGAACGGACTAGCCAACCCCTGACAGTCTCTACACGCACTTCTGCAATGCTGCCTGTGGTTGGAGAAAACAGTGTTCTCAAACATGTGAAGTGGTGTGAGATCTGGACATAGTGACTGTGCTCCCGACTAAGTGTTCTTAGGTCACAGTAACATGGAAGGAGAATAATCAGGGACTTTCAGGGGCCTTTCGGAGGCCTTGTGTATAGCCCTCTCAACAGCTAGCCTAAAGCAAGTTCTGGTGGAGACACACAGAATAAGGAGGGTTATACCCACACTGGGGACTCCAGAGGAGAGAATCAGGATGAATAGAAGCAAATTACAAAAAGGAACATTCCAATTTAACATAAGGAAAAGCTTCCTGAACACTCGAGTTGTCTAAAAATGGCCCAGTCTGCTTTAGGAAGCAGTGAGTTAACTCTCCATCTTTGGAAGCATTCAAGCAGAGTCTGGAAAGCCATGTAGCAGGAATGTTGTAGGAGGAGGCCTTGCACCAGGCAGAAGGGCTGACTAGACACCTCTAGATTTCCTTCCAAGTCCCTTCCCAACATGTGCTACAAATCAGTGAGAGCTCTGCCCTGACCTGGAAGCACAGAAGTCGCTCTAGCAGCTGATTGGGGTTGCTGGCTAGAGATAAAGCTCCAGGTCCCCGGCCTACCCCCGTCCATGTGTCCCCCTCACGGTACCAGGCTCCTGGATTTCCCATCTGCCCACTGCCTGGTGCCAAGGGATCTCCAAGTTCTACATGTGAGTTTCAAATCAGCAAAAGTCAAAGATCAAAGTGCCTAATCCCTTCAATCAGCAGCATGATTACTTACTCTTGTCTTGAACTATCCTGTTAGAAGCTTTCTAACAAGAGACCATGAATTTGGCAATTTGGGTCAATCCCACCCAAACCAAAAGAGAAATTCGGCTCAAGTCACTGTTTGCCAGATGGCCAATGTCTTTAGAGACTGCTCAGATGGTGTGGGGCCCCCGGGGCCACAGATGGTCCGACGCCTTCGATGAGGCTGTCCCACTGATCATAATCTTCCTTCAGCTCTGTTGGGGGGAAGGGAACAGGTCAAAGATCTGTGCCATGGTGGAGGAGATGATAATGACCGATCATTGTACAGGGGTCTGGAGAATGAGGCATGTTCACCAATGGCAAGGACGCCCACCCCAATCCAGCTCCATTCCAAGTTGATGGCCTTATGCGCAACACTGCAGACTAACTCAACGGCTCGTGCCACACTTTGTGGCCTCACCCCATGACTTCCTGTACATGGAAGGCCCTCTCTGCCCCCTTTCCTCCCTGTCCCCACCTCCACCTGCTGAATCCTGCTTCCAGGCCCTTCTCCAAGGAAGCTTCCCTTAATCACACCCTCCTCCCCACCTGAAATAACCTTCCTCACACCTAACAAAGAATCTTCTTTGTCCCACCCTTCTGTCCTAGTTTGCACTATGCTTTCTGTGTATGTGTTCTGTCTTCTCCGGCAACTGTAAGCTCCTTCAGGATGGGAGTTCCCTTCATGGAAACTTTCCTGCTCTCCACTGTCAGTCCACCTTATATAGGACCACAGGCTCACAGACTGAGAGCTGGAGGGGAACTTAGAGATCATTTAGTTCAACCTCCTCATTTTATAGATGAGACTGAGGCCCCAGGGATCAGGGGACTCACTCAGGGTAACACAGCTAAGTGGCAGAGCTGGGATTTGAACTCAGAGCAGCCTTCTTTCTGCTCCACAGGCTGCGCACATCCTCCTCCCCTTTCACCTCCCCAGGTGCACTGTTTGCACTGAAAGTATTACTCTTCTTACTGCAAGGATGGGTTTTCTCCCTCTGCTACACAGAAGGAGCTGGACTTTGCCTAACCCGGTATCCCCCCACCCCCACCCCAGGGCCTAGCTGGGGCTCTGGCCAGAGCAGACACTTGGTAAACGTCTGCTGCGCAGCAGACGGGAGGGGAGCTGCCTCCCCAAGGTCAGCAAGCAGAAGGTGACTATCGGCTGTGAGAGATAACAAGTAGAGGTGAAGTGCAGAGGGTTTCCGGGCTCAGCACAGTGCCTGGCACACAGGAGCCACTTAACAAATGTGCACTGACCACTGACTGACTGCGATGCGTTTCAGGCAGTTTGTGGTAGCCTCAGAAATCCTGCCGAGGACTGCAGCCTGCCCCTCGTGGGGGGTGACGACGCAGCTGCAGAATGAGGCATGACCAGCATAATGATAACAGCTAACATTTAAGGCCTGCAAAGAGCTTTACTACATGTTCTCTCCTTCGATACAGTGAATTGCTTGACGTTCCACACTTTGTTACAAGGGGAAGGAGGGAGGCAACAGAAAGCAACAGTGAAAAGAGCACAGATAAAGCATGAAAAATGGCTGGACCCCAGGTTTCTGGCCTTACCTCACACTCAACATGCATCCCACTCCTAATCACATTTTCCTTTTTCCCAAAAATCTCGGAGCTCCCAGTCCTTCCCACATAAGTCAGCATCTGCTGGGAAATGCAAGGCCTTGCCTCTTCCTTTCTCTGGACTGCCTCCCTACCCCTCTCACAGCCCCCTCCCCACTCCCTTACCAAGGTGTTTCTGCAGGAATGCCAGCATGGCCTGTACCATGATCTCCTGACCCTTGTACGGGTCCAGCTTCCCTCGAGTTTGGGTAGAGAAGAGTTTGCCGAGCAGATTTCCAGTCACGAAAGTGAAATCACTTTGACTCTGATGAACAGAACCACTAAAAGGGAAGAAAACCAAACAACTGCTTTAGAGAAGTGACGCACATCACAGAATCATAGAAGGCTGCGGCTGGCAGAGCTCTTAGGAAATGGAACATTTGATCTGGAAGGAGATTTTAAAACGGAGGCGTTGAACTGGCGGCAGGCTGGCCTCAAGGGGAATCAGACTAAAATGTAATTGGGAAATGTTGAACAAAATAAATAAAATGACAGTACAACATAATGTGAAGCTGTGCTTTTCTAAATCAGTATCTACACAATCCATTTCTATTTGAGTGTGATACCTTGTTTTAGAACATAGAATGTCAAAACTGGACGAAATCTTAAATAAAACACAGAAGGAAGGAAGCTTAGAACATGCAATATAAGAACAAGCATGTCCATTAATAAATACTAGAAAGGAAGCTGAAGACATACAGAGTTTGATTAGGTGCTTAAAAAAACCCCAAAGATGTTTGTTCATAATAAACAAATCACATGGCAAAAAACTGCCTTAGAAGAAGGAAAAGGTAGGGGTGCTGGGGAACTGGCTAAGCTCTCCAACACATTTTATTAGTGCATCATCATGTTTTAAGTCACTGGTATTGATGAATGACTTATTCCAAGCATTTTCAAATTGGTCTGTGATGCTGAGAATGTCAATGGTGACAAGGCTCAGTTTCTCCAACAGGACATCCACTTGTTGGTCAAAAAATTCATGACTAAGCAGCCTCCTCATGGTGAGTTTCTCCATACATGGCTGGACTGGTCCTCAGAGAGAATCTGGTATCTTCTCAGGGCCAGGCTTAAAACCTTTCCGGCATGGAAGAACCTAGTATGATTTGTGCTTCCCTCAGAGAGCCTCTGAGGACCAAGGGTCATCTCACTGCCATGATGAGGCATCCCAATGGCATTTGCCCACACATAGCAAAGCCGTTATCACCACTTTTCTGCACAGGTACACCACCAGACAAACAGGAAGTAGAGACCTTATTTGACAGATGAAGAAAGTGAAGACCAGTGCAGGGTAGTGAGTCAAAGTCCCACCATGGGTTATCTATCTCGTAGATTGACTTTTCTCCCTCTGTGTACACACACAGGCTGTCCCTCAGGCCTGCTGTCCAGTCATGTCCTCTCCCTCTCTCACCTGACTTCCTCCCAGGCATAGCCCAAGGACTGCTCTCTCCTCTGTAAGATCTTCCCCAATTCCCCCAGTTAGGGTCCCTTGATACACCTGCACTATCCTTATGTGTGGACATGTTGTAGCCTCCTAGTAGAATATAAGCTCCTCGAGGGCATGGACTGCTCTGTTTTTGTCTTTGTTTGCCCAGTGAATAGCACAGTGACTAGCACACAGTAGGTACTTAATGCCTGTTGTGTTTTACTTTTCAACCAGTTGCTTTGGTGCCATGCCATGGGCTCCAAGCAGCCTTACCTTATTAGCTAGTGGGTAGTGTCTAGGTTTGGGCTGCTAGGTGGTGCATGGATGGAGAACAGGGCCTGGAGTCAGGAAGACTCATCTCCCTGAGCTCAAATCTGGCCTCAGACACTCACTAGCTGTGTTACCCTGGGAAAGTCACTCAACCCTGTTTGCCTCAGTTTCCTTATCTGTAAAATGAGAAGGAGAAGGAAATGGCAAACCAGTCCAGTATCTTTGCCAAGAAAACTCCAAATAGGGTCATGAACAGTCAGATGTGACTGGAAAACAACTGAGTCCAGGCTAACATGAGTTAAGGAAAGCATACAATGTTGCATCTTATGTTTCTCTCAGAAGACTCACCTGAAGTACCAAAGGGGAGTGAAGATTAATTACCTGTGAATTCTCACCAGAAAAATCTCCTTCCCTGACTACTAGCCCACCTTCTGCACAAACTCCACTGGCTGATGCTCAGAAAGTAGCAAGCTAATCATGCCACAGGACTGAAGATGAGGACACATAAGCTACTGCTGAGTGGGGCTCACAGACTCAGAATGCTGAGCAGAGTGGATCCCATAAAACGGGTATCCAGGTAAGGTCCGCACCTCTAAGTATGGGGGAATTAGAGCTGCTCCCAGGGCCAGAGACGGAGATTATAAACCATGAGGAAGAGACAGAGACATCAAGGGGCACAGGGGGCCTGAAGGGAGGACAAAGTACCCATGGGCTCCTATCATGAATCCCATGCACCAGGGAGCTGGGGTGAGACACGGATGCTGAGAAGCAGGGCCATGGAGCTTTCCTCTGCTGAAAGTGGAGAGTTTGGTGCAATTGGGGACCACTTGGGGAGTGGCAAGACAGTCCTGAAGATGAGCCAGCCCACTAACCTTGCCCTTGTTAGTACGGAGAATTACATGGCTTATAGAGGTCACCAGGGAAGGTGGCAGCCACCAGAGGGGAAGGCTGCTTGATGCCTTCCGGAAGGGCAAGCAGAATGTTTTTTGTGGATGAGGGGCTCAAGTATGAGTCATTCTGCTCTTCTAACATCTGCCTGAGGACCTGCAGGGGAGCTGAGCGAAATGAGCCAGACGCTGACGTTCCAACAGTTTCTTTGGGCAGTGGTACAAACCAGAGAGATCAGGCAAGAGGAACCGGCCAGACCCCGGATGTTCCCAAGCTTTCCTGGGTAGAGGCACAAGCTACAGAAATGGTGTGTAATGGGCCGTGGAAAAATTGTAGCCAAGTTCTTGTGCCAAGGGAGATGCCTTGATACTATGGTTACGGTTAAAAGTCAGAATGTTAAATTGGAAGGGACTTAAGAACACAGAATGTGAAACAGAAGATGGAGAGCTGAGAGGAACCTTGTTCAGTTCAGTCATTTTTCAGTCGTGTCCGACTCTCTGTGACCCCATTTGGGGTTTCCTTGGCAGAGATACTGGACTGGTTCATCATTTCCTTCTCTAGTTCATTTTACAGATGAGGCAACTGAGGCAAACAGGGTTAAGAGACTTTCCCAGGGCAGCACAGCTAGTCAGTGTCTGAGGCCAGATTTGAACTCAGGGAGATGAGTCTTCCTGACTACAAGCCCGGCATTCTATCTACTGCGCTACCTAGCTTCCCAGAGGAACCTTAGAGATCATCTAATCCACAATAATGTCTTCTAGCTCTCATATCCTATGTTCTTTAGTCTCCTCATCTGCCAAGTGGGCAGATTAGACTCTAAGTTTTTGTTATTGTGACTATTGCTACCTGGGGCCCAGAGGGGTGACCTCAGTATAGTTGGGCCTAGAACCCAATTCTTAGTCCAGTGTTCTTTCCATCATACCACTTAAGGCCAGGTACAGAATTTTATATGGATCCTACAGTGTTCCAGGAGGCTCCCAGTTAGTTCCATTAGAGATGGATCCAAACGCTTTGTAGAAAATCCCAGGAAAATGGAAGATGCCAGAGAGCTGGCTGGAACATGATTGTGATTATGATTATTACTCACAGGATGGTTATGATCTTGGTCTGGCTGTGACGAGCACAGATCTTCTTCATTCGGCTAATGCTCTCAGCTGTCTGGAAGCTCTCAGTGTTGATGAAGAAGACAGGGCCCCCAGCCTTGGGGTAGAAGTTGTGTTCCAGAGGAAACATCCAGGCATCCAAAGCTATTGCACACCTAGAATGAGAGCACACATCTGGAAACGGTGGCTAGCTGTTCTGGAACCCAGGCCACAGAGTTGTAGGGCTTACCTTTTACAGACTGGGAGCGGGAAACGCTATCTATAAAGGGAATTGGAGGCACCTGCACCTACCTGTAGTTGGGTGACCACCTTCAATTTTATTCTAAGCTTCCTTGTCAAAATGTAGCCTCCTTGAAGGCAAAGCCCAGAGGGACCTTTCTTCTGGATCTGTCACATAAAGGGTGCTCAATATAGCTTGGAGACTGAGTCATGGGACATGTTGTGGCATCTCCAAGGAGCTCAGCCACCAAGAACCATGGGAAGCTGGCCAAAGAAAACATCAACCTCAAAGGGAGGGGGTAAAAGAGGTCCAAAAAGAAGGGAATGGTCCCAAACTCCCAAGAACTTAGAGAGTTCATTTCTCTCTTTTCTACTGTGGGCCTTTCCAGGCTCTGGTTCCAGTCATGCCAAGACCATAGTATCAACAATAAACTCACCGAAAACAGGCATCCTTGGTCAGGGCTAGAATGGCTGTTGACCCTCCAAATGAGTGCCCCATCACTGCCACCCTAGACAGGTCGATGCTGCCCTGAGAATAGGAGGAAATGCCTTAGCTAACCAATAGCTAACGTGTTCCTTCTTCTCCAGGTATTAGAGAGGGAGAAATAGGAGAGGAGGCAACCCTGGCCACAGGCACAGAAGGAGGAGGGTACTCCAACTGGTATCCACTTAAACTTGTACCTGAACAGTAATTACTTTTGCTACATTCCTGATAAGTGACAATGTCAAACCTCTGCTTCATATCCAGTGATGAGGTTATCACTTATTAATTCCTCAAAGCAGCCCCCTCTTCTTCTCAGCAGCTCTAATTGTTAGGACCCTCCACTGAGGGCAGAGCCTCAATCAACCCTCTGGGGCCCAGGGGTGGGGACCTTTGACTGAATCCAAACTTCACAGAACTTTGTTCAGATTCAGTCAAAGGGCCACAGTTGAGGCCCTGATGCCACAGGTGCCGCACCCCTACTCTGAGCTAAGCAACCCTTATATGAAGAACTGCTTGGAGGCTCAGAGTGTCTCCTTTACCAGATGAGGGGCTCCCCCAGGGGAGGAAGCAGGAGTTCTTCATCAGCCTACCTTTCTCTGGACCTCTACCTGGTCCAGGGGTAACAGTGGTAGAGACTGACACATGAATAAAGCTGACGATGGACTGGGCTCTTCTGTTTCTCAGTCCACTTGACTCACAGGACTGTGGCTGGCTGGTATGAGGAAGTCAAGCTGGTCACTTAATCCATTCTAGAAACCCCACTCACCCAACTGCCTAGGGAATTCTCCAGCCAGCTTTGACCACATATCCATAAATGTGGGTCTTATCACTCTTTTTAGAAATCTGGGGAGTGGGGCAGCCAGGTGGCACAGTGGATAGAGCACTGGCCCTGGAGTTAGGAGGTCCTGATTTCAAATCCGGTCTCAGACACATGATACTTACCAGCTATGTGACCCTAGGCAAGTCACTTAACCCCTTTGCCTAGACAAAAAAAAAAAGTGGGGCAGCTAGGTGGCACAGTGGATAGAGCACCGCCCCTGAAGTCAGGAGGACCTGAGTTCAAATGCGGTCTCAGACCAATCACCTGACACTTACTAGCTGTGTGACCCTGGGCAAGTCACTTAACCCCAATTGCCTAAAAAAAAATTTTTTTTTAAATTAAAAAAAAAAAGGTCTGGGAAGTTTCTCTGTGAAAGATTTAGTCCCTGAACCTTCCCTTTAACATGTATCCCGTGTTCCATGCTTACAACAATTGATTTGCCAATGTGTGACCAACCAGTTTTAGCTTAAAGAAAAGAACACTGTTAACACTTTAAACTGAAGCATCAGACCCAGAGTACAAAGGGACCTCAAAGGTCATCTAGTTCAGCCCCTATCTGAATCAGAAAGCCCCTCACCAATATCCCAGACATCTGTCATTCAGCCCCTGCAGGAAGATTTTCAGTGATGGAGAAATCACTGCTTCCTAAGACCATTTATTCTACTTCTAGATGATTCTAATTGTTAGGAACTTTCTCCTTACACTGAGATGTTATCTCTAGTTTCATATATCTGAAAGCAGATGGATCACACTGGTCCTGCTAGACCCAGAAGGGAGGACCAGAGATAACAGGGAAAGTTACAGGGAGGCAGATTTTGCCTCAATATAAAGGACTCTGAAAATTCTACTTCTGTTGACTCTCTCTTTCATTCTTATCAGAGACTTCACTCCAAAGCTTTCCCTCCCCTCCTTAAATCTCTAACAATAGCTCCTCTCACACTTACCTTCTCACCGGCACACGAACAGACCTCTAATTTACAAAGAGAAACTGGAACCATCCAACATCCTTACCTCCACTCTTCTATTCCCCAGAACTTATCAGCATCAACAGCCCTCTCACCTCCTTCCCCAGCTAACTAAAAAAGTACCTCTCTACCTCTGGCATTAATCTCATTCTCGCCTGCCCCCTTTAAGACTTTGCTTTGTCACTAATTTCCTCTATCACATACTTTTAATCCCCCCTCCATTGGCTCCTTCCCATCTGTGGACACACACCCTCATGTCTCTTCAACCTTAAAAACTGCCTTTCCTTGACCCCATCTGCCTACTCTCCCATCTTTTTCCTTCTCTTTAATGTCTTACTTCTTGCAAAGGTTATTTACACCCAATACCTCTACTCCCTCACCACCCATTTTCTTGTCAACTCCTTGCAACCTGGTACATACTCCCCCTACTAAAAGGTAACCAATTATTTAATCATTAAATCCAAGGGCATTTTTTTTCTAGTCCTCATCCTCCGAGACCTCTCTG
Source organism: Phascolarctos cinereus (assembly GCF_003287225.1). NCBI lineage: Eukaryota > Metazoa > Chordata > Mammalia > Diprotodontia > Phascolarctidae > Phascolarctos > Phascolarctos cinereus. The sequence goes on along the minus strand of NW_027556098.1, from coordinate 373,833,903 downwards.
TAGTACATGATTACCCCCTTCCTACCAATCCTTTGACTTTGGGAGGGCCACACTCTCTGGTTGTCCTTCTACATCTCTAACTGTTCCTCCTCTGTTTCCTTCTCCTCCTGACCCTCTGTGACGTGGCTGCGTCCCAGAGTTCTGCACAATCCATCCTTCTCTCTGTACTGTCTTCCTTGGCATATATTCCCCACAACTTCAATTACCACTTCTATGACTGCAGAACCTTTAGGTGCAAGCTTGAGTTTTCTTCTGAACTCAACTGAGTATCTTTATTTGGATGTCCCACCAGCACCTCAAACTCAACATGTCTAGAATGAAGCTTATTATATTTGTTGCTATTTATACAGCCTTCCGTGTTCTTCTTGGTCCTTCATTTCTCATATTTAGTCAGTTATCAGTTCTGCTTCCAAAACATCTGACTTCTACCTCATACCTCAATCTTATGATCAATGTCTTCTGCCACCACCACAGTGCAGGTCCTTATGACCATCAACCTACACTAGTGAAACAGCCTCCTCAAAGGTCTTCGTCTTCCCTTTGTGGGTACTAGAAAGATCTAGTCAAATCACTCCCTTGCTCAATAACCTTCAGAGGCTGCCTGTTTCCCTTGGATTTTATTTCAGACTATTTATCTAGTATTCCAGGTGTCTACAATCTAGTGTCCCTCTACCTTTCTGACCTTATCTCATGTTAATCTCTTTCATGTACCCCACATTCCAGCCAGACTAGATTGTTACTCAGTTCAGTGATATGATATTTGGAAAACGCTCAGCACTGTGCCTGGCACATAGTAGGTGCTCCATAAATGCTTATTCCCTTCCCCCTTCTCTCTTCACTCTCCCACCTTCACCTGTGCTCATGTTACTCCCCAAGGCTCTGATGCTCTCCTTCCTACTTGTCACCTACTGAATTCAGACACATCCTTTAAAGCCCAACTCAAACGCTACCACTTTGCCAAGCTGCCCCCAACACACACACGCACACACACACATACACATACACACACACACACACACACATGCACAAACGCACATGTATATACACACACACACACACACACACTCCCCCTGGCCTCTCTTTTCCCACCTGTCTAGCAAACAGGAAGCCAAGCCCAGAGACTCTAGGGGTCTCTGGGCATTATTGTTGCCCTCAGATATCCTATGAGAGTTTGTCTGTGCCTCTCAATTATACTTCACGTGTAAACTGTACGCTCTGATTATCTGTATTTGTGCTCCCTGAAAACTGGGACTCTGTCATATTTAAACTGTACCCCCACCCTGGCACCAAGCACAACGCTCTGCATTCAGCTGTGCTTTGTAAATGTTTGCTGAATTACTGAGGAATCGAGTTTTGAATCGAACTCTAATGAGCAGTACCCAAAAGGGGACTGGCCTGCTTCACGAGGCAGTGAACTCCCCATTGCTGGAGGTCCCCAGCGGTGCCTGGGTGGCCATTTGCTGGGAGATTATCAAAACAAGATGCCCATTCCAGTACTGGTTGTACCAGATCCCTCCAGTCCCTTCCAGCTGACATTCTAGGACTCACTTTGCACAGCACCTGGTATATGGTAGGTGCTTAATAAATGCTTGTTGCCTTGACAAGACATGTTTCCTTGGAGGAATTCAGGCCAATGCCTTTAAGGGGAGTAGGCATGAAGGACTAAAGACCAAATATCCCCTCCAGGATCCTCTGGTGTAAACTGGTAGCCACTGTACCTTCAGAGTCCTTAGATCCAACCCGCCAGGTAGGATGTTGGAGACACTCTGGCCCGTGGTAATGTCCTGCAGGATCTTCAACACCCGAACACACTCGTTTGCTCGCTGATGCACCTGCAACAGGTATTTTTCCTGGTGAGGCCCATCATATGATGTCCCTCCCCACCCTGAAGTAACTGGCTTGATTCCCAGGGGCCTGAGAAGGCCAAGACTCCCCCAGACACTGGGACTCTGTGTACAAGTAGCCAGGGTGGTTCACAGTGTTGGCCCTGGAATCAAAGGCCTGAATTCAGGTCCTGTCTCTGATATTTACTCCCCGGGACACTGTCCAAGGCGTTTTACTTCTCCCATCTGTAAAATGGTGAGAACAGGAGCCACACTTTTCTATCTTAAAGGGCTGCTGGGGAGAAAGCACTTCATAAAACTTACAGGGCTCTGGACATATTAGTTATCAGTACCACCCAAAGATGTATCCATGTGGAGGGGAGGTAACATGGAAGCCAGGAAGAGCCTGAAATCCAATAGGAAGAGTCTGAGTTTCATATGGTCAGCGAGACACATTCACTGTAGGTTCTAAGTTATGGAAGCAACATTATTTAGGATGATCACCCTAAAGTTCAAAGCCTAAGTTAGCCACACATGGAGAAAGCAACTACTATGTACAGGGTACTGTGTTAGTATGTACAGCAGCTCTTTCTGTGGTGGCAAAGATTTGGAAACTGAGGGGATGCCCATCAACTGGGGAATGGCTGAACAAGTTGTGGAATAGGATTGTGAGGGAAGACTACTGTGCTATAAGAAATGACAAGGGGGAGGATTTCAGAAAAACCTGGGAAGACTTACACGAACTGATGCAAAGCAAAGTGAACAGAGCCAGGAGAATATTGTACACAGTAACGACAGTACTGCAAGGAAGATCAACTGCGAAAGACTTAGCTCTTCTCAGCAATACAAAGATCCAAGACAATTCTGAAGGACTCATGATGAAAAATGCTATCCACATCCAGAGAAAGAACTGATGGAATCTGAATGCAGATCAAAGTACGTGCTTTTTGCTTTCTTTATTTTTCTTGGGTTGTTTTTATGATTTTTTGGTTTGTGTTTTCTTTTGCAACATGGCTAATATGGAAATATATTTGGCATGACTGCACATGTATAATCTATATGAAATTGCTTGCCTTCTCAAGGAGGAGGGAAGGTAGGGAGGAGAGAGAGGCCTTAGAACTCAAAAATTATAAAAACCGTCACTTAACCCCGATTGCCTCACCAAAAAGCAAAAAAAAAAATACAGAAACTGAATGCTAAAAATTGTTTTTACGGATAATTAAGAAAAAATAAAATAAAAATATTCTACAAATGTAATTAGGAAATATTTAACAAAATAAATGAAAACACAATAGAACACAGATAATGTTAATATGTGGTTTTCTAAATCAATATGTGGCCCACAGGGATCCTTATGCATGGATTTAGTAGTTCTGTCCTACTGGAGTTGGACACCTCTGCACTAAGTCAGGCCACCTCTCATGTCCCTGCCCTCAGGGAGCTTACATCCTACCAGAGGACACAAAATGTATGTAAATAAGTATAGTATGAGGTAAACTGAGGGAGAGAGACAACACTAAGTGATGGAATCAAAGACAATTTCACAGAGCTGAAGATTTTCCCAGGCCTGGAAGAAGGTCAAAGATTCTGAGAGGCAGGGATGAGAACGGAGGGTGTCCGTGTGGTAGAAGCCCAGAGACGGAAAGCTTAAGGACACCTAGGCTGTGACAAAGTTCAAGGAGTTCAGCAGCTAGTCAGGCTGTGCCAGGACTTCAATGCCAGGTGAGGAATCAGTCACAAAGAAAGAGAGCAGAGTAAAAGGGACAAAAGAGGTCAGCCTAAAGGCCATGAACTGTCTTCTGAGGGCCCTGGTGCAGAAGAGGGACAGGCCCATATACTATGTAGTTGCTCTGGCATCTGTCTGTGTAGAGGCTGGATTGAAGAGGGGAGGGAATGGAAGCAGGGAGACCAGTGGGGAGCCTTCTGCAACAGCAGGCAAGAGCCGACAAGTTCTAAATTTGGGGAACGGTGGGGAGGAAAGCAAAAGAGTCCAATGTGAGAAATGTTCAAGAGGCAGAATCAAGGCTCGTGTTCTACTACACATTTGCCATATTCTAATTGGCAGCATATTGAATCTGCATACACGTCTGAGCAAAGAAACTTGGCAGGTCTCTGAGAACAGATGGCTTCCCATCTCCATCCCACCCCCACCCGGAGGTGACTGCTGGGCTGCCCTCCCAGAGGAGGGTATGCTGGCAGAGCCTGCCCAGCATGGAGGCAGGATTCACTTTAACACCATGGGAACTGAGTGCCACCAGAGTGAATGAGCAGGAATTCAACAGGTAAGGAGAAGAAGAGAAGATATTCTAAGAGCCTCTCATTCATGTACAAGGAAGGGCCTTCAGGACTAACAAAGAATCTGTGCTTTGAGGGAAGCAGAGCGTGAGCTGGGGGGGCTTTCACAATTCACCCACTGCCCCCCAAACCACCAGATTCCCTCCAGGTGCCCTGTTATTTTTTATAAATTTTGCACATATTTATGTATTTATTGTCTCCTCCAATAAAATATATGCTTTTGGGGGCAAGAAATGTTTTATCTTTTGTCTCTGAATCCTTAGCACCTAACACAGTGCTGGAAGACAATAAGTATTGATAACTGCTTGTTGATTGAGTGAATGAACTAACCTCCCTGGCTCCTGGGCTTGCTACCACTGAGCTTCCCCTTTCCTAGCTCCACTCTTTTCTGACTCAGATTGAATTCCCTTAGGGTAGGTTCTTCCTGCCTTTCTTCCCTTACCTTCTGGAGGTGATGATCAGCTAATCTAGTAATATGGCTATACTAATGTGCTAATTCAATTCAACAAACATTTATGAAGTGATTGCCATGAGCCAGGCTCTGTCCTTGGGGCTGTGGTGACAGAGAGGTTAAGGACTGTGTCCACAACACAGAGGGCTTCACTCTCACGGGAAGGGGCGGTTTCAACCCAGGTGCCAATGAGCACGATATGAAGGAGAATGAGACAAGCACGCAGGCCAGGTCCAGGTAAAGTGCTACTGGCATGTGAGGAGGGAGAGATCATGTTAACTTAGGGAGAGGAGGCAGAGAAGGCTTCTGAAAGAGGTGGCACCTGAGCTGGGTCTTAAAGGAAGGGATGCAGAAGAAAGGCCCCACTGAGAAAGGAAGCTGGAGAACAGCAGAGTCTGACTAGGGTCCATGAAGGGGAAAGCAGGAGATAAAGATGGGCCACAGAGTAGGAGAGAAGGCTGAAAGACAGGCTGGCCCCAGATGCTGGAAGAGCCAGAATCAGTCTATACTTTATTCGGCATCTGGGTGGCAGAATGGGTAGAGCCCTGGGCCTGGAGTCAGAAAGACCTGAATTCAGACACTTACTAGCTATGTGATACTGGGCAAGTCCCTTCACCTGTCTGCCTCAGTTTCCTCATCTGTAAAATGGGCATAACAATAGCCCCTACCTCCCAAAGTTGTTGTGAGGACCAAATGAGCTAACATTTGTAAAGTGCTTATCGCAGCATCTGACACGTAGTAGGCACTTCATAAAATACTTATTCCCTCCTCTACTTAGTAAGCAGTGTGGAATTCAAAGCAGGTTTTTAAGGTAGAGAAGTGGCATGATTAGAAATGTTGGACAGATGACTCCAGCAGTGGTATAAAGGCTGAAGGGGAGAGGCAATGGTCTGAAGATAAGAAGATGAGCTAGAAAACTATTATGATACTTTAGATCAGAGGCCAAGGTTCGAGATTCAAATCCGGTCCACACCTGTTTCCCTACGGCCCATAAGCCAAGAACGGTTTGCTGGATTTCGCCCGTGAGTTATAGTTTGCTGACCCCTGGTCCAGATGAAAAGAGATCAGAAGGGGAGAGTCTGTGATTTCACTGGCACAGGGAACCCCCTCTCTCAGAGCAGCTCAGCCCCTTCTCTGCCACTTAGGGTCTCAGAGAATTTCCTAGAGGACCAAGCAGTTACAAGTGGCTTGTCCAGGGTCAAAAGGACAGTATGCATCAAAAGCGGGATCTGAAGCCAGATCTTCCTGCTTCGGGTCCAACTGTCTGTCAACTACACCACACTGCTTCTCAGAAGACAAGACTCAGTCACCTGTACATTAGTTTAATGGTTATAAAGCATCCTGCAACCTAATAGAAATAAGAAACATAGGCTGTGAGGGGCTAAGGTGCTAGGTGGCACCACAGTGCACATAGCGCTGGGCCCGGAGTCAGGAAGACCTGGGCTTAAATCCAGCCTCAGACACTCACGAGCCGTGTGACCCTGGACAAGTCACGTCACCTCTGTTTGCTTCAGTTTCCTCATCTGTAAATGGGGATAATAAAAGTGCCTACCTCCCAGGACTGTTGTCAGGATCAAATGAGATAATAATTGGAAAGCACTTAGCACAGTGCCTGGCACATAATTAAGCACTACATAAATGTTAACTACTATTAATATTTGTAAAGCACTTAGCACAGTGCTCGGCACATGGCAGGTGCTACAGAAATACTTGCTGCTTTCTCTTCCCTCCCAAGGTCCCATGGCTAGTATACGTCAGAGTTGGTATTCTGGCCCGAATTACAGGACCATTGATTTAGGCCTGGAAGGGACCTTCGAGGTGACAGAGGCCCAAAGTGAAGTGACCTGCCCAAGGTCACACAAAGTGAGCAATAAAAGTGGGATCTGAACCCAGGGCCTCTGGCTCCAAATTCAGCATTCTCTCTAATGCTCTCTACTGTCTCTCCTGGACTGCCAGGTCTGAAGGGCCCCCCAGGCGAAGGAGGCAGGAGCAGGCTGTTCACAGGAGGTGCCCAGACAGAGAAACTGCATTCTAGTCTGTAATTCAGGCAAAGTAACCATAATGCTGGGAAGGACAAGCGACCAAGAAGCTGTTGTTATTGTTGTTTTCTATCACGTAGCTTAATCAGATTATACTGAGGTATGAATGAGGACAGTTGAAATGGAAGCGAGAGGAGGGAGCGGCTGTCAGAGACTGGGGGGCTCCTCAGGGCCCCAATCAAGGCTCCCCACGTGCATCCTAACAAAAGCCTCCTGAGGACCATTAAGGAGGCCCTCGGGAGGAGGACTATCTGTTATTGTTTTTACTTATATAAATTAACATGTTAAAACGTATAAACCGGTATGGGTGAGGTTGACTAAAAACATCTCTGGCAATAGCTGAAAAGAAAACACACATAAATTTAATTTGCAGGAAAATATGTACCTATCAGTATGTATGCACTACATATGCATGTGCACATATGCACACATGTATTGCAGTGTGTGTGCGCGCGTGCACATACATGCATACCGCATGCATGTGCAGTGTACTGTACAGCTGTGTGTATGTTATAAATACGTATGTGTAATACACACATGTGAATGTATGGATATTACATAATAAAGATTATCTCTATGGTGACTTCAAAAGCATATCCTCTAAGTATTATGATTCTTCTTTCTTACAGACTGCCAGCCCCTGATTGGAGCCAAGTCTCAATCATGCGCGGGAGGAGACAATTCTGACATCCCCGGCAGGGCCCCACCCTCAGGCCCCCTGCATGCTCAGGGACTGCAAGCCCATTTTGCGGTACTGTAATGAGGAGGGTAAAATGTGCACTGGCAAGTCAAGTGTTAATGGTTTTTGGCGTAGTTGTTGCTAAGGCGTCTTCAGGCCTCCCGTCTGTGTAGCTGGTTGACTGCCATGAGGAAGAATCAGGGAAAAAGCCTTCTACTTGGGGCTCTGGGATCTGGGTTCAAATCCTAACTCAGACACTTCCTACTTGCGGGATGGGGGCAGGATACTTCCCCTGAGAGCTGCAGTCTTCCCTTCTTGTAAAAGAGGGATAATAATACTTGGGTGATTGTGAGGTGAGAGCTCTGTGAACAATGAAGTTCTGGAGAAATGTGGATGAACAGAAAACCACACTGCCCAGGCCCTCTACCCAGGGCTCTCCAGGTTCTTTTCTCTAGTGCGCTGCAGGACTGCCCTCTGCCATAATCCTGAGGGGGCTACCTCTGACCCCCTGCAACAGAACCTCTCAGTGGGTGAGGGGCAGTCAGGCCTGGGAGAAGGGCCAAGACCCACACCCTGGCCCTCCCAAGCTCACCTGGGGGTTACGAATCCAGAATTCTTTCTCCCCTTCCTCTATCCTCCGGTAGGCGATCCACTCCTCCTCCAGTGACCCAGCTTGGGGACAGCTCTCCTCTGTAGTCTGCTTGTAGAAGTAGGTGGCCGAGGCAGAACGGTCCCTTGAAAGACATAGGGCTGTCTGGAGGAAGGGAATGGGAAGACAGAAGGCACTCTTCAGCCCCACTCTCCCCCTCGACAGTTCTCGACGCGGGACTGGACTTTGGCCCACGCCACTTCCTGGGTCTCCCGAGATCCTGGCTGGAGAAGAAAGCTAGAGGGCAGTTGAAGAGCTGTCACCTCTCCCCCTTAGGGTTCATCCCTCACCTGTGTTCTGGCACAGCCACCACAAAGCCACGAGAAGCCAGCTCCATGCAGAAGGCTGAGTACACGGTCCTGAGGATACAGGAGGGAGCAGACGGACTGATCAGAAGACAGACCTCCCTGTCCCAGAAGTGACCACAAAGGCTGATTCTGGGGAAGACTCATGTGGGGTCCTTCGCTTCCCGGCTCCCGGCTCCTGCCTACAACACCTTTCCCTATTCCCACTAAAAGCTCAGTTCAAGATCCCCTTCTGCAGGAAGCCATGGGGAATTCACTGAGTACATTCTCTAAGCCCAGCCAATCACAAACTTTATCCTTCCCTCTCTAGGCATTTCAACATTGTTTTATGTCTGCTGATTACAGAATGCCAGCATCTGAGTGGGGACCTCGGCCCAGACAGAAGGGCTATCCTGGATCTCCCACTGGTCTTCGAACTCCCTCAAGGGCAGGTAGCTCTTCTTGAAAACGGGGCCCAACACCAGCCCTGGAGTCAGGAGGAACTGAATTGGTATCTGGCTTCAGGCACTTACTAGCTGTGCGACCCTGGGCAAGTCACTTAACCCCAATTGCCTTAAAAAGAAAAAAAACCCAAAGAAAATAAAACGGGGCCCAAGTGGCTATCTGCCTTAGAGGGCCTTGGGCTTTATCCTACAACTTCCCAGGAAAAGGAAGCTGTCTCTCCTTTCTTGCTTCCCTCTCATTCTGTGTTTCAGTTGGCTCCTCTTTTCCCACTGATAAGATTTTCCTGGAACTTCCATTTTGAGGAAGGCCCCAGATGAGCCCCAGGCCTCCCCTCCATGCCCCTAGGCAGGTGTCTTCCTCGATCCCCTCTGCTTTCATGTGGTAGCTTCCTTTTGGATAGGGCCAGTCCTTTTTGCTTGTATTTGTATTTCCAGGGCTCAGCACAGTGCAAGACATGCAGCTGGTACTTAGTAAATGCTTGTTGCCTGTCCTTGTTTACCTCACTCCTCACCCCCAGGCTCTGATCTTGCTTCTTCCATGTCCAGAGGAAGGGTTGGCAGCAACAGGGAGGCCACTGCTGGCCAGGGGAGTCCCAGAGACCCAGACAGCTGGCTGGTTATTGCGGGGAAGGGAGCAGAGGGAGATAACTAAGGGGAAGGAAGCTGGGGAAGCCTCCCTTGCCTGCCCCCCTACTGCGCGGTGTTTTTCCCCATCAAAGTACTATTTCTCACTTCTATATGAGTGAGCATCTCTATTCAGATCTGCAGAAGCAAGAAGGTCAGATAGAAATCTTCAAAGCAAGAGAATTCACACTGCAGATGCTGGGGGACTGGAGGAGGACGCCTCTTAGCCCGGCATTCGAAGGCCTTCCATGAGGCCAAGCAGCATAAAGGAGAGAACACTAGAGCAGCAGTCCCGGGGCCTCGCTTAATTGCCCCCTCTGCCACTTCTTCTGTGGCCTCAGGGGGCTTGTCATCAATCTGCTCCTTAGTTTCTTCACCTTTGGAAGAGGTGGAGTTGAGTCCTGGCATGCTCTAACTGAAGGACCCTAGGAAATCACTTAGTCAGCCTGAGCACCAATTTCACCTTCTGTAAAATGGGAGAGATACATACACCCTTCACCTCACAAGGCTGCTGTGAGAAAGTACTTTGCAGTTTTTAAAAATGCCATAGAAATGTGAGTGATTCTTATTGTTCAGATCTAGGATTCTGCAGCCCCTTCCTGTCTTTGCCAATCTCTTGGTTCTATTTGTCCACAAAATCCTTCTGCTCTGGGCGAGTCTGGCTCATCACCACTCCATGAAAACACTGGGCACTTTCCAGCCCCGTGCCCTGGCTCCTCATGCAATTATGCCTATCTGAAATACCCTGGGGCTCTAGTTCCACCTCCCCATCTGGTCAAGGGCCAGCTCAAATGCTCTCTGCTGAAGGAAGCCTTCCCGAACCACCCTGGCTCATCTTCCCCCTTACACTTACATCACTGATAATAAGACCACGGTATATCTCCTACCACCTAGAACTATGTTCTCCTATGCACATTTCTCAATTCCCCTATAAAAGCAGAGCTCCCTGAGGGGGGAGGCTGTTTTACTCAAGCTTGAATCCCTCTCATTATGGTGGACAGTGTCTTGTGTTTACACTAGGCACCTAATACATATTTGCTGAATGCACTGAATGACTATCAGGAGGAAGACATTATCCTTCCTTTCCAGAAAGCCACCTAGGGGCAGCTAGGTGGCACAGTGGATACAGCACCGGCCCTGAAGTCAGGAGGACCCGAGTTCAAATCTGGCCTCAGACCAAACACTTGACACTTACGAGCTGTGTGACCCTGGGCAAGTCACTTAGCCCCAATTGCCTAAAAATAAAGAATTTTTAAAATTTTTAAAAAAAGAAAAGAAAAGGAAGGCCACCTAAAGGTCCTCCATCTAAGCTATCTTCCAGTGCCTTATTGTGGCACTGAGGGCCCTCTGGTCTTTCAAAACCTACATGAGTGGAGTACGAGCTGTAGCAGATACTACCAAGTTGGAAGGTCTTCATGGAGGTCTACAGTATGTTTGCCCACCTCCTCCCTAGAAGGCTGGAGATGAAAGTTTTGACCACAGCAGCTCATGAAGCAGGTCTTGGTCTACATCAGAGGAAGAAGTATCCATAATGATGAAATACTACGGGACTAGCACAGATTAGCATTAGAATGGTATCTGTCAATAACAGAAATGGAGGGAGAAAATTCACAAGATTCAGAGAGAGACCGGACCAAGGTTTGGAAGTTAGAGTTTAAGAATCTCATTTTCAGGGCAGCTAGGTGGTACAGTGGATAGAGCACTGGCCCTGGAGTCAGGAGGACCTGAGTTCAAATCCGGCCTCAGACCAAACACTTGATACTAGCTGGGTGACCCTGGGCAAGTCACTTAACCCCAGTCAACTTAAAAAAAAATCTCATTAGGAGTCATGACTGGCTTGTCAAAGGGAGCGATCTTTGGCCACTTTCCCCCAAGAGGACAAAGGGCATCATACAGCCTGATAAGCACATCTTAGATTTCTATCCACCATTTCACATCGTTAGAGGTAAATCTTCTGTAGATCTCAGTGAATGCTGGTACATTACAGGGGGCAGTATCTGAGGTAGGGAAGGGGTTTGGGTCACTCCAAAAGGTTTCATGGAGAAAGAACTCGAGTGGAAGGGGAATCTTTGTATAACAGTTACCTGGGGGCACTGCACGTGCAGTCAAAGACTTTGAGTCTCTGTGCCACTTGCCAGCTGTATAATCATGAGCAAGTCATGACCATTCTGGCTTTCATTTTCCTCATCTACAAAATGGGAATAATGCTATTTGCATTGTGGTACCTGTCTTCTGAGGTGGTGAGCCAAGTGCTTTGTAAGCTATAGAGTATGATAGGAATGTGACCCTATACAGAAAGGATAGCAAATGGAAAGAAACTGCTATTTCTCTGCTTGGCTGCTGCCCTCCGACCACGTGATCCTCTTGGGTTAATGTCTAGTAGCTTTTGCTGAATAAGAGACGGGAGAAGCAGAGAAGGGCTCTTACCTGAAGGCTCCCAAGCCATGAGAGAAGATGATCAGTGGGTACCCAGAGTCCTGTGGTTTAAAGTGGCCGTTCCAGCTGATGGGTAGGCGGCAGGATCCTAGCAGAAACATGGCAAATGGAACTCCCCATTACACCAGAGTTGGCAGCTTCGGGGGGCCAGTGAATATGGGTGACAGCAGTCGCCCTCTCAGACCCCAACAGGCAGTGGTGCTTATTTACATCATGACCATCCCATCACTCTCTTGGGGAGGGTGGGAAGAGTACAAGAAGGGGATCGATCCAGAAAGGTGGGGTTGAGAAAAGACCCAGGTTATTAGTGGTTCTAGGGGGTAGGGCTTCCAGGGATGGATCATGCCACCTAGGAGAGGAAAACAGGGGAGCAAAACATGAAGGCTACCTTGTCAGCCCACTGCCAAAAGCAGTGAGTACGAGCCCATTCCTATTCAACCTTGTTTTGCAGGCTCTGCTCCTTTCACTTCAAAAGTTGTCCTGCCTGTTTAGGGACTTCTCGAGTAGCAGAGAAGGGAAAGGAGAAGCAGGAGGTCAGTCCTACCCTTACCCATGGCCATGTTGAACAGCATCCCCCCCCAGCGTTTACTGATGTGCAGAAAGTCAGCCAGGCCAACACAGTATTCATATCGGGGGATCCACAGAGGCTGTTCAACCTCCCCCTCGGTTTCTTGGCAGGGGTAAAAGAGGCGGAAGAAGCTCCCCTGTTGGAGATAAGAAGGCAATGGCTGCTCTGGACAGGCAAGCTCCCTGCCTCAAGACAGCCTGAGTCCCTGTACTCTGGAGAACTTAGCCCAGTGCTCCAGGAAGTAGGATTACTAGGATGGATTTCGCTGGTTGGCCACAAGATGAAAGCAACAAATTTATCCTACATAGGAAGAGGTAGCACAGCTAGCAGGAATTGAGTGCCCATTGTAAGGGAGAAATCAGAATGAGAGAAAGAATGGAAAATAACTTAGAGACAGAAAAGAGAAGAATAAAACAGGAAGAAGAAGCTGGAAGCAGAGAGAGAGGAGGGGATAGAGAACAGGATGGTGGAGAGGATCGTACTAAGGAGGAAGGGAAGATATTCTTCCCCTGTGGAGAAATGGGGAGCCAGAGTATATCAACAATGACCTCAGAGGGGCCAACCTGACTCCTAAGAGCAAGACAGATGCACTATGTAGGCTAACCCATGATCCATCTGTTCTCCCATTTTTAGAAGCAGCTAAAGATGAGATCAGAGAAATCTCTCATTAGTACATCTGTTGCAACCCCTCCCCCCAGGAAGGGTTAATGGACCTGAAAGAGGTCCCTGGTGCCTGAACTCTAGAGGCCTTTCCAAGTCTTTCCCGTAGCCTAACCTATTCAAGGGAACCAACCATTAACCCTCTCTAAGGATGTTTCTAATGGGAAAGGGGAAGAGTCTAAGGGGACTGATCTTCAGGGCTCTATCACTAGAATAAACTCAGTTTCCCTATTTGGGAACTAGAAGTAAATTACCATCACATGAAATGTTGGGAGAAATGGAGAAACAGAGGATTCTCAGCAGAGGAAGGGACAGAAGCAGGACTGAGGCATCACAGCATACCTGTTGACTCTGGCCTTCCATCACATCTCCACAGCCTACAAGATGGGGGCCAGCGACAGGTGGAAGCCCCAGGGAAGGGCTGACTCCCATGGCTTTCGATGGCCTGGTCAGACCTAGGAGGACAATACAGGCAGCTCAGCCTGATGGCTGGGGCAGAAGAACAGAGGCTGCAGGGAACAGCCTGCCGCTGGCTTCCTTTATGTGTTTCCTGTTGATCATGACTACCCTCCACTAGTCTGACTCTGAGACTTGTGCAACGCTGGTTCAGCCAGAACAGCTCAGGCAAGGGCCACGGAGAAAGGGGCTAGAAACCCTCTGCATCCCTTAAAATGATCACTTTCCACTATGCTGTACTGTATTTACTATATGCTAGCATATACTATACGCTACTGTATACTAGAGTACCCACTATATGCTCACCCAGCATTATTTCAGATGCTGTAATTATTAGTGATAATAATGATAATAATAATAGCTAGAACTTATCTAGTGCTTTAAGGTTTGAAAAGTACCTTACAAAAATTAACTTATTTAATCCTCACTACAACCCTGGGAAGCGGGTTCTATTATTACCTTCATCTTATAGCTCAGGAAAATGAGGCAGACAGTGGTTAAGTGACTTGCCCAGGGTCACACAGTAAGTATGTCTGAGGCTGGATTTGAACTCAGGTGTTTCTGATACCAGGCCCAGCACTTACCCACTGCACCACTTACGTGCCATGAATTCACTGTCAAAATCAGATGCTGCTCATGCATTTTAGATGTGATTTTACTCTAAGTGGTTTTATTCTGTAACCATATTCTATATTCTGTGTAACAAACCTTAGCCTCTTCTCTGTCTCTGAGCGAAGAAGCTCATGAGTTCAAAGGTTCAGTCTCTCTCTGAAGTTAGATGCCAAAGACTTAAACTTTCCCACAATCACTGTTAGTTAGAAAACTGTTCTCAATACCCTCACAAAACATGATCTCAGCATTTCCTGCAAGGTCTTGGTGCTATCCTTGAGAAGTTTGACTAACTGACCTTGTCCCATCTTTAACAATTAAAAAGATGGTCTTGTCTACCCCCAGGGGCCTGTGAGCCTACATACCTGGGTCCTGATCAGTGACCTCAGGACAAGCTGGGACCTGTTAATTCACAGAAGCATTCCTTAGAGGTAGTGGTGGTCTTCATCCCACGTGTGGGTTATGCCCACTTTGGTAATGTAACCAGTCATGATTCCTCAACCCCATGACTTTGTCGATCCCATAACCAATGATATGACTTCTGTTGTTTTTCTGTTCCATACTTATACAAATGAATTGCACCTTCAATTCTGGGTCTCTGGCCAGAGGCAGCGCCATTCACCCATCCTTTATTAATAGGTCTGGTGCCCTATTAATAAACTCAACTTGCGTGGAGAATTGCCTCATTCACCTTTTTGTTAAATTTCACATCTGACATCACTCAATAAATGTATTAAGCACCCACGCTGTGCCAGGTGAGAGGCGGCATGTTTTAAAAGGGAGAAAGCCAGTTCTGGAGTCAAGAAGATTAGCGTTCAAGTCCTCACTTCTGACAAATCCTGGTTATGTGACTGAGCAAATCACTAAGTCATTCAGTGTTCTAGGCAACTCTCCATGATGATAAACTGCTGAGAAGGTAGTAGACTCACTGGCATTATTCAGGGAGTTTTCTCATCTGAGAGCTGCTGAGACTGATGAAATCCCAGGTGCAGTCCCTGGCTTTCTGGGCCAAAGACTGTCCTAGGTTCTGAGGATGCCAAAATGAAGCAGTCAGTTCCCTCAAGGAGCTGAAAAACGACTGGGGGAAGACAGTGTACGAGCAAGTACATAAAACAGAGATATACAAAGGAAATGCAAAGGAAAAGGGGGGAGCGAGGGCAAGCACTAGCCAGAGGAATGCAGATAAGCCTCCTGGGGAGTAAGCACTTGAGGTGGAAGATCCTCTGGGCATGCAGAACACACTGGCAAAGGTGGGAGACAGAATGCTGAATATGGGGAAGAGCCAATAGGCCAGTTTGCTTGGAACAAAATGATCATGATGCAATCATGCAATCAGCCTGCAAAAGTAGCATGGAGTCCAACCGTGAAAGACTTTAAATGTCAAACAGAAGAGCCTGCATTTTATCCTAGAGGTACTAGGGAGCCACTGAAGCTTCGTGAGCTTCAGGTGTGAGCTCTGTGCCCAGCAGCTGCCTGCTGCAAACCACACAGTCAAACAAGAGAGCCTTTGATGGGCACAGGGCTCGCTTTCCCGAGCAGCAGAAGACTCGAGAGCACCAAAGAGGAGGGGCGCTAGATAATCAAACGATCCCGAGGTCACGTCGCACCAAGGGACAACAGGAATGCAGAGCCCACCACTGGGAAAGAGCCACCAGAAAGAAAGGGCAGCCATAGGCCAGAAGGAAGGCAGCTGCTACCCGTAACATAATGAACTCTTCCCACCTGTGTTAGCTGAACATGTTTTAAAGTTCTCCTAGCTGTGAAAAGCTAAGGTGGGGAGGCAGCGGTGGAAGACTCCAGGTGCCAGGTAGTTGGATTGGATTCTGTTAATACAACTTTTCAGCAGTTTGCATCTGGAAGGCCATGAAGTGTTTTCCAAGGAAGGGAGCTGAGAATTACATCCTACAGCTTGGTCAGGGGCAAGGACCTGTCAACCACCAGCTTACATGATCGCATCTTGGTTATCTGTGGTGGACCCAGAGAGGCAGCAGGCCAGACAGACACCAAACACCAATCAGAAACAAGCAGGCCCAAAGGAAATGCCCGCCACGATGCTCATTTCTGACTGGCTAACAGTTGCCACTCTACAAAATGGCCCTCCTGTTTCTGCTTCTACAGATCCTTCCTATCAGCCCAAGAACAGCTGTGAAAGCTGCAGCTGATCTGGGGGAAACCCTCCCTCTGTGCAGTAGACAGTGGCTTCCCAGTCTGTGGTGCTCTGGACACCGCAGCACTGCAAAGTTCTTTGGGTGGTATCCACTGGCTCACATCTGTGAATGGTAGTATCACCATACTGCTTCAAGGAAGCCTCCACATTCATCTTAGAGCTGTTCTTCATTTTTTTTTAATAATAAATTTATTTTTAGTTTTCAACATTTAATTCCGTAAGATTCTAAGTTCCATATTTTCTCATCTCTCCCTTTTCCCCATCACAAGACAGCATGTAAATTGATATAGGCTCAACATATACATTCATATTGAACCTATTTTCATCCTAGTCATGTTGTAAAGAAGAATTAGAACCAATGGGAGAAACCACAAGAAAGAAGAAACAAACTAAAAAAGAGAGACAGAGAACAAAGAATATGCTTTGATCTGCATTCAGACTCCATAGTTCTTTTTCTGAATGTGGACAGCGTTTTCCATCATGAGTGTTTTGGAGGTGTCTTAGATCCTTGCATTGCTAAGAAGAGATAAGTCTACCAAAGTTCATCATTGCAAGATGTTGCTGTTACTGTGCACAATGTTCTCTTGGTTCTATTCACTTCACTTTGCATCAGTTCATGTAAGTCTTACCAGGTTCTTCTGAAGTCAGCCTGTTCATCATTTCTTATAGCACGATAGTGTTCCATTACATTCATATACCACAACGTACTCAGCCATTCCCCAATGGATGGGCATCCTCTCAATTTGCAATTCTTCGCCACCACAAAAAGAGCTGCCGTGAATATTTCTGTACATGTGGGTCCTTTTCCCATTTGTATGATTTCTTTGCGCTCTTAATCTTTTGCTTAAAAAATCCTATAATAGCAGCCACTAGCTACATCAAGAAAATGAGGGTCAGAGTGACATGGTCAGATCTATATTTTAGGAATATTCATTTGGTAGTTGAATGGCAGACAAACTGGAGAGAGAAGAACAATCAGGAGCCCATTAAAATAGTATAGGCAAGAGGGATGAGGGCTTGAATGAAGATAGTGGCTGTGCTGAGCAGGGAGAAGGGGGTGGATGCAGGAGAGGTTAGGGAGGTAGAATCTACAAGACTTAGTACCTGACTGGATATGAGGAGGGAGGGAAAGGAAAGAATTAAAGATGATTTTGAGGTTGCAAACCTCAGAAATATGTATATCTTCCCCACTCTTAAGAAGTTTATAATCCAACTGAGAATAAAGAATTGACATGCATGAAACAATTCCAGGCCAAGTAAGTATTAAACTACAGGCCTAACCATAAGTAGAGTAGTACAGAAAGGAGAGAAGATCAGTGTGTAGTCAGGAATGGTTTCACAGAACAGTTAGGGCGTCAGCTTGAAAGATGAGTAACTAGGGCACAGATAAGAAGAGGGCAGATAACAATCATAGAATGTCAGAGCTGGAAGAGAGCTCAGAACTGAGAGCGTTAGCATTGGGAAGGGCTTAGAACGTGGCATGTCAGAGCTAGAAAGGGCCTCAAAGACAACTAATCTGACCCCCTCATTTTACAAAGGAGAAACTGGGGCCCATGGGAGGGCCTGACTTGTCCATTCTAATGAGTGGTGGTAGAACAAGGCCTGGAACTGAGGTCTTCTGACTGAGACAAAAGGTACAGAGGCAGGTGAAAAAGCAAAGTAAAGAAAGGCAAGAAGGTCTGAATGGGAAACTACTGCTTCTGAAACAGTCAGCTTAGCCTAAAATTCTTACAGAATCCCTTACCCTGATATTTAAAGTTCTCTCCCCCGTGGGCACAACCTACTTCTCCTGCCTTCTCTCCCTCCCTTACCTGAGCCCATATCGGCGTGCTCACTGCCTCTGGGCACGCCTGAGAGCTCACTGGTCTGCTACGTGGGATCATGCAGTGGCGAAGATGTAGGAAGCAACTTAGAGTCAAGAGACCAGGGTTCAGATGCCAGCTCTGATTGTTTCCGGTCTAATGACCTTGGACAAATCACGCTACCTATCTAAACCTATGTTTCCTCATCTCTGAAATACAGACAATAATAGTGGCACTGGCTGCCTCTCAGGATCGGGTGGGAAAGCTTTGTAAACCTTCACACACTACAGAAATCAGTCTTCTCCATTTTTTTACCTTTTTTTCTACCTGGGCTATCATAATAACATCACAACTGCTCTTCTTGCCTTTAAACCTCTCTACGCTCATCGCCGTCTGCATCCACACTAATACATACACATCTCTTAGCCACGCCCCTTTTCTACTCAACTACTTATGGTGGCTCCCTTTTGCTTGCTGAATTTAGCACGAGCTCCTGGTTCTGGCATTCTAGGCCCACCCCATACAGGGTCCAGGGACCATTCAGCTTTACCTCACACTCCTCCCCTTTGTGAATTCTCTGTCCCCCCCAAACTGGACTATTCTGCTCCCCCCACTTTCATCTTGTCTTCTTTTTTCTCTGGGCCTTTACTCCAGACTTTCACAGACCTCCTCTCCATCCAGGGAAGTCCCTTCCTTCCTTCAAGGCCTAACTCAGGTGCCATCCCCTTCACGAAGCCTTCTCTGTTTCCTCCTCAAGTTTCTCAGTCCGGACTTCTGGGAACTGATCTCATTCTCGCTTGTGTCCTACTCATTTACGTCCAGGTTGTGTTCCTTCCCCACACCCATTAGATCATAAGCATCCTGAGGCCAGGGACTGTATCATTTTTTTCATCTTTGTCTGTCCAGCCTCAAGCTCAGGGTCAGTGGTGGTTATTTGACAAATGTTTATGGCGTGGACTTAGCACATTAGTAGAGTGAGGCAGCTTCTTATCGCCCTGGAAAGCAGAAAGCCTGGCCCTAAGGGAATCAGCTATGAGTAGAAGGGAGGAGACACACCACAGCAGCAGAGCAGGAGGGAGGACACTAAGGAGAAATGCTCAAGGAGGGCACCCGGGGTGAGCTTTTCTGGAGAAGGGGGTGAAGTCTGAGAGCTGGCCTCCAAGCCCAGAGATTCAGCACGGGTCCATTAGGACCTTGTGCATTCGTGAGAGGCCCCTAGAAGATTCTCACGTCTGTCTTCACCTATGGAGTTCCTACCTGTTCCATGTTGGGAGTGCTCAGTTCTCCCTGGGCTTGTTTACTCCGGTTCCTAAAGTCAGCCCAGGAACCACTGCCATGGACAGCAGATGAAGAGGCCTGCTCTGGCAGAAGAGAAGGAGGAGGAGGCGGGTGGTCTCTCTATGTGCCGAGTCTCTGAATCTCTTTGCTCACACATACATGCAGACTACGTGCAACATAAGTTAGAACAAGGGGCAGCTAGGTGGCACAGAGGACTGGCCCTGGAGTCAGGAGGACCTGAGTTCAAATCTGGCCTCAGACACTTGACACTTCCTAGCTGTGTGATCCTGGGCAAGTCACTTAACCCCAACTGCCTCACCAAAAAAGCCAGAAAACAAAAGTTAGAACATGGTGAGTCCATAAAAGGAGCAACCCCCTATCTCTTGGAGCCTTTCCCCTGTCTCTCCAGCACTGTCACTGCCCTAGTCCAATCTCTGACCACCTCTCATTTCAAACACGGCAATAGCCTCCTAACTGGTCTCCTTGCTTCCAGTCTCTCTAATTTCGTCCTCCACATCTCTGCCAAAATAATTTCTAAGGCAAGGACAGGGTCACTCCCAGGCTCAAAAACCTTCCGTAGCTCCCCATTACCTCTAGGAGAAAATAAAAACTACTTAGTTTTGTGTTTAAGATCCTTCACAATATGGCTCCCCCCTGCCTCTTCAGCTTTATTTCATGTTACTTCCCTTCAAAAACTCAATGTTTTGGCCAAACTGGAACACTAGCTGTTTCCCAAACTGGATTCACCACTTCCAGCCTCCACATATTCTCATAAGCCATCCCCTACCCCAGGGATACATTCCCCTCCTCATCTCGGCCTCTCCCAATCTCTGACTTCCTTCAAGACTTAGCTGAGATGTCGCCTCCTCTGTGAAGCTTTCCTGGATCTCCCCCACCCCCATCTTAAGGGCTGCCTCCCTCAGTTTACCTTGCATTATATTTATTTGTGTATGTGTTAGATCCCTCTAGCAGGCCATTCAATTCCATAAAGGCTGTTAAATTGGTGTCTCTGCAGCCCCAAATGGTGCCTTGCACACAGCAGGATCTCAATAAATGTTACCTGAATTCAAACATGCATTTCATGTACAAGGAAACCAAACCACAAACTGAAAAGCTCAGGGTTCAAGTTTTAACCACGCCCTCCCCCCGTTTCTCTTTTTCTCTAGAGCTGATAAGCTCTGCTCTTCTCTCCCAGACACAGGAGGGCTCAAGTGAAAAACTGTCAACTCAAAATCGTCTCTGCCAATGGAAGGAGCACACTCATGGATAGGCTGAGAGGTCCTTCCATCTGGCTCTGGCAAAGGGAACATCTGCAGGGCTGTTTGCTTTTACCCCAGGGTGAAGCAGACTGAACTTCATCAAAGTGGTCCCCTGCTAGGATTGAAAACAAAACAAAGCGAAGCAGAACACCCCTTTCTAGGTACAGGAAGAGGCCAACCCCCACCCACCGGCAGGGGCCGGGCACGCTGGTGGGCTGTGCTGACTGAGCTGGATGCCTGGCCCCGGGGAGGGCAGGGCAGGGCAGAAGCAAACAGTTACTGGGCTCAGAGGGGGATGGGACCCATGACTCTGGCCTCGCAGGCCCTTACAGCGTGCCACACCTGTCCTAACCATGGCATTTCAGATACAGATGAAAGATGCTATTCCCACGTCATGATGCCAAGGCTTTCTTCCCTCTCTTTTGCCAATCTGTGAACAAGAGACAGAAGTCTTCACAGCCAAGACGGAAGGGGTGGAGAGGGCAACTGACGTGCCTATGTAATAACATGCAGGGCAGCGAGATGGCTCAGTGGAGAGAGTGCTGAGCCTGCAGTCGGGAAGACCTGAGTTCAAATCCAATCTCAGATATTTACTAGCTGTGTGACCCTGGGCAAGGCACTTAACCCCACTGCCTGGCAAAGAAAACAAAACAAAACAAAAATGCCAAATCCACTGGAGAAGGAAATGGCAAGCCACTCCAGTCTCGTTGCTGACATCTTCCTTGTTATTGTTGTTTGCCCTTCCGTTCTGGAAGAGGACCATGACATCAGGGAGGTGATGCCATGATGTGCAAGTGAAGTGGACTGAAGTGAGGGAGGGCTGTGAAGAGTCACCAGTCTCACATTCTCCTCTGGAGCCCTCCGGGTCCAGTGGCCAGATACACCTCAGGACAGCTGGAGATGGCCCCGGATGCGGGGGAAGACCTCGGCCTTTTAAAGCTAAGGTCTTTACCGGTGTCAGTTTGATCTCTGCTAAGAAAGCTACATGGACAGAACTGGCGTGCTGTGGTCCACGAGGTCACAACTGAACAACAATAACATGCACCAGGTCTGACAGTCATCCTTGCGTAGCTAAAGAACACACACGTTCATTTTCTGTCTGTAGTTGTAACAATTTAAAGCTGTAAATGGATGTCTCCGACTGGATGCTCTGTGCACATCTCAAACCCAGCAGGGCTAAGAGAGGACTCATTCTCTCTCCTCCTAAGACCCACCAGAGTCCCTATGCCTGTCAAGGGAACCACCATCCCCCAGTCACCCAGGCTCGCCACCTCAGTGCCATCCTTGCGTCCTCACTCTCCTGTACTGCACACGTTCAACCTGTTGCCAAGACTTATCATTTCTACCCCCCTAATATCTCTAGTAAATGCCCACTTTCTGTCCTCTGACATGGCCAGAACCCTGGTACAGGCCCTCAGTGCCTCTGGCCTGTCTACCACAATAGCCTGCTGGCTGGCCTCCCTCCCTCAACTCTATCCCCATGATAGCCCATCTTCCACTCAGCTGGCCAAACGATCTTCCTAAAGCACAGGACTCACGTCATCACCCTCCCACTAGATAAACTCCAATGATTCTCTATTACTGTGTCTCCAGGATCAGTCAGTCAAGAAGCATTTCTTAAGTGCCTCCTCGGTATCAGGCACCATGATAAGGGATGGGGATATAAAGAAAGGTAAAAGATAGTTCCTGATCAAACAGAAAATCCTGTTTGGCTTTTAGAGCCCTTCCTAACTTTCCAGTCTCCTTCCACATCCTCCACTCTGATTCAGTCACCCTGGCCGAGCTGCTGCTCCTTACCCACAATGCTCCATCTCCTTGTCTCTGACTGTCCGCCATACCTCGGATGCTCTAGCTCCTGACCTCTGCAGCCTCCTGGCATCCTCGAAGACTCCACCAGCCTTCTGGAAGAAGTCTTTCCTGACTTCCCCTCACAGTGTATCTTGTATGTGTAGAGCTGCTTACATATTATGTCCCCTATTATACTGGAGATCTTTGAGGGCAGGGCCCATGTTTGTTACCCTTCTTTGAATCTACAGTGCCTAGCACACTGCAAGCATTTAATAATTGCTTACTGATTGACTAGTTCTATATCACTTTATAGTTTGCATGTCATTGCTGAAGTAGAGTGGTGAACTTTGAGTCAGGAAGACCTAAGTTCAAATTCCACCATTAGACACTCTATGGCTGTTCATTCATCAAATCATTTAATGCCCCTGAGCCTCAGTTTCCTTCTCTGTCAAATGGGGCTAATAAGAGCACCAAATCACAGGCAGCTTGTGAAATGCTTTGCAAATGGGAGTTATCAATTCTGCCTCAGCTGTGGAATTAGGGCAAGTCCCTCAACCCCTCAGATCCTCAGTTTCCTCATCTGTAAAATGGAGATAATACTCGCACCACTCACCTAACAGAGTGGTGGTGATCAAAATGCTTTTCAAGCACTACGAAAATGTGAGTTATTATTATGTCCTTTTATTTGACCTATGAGGAAAGTAATAATTCCTATTTTTATAGTACTTGAAGGTTTCCAAAATGCTCTTCTCACAACATCCTCATAAGTAAATAGTGTAAGTGGTATGTAATTTAACTAGCTTCAACAAATGTTTCTTAAGCCCCCACTACATGTAACTAACCTATGGATAGGATACAAAGGCAGTAGAGTCCCTCACCCTGTGGAGCATCCACTCTGCTGGGGAATACAAAACACACACACACACACACACACACAGATATGAGTCAATGCAAGTGGGAGAAAGAACTAACAAACTGGGGGTAGGGACAGGAAGATAGAAGAATACTTCATGAAGGCAGTGCCACTTAAAAGGAAGAGAAGAATTCTGAGAGACAGAGCTAAAGAGGGAGTAGAAGCCAGGCATGGGGGATGGCCTGTGCAAACATAGAATGTTGATGAAATGCTGAGTTTGGGGAACAGATTGTAAGTACAGTGTAGCTTGGTGGAACAGAAAGCTCTGGAAGGGGAACGATATAAAATCAGACTGGAAAGGTAGATTGCAGCCAGGTTGTAGAGGGCCTTAAATGCCAAGTAATTTATTCTTGAGGTAACTGTCAGCCAGTGAAGAGTTTTGAGCATTTCACTGTAGAGGAAACTGAGGCTCGGGGTGAAGTGATTTGCCTGTGGCTTCACAACTTCAGAGTAAAAGAGCTAGAATTCAAACCCAGGTCCCCTGCCTCCAAATCTAGTGCCTGTTCTACTATTCTACACAGCCTCCCTCACTAGAATAAATTCTTTTTTCACACTGTGTCTGCATTTATGTCTGCTCTTTGCTTCCCACTTCCCATCTTCTCCACTCCATCCTGCAGGGACTAACAGATTAATCTTCCTAACACACAAAGTGTGTTACTCTTCCTGCTCCCTCCAGGAGTTAAGAAGATCAAATCCAGACTCCTTACCCTGGCTGGCATTCAAGGCTCACCATCTGACTACTTTTCAAACCTTATCTTCCCAGTATTCTAGGACAGAAATATCATATACTCAGCCTGCCACAAACACTCCCAAGTGCAGCCCAAACTGTATCAAAATGTAATTGGGAAATACTTAACAAAACAAGTAAAAATATAATAGAACATAGATAATGTTAATATGTAGTTTTCTAGGTTAACAGGCAACGTTGGGGATCGTTATATGTACAATCATTTCTACTTGAGTTTTCCACCACTGCTCCAGGAGAGAAGGTATGGAAAACAGGGAGGCAGGACAACATCAGGGTAGAGGGGGAAAGCTGGATTTGAAATAAGAAGACCTGACTTCAAATCCTAGCCCAGCCACGTACTAACCTGTGTGACTTTGGTAAGTCACTTCATGTCTCCAGGCCTCAGTTTCCTCACCTGTAAAACAAGAGGGTTGGACTACATGGTCTTTTGAGGTTCCTTCCAGTTTCAGAGCTATGATCCTATGAGCCATTAGTACATAAAAGTTACAAACATTTTTCACAAGGAGTTTATAGCTTAATTGGCTAGGAAGGACAATTACCAAGCACATTAGACCAAGGTCTTTGCTTTCTTTTTCTTTCCATATCCCCTGATACTTCAATATGTTTCCCCTTTAAATGATCATGGGCCCAGCTCCCTAGCCCTGAGCTCCTTTAATCTTTTCCAATCAATCTATTTCGCACAGGGGCTGTTGTGCTCAGAGCTCTTCCAGAACCTGGAATGCCCCCATCCACAGAAAGGGCTCAAAAAAGCCCCTCTAGACTCAACTCCATATCTGTCCATCTGTTTGGGTTTTTTTGCCTTTTTGGTGAGGCAATCGGGGTTAAGTGACTTGCCCATGGTCATACAGCTAGTAAATGTCATGTGTCTGAAGCCAGATCTGAACTGAGGTCTTCCTGACTCCAAGGCTGGAGCTCTATCCACTGCACCACCTAGCTGCCCCTCTCTATCTGTTCTTGAGACCCTGGTGGACTGGGCAGCAGGACTGATAAAGGGCAGAATGAAAAAAACCAATGCCACCAAAACTGGGTAAGTAAGCTTTTGTCAATGTCAATGTCAATTTCCTTTTCAAAACGGAATTTAAACGAAGGAAGTCGCGGGTGCCTTCTTTGAGGCCCTGGAAGACACCAGATCAGATGAGATAAAGAATCATCCTCATCTTACTTAAATGGAGACACCATCCGGCCAAGGGATGGGTTCTGAGTGACTGAGTGGTCAGTAACCAAGGCCAAATCTCTCCTGGCCTAGTGCTTTATCACTCCTACAATGGCCACCCAATTTCACACCCTCATCTTCTCCCCCTGGGTTGTAACAACCTCCCATCCAGGCTTTCTGTTCCCAGCCTCCTCATCCCTAATCCATCTAGCACAGTGTGGCACATTCATCTTTCTAATGCATAGGTCTGATCCAATCATTCCTTTGCTTAAATATCTTCTATGGCTCTCCAGTGCCTACAGGATAAAGTCCAAATTCCTTATCCTGTCCTTCAAAGGTCTCCGGAATTGGAATCCCTCCATCTTTCCAGCCTTCTCTCCCAGTGTTCCTATCTCACACCCTTTTTTATTATAGCCAACCTAACTGTACTTGTCAGTGTACAAGGTAGTGTCTATGAAGTACTCAAGGGGTCAGTAGAAGGTCACTGAAGGAATCAGAGAGGAAGCCAGAAGAAAGGCTGAAGAATCAGGGACAGGTCAATGGGGGATCTGGGGGGGGGGTGTCAGGAAGGTGAGGATGTAAGGGGCAATATTAGGAGACATTAGAGAGGATCAATGAGGGGCTTAAGGGGGGTCGATATGGGGCAATAAGGAGGGGATATGAGACGTAATAGGGGTCACTGAGAGACTGTAGGGGCTCATTAAGGAGGCTGTAAGGGGGCTGAGTTTTGGGGGGGTCACTGAGGAGTCTGAGAGATGTCAATAAGAGGGCTATAATGGGGACTATAAGGGGTCAATGGTGGGGGAACCCTGCAGATCTGAGATGGGTCAGTAAAGGGACTGTGAGAGGGGCTATGAGAAATCCTAGAGGGTTCCTTAGGGGCATGGGGGGGCCATAAGGAGTCGTGAGGGTCACTGAGGGGTTTGAGAGGGGTTTTAAGGAGTCATTAGGGCCACTGAAAGGCTTGAGGTATGGTAGTAAGGGGGCTCACTGAGAGGTTTGGGGGTGTCAGAAGGGAGCTATGAGGAGTCAATGGGGGGGTCACTGAAAGATTTGGGAGTGTCAGGAACGGCACTGTAAAAGGGGCTACAAGGAATCTGAGGTCACTGAAGGGCTGGGGCAACAGTAAAGGGGTCAATAAGGAGTCATGGGGTCCTACTGAGGGATTTGGGGGTCAGTAAGGGGCATGCGGAGTCATTGAGGGGTTAAGGGGTCAGACATAAGGCTTGGAGAGGCTCTCACTGCGGGTTCTGGGGTATGCCTGAAAGAGGGGCTATGAGGAGCACTGGAGGCTTCTGAAGGGTCGGGGTATCAGAAAGGGGGGCTATGAGGCGTCGTGTGGGGTTCACCGAGCGGTTCGGTAAGTGAAAGGGACCGTGAAAGGGTCAGTGTCCCGGGGTCAAGGAGGAGAGTAGTGGGAGGGGGCCGGAAGAGGCTCAAGAGGGGTGCGGGGCCCGGGGTCAGCCACAAGTCACACTCACCCTGCCTCGGAACCCCCTCAGACTTCGACCTCTCACTTTCTCGATTCCGCCGGGAGCCGAGAGCAGAAACCCCGCCCCGCCCCCCGCTGCCCTCTGGGAGTTAGGGTTCCTAGAAGAAGGAGTGAGGCCCCCGGAAGCTGAGGAAGCCCGAACGGCCCTCGGATCAGTACTACAATTCCCAAAAGGAATCGCGCGCCATCTCGAGAGAGCTTTCCTTCGGGCGACAGGACTACGATTCCCAGAGAGCATTGCTATTCCTTCTTGCTTCCCTGAGCTAGGCTTTCTATGACTACATCTCCCATAGGCCTTTTAGGCCAGACTGGGATGCAGTGCTGCTACTCCCTCTGGTGGGCTGGAAAGGAGCCGCCCTTTCAGAAGCGGGGCGGGGTGAGGTGGCGGAAGAGAGGGAGTTACAGTTTACAATCCCGTTTAAGGGAATTTTTGTTAATCTTTTATGACAGTAACCTTTCGCGGCCTTTCTAGCCCAGGTAAATTCCCTGGGGTGATCTCTGAAAGAGCCACATCTGGTTCTGTTTGTTTTTAGCTCCTAAGAAAGTGTATGTTTCTCATATGAAGGAAAAACCTGACCCTCAGAATTTGCTTTGCATGGTACAATTTTGCTTTAATCGAAAAGGCACCCTATTGGGACCCACAAAACACAGATTTGAATGCTGTCTCCATTACTTATATCTGGTTCGTTGTGGGTAAATTATTTCCCCTCCTGGGACTTCAGTTTCCTTCTCTAAAAATGAGTGTTTAGACTGGAATGGTCTCCAAAGTCGTTTCAATTTTTAAATCCTGTGATCCTAGCTAGGTAATGCAAGCATTATTACCTCCATTTTACAGAGAAGGAAACTGAAGCCCAAGAAGTCGAAAGTCTTGTCAAAACTGGTTCTGAGATGAGACCAGAATCCAGGTTACCCAGTGTCCCCATTCACTTAACACACTCTGTTGCACTCATCAGCTCACAATTCAGATAAACTGATAAAATCCATTCTCACAGCCTTCCTCATTGTTTATTTCATACTGGTACATGTTGCATAAAGGGCAAAAGTCAAGGGCTTTTGCTATAGGCAGTAATGTGGGCCAGAAGGCAATGACCTTGTTTTATCATAGCTCTAGAGCTAGAATGGATCTCAGAGACCATCTAGTCTGACCTCCTAATTTTACAGATGAGGATACCAAGGCCCAAGGTAATTTAGTGACTTGCTCAAGGCCACACAGCTAGTAAGTGCCTTTTTGCTTTTGTTAACCTAAAAGCTTGGTTAAAGAAGGCAAACAAGTTAGGTGATACATGATTATATAGTTTATTCCCTTTTAGCTAGCGAATCATGTCAACATGGAAGCCAGAATGTGATTCTGACTCCGAGATTAAGCAAAATGAGAGAGGTTTTATACAGTTTAGAGTGATCAGACTCAGGATGTCTGTGTTACAAAAAATAATACAGCCTCCATATGTTTGTTTAACAGAAGAATGCCAAAGTGTCAATAGAAACTCAAGATAAGAAAAGTCCCATTATTCAAGAGAGTATCTGGTCCCAGACATCCTGGGCCCAGTGATAATGAACAGCAGGAATGCTGGTCAGTTCCATCTGGTCCTGGAATTTGCTGACACAGGAAGGAGTGTTTTTAGTTCACTCAGAGAGAAAAAGATAAATTCAGGTTTTTGGCCCTTATTGGGTCTCAATTGATCTTAAATGATTATCACTTTTTAGCTTTTCTTCTTGCCCATTTTTACTTTCATGCCTATCAAAGACGATCTTGGGATTTTAGGTTGGTTTTTTGTTTTCGTTTTTGCTTTGCAGAGTTTCTGAAATGAAATTGAGGAGTACCAAAATCCCAACCTCAAGTTAAATGGAAACACAAAGATTTTTCTCACTAAATATGACGGCTGTGTGAGACCACAGACTTCAAATCAGCACCAGACTAGAGCAAAAGAAAAACTTAATCCTAGCCTAGGAGTAGTCTGACTTTTGTCAACAGTTTTTAGCTAGGTATGGTGACTCGTTGCTTTAGCTGTGGTGTAAATGAACTGTTCGTCAGCCTTTGAAAGGGAGAAGCTTTCTAGTTGCTGTATCTTAGTAGATGAGAATGGCTAACAAAGTAGATGGCCCTAAGGAACTAAATCACAGAAAACGATAGCCAAGAGAAGCTTGATGACCATGAAACTAGCATAGATGCTCACTGGAAGTTGATAAGTTCTGTCAAGATGACACGCTCAAAGGGGCAGCTAGGTGGCGTAATGGATAGAGCACGGGCCCTGGAGTAAGGTTCAAATCTGACGTCAGATACTTGACACTAGCTGTGTGACTCTGGGCAAGTCACTTAATCCTATTGCCTAGCAAAAAAAAAAAAAAAAGAATCTTTGGAAAGAAGCATGGTATCATGCAAGGGCATTGGCTGTGCTGTGGCATCAGAGGTGTGATCTGCTCTTCCCTAGTCACATGTATATTCACTTTCATACATTTTTAATGAGCATTTCTTTTCCCTATGTGTGTGCCCTTCCACACTGGTGATAAGATAAAATGTAAGAGTTTACGTGATATGTGCACTGGGGGACAGGGTGGTATTTTCCCTTTATTTGCTATGCTGTTTGATTAAATGTCTCTTGTTTTGAACTAATTTGTCCTTTGGCTGGCTGATTGAGATACCACTGGGGACTCATAAGCTATGGTTCTGAATGGGTGCTGACCTACAGAGTACTCTGAACCTGGGGTAGCTTTTTGTGGGTCCTTGTGGGATAGATGGCGCCCTTCATTCTGCATTACAACCATCTTACCCCTATACAGGTTAAGGAGCTTCTCAGCAAGTCTCGTGGTAATAAAGGCCCTCAATCTTTGCCCTCACCACTAAAACACAGAACCTCACTTTTTTTTTTGGTAGTGGTGGGGGAACCTCAGAAGGCATCTAGCCCAATCCAGATGTGAACCAAAATCTTATCTGCAGCATTCCTAACAAGTGAACATTCAGCCTCCTCTTAAAAACTTTTAGTAAAGAGAAAACCTGTTACCTCCTAAAGAGTTCAGTTCTACTTTTAATTCATTGTTAGAGTTTTTGCTTAAATGGAACCAAAATCTTGTCTCCCTACAATTCCATCCATTACTCCTTCTTCTGCCCTCTGTGGTCAAGAACATTTTTTCCTTCTAACACACGTTCAATTATTTTCAGTTGTGTCTCCTCTCCGTGACCCTATTGGGGGTTTCTTGGCAGAGATGCTAGACTGGTTCGCCATTTCTTCTTCTAGCTCATTTTACAGATGAGGAAATTGAGGCAAACAGGGTTAAGTGACTTGCCCAGGGTCACACAGCTAGTAAGTGTCTGAGGCCAGATTTGAACTCAGAAAAATGACTCTTCCTGCCTCCAGGCTGGGTGCTCCACTCTATGCACTATGGCGCCACCTAGCTGCTCCTCTAACACAGGATAGCACTTTAAATACCCGGAGATTGCGTTAATTTCTTTCCTTAAGTCTTCTCCTCCCTGTGCCAAACAACCCTGGTTTCTTCAACTGATGTGCCCCAAAAAGAATTCACTATCTTTCTCCTAAAGCTCACTCTTCTTCCAAAATTCCCTATTTCCATCTAAGGCACCATCACTCCTCCAGTCTCAGGTTCGTAACTTCAGCATTATCCTTGATCCATCACTCTCCTTCACCCCACATGTCCGGTCAGTCGACAAATCTAGCCATGTCTACCTCTACGACATCTTTCACATTCACCTCTCCCTCCCCCAGCCTGGCTCTGTTGGACTCACACCAGTGCCCCCTTAGTTTGGCCCCTCCCTGCCTCTCACTTGGAATATTGCCAGAGCTTCCTATGTGGTGTTCCCGCCTCAAGAGTCTCCCCGCTATAATCCATCCTTCACAGAGCTGCCAAAATGATCTTCCGTAAGCACAGAACTGACCAAATCACTCCCCTCCTCAATCAATTCCAATAGTTCCCTTTTGCTTCTAGGATAAAATATAAAAATTCCTCTCTTTAGCTTTTAAAACACTCCACAACCTTGTTCCAACCCATCTCTCTACTTCCATGGGATGTCATTCCCCCTCCTGCACTCTGTTATCTCTTATCTATGTGCTTGCGTCCGCACAGAGCCATGCCCCATTTTGGAATGCACACCGCCCACACTTCCACCTGGGAGGATCTCTCTTCATCCCAGGTGGAATTTAAAACCACCTTCTACAAGAGCCTTTCCTGATTCCTTCCAGGTACTAGTACTCTTCCTGCCAAACTACCTTTTAGTTAGTAACATTGTATTTCTTCATTTTCATTTATTCTCTTTCTCTCTCCCCCTCCCTCCCCATCCTTCCCTTCCCTCTTTCCCTGCCTCTGTCTCTGTGTGTGTGTGTGTGTATGTGTGTGTGTATGTATTTATCTCTCTTGATAAAATATAAACTCTTTATAAGTAGAGATTGTATAATTCATTGCATTTATATATCCAGCAACTAGTATAGTGCCTAGCCCATAGTAATCCTGTATCTGGCATTTATTGAGTACCTACTCTATGTCAGGCATTGTCAAGGTGGAGGTCAAGGCCTGTGGCTTCATTACCAGAAGATCTACCAGTGCACTATCAGTGGCTGATCTGCAGCTTATAGTCTTAAAAGTCGCCTGGGGGCCCTGAGGGGTCATCTGTTATTATCATTATTATCAAGGACTTGCCCAGAGTCACTGTATCAGAAGGGTAGAGAAAAAGAGGATTTGATTTAGAGTCTAGGTGTTTGAGCAGTTACTGCCTGTGTAACTACTGCAAGTGACTCAACCACGTTAGGCCTTGGTTCTCCCATCTGTAAAATGGGGGGGGTTGGACTAAAGGACTGCTGAGGTCCATGCTCAGTTCTACATATATAATCCTACAAAGGTCTCTCTGCCTCTGAGGCTAGGTCTCTGGCCACCGAGCCCGAAGCGCTTCCCTGGTACAAAGAATAATGATCTGGAGAGCTTAACAGGTCAGATGGCTTCCCACCTGCTCTGGTGCCCTGTTGTAAAGAAGCTGTTAGAGTCAGGATTGGAAGAGTCGGCTGCAAACGTCCCATCTCCACAGGCAGTGCCCTTGAGGCCACACCACAGCCTGCCGCTTAGAGCCAAGATTAAGTCATTGGGAGGGAGATGGCAGAATCTCACAGCGGTCCGTACACCCTAGGTCTAATTAAAACTGTGGTTGGTGGTTGGCTCCCACAGTCTATAAAAAGTTTAGTGCAGATCAGAGAGTGGCTTCGGTTGGCTGGTTAATCTACCCAGCAGGAGATGGGGATCAAGCAAGTCGTCCAGAATTCCCTGTGTTCGGGAGGGCAGGAAGGAGGTCACCTGGGCTAGACCCCTCCCTTGGAGCTGTCCATCACCTAAACTGTTGAAAGATGCCCAGAGACAGAAAGGACAGGGGAGGTATTGTTTATGCAAAGGAAGAAGAATGAGACGAGTTATGTTTGGTTCTAAAGGGCAAAACCAGGAATAATGGACTGGAGTTTCAGAGAAACAGATTTAGGCTTGCTATAAGGAAAAGTTTTCTGATCTTCGGAGCCATCCAAAAGCATACTGACTCCCAGTCCACTGTATCATGTTACCTGGGAGGCATGAAGCAAAAGCATGATTATCCCCACTTTCACAGAATCCTAGAAATGGATGGGACCTCAGGCTGACATCATCAGGGCTAACATTTACCTGAACAAGGATACTTTCAACAATATATCTAGTGGGTGTTTTTTTTTTAAATTAATATATTTTTAGTTTTCAACATTTTTTAAATTAAGATTTTGAGTTCTAAATTTTCCCCTCTCCCTCTCCTCCCCCCCCAAGATGGCATGCAATGTGATATAGGCTATAAATGTACAATCATATTAAACATATTTCCACATTAGTTATGTCGTAAAGAAGAATCCGAACCAAAGGAAAAACCATGAGAAAGAAAAAAGAGCAAAAAAAGAGAAAACGGTATGCTTTGATCTGCATTCAGACTCCATAGTTCTTTCTTTAGATGTGGATAGCATTTTCCATCATGAGTCTTTTGGAATTGTTTTACATCATTACATTGCTGAGAAGATCTGAGTCTATCAAAGCTGGTCATCAAACAATGTTGCTGTTACTGTATACAATGTTCTGGTTCTGCTCACTTCATTCAACATCAGTTCATATAAGTCTTTGCAGGTTTTTCTGAAATCCACCTGCTCATCATTTCTTATGGAACAATAGTATTCATTACATTCTAATGAATGGTTTAATAGCTTCTACCTGGAGGCCTCCAGGGGAAGAGAAACTACTATGTACATTTTACTGGTGAAGAAACTGAGGCTCAGGAATTAAATGACTTGACCAAGATCCTGTAGGTAAAAGAGGAAATCCAGGTCTTCTGAAGGTTCACACTCTTTCCACTCTACTATCCTGCCTACTCCACTTTCTTTTTTTTTCTTTTTAATTTAAAATTTTTTTTTTAATTTTTAAATTTTTTAAAATTTTAAAATTTTTTATTTTATTTTTAATTTTTTTCCTACTCCACTTTCTTGATGTTAGCCTGAAAGATTAGGGACATCCACTTTTTTCCTTTTTAACCTGTTGTAGATTTGGCGCACATGAATTACTTAAAAATGATCTTTAAACTATTTTTTCTCTCAATCCTAAGGGTCATGAGTTCAACAAATTTACCACCAATTGTTCCATGAATGGCATTGTTCTGACTGCATCAAACCTGAGAACACTATTGGGCTTCATTAATGTAATTCATGGTCATCTAGAGATTTGCCTAACAATCTACATAAGAAAAACAAAGTGGATGAAAAACGTATCATCTAGATTATGATATGCAGTTAAAAAAAGGCAACTCATTGATATAATTTCTAAGTGGATACACCTTGGATAGACTTTACAGATGGGAAATCAACTGGGCCCACAGCTGAATAGAAGAGTAGGTAATCTTTATTTATTTATTTATTATTTTTATTTGCTTATTTATTTTTTTGGTGAGGCAATCGGGGGTAAGTGACTCGCCCAAGGTCACACAGCTAGTAAGTGTGAAGTGTCTGAGGCTGGATTTGAACTCAGGTCCTCCTGACTCCAAGGCCAGAGCTCTATTCGCTGCACTACCTAGCTGCCACAAGATAGGTAATCTTGATAAACTAGAATATTGGGTCAAATTTGAAATTAAAAAGGGTAAATGTAAAGTCTTACACTTGGTAAAAAAAAAAAAACGAAAAAACAATTGGCTTCACAAGGACACAATAAGGGGAGGTACGGGTAGGTAGTAGTTTGAAAAACATGAGGTTTTTAGTCACCTACACACTCTATATGACTTGGTACGATGTATCAGCCAAACAAGTTCATGTGATGTTGAGCCGTATCAAGAAAGGTATGTCTTCCAGGAGTGAAGAGGTGATGATCTTGCTGCAATCCTGGTATGGCTACATTTAAAGCACTGGGTTCAATTCTGGGAACTATATTTTTAAATTTTATTCATGTCTTTTATTTTTCTATCATGGCCATTTCCAAAGCTATCTTCCTTGCCTCTTAGTGAATCTTTTTTTTTTTTTTTTGCAATTGGGGTTAAGTGACTTGCCCATGGTTACACAACTAGTAAGTGTCAAGTGTTTGGCCTGAGACCAGATTTGAACTAAAGTCCTCCTGACTTCAAGGCCAGTGCTCTATCCACTGCACCACCTACCTGCCCCTGAACCTTTCATTTTAAGAAGAAGAAAGTAGTTAAACAAAATCCATTGACAGATCTGATAGTAATATTCCACCCACATAGCTTCCTGGCTGCTCTGGCTTCCTTAAGTGTCCCCCTTTAGACTGTAAGCTCCTCAAAGGCAGGGACCATTTTTTTTTTTTGCTTTTCTTTCTATCCCTGGCATTTAGTACAGTGCCTGGCAAAGCGTAGGTGCTTAATAAATGCTTATTGACTGACTGGTTATAGTCCCCTACTGATGGGGCATGGGCCCAAGTAGAGACCTTTACTCCTTGCCCCCAAAAGAATTGTCCCATTTGTCTGCGAGCCCCAGAAAACCCTTAAACTTTCTTTGACCTCACTCACCTACTTGGTCTCAAATGGTTGCCTGAGGCTATAATCCACCCAACTGGCCTTTCCTTATTTCTTATACTTATTCTGATGGACAGGATCTCCCTTCTCCTAGGTCTTATCTCCCTTTGATACCCTAATGAGGAAGCCTAGTATATTTCCTTTGTATATTTGTATATTCCTAGTATATTTCCTCGTACTTTTCTTTGATCTTATCCAGACCCCATTCAGCCTCTTCCTTCCCTATTTCCCAGTTCTTTGTTACTCTAATAAAGCCTAGCCCTTCATTGTCTGTTCCCAGATGAACCCATTCAACCTCCTAGATACTCTCATTCTCCCCAAACTCCTTCTCAGTCACCCCAGACCCTCCTCCCAGCCCCTCAGCTGAAGCCCCCCCCCAATTACTTGACTGTATATAAGATCCATCCTGGCCGCCATTTAAATGCTGAGCTTCCTTAAGAGTCTGACCTGTATAATTCATCTCTAATGAAACTTTGTCTTTGGCTGAAAGGAGACTTGGGTTGATTTCGGGGTCCCAGCACCCCTAGCATCTACACCCATCACCACCTCTCCAACTAAAGAAGGGGAGGCAGATTTTCTCATCTTTTCCCTCAGGCCAAAATTGGTCATTATAATTAAAGAGCATTACTTTTTGTTCTATTGTTTCTTTTGTGTACATTGCGTCAGTCATTTTGTATGTTGTTTTCCTGGTTCTGCATGCTTTACTCTGTGTCAGTAATTTATATGAATTTTCCTCCAAACTTCATAGAATGGGATTTGTTCTGTACAGTTTCAGTTCAGTCAAAGGGCCACACTTGAGGACCTAGAGGGCCACAAGGTTCCCCACCCCTGGTTTAGGCCAATTCATAGTTCTACCACCCAGGCATTAATTAAGCACCACAATTTAGGAAGGAGATAGATAAGCATTCAAAGGAAGACAAACCAAATAGTAACAGGCCTCAACTCCGTGCCATTAGAAGCGATAATAACCAACAAAGTCCAGTGGGAAGAGATGGAAAGAAAATTCCGTTTAAAATAACCACAGAAAATATAAAGTACTTGGGAGTCTACCTGCCGAGACACATCCAGGAAATACATGAACACAATCACAAAATGTTTTTTACACAAATAAAGTCAGATCTAAACAATTGGAGAAATATTAATTGAGCATGAGTAGACCAAGCCAATGTGATAAAAATGACAGTTCTACCTAAATTACTTATTCAGTTTTATACCAATCAAACTACTAATAATTATTTTATACAGCTAGGAAAAAAAATAACAAAATTCATCTGGAAGAATAAAAGGCCAAGAATATCAAGATAACCAATGGGAAAAAATGTGAAGGAAGATGACCTAGACATACCAGATCTCAAACTGTGTTACAAAGTGATAATCATCAAAACATTCTGATACTGGCTAGTAAATAAGTAGTGGATCAGTGAAATTAAATAGATTAGGTACACAACACACAGTAGTAATTTAGTGTTTGATAAACACAAAGATCTAAGATTTTGGGCAAGAAATCACTATTTGACAAAAATTGCTGAGAAAACTGGAAGGCAGTTTGGCAGAAACTAAGTATAGATCAACATCTCATATTATAAACTGAGATAAGGTCAAAATGGGTATATGATTTTAGACATAAAGGATGATATCATAAGCCAATTGAGGAGCATGAAATATTTGACCTGTCAGATTTATGGATAAGGGAAGAATTTATGACCAAATAAGAGATAGAAAGCATTACCGGAGGTAGAACACATGATTTTAGTTACATGATATTAAAATATTTTTGCACAAACAAAACCAATG
The DNA here is from genome assembly GCF_003287225.1 of Phascolarctos cinereus. NCBI lineage: Eukaryota > Metazoa > Chordata > Mammalia > Diprotodontia > Phascolarctidae > Phascolarctos > Phascolarctos cinereus. The sequence continues at coordinate 373,797,461 of NW_027556098.1, read as the reverse complement.
CAGCCAAGATTAGAAGAAAAGCAGAAAACCAGAAATTTTTTTTACAAGTTTCTCTGGTAAAGGCCTCATTTCTCAGATATATGTAGAGGACCGAGTCAAATTTATAAGAATACAAGTCATTCTCCAATAGTAAAGGGTCAAAAGATATGAACAGATGGTTTTCAGAAGAAATCAAAGCTATCAGTCGTCATATGAAAAAATGCTCTAAATCACTATTGAATAGAGAAATGCAATTTAAAACAATTCTGAGGTACCACCTCATACCTATTAGATTGGCTAGTGTGACAGAAAAGGAAAGTGACAAATGTTGGTGAAGACATGGAAAAATGAGGACACTAAGGCACTGTTGGTGAAGTTGTGAACTGATCCAAACATTCTGGAGAGCAATTTGGAACTATGCCCAAAGAGCTTTAAATTGTTCATACCTTTTGACCCAGCAATAGCACTACTAGTGGTCTGTATCCCAAAGAGATAAAAGAAAAAGGAAAAGGGTCTATATGTACAAAAATATTTATAGCAGTTCTTTTTACGGTGGCAAAAAATTGAAAACTAAGGGGATGCCCATCAGTTGGGGAATGGCTGAACAGGTTGTGGTACCTTATTGTGATGGAATACTGTTGGACCATAAGAAATGAAAAGCAGAATGGTTTCAGAAAAGCCTGAGAAGACTTACATGAACTGATACAAAGTGAAATAAGCAGAACCAGGAGAACATTATATTCAGAAATAGCAATCAGTTTTGAATGATTTAGCTATTCTTAGCAATACGATGATCTGAGATAATTCCAAAGGACTTATAATAAAAAATGCTATCTACCTCCAGAGAAAGAACTGATGGAGTCTGAATGCAGATTGAAGCTTACTTTCTGAACTTTATTATTCTTAGTTTTTTTTTGTTTTTCTTTTTGTTTTTTTGGTCTGTGTTTTCTTTTACAGCATGGCTAGTATGAAAATGTTTCGCATGATGGCACATGTATAATCTATATCAAATTGCTTGCCTTCTCAAGGAGGAGGGAGGGAAAGGAGGGAGAGAATTTAGAACTCAAAATTTTTAAAAAGAATGTTGAAAAATTTTGTTTACAATGGAATTGAAAAAAAATAAAATTAAAATAATAAAAAAAAAAGAAGAGATGATAAAAGAACTGGAGATGTTTACCCTAAAGAAGAGAAGGCTTGTGGCAGTAGTGTGCTGATAAATGCTTAACAACTACCTCTTTGGGAGGGGGGATGTCTGGTAGTATGTGTGTGTGTGGGGGGATGTGCACATAGCAGGGTTTGAGCTGGCTCCAGCATACCCCTGGCTCAGAAGAACATGACAGTTGTCTTTGAGTACTTGAAGGATTGTCATGTGGAAAGGGATTAGACTTGGGTTGGGTTGAGGGGTGCCAGAGAATGAAACAAGGAGCAGTGGGGTTAAAAACTCCAGAGAGATGCATTGAGGCTTGCCATGAGGAAGTGTTTCCTGACAATTCAAGCAATCTGAACGTAGAATGGGATCCCTGGAGAGATTGTGGGTTTCCCCTCACTGTCCAGATGACCACTTGTTAGGTGTGTTGTCTTGGGAGTTTTCTTTCAGGCTGCTGCAATCCCTTACAACTCTGAAATTCTGTGACATCACTGGAGACAGTGGCAGCTCTGCAGTATCAGAAGGAGACATTGCCCTGGCCACATGTTTTCTAGCATGTACCTTCTTTCCCACTTTCTCCTATGGTGTACCCCATAGGTACCCACAGAATGTCTCAATGTGGAGTAGCTTTTCTGGGATCTAGTGTGTGAGGTGGGCCCAAGTAACACCATTCTAACTGTTAAGCCTCCTCTTAGCTCTGACATACTATGTTCTAAGGTCCTCCCCAGCTCTGACATTCTGTGTTCTAAGGGCCCTTTCAGCTCTGACATTCTGTGTTCTAATGTCCTCAAATCTAATATTCCATGTTCTAAGAGCTCTACCACCTTTAACATGTTATGAATCTGTGATTACAGGGCTTATAGCCTGTGACAGACTTGGACTTGGGCAGACAGGAGGCTAAAGGTAGTGAGTGAGTGGGCATGGGGAGTGGCCCTGGAGGCAGTGTTACTCCCCCTTCCCTGATCCTCCAGGGATTGGCTTGGCCTCTGAAACATCATTTTCCTCAAAGTTTAGCAGCTGACTCTCCTAATCTCTCAATGGAAAGGATTCTTGTGGGCAAGGCTAGGTCTCCAGAACCCCGAGGCCAGGATAGGCATAGTTTCCTGGCACCAGATTGTTAGGCCTGGTAATCGTCCTTATCAACAAATACTTATAGAATGCCTACCGAGTGCCAAACTAGAAACATTGGGAGGCTTGGGTAGCTTCGCCTCTCAGACTGATGCAAAGCACCAGCCTCAAGCTCCCTCTTTAAACTCGTTTGCTTGTACTTTCCTCGGTGGAGCAGGGGATATTAATATATTGCGGGGAGAGGGGTTGGTTTAAAGGAAAGAACTTCAAAGCTCAGTCTCTTTCCAGGTACACAATAAAGGGAAAGGAATAAGCTTTTAAATGGCACTTACTATGTGCCAGAAACTCTGCTAATTGCTTAACAAATATTATCTCATTTGCCCCCTCACCTTGGAAAAGAAAAAAAAAACTATTGTAAGAAATATGCAGAGTCAAGTAAAATAACTTCCCATCTTATCCATGTCCAAAAATGTATCTCATTCTGCATTTTTAGTCTATCACCCCTCTCTCTGGAGGTAGGTAGCATGATACCATGGAATCATTGGTGGGTGGGTCATTGCATTGATCAGAATTCTTATGTCTTTCAAATTGTTCATTTTTGCAATCATTGTTCTTCTAGTTCTGCTCACTTCCTTCTGCATCAGTTCATAAAAGTCTTCCCAGATTTTTTTGAAACTGTCCCCTTCATCTTTTCTTATGGCACAATGGTATTCCATTATGTACTATAATTTATTCAGTCACTCCCCAACTGATGAGTACCTCTTTTATTCATTAAAAATTTTTTAATTTAAAAAACAAAATAAATGCTAAGACAAATTGCTCCCTACACCTGAGAGTACCCTCTCCCCGAGACCCTCATACCACTGAAGGGAGAGAGAATATGCCTGAGGACAAAAGATGATCAGGGAATGCGTATGACCAGGGAACACTTGGGTAGGACATGCGTTTAGGCAGCATGCCCAGTCAGATCGACTCATGCTTCTTAAGCCATCCTAAGAGGTGGAGCCCACATCTTTCTCCAACTCTGTTTATTGCTACTCAGACTATTGGCTGGAAGAGGTAGTGGAGCAACCCAATGGGGGAAGAGGGACTACCCTGTTGAGTGAGTCTCTACCTTCTGCTGGTCTCTGTTGATCTTCAACGTTCTTTATCCATAGAGGGAGGTGTCTTACAGATCTTTTGGCTCTTGGGCCAAGTGGCTAATCTTAAGTCTTTGTATCCAATGCTTAGCACAGTGCCTGTCACACAGTAGGCACTTAATAAATGCTTATTGATTAATTGACTGACTTTTTGTTATTCAGACTCAAGCTACGGCAAGTCGGAGAAGCCCTTAGGCATGAAGTCATTTCTGGAACTTCTTTGCCTTTACCTCTTCAGTCTACTTTCTGATTTGGGGCTAGAAAATTCCCTTCAAGATCTATCATGCTGACTGGTCCTACTAGTCTTCCTGCCAAGATGGCCTCCTGAAGAGGTGACAGACCAGCCATTTCCCATATACTTACTTCAACCAAACTCTAAAGTTTGCACCAGACTGAATAATCGTCAAGAAATCAAATGAGAAATTATAGCGACTTCTTCTACTCCAGAACTGAACAAAAAGCCGGCCAAAAGCTCACAGGCTTTCCATCAAAGGAGAGCCAGTATGACCAGAGATGAGTCATGTATGGTCTGCACAGTTGTATGTCCAGAGGCCCCAAGAGTGAAGATTTCCCCTGAGAAAGATCCAGAGTGGTCAGAAAGCCTGGGGGTGGGAGAATTGGAAGTGCCAGTGCTACCCAGTGAAGGACCACACTATGCTCAGATTGGAGTAGCCCTGGGGCTATGAGATCCCTAACACTCTGTTCAAAGATGCCAGAGATGGGGGCAGCTAGGTGGCGCAATGGATAGAGCACCAGCCCTGAAGTCAGGAGGACCTGAGTTCAAATCTGACCTCAGACCAAAAACTTGACACTTACTAGCTGTGGGACTCTGGGCAAGTCACTTAACCCCAATTGCCTTAAAAAAACCCCAAAACACAAAGATGCCAGAGATGGCTCTGGAGATTCAAAGGAAGGAGGTGAGCTAAAAGAGACAGGGCCTAGAAAGGGGTTAAGTAATATGACAGTGAGCTCCTGACAACCAGACCATCATGCAACCAGCTTTTGGCTGGATGGGGAGGAGGAAAAAACTCCCAGAGGCAGGGTTGAAGGGGGTGAGGACAAGTTCAGGGGTGGAGCCAAAATGTAGTAATGGGGCTAGGGAACCAGAATCATAGAATCTCAGCTTTAAGAGGGATTTCAGAAGGCATCGACTCAATCCACTACCTGCGCAAGAGTCCACTCAATGACGTTTCCAGTAATCATACATTCCTAGCTCTAAGACTTCCAAAGTGAGGGTTGGGGTGGGGAGGGGTGAGGGACCACCACCTCCTGAGGAAGCACATTCCACTTTGAAATAGCTCCCATTATTAGGAAGTTTTTCCCAAACCAACTTGCCTCTACACCCATAACTGTGCCCTGTGGGGCCAGGCCAGGGCAACAAAGCATCCCCTAGTGCAGGACTGTCCCTCCCTTCCCCTTCACCTCACCCCACCTGCCTCTGCCCCTCCCCATTCAGCCTCTTCCACGTGACTCTTCTTCCCCTAGTGCAGAAGGGGTTTCCGCACCAGCTCACTCTCCCACTGCGCTCAAGGCACCTCCGCAAAGGAGCACCAGAAAGGCATGTTTACTAACGAGAGCCCCAGGGTTCCTGGGGGAGGATAAATCTAGTTGCTCTTGCTTTGGAAAACAGGCTTTTAATTACCTGTGGTTCACTACCCGCCAGCAGGGAAAACTTTTTATGGAGCTGACTTAACTGGTTAACCCTCTCTCACCCATGCCTTCCTAGGCAGTGGAGAGGAACAATTATCTCCCTTCTATAATGTGCTTGGAGATCCTAGGAGCTGGAGGAGTCTCCGGGAAGGGAAAGTAAGGTTCGGGGAAAGGGTGGATTGTAAAATGCATCAAGGTCAGCTACGAGTTGAGAAATTTGCTTTTTGAGAAGCAAATTCTGGCTTGCCTACCTACTCCTTGGGTGACCTTGAGCAAATCAATCCCCTCTCTGGGCCTTGTATAATGAGGGGATTGAAACAGAGGGTCTTTGAAGTCCCTTCTAGCTCTAAACCCTATGGAACTAATATTCTATAAACTCTTCATGAGCATCAGTCGTGGAAGCAGCGAGACCAGAAGCCAGTGCATTTTGGCTAGAATTCCCCCTGATCCTGGGAGGCCTCCTGGCTGCCACTCCATTCCCTCACACAGGGGAAGTTGAGTAAGGAGCAGCCAGGGCTAAGAGCTCCCATCCAGGCTTCTCCGGTTGACCTGACTCATTTGTGAATGGGCCGCCTGTGTTCAGGAGCTGGCAAGAGAACCCAGCCTGTGGGCTCAGAATCCTGCTACTGTGCTGAACCCAGCTCTCAGACTGCCTGGCACCTCTGGGTCTGCTGTCTTCCTTACCTCCAGGAAGCAGAATGAGGCCCTAACACGAGGGGGGTGGATTGGATGGCCTTTGGGGTCCTTTCCTGCTTTAGATCTATGATCCTAGGGACCTTCTCACAGAGAGACCTTCCCCCATCCCTACCCAATCAGAGGTTTGAGATGCACTAGGACTGACCTCCGTATGGGAACCACCTAGCCCCACCCACGACCAAGCATTGGGAGCTACCCCCCCTCAACAAAAATCAAGCATTGCCAAGGACCCAGGAGAGGCAGAGGGGATGATGGGCCCCAGGGACCGTGCCAAGCGTGTGCCCACAGCTAACTGATGCAGAAGGAGTTAGACTTATGAAAACTACAAAAGAAGGATTTCTTCTAGGTAGAACTTTCTCCCGCCTTCCCTGAAAGCATCTGTATGAAGGAGGGAACAGTAATATTTGTTTGTTTGGTTCTTTAGAGCTCAGAGTTCTTTGATCACAACAATTCTGTGAGGTTGGAAGACCAAGTCCTGAAGAGGTACATTTAAAAAGTCAATCCAGGAAGGAGGGAGGTGGGAGCTCAGAGCCGGAACTTTCACAGCTGTCTAAAAGGTTAGAATTGGGAGGAAATTTTGGAGGAAATTAGTGGAATTTTAGAACCTAGAATATCAGTTTTAGAAGACCTAAAAACAGAGAATGTCAGAGCTTGAAGGAATTTTAAAACATGGAATATCAGAGCTAGAAGGTGCCTTAAAATTCAGAATTCACCACTTGGAGGGACCTAAAGACACGGAAAGCTAGAAATCAAAGGGATCTCGGAACAGAGACTATCAGAGATAAAAGGGGCCTTATGTAGAATGTAGAAATGCAATGCAAAAGAGGATCTTAGAAGACAGAATGTCAGAGCTGTAAGTGACCTTGGAAGATGGAATGTCAGAGCTGGGTGGACCTTAGAATATAGATTATTAGAACACTAAAAGCAAGAGTTGGAAGAAATCTCAGAATATAGAATACAGACTGTCAGAGCATGAAAGTGTAAGGAACAGGACCATAAAAGCAGGGACATAGAGGCAGCTGAGTGGAGAACAGAGCCCTGCTCCCAGTGTCAGGAAGACCTGAGTTCAAATCCAACCTCAGATACTTACTAGCTGGTCACCCTGGGCCAGTCAATTAATGTCTGTTTGCTTCAGTTTCCTCAACTGTAAAATGTGGATAATTAGAACATCTGCCTCACAGGGTTGTTGTGGGAATCGAATTCAATACTCTTCGTAAAGCTCTTAGCATAGTGCCTGGCACACGGTAGGTGCTTAATAAACTCATATTCCCTTCTCTTCCCTCCATCTGAACTAGAAAGAACTCTATCCAGAATTTTTAAAAGGATGAAAAGAATCTAGGCAAAGCCACAATATTCAAGCTTATCCTGAGGATAAAGACACAGTTCTCAGAATGTCCTACTCTCCTACACAGGAAACTCAGGTCACATATAGGCCTTGGAGTTATTATTCCAACATCCATTTACACTGACAGATAGAATGGCCAGAGCTTAGCCACTTTATCCTCTCAGAGTGTAGGGATATACCTGAAGAGCTGTTGAGGGGTGGGGTTGGGGCAAGGTGGGTTTCTTTTCTAATGCTGTGGCTCATGAGCCCCCACTGGTGTGCTGCCCCTCATGATATCAACTACTCAGACAGACTTGATTGGATTATACTGAAGTATTTACAAAAGTGAAATAATGAGAATAATGGTCATAAGTATCTCCCCAAAAGTCTGTGACATATTCTCTCATAAATACTTACAGAGTCCAGAATAAATTGAACTCAGGCTTAGAGCAAATGTGGTAACGAGACAACTCCTAAAAGTCCTTTTGCTGGAGTTCTCAAATATTTCCTCTAGGTATAGTGTATCTGTTCCCCCATCTCCCAAACTGTTTCCTCCCAAATGTGGGTCTTTTTTACAAGCTCAAATCTGCATTCAATATATCCTCGGCTCCCTACACAGATACAGCTACCAGCTGTTCCAGGGACACTGCTAGGACACCAGTGAGAAGAAGGCAAGTCTAAAATCCTCTTCAAAGGATTCAAAGGTCCACAAGTCCTCCTCTGACCAAGGGAAGATGGGAAAGAGGCTGAGGCTAAGGCTAAGGCCAAGGCCAAGGCCAAGGTGATCTTCTTTCCACTCCTAAATGAGTCCTCCTTGGGGAGCAGAGTAGAACAATCTGCCATGCCTCACTGCTCCCAATCTCCTCTTCCAACAAGCAGCCTAGTTTTATATAGGCCCAGGAGGGCATGACCAAGTTCCTCAGCCAATCCAAACAGACTTTGTTCACATCTTGTGAAAGCCTGACGTGTTCTCACCTGATAAATGGGTTAGGGCTAAGTGGAGTGGGGTGATTTTGCCTTCACTTTACAAATAAAATACCTGAGCTTTCTCTAATAACCCTTTGGGTGTATATAGACAAGGAACAAAATAGAGAGGACGTGATTTAGACTTGGTGCAGTAGAATGAACAGCAGGGCTTGGATCAGGAGACCTGGCCTTGAATCCCAACATTGGCCCTTGCTGTATAACCTTGAGCAGGTCGGAGAACCAGTCTGAGCCTACTTTTTCTCCTCTGTAATAATACTTTCATTACCTACCAAAGGAAAGCACTTGGTGAACCTAGAGGAAGGAAGTATGAACAGTATGAACATGGTCAATAAGGACAAAAGGAGACAGGGGAGGGGGTCAGACTATGGGGAAGGCACTGGGAAAACTCTCATGTCTATCTCTTTAAGGAAAGAAACAAGTATTTATTAGAACCTACTATGTGCTAGGTACTTTACAGGTATTAACTGACTTGAGCCTCACAACAACTCTGAAAGGTAGGTGCTATTATTATCCCCATTTTATGACAGAGGAAACTGAGGCAGACAGAAGTTAAGTGACTTACCTGAGGTCATACGGCTAGTAAGTGTCTGAGGCTAGATTCAAACTCCTGACTTGAAGCCCAGCGCTCTATCCGTTGTTCCACCCGGCTGCCTCTGAGATTTGCCAAAGCTCTCTCCTCACAACACCCCATATGAAGATGTTAGTCTCCTTTTACACCAGGCAAAACACAGGTTCAGCAGACGGAGTGACCTAGGGTCATAGAATTGGAGCTTCCAGCTGTGTGGTTTGCTATCCCATCTTTTCAAACAAATTCAGTCAGCCAAGGACACTGTGACACAGGGGACTTGTGAGTGACAGAGATATAGGGCTGCTTTGTAAAACCAGGAAGGGACAGAAACAGAGGAAAAGGACTGTAAGAGGTCAGGGCAAGAGTGGAGAGAGAGAAAAAGAGGAGGCTTTCACATTTCTGGCACTGGAAAGCAAGGGGACCAAATTGTGATTCAGTGACCTTGGGTTTTTTAAAAATGTGAAAGGAAAAACACTGTGGTGTAGTGGAAAGAGAGCTGGATTTGGAATCAGAGGAATGGGGCTTAAAGCCCAGCTCTACTGTTTACTATCTGTATGACCTTGGGAAATCACCGAAGCTTTCTGGGCCTTGATTTTCTAATCTATAGATTTGATTGAATTCAACAAGCATCTTCTATGAGCCAGATGCTGGGGATCCAAGACAAAAATGAAATAGTCCCTGGGAAGGAGCTTACCTTCTGCTAGAAAGTGGAGCATTGGACCACATCTCTGAGTTCCTTCCAAATTTAAATTTATGATTCAGGCCAGTAGCCTCTTCCTTGGGTTCACTAGGGTCAAGTGGAAGAATCTTCTTATATGTTTGGTTGTCATTTCTGTTACAGTCTTCTCTCTTCTTCCCCACCATTCCCATGAGGAAAAGGCTCAGGGTAATTCCAAAAGACTTGTGAGGGAACATGCTATTCACATCCAGAGAAAGAACTATGGAGTCTGAATGCAAATTGAAGCAGACTATTTTCTCCTTTTTTTCCTTTGTCTTGGTTTTCCCCTTCTGTTCTGATTCTTCTTTCACAACATAGCTGATATAGAAATATGATTAATATGATTATACCTGTATAGCCTATATCAGATTGCTTGCTGTCTTGGGGAGGGGGGAGGGAAGGGAGGGAGAAAAATTTCAAACTCATAATCTTATAAAAGTGAATGTTGAAAATTATCTTTACCTGTAATTGGAAAAAAATACTATGAAGTGAAAAAATTTTGAAAAAAATGAAAAAAGAAAAAGGCTCAAGGAAGAAAAGATTAAAGGCACTGCTGGCACCTTTACCAGATGCCCAAGCCTCTTTCTTAAACCCTGAAGAGATCAAAGAAAGAGAAAAAAGAAACCCAAAGTACAAAAATAGGTATAGAGGCTATTTTTATAGCAACAAAGAAATGGAAGCTAAGGGGATGCCCATCAGTTGGGGAATGGATGACCAAATTATGGCATAGGAATGTGATGGAATACTCTTATGCTAGAAGAAGGGATGGTTCCAGCAAAACCTAGGAAGACCTGGAGGCAGAGTGAAGTTAGCAGAACCATGAGAACAATGTATACAATAACCACAACATAAAGAAAATCACTTTTGAGAGATTTAGAGACTCTTTGGTCAATATAAATCATCTGTGATTCCAGAGGACAGAAGATGAAGCATACTCCCCACCCCCTGACAGAGAGGTGGTAGATTCCAGATGCAGAATGAGTTTTAGACACAAGCCATGTAGGGATTTGCTTTGCTTGACTACGCATATTTATTGCACAAATTTTACTTTTCTTTTCAAATGGCAGGTAGGAATTGGGAGGAAGAGGGGAAGTAGGAATAGAATTCTAAAAAAAATTTAGAAAAGAACAGAAGAAAAGCCAGAAGGAAGCACAGAGAAGCAGGATAGCTTTGAAAGTTATGTGCTAGATGTACTATAAACTTAAAAAGAAAAGCAACGAGGTACAGTGGAAAGAGTAACTTGTATTAAGAGGCAGAGGATCTGAGTTGGAAGATGGGAAGAGAAGTAAGCATTTATTAAGCACCTACTATGTGCCAGGCATTATACTAAATGCTTTACAAATAGCATCTTATTTAATTCTCATAGATCCCTGGGAGGTTGGTATTATTATGACCCCCATTTTACAGCTGAAGCAACTGAGGCAAACAGAGGTTAAGTGACTTGTCCAGGGTCACACAACTAACAAGTGTGTGAGGCTGAATTTGAATTCAGGTCTTCCTAACTCAATGCCCAGTGCTCTGTGCACTATGGTACCACCTAGCTGCCTTGAGGAGAAGAAGAAGAAGAAGAAGAAGAAGAAGAAGAAGAAGAAGAAGAAGAAGAAGAAGAAGAAGAAGAAGAAAGAGGAGGAGGAGGAGGAGGAGGAGGAGGAGGAGGAAGAGGAGGAGGAGAACCCAAGAGAAGGTGAGCTGGTCTGTCAGCAATTTTATTTCTACCATTATTGCTTGTGTGACCTTAGCCAATTCACTTAACCTTTTGGTGCCTTAGTGTCCTCATCTATAAAATAAGGGAGTTTGAAGAAATACCTCCCAAGATCCCTTCTAGATCTAAATCTACAAATGGTCCATGATCAACAACAAAAGCAATAATAACACATTTTTTCGTAGACATTTAAGGTCCATAATTTTTTTTCTATTATAATCCTAGGAGGTAGATAAGATTTCCAGAGATTAAGTGATTTGTCCAGGGTCCCACAGGTACTGAGTCTCAGAGCTAGGATGTCTGAATTTGAGTGAAGAAATAGTATTGCATAGTGCATAAAGTACTGGACTCAGAGCCCAGAAGACCTGGGTTCAAATCTTGCCTCAGATAGCTGTGTGGCCATGGACAAGTCACTTAACCTCTTCCTGAGCCTCAGTTTCCTCATCTGTAAAATGGGGATAATAATACTACCTATATTGCAGAGTTCTTCTGAAAGATCAAGTGAAAGCACACATAGAGTGGTTTATAAACCTTAAGGCACTATATAAATGCTAGCCGTGATTACTACAGAATACTGGAGCCAGTAAGATCTGAGTTCAAATCTTGCCTCAGACTGTTACTACCTGACTGACCCTGAGCAAATCTCTGAACTCTCCTTAGCCTCAATTGCCTCGACGGTAAAATGGCGTAATAATATCACCTCATCACTGCCCTCCCAGGGTTGTTATGAAGAACAAATGAGATGATATTTGTAATGTGCTTTGCAAACCTCAAGGCACACTGTAAATGCCAGCTTTGATCGTGACAGATCAGGTAGCATTCTGGACTTGGAGCTTGGAAGATCCATGTTCAAATTCTGCTGCAGATATTTACTAGGTGTGTGACTGAGCAAATCATATTTCCTCTTTCAGTCTCAGTTTTCTCATCTGTAGAATGGGGATAATAATATCAATTACCCCATGAGGTTGTGGTAAGGGTCAAATGAGACAGCATATGTAAACTGTCTTGCGAATCTTAAAAAAGATATACATATTCAGAGATTTAGAGCTACAAAGGACCTCAAACACCCTCATTTCATTGATGAGGAAGGACGCTGAGTGCCACAGAGGTGCAGTGACTTGGCCAGATAATAAGTGGTAGAGATCAGATTCAGACTCAGTATCTCCCCTGCACTATACATTAATAAATTTTGGCTTCCTTCACCTGACACCAATCAGGGGGAAGTTCAGGGAATGCAGATTCTTTTGAACATCAGTAGGAGTTAGATAGGCTTAGAGAGGTAAGTGACGGATCTATAAACAGCGCCTTCCAAAACCAATGAGGCATGAGTTGGAGATTAGCCAGCAAGAATGATTCGGAGATTAAGGTGATCAGGAATTCTGGGATTATCCATCCACAGAGATCTTCTTCAGGGCAAATAATTGAGCACTGGCCATATTTCTGTCTGGAACTCCAGAGCACTCTTTATCTCCTGCTGAAAAACTGTGTTTCCATTGCTCCCTACATGTGTAAGTGTTTATTTTGTGGTGGAGGATGTGGGGAGACACCCAGACGCTCAGTGGTCAAAAGGGAAAACATCAACAGCTGAAGGGCAGTTTAACAGCCAGCCTGGGTATTTCCGTAGTGATCGTCTTTGGAGCTCAAAGTACCTTATCCTCCCTGCAGTGGTTATCACATCACGTCCCTTTCCTTTCCCTCTCTACTCCTCCAACCCTAGCCCCAAACCCAGACTGTCAGGGTCTGTTTCAAAACTTCCTTGAGCTGTATTTCAGGCTAGGAAGTCCTTATTGTGGGTTAACCAGAATCCTTCTTGCTATACAATAGAAGCCTCCGGCATTTTGTGAAATTTCCTACCGCTGATCAATGCAGCTTTACAGTGGATAAAGAGCTATTCTGAGCACAGGACTTGTGGAAAAGGGATTAGATGTGTTCTGCCTTGTCCCAGAGGGAAGAACCTAGGAAAAAGGGCTGAAAATCTCAAAGAGGCAGACCTAGGTTTTGTGTCAGGAACATTTCCTAACAATTACAGCCGTCCGAAAACAGAATGGATTATGTCGGAAGGTACAGGCTTTCCCCAGAGGTCTTCAAGCAGATGCTGGATAACCAGCAGTTGGGAATATTATAGAAGGGGCACTTGGCCAGGTGGGGGTTCTACCTGGGCTTCCAGGTTCTTTCTACCTCTGAGGTTCTGTGATTTTCTTCTGGACTTTTCTGGTCACACTAGGAGCCTGAAAATTAACTATTTGTTAATTAATTAACTATTTGTTAAATGGTATAGGCAAGGCTTCTTTTTTTTTCAAATATTTATTTATTTATTTTTAGTTTTCAACATTCATTTCTATAAGATTTTGAGTTCTAAATTACCCATCCCTTCCCAAGAGGCATGCAATCTGATATAGGCTATACATGTACGATCATATTAAACATACTTCCACATTAATCATGTTGTGAAAGAAGGATCAGAACAAAAGGGAGAAACCACAAGAAAAAAAAAAGAGAGAAAATAGTATGCTTTGAACTGTATTCAGACTCCATCGTTCTTTCTCTGGATGTGGATAGCATTTTCCATCATGAGTCCCTTTGAATTGTCTTAGATCATCCCATTGCTGAGAAGAGCTATGTCTATCAAAACTGGTCATCACACAGTGTGGCTGTTGCTATGTATGATGCTCTCCTGGTTCTGCTCATAGGCAAGGCTTCTTAATTTAGGGTCTGTAATTTAAAAAAAAGATTGTATTTTTATGTAATTGATTTCCTTTGTAATTATATCTATGCATCTGATTTTGTGAATTTTAAAACTTTATTCTTGGAAGGGTCCCATAAGCTTCACTAGACTCCACAACACACAAAAAAATTAAGAACCCCTAGATAGAGGAAAGGGTATGGAATTTAGAGTTGGAGGATCTGAGTCCATACCTTCCTACTGGTTGTGTGACCTTGGGTGAGTCATTTCCCTTTATTTCCTCTGTAAAATGAAAGATATAGACTAGATGATCTTTAAAGACCCATTTCAAAGTCAATCAATAAACATTTATTAAGGTCTTACTATGTGCCAAGCACTGTGTTAAACACCAAGGATATAGGGACAAAAATAAAAAAGACCCTGTCTGCATGGAGTTTATATTCTATCAAGGGGAGACATATGCATTATAAGTATATACAAAATAAGGGGATAGACTGGATTTGTGATTTCATTGGCATAGAGAACTTCAGGGTAAGGAAATTCCCTCTACCAGTCCAATTTATAGTCTTAGAGAATTTCCTAGATCACTGATTGCTTAAATAACTTTCCCAGGGACTTGAAACCCAGGTACCCTCTATGTCATACAGTATACATATGCACATATATGTATATGTATGTATATATAATATATTATATACAGCATATGTACATATACACATATGTACACAAATTTTATTTTTATATATATATATATATATATATATATATATATATAAAATTTGAGGGGGAAGACATAGGCAGTTGGGGAGATCCAGAAAGACTTCATGTAGAAGGTGGCATTCCCGCTGAAGTCTGAAGGAAATAAGGGATTTTAAAAAGCAGAGATGAAAAGGGAGTATATTCCAAGCAGGAGATAGAATGCTGAAGTTGAAGACCAGCCTCTGGCCCAGTGAGTTCTGTGCACTTGGAATGGATGCCGGCAGTACCTTTACCCCTGGCTTCTCTGGGCCTCTTTCCCATGGGAATGGGGGAGGGAGGGAGAAGAACACAACAGATTTGATCATGAGAACTCAACATGCTAGTGGATTCTTCCCGTTGGCCTTAGTGAGCCCAAGGGAGAGGCTACCAACAAGGGAGTACAGATGTAGAGCTGGAAGGACCTCTTATGTCATCTGGTCCAAACCCTTTTCTAGTGGAGCATAAGCTCCTTGAGGGCAGGTTGTTGTTATTGTTGAGTTGTTTTCAGTTGTATCTGACTTTCTGTGACCCCATTTGGAGTTTTCTTGGCAGAGATACTGGAGCAGTTTGCCATTTCCTTCTCCAGTTCATTTTACAGATGAGGAAACTAAGGCAAACAGGGTTAAGTGACTTGCCCAGGGTCACACAGCTAACAGGTGTCAAGTGTCTGAGGCCGGGATTTGAACTTAGGTCCTCCTGACCTGGTGCTCCACCTAGCTGCCCTCCAGCTCCTGTTACCTACAGTACTATTCTGGACTGGGCTTCAGCGGGAGGGAAGTCTAGAGTCTTTTCATCCATCAGTACTTTACACCTCAATGATCTTTTACCAGCTTTATTCTCCATCATTCTAAAGTCACTGTTGTCCATTCTTTCTCCCCAGGGGCTTATGGGGTCCTCCCTGTCAACTAGGCTTCCCTGCTTCCTGCTATTCAGCTCCCCTCTGCCCAGAGGGTGCTGGTTCCTTCCTCTCCAAGTTCAACAGACCAATTATGCAGGAGCCTCAGCTGGTAAGACTATAGGCCTTTCCTTCCTCTCTTTCATCCTTCTCTTTTACAATCAGATCTCACCGATCTCCCTCAACACAAAGAGCCTCTCCAGGTAACTGTGGGGCTTCACCTTTGTGGGCATGTTCAGCCAGGTGAGCTCAGGTCAGGCTCTTTGCAGCTCTCCTCCTTATCTGCCAGGTATTTGCATTAGACTTCCCGTCAGACTCAGGGTCCCACTCTATTTCACTTTGTCTTTCCAGTCTCCTGCATTTCTCTGGGGCAGCTATACCTGGTCAGCCAAATTACCCCAAGCTTTTTCTTAAAGTCCCAAAGGGAGGGGCAGAGCCAGCTACTTACTCTCAGAGCAGACTCAGAGGGAAGGTGGCAACCCCTCTCCATGTCTCTAATGTACTTACAATTTCATGTTGTCTATTAAAGCTATTTGTATTTGTTCAGTCTCCCTACTAGACTATAGGCTTCATGAAGGTCAATCTAAGTCCCCCTGGGAAGGGAGAGAAAGGGGATTTATTAAGCACTTATTATTACCAGGCTCTGTGCTAAGCCTTTACATCTGATCCTCACAACAACCCCGGGAGGTAGATGCTAATTAATCGATACATTTTACAGAAGAGGAAACTAATAAGTGTCTAAGGCAAAACTTAAACTCAGGTCTAAGGAGGTGCTTAATAAGTATTATTGTATTATATAGGGACTATGTCTTTCCTATTAAACCAGAGATTCCCTGAAGATTGGGAGTGTACCTACTGCAGTGAGTTGTAGCAAAAAACAAACATCAAAAAATCACTAAAATTAGGAATAGGAAGACCCAATTCTAGTCTTGGCTTTACCATTTATTCATGGTGTGACCTTGGGCATCTCTCTAAAATGAAGGAGTTGTATTAGGTGTTTTCTGAGGCCCCTCCCAGCTCTGACATTCTGTGTTCTAAGGGCTCTCCCAGCTCTGACATTCTGTATTCTAAGGCCCTCCCAGCTCTGACATTCTGTGTTCTAAGGCCCTCCCAGCTCTGACATCCTGTGTTCTAAGGGCCCTCCCAGCTCTGACACTCTGTGTTCTAAAGGCCCTCCCAGCTCTGACATTCTGTGTTCTAAAGGCCCTCCCAGCTCTGACATTCTGTATTCTAAGGCCCTCCCAGCTCTGACATTCTGTGTTTTAAGGGCCCTCCCAGCTCTGACATTCTCTGATTTAAGGCCCTTCACAGCTCTGACATTCTCTGATTTAAGGCCCTTCACAGCTCTGACATTCTCTGTTCTAAGTTCCCTCCCAGCTCTGACATTTTATCTTCTAAGGACCTTTTCTCCTCTAACAATTTTGTTCTGGATTCTCTTCCGGCTCTACTGCTCCATGAACCTCAAATTCTCTCAGGAGTCCCCCATTTCTTCTGGCCTCTAAATTCCTCCAGTCCCAACCCAGGGTTTGGCCCACCAGGAATATCTGAATGAGCAGCTGGAGACAGATGGACCAATAAAATGGGGGACATGAGTCACCCCTCCATTCCTCTCATTTTTGGAATGGAAAGCTCTGAGCAGCTACATTTACACCCAAAAGAGCATCACCTTTCGATTTCATTGTCTCTGCTTTTCCCCCCTTATGACCTTCAGAATTGCTGAAGTCTACATGGGGCACATCCTTACAAGGGAAGGGAGTGGGAAGAGGTGGTGGGGTTACACTAGGTGAGTTCTAAGGTCTCTTCAGCTCTAAACCTGTGGGTTTTTTTAGAAAGGAATTTATACTCTCTTTAAACATTTTTAAAAAGCAATACCTCTTTTGTCACTTTCATTTCCAAATATATCTATAGATCCATGCACACATACTTCCCATTCCATTGCCCTGAAAGTCATCCCTTATAACTGAGACAGAAAGAGAGAGAGAGAGAGAGAGAGAGAGAGAGAGAGAGAGAGAGGAAAAATATGCAGTTCAGCAAAACTAACAAACACATCGACCAATTCTTACAGTATGTGCAAAGTAAGGAACTTCTCTCCTGCTGGGTAAGTTGGAGTGGGATACACCATTGGCAAATAGGATAATTTATGGAGGACCCTCCCTAACCTGCCTCTTCCTACCTTTCCAGTCTTCTCACACTTTACTCCCCTCCACCCCCTGCTTTCCAGTGACACTGGCCTCCTTGGCTCTTTCTGGGACACAGTGTTCCATCTCTCCACTAAGGTCATTTTCATTGGTGATCTCCCTGCCTGGAATTCTCTCCCTCCTTGTCTCTGGCTTCTGGCTTCCTTCAAGTCTCAGCTCAGATCCCACCTTCTATCCCCCTTAATGCCAGTACCTTCCCTCTGATGATTGTCTCCAATTTATCCCGTTGATTGTTTGTTTGTAGCTGTTTGCATGTCATCTCCCCCATTGGATGTAAGCTCCTTGAGGGCAGGGATTGTCTTTTGCCTTTCTTTGTATCCCCAGAGCTCATCACAGTGCCAGGCACACAGTAATAATTGTTAATAAATGTTTCTGTTGTTGTTGAAGGAGAGATCCCAAACAACCAGGAGGATCAGGAAAAGCTTCTTGGTGTGTTTGTGGACTCTACAATGAAGCAAAGGAGCATAGGCTTGGTAGGCACACGGTGTAGAGGGTCCTGATGAAACTGGACCTACCAATGATGGTAGGAGCATGGCACAGAGGGTCCTGATGAAATAGTACCATCGGCTGTTAATAGCAGGCACATCTGCTTTCAGGAGGGGTCTGGACACTGCCCAACTCCCAGCACCATCTGCTGATGCCACCTCATCTTCCACATTCAGGCCTCAAGGGAAACACTTCCCAACTCAGTCCTGACAAGTCAAGGTCTCAGCTAGGCTGAGAGACACCCAGGCTCCACAGTGGGAGTGGGGCCTGCAGGCAGGAGATGATGTGGAGTAAGATTAGGGAGGAAGGCAGCACCTGACATAACTGAGACAGAGTAAAGTTTGCTGGGGAAGGGGGAGATGGGACAGTTCCAGAACTGGTTAGGGGAGTGTAGTGAACTAGAATGCAGGGCCAGTCAGGGCCTCCGGCTCCTCCACTCACTAGCTGTAAGATCATGGAAGTGTAGCATACTGGATACAGCATTGAACCTGGAGTCAGGAAAACTTGGGTTTGAATTTCACCCTGAGCATTTACTAGCTGTGTGACCCTGAACAACTTCTGTGGACCCCATTTTTTTCATCTACAAAAAGGGAGTTGTCCCTACCAGCTGTAAATCAATGATCCTAAGTCACTCAGTCTCTGAGCCTCAATATACCCTTCTGCAAAAGGAGGAAAATGCCTTCCTGTGGGATATGGTGAGGAAAGAGGTTTTGCAAACCTTAAATTGATGTGGGAATGGGAGCTTTTCCCAGGCCCTTTCTTTCCTCCTCCTCTTCTCCTTCTGATCCTTGACCATACTCCCTTCTTCACCTTTGACTAAACCAGATCTTATCTCTCCACATTCCTTCAAGTGTTAATGGACTCAGTTAGCCCTGAATTTATTTGTGTTGCTTGATATTTGGTTTTTATGAGAGTTCTTGGGCCTGACTCCTTTGTCTTGTCTGTGTGTCCCTTATCCCTCAGTAATACCTTGGGCTCCCTGAGGACAGGAACTGTGTCTCGGTATCAGGAACCTTGTGAAGTTGTTGGGTCTTCTTCTTTTTTTAAATTGTGTTTACTGAATTTCCATATAACTAATTTCCTTTGTAATCCTATATGTTTGATTTTATGAATTTAAAACTATGATCCTGAGGAGTCTATTGGATTCATAAGACTGCCAAGGTCCATGACACACACACATACACACACACAAAAGCTAAGAACTTCTGGACTAGGGATCCCTGAGAGCAAGGGCTCTGTCTCCCTCCTCAAACCCAGGGGTTGCCTGAAGTTTGAAGAAGGAGACACAGAGTAGACACACAGCAAGTTGATAGTACTCTGAGCAAAGACTGGACACAAGGTTTCCTGACTCCCAGACCAGGACCCTCACACCATACCATGCTGCTTTCTTGTTCCCCAGTAACCTGAATGATAAGGATACACTCCCCTTAGCTGAGCTGAGCTGTGGGAAGTGGGAAGAGCATTTTATTTGGAGAACAGTGCAACCAATCGATCTGTATTTATTAAAGACATTTCAGGCAGTGGGTTTACAAAGACAACAATGAAAAGTCCCTGCCCTCAAGGACAGAAGAGGTAAAGTATAGATATCAATCAATAAACATTTATTAAGTGCCTACTATGTGCTAGGCACTGTGCTAAGTGCTGGGGAGTCGAAAAGAGGCAAAAGATAATCTTTATTCTCAAGGAGCTCATAGTCCAAGGGGAGAGATAACATGCAAACAAATATATACAAACAAGTTATATGCTGGAAAACAGGAAATAATTAACAGAGGGAAGGCACTAGAATTAAGAGGGGTTGGGGAAGGCTCCCTATGGGTGGGAGTTTAGTTGCAACTTGAAGGAAACCAGGGAAGTCAGTGGTCCGAGGGGAAGAGTGATAGCGTTCCAGGCATGGGTCAACGGCCAGAGAAAATGCTTGGCGCCTAGATGCATGGAGTGTCTTATTCTTGGAACAGCCAGGAGGCAAAATCACTGGAAAGAAGATTACACGGTGGGGATTAAGGTGTAAGAAGAGTGGAAAGGTAGGAGGTAACTAGGTTATGAAGGTCTTTGAATGCCAAATAGAGCGTTTTGGTTTTGCTCCTGGAGGCAATAGGGAGCCACTGAAATTTACTGAATGTGTCAATGTACTGGGGCCGGGGGATGGGAGGAGGGTTATATCAGCGCGGGGCCGGGGGCGCGTTGCTTGTGTGTGTCGGGTGTGGGGGGGAGTGTAATGAGGTAACAGGATCGAACTTGGGCTTTCAGAAAATCACTGGAGTACCTGAATGGAGGCTGAATTGGAGTGGAGGGAATTCGAGGCAGGCAAACCTATCAGCAGTTTATTTCAATAATCCAGGCTTGAGGAGATGAAGACCTCCGCTAGAGTGGTGGTAGTGTCGGAGGAGAGAAAGGGAGGTATTGGAGAGGCGTTGCAAAGATGAAATCGACAGGCCAGGGCAATCGATTGGATATGGGGGTGGGGGTCGGGAATGAGAGTAATGACCCCTAGGTTTTGAGCCTGAGGGACTCGGAGGATGGTATTGGGCTCTATTGTAATAGGGAAGGTGGGTGGGAGGAAGGTTTAGGGGAAAGGTGATTTCCGTTTTGGACAAACGTTATCTGTCCATAGGTGTATACAAATAAATAAACAAACAAACGAACGAACGAACGGATAGATAGATAGATAGATAAATGACATAAAGTGATTTAGAGGAGAAGGGCACTAGCAGCTGGGGGGAATCAGGAAAGGAATTGTGTTGGCTCTGCGTCACTGCTCGGTATTTAAAAGACACTAGGGGTTCCAAAGGGCAGAGGTGATGGAGTGCATTACAATCCTTGAAGTGCTGAGGAAGACGGCTTGTGTGGCCTTGGCCAAGAAATGTTAACCCCGATGAGCCTCAGTTTCCTCTTTCGCCAAATGAATACCTTATGTCATCTCTGAAGTGCCTTCCAGCTCTCAGCTCTTTGATCCTACGTGGAAGGAGGCAGGCATAGGAACGATCTGGGCAAATACGAAAGCCAGCTCAAGGCTGTCTGAGGACAGCCGGGTGTGGACAGCGCTCTCCCTGGGGGGTCAGAGGGCTGGTTGGGAAGGGGTTACTCGAAGGCTCCGCCTCTCTGGATGTAGAGCCAATCACGGCAGCGCAGGAGGAGCTGGGTGGGCGCTCAGAGAGGGGGTGAGTTTTAGACGGAAGCACAGCTGGTCGGCGGTCAGAGGGGCTGGGAGCCAGGCGAGACTACTGGGGGACCTTGGAGCAGCAGCTGAAGCCGGGGACTTGCGGGCGGGCTGGACGCGGGCAGGCAGCAGCAGCGGCTCCAGTGGGGTTCTAGAGCGAGCATCTGGGAACGCGGAGCCAGAGATTCCGGCAGCCTGCGGCGGGGCAGAGGAGGTGGTGACAGAACCTGCCGGGAGAGAACCGAAGAGGCGGAGGCGAACTCAGGCGGCGGGAGGCAGTACGCCAGCGAGAAAGGGGGTGTTCCCTGAAGACAGGGAGGAAAAGAGGGGACCGGGCCCGGGTTAGAGGGCAGGGGTGCCGGCAGTAGGGCGGAGGGGCTCACTGACACTCCCTCCCTCCCCAGGAGCTGGCCTGATAGTTTCTATGTGGCTGGGAGGTTGCCCGGAGATCCACCCCTAAGGTGGGCATTCCTGGAGTCACAGGGAAGCGTGAGCATTGCTCCGTCTGGGGTAGGACTAGTGGTCACAAAGGTGATAGGGGCTGCCTGGACTGCAAGAAGAAAATCTGATACTACTCCCATGGGAGAACCTCTGCTCTTCACCCTACTAAGAGCCCTGGATCTGAGAGTCCTGGGTAGAGCCTGCCCTAGCAGGGGGTTGTGTACCCTGTGCTGGAGACTCCCAGTTCTCCAAGACTCAGAAGGAAACCTCCTCCCTAAGTGAAAGAAAACTGAGAGGAAATCAAATGGTTAAAGTCCTAGCTTAGCCAGTAACTTACTACTTGACCTTGGGCAAGTCACTGAATATTTGTAAGCCCTTTTCCCTCCTCTTCACAATAATGGGGCTGGATTAAATCAATGAGGTCCCTCAATTATTTGGATTCTTCGAGTGGAGAGCTGTGCCCATTGCCCTGGGTGTACTCATTGGCATGACCTGTAGACTTAACTTGTTGGCCTTGCTCTCTGCCCGTCCCAGTCTCCCCCAACTGACCTGGTTCGTGCTAAAAGTTGAGTTGCATCAGATTGGGCAGGAGCCCTGGGACCTGGGAGATAGAGGAGACAAAAGGCATTTGGCTCAGGCCCCAAGAGCAAGGCTGTAGAGTTTTGTGCCATAGGGAGTAGGGAGATAAGAATGGAGGACTGGATTGGAGCAGGCCCCTTTAGGTAGAGAAGGGAAGCTGAATGGACATTGCTCTTCTTGCCGTTCCACCTCTGTAAAACCCCGTTACCGCACAGCATCCCTCCCTCTTGCATACTTCCCACCTGATCCCAGGTAACCTAATGGACATATGCAGTCCAGGAGAAGGAAATATCTTTGGCCGATACTGTCAGCCTTCTGGCTCCTCCTTGTCCTCTTAGGGGCTCCTCGGCTTCAACAGCTTGCCATCCCCCCTGGCCTGAGACCCAAGACTTTGACCAGCTGGCCCCGATGGCTGGATCAGGAGCTTCTACCCAGTTTTGTGGGGCCTGAGGAGCTGAGCAAAGACCCCTGCCCACCCTCCTGTAGCACCCACGAGTGGCGGAGCCAGAAGCTTGGCTGCCTTATGGAGACATGCTTTGACACCTCCAGGTGCCAGAGCCAAGGCTTCAAGGTGTTTGTGTACCCTATTGGGCCGACCCAGCCCATCTCCGAAGTTCACCATAAAGTCCTGGCTTCCATTGAGGGCTCCCGATACCACACGGTCAACCCTGAGGAAGCCTGCCTCTTTGTCCTCCCAGGGGATGCACTGGGCCCCCAGCTGCTCCCGCTGTGGAATGGAGGGCAGAATCATCTCATTTTCCATCTTCACCCAGGCTCTTGGCTGGATCTGGGCTTTGACCCTGGGCAGGCCATGATGGCCAGAGCCAACCCCACACCAGAGACCTTCAGGCTTGGCTTTGATGTCTCCCTCCCCTTCTTCCCCCAGAGCTACCCACAGAGGGGTGGGAGTCAAAGCCAACTGGTCCATCTTATTCCCACTCCTGGAGAAGACCTGTTGGCCTTAGACATGTGGGTTCTGGCTCTTCCAACCAATGGGACCAGAATGCTATCTTGATCCCAAGTGATCGCCATGGTGAAACCAGCAAAGGACGCAGGGACAGGCCATGTAAACAGGACCACACCACTGAGCAGTAAGTCCTGCTTCCCCTTACCCCTCCCGTATACTTCTTGAATACTGTGAGGAGTCACAGAGGGGAAAGGGAGATTAGAGGGAGGCAGGAAAATAGGACTAGGGGAACAGGATCTTAGGAGAGAAGCTAATGGAAAGAGTGCTGAAGGATATTGGGGAGTAGTGGAAAAAAAACAAAAAACAAACCCTGGACTTGTAAGGGGACCAGAGTTGGAATCCTAAACTGGTAACCTTTCAGCTGTGTGACTTTTGGCCAATCATTTTCCCTTTCTGGACTTCACTTTCCCCAACTGTAAAATAATTGAATTAGGGGATCTCCAAAGTCTTTTTCCCAGTCTCAGTTCTATGATCCTATGATTTGTCGAGTTTAGGGAAAATTTTGGTCCAGGCAGTGAGGCCTCAAAAGGTGTGGCCAAGAGGACAGATTGTAGCCTGTCAATTCAATTTTACAAATATTTAGTAAGCCACCACTGTTTACGAACTACTGGGCTAAGGACTAGGGGAAATACAAAGATGAATAGTTCTCTCATAGAGAACTTAGAAAGCTTACAGTTTTTACCCCTGGACTTTAAAAACAAGAGAAATGATTACTTTATTCCAACCTTAGACTATTACTCTCCCTTCCCCGCCCCCAATACCTCAATTCCCCATGATTCACATATGTAAAGAGGCAAGGGAATGTGTGGGGTGGCCTCTGGAAAATCAAATTAAGATGCTTGGAGGCTTGAGCTCTTCTAGGCATCAAAGGCTGTAATAGTCTGATCCTGCCCTCACTTCCTCCTGCTGAGGAATGAGAGACTCCAGGCAGACCACCTTCTCCCCCAAGAGATAAAAGAATGACCACAAGGCAAGGGTTTATGAAATGACCACAAGGATCATCTTCCCTTCCTCCACCAGAGGAAACTGAAGTGTGAAAAGGGAAAGTAACATGCTTAGAGGTGAAGGCATCCCCAAGCATGTTAAGGAAGGAAGTATTCATCCTTTCAACTGGAAAGAATCTTAATCTAGTTAAGCTCCTCTCTCATTTTACATATGAGAAAACTGAGGCCTGGATAGTAAATGGCAGAGCGAGAACCTGAACCCAGACCTCTGGAATTTTTTCATCCCAAGTCTAGTGTTCTTTCCATTGTACCAAATTCTCCATTAGGACTGATCCTTAGTCTAACCTTAACCCTTGGGGTAGATAAGAATGGGGAGGGGGGGAGAAGTCCTCCCAACCCAGCCCATTCCTGTCTCAGCTGTCAGAGGACCTGAATAGCTTTCCAGAAGGGATCCTTCTGGATCAGTTTCATTTGGTGTCTATATGCCAACTGGAAGATACCCTCAGCTTGAAGGAATGAGTTGCCTTGGAAATTAGTAAGTAACCTTTCCTTCCCATTGGACGTCTCCAAGCAGTGACTAGATGATCACTTATTATAGACAGTACTCTCTTTTCAGGTATAGGTTAGACTAGATGACCACTCCCAACTCCTAAAGTTCTTTGATTCCATGAGCCTCAGAATCACTTGGCAACCAGTCAGAAACAACTGGTCAACAAGAGTTACATGATGTCATGGGAAGAGCAAAGTATTTGGAATCAGGAGATCTGGACTTGAATCCCTGCTCTGACACTTCCTAGTTGTGTGACCCTGGGCAAGTCACTTTGCCTCCATTGCCTCATCTGTAAATGGGGATGATACTTGTATTACCCTACAGGATTGTGAGAAAAATGTTTTGTAAACTGCAGATGGCTATAAAAATGTGAGCTGTTGGCGTGACCAAGTACATGTTATGTGCTGGGCTCTTTGCCAGCCTCTGGGGGATGCAGAAAAGTGTAAAACATGAAAAATAAATGAAAAATGAAATAGATCTGGGGATTTTAGAGGAGTGCGAGCTCTGTACTAGTCATCAGTGGTCCCTCTGTCCTCTGCACTCATTGGACAATATCTAGAGTACTATGTTCAGTTCTGGACACAGTTTAAGGAGGATGTTGATAATCTAGAGAATGTCCAAAGGAGGGAAACCTTAATGGTCAAAGGCCATGAGTCCAGGTCATTTGAGGATCAACTTAAGGAACTGGGGATGTTTAGTTCGGATAAGAAAAGACTCAGGACATGATGGCTATATTTAGGTAAGGGCTGAAGAGGTAGGAGAAGCAGTTAAAGATGACAGAGTTGGAGCCTGGGAGAGTGGTGGGGCCATTGCAAGGGTAGTGAAGCTAGGAGGAAGAAGTTATTTGGGGGAGGAAAGAGAATTTAGTCCAGTTTAGAACATACTGAATTTAATGTGCCCAAGGGACATGCAGGAGGAGCTGCCCAGTAGGCAGTTGAACTTGTGGGTCTGGAGTAATAGCAATGGTAATAACTTGTATTTTTATGGCTGAGTGAGAGAGGTCAGGGCTGGAAGTCAGCCTTAATTGAGGTGGAGCTCAATTAAAATAACAAAAACTCTGCTAGAAAAAGCTATCATATGTTAGACAAGGGACTGGATTTATTCTGTCTCAGAACTAGAAGCAATGGATGGAAGTTATAGAAAGGCAGATTTTATCTTAATGTGTAGAAGAAAACTTCTAACAATTAGAACTGAGTGGAATGGGCAGCTTCCAGAAGGCAGTAAGGGTCCCCATCACTGGAGAGCTCCAAGGAGAGGCTGACAAGCATTTTGTTGGGTATGTTGTAAACAGGAACTCCTGCTGGAGTATAGGTTGAGCCAGCTGACTCCTGGGGTGCCGTCCAGCTCTGAGGTGGTATGAGATTGAAAGACAGAGAGGCCAAGGACAGATCCCTAGGAAACATCCACATTTATGATGTTACTACCGGAGGAGGTGGAAGATCAGTGAAGGAGGCCAAGAAGGGGTAGTCAGAGAAGTAGGAGGAAAATGAAACGGTTTGGTATTAGAGAAGACAAGAAAGGAATGAAATGAGGCCTCAAGTAGTAGATAAAATACTCTATTTAAAGTCAGGAAGACCTGGGTTCAGATTCTACTTTTTTTTTTTTTAAGTTTTTTGTTGTTGCTGTTGTTGGTAAGGCAGTTGGGATTAAGTGACTTGCCCAGGGTCACGAAGCTAGTGCCAAGTGTCTGAGGCTGGATTTGAACTCAGGTCCTGATTGCAGGGCTGGTGTTCTATTCACTTCAACACCTAGCTGCCCCCAGATTCTACTTTTGATACTAGCTCTGCAACTTCCTTGGAACTCTTTCCTCCTGTAAAATGAAAATGTCGGATTCGAATTCAAAGGTTCTTAACTTAGGATGTGTGAACTTTAAAAATGTTTTTGATAACTTTCAAAATAATTGATATGCATTGTAATCCTATACATTTTATTTATTTATGTACTGGCTTGGGGTCACACGGCTAGTAAGTGTCTGAGGTTGCATTTGAACTCGGGCCCTCCTGACTCCAGGGCCAGTATTCTATTCACTGTACCACCTAGCTGCTCCTTGAACTTCATTTTAAACATTAAAAGCATCATTCTAAGAAGGGATCCATAAGCTTCACCAGACTGCTGATGGGATCTATGAAACACAAAAATAGTTAAGACCCCCTTGGAAGAACTCCTTCCTTGAGAGGCATTGTAATAGAAACCTGAAAGGGGGCCACAGAAGGCTGAGAATTTTTGCAGAAAAGAGAAGTCTGCACTTTCCTTGGGAGAGTAGAGACGATCAAGCACCCCTGGGGCAGGAGGGTGGCTGAACAGTCTGTTCTCAGAGCTTCCTAAAGGCTGTCTGGTAAGGGAAGGGTTAAATCCATGCCTCACTGGGTCACTCAAGGTCTCTGGGGATGGTGGCTTTCCCCTAAGACTAGGCCAAACTTGAACCTGGCAAACCTCAAGTACCTCCCTCTTCCCTCCCTCCCCTGTCCTCCCTACCCCTCCCTCTGTTAAAGTAATGGAGCCTAGCTATTCTGGGCTCCCCATCTCTCTCCCAGGAATTCATCATGGGGCCAAGTGCCCACAGGGCTCTGTGGCTATTTAGGATCAGATTCAGTTAAAGGGCCCTGATACCCTATAGATAGAGAAGATGGGAGTTCATGGTTCCTGAAATCCCACCTCCTCCAGGAAGTCTGCCCAGTCAGGGTTATTGTCCTGAGGTATGTACCTGCCCAGTATGACTCTGTCTCTGATGGGGGAGGGTCCTGGTACAGAATGTACTTGTCATGCCTGCTGGTTAGGACATCCCCAAACAGCTTCAGCTCTGTTTACTAACCTATTATAGTTCTGTCCACAAACATAGCTGCACTGTTATTGGAGTCTCAGTGGAGAACTTAGATTGGTGTGTTCCCTTCTGTGTAAAGTCGTAGGCCTTAGGATACAGGATGTCAGAGCTGGGAGGGCCTTAGAACAGAGGATGTCAGAGCTGGGAGGGCCTTAGAACAGAGGATGTCAGAACTGGGAGGGCCCTTAGGACAGAGAATGTCAGAGCTGGGAGGGCCCTTAGGACAGAGGATGTCAGAGCTGGGAGGGCCCTTAGGACAGAGGATGTCAGAGCTGGGAGGGCCCTTAGGACAGAGGATGTCAGAGCTGGGAGGGCCCTTAGGACAGAGGATGTCAGAGCTGGGAGGGCCCTTAGGACAGAGGATGTCAGAGCTGGGAGGGCCCTTAGGACAGAGGATGTCAGAGTTGGGAGGGCCCTTAGGACAGAGGATGTCAGAGTTGGGAGGGCCCTTAGGACACAGCATGGCAGAGCTGGGAGGGTTATAGCTTTATCTCAGGAGTGATAGCATAGTAGAGTAGATAGAATGCCAGCCTTGGAATCAGGAAGACAATGCCCCAGGCAATTCTCTCAAACTCTACTAAGAAGTCCCAGGTCAGGACCCTTTTATTTCCTCCAAGATTCAAGAGAAGCTTCCTAATTTAGTTTTGCTTTGGATTGGCCTTGCTGTGGGACTGGGCCTGTGATGACAGGGGTGGTCTGTGCCTCAGTTTCCCTCAAGCCAGAGGCCACAGGTCAGAATTCAACAGGCAACCCAGGGAGGCTGTTCGAGCCCAGCCAGACTCTTCCGGGCTCCAGGAACTGCCTGGGTAAATAAGTTAGGCAGAGAAAGCCAATGCACAGCTCTCTCCTCCTTCCTCTTCTCCACCTCTCAGCCCAGCCTCACTTTCCACTCAGCACTAGGCTTGGTGGGTCAGGGAGCTCTTGGGAGGAGCTGGGAGCAAGCCCCTGGACCTGTTTCCCAGCCTCCAAAGGGACAGAATCAAGGCTGCCAAAACAGGTTTTTCTCAAGAGGGTGGGGCTGGCAGACCAGACTCTTTCCCTGAGGCCCCCCCCAGATCCCTGCTCACTGGTGGTTGGTCTGGAACTGTTGGTAGCCATGGGACCAGAGGCTGGGTGACCCACTTTTTCTGCCTCTCACACACCCTGTTCTCTTTGATGTGAGGGTTCTATACCTTACCTTTCTCTTCCTGCTATAAGGTAAGAACACTGATTTTAGAGCCAGAAGATCTGAGTTCAGATCCTGACTCAACTATTTGCTAACTAGGTAGCCTTGGGCAAATTGACCTCTGGACCTGAGTTTCCTCCTCTGTAAAATGAAAGGATTAGGATAAAATGATCTCTAAGGTTCCTTCCAACTCCAAATTCTATGATCTGACATTTGCAGCTGTGTAACTTGGGACTAGTCCCTTTAACTTTGGACTAGTCCCTACTTCTTTTGAGCCCCGGTTTCCTCATTTATGAAATGGGGATAATAGTCCTTGAAATACCTACTTCATGGTGCACTGATATGACTCTCTGAGCCTTAAAGCACTGTAGAAATGGTCGCTTTCTATAGTTATTGGAAAATTAAGGGAGCTGTGTGTGTGGTGAGGGTAGAAGCCTGACACTCCTGGTTGATTTCCAGATTCAGCTGTGTGCATGGTGAGATAGGAGAGAGCTTGTCCCTAAGACTCACTCAGATGAATCTAGTTGTCAAAGCCCAGACCAGCTAGCCCCTGGCCTTTGGGGACAGCTGAACCCAAGGCAGGCTGGGTGATTCACTCCACTCCTTCTATTAGTCTTCCTGAACTTGGAAGTCCCCCATGGCTGAGGGGGTCTGGAGTTTCTGGGACTTCCCTGGATTCCTTCGTAACTCCCAAATGCTCATCTTGGACCTTCTAGGTTAGAGATGCTGAGCTCAGGGAAGGGCAGGCACTGGGTTGGGGTTGCCTGCCCCCTCAGCAGACACATGCCACACACACACACACACACACACACACACACACACACACACACACACACACCCTTGCGGCACATGTAGCCCAGGGAACAGAGTGGGCCTGTGTAGGCAACACAGGCTTCCTGTGTGGTTGCTGAGCCAGGGGGGTTGGGAGAAGTTAGGGATAGGCAAGGGTTGGGGGGCAGGGTGGGAGTATATCCTCAGCCTCCATACAGAAAGGCCTTTCATAGGTTTGGGCCACTGAGGAGTGGGAGAGACGTGGGCTGGACTTGGGGATTAGGACTGATTACTCAGGTGAAGGGGCTGTGTGTATATATACATATATATATGTATATGTATATACTTATGTGTGTGTGTATGGGAAAAGTGGTTGTGTGTAAGTCAGTGTGTGGTTGTGTTTGTCTTTGTACATTGTGGTATGTCTGTGCATGTTTGTGGCAGTGTATGCCTGAGTGCGTGTGTACAATGCGTGTGCGCGTGCACACACACACTCGCACACTCAGTCTTTGAGTCTGAGTGGCTGGTGTGAGAGTTTCCCTGTATGGTGGTCGTTGGGGGTGGGGAGTAGAGTTCAGATGTCAAGCTCACAAGCTCTTTCCTGAGCATTGCCTGTTGCTTCAGGGGACACAGAAGGTCCTCTGTGTGTGTGGCTCTCCTGGGGCCTGTGTTTTTTTTGGGAGGGGTGAGGGAGGGGCTGGGGAGAAGGGGGGAGAAGGAGGAGAAAGGCCACCTTAGAAACACTCAGTATCTGTCCCTTAGGTCTGAGGATCAGAAACGCCTGTACAACTCTACCTTCTGTTTTATTCCCCCGAACTGCCGCCTGGGCTCCTTCCACCTCCTCCAGGCCCTGAAGGTACCACAAAGTTCCCTTTCCGCAGCTTAGCCTCTTATCTCCCAATCCCTACCCCCAGCCACTTCCAGAATTGGAGGTCTTAATGTATCACGTGCTCAATAGGAATCAACAGTGGGACCTGGTATCTCCCCAGAACTATGGAGTTCTTGGGTTGGGCTGATAAAAGCCGAGTCCAGTCTGAGAGAGCCTCTGCTCCGGCCAGACTGCATCTGAAGCACTGGGTTCTGGGGGCCAGATTTTAGGAAGGATATGGCTAAACAGAAGGTCCTTCAGAAGAGAGGGTTGGCAAACCTATCATGTGAGAATTGGATGAGGGAGCTTGGAAGGGTTAGCCAAAGAGAAGGCTTAGCTGCCTTCAAGCAGCTGAGGGGGAAGAGGGATGAGAATTATACTGCTGCCCCAGACGGCAGAACTAGGAGCCAGAGAACAGTTGGTGGGGGTGGAAGATTTTGACCAGCAGCTCTCACTTCAATCAATAGAAAAAAATTGCTGACAATTAAGGTTGCTGTTGGAGGGGTAGTGAGTTCCCTTTCACTGGAGATATCCAAGCACTCCAAGGTCATGCCTTGTTGGTGATCCTAGGATTTAAAGCCATGAGGGGTCTTAGAAATGATACAGACCAATCCATTTTACAGATGAGGAAACTGAGAGCCCAGAGAAGTTTGGTGACTTACACAATGTCACATAGCTTGTTAGTAGCTGAGTAGGACCAGAATCCAAATCTCCTGATGTCAGACTATGCTCTTCCCCCTTGATCATACTGTGTGTGTTAATCTTGCCTCTAGAATGCCTTCTAAGGAGCCTTCTAACCTATGCTTTGAGTATCAGGCTATAGACCGAGGCTGGACCTGAAAAATCCTGAATCTTGGAAAGGACTGGGCTCCTGTGGGCACCAACCACCCTCCCTCATGTCTTGGGGCATTATAAAGCCCTTCACTGGAGCTACAGGACTCTCTGGAGGAATCTTGGCACATATTTTAAAGCCCCTTCCCTCTTACTCTTGCCCTATGATCAATAATGCCCTGGCTGCACTCTCTTCATGAGCTGTCCTCCCCCTCTCTCCTCTCTGACACCATCCACATTGATGTAAGGAGAGTCTGGTCCAAGAGTCTGGAGCTTCCCCTGATAACATCCCCCTCTGCTGCTTTCCTTTCCAGGCAGGATGTATCCCTGTGCTATTGAGCAGGGGCTGGGAGCCCCCCTTCTCTGAGGTCATTGACTGGGGCACCTCAGCCATTGTCATTGATGAGAGGCATCTGCATCAGGTAAAGGGGAGATGGGGGCTGGGATCCGCTGGCTTCCCCAGAGACCTATGGGAGACCCAAGCAACCTGATTTAGAGTCTGATGACCCACCCCCCCTCATAACTATCTTCCAAGGGCATCAGATATTGCTCTCCCTTCTTTCCCCAGAACACTCCTGAGACTGAACACTTGGACACAGAAGGACAGAGACAGTTAGCCCAGTGGTGTCAAACTCAAAGAAATGGGGGCAACTAAAACATACATAAGGACCCCTGCCTGCTGCAGGTTGACTTAGAAAAGCACACATTAGCATTATCTATGTTCTATTGTATTTTTATTAAATATTTATTTCACTAAAAATTTTATTAAATATTTGTTTCATTAAATATTATTTCATTAATTATTTTATTAACTATTTATTCAACATTTCTCAGTTACATTTTAATATGGTCCAGGCTGCTTAGGAGTGAGTATTGCCTGTGTTCAACATCTCGGATCTTGAGGGTATGGAAGAAGCCAAAAGGAATCCTGGCCTGCAATCAGGACACTTGGGTTCTGGTCCTGGTTCTGCCTCTAATTCAAAATTAGAGGGAAGGCTCATGCATTAGATGACAGAGGCAGGATGTAAAGAGATCCTGACAGGCTAAAGTATGGGGTCAGATAGGATTACATTTTATTAGGATAATAGCTAGCATTTATATAATACTTTAAGATTTCCAAAGAGCTTTATAAATATCACCTCATTTTATCCTCACAACAACGCCGGGAGGTAGGTGCTATCACTATCCTCACTTTACAGATGGCTGACAGAATCTAAGTGACTTGCCCAGTGACTGAAGTTGCATTTGAACTCAGGACCTCCTGATTCCACTTCTAATCGCTGTACCACCTAGCTAGGACAAACATGAAGTCTCACAGGAGGGTTTACAAAATGCAATTCGTAAACACTAGACAGGAGAGGTATAATTAGATAGAAGTTTGAAAAAGATCTAGGGGCCTGAGTGGGCAGTAAGGTTAATATAAGTCAGCTGAGGGATGCTAATAGAGCTAATGTGAGGTCAGATTTTATTGTTGACACAGTGTATAGGGGGTTAGGAAGGGTCTGGGGATGGGCCAGAGAAGGTTGGGAGGGGAAGAGAAGCCAGCCTGGGTCTCCAGTCTTAGAGTATCTAGGCAATGGAAAGCTAGTCCCCAGATGCATTGTTGCCCCTCGGTCCCTCCGCTGCTGAGTTCTTTGGGCCAGAGAGCAGTGATCTGTGACAATGTGTCAGTGATGGAGCTGAGCCTAGGTCCCAGTTCTCAGCCTGGCCTTCCTTGAGTTTCTCTGTGTTCCCCCTCAGCTCAAGTCAGCCCTCCAAGGGCTGCCCCCTGCCCGTGTTCTCGCCCTCCGCCAGCAGACCCAGTTCTTGTGGGATGCCTACTTTTCTTCAGTGGAGAAGATTGTCTATACCACGCTGGAGGTGAGGCCAAGCCCCTGAAGGGGGTTGGGACAGGTTGGGGGGCGGGGAGGTTCCTGTTCTGTAGCCCTCCCTCTTTTAGCCTGACGGTGGCTGGGGGGAGCACAGGTCTCACCCCCTTCTTAGGCTGCACAGGGTGCTACAGGGCACCAAAGGGAGTCTCTGAAAATGTTCCTCTTTAGCTTATTGTAAGAAGTTGTCATCTAAACATTGCCAGACCATGTGAAAGACCTGTTCTCTTAGGTCAGTTTTTTTCCTCTGATATGTCTCCTGATATCTCTATCTGTTATCACATGCCAGGGTGACCCTGGACAAGTCTCCTAGCTTCCTGGTGCCTTGAGGCTATCCAGCCTGCCTCGGGTTCATCTGCATTGGTGCCCCAAGTTACCTCACTGGCCTGATAAAATCACAGATCTAGTTAAAAACAAAAATGCAACTGAAAACCCCTTGAGTAGTCAGCAGCAGAGCCAGAAACGAAAACCCTTTCTCAGCTAGACTCTGACAATTGCTAGCTGTATAACCTTGGGGAAATTACTTACCCTTTCTGAAGCTTGAATACCTCATGTTTAAAAGGAGGATCTATTCTTCATACTGCCTGCCTCTCACAGGGTGGTCTAGAGAAGGGCACTTTGTAAGCTTAATGGTTCTAAAGAAATGAGAGTCCTTATGACTTCCCCTGCAGATCGTCAGAGACCGGATCTTTCGAGCAGCCTCCAGGCCCTGGCTGCTGTGGAATGCCCCTCCTGGGGGGCTCCTGGCACTGCCCACCTTCTCCACACATTTGGCAGACTTCCCCTTCTACTATCAACGACATGGTATGTTGCCCCTGGGCACTAGACCCCTGTCAACCCTCCCTGCCCCAATCAGACTCCACAGAGATCCTCACCTTCCATAGAGGCCTCCTCCATAAAGATCATGCCCAGGTTCCCCTGACCCAAAGGTCTTCACAAACACCAAAACTATGGTGCGAAAGGGGGAAGTATATAGGCTTTTGAGTCAGAGTACCTAGATTAAAATCCCAGCCATGCCAATTACTCCATATGGGACCTTGGGCAAGTCACCTTTCTGGGCCTCAGTTTCCTCATCTGTAACATATGGGGAGTTGGAATAGATGGCTTCTGAAGTCCCTTCCAGTTCTAAATCGATGAGCCTATGGCTCCCCCCACCCTCAGGGGCCACCCTTATAGAGATAGAAATAATAATAATAATATTGATGATGATAATGTCTATTGAGATGAATATACTTGGAGTCAGGAAGACCTTCGTTTGGATCCTGCCTCAGACACTTACTAGCCCTGTGACCCTGAGCAAATCACTTCCCTCCTTAACTCTCAGTTTTCTCCTCTGTTAAATAAGGATAACAAACAGCTCTTACCTCACAGGGTTGTTAAGAGGCTCAAATAACATGATATATATAAATTGCTTTGCAAAAACCCTAGAGTGCTATGTAAATGTGGACTATTTATTATTATTCTATAGGACTCCAAGATTGCAAAAATGCTGCCTCACCAAGACAGACCCTGTATGATCATTATTTTTATGATGATCTCCATGGAGAGAGCCAGGGTCCCAGAGAGACCCTTCCTGTTAGAGGCAGCCATCTGGCGTCAAATCATACACGCACACGCACACACACACACACACACACACACACACACACACACACACACACGACCCCATAAGTAGTTACAGCAGGAATTATCCTCATTTTGCCAATAAAGAAGCTGAGATCAGAGAAGGGAAGCAATTAGTTCAGGGTCACACGGCCAGTAAATTTCTGAAGCAGCATTCAGACCTAGGTCTCTCCTTATGTTGGGTCCAGTGCTTTTTTGGTGTGTGTGTGATATATTATAGGGTTGGATTTGACTTTTTCCTAGCTCTGAACGCGCTGTTCCCTTCTCCCTCTCCGCATTGGTACTGAGAACCCCCCCGAAACAAATCCACTAGATAATCTCTTTGGCAGTAAACTTCCCCATGTTCCCTTTTGGGAGCTGCCTCCTAGTGTCCTTCTGAGACCTTCACAGCTGATCAGAGAGATCGCTCCTCAGCTGATCATCATGGAGATGCCTCCTCCCCTCTGGGACCCCATCCACTCCCTACCAGTACTGCCCTCACCTCCCCTACACCAGAGCTGCCTAACGGTGTGTCTCCATCTCCATTCTACTCTACAGGCTCCCGTCCCTCTGGCAGATTCAGTGCCCTGATCTGGGTGGGGTCCCTGGACCAGCCCCCAATGAAGCTGATCCAGGAGGTGGCTGGCTCCCAGCATTGTGCCCAGGTCTGCCTCTTCCCCAGCCAGGCCTGTGGAGGGGAGAGGGAGGTTGGAAGGAAGCAGTGGAGGGTGGGATTCCCTCAGATTAGAGAACCCCAGTGAGAGTTGAGAGATAATCCCTAAGGGAGTCCTCATTCCTTCTGGGTGGGGGAGCACAGTGAGGCTGTAAAGCTCCATCTAGCCCCTGCCTTTGAGTGATACACGTCATAGTTTACAGAATGTCAGACTTGGAATGGACTTGGAGGGCATCTTGTCTTTGCCTGTACCCAAGCCGGAATTCCTTCTTTGTTATTCCTGACAATTGGTCTTCAGCTGCTACTCAGAGACTGTCAGTGACAAGGAGCTCCCTACTGGGGCAGCACATCCCACCTTGAAGTGGCTCTAAGTGTCAGGAAGTGACTCTTTTTTAAAAGAACTCTCATCTACCTCTTCCTCCCTACGTGTTCCAATTTGTCAATGTTCCTCCCAAAATGTGTCCGAACTTAATCTTACAAAATACAACAGGGTCATTATCTCCCTCACTTGTGATATTATCTCCCTATCTTAATATCTCATTAATATTTTTATTCAGTCATTGAGCATGAAGTTCACTAAGAGCCCTAGATCTTAAAAAAAAAACCAAACAAACCAAAAACTCGTCACCAAGTTCTTCACCTAATGCAGAAATTAGCTTGGCAATCTTGGAAGGAGTTTCCCCACCCAGGAGTCTTGAGAGTGAGAGGGCAGATTGGGACTGGAATGACTTGTGTAGGAAACCTGATGGTGACAAGGTAAAGACAGAGACACCCCCCCCCAAACAATAATTTGATAGTCCCTACAGAGCTCATGCTGTGTGCAGGGGCGTGAGAGGAACATGGATTTAAGATTCAGCACATACATACTGTGTACAGCGTCAGGGATGTATCAGGTACGGTCCCTGATTTCCTAGAGCTCACAACCTATTAGAAAGAATATGTGTTTGTAAAACACTAGGATGAATGAATATAAAAACACTTATTAAGTACTTACTATATGCTAATCACTGGAGAAACAAATAGAAAAAAAAGTCAATCTTCCTCCTCTAGAGGCTTATATTTTAATTAGGAGAGAGGGCTCCTTAGGATGCATCAGTTGATCAGATAGGGGTCTGGAGAATGTAGTGACAGAGCAGATAGTAAGCCCTGAAAAGATTGCACTCCCTTCCCATGGAATCACTGTACTGTGATTGGCTATATGTGCTTTAAAGCCAATGGGGTTGAAGAGGTGTGGGACCTACTAACTGGGGAAGCAGGGAATAGGCTCAGGAGATGGAGTAGAAGAGGGGCTCTGAGATAGCTCAAGGATTAGTGTTAGTGAGTGCTAGGTATAATCAGGGCATTCAGAAGAAGAAGGGATCACATGTGACTGGTGGGAAAGGATCCAGAGATATGTCTTCCTAGAAGACATATTTGAGCTGGGCCTTGAAAGCCAAGTAGGATTTATTTGTTTGTTTGTTTTTGGAGGTAACTGAGGATATACTTGCCCAGGGTCACACAGCTAGTAAGCGTTTGAGGTCGGATATGAACTCAGGTCCTGTTGACTCCAGGGCAGTGCTCTATCTACTGTACCACGCAGCTGCCCCTCCAGTAGGATTTTAATAAGTGAAAGCAGTGTGGCTACTTTGTGGTGTTAGGATTCAGGATATCCCAGTTATATTCCCAATTTCAACTCTGAGTCAGTGGAGCATGTTGTCTCCTTTCTTCCACCCTTCCTTCTGGGCCAGTTTTTCCCATCTGTAAAAGGGGGAAGAAGAACTCCTGCTTCTTATTGAGGGAGAAGAGGCAGGGAATTTATTTGGATTAGATGGTCCCTGCTAGCCCTGAAAGTTGGTGTTCTTTGTTGTAAAGTCCCTCTCAACTCCAACATTCCATGTTCTAGATCCATCCTAGCAATGGTGTTTTATTATCTAGGGCCTTCTCGGTGCCAGCATTCCATGGTCTAGATCTGTCCTAGACCCATAATGTTATCATTGAGGTCCTTCTCAGCTCCAACACTCCATGTTCTAGATCTGTTTTAGAGCCAGTATTTTATGATCTAGGCCCTCTCAACTCTAACATTTCATGTTCTGGGGTTCCTTCTGGCACTGACTTTCTGCATTCCAAGGTCCCTCCCAGCTCTGACATCTGTGTCTCTGTAACTTTGGAAGAAAGTGATGATGCAAAAATCCAATTGTTAATGGCAACGGGGAGAAAAGAGTTTAAAGACAGAGATGGGGGAACTGGTAGAAATGAGAGTAGTTGTTTTTTAGTATCGGTTGCTTCCAGATGTCATGTCATCAAATTTCAAGTCCATTTCTAGTTAGTTGCAGACGTGGCTGGTGGGCAAAGAGCTGCTGTTATGAATCAATAAACAGCAAGTTCCCTCATTCAAGAATAATAATAACAATAACAACAGCCCCTTCCCATCTGCCTTCCCTATCCCTGAGAGGCTCTGAACTCCCTCTGCCCACGCTGAGTCCTTTTCTCCCCCTCACCATCCCTCCCTTCTCTCATAGATTCTGGTCCTCTGGAGCAATGAGAGTCCTCCTCCAGCCCAGGGGAAGTGGCCCCAGACTACAGTGCCCCTGATAGTCATTGAAGGGAAGAAGAAGGTAAAGGGAGGATGGAAGTTAAAGAAGGGGGACCCTCCTTTCAACTCCTGCCCTCAACCAGACGGTTCATTTATTTGTTCAACACCTATTAAGTGCCAAGGAAATGGGAAATGCATTTAGATAGCATTTACTGTGTGCCAAGTACTAACTATGGTAAGAGCTTTACAGATATCATCCCATTTGATTCTCACAACAACTCTCTGAGATAGGTGCTTTTTACACTAGGAAACTGAGGCAAACAAAGATTAAGTGACTCGCTCAGAGTCACACAGCTAATAAGTGTCTAAGGCTGGATTTGAACTCATGAGGATGAATCTTCCTAATTCCAAGCCCAGTGCTTTATACACTGTGCCACCTAGCTGCCCAGCTGTTACAAAGCATATTGATTCAGTCAGCATCTCTTAAGCACCAGGGGGTTAGTGGGCCTGGATGTAACGAGGCCCTAAGGGAAATAAATAGATTGCAGCTCACAGTCCAAGTGGGGGACTACAACATACAAACAATGCATAAGTAGCATAAATGGGGGGCAACCTCAAGGGGGAGGCACCAATATTGAGGGGCACTAGGAAAAGCTTCCTGTAGAAGGTGGCATTTGAGTTGAAACTTGAAGGAACCCAGGAGGCCAAGATAAGGAGGGAGAGGGTTTCAGACATGGGAAATAGCGAAGTGAAAAGACCCAGGGTCGGGAGGTGGAGAAGCCAGGAGCCACCAAGAGCCGCCAGGAGCCCAGTGTCAATGGGTCATGTAGTCCATGGAAGGGAGGAAGGTGTAAGAAGAGTGGAAAGGCAGGAAGGAGCCAGGTTGGACAGGGTTTTAAAAGCCGCACCAAGGACTTTGTATTGATCCTGGAAGTAACGTTTATGTTGAGTATACACTCAAGTTTACCAAGTGGGAGGGCTGGTGTGGTCAGACCTCTGATTTAGAAAGATCCTTTTGACAGCTGAGTGGAGGATGGACAAGCGGGAAGAGGCATGAGGCAGGGAGAGCAGCCACCAGGTTGGTAGGAGAGTAATCCATCTGTGGAATGTTGATAAATTAAGAGAAACACATCAAGTGTTCTCTGGGATCTAAACTGAGCACGCCCTTGGGCCTGAAGAAATCTAGAGTGGTAGGATTAATGAAGTCCAAGGTGATGGGAATAAGAGATTTTATGAATTCTGTGAAGACAGATGGGAAAGAGACCCATCTTGGGGGAATGTGGACAGCATGGCCTAGTGGGAAGAGCACTGGTCTAGGAGTGGGGATACCTGTGTTCCAGGCCCAGCTCTGATATTAGCTGTGTGACCTCAGGCAAGTCTCTTAACTTCTCTGGGCCTCAATATTCTCATCTATGTGTAATACAGAGGAGTTGGCCTAGCTCTACGAGGCATCGTGGTATTGTAGAAAGAACATTGGGTTAGGAGTCAGAAGATACGGGTTCAAATGCTGCCTCTGATGCTGACTTCCTACCTTATCTCGGACAAATCATTTAACTTCCCCAGGCCTCAGTTTCTCTATCTGTAAAATGAAGGGATTGGAGCTGATGGCCCCTGAGGTTCCTTCCAGCTCTAAATCTATAATCTTTTGATCAGTGATCCTATAGAATATCTTTCAGAAATTGTCCAAGAGGATTCCAACAGGCAGGAATCAGAGCAGAGGGAAGAAAAGTGATCAGAATGGGGCTGGGGCAGAAAGGGAGGGGTTTTACTGAGGGGGCCTCCTGCCCCTGCCTTGCCTCCCAGGAGAGTGACTCTTGTTTTCTTCCTGCTACAGAAGAGTGACCGGTTCTTCCCTTACAGCACCATCAGCACTGATGCCATCCTCAGCCTGGATGCCCGCAGCAGCCTTTCAACCAGTGAGGTGAGGTCTAGGGGAGACTCCAGGTCATGCTTAGCATCCCCATCATGCTCAGTGACACTGGAGGACTGAGAGAATCCTAGAGAGGGGAGGCAGTGTCACTGGAGAAGAATACTGGACTGGGAATCTGGAGGCCTAAGGTCTAGTCCTAGCTCAGCCACAGAGGCACTGAGTGACTGTAGGCAAGTCCCTTTACTTCTCTGGTGCTCAGCTTCTCATTTGTATGAGAGAGGATTGAATGACATTCTATGTTCTAAGGCCCCTCCCTGTTCTCACATCCCATGTTCTAAGGGCCCTCCCAGCTCTGACATCTTGTGTCCTAAGGGCCCTCCCAGCTCTCACATCCTATGTTCTAAGGGCCCTCCCAGCTCTGACATCCTGTGTCCTAAGGGCCCTCCCAGCTCTGACATCCTGTGTTCTAAGGACCCTCCAGGCTCTGACATGCTGTATTTTAAGGTCCCTTCAAGGTCTCACAAATGGCCTGTGGTTCTAAAGGACTTGAAGAAACCATGCACTCCATCCCCCTGCCTCCAATACTGTTCCTGATAAATAACCAGCTTATTCATTTAAAAATTTCCAGAAAAAGTAGATTTTGGATGCTGTCTCTTGGTAAAACATTCTGGTTCTAGATTGCACATAATTGCTTGTGTGCTGTCTCCTCCATTAGACTTGAGAGAAGGGAAGTTTTTGGCCTTTCTTTGTACAACCAGAGTTTAGCATAGTGCCTGGCACTTAGTATGTGCTTTAATAAATATTTGTTAACTTGACTTGGTGTTAATGGTTCTGAAAGCTTTTTCAGGAATCTAACCTGGAGCTGATGCGTTCCTTGCTGCCTGCCTGCCTTGGCATCTCAGGGAGCATCCACTGGGGAAGTCCTTGCTTATCACTGCAATTCCTCCCACAGGTGGACTTTGCCTTTGTAGTGTGGCTGAGCTTCCCAGAACGGATTGTGGGTTTCCAGACCCGGAGCCACTTCTGGGATGAAACCAACGGCTCCTGGGACTATACAGACCAGAGGCCCAATGAGTTCTCAGTGGTCCTCACAGCTGCCGCCTTCTATCACAGGTACTGTCCCACAAGATAAAAGGTCTGTGGAGCCTCCCACCAGAATGCTCCAGGTCATTAAAGAGGGAATCCCAGTGTCATTGCATTTGGAGCTAGAAAGGACCTTAGAGCATCAGATACTAGAAAACAGAATGGCCGAGCTGGAAAGGGAGAGGTTACCTAGTTCAATCTTCTCATTCTATAAAGATGAGTAAGCTGAGGCTAGTGAGGTTAAGGGACTTGTCCAAGGTCCTAGAGGTTTGGACGGGTGGCAGAGCTAGTATTTGAATCCAGATCCTCTGACCTAAGTGCCTGACTAAAGGAGATGAAAGCCCCTTGGGGGGCAGGGAGAGGAAGAGAGAGGAAAGAGAGAAGAGACAGAAGGAAGGAGGGAAAGAGACAGAGAGACAGAGGAACGGGGGAGAGAGACAGAGACAGAGAGAGACAGAGATGCGAGGGGGGAGAGAGAATGAGGAAAGACAGAGGAGAGACAGAGAGAGATGGAGGGAGGGAAAGACAGAGAGAGAGAGCGAGAGAGCATTCCTTTTTTCTTATGATAAGATATAAAGAGTGTTGGCTTTCACTCTGGAGTGGAAGTACTTGGATTCAAATCCTGTCACTGACACTAAATTGTGACTTTGGACAAATCAATTCACTATCCTGGGCCTCAGTTTCCTCATCTGTAAAATGAGAGGCTTGGACTCACTCAATGACCTCTAAGGTCCCTTTCAGCTCTTATTCTTTTGATCTGCTTTTCAGAGGACTCAGAGGCTGGGGGAGGGAGCACGCTGTCTGTTGCCTCAGTTGCTATGGAGACACTCAGCCAGGAAGGTTTTGTTTTTTTGGACCATTGGGTTTTTCACCAGGGAATGGGGTTCGATGGGAAGGAGGAGCAGGACTGTGCAGAGGGCACGGCCAGTGTTGCCCCAGCTCAGGCTAAGTGCCTGACGGGGAGGGGCAGCTCTGAGAGGCTGGAAGTCAGGCCCAGAAGAGCTCGATGGCGCTGCTTTTCCGTCACAGAAAGAAATTTCAAGGAGCTCCAGCCCCTACCCATAGGCCACATTTATTTTATGCAGTAGGGAGTGTTCAGAAAGCTCTGCGTGCAAATTAAATCCTGTTTCAAATGCATTAAGAGAGTTTTGTGGTGAATCATAGAGTGAAGAATTGCCCCCAGTTCACCTTTGGTATAAATCTGGAGTTTTACATACCAGGTCTGCATGAAGTGAGGCACACCCTAAGAGTCACATCCCATTAGCTTACCTAATGAAGCAGGCTAGCTGGAATGTTTCCAAACACTGTCCCAGCCAAAGCCTAGCTATGTGCTTGCACAGATTGCCCTGATTGATTGGAGCTCAGAGGCGACATCTTCTGGAGACTAGAGGTGAAGCACTGGGAAAGATGCTTAGGGAATGGGGCCAATGGCTCGGACCTTCCCAATCCACTTTCCAGGCTCACAGCCCACTTTGGAAAATTAGGAGATTGGATTGATGGTCTCTAAGGTCCCCTACAGCTCTGCCATGCTGTGTTCTAAGGGCCTTCCCAGCTCTGACATGCCACATTCTAAGGCCTCTTCTAGCTCTGACATTCTGTATTCTAATGCCTCTCCCAGCTCTGATCTTCCATATTTTAAGGCCCCTCTCAGCTCTGACATTCTATAGTCTAAGGTTCCTTTTAGTTCTGACATTGTGTTCTAAGAGTCCTCATGGTTCTGACATGATGACTTTGGTGTCTTCTACTGCCCAGGTATTACCATAACCTCTTCACCCACTCCCTGCCTGCCCCACTAAGGGACCTTGTGGATGAGCTCTCAGCCTGTGAAGATATCTTGATGAATTTCCTTGTGGCTGAAGTCACCAAGCTCCCGCCCATCAAAGTACCACAGCGGAAGCAGCTCCAGGAGGTACCCTCTCCACAGGTGGGAAATAGGGGGGAGGACCCTGTTGAAGACCCTGAGGTAGGAGAGAATACTGTGGAAGGGGGAGAGCTGGGGAAACCTAAAAAAGGGAATTAGAGATTAGATTATAGATTATATAAAAGTCAGGAGACCCAAGTAAGAGAGGGCAATTGTGGCCTTCTCTTTGGGAAGGTTTGGAAAAACAGGAGACGTACCCATTCACTAAAACAGGCTGCATGGGAGGGGCAGGTGGGAGGTTTTCTTCGCCAGAATTATCTGGACTTGGGAAGATTATCTCATCCATCCTCCTGCTTTCCGGCACTGAAATATGTGTGAATCAGCCTTCTGTTCTGATAACATTTTAATCAATGACTTTGATAACAGCAGATATGGTGTGTTTATTAAATTTGCAGGTGACAGAGCTGGGAGAGATAGTTAATGCACTAGATGACACGAGGCAGGCTAGACTTCAGCCGCTAGAGTATTGGCTTCAATCTAGTTAGAGGAAATGTAATAGCAGTAAATGTAGAGGCTTATTGAGGCTCAAAAAAATCAATTTCACAAGTACAAGACGTGGGGAAGCATAGTTAGATAAGACCTTTGGGTTTTAGTGAGTCACAGGCTCCATGTGAATCAGA
Organism: Phascolarctos cinereus; assembly: GCF_003287225.1. NCBI lineage: Eukaryota > Metazoa > Chordata > Mammalia > Diprotodontia > Phascolarctidae > Phascolarctos > Phascolarctos cinereus. The sequence goes on along the minus strand of NW_027556098.1, from coordinate 373,754,240 downwards.
GGCAAGATCTTGAGATCATAGATTCAGATCTTATAGGTCATATAGTGAAAGCCCCCTCATTATACAGATGAGGAAACTGAGGCCCAAGGCCACCTAAGCAATTTGACCCCAGGTCATCTGGCTCCACATGTTGTTCGGCTTCATTAAGAGAAGACCAAAGAGTGGACAGTCCAGCTGCATTCCACATTGGTTGGCCATTCCTAGAGTATTATGTTCAGTTCCCAAGCATACCAGGAAGGACCAGGAACAATGCAATGGGGGGAAGTCACAGAGGCAGATTTAAACTTTCTAATGATGAGAGCTACCCATAAGGGGAATGGGCTGCCTATGGAGGGGGGTGGGGTTCTCCTCATGAAAGGTCTTCAGGCAAAGACTACTTCTCATGAGTGTTATAGGTAGGGCTTCATTTTGGGGATGATGGTTGGCTAGGTGGCCAGTGAGGTCCCTTCCAACTATGAAATTCTGTGATTCTGTTTAAAGTCCCCCCAAGAAGACACTTCCACCCCCATCCCCTGTTCTACCTTTTTCTATGCCCAGAAGTTCTCTTTTTCAATAGAAATCTCTTCTGTTGAAGGGTTGGTTGAGGGGAAAGTATGGGAGATGGGGAGCCCACCATTGTGTCTTAACCCTTCTCTTTCCCTACTCATTCCAGCATCCTAGAGCTGAACAGCAGTTGAAGAACTGCGTCAACAGATTTGCCTCATGGTTTGGCCGCATGCCTCTGGTGCATTCACAGCTCCGCCTGGACCCTGTACTCTTCAAGGACCAGGTGTCTGTCCTACGGAAGAAGTATCGGCACTTGGAGAGACTTTAGGAGCTGGGGCATCGCCGCAGGCACAGCTTCTCAAACTTGCCAAAAGCCCAGTGTGGGGAAAAAAGGTTCAGACCAGGTGGGGTGCACTGGGCACTTTCTACATGGCTCCAGAGGACCAGTGGGGAACATGGTATGGATGAGGCATTATAGTTTAAGAATCTGGGTTCATCTCCTTACTGCATGTGTGACCTGAGCAAATCACTTAACCTCTCTGGGTCTCGGTCTGTAAAATAACAGTGTTGGACTAGATGGCTTCTAAGGTCCCTCCTAGCTCTGAAATATGACCCTATGACCTATAAGGACTTCCTTCCAGTCCTAATATTCAATGATCTGAAAGGATGGTTCATTATTGCTTACTCCATCCCAGCAGAGCTCATAGCCCCAGAGACATCTAACCCTGGTTTGAGGTGGTCAGTAGATAACTCCCAGGGTCTCCTGCACTAGCCTTGGGAGGAAGAGGGAAGGGGCTGATATTGGGCTCACAGAGGCTGATATCTGGTTCAGAGACCCATAGCCATTCACTAGGTCTTGAAGTCCTCAATCGAACACCCTCCCTACAATCCTTCCCCACCAGAGGGCAGCAGCAGGCTACCTGTGTCTGGGCTTCTTAATCTGTCCTGGGTTCCCTTGTTTAGTTGGGCAGTCAGAGAGGGGGACAGCCCAGGGGGTTGTGTTTTATCACCCTCCCCCATCAGGAGTGGGACCAGCTAAAGCAGAGCTGGGAGAGGAAATGGGGGCAGATGAGCAGTCTGCTGGGGCCAGAGAGAATCAGAGTCACCCTTAAGAAAATCGCTCTGCATAACTTGTATACCAAGTTGTAACTAGCCCAAACTGCCTGGGGCAAATTCAGGGGTGTGTGTGTGTGTGTGTGTGTGTGTGTGTGTGTGTGTGTGTGTGTGTGTGTGTGTTTGTGTTACAGGGGCAGGTGTGGAGGGCATACACAGAAGTACTGAGGACACCCCACTGGGGCCTCAGTCTCTTTGGTAGGTGAGCCCTGGAGTTGGGTCTCCCTAGGGATGGTGGCTGAGAACATTTGCAACCCATGTCACTGGAGGGCTGTGAAGCCGATTGTGGGGACAGTGGTCACCCTGAGACAAAGGCCCATTTGCCATGTGGCAGTCACCACAGTTTGCAAAGCCTTTTCCTTACATAGTGGATGAGAACCCGCATTTTATAAAGGTGGAAACTGAGGATCTGGAAGGCATAATGACTTGGACACATCACTAAGGAGGTGGCAGGACCTTCCTAGTCCTTCTATTATAGACTGACTCTCCCTTAGATCGGGGAAAGATCTTAGAGATCATCTCAACCAAGCCTCTCATTTTAACATATGAGAAAACTGAGTCCAGGGGAGGGAGAGAGGTAGGAGAGTCAAAAGAACTGGATTCGAATTCTGGCTCCACTAACTGTCTCCAAGGCACAACCCTTTACTTGCTGGGCTTCCATTTCCTTATCTGTTAAATGGGGTGGGGGAGTGGAGTGGGGAAAGAAGATAGACTCAAATATCTTTGAGGTCCCATCCAGCTCTAAATCCTAGGGTGCTAAAAGTGGTCCCCTAAATTAGCAACAGGAATCTTCCCATCTGGGCCTCCTACCTTTCTGTCTGGTGACGTTTAAGGGAGCTAGAGGGACATTTCTTGTTTTAGCCAGCTATCAGCACCTGATTAATGTTTCCCTGACCCCATCAGCTGCTGGGTCCCTGAGGCCTGAACCTTGTTCCTATATAGTCTAGCCTTTACCTAGTCCAGGGAGGGATGAGTTTAAATTTCCTCACTGCATTTCACACCTCACCCCACCTCATCACAATTTTCCTGGGGTGGGGCTGCTGCAATCACTTTGGAAATTGAGGGGCCTAGGTTCTGCCTCATCTTGCCCAAGCTATAAATATCTTTCTCTAGCAGCTGCACTACCAGAAGCCTAGGAACGTGGGGGAGGGACTGTGCGCTAGGTGGAGCTCTGGCCAAGCCCTAGTGGTGGTGGAGGGGGGGTGGTGGAGGAGGAGGGTGGGTGGTCCTTCCCAAAGTCAGGTGTTTGGATGGATTCGGGAGCTTTGGAAACCCCCAGTGACCCGGATCAAGGGGAACGCACTGTCCTCTCGGGTGCCTCCTGATTCACTTGGGACAGGATGACTCACGCTCTCCCCGGAGCTGGGGGAGGAAGTAGCAGCTGAGGACACTCAGTGAGGAATCCCTTCCTCCCCCCCCAAAAAAAGGGTCCAGAGAGCCAAGTGCTCTGGCTCAGGTAGCCTGGATGAAAGTCAAGAACAATTCAGAGCTGGTGAATGGAACCCAGGAAAAGGTTTGCTTGGCAATTCTGCAGGGCTAACTTAGGCACAGAGCACCTGGCCAGCCAGAGAGAACAGGTGGGTGTAAGCAGAGGTGCAAGGCCCAGCCTTTTACTGAGTCACAACATCACAGAGGAGGGAAGGCCCTTCAAGATCTGAGTTCTAATCCTGTCTCTGACACTCTAGGCAAGTCACTGGGCCTATTTCTCCATCTGCAAAATGGGGTTGAAAATCATATCGATCTCACAAGGCATTGTTATGGTGATCACATGAAATTATATATGTAAAGCATTTTGCAAACCTTAGCTCTCTAAATATTAGTTATTATCTAGAGGCAGCTAGGGGAAAGTGATGGATAGAAGGCTGGATCTGGAGCTGGGAAAACCTGAATTCAAATCCAGCCTCAGACATATATTAGCTGTGTAACCCTGGGTAAGTCATTTAACCTGTATCTGTCTCAGTTTTCTCATTTGTAAAATGGGAGTAATAATAACACCTACCACCCAGGGTTGTTGTGAGGCTCAAATGAGATGCTAGCTAGCTAGTAGTAGTAGCAGCAGTAGCAGTAGCAACAATAGTAATTGTAGCAGCAGCAGTAGCAGCAGCAGTAGTAGTAGCAGTAGTAGTAGTAGTAGTGGTAGTGGTAGTGGTGATTGTGGTAGTAGTAACAATGGTAGTAGTAGGCCAATGATCTCCTGAGTCAATGGAATATCAGACTGGAAGGGCTCTTGGAGATTATTCATGTCCAATCTCTTACTTTACAGGTAAGTCTACCAAGGCTCAGAAAGAAGTGACTTGGCCAAGGTCACCAGGCTAGAGTGTGATATAGCCAGCACTTGGATGCTGTTCAGGGCTAGGCTCTTTCCTCTATGCCAAACTACAGTTTCCTGCCCCACCTCCCTCCATCATCATGCCAAGAACCTCTATGCCTGAGTAACATATCTGGATTTCAATCATTTTTCAGTTGTGTCCAATTCTTTGTGACCCCATCTGGAGTTTTCTTGGCAGATACTGGAGTGGTTTGCCATTTCCTTCTCCAGCTCATTTTACAGATGAGGAAACCAAGGCAAACAGGGTGAAGTGACTTGCCCAGGGCCACACAGCTAGTAAATGTCTGAGGCCACATTTGAATTCAGGTCTTCCTGAGTCCAAGCCTAGAGCTCTGTCCACTAGGGTGCCACCTAGCTGCCTTAGGAATGGGAGCTAGTGTCTGGCGATCACTTTGGGGACATCCCATGTCCATGCTTCAATGTAACCTAGCATGGCCACGCCAGTCATCCAGCAAACAGCCTCTGATTTGCCCACAACATAGGTGTTGTCCTCCCTGCCTTCCCTGTCCCATTGTGGTCAGGAGCACGGTGCAGGGGGAAGAACACCATCTTTAGAGTCAGATATCCTGGGTTTGGAGACCAACCTTACTGCTTACCTATGTGACCTTAGAAAGTCAAATTATAATAGCTAGCATTTATATAGTGCTTACTAAGTGCAAGGCAGTGTGCTAAGCACTCCACAAATATTATCTCATTTGAGCCTCACAACAATCCTGAGAGGTAAGTGCTATTATTATCATTCCCATTTACAGTTGGGGAAACTGAGGCAGACAGCAGATAAACTACTTGCCCAGGGTCACAAAGCTAATAAATGTCTGGGGCTGGATTTGAACTCAGGTCCTGACTCCAGGCCCACTGCTCTATCTTCTCTTGCCTTAAGCAGCAAATCACTTCTATCTGGGCCTGAGTTAACCCACTTATAAAAAGGTCTCTTTTTGTTCAGTTGTTTCAGTCATGTTTGACTCTTTGTGACCCCATTTGAAGTTTTCTTGGCAAAGATACTGGAGGGGATTGCCATTTCTCTCTCTGGTTCATTTTACAGATGAGGAAACTGAGGCAAACAGGGTTAAGGGACTGGCCCACGATCACACAGCTAGAAGGTGTCTGAGGCTGGATTTGAACTCAGGTCTTCCTGACTCCAGGCCTGGCACTCTCCACCGAGTGACCCAGCTGCCCTAGAAAGGTCTTTAGAGGAAGGCAATTATGAGTGTAAAAGGATTCAGCTGTATCCCAAAGGAGGTGTTGAAAGAGCTATCCTGGCTAAACTCTTCTGGACACTCTCCATCTTCAGGAATGGACCAGTTTGCAGCCGCCCCCTCAGGCCTTGCCCTCCTTTGGGGGAAGTGGGGCTTTCCTGGCAATCCAGCCCAGCCCATCCAGTCCCAAAGCACAAACTCCCTCAGGGCAGGTCGGGGGAGACTGTTGTGTGTTCCACAAGCCCGACCCCATGCTGTGTTTATGAAATGCTCTGTGAGTGCTCATAGATTTCACCTTGGCAGAAGTCTGCAAAGGACAGCTGACCCCACCGGGGAGTCATATTGCTGCATGGAAGGCGAAGTTCATGCCAGGCCCTGTGGGCAGAGGCATGCTTCAAACAGAGGCTGGGCCTTTCCAAAGCTTAGGGGCCTCCAGTGGTTTGGGTTGGGTTTCTTGGAAGGAGAGGGGAGGGGAGGGGAGGGAAGGGCATGTTGTAGCATAGGCCAGAAGCATTAGAGCAGGAGTACAGATGACAGGTTCAAAGCCCACTTTGGATACCACCTGTGTATCTGTGAGCAAGTCGTAGCCTCTCTGAGCCGAAGTTTTCTCAACTGTAAAATGGAGAAGAGGCTTGTTGTACCAGCCTCCTAGTATCCTGGTCAGGCTACAGTGAGATACTGTAAGGAAGGTGTTTCGCAAACTTAAAAGTACTCCACTGATGCCAGTTGTTGTATGGAAAGAGCACCGGCCTAGGAGTCAGGGCCCTGAGAAATGCTCTGTACCCAGGCTGCCTCCAAGTGACCCTCGGCTATCCCTTGCTGTGATTGGCCCCAATTTACTGTGGCCATTGTTGAGGGATAGGGGGTTCCTGGTCTGTTGACACAGATGATAAGGTAAATTAACTTGTTCAGTGCTTCCAATTGTGTCTGACTCTTCATGACCCCATTTGGGGTTTTCTTGGCAAAAAATACTGAAGCAGTTTGCCATTTCCCTCTCCAGCTCATTTTACAGATGAGGAAATTAAGGTAAACTGGGTGAAGTGACTTGCCCAGAGTCACACACACCTGGTAAGTATCTGAGGCTGAATTTGAACTCAGGTCTTCCTGACTCCAGGTCTGGAATTCTATCCACTGTGCCATCTAGCTGCCCCTAATAATTATGATGATGATAATAATAATAACTAACATTTATCTGGCATTTTAAGGTATACAAAGTGCTTTACAAATATTATCTCACCTGATCCCTACAAATAACCCTGGGAGGTAGGTGCTATTATTATCCCCACTTTACAGATGAGGAAACAGAGGCAGATGGAGGTTAGGTGACTTGTCCAGGGTCACAGCTACCGTGTCCAAGGCCAGATTTGGACTCCAGTCTTCCCGCTTCCAGGCCTGGTACCTGAACCAGCATGCCACCTGGATACTTTCCTAAAGAGGGAAGTGTGAAGAAAGGGGGGGAAGGAGGAAAAACTCAGAAGACTTCCCTTCTCAGAAGTGACCTGCCCTCCCCAGTCAAAAGAAGTACCAGGAAGTGGCCTTTCAGTTTTGAGCCTCAGCTCTGCCCTTGGAGGCAGCAGGACACTGTTAGTTCTGAAGTCACCAGACTTGGGTTCAAAACCCACCTGTGATGCTTTCTGCTTATGTGGTTCTGGGCAAGTCCCTTCTCTGGCCTTTAGTTTCCTCACCTGTAAAATGGATCTGCACTAGACAGCCTCTGAGGTACTTTCCAGCTCTAGGTCCCTGAATTCATATACTGTGGGACTTTGAGAATGTCCCTTCTCAGCTTTGAGCCCCAGGTTCTCCTGTCAATTGAAAGGGTTGGATTACCTGGTCTCTAAGGTAGTCTCCAGCTCTAAAACTCGAATTCAATGAGAGGGCCTATAGCTGGGGAAACTGAGGCATAGGAAGGCTACTTGAGATGCCCTAAGAGGCTCAGAAATCTCCCAGTCCAGGGCTCTGTGTCTATCGTCCCAGGCTCCTCTAATGGGGACATGAGGGGGTGGATTGCTTAAGCCCATCATTCCCCACTAGGACTTTCTTAAATATAATTTGTCTTTTAAGAGTAAGGAAAAACAAACAGGATTATGGGAGTGTGCCTATTACAGAAAATTATGAGACACCCCTTGGACCAGCAGCAGGAAGGTGGGAGAAGCTGGGGGCAAGCCTCTTCCCTCTCCTCCCTTTTCTCTCCCCACCTCAGCCTCAGCACTCAGCCCTTACAGCTAAGTTCGAAGTCAAACTCTTGGTGGTAGAGAGCCTCAACTCTATTCTCTGAACATCCCACTATTTCTCTTTCCTCTCCCACCTGAGGCAGGAGAAGAGAAAAGCCTCCCCACGCCTGCCTAGGCGCACAGACAGGGCTATAGGGCCGGCCTTAGGCAAAGGTTCATCAGCACGAATATGGGGCTAGGTATTCACACCATCAACATAAAGTCTGGAGCATCTTAAGTGGAAGAAAGAAGTCATCATATATTATAAATTATCCAGAGTCCCACCCTGGTAATTTCAGTGGGCCAAGGGGAGCCAACAAGGACCACTGCTGGCAGAGGTGGTCCCGAGTGAGGGGCTGGCTCAGCTCAGACCATAAATCCAGTGTGGTCCAAGGGCTCAAAAAGGGTTGAGGGTCCAGGACATGGCTAAATTTATGTATATAAAAAAGGAATGGGCTGAGTCCTGGTGAGGGGCCCTGGGAGTTTGAGAAAAACATGAAACGTGTTGCCCTCTTCTTCCCCACCCCCAGTCCCACACCCTTCTCATCATTGAAATTCCAGGCGGCTCTGGGATGGTCAGCAGCTCAGGGGCAGGAGGAGGCTCAGTCAGAGGGGCCTTGGCATTCCTGACAGTCTCTCATGTCCTCTGAATAATCCTCTATCTGGATGGTGGTGGTATGGAAATGGAACATCCCCTGCAGCCGGGATCTGGCCTCCTTCAGCACAGCCTGGGCGTCTGCTTCCTGGGCTAGGGAGGCACGGAAGAGTGGAGAGAAAATGTGTCCTTTACTCTCCTTCAGCATTGGCCCCTAAGCCCATCCCTGATCAGAGCCTGGACCCTGACTCACCCTCTGACCCTGGTCATCATTTTTATCCCAATACCACTCATAGCTTTCCAGTCCCCTTCTGGGTCCCATCCCTGTCCCCATTCCTAGCCTCTGGCCCTGCCTCCATTTCCAAGGCTATCTTTAGCTAAATCGCAAACGCTGTTCCTACCACTATTGCCATCCCCATCTCCCCTCATCCCCGTTCAGCCCAAGCCCCAGCCCTGAGTTACAGGATGAATAGCTCTAGCCCCTGGCCGGTTGGCTCCTCACCAATGGCGATGTGGACAGAGAGCACAGGCTGGGCTACCGTCAGAGCCCAGATGTGCAGGCTGTGAAGGGCGGCCACCCCTTCCACGGAGAGCAGCAGGTCTCTGACAGCGGTGAAATCCACCCCCTTGGGGGTTGCTGAGGACAACAGGGGAAAGAGGATGAGAGAAGACTTATTCCTCTCCTATCCCACCCCCAGCCTCCTGGAAAGGGGATCACTAGCCCAGAGAGGAAGAGCTGGCAGGTCTGAGAATTCATCCTTCCACCTAGCTCTCTGGGTCAAGCTGACCCATGTCTATGTCTGTGTGGCTAGGAAGGAGGTGCCAGTGGCTACAGTACAACATCCCTGGGACCAAAGCTCAAAGGCTGCTTCAGGATCTGGTCTCATCTAGTGTCACAGTCCTGAGACCACGGACAACAATTTCCTCTCCCCTCCCCCCATCTTAAATATGCAGAATCTAGGGGCAATTGGGTCTCCAAGTGGATAGAGTACCAGGCCTGGAGAAGACCTGAGTTCAAATGTGGCCTCACTAGCTGTGTGTCCCTGGGCAAGTCACTTCACCCTGTTTGCCTCAGTTTTCTTGTCTGTAAAATGAGCTGGAGAAGGAAGTGGCAAAACACTCCAGTATCTTTGCCAAGGAAAACCCCAAATGGGATCATGAAGAGATGGACTGAAAACAACTGAACAAGGCCCATGGCGGGTGGGGGAGGGGTGGGAAGTGATTTACTCAAAGTTACACAGCAAGTCAAGGTATTCCTTAGTCCTATGCCTCCTCCATTATTTTTCACTGCTTCAGTCAGTTAATTTCATTCAAACAAAATTGCTTTCCAGGCAATCCATTCTCATCTCCAGCAAAACAGCTCAACATCTGTGCCCCACTGAGAGGGAGTGGGGGTGGTATGTCACCTGTAATCCAGGAGGAGTGGCACTGGCCGTGGAAAGAGCCCCAGGTTCTATTCCTTGACTTTACCTGTGACTTGCTGCCGTTTGTACAATGGGAAGGGTGCCTTTGCCCTTCCCTCTCCCTGGTGGAAGGTAAAGATGAAAGAGGTCCTGGGGAAGGAGTTTCTGAAGCTAGTCGGACAAGTGTTCCCCTCCCACAGCTCAGAATAGGGGAGGAAGTCTCCCATTGGCAGGGAAGAGAGGTGAGGGTAGAAGGTGGGGGAGACATTTCTAGGAACTGCCCTTGCTGGCCTGTGCTCAACAGTACTGGAGGGTGGGGCTTGGGGCTTGGAAAAAGGACAAAGCCAGGGCCTTCAAGGTAAGGTCAGCCCGGCCAAGGCCCAACCCCCCTGCCCCTCCCCGGCCCAGCTCACACAAATTTGTAGGAAACCCTGATGCCCACTGGCCCTTAACTAGAACCCCTTCTTTTGGAGTGAACACAAGTAGGACAAAGAGCTCTTAGAGGCTCAAGGCTTAGAACACCATATCAGAGCTGGAAGGAAGGTTTTAGATCACAAAGTCCAATGTTCTCAATGTACAGATAAGGCAGCTGAGGCCCATACCCCAGTAACACACTCCAGATCACACAGTGAATCTGTGGCAAAGCTAAGCCTCCATATGGGAGCTAGGTGGCACAGTGGATACAGCACCAGCCCTGGAGTCAGGAGGACCTGAGTTCAAATGCGGCCTCAGACATTTGTTAGCTCTGTGACCCTGGGCAAGTCACTTAATCCACTGGAGAAGGAAATGGCAAACCATTCCAGTATCTTTGCCAAGAAAACCCCATGGACAGTACTGACATGCTATGGTCCCCAAGGTCACAAAGAGTCAGACATGACTGAGCAAGAAGTCTCCTTACATAACGGTGGGCATCAGGGGAATTCCCAGACAGCCACACGGGGGCACCTCCCATGGGACGGGCCCATACTCAGAGCCGTAGCGACAACTCCTTCATCTCTCTCACTGCCCTGTGACCCAAGGGGCCCCACTCTTCAGGTTAGGGTAAAGAGGTTTACCTTCCATCAGCACAAGAACTACATCCCTCAAGATGGTCAGAGTGGTACCTAGGACCAAGATGGAGAAGAGGAAAGTACAGATGGGGTCCACATACTTGTACTCGGGCTGGTGGGAGAAAAAAGACCGTAGATTAAAAGGGACGTCAGTGGCCATATGGCCCAACCTCCTCACTTTGTAGATGAGGAAAGGAGATGTCACACAGAGAGTATCTGAGCTCTTCTGCGTCCTGAGCCAGCACCTTACTTTTAAGCAGTAGCTGAGGCTTCTGAGCTGAGGCAGTAGCAAAGGCTTCACCCTCAATTAACCTTGTAAATAAATATCTCGTCCACCAGCCTTCCCTGCCACTGAGGGACAGCCAAAAATCACTCTTCTGAATTGGCAAGCCTTTCCACCTGCCTCCCCCCAGGCCTGGCTCACCACTGCTAGGAGAGTGACTATCTTTGGCCTGGAGAAGAAAGCGCTCAGGGCCTGCTTGCACCCTCCTAGCCCCACCGGTTTCCAAGCATTTAAAAGGATGTCACTTGGAAGAGAGAAGAGTTCTGTTCTGCCTCCCTCCCCCCAGGGGCTGAACTAGGAATTAGAATAATACACCCACAGTTTTACAGCATTTTAAGGATATCAAAGTACCTTTATAGCAACTAGGAAGCAGGCCCTTCCAGGAGAAAGGGCTGGTTAGACCAAGGCACTAATCCTGGTCAAGATGGACCAGGCTTCCAGGTGTCTCATAATAGATAGAGCACTAGTCCCAGAGTCGGGAAGATCCAGTCTCAAATACTAACTAGCTGTATGACCCTAGTTAAGTCACTTAACCTTTACCTGCCCCAGTTTCCTCATCTGTAAAATGGGGGTAATAACATCACCTACCTCCCAGGGTTGCTGTAAAGATCAAACAAGACAGAATTTGTGAAGCACCTGGCTGAGGTAGCTGCTTAATCCATGCCAGTTGCTTTCCTCCCTTCCTTCCTTGGAAGGTTTGCTTCCCCATAGAGGCCAGATTCTTTTAGGGGAGTAGACTCCAAAGGGCTCCAGACATGTAGCCAGACACCAGCCATGGAATCACTCATTCAACAACCTACTTTGTTCCTGGCACTGGGTTAAGTGCTTGATTTACCAAGAAAGAGCAAAATGAGTCCCTACTCTGAAGGAGGTTACCTTCTACTGAGAGAGACAACAGAGACACACATAGGTGTGTGTATATACAAATTACATACAAAGTTACCTTAGAGCAGGGGAAATTGAAAGAGGGATGGGCTTGGGGAGATGGGAGAAATAATGAGTTCTATTTTAAATGCTCTGAGTGTGAAAATGCCCTCTAAGCAGTTAGTGAGGAAGGACCAGAGCTTAGGGCTGGATAAATAGATCTAGGAATCATTTACATAAGAGATAATCATTGAACTCAAAGTGCTGATACAATCACCAAGAATACACAGAGAGAAAAGACAAGGGGCCCCAGGAAAGAGCTCTGGGGCATATTCCACATTTATTGGGTATGACGGAGAGGATGATCCGGTGATCAGGCAGGCAGAAGAACCCAGAGTCAGAAAACACGGCTTCAAGCCATGGTTTTTGCTATTTCCTATTTATGTGACCATGGATGAGGGGAAAGAGAAAGGAAAAGCGTAAGCATTTGTCTAGTACCTACTATGTGCCAGGCATTGTGTGAAGTGTTTTAAAACAAATATAATCAAGTCATTTAGTTTTTCTGGGTCTCAGTTTCTTTATCTATAAAGTCAGTGAATTGGATCAGATGGTCTCTGAGGACTTTTCAGCTCTAAACCTATGTTTCTATTAGGGTAAGGACATTACAATTCAGAGAAATCAAGTGAATTGTGCACAGTCACAAGCTAATGACTGTCCAAAGTAGAATCTGAAGCCAAGTCTCCTGTCCAAAGTAGGTTTTGAACCCAGGTCTTCTAACCCCGGGATAAACATTCTTTTTACCATAGCAGCTGCCACTCAGGGGAGGGTGTGTGTGAGATGCTCTAGGGAGACAGATTTCAGTTTCTGATCAAGGAGAAATTTTCTGTCAATTTGATCTGCCCCCAAATGGAAGGGACTGCCTCAGGAAATATCAATTGAGGAAGAGGCTGGGTGATCACTTGTCTATTACATTAGAAAAGGGGGGAGGTTTTGCTCTGATGTGGGTTGACCTAGGATGGTGATCTCTGGGGTCCCTCTCAAGCCTGAGATTCCAGAGTTCTATGAAAAGCCCATTCCCAACCTCGATTCCCAAACACTAGCCACCCCCCCCACTGAACCAGCAAATAAATAAACAAATGAGTGAATAAATCAATGAGTGAATGAATAAATAAGCAGACATAATCCTTCAGTATTGGTCAGGCCAGGGCCAGAGTGAACTAGGATAAATAACTAATAATATATAAATAATATATAATAATAATAATACCTAGGATAAATAAATAACAAACTCTAGGATTCACATACAATAGTAAGTACGGAGCCATTTACACCTTTTCCCACTCTGGGGCACATGTTTAGGAATATCTGAAGAATCCAGGACTTCATCAGTATCAGGAAGTACTGGTGGGTAGGACTTGAACCCGTGTTCCCTCATTCTTAACTCAGGACTCTGTCCCCTCCCCGACATCTGTGCCAAATGTGCCTTTGTTTCCTTGAGATCACTTCCGCCTAAAGAGAGGCTATGTGGTGGAGAAGACAAGAACATTGGGATTAGTGAGGAAGACTAGGGTTCAAATTGCATTTCTGCCATTTGTATGAGCTTTGTCACCCTGGACAAGTCATTTCACCTTCCCCAAGAAGCCTTCCTAATCCCCTACAGCTGCTAGGCCCTCTCCACTCTCTTACCCCCGTTAATTCATCATACATACACACACTTTATACACAGACACACACAGACACATGTATTATATATTGCATGTATTTCCATATAGATTTGTTATATACATATGTATATAAACACTTACATATGTTGTCTCCCCCCTATAGAACTAAGCTTCTTGAGGGTAGGGACTGTTTCATTTTTGTCCATCGCCAGCACCTCGGACAGTGCCTGACACACAGCAAACTTTAAAAACTGATCATTGAACCCACTGATTGCTATTTTTCAAGCAATTTTCTATGACTTACTTATTGGGTCTGAGATAGAGTGTGAACTGTAGACCTATCCACTATACCACACTGACTCTATTTTGGGCCATATTCTCTGAGGAGATGACTGTGAGGGAAAAAAAGGTAGTTGACACAGTCAGGAACAATAGGAGAGAGATAAAGACCTCTGAACTAGGAGTTAGGAAAGCAGGTTCAAATCCTGGCTCTACTATTTACTAACTGTGTGACCTTGGACAGGTCATTTCTGCGCTCTTTGGGCCCTGCTTTTCTCAATTCAGCTTAACAAATGTTCAGTTCTTACTATGTATGAGGCACTGTGCTGAGCACTGGGGAAATAATCCCTGCCCTCAAAGGGCTTATCTTCTACTGGATAACAGAGAAATATGACCTATTCATAGGTGAGTATAATAGAAGGTAGAGTCATGGGATAAAAAGGAGAGCTAAAGTTCTGTTGGGGCAGCTAGGTGGCACAGTGGATAGAGTGCCAGGCCTGGAATCAGGAAGACTTCATTTTCTTGAGTTCAAGTCTGACTTCAGACACTTACTAGCTGTGTGACCCTAGGGTAAGTCACTTAACCCTGTTTCCCTCAGTTTCCTCATCTGTAGAATGAACTGCAGAAGGAAATGATAAATCACTCCAGCATCTTTGCCAAGAAAACCGCAAATGGGGTCATGAAGAGTCAGACATGACTGAAAACAACTGACCAACAAAAAAAAAACTGCCCTTGGAAAACAAATGGAGGGAAATTATTCCTAGTAATTGACATTTATAGAGTACTTTAAAATTTGTGAAGCGTTTTACCAGGAGAACATTGTACACAACAACAGTCACATTGTGAAATGACTGACTTTGATAGACTTAGGCCCTTCACAGCAATGCAAGAATCCAAGACATCTCCAACAGACTCATGATGGAAAATGCTATCCACATCCAGAGAAAGAACTATGGAGTCTGAATGCAGATCGAAGCAGACTATTTGCTCTCCTTTTCCTTTGTTGTTTTGTTTTATTGCTTCATTCTCATGGTTTCTCCCATTAGTTCTAATTGTTCTTTGCATCATGAATAATGGGAAAATATGCTTAATATGAATGTATAAGTACAGCCTCTATCAGATTGCATGCCATCTTGGAGAGGGAGGTGGAGAGAGAGGGGCAGAAAATTTAAAACTCAAAATCTTATGAAAGTGAATGTTGAAAACTAAAAATTAATTATAAAAAAAAAAAAGAAAGAAAACTATCTGATCTTTGGTAAGTCACTTCCCTCTCTCTGTGTACAACATGCCCATCACTGGCATTACCTATGCTGGCTCTGCCTATTCTGCCCAAGTTCACTACTTTCTAGAAGGCAGTGGCCTCCCTCAGGGCAGGGTCTTCGCTCTAAGTTTCTGGAGCTGAGAAATAATGCTGTATTGGGAGACCTACCTATCAGCTCTTCTCAAAGCCTTACTGCTGAAGAACAATCTCTCCCACAAAGACAGCTCTTCAAAGGGTTTTCCCTGCCCATGATCTCACTTGGCCTGCCCTGCCCACAATCCCTAAGAGGAAGATGGGGCAGTTATTGTTATCCACATTTTACAGAAGAGGAAACCAAGTCCAGAGGGGCTAAGGAGCTTGGTTAGACTCACAGCTAGTTAAGTGGTAGAGCTGAAGCTTGTACCCACATCTTCTCTTTTCAGCTCAGACACAGCATCCATTCCCACCTTGAGCTAATAATCCCCTTACCTTGTAGTAGAGTACATAAGCAGCCACTAGGACACCCAGGCTCTGCAGTAGATCCCCAACCACATGGATAAAAGCTGCTCGGACACTGGGGTTCTGCTCCTCCTGCTTCGAACTGGTCCCATGACTGTGTCCATGGCTGTGCCCATGGCTGTGGCCAGACTGGTGAAGAGTAAACCCCATTCTAGCAAAGAAAAGAGAGAATCGGACAGAGTCCCAAGCGCCACCATTAGCCTCTCTATCTTCAGAATTGTCTTGTGACCCTCTAAACTCTGCAGGAACCTTTGGGAAAGGTAGGGTGGGAACTTTAGGGGATCATGGCTCAAAGCCCAATTAAGTGATTATTCTCAGCACAGCTTCTATCAGACTAGATCTGGAGAACCAATTTAATAGGTTGGTAGCACAAAGAAAGTACCAGGTTCACTGCCCCCACAATTCCCTGCTCTACCACCATGAATTTCACTTTCAGGGAACCCTAGAAGAAAAACAATTCTAGAATCTAACCAGCATAAACAAAATGGGAAAATTAGATGTTGAAGGGGCAGAGGGAAGATGTCCATGCTTGTTCTCTAGTGACAGAACTGTGAATTGATTTAAGCATCCCAGAAAACAATTTAAAATTATACAAGGAAAATTACTGAATTGTTCATATTCTTTGATCCAGAAATTCCTTTTCTGGGACTGGATTCCATCCCCCACCTTGTCCCCCCCACCCCCAAGGAGGTAATGACTAAGAGAAGCATTATTTGGGATAACAAAAAAAAAAGACCAACAAAATATAGTTCTAACAATTGGGGAACAGCTGGAACAGACTGTGGTAGATGAAGGTTATTGTGAATACAATTACGTCATAGTGATGACGATGAGGAATTCAGAAAAACATAGGAAGACTTGTATGAAGTGATGCAGAGGGAAGAAAGAGCCAGAAGACCAGTATATACAATGGCTCCAACAACGTCAATAAAGACAGCTTTGAAACACAGCCGAACTCAGGTCAACTACAAAGAGCAGTGTTGGCATAATATCATTAAAGTTAAAGGGCACATTAACTTCCTCTCTGTTGACAATCAGTAAACCATAAAAGTGAAAAGTGACACATACTAGCAGTTGCAATCAGGATGTACTGCTTAACTCTTTGGGGAGAATATGCTTTATTGGGGAATGTGATGAGAGTGTGGTATTTGGGTACTAGTTAGGAATTAGCAAAATGTATCCATTTAAAAAACAATAGAGAAAGAGAAGGGGAAGGGAGTGAGGAAAAGAAGGAAGAGAGAGAGAGAAGGGAAGGGGAGAGGGGAGAAGGGATTGAGGAGAAGAGGGCAAAGAACAGGGGAGAGAGGGGAAGATGGAGAGGAAGAGAGAGAGACACAAAGACAGAGACACAGAGAGAATCAGACCCTGTTTCAGGGCAGGGACTACTCTATTTTTCCTCTTTAATTCCTAGCACCTAGCATAGTGTGGATACTTAATCGACACTGATTTGTTGAATTGTAGTTTTATAGAATCAATCATAAAACTTTAGAGCTGGAATAATAATAAATAGCTAGTGTTTATCGCTCTAGGATTTGCAAAGCACTTTCCATGATTATCTCAGTCCATCCTCACAACAATCCTGGAAGCTGGGAAAGATTTTTATTTCCCTTTACTTGCCCCAGGTCATACAGCTGAGTAAGTATCTGAGGCAGGGTTTGAATTCAGTCTCCTAACTCCAAAGCTAGCCCTCTGTCCTCCAGTGGCCTTGAGGCCACATGTAGCCTTCTAGGTCCTTGGATTTGGACTTTTGACCAAGTCCAAGTTTTACAAAACAAATCCTTTTATTAAGGGGATTTGTTGTGTGAAGTTTGGATTAAGTCAAAGGGCCGCACTTGTAGGCCATCCGGCTGGAAGAAGACTTAGAGACCAATTGACTCATTTTATGGAGGAGGAAACTGAGGCAAGATTGGGGGAAATTATTTGAGCCGTTGAGTTAGTGGCAGAGCTACATCTGGAACACAGGTCTACTGACTCCTGGTCTCTAGTTCTTTCTGCTTTCTACCAACTGGAGGAGGGCAAGGATCATTCCTTAGGGAAGCAGTGCTTTCTCCCTCAGTACAGCAGGTATTAATTAATGTTTGTTGAAGAAATGAGACCAGCTTTATGCAACCCAGTTCGGAGCAAGTAAGGTATATGTAAACAGCTTTGTAAACCTTAAAGCTCTATATAAATGTGAGCTATTATTAGAATTTGGGGGGAGATTCCTTTTTTTTTTTTAGGCTATTGGGGTTAAGTGACTTGTCCAGGGTCACACAACTAGTAAGTATGAGGCTGGATTTGAACTCAGGGCCTCCTGACTTCAAGGACTTAAAAATATTCAAACATTAAGAAAAATCAATTCTTGCCCCATACCCTAAAAAACAGACTAGATCTAGGACTGGAAGGAGCCTCAAAGACTACCTAATCCAACCGCCTCATTTTACAATTGAGGAAACTGAGGCTCATGGAACGGCATGCCCAAAGTCACACAGCTATAAGTGGCAGAGGTGGGGTTGGAAGTCCAGTCCTCTGCCTTCAGATACAGGGCTTTTTCCATCATAGCACACCATCTCCCCAGATGGGATACTCTTTCTCCTCAGAGCTGGCTAAGATCACTAGCTGTCTGGCTTCATGCTAAGTGTTCCAGGTAGCCGTTTGGGAAAGGGCTGCTGGCTGGAAGTATAGGGATGGATCTAGAGAAGGTGAGTCCTACCTGAAATGTATTCCCTGCACTTTAATAAAGAGTGGACCTGTCCAGTGGCCCCAGGTTATGAACTGGGGTCTCTAAGAAAGGAATAAATCCCAGGAATGGGAAGGTTCACAGCCAGATACAGGGGAGTATGAAGCTGAAAGTCACTCCAGGATGGAAAGTCCAGAGTTCAGGGATAAAGCCTGGCCCATTTTTTTTTACTAGAAACCTCCAACACACATAAAATGGGAGGGATTTGTCTCTTCAACATGTGATCAAATTCCTCCTTCCATTCTCCCTCCCAGGGACAGGGATCAGTGACTGATGGATTGATTGGATGGGGAGGGTGGTGCAATGGTGGGGCCCAGACTTACATGATATTCACCGCTACAGCACAGCCTGAAGTGATCAGCATAGCCCCACCTTCAATCTCATAGTCTCCAGAGACCAGACGCTGAACCGCCAGATATACGAGGACCCCAGTCACCACCCAGATGGACAGCACTGACAGCAGAGCTCCCAAGATCTCTGAGAAGCAAACCCCATCCCAGACACTGATAATTAGTGAACAATTCCACAGACTGTTTTGTTAGGGGTAGGCAATGGGGTCCTTTAAAACAGAGTGAAGACACTTTAAAATGGGGCCCACTGGCCAAGACTAAGTACCAGGAATGACCCCCTTATCACCTTTCACTGCTTACAAACGATTCATAAAATTGTTAGTGACAGGAGGGACTATAAAACTTATTAAAATTAAATGGTCATCTGAGATTAGAACACAGAATCTCAAAACTGAAAGGATTCAGAATCTAGAATGTTAGAACATGAATGCAGAGAACATTAGAACACAGCATGTTAAAGCTGGAAGGGTTCTTGACTATCTTCTTGTCCAAATCCATCATTTTACAGGTGGGAAAACTGACACTTTGTTACATCCGCTGTGGGAGCTAGTGAATTAATGTACCCAATAAAGAAGGACAACTGGAGTGCAAGGGACTTCGTAGCTCCCCAAGGGGCCAAATCCAAGACACGTTAATAAGTCTCTGAGACATTTCCTACCTGGCTTTGGACAGTCCACCTTGCCACTTCCCCTCAAATATGCAGAAACATAGTTAATCTTAGATTCATTTGATCTTGTAGGTCACTATGTCTCCTGGCAGGGGAGTTCATCTTCCTTGTCAGATGAGACTCCCTGAGGGTAAAGGTCAAGTCTGCTATTTGACTATGGGTGATTCACTCCCCCTTTCTAGGCTTCAGCTCTAACATTCTCTCTTTTAAGGTGACTTCCAGCTCTGACCTTCTCTGTTCTGAGACCTCTCCTAGCTCTGACTCTATATTCTAAGGCTCCTTATTTTAACTATACCGTTCTGTGCCTCTGTGATTCCTTCCTTCCTTTAGGTCCCATTCCTACCCCCCTGGGCCAGCACAAAATTCTGCCCACAGACAGTGCCCTGGGGTGGGGTGGATAGACTAACCAATGCTAAAGCCCCAACTCAATCGTCCCTCACCTGCTCGATGCCAGCCAAAGCTCATGGTCTTGGTTGCCGGCCGGGAGGACATCCAGAGAGAGAAGAGGCTGATGAGCATGCTGGCAAAGTCAGTAAGCAGGTGAGCTGCATCTGTCATGACGGCCAAGCTATGGGCCAGGTAACCCCCTGTACGACAAGAGAAATGGGGGTCGAGGAAACCCTTAGTTGGGCCTTAAGCCTAGAACCTTTGGCCGATCCTCCTTTCCTGCTACTCACGAAGGTGGCTTGTTATCATACAGCTCCTTTCCTAGCTGGCTAACATGGGGTTCCATTGAAATCCAGTGTCTACCTATTAGGGTTATTCCCCCACCCCTCCCCACTGCTTTCTTCCATCAGCACAGATGGCAGAACCTGCCCAAGAAGCCCACTTTGCTCCTTACCCACAACTTCTCCGATTATGAAGACAAAGCAGATGATGGATGCTACATACAATTGTCGCCGGGCCCTCTCCTTCTGGCAGTCATAAGGGTCACCGAGGCCCTGCTGAGCATGGCAGTGTTGATTGCTCTGGGAGTCAAGTCCAATGGCCTGCAGATCCAGACCAGGCTCAGGCAAGGGAGTTGGGCTGGCCCCATTCTGCCAAGGAGCTCCAGAGTATGACCTGGGTAGAGAATAAGGGCCCCATCCTATTCCATCCCCAAGGGTTGGAATGCTTAGGATGAATGAATGAATGAGCAATTGTTAACTGTGTGCTTCCTGGGTTAAGTACTAGGGATGCACAAGGTAGAGTGGAAACAGTCTCCATTTTTAAAGGGCTCACATTCTAAGGGGAGTGGGGAGACAACACGTATAAGGGTAGCAGCACGTCGGGGAAGAGAGGTCACAAACTGGCAGTGCTGGAAGATCCTCTAGTTCAAAGAAGGAAGTCAAGGCAAAAAGAGGGAAGAAACAGAATCCAGGTCTCTATTATGCTATCTATCACCATCTAGATAATCCTGTGGAACAAGTCCTGTCCCCTGTCTTGGTCCTCAGTTTTACTCCTTTGTAAAATGAGAGAGACAGACAGAGAGAGAATGTTAGATGGCTTCTAAAATCTTTTCAGACTTCGACATTCTGCATTTTTAAGGGTCAGTCGACTGACATTTAGGGTTCTGGGATTCTATGATTGTGCCTGAGGGAGGCAGACAGGAGAAGAGGCCTAGCAGGCTGAGCTTCCTCGGTTGGGGGGATGTAAGGGAATTACAGTGCCCTTCCTCCCCAGGGTTCTGCACCAAGAGAAAGAGCCCTCAGGGTATGAGGCCACTGCTGCAATCTCCTACCTACTCCCCTCACCGGAAAGAGAAAGGGCCTACAGATTAAAATGGTTCTCCTCCAGCCTTCTTCCCCCACCCCCACCCCACCCCATACATCTGGTGACTTGAAGGCAGAACTCAGACAGAAGCACTGAAGCGGGGAGACCAGATGGGGGGTGGGGCTCCTACCACCTCCTCCTCATCCTTAGGTGGGGGAGTGAAAGAGAGGGTGTAGCATCTGCATCCTGTCTTCCCCCACTCTTCTCTCTCCCTCTCCCTCCCTCTCCCTCTCTCTCCCTCTCTCTCTTCCCGGTCTGTCTCTCTCTTTCTCCTCCCCCCCCCCCCCCGGCTCCCAGCCCCTTCCCGAACTTGCCCCGCACGCCCTTCCCAGCCGCCTCTGGCAGTTTTTATCACTTTATCTCTTAGTGAGCGGCCCGCGCCTACCCCGCAGGACAAACCAGGGGGTGCGTGCGGATGGTGCAACGCAGACCTCCCCTAACCAGTGACACCCGACACCAGCTGAAAAATCTTGGCGGCAGGTCAGCTGAGGTCCAAGAGGCGGGACAGGCAGGATGAGATGCAGCCGGAGAGGTGGGGAGAGCGCGTCTTCTCCCCCACCCCCCTCCACCCCAGGCGCGCTTCTGCTCCTGATTTACCGGCCTCCAGTTTTGACGTCCAACAGGTACCGCTTCTCCGTGGGCTCCATGCGCTCTCGGCGCCTCACTCGTGCCCCCTAGAAGCCCCACTCGGGAAGTTCGTCGTGCGCTTGCGTGCCCCTGGCCCCCCGGGCCGGATCCCGAGTGGGCCAGTTCGCGCAGGACGCCTTTTCCGTCTCAGCAGCTGCCTCCCGCGTCCCGCGCCTGCTGTGCTTTATCCCTGGCGGGCTACTGCTCGTGAAACCTCTGCTGCCGGCGCGTCGTGTGCAAAGACCCGCGGGGGGGAGGGGTGTGTGGGGTGGGGTGGGGGACGTGAGATGTAGGGGGACCGGCTGCAAAGAGCGCCTTGACCGCCCCTGGACCGCCGTGTGCACTACTACTCTAGGGCCAGTACCTGCAGCCAGGGACGCAGCGCGGGGGGGAAGGGTTGTGAGGGTGCAGAAGGGAGCCAGCGTCTCGCGGCTTCACCTAGCTCAAAGCTGGGCTCCCAAGAGACAAACAGATAGACAGCAAGAACCACACGCTTAGGAAGAGTTGTCCCAGGTGCCTCCAGGGGAGGGGGCAGGGAAAGCCTCTGGTGGGGGATGAGAGAAAGATTAGGAAGTTCCAGCGTCCCTGGGCTCCAGGGACTCCCTGGGGGAAGGCATGGGAAAGGAATGGAACAGTTCTGACCAGGAGCCTTGAGAGAACTGAATGACCCCTGCCCAAAGCCGGTCCAGATAAACGGATGCTCCCTTTCCCCCCCTCTAGGTGGGGCCACCGAAAAGTACATTAAAGTTGGGTTTTTTTCCTTTAGGACTCAGACTGGCAATTCCTCTAAAGGCTCAGGCTAGGGGAAGGTGGGGTTCCTGAAAGTGGGGGCCCATGTCATCCGCATCAGATAAAGACGGGAGCTGGATCTCCCTGCTCAGATCAATTGCTCCCACTCCTCCCAAATCATAACTGGCAACTGTCTCTTCTGTCCTCTGTACCTAGCTACATTCACCTCTTGGGACAAAATCTTGTTCCCCAAGGGACATTAAATGCAGGACGGGTAGGACTGGCTTAACAGCCTAGGCATCTGCTTTGGGGGTGGGAGCGCCTTCCTTTTAGTGCCCTATGTGGGAATCTAAAACTTCAGATGTTATCTCCTACCTCTTAGTAAGTTCATCAGGCACAGGGCCTAAAGAAGGGACCACATCAGGCCCTCCGCTGCAGTCCATGAGTTCCGTGGAAGTGAGCTTATGGGGGAGTTAGGTGGAGGAGAGGCAGGCTGGGGAAAAAAACAGTGCAAGGACGGGTAGAACTGGGAGTGTCGGGACCCAGCTGGGGAGCTCAGCCAGCCTGGCCGCAAACACTTGAGGCCAAGCCCTGTGAGCCAAATGCTCTGGAGAGCAGGAGAGAAAAGAGTCCACTAGGAGCTTCCAATCCAGTGGACTGAGCTTCTCCTAAGCTTGAGCCTGGCCTGTTTTGAGCAAGCATTCCTTAGGAGGTGGGAGTGGAAGAGGATAAGGTTGTGATGGTTTGGGTGGCTATGGGGTAGTACCCTCCTGCTCATCGTGGAAAGGACCCCAGGTTCTAACTTGATGGTGGTATACTTGGACATTCAGGAAGCAGCATCAGTACCACTGGCATCTTTCTGTCATCCACAAGCTGAGACCACCAAAAGACAGGTAGGGCAGCAGTGGGGTGGGGGAAGGGGTACAGGCCTATGACCCACACATCTACCTGTCATCTACCTGGGGGGAGGCAGGGGGAGGTCTCCTGTGATCAATTTTATCCCTCTGCTTTCTCTTACTTAATGGAAGCTTGAATGATTCCATACCCTTAGGGTTTCTGACTAATACCAGGTGATGTCTGACTGTTTGGAAGATTCCTTTAAATCTGCTACCTTGAATCTATACCATGCCATGCAGTGTGACAGAGTGTGGAGTCAGGAGAAACTTGGGTTCAAATTCTGCCCCATACACTTACAAAAAGGCAAGTCCCTTAATGTTCTCTGAACCTGCTAGGTGGCGCAGTGCATAGAGGGCCAGGCCTGCAGGCAGGAAGACCTGAGTTCAAATCCAGCCTCAGAACTAGCTGTGTGACCCTGGGCAAGTCACTTCACCCTGTTTGCCTCAGTTTCCTCATCTAGAAAATGAGTTGGAGAAGGAAATGGCAAGCTACTCCAGTATCTTTACCAAGAAAACCCCAAAATGGGGTCATGAAGACTTGAACACAACAGCGAAAGGAAGATAGTGATACCTGTGATACCTAGGCATAAGAATCTTTTTCACAACAGCATGCGGTTCTATTTATTAATTCTATTTTGAGGGCACAGCTTTGCAAACCCTAAAAGAGATATGACCAGTTGTCATCTGCATTGATCACAGAGGCAGTTTGGTTTAATAAGCAGTATACTATAGTAATTGCTTGCATTTTTAAGACATGTAAGTTTGTTAAATCCTATATTTATGGAATGGGGATGGGGAGGAATGCTGGAGAAAATTTCGGTAATGTAAAAACCCCTCAAAGATATCAGTAACACTTATTTAAAAAACCAAAATGCTTTACCCACAACAATTTAGGAGGAGGGGATAGTGCAAGCATTATTATTCCCATTTCACAGATTAGAAAGCTAAAGCTCAGTTGAGTGACTTGTCCATGATCACACACCTAAAAAGGGAATTTGACCCAGGTCTCTTTACTCAAAGTCGGGCACTCCAGCAACTACACCACGCTGCCTCCAGTAGAGAAATTATTGGAGTCTGGTGGAAAAGATGCTGAATTGGGTCTGAGGACCTGGGTTCAAATCCACTTGTGTGGCCTCTTTGGTCAGTTCAATTAAATTCTGTAGACCTCGGTTTCCTCATCTGCAAAATGAAGAGTTTGGAATTTCTGACCTCTGAAGTTCCTTTTATTTATTCATCTGTGATCCTGTGATTCCTGGGTTTGAACTGGCTTAGACATTCAGGAGCTGTAGGAACCTGATGGGTAAATCCCTTAATCACTCTGGGCCTCAATTTCCTCAAATGCAAAATGGAGGATAATGATACTAATATATTGGCCTGTCTCACTCGGTTGTTGTGAGGGAAGAGCTTTTGCAAACCTTAAAATGTCTTTGGAAATGTAGGTTGTTATCTACAGGGCTATCATGTGGAAGAGAGATTAAATTTGTTCTTGCCGGCCCCAGAGGACAAAGCTGGGAGCAGTCAGTGGAAATTGCTGAGACGGAGAGTTCAGATTAATCCATATAAGGGGGAAGAGGGCCATCTCCAGTCATCCTGACCTATATCCCACCAGACCCAGACGGCTCCAGAAGACAAAGCGAGGCCGGTGACTTGCACAGCCCTCCCTCACTTAAATTCAATTCACTTGCAAATCATGGCATCACCTGCCTAATGTCATAGTCCTCTTTGAGAAAGAAGAACAGACAACAATAACAAGGGATGGGGAAAGTGGAGCAGTGGTTAAGAAGATTGAACTTGAGGGGCAATTAGGTGGTGCAGTGGAGTCGGAAGGACCTGAGTTAAAATTCGACCTCAGACACTTACTAGCTGTGTGACCCTGGGCAAGTTACTTAACCCTGATTGCAAAAAAAAAAAAAAAGGTTGAACTGGTGGTTGGAAGAACCTGATTTCAGTCCCTGCATCTGACTGAGTGTCCCTGGGCAAGTCTTCTCAATGCTGTCACCTATAAAATGGGGATAATAATAGCACTTATTTCCGGTTGTGAGGATTAAATGAGGTAACATCCATAAAATAGATTGTAAATCCTAAAGCTTCTGGGTGTTATTCCCAACCATCCGAGCTGTCTGACAAGGGAATGGGCCACACGGGTGGATTCCTTTCACGGGAAAATCTTCAAGCAGAAACAAGAGACCACTTCTCAGGGATGGTGTCTCAGGCACTCTTTCTGGATTCTTGTTTGTGGGATCAATGGCAAGCCACAAGGATCTAGGCCACAAAGCCTCATTTTACGAAGGAGGAAACTGAGTCCCATAAAGGTTAAGTGACTTGCCAAAGTCACCCAGGTAGCGAGCATCAGAGGTGGGGCAAAGGTTAGGTCCCTGCCAGCATGGACAATTCCATCTATAGTGACAATGTTCCTCTGTCTTGCTTGTTGTGAAAATCAATGGGAATGCAGATATACTGGAGCTTAAAAGCCTGCAGAGGACCCCAGGAATTGGAGTGGCTCTTAGTCTGATCTCTCCCTCCGTCTGAGCTGGAGGCTCCTGGAGGAGAAGGTTGTTCCAAAGAGTGGAGAGAACAATGTTCTTTCAATAGGAAGACCTGGGTTCAAGTTCTGCCTTTTGACGTTTACTAGTTGTGTGACCCTGAGCAAGTCACCTTCCCTCTCCCAGCACCAATTTTTCCATCAGTAAAACATAAATGAAAATAACATCTTTACACACTTTCCTTCGCATGATTGTTATAAGGAAAACCCTTTGTAAGTATTACAGTGCTGTAGACCTGTGAGCTAGACTTCCAATTGAGAGCAGGGGCTGTGTCTACACTGGCCTCCTTTACATCTGGTGCGCAATGAATTGATGAGTCGGATTTCCTTTAATTGAGGACAGATGTAACAAGAAAAAAAACGTAGGGCCGAGGATTTACTCTAAGGAAAGTCAGGTGTGCACTCAAGGGCCCTCAGCATGACACCTGCTGCACAAACACTTTGTGATTCCCTCTTTGGGGGTAGTGACTGCTTCAGCCTTTGTGTCTACAGTACCTGGCATAGTGCTTGGTGCTGAGTAGATGCTTTATGCATGCTTCTGGTTCTCCATTTCCTGTGCATAGTCCTTGTCTTTCCAACCAGACTATAAGCTTACAGTGAGCAGACAGTTAAGTCAACAAGCATTTACTGAGCATGGACTATGTGTCAGGCACATCGTGTTAGATCACTAGAGATAACCAAAAAAAGGCAAAAAAAGGGCCCTGCCCTCAGGGAGTTCACAGTCTAATGGAGGAGACAACATGTAAATAATTATGTACAAACTCTCTCTCATTCTCTTATTCTCTCTTTTTGTTTCGTTCTCTCATTCTCTCATTCTCTTTCTCATTCTCTCCGTTTCTTTAGTTCTCTTTTTCTCATTCTCTTATTGTCTCTCTGTACATACACACATACGCACCCATACATACACAGGGTAAATTGGAGACAATCAAAGAGGAAAGGCGTTAAGATTAAGGAGGGCCAGGAAAAGCTTCTTGCAGAAGGTAGGGATTTTAGGTGAGATTTGAAGGAAAGCAGGAGGTAGAGATGAGTAGAGAAAGAATTCCAGGTACAGGGGTTTGGCCCAAGAATATGCTCAGATTCAGGAGATTAGGAGGAACAGTAAAGGAGCCCAGTGGCTTAGAGTACATGGAGATGTAAGGTATAAGGAGATGAGAAATATAGGAAGGGACCAGGTTATGAAGGGCTTTAAATTCCAAATGGAAGATTGTAAAATTAATTCTGGTGTTGATAAGGAGTCACTGGAGTTTATTGAATTAGGGTAGCAAGGTCAGATTAGCAATTTAGGAAGATTAATTTGACAACTTGAGAGGAAGATGGGTTGGAGTAGGGAGATACTTGAGGCAGGGAGAGCACCAGCAAGCTGTTGAAATAATCCAGGTGTGAGGTGATGAGGGCCCAACTCTGGATGGTGGAAACATCAGGAGAGAAGGGGGAACATATGATAAATGTTACAAAGGTAGAATTGGCAGGACTTGGCACCTGCATGGATACAGGGGATAAGAGAGTGAGGATTTGAGGATGATACCTCAAAACCAAGGAGCCTGGATGACTGGGAAGATAGTAGTGCCCTGGAGGGGGCAAGGAAAGGTTTAGGGGAAAAGATAATGAATTCAGTTTTGGACATGTTAAGGTTTTTTATTTTTTCAGCCAAAGACAAAGTTTATTAAAGATCTGCCATATTGGCCAGGCTCTTAAGGAATCTAAACATTTGTGACGCTCGTAATGACAAGCGGGCTTGAGCAAGTCTCAGCACCTGGCTAGATTATAAGAATTTGAGCCCTTGGCTGGATTCTTAAGGAATCTGAGCATTTGTATCGCTGATGCAAGCAGGCCAGATTTTAAAGAATCTGAGCCCCTTCATGGAGACAAGGTGGACCTTATATACAGAAAAATTATGGGAGGGATCTAAGAGTGGCCAAGTAGTTTGGCGTGACTGGAGTTGGGGGCTGGGAGAAGGGTTATCTTGATGGGGTGACTGGGAGGTAGAAGGGGATCTACGTAGGATCGAGGTTGGGAAATGTCCGGGGGCCATCTGGAGGTAGTAGACTGGACTTCTTAGTTTAAGATGTCTACAGGATGTCCAGTTTCAGATAACTAATAGGCAACTGGAAATGCAAGACTGGAGATAAGGAGAGAGGGTAGGGCAAACAGGCCTGAGAATCATCTGAGTAAAGATGGTAATTGAGGACAATTCTTTTCTACTTACATCTTGTAGATATCAACACAGATTATGTTATTTGTCACTGAGCAACTTGGCTTTTTCCATCATAGGGTTTCCTGATGACATCCTTTATCCTTCTTATGTTTAATTCCTTATTTGCAATGTCCTACAGCCTGCCCATGGCTACTGTACCCTCACTCCATGCCCTCAGGGAGATTTCTGAATTCATATCTTGAAGACTGTTTCATATAGACATATAATACATGATACAGCCATGATGCAGCCATAGAACATCAGAATAAGAATATTGCTGCTAAAAAAGATGGACCTTTTTTTTTTCAGGGAGAAGCTTGAGGTCATTAAAACAATTTTTACTGTTTTCCAAATGCAATCCAGCCTACTTTCCTCCTCCTGTACTCTCCTGTACTCACTGTCTGTTTTCAGTATCTATCCAAGGTATTAATATACATATATGTACATTCTACATACATATATATCCATATCTCTATCTATCTATCTATCTATCTATCTATCTATCTATCTATCTATCTATATTTTTGGTGAGGCAATTGGGGTCGAGTGACTTGCCCAGGGTTACACTTCGGCAAGTATCAAGTGTCTGGTCTAAAGCTGGATTTGAACTCAGGTCTTCCTGACTCCAGGCCCCATACTCTATCCACTGCAGCACCTAGTTGTCCCTAGATATATCTATATTGGAAGACAAACTATAGATTCCCTGACTCTATCATGTAGTCTAGATAATGACTTTTTTCATCCATTTAGTTTTTCCTATATGAATGAAGTCAGGTCAGGTTTCCTTCATCCACTTAGTTTTTCCTATGTGAATAGTTAGGCCAGGCTCTTCTGAATGAATCTAGGAGGAATACCTTAATCAAGGATATCACAGATCTCACTGGATCATGTAGGGAGAAAGTGAGATTCTTTTCCTTTTGTTTTTGTATCCTCAACTACTTGTACTTAATAATCACTTATGATGCTTATTGGATTGGATTGTTGGAAGTAAAGCCAGTCATTAACCTTAAAGCACAATCTAATTGTCATCTATTGTTATTAACACTATTATTAGCCCTGCTCTGCTTTTTAACCTTGGGATCTTTAACAAGTCACTCCCTTTGTCTTTTAGCTTCCAGCCTTAGTTACTTCCTCTGTGAATGAGATAATGATCACATCACATCAGTACTCATAGCACTATCTATTTCAAAGAAATGTTGGGAGGATGGAGTGAGATGCTACTCTCCCCTAATCTTGAGACCGAATAGATTCTCCCTTAATAAGTGAAATCCCAAATAGTTGGCCAAAGCGCATAGATGTTAAGTGACTTCCCTGGGTTCACACAAGCTAAGAAGCTGAATTTGAATCCAGGTTTTCCAGATGCCAAAGCCAGCACTCACTCTGTCTACTACATCAAAGAAGCATCCAGCATGTATGAATGCACCCTCTTATCTCCTACCCCTAGCTTCTATCATGGATTTGCTCCCGTAGGCCCCTGTCTATCTGAACCAGACCCTTCATTCAGGGGTACAAAGTGAACACCTTCCTCCATTTTAGGAACATCTGATAGAACTGTGCATTTATTTGAACAATGTGCAACATAAATTCAGTCAGTAAGTACCCTGTGTGACAGGAATATGCATTAAAGTACAGTACACTCTTTCTTTCTAGGCCCAGAAAGTGGTGTGGAGAGGGGCCCGGACAGCTGCCAAGTACCCAATCCCTCAGCATCTCTGACCACTTCTAATCATTCCACACAATGACCTTCCTCCCCTGCACAATGTGCAAAGTCTTTTTCCAGAAAGCACCAGATCCATATACATTTACAGTTATATACAAAAAAAAACATTAAAAAAGAAATTGTACAAAACATTCCATTTTGCACCAACGTAGAAAAGTGTCCTGTGTGTTTTGTTTCAACAAGTCTCTAAGCCTGGGTGAGTGGCCACTTGCTAGGCCATGGGGTGTGTCCAGTCTCTGCGACCTGGCAGAGGTGGGATCCTTCTCCCCTCTGAGCTCGGGGCTTGCCACAAAGACTCCTCTCCTGGGTGAGGCCTCTTTTCTCCTGTCTCTCTCTTGGCTTGGGTTTTCTCACTGGAGATCTTCCTGCCTCCTTCCTGTACTCCTGGAAGAAAGGGAGCAAGAGACTCTGGTGAATGGGGGTGGGGGGAGGGGAAGGAAATCTTTCCAGAGTTTTAGATCTAGATCCAGAAGAGTTCCTAGAGATCATTAGATCCAACCCCCTCATATTACATTACAGTGGAGGAAATTGAGGACCGGGGAGGGCAAGTGATCTGTCACACAAGGAGTAAGTAGGAGGGCCAGGTCATGACATCTCAGAACTGGAACTTCTCTGACTTCAGATTCCTCAGTCTTCCTACCATGGTGCTCTATGCCCTAAATTCTCCTTTCTGTTCCTGTGCCCTTTTGAAAAAACATGATATGATATAGTCCAAGTATATGGGTCATATCCTGTTACAACAAACTCTCAAGGTTTTTTGTATCTGAGGAGAAAAGAAAGCTGTACCGGGAGTTAGAAGACTTGGGTGTGAGTCCTGGCTCTGCCAATATAGCAAGTCACATCCCAATTCTGGCCTTCAGTGTCCCCATCTGAAAAATGGGGACAATATTTGCACCACCCACCTCATAGGGTTTGGTGGATCAAACATGACTTTCTTTGTAACCGTGTAATGCTACATAAATGTCAGCAATAATGATAATAAAGAATTGTTAGACTTCCACAGAATAAGACCAGAATCAAGATGTGGATGTTACAAAGAAACAGATTTTGACTTAATGTTAGAAATGTAACGGATAAAAGTGTCTAACAATAACACAAGTGACCTCAAGATGTATAATCATTAGAACCTTACAATATAGAATGTCAGAGCTGGGAGGGACCTTAGAACTCAGAATAACAGAGGTGGAAGGGAGCTTAGATTATAGTGTCTGAGCTCAAAGGGGCCTGAGAGATCATATTTTTGTTGTTGTTAAGCTATTTTTTCAATCATGTCCAACTCTTCATAACCATAGGGTTTTCTTGGCAAAGATACCGGAGTGGTTTGCCATTTCCTTCTTCAGCTCGTTTTACAGATGAGGAAACTAAGGCAGACAGAATTAAGTGACTTGCCCAGGGTCACACAGCTAGTCTGAGGCCAGATTTGAACTCATGAAGATGAGTCTTCCTGATTTCAAGCCCATTATGGCCCCATCCACCGTGCCGCCAAGCTGCCCAAAGATCATGCAGTAACATCCAATAGAGAAATCCTCCCTACAACATCCCTCACAGGTGGTCGTCAGCATCTTCAGGGACACCTTCTTGCATTATTGAACAGCCATTCCACACTGGGACATGTTCTCATAATTTTTTTTTTTTTGCACATTGAGTTGAAGCCTTCCTCTCTGTAACTTCCACCCACTGGATCTAGTATGCCTAATTCCAGGCCTGCACAACAGAGGGCTGTGTTCTGTACTCCAGAGCATGCTGGGAAGTGGGATAACCCCACTAAGGCCAGGCTTTGTGGTGGGGGGGGGGAGATGGGACAACTGCAGCAGGTAAAACATTCTGCTTATTGAAAAGATGGGGACTCCCGTTGGCCGGTCCCGAGTTATACCTTCTCCCAAGAACTAACTTTCAAATATTTGAAGGAAGTGATGAAAATAAACCCTCCTTTTACTCTTCTCTTCTCCAGGCTAAATCTAACAATTCAGCCAACAGTGTGGTGTATTGGGAAGCTTGCTCAGGACCTGAGTTCAAATCTTGGCTCTACTGTTTACAAGCTGTATGTGTGATGTTGGCCAAACCATCTCAACCCACTGGTCTTCAATTTCGTCATCTGTAAGATGAGAGGGTTGGATTTGGGGACCACTGAAGTCCCTTCCAACCCTAAATCTGTGATCCTCTTAGGTAGCTGGTTCCTTCGACTGCTCTTCCCATGAGACATTCCCATTACCTTCCTCTTGCCTTTACTTCAGTTTGGCAGGGTAGCCAGCTGCCTGTTTCTGGAGCCCTGGCCGACTCTAGATGATAAGATATTTTTTACTGAATAAGAAGTTGGCCAGGGTGGTCTTCAACTTTCTTTGAATTCTTAAATCCTGTGCTTTTCTTTGGGAGCACTGAGTTGCTTTCAGGGTTTCTCCCAATCTGTGCTTTGCATTTCTTTTTCTTTCTTTTTTTGGGAGGAAATTGGGATTAAGTAACTTGCCCAGAGTCACACAGCTAGTGTGTGTTTGGGGCCACATTAGAACTCAGTTCTCCTGACTCCAAGGCCTGGTGCTCTATCCAGTGCACCACCTAGCTCTCCCTTGTGCTTTGCATTTCAAGGCAATCTCCAAAGATCCAAAAAATGCAGACTTCCTTACCTCCCACCTTCCCCTCCAGCGGGCTCTTCTTCCTCTTCCTCATCCCCCTCTGCCTCGATGAACTCTTCTTCTTCCTCGTCTGTAGATAAAAAGCAAGCAACAGCTTTAGAATGGGCTGGGGTTCCTTGCTCCATCCATCCACCCTCACCTCCAGATGTACCGAGCAGGGGCATTCCACCCTTGTTCATCTATCCAAGGCTTCCTTACCAGAGGGGAGGCCAGAAGCATGGAGAGGGTGGGAAGCTTGCTGAGGAAGGTCCAAGGGGAACAGCAAGTGTTAGCACACCTGGAGAATGACTAAGTCTTCCCTTTTCCCTCTTCCTCCCTTCCTTTTCTCCTCCCCTCCCCCCAACCCCAACCTGGGGCTGACACAAAGACATTCCTTTGTTTCAGAGCTACCCACTGCCTATCACCTGATCTTGCTGTGGCCTTGAGGAGGGACTTTGGGTAAGACATTGTTTGTCTTTGACTCCCTGAAACCACAGGAGAGATAACGGTGGTCTGGCCAGAAGAGGCAGAATGCTCTCTGGACTCAGAGGTCAAGGTCCTCCCTGGAAGCTCAACTCTGTGTCTCTGCTCAGTCCTGGAAGCCAAGCCTTTGAGCCCTCTCCCTGCCTGGAACGCCTTGTCCTGCTCACCCTGTTCTTCCAACCTTCAATACTCTATCTTCTCAGTAACTCCTTTGAAGCTGGGTGAGGGACTTTTGTATCAGTTTCTTAGCTCTCCTAGACTCATAGCCTGGCTGGGTCAGCTTAGAAGTAACTAGGAAATCCCTTCCCCTCTCTAGGCCTCCATTTTCTCATTTGTAAAACGAGGGGGAAAGTTGAATTAGATGCCTGCTAAGGTCAGTTTCCACTCTGGTTTTCTGTGATCACATAATTTGTTCCATGTTTCTTTCCTTTGAAAGGGGTTTGTCTCCTGGGAATCTGAAGACAGGGAACAAATCCCCTAATCTCCATGATCATCTTCCTTGACTCTTAACTGGACCCTGTTTACTAACCAGATTAAATGTTTGGAAAACTTTTTACCCTGGAGGGCCTGAATTCAGTTACACTGATTCAATGAAGCAACCATGTATTCAGAATCTACTGAAGGGGGAAATTTTGTCCATGTAAAAATATATATCAATAAAATTTTAAAAATATGTTTTTAAAATAAAAGAGCTTATACTGAGTTATAGGATGTCGGCTCAGTCCTGGAACTCTTGCTTCTTTCCTTGGGACCTGGGGCAATCCACTTAATATTTTAAGGCCTGCTTTTCCTCTTTTGTGAAAGAATGAATGAAAAAATATTTAATAGGGGTTTACTATGTGTCAAGACCAGTGTGTCATAGAATGAAGAGCTCGGGTTTGAAAACATCTGAGGTCCCTTCCGACACTAAATCTGAGTCACCCATGATTCTACTAAAAGGGACTTTGGGGAACACAAGGTAAATGAGGCACCTGCCCTCCCTGCAGTGTTTTTCAGTCCAGTAAGGAGGAAGGTTACTACATTTCTAAATTATAGGATAAAGACTTTCCCTAAAGGGCTCAATGCTGGATTGGAGAGGTGAATTAAGGCAATTGAGGTCTTTTGAATGCCTTCAAGTTACAGATTATCTACCTTCTCTGATGGAAAGGAATCACAGAAAGTTAGAGCTGGAAGGAATCTTTGAATATAGACTGTTGGAATTGAGAGGGCCCATACAGCAGAGACAGAACGCAAAATGTCAGAGCTGGGATAGACCTTGATCACAGAGTGTCAGCGCCTAGAGTGGCTTCAGAACATAACATGTAGAATATAGAATTTTAGAGCTGGAGAATATAGAGACAGAATATCAGCTGGCAGAGACTTTAGAATATAGAATGGACATGGAGAGTGGAGAAAGGCCATGGGATGTAGTGAATAGAACCCTAGATTCTGTCAGGAGATTCTAATGTCAGTTTCAGCTCTAAGACTTGTACTCTGTGGCCACAGAAGGGTCATTTGACCTTGCTAAGCATCAGACAGATTTGAATATTTCAAAATCCAAAACCTTCTTTCTTATACCAGCTAACAGAATTGCTCTGCTCTTACTGTCAAAATCATCTCCTAATTCACCTAGATATAAATATTAGCAATGCTTTTAAAAAGACACTTTCATAAACCTCAGTTTCTTCCTCTGTAAGATAGGGATAATCCATGTCACAGGGTCATTGTGAAGAAATCTATTTGTTTACTTTAAAGCCCTTTCAAAATGTGAGTTGTTATTATTCAGCTGGGATGTTAAAGCTGAAAGGGACCTTAGATACCATCTAGTCTCAATGTCCTCATATTAAAGCAGAAGAAAGTGAGAGCCAGAGAGGGGAAGTGACTTACCTGGGGTCACACAACTAGTTAGTGGATGAGCCTGGACTAGAGCTGAGGTCTTCTGACTCCCAGTCCAGAGGTTTTTTTTCTGTTCTACCTTGGACAGGGTCCAGATGTCCATTGTTCAGCTGATCTGTACTGAGGTTGAACTAGATTGCTTCTGAAGCCCCTTTCATTTTAAAGGTTCCCTGATTTTCTGAACGTAGGCATGTCCCTGTAGTGGGAAATCTCTCCTTCTCTCATAACCTCTCCTCTGCCATCAGCCTAGCTCTGCCTCTTGGTACCCCAGGTTTCCTATAGTAGGGTAGGGAAATAGATCCTGTCCTTCCCATTGAAGTCTTACCTGACATGAAGTCAATTGCCCTCAAGGTGTCTGCTATGTGCTCCAGATCCAAGGTGAAGTAACCCATGTTCTCAAAGCCTTGTTCTATCTTGCCTAGATGGCAGCCCTTGGATGCTTCCACAATGCTGGAGAAGACAAGACAGTGATGGGTGAGATCTCATCTCCTGCTATTCCAGAGCCCAAAGAAAGAAGTTCCCTTTGAACCTCTCTTGGGGCAGCTAGATGGTGCAGTGGATAGAGCACCGGCCCTGGATTCAGGACACCTGAGTTCAAATCTAGCCTCAGACACTTGATACTTACTAGCTATGTGACCCTGGGTAAGTCACTTCACCCCATTGCCTTGACAAAAAAAAATTGAACCTCTCTCAAATGTGAGAGTGGCTTCTCCCTCTGTTCCTTACTGTTCCCTCTATATTTAGCCACACTCCACCTCCAGATGAGGGTAGTGTTCCATCCCCCAGGGGATCTGGCCTAGAGCCACATATAGCAGGAGAGTGAGGCGGTTGTAAAAATGTGCAGCCAAGTGCCAAAAGTCAGGAGCCCTGGGTTCTAGTGTTGATTCTGCTACCTACTTGCTGTGTGACCTTAAATAAGTGAGTTTACCTCTCTGGGCCTCAGTTTTCTTAACTAAAAATGGGAGAGTTGGACAGTATTCTCCAGGGTCCCTTCAACTTTTGACATTCTAAATCCTAATATTAGACTGTAAGCTCCTTTTTTTGCCTAATTTTGGATAATTTTATTCTTTTTTTAAAAAAATAATTTATTTTTAGTTTTCAACACTCATTTCCATAAGATTTGGAGTTTTTAATTTTCTCCCCCTCTCTTTCCCTCCCCCCCACAAAATGGCATGCAATCTGATATAGGCTCTACTTATACAGAATGTAAGCTCTTTGAGCTAAATATATAGCTTATATAGCACTTTAGTAATATCTATCTATCTATTTATCTATCTATCTAATCTCACTTGTTCCATATGACAACCCTTTGAGGTGGGTGATATTATCTCCATTTTATAGCTAAAGAAACTGAGGTTGAAAGAGTTAAAATCAGGGGTGGGAACCTGCAGCCTCAAGGCCACATGTGGCCCTCTAGGTCCTCAAGTGTGGCCCTTTGACTGAATCCAAACAAAATTGGTGAAGTTTGGATTTAAAGGGCTGCACTTGAGGACCTAGAAGGCCACAAGTGGCCTTGAGGCCTCAGGTTCTCCACTCTTGGCCCAAGGTTTAAATGCTAGTAAGAATCTGAGGCAGGTTTCCAAGCCCAGAGCTCTATCCATTATGATACCCAGCACCTTGCCTAGTGCTTGGCATATGCATAGTAGGTGCTTAATAATGGCTTGCTGAATGATTGATCAATTCCCCTCTCTGCCTTAACATTCTAAGTTCTAAGATGCCATGAATCCTTGGCATTCTGTTTTCTGCAAGCTTTTTTTTTCTACAAGTTTTCCTTCTAAGCTCTGACATTCTATTATAGAAGGTACCTTCCCCCTCCATTATTATTATTATAATTTTATTATTATAATGGAGACAAGCCAGAGTTAGAGATCGGGGGGGAAAAGGAAGCAAAATATTCCAGGGCCTTGGAATTACAGAACCTCCCAACAGAATTCATCAGGAAAGGTTAGGATGGAGAGAATGGGAATTCCCTTTAGGCTGGTTGGAGGATTGGGGCACCAAAACCCTGAATTTCTACCCTCAAGGAATACTTACGCTTTGATCAGTGGCTTGGCATTCTGTGGGAAGAAAGAGAGAAGGCAGAGGGTTAAGTCTGGATAGAGGTTCAGCCATTGGACTGGGCACTCAGATGCTCTAAAGATGGGTACCCATGAGCCAAAGACTTCCTAGTAACCTGGGTTTCCCTGGGCCAGCTATGGCACCAGAACTGAAGAATGTCTCCAATCTCTTGGTTTTTTTCCCTTTGCATGTGGGTCAAAAATCATTTCCCTGGCACCCTCCCCAAGCCCTGTTACAAAGTCCCAAATCTGGCCAGATCCTGAAGGAATGGGTTGGGAACTCCTAATGTTTGACAAGCCCTTGCCTCCATGGTTCCTGGCAGAAGGGAGACCCACTAGAGTCCCATTCCACAGGTTATCTATCCTTTCTTCTATCCATGATTCTTCATCTTCCCACAAGGGCATAAGGAAGTTGCTTGCGGCAGAGAGCCCTAGCCTAAGATTCAGGAGACTGGGGTCTGCAAACTGGTTCTTATCCTTATCCATGGTGTGACCTTAAGCAAGTTATTTTATTTCTCTGACCTAGAGTCTCTTCATCAGTAAAGGATGAATGGGACAAGATGATCTCTAAGGGCCCTCCTAATTCTGACATTCTCTGTTCTAAGTCCCTTCCCACCCCTGACATTCTATGTCCTAGGCTCCCTTCAATTTCTGACATTTTATGTTCTTAGGCACCTTCCAGCTCTGGAATTCTATGTTCTAACATCCCCCCTAGCTCTGCCATTCTATACGCTAAGATTCCATATTGCTCTGACATGCTATTGATCTTTTGATGGTTGACGAGACAGTGAGAAGCCAGCTGCTCACCATCAGGAAGGCGGCTCCTCCTGGCTCATCCATGGATTGGATGGCTGTCTCCACCAGTTTGGTGGCCTTTTCCAGCTGCTCCCGATACTGCTGTATCAGGGCTTCAATGAAGCTGATCTTCTCCTCTTGCTCCCGAGTGATTCGCTGTAGCAGCTCACTCTTCTTCTCATCTAAGATGGCATACAGGACATCAAACTTTTGGCTCAGTTCCTCCTTCACTTGATGGCTATTCTCCTGGAGAAACAGAGAGAGTTTCGGGGTCACCTCCTCTGGGGGACTAGATTCCCTTACTCCAGAATCCCATGCTGGATTTTTCCTTATTCTCTTCTTAGCTCACATTTCTATAGTCTTTTGATCCTAGATTTA
Source organism: Phascolarctos cinereus (assembly GCF_003287225.1). Classification (NCBI taxonomy): domain Eukaryota; kingdom Metazoa; phylum Chordata; class Mammalia; order Diprotodontia; family Phascolarctidae; genus Phascolarctos; species Phascolarctos cinereus. The sequence goes on along the minus strand of NW_027556098.1, from coordinate 373,716,617 downwards.
TAGCCAGAAAGAACCTACCCTAACCCAAAGGGTTTTTTTTGAGGAAAGTGTTCTAGAAACTATAAAATGAATAGACATATAAGCTGTAATTATATGGTTATTATTATTATTTATTATTATTCTAATTAGCTGATTATCACCCAATTCAGAGCTCTTGCTGTCCAGGGTGGGCACTCCAGGACAGGTCAAGGTTTGACTAATTCCCTCTCTAATCTGGATTCCAACCCTAATGGGATTCAGAGAAACAAGTGTTTGGGGTGGTTTTGTTTTTAATACAATTATGCTAATGGTTTTCCAATTTTGAACTATTCTTTTATCCATGGTATAAATCCAACCTGATCCCACAGGTCATCTATCATTTCTGCTATCCATGATGCTTTCTCATCTTGAATAATTTTTAAAAATGTATACTGTAGTCTTTTTACTAAGATTTCATTAAACTTTTAAAAAAATTTAATATTCATTAGCGATACTACTTTATAGTTCTCTTTCTTCGCTTTATTCTTTCCTGGTTCAGGTATTAGTACTATACTGAATCTCATAAAAAGAATGTAGCAGTATTTTATAATTTTGAGAATAATATGTATAGTAGAGGTATTAATTGTTTTTTAATCATTTAATAAATTCCTTCTGGACCAATCTTTTGTTTTGATTTCCCTTTGGTAGCTCCTTTATAGCTAGTTCAATTTCACTCAGAAAAACCAATGCTAGAATTGATTATATCCAAGGAAGCAGTAGACAGAGAGAAAGGAATCACAGAATCATAGAGTATTAGACTGGAAAGAGCAGTATATTTAGAATCAATAGGACCTGCGTTCCAATCCCATATTTGTAAATTGCTACCCATGCTACCCATAAAAAGTTACCCATTTGTAAATTGCTACCATCTCGGACAAATCACTGAACCCCTCTGGGTTTCAGTTTTCTCATCTGGAAAATAAGGGCTCTTTTCCAACTCTAAGTCCCAAGTTCTTTTTCATTTCCACATCTATTACACCTGCCCAACCAGTCGTGGGCACTGGGCCTCTAACCGTGACATATGGAGGAGCCATTAGGGGCCATTTGGAGTTGGAGAGGGGGAGGGTTGGGTTATGGTGGGTGGCTCCAGTTTCCCCAGGCTGAGCCGTTTCTCCCATTCCTCACCTTGGTAACTCTACAGGAGTCTTCCAGCTGAGTGATGATCGTCTGCACTCTGTCATTCCCAGCTACCAGCATGGAGATGCAGTTGCTCAGCTCTGTCTGAATAAGGAGGATGGAGGGGAGACCAAAATAGATTTAACCTCTACTTTGCCACGAGACAAAGGGAAGTGGGGATACCCTTGTTCCAAGTCTCCAACCCTTTCCTTTAGGGAGGGTTCCCCAAAGGGATTGGGAACCTCTCTATTTCTAGGGATTAGTGGCAGGCTTAAGCCTGGAAAAGGAATCATAGAATCATTGAATATTCAAATTAGAGCTGTTAAGCTCATCTTGTATAAGAAGTTTTTATTCGAATATTTTATTTTTACATAACCTTCATTCCCAGATATATCCTTCCCACTTTGACAGAGTTGTCTCTTATAACAAAGAATAAAAAAGAAGGAAAAATAATAATGTGAGATATTAAAGCAGAAATGGACCTTAGAACACAGAACCTTAGAACTAGAAGGGACCTCAATGATCAATCAGTTCATACTATTCATTTTTACAGATGAGGAAACTGAGGCCCAGCGAGGTCTCCTCTAGCTCTGAAATCCTGTGACTATGACTTCATGGCTAGTTAGTAGCATAGCCAGGGCTAGAATCAGGAAGGATAGAAAAGAAGAGAAAAAGAATAATAAGTAAAGATGTGGGAGGAAGAGAGGGTGTGTGAGAGAGGAAGACAAAAGGAAGGTATCCCTGGTGGACAGTAGGTAGAGGCTTTCTCCTCAGCCCCTCTCCATGGGCCCAACTTGTCCCAGGGATAAGAAAATGGCATTTTCTGAAGTCCTGGGGAGTGGAGGAGAGGTTTGGAGGGGACCTTGTAGTTGTGGAGATGGGATTGGGTGGGTTAGAAGGGAAAACAGCCTCCCCCACTCTCTACTATAGGAATAGCCCTGTGACCTGAGATGGCCCATGGGGAGAGGGGAAGGCAAGAGGCCCTATCCCTTGGGGTCTGGCTTTTCCCTAGGGCCACACCCTGTAACTCTCAAGTGACAGTAAATATAACAAGTGACCTCAGGCCTCCCTCCTCGATTAGAGGGAGGTGGGGAGATTGCTTCTCCCAGCGCCCTGGGAAGTCCCTCCAAGGCTATTCCTGAAAGGTCCAGCTCAGCACATCCCCTGAGCTCCAATCAGCAACATGAGGCATGAGCTATAAAGGCTCCTTCTTACCTTCTGGCCCTGAAAGACGTTCTGCAGTGGGGCCACCTCGCAGGCCTTGTGGGCCCCAAATACTTTGCACATGGAGCAGGTGGGCACCTCGCAGGTCAGGCAGTAAATGTTGATCTTCTCATCCTCATGCTCCTTACACATGGGGTGGTTGCCCTTCTGCAGGGGCCGGCTAGAGGGGAGAGCCCAGACTGGTCACTGGGGTACTACTACCTCTGCCCCGCCCCTCCCAGAAAAGGCTCAAAGTCTCACCCATCCCCCTGCTCTGGCCCTGGGGGCTTCAGGGCAGCTCATGGAGTGCCCAGAGGTCCCCCCACCCCAGAGCTCTGTCCCAGGAGCAAACAATTGTCTGGTCTCCATGTGGCTGGTAACAAGAACTCTGATCTCAAATAAGCCAGTGTCCACTGCTGCTCCCAGAGACAAGGGCAGCTAACCCAGCTTGGGCTTTTCATTAGATGTAGAGGGCTCCAAATATTCATAAGGCCCTAGACTCAGAGCTAGAATTAGAGGTCATCAAGTCCAATCTCCTTATTTTATGGATGATGAAAATAAGACCCAGAGAGGTTAAGTGATTTTCCCAGGGTCACACAGTTAAGGTTGACAGCTAGCAAAGGAATGGTATTCTGAATGAGCAGAAGAAGTGGAAAAGGGTCCTCCCAGCAAAGATTCCTTCCCCAGGCCAGGACTTTCCCTGCCCCACTTCTTAACCCTTAATTCCCTCCTATTTTGTCTCCATTAATTCATACCTCTCCTCTCCTTCAAAACCTTCTCCTCCAGGAAGTCCTCTTTGACTACTACTACAACTGGCTTTCAGAGGATTGTTGGATGTAGAGCTGGTGAGAACCTTAGAGATCATCTCTATTCTGAGCCCCTTCTTTTACAAATTTGGAAACAGAGGCAGAGAGAGGTTAGGTGACTTGCCAAAGATCACACAGGTAGTAAGTAGAACTAAAATTTGAACCCAGATCCTCCAGGATTCTTTCCACTGCACTGTGGAGCCTGCCTTCCTTCATCCTCTACTCTGTCCCCTTGGTATTTGCCATATATGCCTTCTTCCAACGTTTCCTCCTGAATCTGTGCAATGCAACAAAAGAAGCCAGCACTGAGATGCAGACTTGGGTTCTAATCTTGGTTCTAGCCCCCTGACTGCTGTGTGACAAGGGAGAACTCACCTCACCTCTCTGGGCCTCTGGATGACTTCTAACATTCTTTCCAGAGCTGATGCCATGATTCCTGAACCAAGAGACCCTTCCCACTTGCCTCTTTCTTTCCCTGCCTTATTCATTTTCTTCTTTCTAGTCAGTGTCAATGTTACCATAAGACCAGTGGTGTCAAGCTCAAATAGAAATGGAGATGACTAAATTGTATGGATGGATCCCTGCCAGCCACATATTGACTCAGAAATCCATACCTATTTATGTATTTCCTTTTAAATTAATTAATTTATTTTGTTAAACATTTCATGATTACATTTTAGTCTGGTTCAGGCCACACTGGAGTGTTGTGGGCTGCACACGGCCAAACACACGTTTGACATCTGCACCCGCTTTGGCTCTGGTCAAAAGGCTGATTTTTGATCATTGGAGTATGACATTATTATCACTAATAATTAACAAGAAGGAGTACGGTCAAATGGAAAGAGAGAGCCAGGAGATGCAGCTCCTTAATCCTGGTCAGGTCACTGGCTTGTGGTACAGCTTGGGATCAGTTTCTGGGTCTTAATTCCCAGTTCTGAGAGAGAGAGAGGGAGAGAGAGAGAGAGAGAGAGAGAGAGAGAGAGAGAGAGAGAGAGAGAGAGTGTGTGTGTGTGTGTGTGTGTGTGTGTGTGTGTGTGTGTGTATGTACTTGTGTGTGTACGTGTGTGTGTGTGTGTGTGTGTGCTGATGACAATAGCGGATATTTACCTGGCATTTTAAGGTTTGCAGAGCTCTTTACAAACATGATCTTATTTGGGCCTTGGAAACAGCTCTGTAAGGGAGAGACTGGAGGTATTGTCCTCATTTTATGGATGAGGAAACAGGCCCAGAGAGGTCATCCAGCTAGTAAAGGGCAAGATTTGAAGCTAGGTCTTCCTGATTTCAAGTCCAACACTCTGTGGCCCCTTCTAGTGCTGGTATTCTGGGTTCTAAGGGCCCTCCCAGCTCTGACATTCTGGGTTCTAAGGGCCCTCCCAGCTCTGACATTCTGGGTTCTAAGGGCCCTCCCAGCTCTGACATTCTTGAGTTCTAAGGGCCCTCCCAGTTCTGACATTCTCTTTTCTAAAGTTTCTCCCAGCTCTAATATTCTGGGTTCTAAGGTCCCTCCTAGCTCTGAATTCTGGGTTCTAAGGTCCCTCCCAGTTCTGACATTCTGAATTCTAAGGGCCCTCCCAGCCCTAATATCCTGAGTTCTAAGGTCCCTCCCAGCTCTGACATTCTCTGTTCTGAGGCCCTTTTTAGCTCTCATAATCTAAAAAATTTGGGTAGTTTTTTTTTTAATCAAAGTGCTTTCCCATCCTCTATCTCCTTTTATCCTTACAAGGAGTCTCTTTATCTCCACTTTACACACAGAAAACAGAGGCCCTGCTAGGAAGCACCATGCTTCAGCTCCTACAGGATGATGGAGCTGAACCAGAGTCCCATTGTGCAGCCCTGGGGCTCTGGAACAGGACACATCCCAGCAGACCCTTGGTTAAGGGTTTAGACAGGAGGCTGGAGGGAAAGGAGGACTTTGGAAAGCTGGCCACCACAGCAGCTTCCCTGAGAACTTCTGGGCCCCCATACTGGAGCACCCATCACATAATTCTGCCTTAGGGTCAACGAGCTGCTGCTTAGTAGCTCTGTGGCCTCAAGCAGATCATTTCCCTTCTCTGAACCTCAATTTCCTCGTCTACAAAATGGGCCCAATAATACTTTTTTCCCCAAATAATACTTATACTGCTTCCCCCACAGGGTTGTTCTGAAGCTCAAAAAAGCTAATGTATTTAAAGCACTAAATTAATGACAAGGCCATAAATTAATGCTGATTATTATTCTTTCCCTAGTTTAATATTATGGCTATTCTCACTCTTTTCCACTGAGGAAGAAGGTTCCCAAAATTGGTTCATCATTTGGTAAAGTTCCAGCTTTTTAATTTCTTCTGCCCTTTTTATCTCTTTCTCCCTTTTCCCTCTTCAGCATCAGCTGCTATGTATATAGTGAATAGTGCACTGGACCTGGAGTCACCGAGGTCTGAGTTCAAATCTGGCTTCAGACACATACTAACTGTGTGATCCTGGGCAAGTCGCTTAACTGCTGTCTGCCTCAGTTTCTTCATCTGTAAAATTGAGATAATAACAGCACCTACTTCACAAGGTTGTCACAAGGATAAAAATGAGATAATATTTGTAAAGTATTTTAAAGTAAACCTTAAGTACTCTATAAATGCTAGTTATCAGTAGTATTATCATCACCACAGAAAGTGGGTGGCTGGCCAGTCCCAACCTTCTCATCTTACCTCTAATGCCTAGGGCCTGGGTATGGGGGAATCAGTCTCCATTCCCTGGGCTCCTGGCAAGGGAGGTCTTATCTAGACTAGCCCCATCAAGACCTTAGAGCTGGGGCCAGTGAGCTCTGGGAGGTAGGCTTAGCTAGATACAGAATCTTGATGCAGGTTTGTGAAAGGGATGGAAGGTAAGAAGGCAGGATGGCATCTAGGATCCAAACCTTCTTCCTAGGAGCTTGGCCAGAGAGAGTAGAGACCTCTCCTCTTCATCTCCAGGGACTCCTTTGAGACTAAGAAAAGAAGACCTCTCCCCCATCCCCATTCAGCAGCCCAGAGGACATGGGGGAAGAACTGACCTTGAACATTCTTGTTTATAGATGTCAATGATATTTTCCACCAGTAGGTTCCTCTGAAGCCCATACACCCCATGCCTGTCCATGATCACCTCATGGCGGCAGGATGGGCATCGGAAACGGCCTCCTGAAATGGAGCCACCTCGGTTGGACCAGTAGGGGTTTGCAGCCTGTGGATGCCAAGGATAGAGGAGGGGTCACCTAGTTAATATCATTTTCTTCTAAATTGGAGACTTCTCTCCCAGACCAGCGTCTGATCCATCCACCCTCAAGACTTTATCCTTCTCCTGAGAAATGATACCCCCTCATTTCAGGAACAGCTGTGAACCCTTAGCTGGGGAAGACACTGCCTTCCTGATCACCTGCCCCCTGCCTCAGCCCCTCCCTCGCCCGGCCACCCCAGGGCTCTGGGCCCACTGCCACCCTGGAGCTGGCTCCAGCTGGAGGGGTCTGGTTTCTTTCTCCTCTCTCCTCACCTCCCCCCTTTATTACTAAAATCAGTTGCCTCTTGGAACTCATTGGTCAACAACCTTATCAAAAGAGGGGGGAGGATGAAAGGATTAGGGGGAGCACTAGTGGAAAAAAATCTTGCATCATGGAGAAGGGCAGGAGTAGCCAACTGTCTCCCTACCCCCTCCCAGGCCCCATAGGAGGCTCACAGTGGGAAGAGTGATAGGAGCAGTAGGAGATTGTAGGATTTAGAGACATAAGAAACCATAGAGATGATCTAGTCCAACCCCCTCGGTTTCCAGAGGGTGAAACTGAGGCCCAGAGAAGTTGTGACCGGCCCAAGCTCATACAAGCAGAGCTGAGATGCTAACCTTGGCTCCTTTGACTCCAGTCTGGTGTCCCATGCTGCCTCCTAGAGAAGAACTGTGATGACCCAGAGCCTAGCACGTGGAGCCAGGCCAGTTTAGGCCCCAAAGTCTCAGGAAGCTTTATATGGGGATAAGGGTGTAGGGGGTGGTTCTCAGGGCCTCCAAGCACTGACCTGAAAGATATCGTTGGCACATTTTCGGCATAGGTTGTGCTGGCAGGGCAGGATGACCACGGGCTTGGTGAACATCTCCAAACAGATGGGGCAGACCAACTGCTTCTCCAGGTTTTCCATGGGGTTCGAATCATGAATCAGACCTGACTTATAATCCATCCCTTGGGGGAAGCAGCTTCTGGCTTCACAAGCACGCACTGAGTGGGCGCCCCAAGTTCCAAAGACTCTTGCCTTGCTCCTTTCCTCTCGGCTCTTCTCAGACTCTGGGATTCTGTCTTTGTTCACAGTTCCTTGGCTATTTATAGCCAGCCTTGGGTCACATGAGCTTGTAGGAGAAGGGACTGACCAGGCATGCCGATGCCCAAATTGGCCAAGGGGCTGTGGGGGAAGGGGGGAAGGGAGGAGGGTGGGGAGTGGATTTCGGGAGAGTTGAGTTTCCTCCCTGCAAAGCAACGGCCTTATCACATGCCAGACTGAGCAATCGCTGTTCTCAGGGGATGGGGGCCGTAAACAAGGACAGGCTGTCCGGGTACCATTCAGCAGCAGGATTTCACTTGGAAATCAGATGCCCTGCTCACCTGGACCACCGCCTTGGCAGCTAGGCTCAGTGGGTTAATTCTACTTATGCCCTCATGAACGCAAGTCTGGGGACTAGTCATGACATTCTGGGTAGAGTGTTAGAGTCAAGAAGACCTGGATTTATATTCCACCTCGAATATTTCCTATCTAGGTGACCCAGGGCAAATCACTTAACTGCTCTCTGCCTCAGTTTCCTTATCTGTAAAATGAGAAGAGTGAGCTAGATCAGAGGTCCTAAACCTTTCGTGTGTGTGTGTGTCCTAGACCCCTTTAGCAACTGGAAGAGCCTATGGTTACCTGTCTTTTAAATGCATAAAATAAAATAAAATACATGGGATTACAAAGGAAACCAATTATATTGAAATAAAGATGTACTTCTTTAAAAAAAAATAACCCTATCCAAATTCATGGATGGGAACTTGCATATATCTTTATTTCAGTCTTTGAGGGTCCCAAATTAAGAATCCTTGGCCCAGATGGGCTCTGCAGTCAGGCTCTACATCTAGAATTGTGGGACATCGTGGCTGGTTGATACCAACCCATCGTCACAGAATACTATGAATTTCAGAGTTGGAAGAGACTTCAGAGTGTCTCATCAAATATGTAACTGAGAGGCAGCTAGGTGGTACAGTGGATAGAGAACCAGCCCAGAAGTTAGGAGGACCTGAGTTTAAATCTGACCTCAGATACATGATACTGACTAGCTGTGTGACCCTGGGCAAGTCACTTAACCCCTGTTGCCTCACAAAAACAAAACTGTGTAACTGAGCAGAAATCCCTTCTGTATCACAGGTAACAAACACTCATCTAATCTCATCTGGAACCCCTCCAGTGACAGAGAGATTAGGACCAACTGAGGCAGCCTCTTCCAGGCCACATTGATTCATCTCTTAACTTCCTCACTCCAAAGACCTAGACAAGTAGAAGCATGGTATAGAACATGGTATAGAACACAGGGTATGGGGCAAGAGACCTTACCTGGACCTTAGGCAAGTAATTTCCATCTCTGTGTCTCAGTTTCCTCATCTATAAAATGAAGGATGGATCAGATATTAAGACTGGAAGAGACTAATAAACTATTCAAGTCAGAACCCAAAGGGATCTTAGAACATAGAATGTCAGAACAGGAGAGGCCTTAGAACAGAGAATATCCAAGGTAGGAAGGCCCTTAGAACATGGAATGTCAGAGCTGGGAGGGCCTTTAGAACATGGAATGTCAGAGCTGGGAGGGCCTACTTGTCCATCTCACCTGTTCTTTTCATTTTATAGATAAAGAACCTGAAGCCCAGAGAAATGAAGTAAGTGTCCAAGGCAAGTCAATGGCAGAGCTTCAACTAGAACCTAGGGATCTGGTAACATGGTGAAACAGAACAAGTGTTAGCCTTGGAGTCAGGAGACCCAGGTTCAAATCCTGACATTGACCAGCAGTGTGATTATGGGTAAGCCACTTCACCTTTCTATGCCTCAGTTTCCTCATTTTTAAAATGGGAAGAATAATGACTGTATCACTCACCTCACAGGGTGGTTATGGGTTAGGAGCCTTACTGCTCTCCAGAATTAGGTGTTATTATGATCCTGACTCCTAATCCAGGACTTTTCCCCAAGGTTCCACACCTTGCACTTGACAGAGTTGAGATTAAGCCCACATTATCATGTCTTCCTTTTGGGCTCCACCAAACTGCTGTGTTTATACCAGTTTAAATGTTTTCTAAGTCAAGACACATTTTTGGCCTTATTCACATGCATGTGTCTGGCTCATCTTCCTTTCTTCTTCTTCATAAGGATCCCCTCCCCCACCTTACCCCACTGTACCCTCCCCTCAAGAAAGAGGGTCACTGTTTCTCCCACACTTTGGGAGTATTAGTCACCTGCTTCTGTGTCATCCTCTTTGGAAAGTCCACACTGATCAGAGGATCAAATGTATGGGTCACTGAATCCATTTTCTGGCATTCCTGTGGCCAGGGCAGCTGGTACTGGGTAGGGCCCATGTGGCCTGGACGTGACCCTCGGACGTGATCCTCATGTGCTGGACCAGAAGCCCACTGGGGGATAGGAGAGGGCCTCCTGCCTGGCTCTCGCCATGGCTAGTAGGAATCGCTCTCCTAGGGATCATATATTTTACATTTTTTGGACTGAATGTGTGATTTTATCGTTTAAGGAGCTCCCAGTGTAAGAACTACTTCTACTCCTACTGAGAGTTTTCTGGGGAACAGAGATGTTACTGTGCTGTAAGAAAACAGCACAGGGACTGGGTCTATGACTTCATTGGTATAGGGAACTCCCAGGGGAGGAAACTCCTTCTACTAATGCAGGTTGGCATCTTCTCTGCAACTCATAGTCTCAGAGAATTGCCTAGAGCACAGAGAGGGTGAGGGGCTTGTCCACGGTCACAGCCACGATGGGTCAGAGGCGAGACTTGAACCCATCTCTTCCAGGCTTCAAGGCCATCTTTCTATCCATTTGGCCACATTACCTCCCAAGGAATTTAATGGTCTGTAGAGGACTAAAAATATGTACAGAGAAGTGCATATATGTAAAAGATGGCATGTGTTATGTTTGTTGTATATATTTTATTTCTGTAGAATATAAGCTCCTTGAGGACAGGTACTATTTTATTTTTGTTTTTGTGTCCCAAGTGCTTAGCACGTGCTGGGACTTCATGACTCCTGGAATGGCAATGGGATTCATAGAAATTCTTCTGTCCTTCCAGTGATAGGATCAAAAAATTTGAGAGCTTAGAAAGGCAACAAAGGTCATGAGATCTAGTGATTATTTGGCAGCTATGAGTATTCTGAAAAGTGAGCAATATCTTTCCACCCCGAAGGATGAGAGAGAGAGAGAGAGAGAGAGAGAGAGATACACACACAGAGACAGAGAGAGACACAGAGAGAGAGAGAAAGAGATACACACACAGAGACAGAGACACACACAGAGAGAGAGAGATACACACACAGAGACAGAGACAGAGAGAGATACACACACAGAGATAGAGAGACACAGAGAGAGAGAGAAAGAGATACACACACAGAGACAGAGAGAGACACACAGAGAGAGAGAAAGAGATACACACACAGAGACAGAGAGAGAGACACAGAGAGAGAGAGAGAGAGAGAGAGAGAGAGAGAGAGAGAGAGAGAGAGAGAAAGAGATACACACACGGAGACAGAGAGAGACACAGACAGGTAGACACAGAGACAGAGAGAGAAGTGAAAAGAAGACTCTGGATGTGGACCCCTGCTGAACATCCTGCCTCGTGAATCACATCCCCTCTCACTTGCAAGTCACTCTCCTCATCTGTAAAATGACGGATTTGGGTTAGTTGATCTTTCAATTTAATTCAATTCAGTTCAATAAACATTTATGAAGAGCCTACTATGTGCCCAGCACTGTGCTAAGTACTAGGGATACAAAAAGAAGCAAAAGATGGTCCCTGCCCTCAAGGAGCTTACAATCTAATGGGGGGGGTGACAACATGCAAACAAATACATGCAAAGCAAGCTATATATAGGATATATAGGAAATGATTAACAGAGGAAAGGCATTAGAATTAAGAGAGGTTGGGGAAGGCTTCCCCTAGAAGATGGGATTTAAGGAAGCCAGGGAGGTCAGTAGTCAGAATGGAGGAGGGACAGGATTCCAGGCATGGCGCACAGCCAGAGAAAATTCCCAGAGCTGAGAGATAGAGTGTCTGGTTCATGAAATAGCCAGGAGGCCAATGTCGCTGGATCAGAGTACCTGTTGAAGATAGAGGTGTGAGAAGGCTGAAAGGCAGGCGGGGGCTGGGTTAGGAAGGGCTTTGGATGCCAAACAGAGCATTTCGTATTTGATCCTGGAGGCAGTAGGGAGCCACTAATATCCTCCATTCTAAAGCCATTTTTCCAACTTCTACGTTCTGTCTTCTGAGCCCCCTTCTAGCTCTGAGATTCCATATTCCAAGTCCCTTTCCAGGGCTGACATTGTGTGTGGTAAGCCACGTTCCAGTCTTCATATTCTCTGTTCTAAGCCTCCTTTGATCTGACATTCGATGTTCTAAGCTCACTCTTTGCGTTCATATTCTAGGTTCTAAGGGTCCTCCCATCAATGACAGCATTGTTTTATCTCTTTTTGTATTTTGCTCCTTCTATTGTACTAGTTTGCATCTTACTGAAAGTCTCTATAGTAGAAAGTATGTGAGACGTAGGATTGTGGCAGGTTGACTTGGAGGGAGGCCGGAAGGAAGCCAGCATGGGGAATCCCACGGCCCAGGGGAAAGGTTCTGACCCAGGTTTGCTTTCCTCTTACTCCCCTAGTGTGGATCTGGATGGCAGCCCAGCTGCCTTTTCTGGCTCTCTGCCCCTCTAGCCTGAGTTTGGGGGCTTGCCATCCCTCCCCCATAGGGATGAAGGAGTGAAAACAAGGGCACAGAAAGAAAACAAACTATATTTAACCTGACAGCCAGCATTAGCAGAGTGGGGGCCAAGGCAGTCTGAGACGCCTCACTTGACCTGTCCACGTCTCTGGGTTACATATCCCTTGCTGCTCTGCCACAATGTACAGACCTATGGCGAGCAGTAGGGGAGCATTTGATGTTGCTTCTCCTTTTGGTACTTGGAGAAACTTCAGTCTCCCTTTGACTACGAAAACTTATCTAGAGAAGTGTGGAGAGGGTTCTAGTTTTGGACCTAACATTTGGGTTCAGATCTTGCCTCTGACACTATATAGACTCAGGCAAATCACTTCACCATCCTGGGTGTCTGTTTCCTCATCTGTAAAGGAGAGTTGGACTAGATGCTAAGTCCCTTCCAGCTCTAAATCTATAATCCTTTTTAGATTGGAGGGGGAGGAGTCCAGGATGTACCTATCCCTTAGTACCTGTCCAATGCTAAGACCTCCAGCCACGAGCAGGGGAGGAAATTCAAGCTTGCCGGGAGTCCAATGATTGCCTTCTAAGCCTTCCATGTAGGTCTGGGCTATTGCAGAGAAGGGGGCAGCTAGGTGGTACAGTAGATAGAATGCCAGGTCTGGAGCCAGTAAGACTCATCTTCCTGAGTTCAAGTCTGGCCTCAAACACTTATTAGCTGTGTGACTCTGGGCAAGTCACTTAACTCTGTTTGCCTCAGTTTCCTCATCTGTAAAATGAGCTGGAGAAGAAAATGGCAAACCACTCCAGTATCTTTACCAAGAAAACCCTAAATGGGGTCACAGAGAGTTTCACAGGACTGAAATGACTGAATAACAACAACAATAATTGAAGAGAAAGGAGCAAAAAGGAGCAGGTACATGGGGGGACAGGGATGGAGGACAGCTATCCATCATGAAATAGAGTGCTAGACTTGGAGTCAGAAAGTCCTGAGTTCAAATCCAAACTCTCAACACTTACTAGCTGTGTGACCCTGGGAAAGTCATTTGACCTCTATTTACTTCATCTGTAAAGATAGCATCTACCTCCCAGGGTTATTGTGAAGATTACATGAGGTAATACTATAAAGTATTTTGCAAGCCTTAAAAACCCCACATACATGGAGCTATCTAAATAGCTGTTTACAGGTGAGAAGAGTAGGCATGTAGGTATAGTTGAGGCAGCATTGGTTTTGAAATCAGGAAAACTTGGGATCGAACTTTGTGATTCTGGTGAGTCAAATGAGTTGACGTTTGTAAAGCACTTAGTACAACGCCTGGAAAATAGTAGGTGCTTAATAAACATTTGTTTATTCATCTAACCTCTCCCCACCTCAGTTTCCTCATCTATAAAATGGGGATGATGCTGGCTTGTAATACCTACCTCACTGGGTAAGGAAAAAAACATACGTAAAGTCCTTTGAAAAACTTAAGAAACATATACATATATCAATGTCAGTTATGATCATTAGAGAGAGACCTAGAGTCAGAGGTACAGTGGGAGACCACGGGCAGAGCTGTCTCCTGCCTACTGAAGACAGCTGAACCTCAGCCCCCTTCCCTCTTCTAAGTGCAGGATCATTCCTGGAGGAAGTCTGGAACCTTGGAAGGGTCGGGCACCAGCCGAGCAGATGGTGAGGACAGGGGAATGAGAGCTGCCTGGGTGACATATGATTCAAGAGCTGCTGCTGGAAATACAGTAGGAGGGGGAGAGGAGAGGCAGACTGGGAGGGGGAGGGGGGAAGCAGGCTGGGAGGAGAGAATGACCCAGGATCAGATTTTGTTCCCAGGGGACAAGTGAGAGGAGAGTCTCTTTGTACTCAGCATCTACTCCTGGATGCTCTTGGGAACTGAAGGGAAGGGAGAAGTCTGGGACTGGAGGGGCTGCGGATGGTATGGTGAAATGTGGGCTGGACTTGAGTTTGGACCTCAGTTCAAATCCCAGCTCTTCCACTTGCTAGCTGTGTGATCTTGGGAAAACTGGATAACTTCTCTGGGCCTCAGTTTCCTCATCTGTAAGATGACAGCATTAGCCTCTAAGGCCCAGGTCTATAATCTTAGACTGTTCTCAGGGACCCCCTACTCTGAGGGGCAGATGGAGCTCTTCTCCTCAGGGAACCCTTGTCTGATGGGGCCAGACATAGCCCCAGCCTTCAGAGACCTCATCCAGGGTGCCATAAGACAGGCTCACAGGGGGCCAGCCCACAGTCAGATGTTGGAAAAAATTAGACCTAAGTATAGACAAATGCAAATCAGTATAGTGTCAGCCAAGTCCCTAGACCCTGAAGGACCCCAGGGTAGAGCAATCAAGGAAGACTTCCTGGAAGAAGGAAACTTTGAATTGGGGTGGATTTGGTATCAAAGTGCCTTAAGGTAGAACTGAGAGGGGCCGGTATTAGGTTCTAAAATCTGGAAGGAAGGGAGGCAGTTTGGTATAGTGGAAAGATCATGGGCTGTAGGAATAAAATTCAAATCTTGCCTCCGATACTTACTATCAGGGTGACCTTGGACAAGTCACTACCTCCCTGGGCCTTAATTTTCTCTTCTGTAAAAGGAGGACTAAGAGGCCTATGAGATTGCTTCCAGCTGCAGATACATGATTCTGTATCCTAAAGTTAGTCTCTGGAGCTCATGGCCAGACTAGAGGTGTTAATAAAAGCAGCTACTGCCCAGTAACTGAAGCTGCCTTGGGATTTGGACAAGGGGAGCAGCTGCTCAGTCCTGCCCCAAGGCCCTAGCTCTCCTGTAAGCTCAACACCAAGAAGTGCCACCCCAGCCTGGCAACTGGCGGCTGGGCATGTCCAAAATAGCATTGTAGAAAATTAAGAGCTGGAAGAGGTCTTAGAATGTACAATATCAGAGTTAAAAGGAACCTTAAAGGGACATAGAATGTTAGAGCTGCAAGGGGGGGCCTTAGAATACATACACACACACACACACACACACACACACACACACACACAAACACATATGTGTATATATACATCAGCACCCCCAAGACCTCAGTTCACACAGATAGGGTCCAATCTTGTATGCTTATTCTAAAAGATCAATATCTCTTTTTTGGCTTATATATTTTTATCCAGAATTTCCTCTGGGAAATCTCTAAGCATGCTAACATCTAGGTTTCTACAAAGATCAACAAGGACCATAGATCCCTTACAAGTATTCAGGGTAACAAATGCATTCTGAGTAGAGGCTTTATTTCACCCCACAGAAAATAACAGAAGGCACAAATGATTTACAGGAGCTCATAAAGAGAAAACATAAAAAACACAATAACCTATAAGAAACCAATGCAATTCTCCCCTCTGAAGGGAACTAAACCTTAGGGTTGCAAGCAGAGCAACACCCTGCTATTCTGGTGAAATCCCTCTTTCCCACAGGGTCCCACACAGTCCCCTTCAGAGAGTCATACTGCCAGCATGGTTTGGACTCCCTCCAAGAAGGCAAACAAAATTAGATCTTCTGGACAGGTCATCCCTTTCTTATTAGACCTGCATTATTCAAATAACTCACAGTAGAGCAAAGTATAGGCAGCTGGGTGGCACAGTGGGTAGAGTGCCAGGCTTGGAGTCAGGAAGACTCATCTTCCTGAATTCAAATCTGGCTTCAGACATTTACTAGCTGTGTGACCTTGTCACTTAACCCTGTTTGCCTCAATTTCCTCATCTGTAAAATGAGCTGGAGAAGGAAATGGCAAACCACTCCAGTATCTTTGTCAAAAAAAATTCTGTAAAGAACTGGACATAACCAAAAATGACTGAACAGAGCAAAGAACAAAGGCCTTCCCTTGCCCATATCATAACTTATTAGCAATTTCACCCTCTTGAAATTATTTTGTATTTACTTATGCACGTGCTGAATTCCCCTCAGTAGAATGGAAGCTCTTTGAGGGCAGAGATTATTGTACTTTTGCCTTTCAGTCCCCGTTGCCTAGCACAATGCCTTGCACATAGTAATCACTTAATAGATCTCTGGAGTCTTAAGAAGCATCTAGTACAACTCTATTTTACAGTAGAGGAACCTGAGGCCCAGAGAAAGGAAGGGACTTGTCCAAGGTCACAAAGCTGCTAAATCACCGGTAGGTCTGGAACTCAGGTCTTCAACTCCCAAGTCCAATGTTCCTTTATTCACACTGGATTTCCATGGAGAGCAAGATCCCCCTCTCCTCTGCCTCTGAAACCCCTTCTATTTTAATTAGGGAAGCACTACAGTACAGTGGGAAAAATTTTTATAGGATTGAGAGTCAAAGGACCTGGGTTTGAATCCCTGCATGTCTATCTCCCTCAGGGATCAGGGACACCCAAGTGGGTTGTCTTCCGGGATCTTCATAGCTGATGGTGGAGCGTGGAAAAGTATCAAGAGGCGGAACTGAGAAATAGGCAGAATGTGGCACAGCTGCCCAGTTCATTGCTCATTGCAAATTGGAAGGGGAGAGTGGGAAATGGAGAATTGGAAAAGTAGCTTGGAAGTGGGAATTCCAGCTTCATTTGAACCCAAGACTGAAGCAGAGTCTACAAAGGATGCTAAAGGAACAGCTGGGCTAGGCTGTGAAAGCTGCCTCAATTAGGGAGGGGGAGGGGGTCACCGGGCAGCCCTCCAGCCTGCCCGAGTTCCCTGAAGATGTCCCAACAGCTTGCTTATATGCTTGGGAGCAGTTGCACGATAAACCGTTTGTCACCCCCTTGAGCCAGCAGCCAATCTGGTAAATACTGGCAAAGTAGGTGAGAGGAGAAGAGGGTGGTCTATAAATAGCCCCCTGACTCAGTGTCAGCATCCCGTTGAAAGGTTCACATGTGTTTATGGGGCTGCTGCTTGAGGAGGGGGCGGGGGGAAGGAGGGAGGAGGAGGGGAAGTGTTCCAATGCCCCATGGGCCCTGCCCCCCCCCCACTCCCACTCCCACGATTCCTCAGCTGTGAGTAGCAGTGTCCGCTTACGATCTTATATGAGACCCTGCTTTTTCTGGGAATCCCAGGACTTCCCAACATGCTCCGGCCACTCTACTGAGGCAGTATTTGCTTGTTGGTCCTTCATGCCTTTGCTATCCTGTGCTCCCCCTCCCCCCAGCAGAACATCCTGCCTTCTTCTACCCTTCCAGATCCTGCCTGTCCTTGAAGCCCTAGATTAGATCCTCTCCCCTCCTCCAGGAAGTCTTCCCTGATGACAATAACAACTACAACAACTACTACTAGTACTAGTACTAGTACTACCACCACCACCACTACCACTACCACTACCACCACCACTACCACTACTACTACTACTACTACTACTACTACTACTACTACTACTACTACTATTTACTACTCAGATGCAAGGGAGCAGTGAAAAGGGTTCTATTGCACCAGGAATCTTTGATTCCTGGATTTGAATCCTGCCTGAGGCTCAGAATCTCAGGTTCTTCCTCCATGGTATGGGAATGATAATACTCTTCCTGACACAAGTCAGTTCCAATAAGCATTTATCAGTCACCACTGTGGGGTGCTAAGCCCTTCGGTTACAAAGGCAAAAATAAAATAATCCCTGCCCTCAAGGCATTTCTACTAGCAAGGTTATGGTCTATCTCAGAAGGTGGTTGTGGGGCAGCTAGGTGGTGCAGTGGATAGAACACCAGCCCTGGAGTCAGGAGGACCTGGGTCCAAATCCTGGCTCAGCCATTTGACACAACAGCCGTGTGACCCTGGGCAAGTCACTTAATCCTGATTGCCTCAAGGGGGAAAAAAAGGTAGTTGTAATGAAAGTGCTTTTCAAATCTCTGTGCTGATTTTAAGTACTGTTCTAGACCACAGGGAATCTCATGAAGAGTTGCAGAATTCCCCAGTTCTTCTAAGTCCCAGCTACATCAGATTGTAATTGTAAGATATACGATATAAGACAGATATAAATTAGCCATCCCCATGCCTACCTCAAGAGAATGTGTACTTCCTTCTCACCTAGAGCTCTTAGAACCTAGTAGTTATCAGAGAAGACTTCTTGAAGGAGGTAGGACCTTGCAATCACAACACTTTACATTTCTATTGCAGTTTTACATACATTTAATCAGTCATTCATGCATAAGTTTTCTCTAGGTAACTGGGTGGCCCTGTGAATAGAGCACTGGGGCCTGGAGTCCAGGAAGATCCGAGTTTAAATCTTTCTCATACACTTACTAGCTATGTGACCCTGGGCAAATCACTTAACCCCTGTTTACCTCAGTTACCTCATCTATAAAATGAGAATAATAATAGCCTTTACTTCCCAAGGTTGTTGCGAGGATCAAATGAGATAATCATTGTAAAGTGTTCAGTCAAGTCCCTGGCACATAGTAGGAGCTAAATAAATGTTAGCTATTCTTCTTATTAGCTGTGTGATCCTGCACAAGTCACTTAATCTCTGCCTCAGTTTCTTCATCTGTAAAAATGGGAGGAGGGGCAGCTAGGTGGTGAAGTAGATAGAGCACTGGCCCTGGAGTCAGGAGGACCTGAGCTCAAATCTGGCCTCAGACACTTGACACTTAGTAGCTATGTGACCCTGGGCAAATCACTTAACCCCATTGCCTAGCCAAAAAAAAAAAGAGTCATAAGAATACCTGCCTACCTGTTATGAGGATAAAATGAGATAATATTTATAAAGCATTTTGCAAATCTTAATGCACTCCTTATGGAGGCTTGGCTTACTGTCTTGGCAACCCCCTCCCCTCAGTTGTTAGTATTCTTTCCTTCCTCAGATTGTATAGGGTATTCTGAAAGTCTTACACTTTAATAGCTGAATCAGGGTGTTCCAAAAGTGGAATGCCCTCTGTTGTCTTTATTTGTCTGTTGTAAACTCCAGCAAAATGGAAGCTCCTCAGTTTTGTTTTTTTTTTCTCTGTATCTCAGGTGCCTGGTATAGTCCCTGGCACACAGCAGGCACTAGATAAATGCTGGTTGAATGAATGGATGAATATGTGTAGACTGGCTATAGAAATGTAAAGTGTAATTATTACATGTCCCACCTCCTCCAAGAAGTCTTCCCTGATAACTGAAGTTGATGCTGATCTCTCCCCTTTCTGATGGCTCACAGCTCTGATTGTCTATATGCCACAAGCCTCTCTGGAATCTGTTGTAATAAGAAGCTCACAGGATTTAGAGCTGGAAGGAACGAATTCAATGCTTTCTAATGTACTGTCTTACAGTTGTAGCACAAATGACTTCGGGCCCCAAATCCAGCTCAGGGGGCTGCAATATTTGGCAGGTTAGAGGTGCTTTTTTGACCCTTCTGGCTTGAACCCCATCCAATGTGTTTTCATGCAGACCAAACCATTTAGATGCATGAAATCATCAGTAAAAGCTGTTTAATGAAAACAGGGTAGCAAGGAAATGAAGGACATTGAATTAAGCATTCCACCCAGCATGTACCTCCTAGAAAGTGCTACCCCCAGTTCCCCATTAACCACTCTGCCTCCACCACACAGCTGGTGTGATATACAGTGAGTCATTTATGGAAGGGTGCCAGCATGGGAACCAGGGGCATCATAGAGAGCATGGGTGCTTCTCCTTGACACGGAATTTAGGAGTGTGATAGAGAGAGTCATGGCTCCTCCATGGCCCAGGAACTAGACAATCGCCAGAACACAGAGCCACTTTTTCTTCTTATCTCTTCCTGCCTAACCTAACCTTTATGAGGCTTTACTAATAGTCCCCAAAGCCTTCCAGGAGAACATAAGTAAATTCCACAAGAGAGTATGGGATTTGTAAAACAGATGTAATGATATCAACCATGCCTACTTCACAGAGTGACTAGGAGAGGGGTGCAAAGAGCTACACTTGAGGACCTAGAGGGCCACATGTGGCCTCCAGCTGCAGGGCCCCACTCCTGGACTACTGTATTTCTTCCTCACCTACAGATTTTAGAATCTTTAACTTTGGTGTAGTGGGAAAAAGCAGATTAATTAAGACCTGGATTCAAATTCCACTTTTGATACTTACTAACTGTATGACTCTGGGCAATTCATTTTACCTCTCCAGGTCTCGTGTGTAAAACAGGACCAATAATATCTGTAGTTTCTACCTCACTGGGCTGTTGTAAGCCTCAAATTAGATAATCGACAATAAAGCATTTTGAAGACTTTGATCTGATTATATGCATATATTTATACACATTCATTTATGTATACATGCATTACACATGCATGCATACATGCACATGTATGTACATATGTATATATACATATATGTTGTTCGGTTGTTTCAGTTGTATCTGACTCTTTGTGACCTCATTTGGGGTTTTCTTGGCAAAGATACTAGAGTGGTTTGCCATTTCCTTCTCCAACTCATTTTATAGATGAGAAAATTGAGGCAAACAGGGTTGTGATTTGCCCAGGGTTACACAGCTAACATAAACAAACAAATGAATGAATGAATGAATGAATGAATGAATGAATGAATGAATGAATGAGTGTGTGTGTATAGTGGGTTGTTATTAATCAAGCATCTGTGGTATTGTCAGTATAGGTAGTCCTTCTACCCACGTAGATCACAAGGGCTCCATTGTCTTCAAGAGTTGCTGTGGCCTTACAGTTCCTTGTTCGCTGGCTAACCTGGTGGTGATGAGCCTCTCTGAATTATCTGGTCCTCAGAATAGAAGGTATCCAGCCTGTCCCTGGGCCATACTCAAATCCTTTCCAGTCTAGCAGAAACCTCTAGAGCTTTCTTTTCCTGGAATACCCTGAATTAAATCGCCCTAAATGCAAATTTTAGTAGAGTAAATGATTTTATGAACTTACTAATTGCTAGATTATAAGTTCTCTGAAGGTAGACACTTCAATTCCATGAACCAAACTATATGTGAAGAAGTGATGCTGCTAGGCGCTGGGATATGGATAGAAAATGAAAGCAGTTCTTCCCTTCAAGGAGATTACAATCTATTGGGAGGATATAACATGTACAGAGATCAGTAAATACAAGGTTACTGATTTAGAGCTGAGAGAGACCTTAGAGGTCACCTAGCCCACATCCACATTTTACAGAAGGGAAACTGAGGCCAAGAGAGATGAAGTGATTTGCCCAAGTTCTAGATGACGGTGACAGAGCTCCCATTTCTATTTGTTGTGAGTAAACCTCCAAGTGTAATAGGAGTGAGGACTATTATTAATTATAATGATTCTGGGGGGGATTTATATGCACCTTTGGGACCAATGGTTGCTTGTTCTCATTTATATTTAGTTTTTCTTCTTTTAATGAAGGTAGGCAGTGTGTCACTATGGAGAGTGGGCCAGTTGGAGTTGGAAAGACTTGGGTTCCTAGCCTGTCCCTGATACTGGGTATGTGACCATGGGCAAATCATTTAACTTGTCCGGGCTTCCAGGCAACTCTCTAAGACTCTAAGTTATATATGAAATTCTACCTCATACCCACCAGATTGGCAAAATTGAGAATTAAAGGAAAATGACAAAAGTTGGAGGAGTGTGGGATAAAAGACACACTGATGCACTGTTGGCAGGGCTGTGAATTGGCTCAATTTTTTTTGATGAGGCAATTGGGGTTCAGTAGCTTGTTCAGTGTCACACAACTAGTGAGTATTACGTGTCTAAGGCCAGATTTAAACTCAGGAGCTCCTGAATCCAGGGCTGGTGCTCTATCTACCATGCCACCTAGCTGTTCCTAGAGCTGTGAATTGGTCAAGTCTTTCTGGAAAGCAGCTTGGAATGATGGCCCCCAAATTACTAAACTAGGCATACCCTTTGACCCAGCTATACAAAAGGGTTTAAAAAAAGAGGTGATGGGGAGAGGGAGGAAGGACCTGTATATTCAAAAATATTTCTAGTAGCTTGTTTTTTTTCTTTCTTTTTTAAAAATTTATTTATTTTTAGTTTTCAACATTCACTTTTACAAGATTTTGAGTTCCAAATTTCCCCCTTCCCTCCCCTCCTCTCCCAAGACAGCATGCAATCTGACATAGGCTATACATGTACAATCATACTAAACATATTTCCACATTAGTCATGTTGTGAAATAAGAATCAGTACAAAAGGGAAAAACCATGAGAAAGAAAAAAAAAGAGAAAATAGTATATTTAAATCTGTATTCAGACTCCATAGTTCTTTCTCTGGATGTGGATAGCATTTTCCATCACGAGTCTTTTGAAATTGTCTTAGATCATTGCATTACTGACAAGAGCTAAGTCTATCAAAGCTGGTCATTGTACAATGTTGCTGTTACTGTTATGTACAATGTTCTCCTGGTTCTAACAGCTCTTTTTATCATGGCAAAGAACTGGAAACAAAGGGAGTGCCCATCAGTTGGGGAATGGATGAACAAATTATTACATATGAATGTAATCACATACAATTGCACCATAACAAATGATAAAATCAATGGTTTCAGAGAAACCTGAAAAGACTTATGTGGACTGATACATAGTGAAGTGAGTAGAATCAGGAGAATAATTTATACAATAACAACTTTGTAAAAACAAACAACTTCAAAAGACTTAAGAATTCTAATAAATTGCAATAACCAATGATGATTCCAGACAATTGATGTCTCACCTCTTAATAGAAAGGTGATGGACTTAATAATGATATATTTTAAGAATGTACATATTTTAATATGGCCAATGTAGGAATTTGTTTTGCCAGACTATATTTATTACAAAGGTTTTGTTTTCTTTGCCTTTTCAGAGGGGAAGGGGAGGAGACAATGGGAGGGAGAGGAAATAAATACTAATTGATAAAATAAGATAAAATAGAAGCTGTTAGAGATCAGTTGCTGAACTTCATCAGTGAAGGAAGTTTCCATAAAGAGAATTTCCCCACAGTGAAGAATTCATGGTTCTAGATTTTAAAAAAAGAATATAAATATATGATTATTTCACATCTGTAAATCTCATTTCACCAGTAAGATTATAAGCTTCCTGAGGGAAGGTACTATAAAATAGACTTCTTTTTTTTATACCCATCTAGGCAACCTGGCTTAGTAGATGGTGAACTGGTCTGACATTCATGAAGACCTGGATTCAAGACCTCACTCTCTCTGACCACACACTGGCTATGTGATCGGGGGCAAGTCACTAACCTTTAAGTGGCCCAGGCAGCTCTCTGACTAGAGG
Organism: Phascolarctos cinereus; assembly: GCF_003287225.1. Taxonomy (NCBI): domain Eukaryota; kingdom Metazoa; phylum Chordata; class Mammalia; order Diprotodontia; family Phascolarctidae; genus Phascolarctos; species Phascolarctos cinereus. Next base: position 373,693,438 of record NW_027556098.1, on the reverse strand, counting down.
AAAGAAAGTCAATCTGTGATGGTAGGGAAAGCTCCTTCCAAAGGCTTCCCTACCCTGATGAAATCACAGGTAGATTAAAAAAAAAAGTGCCTGACACACATCATGGATTCTATAAATACTTTGTGAACTGAATCAACTTAAGCTTTATGATACAATGTTTCCATTGATCTGAACTGGAAGTAAGGAGAACTAAGTTTTGGTCCCAGGCCTGTTATTAACTCATTTTATGAGCCTGGGCAGATCACTTCTCCTTGGGACTCAGTTTCCTCCCCCTATAGTTTGGGTCCCCTAGCTCTAAAATTTTGTGAACTCATGAGTAGACCCATGTTCTTGAGAAGGTCCAAGGGGACTACTTACTAGATCCTTAAGGGATCTCAAGCAAGTTGGGCAGCTGAGGTGCCCTAAGGCAGGGCTGCTTAAACTTTCTCCACTCAGGACCCCTTTTCGAGTTTAGACAGTATTTGCTGGAGTCGCGTGGCCTGAGGGCATGTGTAGTACAGAGTGCACATGCTGTGTGTTGAGAACCAAGCTTTCATAAAGTTGTGGGATGCAATGTGGACAAGCACTACCAGAAGCACCTTGGATTCATTATATGTTTGACTTTGAACTAATTTTTGGTCGTTGCGCATCCAGAAACATTTTACTGTTGGCAAAGTTTCCGGTCAGGACCCACAGTTTAAGAAGCACTGCCAGGTGTCCAAGAGTAGAACTAACTAGACTGTGGCCTCTGGGAGGAATTTCACACGGTACCCAGGCCCAGGGCTTCAAGGACATCTGGCCTGGGGAAGGGGCCAAGGTTACAGACCTCCTGCTGCTGGGAAATGGCACGTACACCCTGCTTGGCTGGAGAGACAGAGAGAGAGAGAGAGAGAGAGAGAGAGAGAGAGAGAGAGAGAGAAGAGAGAGAGACAGAGAGAGAGACAGAGAGAGACAGAGAGAGAGACAGAGAGACAGAGAGAGAGAGAGGAGAGAGAGAGAGAGAGAGAGAGGAGGGAGAGACACAGAGAGAGAGAGAAAGGAGAGACACAGAGAGAGATGAAGAGACAGAGAGAGAGGAAGAAAGACAGAGAAAGGAGAGAGGAAGAGAGAGGAGAGAGACAGAGAGGGAGAGAAAGGAAGAGAGAGAAAGAGAGAGCCAGAGAGACAGAGAAACTTGGGTCTTGAACCCACAACCACTTATTTCCTCAGGATCCCTTGTGGTTTTAGACAGAGGATCTCACCCAGCATTGCTTTCCTTTGGAAATGTTCAATCGAAGGAAAGAGATCTGTCTACTCAGGAAAAATGCAGCCACTAGGTATTAATAGCTACCCTCTGAGGCCACTGTTGATAAGAAAGGAATTCAGCCAGGAGTCTTGGAGGTGTCATTATAGTCCCAAATCTCCAGTCCCCAATGGAAGGCCTCTAGCAGCTCTGGAGGGGAAGAAGGAAGGGGCAAAGTCTGGAGGGAGAATTCCCAGTTGGGAACAAACAAAGAACCCAGAAGCCCTGCACTGGCCTGCTAGATGAGTGATCTGCCCCAGTTTTTTGAGCTTCCAAGAAGAGTGTTAAGTCCAATGGGTGGGGGCTTCCAGGAAGCAGTGAACCCAGTTGCTGCTTGGGTGAGGCTCTAGCTTGCTTGCTGGCTCACTGGGGCCTCATGATGGCCCCTGTGGGTGCAGGGCAAGAGGCCAACATTGCTGGGGGAGCTCTGGCTCAATCTTTGGCTCTCCCATGGCTCCTAGGGCTGAGGGAGTCAAGTGACAGTAACATCTGCTCCTGCCTGGGAAAGACACAGCTGCTGTTTAAGAAGGACCTAGCTGACACTGCTCCCTTCTCCAACTTCATGGTGCCCTGCCCCCATCTCCTCATAAAAGGGATATAATTTTAGAATTAGAAGGAATCTTAAAACATAGAATGTCAGAGCTAGAAGGGACTTTAGAACCCAGAATGTCAGAGTTAGGGGAAGCCCTTAGAACTCAGAATGTCAGATCTGGGAAGGGCCTTAGAACACAGGATGTCAGAGTTGGGAGGGAACTTAAAGACCATTCACTCTAAATTTTCATTTTGCAGATAAGAAAACTAAATTAGATAAGGTGAGTGACTTGTCTAAGGTCATAGCAGCAGATCTGCTAGTGAAATGTCCAAATATTGTGCCCTATTATCTGGAGCAGCTGACCTCCAAGGTTCATTCATCAGTCCGATCCAGTTGAACCTGAGCCCACAAGTTCCCCACTCTTGGTATAGGCATTTAGTGACTCCACATGAGTGAATAGTGTGGTATGGCATCTGGAAAAGCCCATTTGATTTTTGGCTGCATTAATAAAGGCACAGTGTCCAGGGCAAAGGAAGTGATGGACAGTCCCACTGTCCTTTGCCCTCGTCAGAACACATCTGGAGTGCTGTGTTCAGTTGTGGCCGAGTCTTTTAGGAAAAGACATTTATGTATAAGCTGGAGAACACCCCATTAGAATGGAAGCTCCTTGAGGGCAGGAACCATTTGTTCACTTAATTGGTGCTTAATAAATGCTTGTGGATTGGTTGGTCAGCAATCAGAAGAGAACAACCAGGAGGGTAAAAGGCCATGCCACAGGAGGATTACTTGGAGGGGAACAGGAATGCTTAACTTGGAAAAGAGAAGATGGGGAAACATGAATAGTTGTCTTCAAGTGTTTTTAGGAGTGGCATGTGAAAGAAGGATTAGGCTTCCTCTGCTTGACCCCAGATGGTAGCCCTAGGAGCAATGATGGGAGTGAGAGCTTGGTATGAAAAAAAAAAAAGCCAAACCCTTTCATGACAATTAGAGCTGTCTCAGAATGCAACAGGATGCTTTAGCTCCCATGATCTTCCCATGGAGGCTGGGATGTTATAGAAAGGATTCCTGTTCAGATGCAGGTTGGATTAGGTGGCCTCTGAGATTCTAACCCTTCTAACCCTGACACTCTGTGAATCTGGCTCCTGGCTCCTAGGTCAGGGCTCTTTCCACTGCATAACTCATTCTTTTAGAAGAAAACAACAGTGGCCTGAGTGTCTGAACACTCTGTCCCATTTACTGGAACTAGGACAAAATAAAAGCAAGAAGATGGGCACCTTTCCCATTCTGCCTCTGCCTGGTCTTTTGCACAACAGCTTATTGCATTCATTCCCTGGCTTTAGCTCCCTTGAATACTGTAAACATCTTACTGTGACCTCCACTGAAGCAGCCATATTCTTGGGGTCTTGTTTTGATGAATGGCCCATTGTGGTAAGGATGTCCCATTCCACTCTTTTCTTGCTGTTCTAGTATTTGCAACATAATACTGTGTGATTCAGACATAATACTTTGTGATTCAGGATTCCTCAGTATGTGATCTGTCTCCTATTGGTATGCGATCTCTCTCTTTCCTAGTGGCTGTTAAGTGTGCAGAGCTCTGGCCTTAAAATCAAGAAGGCCTGAGTTCAAATCCTGCCTTATATCTCATATCTTGACCCTGGCCAAGTCACTTAACTTCTATTTGCCTCAGTTTCCTCATTTGTAAAATGGGGTTAATAATAACCTCTATCTTTTTTTTAAAAAAATTTTAATATGAGGCAATTGGGGTTAAGTAACTTGCCCAGGGTTATACAGCTAGTATCAAGTGTCTGGTCTGAGACAGGATTTGAACTCAGGTCCTCCTGACTTCAGGGCCGGTGCTCCATCCACTGCAGCACTTAGCTGCCCCAATAATAACCTCGATCTTAAAGGGTTGTTGTGAAAATAAAATGGTGACGTGAGACTGAAACTCAGGAGACAGAATAGTTGGATTTGTAGGTTTGGGAGTCATCTCCATAAAAGAGGAGATTGTAACTATGAGAGCTAATGAGATCATCAAGAAGAGAGGCTGTGGAGAGAAAAGAGGGCCCAGGAAAGCACTTTGGGGATACCCAGCCAAGTAGAGCTTGTTGTGTGTCCTTCCTTCTGGAAAAGGAGCAGGACGTGAGTGATGAGCCAGCAAAAAAGATTGAGAAGAACAGGTCAGACAGGTGGGAGGACACCCAGAAGGAAAAGTGTCAGAAAAGCTAAGGGAGGAGGAAGCATGGGGGTTGGGGGTGGCAACAGTGTCAGAAGCTACAGAGCAGTCCAGGCTGAGCACTAAGAAGAAGCCAGTGGACTTGTCACCAAGAGATTGTTTGGCAGCCTCAAAGAGAGCCATGTCAGTCAAGTGGTGGGACTTAGAAGCCAAATTGCAAGGGATTCAGAAGTGAGTGGGAGGTGAAAAAGTGAAGGCAGAGAATGTAAATTGCTGTTTTTTTCTGGAGTGTGGCTGGGGTATAAATGAGAGCTATAGGATGATAGCCTGAGGGGAAGGCAGGACCAACTGAAAGTTTTTTTTTTTTTTTAAGATTGGGGGAAAATTGGGCAGATTTGTAGGCAAGGAAGCTGGTAGCTACAAAGGATCTGAGATTTAGAGCTGGACTTAGTTCTAAAGACTATTTAGTCCAACCTCCTTAATTTTTACAGATGGGGAAACTGAGGCCCCCAGGCGTTAAATTATTGGTCCGAGGTCACTTCATGGCAGGGATGGGATGTGAACCCAGATCTTCCAATTCCAAAGCTAGTGCACTTTCCATTCTACCAGGTTAAAGATATGTGTATGAGAGAGACAGGGGCCGCTAGGTGGCGCCATAGTGCATAGAGTGCTGGACCTACAGTCAGAAAGACTCATCTTCCTGAGATCAAGCCTGGCCTCAGATTCTTACTAGCTCTATGACCCTGGGTAAGTCACTAAACCCTGTTTGCCTCAGTTTCCTCTTCTGTAAAATGAACTGCAGAAGGACATGACAGATCACTCCAATATCTTTTCCAAGAAAACCTTGAATGGGGTCATGAAGAGTTAGACGTGACTGAAAAAAAATGACTTATTGATGAGTGAGACAGACAGAGGAGAGAGAAACAGACAAAGATAGAGAATGATCTAAGGGGGCAAGCTCCTGGAGGAGATAGGAGGAAATAATGATCATGCCTTAAATATAATTAATTAAATATAATATAATTAAAATAATGCCTTAAAAGGCACATCCCCTAGAGAGGCAGGAGGACCTGGGTTCAAATTCTGCCACACTGACCAACTGTGTGACCTTGCACAAATCATTTAACTTCTCTGGGCCTCAGTTTCCTCCCCTGTTAAATAAGGAGGCAGGATTTGATAGCCCTGCCCCCAATTCTAAACCTATCATCTTATTAATGGGCAATGTGCTTGTCATCCAAGAACCAGATGAGCTCAGTGTATGGAGGTCCATCCGTCACCAGAGGATTGGTCATTCACAGCCTTTCATGAAGACCGTTTGCTGAGGCTCAGAAGGGTGGAGATCAGCAGCAGAAGTGCTCACAGTGAATGAAGAACAGATTCTGGCAGAATCTGGAGCAGAATGAGGTAGAAAGAGCCCCGGATTGGGAAGACCTGGGTTTGATTCCCAGCTGTATGACCTTGGGTAAGTCTCTTGTCCTCTTTGGGTTTAAGAATCAGCCTCTTCTCTCCCATCCCCTACTCCCGCTTTTAACTTCTTGTTGGACAAATCAAACCAAGATCGACATTGCTTCTGGAAAGGGGGTGACAACTGACTTCCCATATCTCCATTTATAATCCCCATGGATACCATCAGCAGTTTCCTAACCTGGAGTTTGTGAATGTGGCTGGGTTTTTTTTCCCTTCATATTTTGATGACTATTTCAATATAATTACTTTTGCTTGTAATCTGATATATTTCATTTTATTCATTAAAAAAAACCACATTTTGAGAAGGTGTCCACAGCCTTCATCAGACTTATGGCCAAAGGAAGTCCAGGACATAAAGATTGAGAATCCCAAGCCTAGACCAAAGCTGCCTTCCCAAGCCACCACTGCCAAATATTCATTGTGTTCCCCTAATAGAATGTAAGCTCCATGAGGGCAGATCGCTTACCTTTTATAAGGACATAGACCCTAGCACAGTGCCTAGTGAATAGTAGGTGCTCAGTATATGAAAAATATTCACATATGAAACTTATACTGTACTCTGCTCCGAGCCTCACACCATATCCGGACTTTCTTCACACCCCTCAAATTCAGTTTCTTCTAGGATTTGGGGAAGGTATGAGATAGATTACTTAGCCAGCCTTGGAGGTGCAGTAGTTTAGACTGGAAAAGCCAGTGTGTTAAGCTAGACAGAGCTGGCTTCTCTGGTTGGGCTGCCTATCTGGGATCTGCCTGCTTGTACGTACATGCTTTGCCTCCTAAGATTTCTGCCATTGTGATAAAAAAGGGCTAGTACCCTGAACAGCTTCCTGAGGGTTTGCCACTTTACATGACTCACCATGAAAAAGGGGCATGAAGGTAGGATAAAAGGGTCTGGCCTCAGTTTTCAGGGTGTGTAGAGGACCTTGTTGCTTGGTTTTTTGGGGGTGGGAATGGGTGAGGGAAAAGGAGAGGGGTGGGCTCATCGGGAAAGTCCAAGAGCTCTCGTCTAAGGGATCCCAGTTTTGTCTCTTTGACCCAAAGCAGCACTTCCTTGTTCCAACAAGGGGTAGCCCCTCTTAGGGCCACACAAGGGTGTCCCCAAAGCAGCTGCTGAATCTATTCTCAGCCCTTCCTGGGAGACACCTGAAAAGTCATCATCCCCTGACATAATGACCAAGATTCCCTGGGCACACAAGAACAGCTCTAAGCCATCAGCAGACTTGTTCCTCTCAAAACCACTAATAAATCAACTGTCAGTTGGTTGGGTCCTGAATAAACATCATTGTCCTCTTAATACCCTGGGGAAGGAAAAAGAGGGACCAAAGTCCAGGGCCTGAAATCTGAGGAGCTCTCTTCTCTAGAACTGGGTACTCTAGCTAGGAACCAGGGGTTAGTAGGGATGAAAGCACTTAGTAAACCTTAATGTGTAATAATAATAATAGTAATAGAACTCAATAAATAGAAGTCCCCACTATGTGCCAGGTGCTGTCCTAGATGCTGGGGATACAAAAAGAGGCAAAAGACTTCCTCAGGAAACTCCCAAGCTAATGGGGAAGATAACAAGCAAACAAAAATGTACAAAAAAGCTATGTAAAAGATAAAGAGGAAATAATTAACAGGGGGAAGGTACTAGAATTATGAGGCATTGGGGAAAGCTGTCAGTAAAAGAAGGGATTTTAATTGGGATTTAAAGGAAGCCAGGAAGCTAAACATTGGAACAGAGGAGGGAAAGCGTTCCAGGCATGCGTGACAGCCAGAGAGAAGGTCTGGAGTCAAGAGACATAGTGTCTTGTCAGTCATTCAAACAATCAATCTAAGATCCTTTATAAAGTACCTACTATGTGCCAGGCACTGTGTTAACTTATACAGGGTGTCCCCAAAGTCTTAAAGCAGTTTTATGCTTTAATAGCTCAGTTATTTTATTTTAAGCTTAACAGAGTTAAATAAGATTTAATAGCTCCAGAAGGCACTAAGACTTTTGGGACAGTCTGTGTTCAGTATTGCATATACATAATGCATGCTATAATAGGTGACAAACATTTTATATCACACAATACCTATATGTACATCTCTGTAGGGGGAGAGAGAGTAGGTCTCAAAGCCTTAAGATCTGGGCTTAAGTCCTCCTTCTGACATGCATTGGTTGTGGGAATCTGGATGAGTCATTTAAACTCCTAGCGCTTCAGGCAAGTTTGTCACCTGTGCGTTCCCTCTATCCATGAAGTCACAAGTCTGACTTCTTATCGCTGTCCTATGGGCATTTATTCATATACACAGACCCACACAGACACACAAATGCACACACAAGCCACATGGGAGCTAGAGGACCATCCTTAGAGTCAGGAGGACCTAGGATCTAGTCCTGTCTCTACACACACAACTGGACACAGCCACTGGGTGACACAGTGGACTTAAAAGTCAGGAAGCCCTAAGTCCAAATGCTGACTCAAAGACACTTCCTAGCTATGTTACCCTGGGCAAGTCTGTCGCAGTTTCCTCATCTAAAAGGGGGGAGGGAGTAATTATGAGATCCAGGCAGCTAGGTGGTGGTGGGCCTGGAGTCAGGAAGACTTGAGTTCAAATCCAGTCCCAGACATTTACTAGCTGTGTGACCCTGGGCAAGTCACTTCACCCTGTTTGCCTCAGTTTCCTCATCTGTAAAATGAGCTGGAAAAGGAATGGCAAACCACTCCAGTACATTTGCCGAGAAAACCCCAAATGAGGTCACGAAGAGTTGGACGTGACTGAAATGACTAGGGGCAGCTAGGTGGTGCAGTGGATGGAGCACTGGCCCTGGATTCAGGAGGACCTGAGTTCAAATCCGGCCTCAGACACATAACACTTACTAGCTGTGTGACCCTGGGCAAGTCACTTAACCCCATTGCCTAGCCAAAAATAAAAATTAAAAAAATAAATAAATAAAAATGACTGAACAACAACAGCGAGATACTATTTGTAAATACTTTGCAAACCTTGAAGCACTACATAAATACTAGTTGTTGTTGCTATAATATGGGCTGCATGACCCTGGCCAAGTCACTTAACTTTTCAGTGCTTCAGGTGACTCTCCAAGACTATATATTGCAGCTAAATTGCCAGTCTGGATCAGTGGAGAGAGTTTCCACATCCAGTTTCCCAGGTTGATGAAATCACAAGTCCAGACCCCCTACCCCAAATCTCTCTCTCTATAGTAATAACGTAGAATTCATTCAACAGTACATATACATGCACATGTGTATATGTATACATGTATGCATGCGTATATATATTTGACAGACCACAGATTAATTACAAGTTGTGCCCACATTTAAACAAGAGGAAGAAAGTATGCTGGATTATCTTTGGGAAATTGGAAAGCTAGGTGGCCCAATGGATTGGATGCTGGGTTGGAGTCAGAAAGACATGAGTTCAAATCTTGGTACTTGTTAGCAATGTGACACTCAGCAAATCACTTAACCTCTGTTAACCTCAGTTTCCTCAACTGTAAAATAAGGATAACAGCAGTACCTACCTTGTTGGGAGGGTCATTCTGAGGATCAAATGAAACGATATCTATAAAAAGCACTCAGCACAACACCTGGCACATAGTAGGAGCTGTATAAATGCTTAATTCCCTTGCCCTGTTCCCCTTTAGTGATCCCAAACTTCTCCCTGAAACAAAGGTCCATCTTTTTAATACCCACATTCTACCTGTGGATGTATGCCTTTGAATCATGGAACCCAACAGTGTCCAAAGCATTAAATATAAGTATTATTTAAAGAGCAATGGAAGGGTGGGTGGTGGCTGTGGGCAGGAGGCAACACAAAAATGCAAGAAGGATGTCATTAAAGAAATGTACAATTGAAAAAAGAAGGGGGAAGCCAGGTTGCGCAGTGGATCGAGCTTGGGCCTTGGAATCAGGAGGACCGGAGTTCAAATCCTGCTTCAGAAACTTGACACTTACTTGCTGTGTGACCTTGGGCAAGTCACTTAACCCTGACTGCCTCACCAAAAAGCAAAAAAAGAAAAAGAAAGTGGACTATTCCTGGGTTAAAGGTGTGGGATAATCAAAGGTCAGGCTGTGTACCTCACTGGTCTCTTTGGCATGTCAAGATAAATTGGGCAAGATTCAGCACACTGGTTAGTCCACTGTAGTGGACTTCTAGAAAGACATGGAGAAGAGTCTCACAGGATGAACGGCTATGGATGGGTTATGACTGGCATCATTAGAGGAAACATCCACGTTGATAAGATGACAGGTCTGTTAGAGTATTTTCAGTATTCATAATGTAACCTGTGGTCCTGGGTCCTTCCAGACTCTGGGCTCATATGGGCCAAGTCTTATCCTGGGGGTGGTGGTGATCCTAAGGGGTCAGTTTCTCTTTGCTCAGATTGTCTTCATCTGGAGTGCTTTAAGAAAATCTCTAAATATCCTTATGATACAGTTTATGTTTCCCAAATAACAGGGGCCCCTCAGTGTATACTATGGGCGTCTGGTGTGGGATAGCCTTTATTTTGCCTCCACAGAAAATGCATGAGATACACAGGACTCACAGGGATCGATGGACAGAGGGAAGGCTGGGGAAGGGAACATACATTTACTAAGTAGTTGCTATGTGCCAAGCACTGTGCTGAGTACTTTACAAATATTATCTTATATGATACATAGAGAAATATATAAACATCCCATTAGAGTCTCTCTGTGATGTAAATATACTTTGGGAGGCTGTTGGACAAATCTCCTTCCCATGTACCACCACTGGAAGAGGAATTCAAAGCAATAGCTGGGTTACCCAGTCTAGAGTTCTGCCTTTCTTCCCATGACATGGCTTTAGTCCTTCAGCTATAAGTGATATAAGTACATTGTACCCTGATGAGGAAATCTCCCTCCAGAAGGATCTGCCTATCCACTTGAACTTGGGAATGCTTCAGTTTTGGATTCCCTGAGAGGTAACTCCCAAAGCCAGGAAAATCTATAGTGAGGTGCCTTGCAAGCACATATCAATCTATCCCTTCCATGTGCCCCTGCAGAAACTGGATCAATGCCCCAGCTTTTCTGGTAGGAAATTATCCATTCTTAGGAACCAAGGAAACAAAAAAGCAGAAGGTTCCAGCAGAGCGAGGACTGGGAATCTCAGGGCACCTGGTCAAGAACAGATGTGCTTCTCTTGCATCCATTAACTGCCAAGGTAGAGCTAGGATTGTAGAGAATCATTGTGGATACAAGGCACCCACCTCCTGACAGAGAGGTGATGGATTCAAGGTTCAGAATGGGACATACATTTTTGGACATGGACAATTAAAAAAAAACTGTTCACAAGGACAGATTTCTTCTCTCCCCTCCATCAATGGTCCCTTATGCAGGTCCCTTTCGTTGAACTCGTCTGGAACTTCAGGAGAAGGACAGAGAAAAGTACTACCAGCTGCCTTTTATAGACCACAAATGGGGCAAGGGAGGAAGAAAGGGGGATGCTTCTGACCAGAAGCCATTCCTGCTTAGTCTCAGTTTCCAGTCATCTTTGAGCCAGCCCCAGACACTGGGGAAGAATTCCCTCTGTCTCTCAGCAACATACCATGTGAAGAGTCCTTTCATTGCCTCCAGACCGTCTTATCTCATCAAGTTGATTGGAGCTCAGCCTCACTATCAACAATATGATCTGCAAAAGACTTTACAAACATAATTGTTTTTAGCCTCCTGGGGCCTCAGTTTCTTTATCTGTAAAATAAGTGGGTAGGACTAGATAACCTCTAAAATCTCTCCTAGGAATCATGGAGGGACAGGACATCTTTGAAAGTTATATGATGTGGGCAGCAGCTAGGTGGCACAGTGGATGGAGCACCAGCCCTGGAGTCAGGAGGACCTGAGTTCAAATCCAGCCTCAGACACATAATATTTACTAGCTATGTGACCCTGGGCAAGTCACTTAACCCCACTGCCTAGCCAAAAAAAAAAAGTTATATGATGGATTTATCATATACTTAAAAAGAAAAGTAAGCCCTAGAAAATAGATTCACAGTTGCATGATAATCTCCTCCTGTCCTACAGTGTATACGGAATTGCTCATTTTAGTTGGTGTTTGTTAGGTTCAGAATTAACAATTTTAAAAATACGTATTTCCTATTTATCCTGTATATAGCTTGCTTTGCATATATTTGGATATTATTTCCCCATTAGATTGTAAGCTCTTAGAGGGCAGAAATGGTCTTTTGCCTCTTTTTTATATCCTCAGAACTTAGCATAGTGGCCAGTACATAATAGATGCTTAACAAATATTTATTGATTAAAATAAAATAAAATAAATAAAATAAAATAAAATAAAATAAAATAAAATAAAATACAGTCCCTTCTAGCTCTAAATCCTAGGATCCTGGGTTGACTGAGTGTTCATTCCAAAGCCAGGAACCCAGCTGTCTCCTGTATTAATGACACATGCCACTAGGGGTCAGTGTTGCTTCATGCTAGTGCCTACCATAAGCATTATGATGGACAGGCTACTGGCTGGCTAACCAAAGGCTGAGCCCTCTGCTGGACACCACCAGAGTGCATTAATTTACCTGTCCATACTTTTCTGGCTAAGAGGGGCTAAAGGTTTCCTTAATTCCAGCTCAATTCCATATAATTCAACAGATAGTTAAAAAAAAACCTACCATGGACAGCACTGGACTAGGCATTGGGGACTTGTCACTCAAATGCCCTTAAGGAGCTTAACTATCTAACAAGTGGGGATAAGGCAGATCCAGAAATAACTTTAATAGGATGATAATATATAAAGTAACAATGCCCAGGAGAGGCCCAGACAAAGCTACGAGAACTCGAGGAGGGAAAGACCACTTTTACCACAGGACTGTAGATTTATAGCTAGAATGTAGGTTAGAAGTTATCTAGCGCAACCCTGCCCTGCTCCATTTTAAAGATAAGGAAATTGCGGCCCCGTGAGGTCAGGTGACTTGCCCAGAATCTCACAGATTGTAAATGGCAAAGGTGGGATTCAAGCCCAGGTCCTATAATTCCAAATCCAGCACACTTTGGTTCTACCTTTTGGATACAAATAGCATATGGTCTTATCTATTAAAGTTAGCTGTACTTCCTGTATCTCCATTCTAGACTGAGTTCTATGATGGAAGAAACTACATCTCATGGTAATAATAGATTGGATTTCTTTCCCGTTGTTTTCCCCTTTTGTTCCGACTCTTCCTTCACAACATGACTAACGTGGAAATACGTCTAAAAAATAATACATCAGATTTCCATAGTGCTTAAAGTTTACAAAGCACTTTCCTCACAACCAGCCTATGAAGTAGATGCTATTATTATACTTATTTGACAAATGAGAGAACTAAGGCACAGAAGGCTGATGGTGCTTGTTCAAGTTGTTGTTTCAGTCCTGCCTGACTTTTCGTGACCCTGTTTGGGGTTTTCTTGGCAGAGATACTGGAGTGTTTGCCATTTCTTTCTCCAGCTTGTTCTACAGATGAAGAAACTAAGGCAAATAAGGTGAAGTGACTTACCCAGGGTCACCCAACTAGTAAGTGTGTGAGGCCAGATTTGAATTTAGGAAGAGGAGTCTTTCTGACTACAGGTTGGGAACTCTATCCACTCTGCCACCCAGCTGCCCTACAAATACATATGGTCAACCAAAATAAATGTCCACATTGGCCATGTCCTAAAAAAAAATCATCTCATTCTGCACTCTGAGTCTTTCCTCTCTTTATCAGGAGGTGGGTAGCATGCAGTCCTCTGGAATTATGGTTGGGTCATTAACACTGAGCAGAGTTCCTAATTCTTTCAAAGTTGCCTGTCTCTAACAAACATATTGTTGTGCCATTGTATAAATAATTCTCCTAGTTCTATTCACTTCACTTTGCATCAGTTCCTACAAGTCTTCCCAGGTTTTCTGAAATCCTCTTCTTCCTCATTTCTTAGAGCACAATAGTATTCTATCACATTCCAATACCATAACTTCTTCAGCCATTCCCCAGTTTATGGACACTCCCTCAGATTGCTATTCTTTGCCACCTCAAACGGAGCTATAAATATTTTGGTACATCCTTAGAGTTATTTTGCTTAGGGTTAATCCCTCCTTTAATCTGCCTTCCTCTAATTCCCTCTCCCCCTTCTTCCCCTTCCCTGTTGAGTGAAGTGTATTTTTGTACCCAGCTCATCTCTCTCTCTCTCTCTCTCTCTCTCTCTCTCTCTCTCTCTCTCTCTCTCTCTCTCTCTCTCTCTCTCTCTCTCACTCTCTCTCTCTCTCCTTTAACCAGGTCGGGTGAGAGTAAGGTTGACATATCAGCTGCCCCCTCCACTCGTCTCAGATGGCTATTTGCACACCTGATTGTGTGAGATGATATACCCTAACTTTCCTTTCTCTCCCCAATCCCCCCATATATTCCTCTTCCCCTGTCTGTCTATTCTTCTCTTATGATCATCAAGATATAATAGAACCACTCTTGGGGCTTGCCTACTTAGACTCGCTCTTTGACCACAGATGGTAACAGAAGAGGGTTCAGAGAGGACACATGTATCATCTCCCCATATCTGAATGCATAGTTTACCCTTGTTTAGTCCTTAGTTTGTTCATTCGTGTTTACCATTTTCAAAGTCCTAGTCCCAACGCCAGTGTCAAGTTGTCAACAAGCATTTATTAAGCACCTACTATGTGCCAGGCACTGTGCTAAGTACTAAAGTCACAAAGAAAGACAAAAGCTCCTCAAGGAGCTCACATTCTAATGGAGGGGACAACATGCAAACTACCTTAGACACAAGAAATACACAGGACAATTTGGAGATCATTTCTAAAGGAAGGTGCTAGCATTAAGGAAGATCACAAGATAAGTGGGAATACCAGTGGGCTGCCTTGGTTATTATCTCCTTCTTGCTCCTACCTTCCACTCCATCGAATATCATTTCCCTTTAAACAACATGGCCTTCTCATAGCGGCTTTCCCATAAATATTCCAAATAAAAGGGCCCATTGCTTTCAACATTGACTGCCTCATCTAATTCTTCTATGAAACCCTGTTAGTCCCAGGAAACTGATTCTTCAAAGCCTGCAGTTTTTTCATGTCAAATATTCAAATAGATCTGTGTTCTTACCTGGTTGTCCCTTCCAATGATGCAGAAGACAACTCATCCTTGTGGTATCAGTTTGTCCCAGAGGGTCTACCCAACATGCTAGAGTTCTTTCCCATTTTTTCTTGACACCACAAGGATAGCAATGGAGCACTCTGATGGTTCACTTGGCACCCCTCACTCTTGCCATGTGATGAGCCCATTGGGTTTACCTTTCCTGTATTTCCTTGATGATTTCTCCTACTTTTATGCTTTTTTGAGAGTTCCTTGTCAGTTATACGTTGCAGCCTGCTCATATCCAGGACTGTACCTCTTCGTTGTCCTCTGTGTCACTGATATCCATTTTCAATACTTTGGAGACAGCTGTGTTACATGTCTTACAGACATGCCACAATGCTGATAGAATATTGGTATTAAAAAGATAGGTCTTTGCTTTTGGTGGACCCTTGGGGCCATTAATGAAGCTTTGCAACTTCCTGAGGGCAGCCAAGACCCTTCTTCTCTTGTTTAATTCTGAATTCAACTCTTTGTCCGTCTGTCCTGGAAATACATCAAGCCTTAGGTACCAAGGCTGGGCCAATAAAGCCTGGAGTATGGGGCCTCTCCTTGCTCTCAAACCTAGCATGTGGTTTGGGGAGCCTGGCCTCTGGTGGGAAGTGGTTCCCTTTTTTCACATTCATTGCCTCTTAAATCTCCTCCTTCCTCCCAGCATCCTGGGATGATTTAATTATAGTCATTTAGATTGTGGCTTACAAGTCTAGGATTTCCCCAAAAGGGAGAAAGTGAAAAAAAATAGTACTCAACCCATAATATGAATGAGGTATGAGATATGCATTATATTCCTACCCACACACAAAAAGGTTAAACATTAAAAAAAAAACCAACCTTATAAGCATGCATTAACAGAATAGGATTCAATAACCCAATCTGTAAAACCATCCGTATAGTATGTTGAGAAGATCACCCTTATGTTTTATCAGACCATAAAGCAGTCTGTGAGATTGCTGAATAGACATTTTACATTTTTCCTCAGGTTTACTTCAAACAGAATCTTCCCTGAACTTTGCTCAGCTAATTCCATGGTCAACTGCTCCTGCACCTGTCACAACCCACCACTACGGCTCCAAGCCACCTCCAATCTCAACCCAAGGACTCTGGAACTTTCACACTGGCCAGGAAGCTGAGGAACCTAGACATATCCATCCTGGGGTACTCATTCACCTAAGATCAGGAAAAAACAAACAGAAAAGAGGTAAAGGCCCCACACAAGCTTACCTAGTTAAGTCTACACTTCAGGTAAGGACTGGAGGCTGGGTTGTCATCATACAAGAGTAGAAAAAGACATGATCTTTCCCACCTTGAACTGGAGTCACATGTCCCATCTGGAGAGCTGAAGTTGAGAGGACCTCAGTCAGAAGCTAACTCCTCTTTTTTCTTCTTTCGTTTTACTGATTTTTTTTTTTACTTTACATTTAGGTTCTTTGAGAAGTTTCTCATAACAAAGTAAAACAGGTCTATAAAACTAATAATACAAATTATTTCAGACCTTATCTGAAAGGCCACATAACATTTTACAATGGTAGCACCCCCCCTCCACACATACCTATTTTAAAATTTTATTTATTTTAAACATTTGAAATTTTTTTAAATTCCAAATTCTCTCTTCCTCCCACTCTTCCTTTACCCATTGAGAAGGCAAACAACATGATATCAATTATACATGTGAAGTCATGTAAAATATATTTCCATATTAGACATGTTGTTTTTTTAAAAAGGCAAGAAAAATGAAGTGAAAAAATATGCTTCCATCTGCACTCAGATTTCATTATTTCTCTCTCTATTGTCTTGGATCATTGTATTGGTCAGAGTAACTAAGTCTTTCACAGTTGATTGTCAGATCATCATTACAATATTGCTATTTTTTTTTAGGCAATTGGGGTTAAGTGACTTGCCCAGGGTCACACAGCTAGTAAGTGTCAAATGTTTGGTCTGAGGCCGGATTTGAACTCAGGTCCTCCTGACTTCAGGGCTCTATCCACTGTGCCACCTAGCTGCCCCCCAATATTGCTATTATTGTGTACAACCTTCTCCTGGTTCTGCTTACCTGATCAGTTCCTACATTTTTCTAAAACCATCCTGCTCATCATTTTTTTTTTTGCTTTTTTTTGGGGGGGTGAGGCGATTGGGGTTAAGTGATTTGCCCAAGGTCACACAGCTAGTAAGTGTTAAGTGTCTGAGGCTAGATTTGAACTCAGGTCCTCCTGACTCCAAGGCCAGAGCTCTATTCACTGTGCCACCTAGCTGCCCCCATGCTCATCATTTCTTACAGCACAATAGTATTCCATCATAATCATATACCACATGTTCAGCCATTTCTCAATTGATGGGCATCCCCTTAATTTCTAATTCTTTGCTACCACAAAAAGAGCTGTTGTGAATTTTTTTTGTACATATAAGTCCCTTTCCCTTTCCTTTGAGGGATACAGCCCTAGCAACAAGCAATATTGCTCTGTCAAAGGGTATGCAGAGTTTTATAGCCCTTTGGGCATAGGTAGAAATTGTTCTCCAGAATGCTTGGATCAGTTCACAACTCCACCAACAGCATATTAGTGTCCACATCCTCAACATTTAACATTTTCCTTTTGCCAAGTTATCCAATCTGGTAGATGGGAGGTGATGCCTCAGAGTTGTTTTAATTTGTATATCTCTAATCAGTAATGATTTAGGATATTTTTTCATAGGATTATTGATAACTTTTATTTCTTCCTTGAAAAATGCCTATACATATATGTATATGTATACATATATCTTAATAAAGTAATGAAAAATGTTCTGTATACCCTTCAGTATTTCTTTTTCTTCTGTGCATTTCGGAAAAATGCTTTATTCATGAGTTTGGAGGAAGGGAATATATCCCTACCCATTAACTTTACCAGCTGGTGGTATAGTGGATAGAGTACTGGGCCTGGAGTCAAAGAAGACTTAGGGTCAAATCCAGCCCCAGATGCTTACTAGCTGAGCAGCTAAACAACAAACCTTTCCCAAAACCACAGGCACCAGGGTACGTGGCAAGAAGACCTCAGAGGAGGGCTTGCGTTGGCAGGTAGAACACAACCGGGTCTGGAGCTGATTAGATATAGGGGGCTAGGCAAGTCTGCATGTGTTCAGAAAGAGTCAGTCCTCAAGTGGGTGGGCATTCCAAAGCAGAGCAGGGGAACTTCCCCAGGGACTATGGGCACTTATTCTACAGGGAGCTGGTCCATGTGGGGAGAAGTAGGGCAGCAGTAGTGGTGTGGCAGATGACATGACAAGGAGAAGATGGGAACCAGTGAGGGAAAGATATATCAGAAAGTGCTGATCTGGAAGAAGGAAGGAAAGGAGACAAGGGATCATAGACTACCCAAAGGCCTCATGCTTTTACACAATAAACACTTTTTTCAAGAATTTCTAGGAATTGGGGGCAACTAGGTGGTGCAGTAGATAGAGCACCAGCCCTGGATTCAGAAGGACCCGAGTTCAGATCCAACCTCAGACACATAACACTTACTAGCTGTGTGACCCTGGGCAAGTCACTTAACTCCATTGCCTAGCCAAAAAAAAAAAAAGAATTTCTAGGAATTGGTAATGGCAACTACTTAACAACCACCAAAAATTAAGAAAAAAATTAAACTGATTCTACTTTGATGGACAGAAAAACACTCACTATTGATATCAAAGTCATCCTAAAGCACACATCAGACTACTGACTTGTTAGAGCAAAGATCAGAATGAGTAACCAGTTGGACTAATAACGAGAAAAATGAAATTCAAACAACTCAATCCTAAAGTATTTAAACGTATGATTGATGGGTTGGGGGAAATGGGTAATGGACAGCAGGAATGACAGATTATAATAATTTCATACAGAAGTTTAATAGATGTAAATCAAATGAAAAAAAAAACAGAGCAAGAGAGCCTTAAAAACACATTAATTAGCAAATCCTTGACTTTCTTGTCACGCACAGAGAGATGGTGACCGAAGGCAGCACTGATTAAAATATAAATTCCTTTGTAAAACCTTACAGAGGAGATGGATGATTACTGGTAAATTTTTAACAGCTGGCTAGGCATTGGGGGTTGGGCTGTACCCACAGGCTGCCATATTTTTAAGTTTAATATACACTAGTAAGGTTTTCTCCATCATTTTCTTAAGTCTAGACAATTAACAAAACAATAAATCAAAACCCAGATTGTTTTGTTTAGCAATTTACTGATTTTCGAAGTGTAAATGCTCATGCTAAAAATTAAACTATTGGCTCTCCAATTTAAACAGGCACCAGTATACTCTTGAATTGTTTATGAGCTGTATTGCCCCATGAATCAGAGAGAAACAGTAGAGGGTAAAATTAAACAAGTTTAAAGAAAGCTCAGCAACAGATTCAATAGATTGGTCGTCTCACAGACATTTAAAGCTGGAAGGAAGACAACATTCAGGAGAAAATGGAAAAGATCTGCGAATATTTTTATTGTTCAGTTATTTCATTCATTTCAGACTCTTTGTGACCCCATTTGGGGTTTTCTTGGAAAAGACACTAGTGCTTTGCCATTTCTTTCTCCAGATCATTTTACTGATAAGGAAACTGAGACAGAGTGAGATGACTTGCTCAGGATCACACAGCTAGTAAGTGTCTTAGGCCATATTTGAACTCATAGAAGATGAATCTTCTTGATTTCAAGCCCAGCGTTCTATCCACTTCACCTAGCTGCCCTAGTTTTCATATATAACAACCAGCAAAGTGCTGATAGCACTCTAAGGATGGCTCAAAAGTGTTTCTTGACTGGTTGTCTGACTTCATCCATGAATAAAAAAAAGCTCTGGCTCTCAGGACAGTGACCTTTTTTGTGTGTTTAATTTTTTTTCAATTACATGTAAACAAAATTTTTTAACATTTAAAAAATTTGAGCTCCAAATTCTTTCCTTCCCTCCCTTCCTTGAGAAAACAATTTGACATGCATTATACATGTGCAGTCATGCAAAACATTTCCATATTAGCCATGCTGCCAAAGAAAATGAAGACAAACCCCCCCCCCCAAAACCCAACAAGAATAATAAAGAAAGTAAAAAAGTATGCTTCGATCTGCATTCAGATTTCATCAATTCTTTCTCTGGAGGTGGAGAGCATTTTTCATCATAAGTCTTTCAGAATAAGACAGTAACTTGTACAGAAAGGGATCTTGAGGGCTAAATGTTGCTTAGAACAATTTAATCCCTCTCCCTCCGGCAGGTGTCAATCAATCAACATTTATTAAAAGCTTGCAAAATGCCAGGCATTGTGCTAAACTCTGGAGTTTAGAAATAAAAAGCAATCCTTGGGGGAAGACAAAATATGAGCCAGCGCATCTGTACAAGATAAAGAGAGGAGACATGCTAAACATACAAGGGCAGATATAAAATGACCCCCATATCCTTTGACTAAATACCTTTTGGAGTCTGTGAGAAGCCAAGATATCGGCTTTGAACTTCACTATTATTGGTCGATGGAGGGCTGAATGATTGCCACTTTATTCTCTTCTACTTAGTCTTCGATCCAGTGACATACGCTCTTTGCTGTTCCTCCTACAAGATGCCCCATCTCCTGACCATGCATTCCCTATTTTCCCCCATGCCTGGAATTTTCTCCCTCCTCATCTCTACCTTTCTTCCCTGGCTTCCTTCAAGTCTCAGCTAAAATCCTACCTTCTGCAGAAGCTTTTCTTGGTCTCCCTAACCCAGGTAGGACCTTCCCTCTGAAATCACCTCCAACTTTACCCTAAATTTTGTTTTCACATATTTAGACTTTGTATAGCAATTTAAGCTTTGCAAAGCATTTCACAAATATCATGTCTTTGTTTAGTCATTTCCTCCTTAGACTATAAGCTCCTTGAGGGCAAGGCTCGATTTTGCCTTTCTTTGTTATTTTCAAAGGTTAGCACAGTGCCTAGCACACAGTAAGAGCTTAATAAACGCTTGTTGACTTGACTCTGTGGCAGTCTGTTAGTTCCTGGGTAATGAATGACTTACTGTTGGTTCTTGGTTAATGGATTGACTATTGGCTCCTACGCAGCTGAAGCTTTTACCAGCTGGTTAATAGAATAGCTATTGGTTCTACTGATTTCCGATTGATAGAATGGTCGTTGGCTATGTCTGCTGGCCCTTGACTTATGAGTGAGTGTTGGAATGACTGTCAAGTCTCAGCTAAAATCCCTTCTCCAAGAAACCTTTCCTGATGCCTCTTCAAGCTGGTGCCTCCCCTCAACTCCAAAATCTACAATTATCCTGTCTATATCACCTTAGCAACACAGTTGTTTGCACTTTGTCCTTCACTTGGATGGGGAGCTCCTTGACAATAGACTTCCTTTGTATTCCCACCACCTAGCACGGTCCCTGGCACGTAGTAGGAGCTTAGCAAACGTTAGCTGAGTGACTGATGCACGCTCCAGACCCACGCCAGGTGCGCAGAGCGGTGCCTGCACTCCCCGGACGCGCCCACAAGACAAGCCGCTCGGGCGAGGAGGGGAGCCCGGGCCAAGCCGAGCCAGCCCAAACGCTCCGCTGCAATGCCGAGGGTCCCTCTGGGCCCCCTCCGCCGGGAGAACAATGAGGTCCCTGCTTCTTTAAGGGAGATACCAACGCGTCGCTGGGGGAAGGGGCGGGGGGCAGGGGAACGGATTTTCCCAGACGGAACGCACCCTGCTCCCAGACCCGGGCCTCCCGCCGGTGCCTCCGGCAGCGAGCTCGGGTGAGCATGGCCCAGTGACAAAAAGCGTTCTCCTCCCGGCGGAGCGGATGCCAGTTCTTCCCGGACGGGGTCGCGCCTTCCGCCGGGGCCCCCTCCTCCCGAGCCTCGCAGGCGGCCGCACCCCGCCAAAGAGGAAAATGCAAAAGGCATCTGACTGGGGAGAACGCTGCAAAAAAGCCAGTCGCACGGTAGGTGCCCGGACGGGGACGGGCCAGACGGCGCTGCCCTTGGCTCTGCGAGAGGCCGGAGCCCAACTCGCTGCAGAGCTGGACGCGGCCGGGTCCGGCCGTCCTCCCGGGCCGATCCGCAGGACTCCGGAGGCCGAGGGGAAATAGCCTCCGGACAGAGGAGGCGGTAAAGCCCCGCGGGTGGCCTCTCTCTCCTCCCCTCCGGCCCAGGCCCAGCCACCCCTGTGGGGAAGGGAGCGAGTGGTGCGTTCCTCAGCGCGTGCACAGCGTCGGTCTCCGGCTTGCGAGGCCCAGCTGGAAGCCGGAGCCTAGCGCCGGCGGAGTGTGGCTACAGCGAGGGCTCTTTGGATCCAAGAGGAAGCAGGGAGGCGGGGATAGGGCGCCGGGGCGCGCCTGCCCAATAAGGAAAGCCGCTAGGAGGGCGCTCACCCAATGAGGGAAGGCGCTCGTGCGGCCGAAGCGGGAGGTTGGGGGGGAGGAGAGGTTGGGTCCTCAAGCTGGGAAAGGGGGTGTGTCCGCACGCGGGGGCGCGCGCCGGCCTCGGACTGGCTGCGGCGGCGGCGCGAGGAGCCCGATAATGGCGGCCTGCAGAGCCCGGGAGAAGGAGAGGCGGCGGCGGCGACCCTGAGGTAAAGCAGCCGTCTGGACCGGGGAGGGAGCCCTTGCCTTCCGCCTCCTAGGTCCGCCCACCTGGGCTGGCCACTGGTGCCCCGGGGCCTGGGCCGCGGTCCGGCCCCCCTCAGACGGCCCGTTGCCCTGTTCCCGGCCCGCCTGAGGGGAGCGAGGGCCCTGGCTCTTCCCGGCCCCACGCCTGACCTGACAGCCCGGCGGCCTCGGGCCAGGGAGCGCGGTGCAGCTCCTCACCCCTCCCCCGCCGACGCAGCCCCGGGTCCGAGAGGCCCTCGTGACCTTGGGCCTCAGTTTCCCCCGCTGTTAAAGAAGGGGGGCGGCGGCCGCACTTGGGAGCCGGTCAGGCCCCTCCTCATCTCCTACCCCAGCTCTGCGTTCCGAGGGTGCTCCCTGCACTGACATTCTCGGTTCGGAGGCCCAGCTGGCCCCGGCGTTCAGTGCTCCTCGGTCTCTCCCCCCAGACCCGACATTCCCCACTCCGGGGGACGCGTCGGGACCCCCGAGTTTGCCCTCCTGTCACTGGAGTTGCACGGAGGGGGAAGGGAAGGAAGGACCGGGCGCGTTAGCCAATGAGCGGGGCCCGGAGTCGGCGGAGTACGGAAGCGGTGTCCTCACCCGGGCAGGTGCCCGGCGAGGCGCTGGCCAGCGTCCACCGTGCGGAGCCCCGGGAATCCCGGCCGTGGCGTGGCGTGGCTAGGACTCGCGGGCCAGCCGGGGTCTGGAGAGAGTCCCGGGACGTGCGCCGCCTCCTCGGGCAAGTTAGGGCGCCTCTGCGTGCGTGCTCCCCGTGTGCCCCTTCTCGCTCCCCCTCCCGGGTGGTCGTGAAGATCCTGGAGATACTAGGTGTAAAGCTGTCGATCTTCTGTTAAGGGCCACTTAATGTACCCCCCCTGCTGTTGGCCCGAGGCTTTTCCTCGGCTGGAGATCCCGGGTTTACCCGGTCTGTAGCTTGTTTGTACAGTGTTTCGTGTCGTCTTCCCCAATAGACTGTGAGCTCCTAGAGGGCAGGTGCTGTCATTTTGCCTTTTCTTTGTATCCTGAGTGCTTATCTGACTTGATTATGATTAGATAAAGGAATTTCAGAGTTAATTAACACGGATGTTTTAGGTTGTGGTTGATAAGTAGGAGCTTAATAAATGCTTTGACAACTAACTGAATGCATTTTATAGCCACTGCATTTTGTATTTTACTTCATTAAATGAGGATTAATAATAAACTTATAGTTACATAGCGAATTATGGTTAATTTGTTAGCACATGGCGAGTGCTTAACAAATGCTTGTCTTGAATGGGCTTATGATCAGGTAAAGGAATTTCAGAGTTAATCACTGTTTTAGGTTGTGGTTATAGCACATAGTAGGTGCTTAATAAACATTTTTGAGGACTGACTGAAAGCATTTTATAACCAGTGTTTTTTTCTATCTTATCCCATGAAGTGAGGATTAATAATAAACGTGTTTACGTAGTACTTTACAGTTAACTGTGTTCTTTAGCACTGATTAAGAGATTCTACATAATAACGTGTTTGGCCATTCTATAACTACTTATTGCAAAAATGTCAACACTCCTCGATTTATGCTAAATACAAACAGCTACCTTTTGTAGAAGTAAAGTGGTTGTGCACTCACTAATAGCAATATGATGTAGTGACAATAGCCCTAGAAGATCTCAAGTTCAAATTCTGGTGGCTTCATTTGTACCATCCTGTCATCGTGAAGAAGTTACTTTGGCTTCTTGGAATGTTATTTTCCTCATCTTTAAAATGAGGGGTTGGACTAAGGTCTTTTACAACTCTAAATCCTGTGATCTTGGGTAGTCATGTAAACATGATTAGATTCTTTCCACTTCTAAATCTGTGTCAAGAAGAAGAAACTGAAGATCAGAATGGGGAAGGAACTTTCCAGGTGGTTTGTGGCCCAGCAGGAATTGCAACCCAGCCCTTCTGAAGCCAAAGCCAGAGTTCTTTTCTTGACTCTGGGTAATAGGTTAACATTTGACATGGCAATACCAACAAACAAAGGGTTTGGGATTGCTTATTGACTGTTTAACATCTTGAAAGGAATAGAGAAGCAAGTCCCAAGTGGATTTATAGGAGTAGAAACTGTGTAGTGTGAGAAGAAAATCCTGTATCAGGTTACTTTGGGACTAAACTGGAAAGGAAAAATAGGAATTTGAAGGGCTTGTGGAAGATCAGTTGTATGGGAAGAGTTAAATTGAGCTCTGTTCTCAATAACCTCCGACTTCTTCCTTGATCTTTTCTACATTCATGTTGTCTGCTACCTACTTTCCAAACCACATCCAGGGACTGTTTATTGCACTCATAGGATTGTCATAGGATCATAGAGTTAGAAAGGGGACTTTAGAGGCCGTTAATGTTTAAACCTCTCATTTTACAACGAGGAAAGTGAGGCACAGAGAGATTAAATGACTTGCTTAGGGTCACATAGCTGGTAAATGTTTGAGATAGGATAAATACCCAGGTCCAGTGCCTTTCTCCTATGACATGCTGCCTCAGGTGAAGTATCTACAGGCTAAGTAGAGAAAGTACAAATCCATATTACTTATCTGTTCAGCATCTGTCCTTAAAGTTTGTTGGAAACTTCTGCAATTCATTTTTTTTAATAGTGTTTGCCTTATTTCATCTCTCAAGAATCTCAATGGAGAACTCCTGCTTTTGCCTTCAAATGATTGGTAAAGTAGAATTCCAAAGACTTATTACAGACTTTCTTATTTCAAATTGATGGTAGGTTGCCAAAAATGCCCTAAAATAAATATTTATCTTTCAACAGAAAAAGATGGGGAGACATTGTTTTCCGTGATCCCCAGCTTTCAATTTAAAGGGGAATAGCTGTCACTCTTCTCTTAAAACAAGATTTTCATTTTTTAAGGGCAGGAATCACACAAAAAGTATGCGAAAAACTGGAAATCAAATTGACTTCTCCACAGCTACAGTCTTTGTTCCTGGACAGAGTTTCAATACTATGAATAGTCAGTTTCACTTTCAAACCCTGAAGCAAAAGTTAATTGTGCTTCTAACACTTCAGGCTTTGGAGGGGGAGGGGGAGGGAAGCTGGAGAGTAAATTACAGCTTCCTTGAGTAGTAGATGGTGTGACAGAAACAGCAGTAGACCAGAGTCTCAACTTCACCAGTTATTATTGTGTGGCCTTGGATGTGTCATTTTACGTCTCTGATACAAAGTTTCTTCATCTGTAAAAATAGGGATAATGATACTCACAAGGTTGTTATAAAAAGCAAATGGAAATTATTCAAAGTGCTTTTCATTATGAAAATGCAAGCTATTATTTTTCTTTAGTAGTCTTGAGGAATGGCTGTTTCTTTTGGCAATCAGTAATTAAGCTTAATGCAACTCATTACTCTTATTGTTAATATTGTTTTGCTATTATGAGTCAGGACATTCAGATTTATAGAAAGAGCAATGAATTTGGAGTCTGGAGCGTGGGGTTTGAGTATACCAACACTAGTTCTGTGACATCAGACAAACCACTTACCCTTCTCTGGGCCTCAGTTTCTCCATCTATAAAATGGTGATAAAAATACCTCAGTGAAGTTTGGCGAGAATAAAATATGTAGATATATGAAGTGCTTTATAAACATTTAAAATGCTATATAAATGTCCACTGGCCTTAACTCCTGTGTGTTCAGACATAGTAATATGGTTATATGCTATAATTAAATAATGAAAAGAAAAGTTGACCTGAAAATATTGTTGAGTTCATGAGAGCCTTCTGTCGTTTTTTTCCCAGAAACCTTGACATTGAAGATGGTGAGTAGCCAGCCAAAGTACGATCTAATACGGGAGGTTGGTCGAGGCAGTTATGGTGTGGTGTATGAAGCAGTCATCAGAAAGACTTCTGCTCGTGTCGCTGTGAAGAAGATTCGATGCCATGCCCCTGAGAATGTTGAGCTAGCTCTTCGTGAATTCTGGGCCCTTAGTAGTATCAAGAGCCAGCATCCCAATGTGATTCACTTAGAAGAATGCATTTTACAAAAAGATGGCATGGTGCAGAAGATGTCTCATGGCTCCAACTCATCTCTTTATTTACAGGTTGGTATGAAGGTCTCCACTCAAACTGTATGCCAAGGCCATATTCTGGCCTTGAGCTGAGATTGGGCTGTATTCTCAAAGACTCTGCCATCTAAGCCCTGAAGACTTTGAGGATGAGCTCCTCCATAGTCTGTGGGGTCTGTTGTCCAAGGACAGCCCTGCTAATTGCAGAGAGGCTTATCACTGTCCCTGGTGTGATGAATCTCATCTCTTAAAGACAGTACTGAGGCATGGAGGGTTTTGATAAGCATTAGTGGAGGGGATACACCTCCTCCCCCAAGAAAATACAAATCCTATAATTGAAAAGGTGAATGAGAATGAGGGGAATAAAAGGCTAAGAGGAATTTCTCCATTTAAATACAGGTGTCTTTATAGTTTGGAATAGGCAAGTAGGAGGGATATGCCAAGAATTCATTAGCTGTTTAAAAACACTGTTCTATTTAAACCTGTGATGCAGACACCTAAGAATAACTTAGCCACCTGCTGTCCCATAGTACTTGCCAACCTGTACCAGATGAAGAGCTGACTGAGTGCTCAGCAGGTCCACTCGTTGGGAAGTTGCATTGGTGAGTTGGGAGTAGCTGAAAAGGGAAAGGTAGCAGTAGCACCAGCTCTAGGAAATTGGGCACTCTTGATTTGTGTCACTAATTTAAACGTGAACCTTATCATTTCAGAGAGTTAATGGAATCCTGAGTTTAATGAATTCTGTACAGCCTTAAGCCAGAATTTTTAATAATGGGAAGGGTCACATGAACACACAATCAAAGAGCAGAAAAAGATTTATAAGTTGATATACATCAGAGGTCAAAACCTCACTGCAGCCTGTCACTTGCCAAATAGCTCAAGAATTAATGGAGGCACTGATAGTTAAGACTCAGAGAATGCTGTCCCGAGGTTAAGGGTCCTGGGTGGGGGAAAGTGGTTTCTTTTGTAAAGTGAGTGCTTAGGATTTTGTCAATAAATGCCAAATTTACTGCCTCTGTGCAAGTGGCTCACAGGAGAAAGCCAAAGAGAAAAACAAACACATTCACTTGTGTAAATAGAAACTTTCAGATCTTATTGTATGGTTGTCAGATGGGAGAATATTAATCCAGAGAAGTAAATTTCTCTTTTAGCTAAATGCATAGGGGTCTGAATTTTTTTCTTAGAAGATAATTAATTAATAAAGAAAAGCACCTGCTTAAATCTCCTACCTCCATGTCTTTTCACAGGTGGTTCCCCATGTTTGGAATTCACTCCTACCTTCTAGAATTCCCATCTTCTCAGACATTTCTAACTGTGTGACCCTCAGCAAGTCACTTAGCCTGCATCTGCCTCAGTTTTGTCTACTGTAAATTGAGCATAATAATGGTACTTCCCTCCCGGGGTTATTGTGAGCTCAAATGAGATATTTGTAAAGTGCTCAGCACAGTGCCTGGCACATCATAGACATTATATAAGTTCTTATTCCCTTCTTTTCCTCTTTTCTTTTGAAGCACAGCTCAGGTGCCACCTCCTGTGAGCAACCTTTCCTGATTCTCTTCTCTCCTTGCTACCTTCCACATTAGCACTCTGGAGAGACTTTGTATTGGCTTATTTGTGTACATGGTATATGCCCTTAGAGGGCAGGATGTTTTTTTTTTTTGTCTGTCTTCGTCTCCTACCAAAGAACTTTGCACATGTTAAATGTTTATTGAATTGAATTAGTCGCTATCCTAGAACTATACTGATTATGTAGGCTGGCTGTTGTACTTCTCAGGCAGAAAGTATTGGAAGCATACTTGTCAGCTTCCCGTGTGTGGGTAGAGACAGATTGAACCTTGCAGTACGTTGTAAAGATCAATATGTTCATTTTCTTCTGGACTATAAAAGGAAAAACATTTCAAACAAAAGACCATTCCTAGTACGACGAAGTCCAAATCTAGCTGCGTTATAGTAGAAAGTGTATTAGATTTAGAGGAGACGCAGCTTTAGATCCTAACTCAGCCACTTAGGAAGTGAGCAAGCCGTTGTGTCTCTGACTCAAGGAACAGGCAGTTTCACAAGCTTCACTTGTAACCAAGGGAGTTTGCCTTTGGACAGTGAGGGCCCAGAGTTAGAATGTGAAATCAGAAGAGAAGTTGGACCTTGAGTTTTAGTCTTGGCAGAGCCATGGGTGATGACAATACAGCTGGGAAGGGGAAGTGAATCAGCATTTATATAGTGCCTGCTATGTGCCAGGCACAGTGCTGAGCGATTTACAAATCAGATCTCATTGCATCTACCTTTCTTCCTATTGGTTTTATCTTTCTTTCTGTGGTATTTACAGGAAAACATATGCAAGACTATCTATGAAGACTACCTTTTAAAGAGGAAATTTTTACACAAGTAGGTAGAGATTTGACTAGATGCCTTGTGAGGTCCTTTCCACTCAAGATTTTGTGATTTCATACTGCACTTACTTCATCTACAGAATCCCGTTTTGGGGATGGAGTGGTAACTCCCATTTTCTACAGGAGCAAAGAAGATTAAAATTCTCCATCTCTCAGGTCTGGGCAGTTTTTGCTGACTGTCTCCCATGCCTAGAATGCTCTCTCTCTCCTGAGCTCCAACTACTGACCTCCTTTAAGTTCTAACTAAAATCTCATCTTTTACAAGAAGCCTTCCCCCACCCCCTCTTAATTCTAGTACCTTCCCTTTCTTAATTATTTCCTATTTATCTTGTATATTGTTTAGCTGTATCCTACTCTTTATGACCCCATTTGGGGTTTTCTTGGCAAAGATACTGGAGTGGTTTGCCATTTCCTTCTCCAAATCCTTTTACAGATGGTGAAACTGAGGCAAACAAGGTTAAGTGATTTGCCCATTCTGAGGCTGTATTTGAACTCAGGTCTTCCTGACTCCAGGTCACTACGCCACCTAACTGTCGTGTATGTTGCTATATATGTATATATGTGTGTGTATGTGTATATACGTATACATACACACACAGTGTCTTTTTTGTTATATTGTGAGCTCCTTGAGGACGGGGACTATTTTTTGCCTCCCCCCCTCTCCCGCCAGCATTTAGTATGGTACCTAATATGTAGTAGGCACTTAATGAATGTTGATTCATTGATTGAGGCCATGTTTGTTTAAAAAAAAAAGTGGCAGTACATTTATAGATGAAATGGTCATCTGAGCTCCTTAACTTTCTCCCTGTTCCTTTCCTAATCAATATATATATATATATATTTGAAGAACAACATAAAACATTTTTGTTCAGATGTGTTCTGGGAGCAAAATGTGGAGCAGCCATAGAGTACAGTGGTATGCTTTCATAGTGCCCCCTACCTCCTCTCCCCTGGGTAAATATGGGTCTAGTCTGTTAGGTGGCACAGAAGATAGAGAGACCACTGGATTTGGGTTTAAGTGTTTAAATCCTGCCTCACTTACTGGCCGTGTGACCCTGGGCAAGTACCTCAACCTCTGACTGACTCAGTTTTCTTGACTGTAAAATGGGGGAAATGATAACATCACCTTCCAGGGCTCTTGTGAGGAGGGTTAAATGAGCTAACAGATGGAAGGAGCTTTGGAAACCTTGGCGCCCTTATAGTCATAGAATGGTAGAGTTATAAGGTGTCTTATAGAGCATCTAGTCCGACTTTCTGTTTTATAGTTGGGGAAACAAAGGCCATGGGAAACTAAGGTAAATGGTTTTTTTTGTTTTGTTTTTTAGACCGAAGTGCTGGATATTATATAAAAATAACTAATTCATCTTACGTCTAAGAAAAAATTTACAGGCTCAAATCATTTTATCTGAATTTCTAATACATTTGATTTTTTAAAAATACAGTTAAAAATTATTCAGTGAGCCTGTAGGCAAAATGATGGAATGTTTACATTTTGCCTTTGGAACATGATAGTAATAAAATGTCAGAAGTAGAATGAAACCAAAGGGACCATATAGGATAGTCTTCTGGTTGTATAGATGAGGAGAAGATCAGTGACATGCTTAAGACCTCCCAGCTAAGACCATACAGCTAGTAAGTGCAGGACCAGAAAACAAACCCAGATCTTTTAACTCTTGGGTCTAGTGTTTTTTTCATTATACCACACTGCTGTCAGGCTTCATTTGCTTTATCAGTGATTTCATGAACACTTTATTGCTATAACAGGTAACTTTAGGGGAAAGCGCTCTTAGAACTTGCATGGTGTGTATGGGGAGTACAGGGTTTGGTTATATAGTATTTCCTAAGCAGGTTTTCTTCCTTAACTGGCAGTCTCCTACCAAGTGTAATTTCTGAAACTCAGGTTTTCTAGAAAGCTGTTTGCTGGGTGAGTGGGGTTCGGCACCAGTAAAGGGCAGAAATGTGCCAGCCAGTTACCTTTACCCCTTGGCTTAGAGCGATTTGGTCTGTGCTCATTAAGGAAAAAATGTGCTGTGTTGGAACATAGACATTTGAAATTAGGTATATGTGAAAAAACTAAACTTATCGGAATTCACTAGTCTTCTTTGTAAATGAAAATTTTGAAATTTATTATAAACTCTTTTCCTGTCATAGAAATGTGTATCCTGTGCAAAAGATGACTGAAATATTTGTTCCCCTTATTATAGCTTGTAGAGACTTCACTGAAAGGAGAAATTGCTTTTGATCCCAGAAGCGCCTATTACCTGTGGTTCGTGATGGATTTCTGTGATGGAGGCGACATGAATGAGTACCTGTTATCCCGGAAACCCAATCGGAAAACCAACACGAGCTTCATGCTTCAAGCTCAGCAGCGCTCTGGCTTTCTTACACAAGAATCAGATTATCCACCGTGACCTCAAGCCCGATAATATCCTGATTTCTCAAAGCCGATTGGATACAAGTGACTTGGAACCCACACTCAAAGTGGCTGATTTTGGTTTGAGTAAAGTTTGTTCTGCATCTGGGCAGAACCCAGAAGAACCTGTCAGTGTAAATAAATGCTTCCTTTCCACTGCATGTGGAACAGATTTCTACATGGCTCCTGAGGTTTGGGAGGGACATTACACAGCCAAAGCAGATATCTTTGCTCTGGGGATTATCATCTGGGCCATGCTGGAAAGGATCACCTTCATAGACACAGAGACCAAAAAGGAGCTCTTGGGGAGTTATGTGAAACAAGGAACTGAGATTGTGCCTGTGGGAGAGGCCCTTTTGGAAAATCCCAAGATGGAACTGCTCATCCCTGTGAAGAAGAAGTCCATGAATGGTAGAATGAAACAGCTAATTAAAGAAATGTTGGCTGCAAACCCTCAGGATCGTCCCGACGCATTTGAGCTAGAACTTAGATTAGTCCAAATTGCTTTTAAAGATAGTGGCTGGGATACGTGACACATGGATTGCTAGGAAACCCCTTGGATGACGTGCTGCTTCTGTCTGAACAGGGATGCAACATTTTGTGGCAGAAAAAAAAGGAATACATAAGGCTAAACCCCTACCTAGAGGGTTTAGATTTTACTGTGTTGTGTTTTTTTTTTAAGGTTTCTTAAGTCTGAGTCAGCCATTTTGTTAGTATGTTTTAAATGTGCATTACCAATGTGTGTGTAAATTTTTAAATGACCATTGGTAGAAATTTGACAGGAAAATTCCGTAAGAGCCAAGGAAAGATGAGAGTCCAGCTTTTCTGGGATTATGTCGCAAGTATTTTAGACATTCCTTGTCAGTATTAGGAACTTCCATAGAAACAGTGGTTTACATGCTGGTCATGCAAACTATGAGGCTTTGTAAAGTAAACATATATGTATATATTTATGTATATGTAAGTATGTGAATGTGTGCATTTTGCATTCCATATGAAGAAAATGCCACTTCTGTTTAAATTATTTGATGTGGGTTTGGGTGTTTGGGATTTGCTGGTGAATTCAGTGGTGGAAAAATAAATAAGACACTTCCCCCCAACTTTTTCCCTCTGTCCCTCCCTCTGATGAAATTGTGCTAAGTTTTTATTTTTGTATTATTATGAGACTTTTTTTTAAAGCACCATTTTGGAGGGTCTAAGACTGTCCTAACTTGGACATAAAAGAACATCCAAGCTATAAACAACATGCAAACCTGTTGAGATACATTTAAGCCGAATTCTCACAGTCCAGTACCCTGTAGCTGAAGGAGTTAATTATAGCATCATGCTGTCGTGTGGTGGCAGGCTGGCAAGGTCATTAATCATTCAGTCCTGCACTCTTTTAGGTAAGGAGGCGCTCGATTGACCAATTAGGCCACGGCATCAGGACGTGTCTGTACCTGCTGCATCTACAGTCTGGTATAAACTTGAATACAGGATTGTTGTAGTTCTGGAAACTTGGGTCTGTGACTTCTGGGGTCTGGAGAAGTTGTCTAAGTTTCAAAATGATGAGGTGGAAGCCCAAACGAGCCCTATAGTCTGGTGTGCCTGCCCTGATACGGTCTCTTGTTGAATCACTGGAGTCCCTTCCCTTTTGGCACTGATGCTGTTTTCTGTTGTTTAATTTGAGACTGTGATAGCAGCAATATGGTTGTCTTAAATGTTGATCACCTTTTTCTAATGTGGGAAATCATGTGCATACGATTTAGCAAGCAGATGAAACGTTGTGGCATCAGCTGCATCCTTCACGTGAGGAAACTGACCTCTTTGGTACAGTCATTTTGCTGTGCCCGAAGCAACAACTATTAGGATTCTTTGAGGAGTTGGTATGATTTTTTATAACCCTGGATTGTTGCCTCTGATTTGTTTTCCTGTAAGGTCAGTCAGTTAGTTAACATCTAATGGAGGAGAGCTTCCTGAAACAGAACTTTAGCCCTCTAGGTTAGCCTTCTGGGCCATTATAACTGAGCTGATCTTTATGGAGCATTTGGATCCTTGGGTAAAAAGTCAGTCATGTTAGAGTAATGAAAATCACTGATGTTTCTGTCTCTTCTTGGTTGTTTTAGCTTCCAAAAGTTTAAATGTTGCCATTCTTTTTTTCTATTTATAGTCCAAAGTGTAAGAGTAGTGGGCTCTAAACTAGAGATTAAAAAGAAAAATTTAAGTTACTTGGCTTTGAAAAAGATTGAATCTGAATAGTTTCATTGAAATAAAACCACTTTACTAGGTTCTTTGAAGCTGATAAATGCAAGGTTTTAAACGTACTTTTAGAAAATAAAAGAAAGCATTGGAAGTTGAAAATGGAAATATACTGGATCCATCACTATAGTGATTCTTTCACAATCCAATCACAACGTTTGGAATAGCACAGAGACAACTCTACCCTTCCGAGGTGGCTTAAGTCACTAGGAGGGGAAGAGGGGAGTAATATTGTCTCACCAAAGAACAACGGGGTACTTTAGCATGGAGCCCAAGGCGATCAATCAGGGATCCATTTTTATTTGCTCATTTGTTCTTTGTGCTAGTATCCAGTTTTGGTTTTTGGTCCTGCCTGACTAAAAGTCATTAATGATTATCACTTTTGGAAGATTTTTTTTGTAAAATGGAACTTCTTTTCAGGATATCATTTTTGGGATTTTTTCAAGATCTTGTCTAAGTTTCAAAACATTTCTTTCCATTATTTGGCAAAATGATGATAAAGTCTAGGTCATTCTTCGCTTAAAAAGCACTGTGCCCAGCATTATGATTAAGCTGATTATCTTAGTGCTGACATGACATTTAGTCACAGGCCTATTTGCCCAAGAATAAGGAAAAAAACAAGAATCCCAAACCGAGTACTTCAAAATTCCTGCAAGTATACCCAAGAAAACAACAAAAAAGACCAGGTAGGAATTTTAGCTGTTTAATTGGACTCCAAGGTAAATGCATTTTATGAGGAGTTACTGCAATTTTTAAAGACCAAATGTTTCAAATAAGTTTCTTAACTGCAGTGGCAGAGATGTTAACTTAAATCAATTAAAGTATGGAGTCTTACAAGTTAGCTTTGCACTTGTTATCATGTAGAGAGACTGGGCCACTGTAGATTCTTGGTGCTAAGGGACACTTTGTCGTTATGATGAAGTGGGTGTTAACAGTCAGAGAGTAGCACACTGAATAGTTCTGGTGGCCTGTTCTTTGTGTTTATTGTAAGATGTTATATCAATAAAACTATTGTAGCAGCTACAAAATAATTCACCAGCATGACACATGGTCAAAAAAAGTCATCAGCACTTCGAAAAATGAAACAAACTTTTGAAATTTTCTTTTAATATTGTCAAATATATTTTATGAAGAATTTATAAAAGGGGTGGGAAATGATTGTAATTTATTGTTCATGACAGTTTTTTAAATAAAGTCTGAATTTCAACAAAAACTTGTGAAAATGCTGGCTTGCCTTTCTCTGTCCAAAGGTGCTTTGGTTACCTCTGAGGACTGTTGTTACAGGGAGTATTTCCATTGAATCGGCAGCGTACCAAACATTTTATAGACACCTCATTCGATCCTCACTACTGCTCTGGGAGGACAGTGATGAAAGTAGTCTTACCCCTGTTCTGTAGGTGAGAAAATAAGTGCCAGATAGGTGAATCCAAAGGAACTTAGCTACTAAGCGATGTAGCTGGAAACTGAGGTATTCTGAGAAACAAATTATCCCAAGAATACATTGAAAAGTTTCAGTACTCACGTAGTGCCAGTTCCCTGAGAACAATAGGGTAAAGTGTTTAGTCTTGTACGCTCCCTATATGTTGTCAAGGGAAATTATGCTGTCTGAGATGAAAGAATTTCCCCCTTTTCCTCCTTGGCTTTTAGGCTGAAAGTTTTCCAGACACAGCATTGAAAATAGACTTTCTCCTCTAAACTGAAATGATGGCTTCCTATGTGTGAGATTCAATAAACCATCTGGCCAATTTTTCTTTTTTCATCGATGGGATATAGTAACACATCCTTTCCCCGAGGAAATATAGTACATAGAGATAATCAGTGAGCCAATCGGACTACCTAGGGAAAAACTACATGCCTGATCTAGTGATTAGAGCAGGAAAGCAGACGTGAGGGATGGTGGCATCTCTTTCTAACCACCACCTTCTGGCATGGCCTTTGCCTTCTCATGCATAAGTGGGCAATGAGATAATAAAAGAATTTAAGACTAGTGATTGTTGTTCAGTCACGTCTGACTTTTCAAGACCCTTTTTTGGCAGTATTTTCTTGGCAAAGCTGTTGGAGTGGTCTGTCATTTCATTTTTCAGTTCATTTTACGAAGGAGGAACTGAAGCAAATAGGGTTAAGTGACTTGCCTAGGATCATATAGCTAGTAAGTGTCTGAGGCTAGATCTGAACTTGGGTCTTCATGACTCCAGGCCCCAAACTCTATCCACTGCATTATCTAGCTGCCCTAAGCAAGGGGAAGATAGGAGGATGGTAGCCAAAACCCAAGAGGTATGTAAAATAGAGATTAGATTTGTTCTGGGCACATGATGGTAGAATAGGGACAGGATGTATCAAAGCTGCAAAGAGACAAATTGAGGTTTGATGTAAGGAAACTTAACAATTAAAACTGACCCAAAGTTAAGTGAAGTGGACTGACTGCCCCTTCCCTGTATGTCTGCAAGCAAAGGCTGGAGGACCCCTTGTCCAGTGTGCTGGCCCCATTGGGGGCCCTTCTAACTGATATTCTTCGAATCTGTGAAAGGTATGAAGTTGAAAGGAGCCGTCGAGGTCTTTTAGTGAGGCAGCATATTATGGAAAGAGGCCTATGTTTGAATCTGTCCTAATTCTGCCACTTAATAGCTATTTGGTCTCAAGTCACAATATTTCTTAACCTCAGTTTCCATACCTGTAAGATGGGGGAGAAGTGAGGTGTGATAACATGCAGCAGCTACCTTCTAGGTCTCTTGTCAGTCAATAGACATTTATGAAGCACCTACCGTGTGCCAAGCCCAGTGCCAAATGCAGGAGATTCAAAGAAAAGTAAAAGAACAGTCCCTGCCCTTGAGAAACTAATAATCACATACAAACAAGCTATATATAGGATAAATAGGAAATAACAAACAGAGGGAAGGCACTAGAATTAAGGGGCATCAGGAGAAGCTTGCTGTAGAAGGCAGAATTTTAGCCAAGACTTGAAGGAAGCCAGGGAAGTGGAGGTGAGGTAGGGGTTTCTAGGCATAAGGAATAGCCAGTGAAAATGCCCAGACTTTTTTTAGCCAAGAGTTGAAGGAAGCCAGGGAAGTGGAGGTGAGGTAGGGATTTCCAGGCATAAGGGATAGCCAGTGAAAATGCCCAGAGCTGAGAGGTGGAGTGTCTGGTTCATGGAACAACTAGGGGGCCGGTGGCACTGTCAGAAAGTATGCGATGGAGTGTAGGTAGGGGTGTGTGAGAGGACTGGAAAGGTTGGGAGGCGAGGGAGAAGGATTTTGAATGCCTACCAGAGGGTTTTACATTTGATCCTAGAGGTGACAGGGAGCGGTTGGAGTTTATTGAATTGAGGGGAGCAATGGCAGGGGGTGGGGTGACAGCCAGAACTGGGCTTCCAGAAGAACACTTTGACAGCTTAGTAAAGATTGGACTGGAGTTGGGAGTGACCTGAGGCGGGCAGACCCACCAGCAAGTTATTGTAATAGACCAGGCTTGAAGAGATAAAGGCCTGCAACAGGGTGGGGGCAGTAGCAGAGGATCAGGCTGGCTTACCAGCTCTGTGGTCTTGGGCCTCTCTGCACCTCAGTTTCCACATCTGTAAGATGGAGCGGTGGGGGGAGTGTAGCAGCTATTTTCTAGGGTTATTGTGAAGAAAGTGCTTTCAAAATCTCTAAGTACTATACAAATGTGTTGTTATATATCCAGCACTCTCATTTTAAAGATGAGGAAACAGACACCCAGATTTGTTTTGTGACTTGTCCAGTGTTAGTGTCAGAGCTGGGACTAGATGTCCTTTTGTAACTGCTGGCCTGCCAGTTGAGAAGACAGGACTCATCGAAAAAGACCCTGATGTTGGGAAGGATTGAAGGCAAAAGGCAAAAAGGGATGGCAGAGGATGAGATGGATGGATAGTGTCACGGAAGCAAGGAACGAGAGCTTGGACAGTTTTGAGAGACTGTTGTTCGTCCTTCGTTCTTGAAGAGGACCATGACATCAGGATGCCATGACTTGCAAGTGAATTGGATTTAAGTGAGAGAGGGCTGTGCAAAGTTACCAGCCTCTGTCCTCTGGGGCCATCTGGGTTCAGTGGCCAGATATAGACCAGGACGCCTGGAGGTGGCCTGTTTAGAGAGATAGTGGAGAATAGAAGGGCTTGGTATCCATGGGGTCACGAAGAGTCACACACAACTGAACAACACGCCTGCCAATAATACCTGTAAGAGTTCATATCCGAATTAACACGAACCTGATGAATATAAAATATGAACGTGAACACAAATTATACGATGAACATTTATTTTCCTTTTCAAGGAGTTCCACATGAGAGCGGTTGGTTTTTTAATGAGATTTCTTAATTGTAAAATGTTTCCAGAAGCATTATGGTGAAGGTGGAGGGATGTCTGGATTTTAGTTCCCTTCCAGCTCTGACATTCCAGGTTATTCTATATTCTAAGGTCACGTCCACCCCAACCATCTATGGTTCTGTGATGGAACCCTTTGGCCCTGGCTCCAAGTTAGTGTTCACTTTCAGGGAAGTGCTGGGGAGTGTGCTTAATCTCATCCTCAGCTTGGCACAGTATTTAACAAGGGAACTTGCTTAAAGCCTTTATTTTTCACCGCCTGGTAAGGAACTTGGGTTGTTTGGGGCTGGTCTTTAAATTCGAATATAGCTTTTTTGAATCAGCCAATCAGAGGCGTTCTCTAAAATGCAGCGTAATGATAGACAGTTGGCTTGTGGTTAGGAAGCAGACTCCTGTTTGGGAGAACCTGCGGTGGTGGCGGGCACACCCCTGGCGGGCGGGGCAGCTGGGGGAGGAAGGCTGAAGTGCATCTTTTAAAGTCACCCCTTTTCCTTAGCAATGTTTTTTCATTGGCTCCAGGAGGTTCCTGCGCAGGTATCCGAGTGGTTGACCTCTGCAACTGCTCTCTTTTCCTGTTTTGCATGTTTAGTTAACTCCCCACTTGGCAGAAACTATGCAAAGCAGTTTTGTTGACAGAAGCACAGAACTTTAAAAGCTCCATTTGTAAAATATTCCAGTTTTGCTATTAGAACGTTTTCTCAGAATAAATATTGGGCCTGCAAGGGTTGGAGGGTACTAAGAGTTCTTCTGGTTAACCTCCCCTGACAGAAAAGGAAACAGGCCCAGCACTGTGAGGCAACTCACCCAAAGTCACATAGCTAATCAGTGGCCTGGTGGTGGCTAGAACCAAGCCACCTGACTCCTCCAAATTCTGGAAGCTGACAAGCAGGGTGCAAATAGAGGGGTCCAGGAAGCCCCTTCATTATATAGGATATTTATATATACAAATATTTCCAATGGCTCGGCACTGAACAGAGGGGCTAGGGATGAGTTGTATCAGTAGGACAAGTTAAGGTCAGAATGCCCCAAGGACTCCTCCTCTGGCAGGCAGCTCTCCCTGTCTAGGATCAGATGTCAACTGATCAGGTCTCTTGGGGTTTCAGCTACTTTCCAGCCAGATCAGAAACTCATTTGGGCCCTAATCCAGCTGTTAGAGCAGACAGGACTTTTAAACAATGCAAGGCCTGCCTGGTGGTTGTTTTGCCTCCTTGCAAAAGCCCCAGTCTCCAACCCTGGGGTGCCGCGTCAACACAGCACCTTCTGCAGTGACATTGAATTCTTTCATATCTGCCTGGGAGAAAGGAGCAGATTGACCTCTGTGGGCTGTCCTGAACATTATGTTCCTTTGGCAAAGGGGCAGCAGTTAAATGCTTACTTAGATGGAGCTCCAGCTCACCTGGCTCACCTCTCAGAATGTACCAGACTCCTCCCCCACCTTCACCCCTGCCAGAGAAAAGACTTAATAGAATCATAGAACACTGGATATTAGAGCTGGGAGGGCCCCTAGAACAGAGAATGTCAGAGCTGGGAAGGCCCTTAGAACACAGGATGTCAGAGCTGGGAGGGCCCTTAGAACACAGGATGTCAGAGCTGGGAGGGCCCTTAGAACACAGGATGTCAGAGCTGGGAGAACTCTTGGAGATCTTCCAGAGCAGAAACAGTTTTTTTTACCTTTCTTTGTATTCCCAGCACTTAGCACAGTGCCTGGCATGTAGGAGGTGCTTATCAAATGCTTGTGGACGGGTTGTTTAACCCAGCTCCTTAATATTGTAGATGAAGAAACTGAGATCTCCAAGAAACAAAGTGACTTCTTGGTAGTCAGACAATCCAACCAGTAGGACCAATAGCCCCTCCAACATATCCAGCTTCTGCTCTGAAACTCCG
This sequence comes from Phascolarctos cinereus, assembly GCF_003287225.1. Classification (NCBI taxonomy): domain Eukaryota; kingdom Metazoa; phylum Chordata; class Mammalia; order Diprotodontia; family Phascolarctidae; genus Phascolarctos; species Phascolarctos cinereus. Next base: position 373,654,094 of record NW_027556098.1, on the reverse strand, counting down.
AGTTCCCTGGGGTGGCAGCCTGTTCCACTTCTGGGCAGCTCTAATCCTTAGGAAGTCTTCAGGAAACCTGCCTCTTCTCTACTCCTCCCTCCCCACCCCCACCCCCAGGGCCAAACATGACAAACCAAATCCCTCTTTCTCCTGAAAACCCTTCAAGTATTTGAAATCAAATCACCAAGCATGTATGAGGCACCCACTATATGCCAGGCACCCTACTAAGTGCTAGGCAGCTGTTACCTTCCATCTAAATCTTTTCTTCTTAAAGTTTGATATCCCCAGGGGCAGCTAGGTGGTGTTATGGATAGAGCTCTGGCCTTGGATTCAGGAGGACTTGAGTTCAAATTTGACCTCAGACACTTGACACTTACTAGCTGTGTGACCCTGGGGAAATCACTTAAACCCTGATTGCCTCACCAAAAAGCAAAAAAAAAAAAAGTTTGATATCTCTGAGTGAGTCATGTAGTAGAGGAGAAAGGGCTCAATTCTAGAGTCAGAGGACCTGGGTTCAGATCTTGCCTCTGGTGCTGGCTCTCTGGGTGACTTTGGACCAATCATTTGACCCTCCTGGGTTTCAGGGGCTTGGACTGCATGGCGTCTAATCTATGACCCTCCTATCGCATGGATTTGAGTCCCCTCCTTGTGTAAACCTCTTCTGGAGGCCGTCCCTCCAGTTGGTTGGTGTCTCTCTTGCAGGGTACCCAGGGCCAAACATACTCTAGTCAAGTCAGCAATCACTTTACTATGTGTCAGGCTGCTGGGGTTACAAAAATGTACAACCAAAAAGAAAGGTGGTTCCTGCCCTCTGGGGATCTGAAGATGGAAGGTCTGGGAGGAATCAGCCAATCAGAGAGAAAAGACCCAGGGAAAGAGAATGTGAGTAGTCTGGATAGAGAAGGGGTGACATTTCAGGGTTGAGGATGTAGAGAAAGTCCTATGGAGATGAGACAGCAGGGCACCCTGGGGAGCCTCCAGATGTGGTTTAAGCAGGACAAAGGGCAGCAAACGACAATGATCTCCCTTGCCGTGGATGATTCATCTCCACTGATGAATTAATGAAGTAGCCACCTCATCACAAGATTGATTCATATTGCACTTTGAGTCCACTTACACCTCGGGCCTTTTTTTCCCACCTGAGCTGCTTATACATTTACATTTCTCTTATATACAGCTATAGTTCTCTTCCTCTTATCCCAGCCATTCTGTCAGGCTATATAAAGAGTAGATGGAAGAATGGTTGGAGGTGAAGAAGGAATGGATTCCAGATGTGAGGAACATGGAGCGCAAAGGACTCTGTACTACCTCCGATACCTAGCACAGTGCATGGCAGTGATAGGAACATAAGAAAGGCTTACTGATTTGGTTGATTGATTTTAGACCACAATTTCAGAGTCAGCAGGGACAAAGAAGGTTAGGGTAAGAAGGGACTGTATGTGAACAGTCCTGAAAACCAGGCAGAAGATTTTGTATCTGATGTGATTAGTAGTTGTTGGTTTTTCAGCTGATGTGAGCCCTAGGAAAACCATGCTATTTGAGGGGAAATCAGTCTGGTCAGCTGTGAAGAAGCTATGTCACTGAGAGAGGTCTGACAGTGATGACAATACTTCCCTAAGATGAACCACTGCACTTTATGCTTTTCAGACTTTTAGATCTGTTTTTTAGATTATTCAACAAGCCCTTACTAAGCACCTATTATGTGCAAGGAACTGTCCTAGCTACCCAGGACATGAAGATTAAAAACAAAACAGTTCCTCCGCACAAGAGGAAGAATACAATGTTGCTGAGTAGGAATGCATCATAACATGTGTACAAAGTTAAGTCAGGTAGCGAACAGAGGGAGGGCTTTGTGTTTGATATTCATATTTCTTTTAATGAGACTCATTGGTCATTCTTTTTTCTAATCAAATGGCAAGATCTGGACTTATGTGAAAGGGTACAGGAGAAACAGAGCAACTAGGCGACACCATAGTGCACAGAGCGCTAGACCTGGAGGAGTCAGGAAGACTTCCTGAATTCCAATCTGGCCTCAGACACTTACTAGCTGTGTGACCCTGGGTGAGTCACTTCACCCTGTTTGCCTCAGTTTCCTCATCTGTGAAAGGAGCTAGAGAAAGAAATGGCAAAGCACTCCAATATCTTTGCCAAGAAAAAGCCCCAAACAGGGTCACGAAGAATCAGACTCGACTGAAAAATGACTGGATGACAACAGGAGAAACAGCACAAAGATGCAGGCCGTGTAGGGCTTCTTTATTCTGTGCCATTGCTGGTAGCAATGGGGCGCCATTTGAACATCAATATTCTGCCGATGGCAACGGTGTCTCCGGATGTGAGTCAGAAAACACGACCATCTCAGAAGAACTGGAAGTTAGTGTTACAGAGAGGGCATGTGGTGAGTGTGAACAAGTTGAGAAATTATGGAGGAGGAGCAGAGTAAAAGATGTCAGCAAAGAAATGCAAACATGGTGAGCATGAAGGCAAGAGCATTAGAACACCTCTTAATATAGTTTAGTTCTCAGGACAACTCAGCAAGAGAGGAAGGGGCATTTTGTTATTTTTGTCATTGTTCAGTTGTGTCTGACTCTTGGTGACCCCTTTTGGGGTTTTCTTGGCAGAGATGCTAAAGTGGTTTGCCATTTCCTTCTCCAACTCATTTTACAGATGAGGAAACTGAGGCAAATGAGGTTAAGTGACTTGCCCAGGGTCACATAGTTAGGAAGTGTGGGAGGCCAAATTTGAACTTAGAGAGATGAGTCTTCCTGAGTCCAGACCCACCACTCTATCCACTGTGCCACCTAGCTGCTGCCACCTGATGGATGTGGAAACTGAGGTCCCATGAACTAGCTCTAGGTAACAGCCAGAACTAGGACCCAGCTTACTGACCCAAATCTGGTGCTTCTTTCTCTTAAACCCTACTCGCTTCCTGCACCTATGCGGTCCAAACAGCGGGGAGGAAGCATTCATCAGTCCTTGCCTTGTTTCCCATTCAGAATATGGACGGTAGGTGGCGCTTTCAAATCAGGTTTTGTTGACTGCACAGCTTTAGCAGAATCCCTCACCTCAGAGAAGCTCAGAAACACCGGATTAAGAATTGGAACCTTAAAGGTCATCTTGTCCAACGTCCTCCATTCACAAATGAGGAAACCAGGGTCCGAATCCTTCCTTTCCTAAAGAAAACTGAAGCCCAGAGGGGTTGAATGCTTTGCCTAATAATAATAATAATAATAAGTCACATTTTAAAGTGCTGGACTGTTTATAAAATCCTTCCTTTGCAATACTCCTCTGAAGTAGCTGATGTAGTTATAATTAAACCCATTTTGCAGGTGAGTGAACTGAGACTTAGAGAGGTAAAATACAGCTAGAGTCAGAACTAGGCTCAAACCCTGGTGGACCTTTTTTTAAACGTTTTTTAAGGCTATATATCAACAAAGACAAATAATATTTTAAAATGCTAAATGAGGAATAAAATCTTACTTTTGCATTTAACAAAGCAGAACCAAGTGAGTTAAGAAACAACAAACAAAACATTACATCGGTTCAGTGTTCCCTTCCAGGTCGGTCTTAGGTTCCCCTCATTGAGTCATTTCAGTCTTGTCGAATCTTTGTGACCCCATCAGGGGTTTTCTTGGCAGAGATGCAGGAGCAGTTTACCATTTCCTTCTCCAGCTCATTTAACAGAGAGTTATGGTCTCGATCATCCTCACATGCTTATTTTTCAGAGCACCATAATATTCCATTACATTAATGTGCTGTAATATATTTTGCCATCTGCTAATATTTGATTTCATAGGTGGCATGTTGCTTTTTGTCTGTTCCAAATAACTTTTTTGAAATGGATGGTTAGGCAATAAAGTCAACAAATGTTTTTTAAGCATCTACCGTGTTCCAGGGACTGTGCTTAGCACTGGGGATACAAAAAGAGGCAAAAGACAGCCCTTGCCTTCCAGGAGCGCACAGTCCAATGGGGGAGACAATAAGCAAACAATCGTGTACAAGAAGCTATATACAAGATAAGTAGGAGATAATTAACAGAGGAAAGGTGCTGGAATTAAAAGGGTTTCGTAAAGGCTTCCTGTAGAACATGGTGTTTTAGTTGGGATTTGAAGGAAGCCAGGGAAAAGGCAGTGGGTGAAGATGAAGCGGGAGAGTGTTCCAGGCATGAGGGACAGCCAGAGAAAATGCCCAGGGCCAAGAGACGGAATGTCTTGCTCATGGAACAGCCAGTGTCACTGGAGCAAAGAGTTTATGTCAAAGAGTAAGGCATAAGACGGCTGGGAATGTTGATGAACTTTGACTACCAAATAGAGGACTCCGATTTTGATCCTGTTAGCAATAGGGAGCCACTAAAGTTTATTGGGTAGGGGGATGGACCTTCACTTTATGAAAATCACTTTAGTAGCTGAATTTGAGGTTAGATTAGACTGGGGAGAGACTTGAGGCAGGCAGACCCACCCACAGACTATTGCAGTTATTCAGGCATGAGGCATTGAAGGTCTGTACCAGAATGGTTGCAGGGTCAGAAGTGAGAAGGGGGTGTGTCCAAGAGATGCTACAAAGGTGAAGTTGACAGGCCTTAGTAACAGAATCACAGAACCTGAGAGTTGTCAGATCCCAGTGAGGGAAAATCCCCCTTCCCTCCCAAGGCAGTCCATTCTATTTGAGGCCAGCTCTAACTATTAGGAAGTTTTTCTTTACCTTTTAACAGTCATTAATCTGTTATCTTTGCCCCTTCTAGTTCTAGCCTCTGGGGTTAAGCAAAATGGCCTCTCTTCCATATGACAACCTTCAAATACTTGCAGACTATTGTCATGTCTCTGCTAAAAATTTCTCTTCTCCAGCCTAAACATTCCCAGATCCTTTGACTGATCCTTATATATGGTCAATAATTCAGTTCTCACACCATCCTGGTTACCCCTACAAGTCACATTTCAGTTTGTCTTGGACCTTCCTAAAATATGGTAACTGAATATCATATCATATCATATCATATCATATCATATCATATCATATCATATCATATCATATCATATATCACATCACATCACATCACATCATATCACATCATATCACACCACACATCATATCACATCATATCATATAGCATATATAATATAAAATATAATATAATATAATATATAATATAATATAATATAATATAATATAATATAATATAATATAATATAATATAACTGAATATTGTATTCCAATCAAAGCCTGTCTGGGACAGAATATCTTGTAAGTATCTTTTTTAAATGGTATTTTAAAAATTAAGTCCTTGCAATGGACTCACTGTCAAAAGGCATGATCAGTTTTAGAATTTGTATACTGTCAATATTCTTCTTCCAAAATTTTGCACTGTTTACAGTCCTACTAATGATGCCCATTTCCCTACAGTCCTGGAAATGATTAAGTGACATGGGAGACACTGGCAAAGGACCACCCAGAGAAGGTGCTGTGCTCTGTGAGCAAAGCAGAATTGAAATAGCTCAAAAGAAACACAAGATGCACAAATTTAGAGAACCCACCCCAAATTCTACTGCTCTGGCAGCTTAATTATATAGCAACATTTGAGACATTTACCCAGCATGTCTGAGACATTAGTCCCCATTCCAATCCATCCTTCACTCAGTTCCCAAGGTTATTTTCCTAAAGTGGACTATTTGTGCCCGACCTGTGGTGGAGCCTTCTGAGCGCGTATTGGTCTGATCAGCCACAGTTGGACACACTATACATTGACCCTGAAATACCCTCTTTGAGAACAAAAGAGAACAACCATCAACATTAGTTTTTGTTATTTTTTTTTACATTCCAGTGGGCGTAGAATGGTATTATGAGTTTTTTTGTTTTAGAATTTCTCTGATTATTAAGAAATTTGAAGCCTTCTCAGCAACGCAAGTATCTAAGACACCTCCAAAGGTCTCATGATGGAAAATGCTATCTATATCCAGAGAAAAAACTATGGAGTCTGAAGCATACTATTTGCTATTTTTTTTCTTCTGTTGTGTTTTGTTTCCTCTTTCTGGTGGTTCTTCCTATTAGTTCTAATTCTTACTTACAACAACACTAATGTGAAAATGTTTAATAGGAATGTATATGTAGAGCCTATATCAGATTGTGCACCATCTTGGGAAAGGAGGGGGAGAAAAATTTAGAACTCAAAAGCTTATGGAAGTGATTGTTGATAACTCAAAATAAATTGATTTAAAAAAACAATTAACAATTTCAAACCCAACTCTTGTTGGTTGCAGTGGAAGTAAGTTGGGAGCAGAGATGCAATTAGGATCTAGGTGTTCTAACTCTCCACAGGAAATTCTACTGCTCTGGCAGCTTAATTATATAGCAACATTTGAGACATTTACCCAGCATGTCTGAGACATTAGTGTACGTGCTCAGGGAGAGGGTTAAAGGGAAAATCATAGAGTTGGAAGAGACAAATCCCCAGAATACCTCTAGTGATGAGGAACTCCCCTACCTAACAGGCAGTCCATGTATTTTTAGCTAGTTCTGATTGTTAGGTAGGTTGTCCCTATGCCGAGCCAAAATTTGCCTCTCTGGAAGTTCCGCCTATTGATTCTAATTCTGGCCTCTGGGGCCAAACAGAGCAAGACTGATCCCTCATGTATCTCCCTCCAGCTGTCCTTGAGCATCTGGACCTGGCTGTCCTACAGGCATCTCAAATTTAAGGTGTCCAAAACAGAAGTTATTATCTTTCCTCCTCAAACCGTCTCTCTCTTCCAAATGTCCTATTACTTACAGTACCAGGCACCAGCATCTTCCCTGTGACTCAGGCTCACCACCTATGTGTAATCCTCACTGCCTCACATTCACTCACCCCACATATCCAATCAGTAGCCAACCTTGCCTTTTCTACCTTCACAATATCTCCAGTCACACAACTCTAGGTATAGCTACATTATCATCTCACAGCTGGACCACTGCAATAGACTTTTTTCTTTTCTTTCCTCTTTTTTGGAGGCAGTGACTTGCCCAGGGCCACACAGCTAGTAAGTGTAGATTTGAACTCAGGTCTTCCTTACTCCAGGGCAAGTGCTGTAACCACTGTGCAACCTAGTTGCCCTGTAATAGACTTCTAAATGGTCTTCCTGCCTCAAGTGTTTCCCATTCCAATCCATCCTTCACTCAGTTCCCAAGGTTATTTTCCTAAAACACAGGTCTGACCCTGTCATACCACAGCCACCTTCCACTCCCACAGTGAGTTCCACTGACTTCCTGTTTCCTCCAGCATTAAATACAAAGTTCTCTGGCATTTAAAGGCCTTCTCAACCTGGCGCCTTGCTACCTTTCCAGCCTTCTCACTGGGTCCTCCCGTCTCCACACTCTATGATCTAGTACATAGGCCTGCTTGCAGATCCTCAAGGCTGTCACTCCTCACTCCTCCTGTCCTATGCCTTTGCCCTGGCTGTTCTCCATGTCTGCAATACCCAGCTCTTCCTCTTTGTTATACTGGCTTCCTTTAAGATTCAGCTTAAATCTCGTTACTTCTATGCTTTCCCCTTTCAGGCTACCTTTACCTGGCCTGTGCATATTTTCTATGTACCTGGTTATTTATATGTTGTCTCGAATTCTGGTGTAAGCTCCTCCAGGACAGGCACTGGCTTTTTTGAATGTTTGTTTTGTTTTTTTCTTATTACCTCTGGGGCTTAGCATGGTGCCTGGTATATTGTAAAGGCTTAATAAACGAAGCTATGTGGTGTAGTGGATACAGCACTGGGCCTAGAGACAGGAAGACTTGAGTTTAAATTTTGCCTCAGACTCAGACTCATTTGTGACGCTGGGCAAGTCCCTTAGTCTCTGAGTCAGTTTTCTCATCTGTAAAATGGGGATGACAACATCACCTACCTCCGAAGGTTGCTGTGAGAATTAAATGAGATAATATTTGTAAAGCATTTAGCATAAAGCCTGGCACACACTTTGGTGCTTAATAAATCCTGGTACCCCTTTATCTTGGTAATAATAGTAGCCAGCATTTATGGCACTTTAAGATTTGCAAAGCACTTTACAATTATTATCTGATTTGATCCTCACAACAACACTGGGAAATAGGTGCTGTTATTATTACCGCATTTTATGGATGATGAAATGAGAATGGGAATTAAATGACTTGCCTAGGGATGGAAGAAAGAAAGAGAGGGAGGGAAGAAAGGAGGGAGGGAAGGAAGGAAAGAAAGGATGGAGGGAGGTAAAGAGGGAGGAAGGAAGGAAAAGAGGGAGGGAGGAGGGAGGGGATGAGGGAAAGGAAAGGAAGAAGGAAGGGAAGGAGAGAGGATGGAGGAAAGGAAAGGAAAGGAAAAGGAAAAGGAAAAGGAAAGGAGAAAAAGGAAGGGAGGGAGGGACGGAAGAAGGAAGGAAGGAAGGAGGGAAGAGAGGGAGGGAGGGAGAATTTATTAAGTGCTTATTATGTGCAAGACACTGTGCAAAGTGCTAGGGATATGAATAGAAGCAAACAGAAAGATGGTCCCTGCCTCAAGAAGCTTACTCTTTAATGGAGGAAGAAAACACACAAAGGGGCCAACCAAGTGGAGGGGAGGGATGAAGGTCCTGGTCCAGGGCCCTGGTTCTGAATCTTATAAAGGACATAGCAGAGCCAGGAGAAGAATGAAGTCTGACTCAGGACCCTCCCCAAATGGGGACTCCAGGAGGGGCCTCCTCACCATGGGAGAAGAAGGGCTAGTGTGGCCCCTGGGAAATTCCAGAGGGGGGAGTCCCAGGTTCTGAGGAAATTCCAGGATGAGCCAGCAGCAGCCTGGTTGTAAAGTCTGGAGTCAGGAGCAGATGTCGGAGGCTGAATTCAAACTCAAGTCTTCCTGACCCCACCAACCTGCGGAGCTGTGGACTGATTAACTAAGGGTCTCCTGCATATTCTTTCAATCACCAGACATTATTAAGCTCCTGCTTTCTGCTAAATACTGTGCTGTGCCAAAGAGAGGAATGCAAGGAGGTGGTAGGGAGCTGTAGTGAGACGTAGTCACTGCCCTCGTGGACCTTTTAACAGCTTACTATCATAGCTTATTAGGGCTAAGAAAAAAAACCGTAGTAACAGTGCAGGGTTATATAGGATTATAGGGTTAGGGCTGGAAAGGGCCTTAAAAGTCATCTAGTACAACCCTCTTATTTTATAGATGAGGAAACTGAGTCCTGAGATAAGTACATGACAGGCACAAAACGAAGTCCAACATGAGGTCCAAGGGAGAAGGCTAATTATATTAATAGTAATTATAATAATATTTTTATAATACCATGTTCCAGGAGCTGTGCTAAGTGCTTTATAAATATTATCTCATTTCATCCTTTCAACAGCTGGGAGGTGGTGCTATTATTATCCCCATTTTACAGAAGAGGAAACTGAGGCAGGCAGAGGGAAAGTGACTTGCCCCATGTCACACAGCTGGTGTCTGAGGAGGGATCTGAACTCGGATCTTCCTGACTCCAGGCCCAGCTTTCTGTTCCCTATGGAGCCACCTATGACCATAAGATGGCCCTCTGGGCACTTTTATCATCCATAAATGTGCTCCTCACACCATTAGGGCCTTTCTCCAAGCCATTCACAGATGACAAGGAGCACTTTAGGATTACTAAAGCATTTGTCTCATTTGAGCCTCATGTCAGTCCTGCAAGGCAAACCAGCCATCCAGGACTCCAGGGAGTTCATCCAAAATTATAGGAGCTGTTTATAAAAACAATAATGTGGCTGGCGGCACAGTGGATAGAGCTCTCTGGACCTGGAGTCAGGAAGATCTGAGTTCAAATATGACCTCTGACACTTATAAGCTGTGTGACCCCGGGTGAGTCACTTAATCTGTTTGCCTCTGTTTCTTCATCTGTAAAATGAGGGAAATAACATCTATAAAATAAGGATAAATAACAATCCCTTGTAGGGTTGTTGTGAGGGTCAAACTAGATAATTGTAAAATGTTTTGTAACACATATGGCATATCTTGAATAGAGAGCTTAGCTATGTGGGTTCTTTTTACCATTGTTCAAACAATATTGCTTTATCTGTATTCCTAACTGAAACAAAGATCTAATAGACTAGTCTGGTGTGTTAATTGACAATGAACAATTAAGAACAGGATGCTTAACTGACAGTCCCATTAAGCAGCATTATCTTTTTAGACTTCCTATTAATAAATTATTGAGAAGTGTTGCTTTAAAAAATGCTTTGTAAACCTTAAAGTGATAGAAAAATGCGAATTCTTCCTCCTCTTTTTCTTTCTCTTCTTCCTCTTTCTCCTCCTCCTCTCCTTCTTCCTCTTCCTTCTCCTCCTTTTTTCCTTCTTTATTATCATTATCATTATTATCATCTACAGGATGTCATGAAGTAAATACTGCAGGCATTAAATTGAGGCTCTAAGAAGTTTAGTCATTTGCCCTTGGTGGCGCAGCTAATAACTTCTAGAAGGGGAATTTGAATTCAGATCCCTTTTGATTGCAATCAAGGAATTTGAAGTGAGAACTGGGAGAACAATCTAATTTTTACAACCTTGTAAAAATGTGCAATTTTGAGCACAAGCCACCTCAGTGATTATCCGTGATGCCGAAAGACTAATGAATCAGCATGCTCATCACCTTCTAAAGAATGAGCATACGTTTTTGCACCTGGCCAATTTGGGGATTTGTTTGGCTTGACTGCATGTTTATTGGAGGGGTTTTCTTTTTTTCTTTTTCCCAGTGGGAAGGAGAGAGGGTGGATGCCTATTAATTGAAAAATGATTAATTAAAATAGAATCATGGAATGTGAGTCATAAGGGACCTCAGCCTCCATCCACGAAAGGAATTCCCACTCTAGCATAGCCAACAAGTGGTCTTCCAGCCTCTGATTGGAGATCTCTAAAGAGAGGGAAGTTACTATTTCTCTAGGTGGATCATTCCGCTTTGTACAGCTCCGGCTGTTGGAGTGGTTCAGGACACCAAGCCTAAGTAAGCCCCTTTGCAGCTTTCACCCATTCCTCCTGGCTCTGCCTCCTGGTGCCAAATAGAACAAGTCTACCACAGCCTTTCAGACACCTGACTATAGCTCTCATGTGCTCCTTGAGTCTTCATTTTCTTCAACAGGTCCTTATATAACAGTCCTCCTATAACTCTAAGTCTGATAGGCCATCCGTTATACCATGCTGTCTCTAAATATATTCAGTGGCAAATGCCAATAAATGATAAAAATGTTGACAAGAACTGAGCCAAGGAGAAATGCCTATGGCACTCCACTAATACCCCTGAGGACTTATGGCCAGTGTGTATAGGGAAAGTCTGGCTAGAGAATGGACCTGTGGGGTCATTGATGTGGGGTCACACCTCCTTTCCCCTACCTCCTGAGTATTCTCCAGGCTCAACATCCTGTTGCTGTTTTGCAAACTGAGGACATTAGCAACACAGGAAACTGAGAATGTTTGGGAAAAGTTGTGAACTTTAGGAAATGCCCATTGCAGTATTAGTACAAGGGCTTGGCATTGGCCCAAGGAGATGTTGCATTCCTCTGTCTTTGGGACAGTTATGAAATGGAGCCAGCAGTACCCACCCAATGGATAGAGAATGAAGTGTGTCCCTTATCCTGTCCTTACATGTTCCGACTCTAACCCTAAGCCTCCTCTCCCAGGGCTGGAGTCTTGTTTGTCTTTTGAGAGGCGAGCTCAAGGACTATTTTGGCTCAGGACTACAACTCTATCAATAACACCTCAAATGTTCACATTCTTGAAGTTATTTTTGTTGCTCAAGTGAATCTGCTCTTGAAGAGGTAGTGGAAATAAGGCTGGATTTGGGGTCAGAGAAGGTAGATTCAAATGCTGTTCATTGGCTGTCTAAGGTGACCTTGGACAAGTCAGTCCATTTTTCTAGGCTTCAGTTTCCTCACCTGATCATAAGGGGGTTGGTGAATAAGCGCTCCAACGATATGGACAATTTTCCAAAGAAGAATTGAAAACTATTGGTTAGTCGTTTTCCTTTCATTCTCCAAGAAACCAAAATGATGTCACTGTATTGGGGTCAAGGTATGGTGTGTTCAACTGTGGCTAATCAGACCAATATAAGCTTGGAAAGCTCTACCACAGGTTGAGCACAAATAGTCCACGTGAACATTTGGAGTGGAGGTGTCTCTAAATTTGTACACCTCACATTTCTTTTGAGCTACTGCAATTTTACTTCGCTCATAGGGCACAGTGGCTTCTTTGAAGTGGGCACCCCATGCTGGGCGATCCTTTGCCAGTGTCTCCCATGTCATGCATTGATTTCTAGGTTCTTCAGAGAGACCTTGAGAGTGTCCTTGTATGGCTTTTTCTGACTTCTCTGTGAGCACCTGTCTTGTGTGAGTTCTTTGTAAAATAGTGTTTTAGGTAAACACATGTTTGGCATTCCACCAACATGGCCAGCCCATCAGAGTTGTGCTCTCTGCAGTAGAGTTTGAATACCTGGCAGTTTAGCTCAAAAAAGGACCTCAATGTCCAAGATGATCTTCAAAATCTCCCTAAAACAATTCAAATGGAAGCAATTCAGTTACAACCATACAAAAGATTGTTCCAAATCACTGAGACAAATGCAAATCAAACCAATTCTAAGCTTTGACTTCATACCCATTGTGCTGGCTAAGATGACAGGATGGAAATAATATTTGTAGGGGGTGAGAAAAGACAAACTCACATTATATTGTTGGTGGCACTACGAACTACCCATCCCCTCCACTGTACTCTCTGGAATGTTTGTTTAATAATGAACAAACTTGCTTTCATCTTTCTTTTTCTTTCATCTCTTTCTTTTCACTCCTTTCATCTTCTGGTACTTACTGAGACCTGGCTCCCTCCTAATGACTGCATCACTGGCCACCCTTCCCAGTACTGGTTGTACTGGATTCATATCCCTTGACTCATTTTTGGAGGGAAAGAGGAATTAGAATATTCCTTGTTCTTCACCAACATTCCCAGCCTCCCTGCTAGGATCACTGAGCAACTTCTAGTCCTTTGAGGTTCACATTATTCAAATTTATCACCCAATCTAGATCCTGGGAGGTATTATCCATCAGCTCCCAGGATACTCTCCTTCCTTCCTTCAGTAGTTAGCTCACAGTCTCTCTCTGTTTCTCTGTCTCTCTCTGTCTCTCTGTTTCTCTGTCTCTCTTTGCCTCTCTGTCTCTCTCTGTCTCTCTCTTTCTCTTCCCCAATTTCTGCCCTCATATTAAGAGACTTCTACATACATATTGATACTCACTCAAATACCCTAACTTCCCAGTTCTTCAATCCATTTGATTCCATGGTTTTCTCCACCATTCCACCTCAGCTCCACATGAGGATAGACACATTCTTCATCTTGTGGTCACCCATAGGTATTCTACTTCCATGGCCATGAACTCTGAAATCATTTTATCCAATCACATTCTTTTATCATACCATCTTTCCCTGTGCCTGACCCTATGATCTCCAAGCCCTCTTGACCCCTTGGTTCTTTCCCAGGCCATCACCTCTCTACTGGCTAAATTGCCTCCACTTCCTTCTTGTTCAATTCTAAACCCTCTTAGTCTCCCTTCTGACCTCATCATTCTGTAGAAACTGCTCTCTCCAAAGTCAGCTTAGCCAACTGAAATATCTAGCTGTCAAATCCTTGCCTTTTCTCAACCTTCTTCCTTCTTGTCCCCTTTGCAGCATTTGACATTTTGATCACTCTCCCCTCCTGGACATTATCTCCCCTCTGGGCTTCCATGACACTCTCCTAGTTCTCCTCCCCTCTTCTCTTAATATGAGGGCAGAAATTGGGGAAGAGAAAGAGAGAGAAAGAGAGAGACAGAGAGAGACAGAGAGACAAAGAGAGACAGAGAAACAGAGAGATAGAGTTACTGCTCTTTCTTTCTTTTGCTGATTCTTCACTTAGCACATGTCAACAAATAATAAACATTTATGAGACACCTACTAAGTGTCAGGCACGGGCGCTAAGCACAAACACAAATTAGAAAAAGAGAGACAGTCCTGGCCTTCAAGGAGCTTACAATCTAGGACAATATATAAAATGAAGCTGAAGGTGGATTGCACCAGAAGGTGGGATGTTCATCCAAACAGAACTCATTACTGCCCCAGCCCTAAGCCTTCTTTTGTTTCTACCTTGACACCATCTCTTGCCTATGTCTCCTCTTACTCCTTTGACACAATTTAGTGCTGGCCCTCATTACACCCACCCCCGAACTGTCCCAGTAGCTTTATAGGTGGTTTGCTTGCCTCCAATGTCTCCCCACTCCAGTCCATTCACTGTTAAGCTGATCTTCCTAAAGTGCAGGTCTGGCCATGCCTCAGGTCTCTCCGAACACCAATCCATCCTCCATTCAGTCACTAAAGTAATTTTTCTAAAGCTCTGACCACGTCACCTGTCTACTCACTAAACTCCATGGGCTTCCCATTGCCTCCAGGAGCAAATCTAAAATGCTCTTTTTGGCATTCTAGGCCCTTTATAACCTAGCCCCCTTCTACATTTCAAGTCTTCTTACACCTTACTTCCTTCTTCAATTCAGTGACACTGGCTTCTTGGCTGTCTCACAAACAAGTCGCTCCAGCTCTTAGCTTTGGGACTCCTCTCGGGCTGTCCACCATGCCTGGAATGCTCTCCCTCCTCCACTCTGACTCCTGACCTTCCTGGCTTCCTTTAGTACCAACTAAAATCTCACCTTCTACAGGAAGCTTTCCCCAACACCTCTTAATTTCAGTACCTTCCTTTCGTCATCTCTTCTTTTTCCTGTATTTGATTTGTATATATTTGTTTGCATGTTGTCTTCCCTATTAGATTGTAAGCTCCTGGAGGTCAGGGACAATTTTTGCCTCTGTTATCATCCTCAGCATTTAGTACAGTGCCTGATACATAGTCGGTGCTTAATAAATGTTTGGTTTTGATTGTTTAGTTGAATAGTAATTTGGAATTGTGCTAAAATATTAACAAAAATGTCCGTGTCCTTTGACCCTGAGAACCCACTACTAGATATATAATGCAAGGAAATCAGAGAACTGGAAACAAGTGTGTTCATCCATTGGACATGCTGTTTGGTATCTGAATATAATGGAATATTACTGACCCATAAGAAACAATGAAGAATTCATTGGGAAGACTTATATGACCTGATACAGAATGAAGTAAACAGATTCAGGAAAATGCAATATACAAGGACTAAAGCAGTGGAAATAGAAAGGACAAAAAAAAATCACAACAGAATGATGTATAATAATAATGTCCAAGCTTGGCCCTTGAGACAAGATTAATCAATTACTAAACATTTATTAAACACCTACTATGTGCTTGGCACTGTGCTAAGTGCTAATGAACTTCCCTCATTCTTTGCAGAGGTGGGGGAATGCTGCATACATTGACAGATTCTACTGACGTGTTAGTTTGCTGAACTGCTTTCCCCTCCCTCCTTCTCTTTTTTATAACAAGAGATGGCTCTCTGGGTAGGGGAAGATGGAGGGATGTATTTGGAAATGAAGATAATCTAAAACAAAAGATATCAATAGGAATTTAAATTAAAAAAATATAAGTGGTTCTAGACTACCTCAAGTCCCTTCTAAGCCTATGATGTTATCCATACGTCACAGCCATATTAAAAACTACAGGGGCAGTACACTATAGTAGAGAGAGAGAGCTGTCTCAGAGTCTGAAAGACCTAGATTCACAGGAAGTATTTACTGGCTATAAAACCCTGAGCAAGGCAGACAACTCTCTAAAGCTATAAATTGCAGAGCAGATGGTGTTTAGTATGGACCAAAGGGATTTCCTTAACACAGAATTCCCTATGCCAGTAAAATTGTAGCTGCAGTAAAAAAAAAAAATTAAGAAAATAGCAGTCAGTAACATACTGTGGGACCTTAGGTAAACCCTTGTAAAGGGTATCTTGGGGACTCAGTTTCCTCATCTGTAAAATGAGATGGTTGGACACAATAATCTCAAAAGTCCCTTCCAGCGTTGACATTCCGTTCTACAATTCTATGAGCTGCGGAGACATGAAAGGAATCTTTTTATGAAGCTGCATTAGATTTGAAGAGAGAACCAGGTTCAAATCCAGTCCCTGCTACTGTGGGTTCTAGTTTCCTCATTTGTTGAAAAAAAAATGACAAGATCAAACTAAATAAACTCTAAGTTCTTTTCTGAGGTCCCTCCAAGATCTGAATCTGTGATCATATGATATGGAAGACATTGGTGCTGGTTATGATGCTGGCCATTCAGATGATGATGAAGATGAGGGTCACTGGTGACAGTGATGGTCATGGTGATAGGCATGGTCATGGAGGAAGTGGTAAACATAATGATGCTATCAGCGGGATGATTATGGGGATGGGAGAAGTATGGGTGATGATAATAGGAATGAGGTAATTCTGATAGGGATAGATGAGTGGTGGGGATACTGATAGAATTAGTCTTGATGTTGATAATAATAACTGACCTATATCATGTTAAAGTTTCAGAACACTTTAAGTGATTAATCCATCAACCAACTTTAATTAAGTGCCTACTATGTGCCATTAGTGGCACAGTGGATAGAGTGCTGGACCTAGAGTTAGGAAGACTTGAGATCAAATTTGATCTCAGATACTTATTAACATGTGACCCTGGGCAAATCACCTAACTCTCAGTTTCCTCATCTGTAAAATGAGCTGGAGAAGGAAATGGCAAACCATTCTACTATCTTTGCCAAAAAAAAAAAAATCCCAAATAGGGTCACAGAGAGTCAGAAACGACTGAACAGTTTGTGCTAAATTCTGGGGGTGCAAAGCCAAAAGGGAAACAGTATTTACCCTCACAGAGCTTACACTTTAATGGGAAAGAAAACACACTCACACAATGACAACAAGAAGGCAGTTTGGGGACGGAGTACTCTAGCAGCCAGGAGAGATGTAAAGGGTTTTATGCAGAAGGGGGTGGCTTAGCTGAGACTTGAAGGAAATCAGAGATTCAAAGAGGAAAAAATGAGAAGGGCAGGCATTCTAGAATTCCAGGTATGGGGAGTAGCCAGGGAAGAGGCGCAGAAATGGGTAGGTGAAGACGGGAAGGATGGAGGCGAAGCAGAAGTGGCAGACTGCTTGTGGAAGATGGTTTTGCTTCATCTTGTTCTGAAGGCTCTTCAACCAGCCACAATGTCAGCAGACAATGATGTTTCCCTCTCCACTTATGATAAGACTTTGGGATCAGCAGTAAAGAGAACTCTTAAAATGTGCACTATTGTGTTTTTTCTGTAAGAGTCATATCCGACTGAAAAACACATTATTGTCCTTTAGATTTGATGTTTCATATTATGGGCAGCATTCTCTTTATACAAATGCTGACATATTTAAGTAATGCTTTGTTACACTTGTGGAATTCTAATGTTTAAAATGAATTTATATTTCGTGGTAATAACGTGGTACGGATATTCTTAAATAAAATGAACACACACACACACACACACACACGCCCAAAAGAAATGGGGGAGTGGGGAGTTGTGGGTGAGTAAAACAGCAAGAAGATCTGTAAAGCTGGCCCATGGTGTACCTGGTGGGGAGTAATGTCCGAGAAGACTGGAGAGGCCACAAGGGTCCAGGTTGTGAAGTGCTCAGAATGTCCCAGTGGTGTTTATATTTGATCCTGGAGGTGATGGGGAGCCACTGGAATTTGTGGAGGAATAGAATGACATAATAAGTAAGACCTGTGCTTCAGGAAGATGGTTTGGAGTGAGGAGACACAAGGTGGGGAAAAGAAATCAAAGGCTACTTTAATAGCACAGGTGAAGGGTGATGAGGGCCTGAACCAGGGTGGCGGTGAGGAGGGACATAGGGGAGAGATGTTGTAGAGAGAGAAACAATAAAATCTGGCACTGATTGGACACGTGGGATGAGAGAGAGGGAGGCGTTGAGGATGACACCAAGGTTCTGAACCTGAATAAACAGGAAGATGGTTGTACCCTAGATAGTCATAAGGAAGTTCACGGGAGAAGCTGCCAGGCTATTGTTGGGGCCCGAGCTCGTGGCAGGGGTTTCCAAAGGAAAGCATAGTCCCAGAGGACTCTGCTCAAGTCATCGGTGGGAGATTTATAGTGTGTGTGTGGGTGTATGTGTGTCTGTTCTCAATGTTTCTGAGTGTGTGCATTATCCTGGTACCAGGCCTCCCCTCCCTCTTTATTCCCAGAACAGTTTTGGGGGAAAGATAATGAGTTCTGGCTATGTTGAGTCTGAGATAGCTGGGGGACATCCATTTCCAAATGTCTAATAGGCAGCTGGAGATGATGGACTAGATCTTAAGAGAGACAGAGGGCTGGATATTTAGATCTGAGAGTTATCTGGACAGAGATCACAATTAAATCCATAGAAATGGATGAGACCACCAAGTGAGAAAGTGTAAAAAGAAAGGAGATGAGGGCCCAGGACAGAGCTTTGGGGGACACCAAAGCAGTTAGTCAGTGGGCATGTCATGAATGATGATCCAGCAAAAAGAAACTGAGAAGGAATAATGGAGACAGGGAGGAGAATCAGGACATATTCGTGTCCAAAAACCAGAGAAGCAAAAGGGGTCAGGGGGAGGGGGTGGGCAACAGGGTCAAAGGCTTCAGAGAGGGCCTGAATTAAGAAGAGGCAATTAGATGTGGCTATTGAGAGATCCCTGGGAACTTTGGAGAAGGCACTGGAGTGACGTGAACATCTGAGTGAAGGAAAATTACTGTTTTCTGTTTACAAACATGTTCAGAGAGTTTAGTGACTTGCCTGTGGTCTCAAAGGTAATGTCTTGGAAGTGATATCTGAGTCTCTGTTTCCTTAACAGCAAGTCCAGCTACACTACTGACTCCAGATCTAGAGGCTGCATCTCCATGATGACAATGAGGGAAATGGGTGGAAGCAGCGATGGAGTGGTGGATGGGTTGGGGGTTGGGGGGCTAGGCTGTAGCTGTTGTCATTGGTCGGATCCCTGCTTTGGCCCAAGAGATTGAAGCTGGGTGTGGCAGAGACAGCAGTAAGTCGTGAGTGGGGGGTTGGGGTGGTGGGGGCTAATGTCTGTGCCCTCCCCCCACCCCTGCCCATCATCTGACATTTCCTTTCCAGGTAGATGACAGACAGGGTGGGCTGCCCAGCCGGGAGACCACGCCCCGCATCGGGAGCCAGGCTATTGTTGAGGCTTGAGCCCTTGACCATTCTTTCCAGAGGAAAACCTTCTCCCAGGGGTTTCTCCATCAGTGAGGAGATTTATAACCTTGGGGCCGGGGGAGGGATCTTTCCGATGTTTTGAGCGTTTCCACCATCCCCGGTATTGAGTTTCCCTTCCCTCTTCATTCCCAGAACATATAATATCCATTCCCAGCACTGAATCCCTAACTTCCTTGAAAGCTCAGCTTCAGTGACAAAGAAGAACCTTCTGATTCCCCCTTCCCCAGCTGCTAGTGCCCACCTTACCTACCTTATTTTTTGTGATTGATCTTTTTGCATTTGTAGGGTGGCTAAGTGACGCAATGGTTAGAGTGCCAGACCTAGTCAGGAAGACCTGAGTTTAAGTCCAGCCTCAGACATTTACTAGCTATGTGACCTGGGATAAATCATGTCACCCTGTTTGCCTCAGTTTCCTCATCTGTAAAATGAGCTAGAGAAGGAAATGGCAAACCACTCCAATATCTTTACCAAGAAAGACCCCAAATGGGGTCACAAAAACTCAGACATGACTGAAAACTGTTGAACAAAATTTATTCTGTATATACTTATATGTGGATATGCTATCTCCCCAGATAGCATGTTAAGCTCTTTGAGAGTAGGGGTGGTTTCATTCTTTTGTAATTGTTTCATTCCCCATCTCTGCTTTTCAGTACCCTTTTATGTATTGTTTTCCCCTATTATAATGTAAACTCTTGGGGGCAGCTAGGTGGCACAGTGGATAGAGCGCTGGCCCTGGATTCAGGAGGACCTGAGTTCAAATCCGTCCTCAGACATATAACACTTACTAGCTGTGTGACCCTGGGCAAGTCACTTAACCCCTTGCCTAGCCAAAAAATGTAAACTCTTTGAGGCAAAGGAAGGGAAAGACTGTCTCATTTTTGACTTTGAATGCCCAGCACACACCACAGTGTCCAGCATATAGAAGGTGCCTAACATATACTAACTGAGTGAATGCGCAGACTACTGAAGCTCCATGCCAGGAACACCAGGCACAGGCACACACACATCCTCTGCACAGTTGTCCCTTACGTAGTGTTGGCCATATGCCAGGCCAGCAGTAGAGCACCAAAGCAGTTTGTATCTAGTTCAGTCTTTTTCAATCTTTTTCTCAGTGACTTGGTTGAGAGCATAAATGAAATGTTTATCATATATGTGGGTGATATGAAACGGAATGAGAACTAAAACGTAATCCAGAATGATAAGACTAGAAGGATGGTCTGAATCTACTATAACACCAACTAGGGAAGGCCGTCTCCTGGCGCAGGGCATCTACATTGAGAGGGAGCTAATGGCACTTGCCCTTTGTAGAAACAGTTAAGCTTAGTACCTAGTTAGCAAGAATAATTAGTTCAAGTAGGAGGCTCCGTATGACATGCTCAACCCTCCTCCCATAGTGTCGCAATGAGCACACTTGGCCAAAATTACTCATGTAACAAATATGTACTCGGGTTCATTACCCTAAAGTCAGGACCATTACATTTGTCCTTCAGGGTTCTAGAGTACCGCGAGGGACTGTAGCGTCTTCTCTCATGCTGGCCAGACCATAAATTCCAAATTCTGTATCTGGTTCTGGGCATTGGGAGGGATGTTGATAATGGAGAGCCCCTCTAGCAAAAGACAGTCAGTATGGCAAAGGGGATTGAAAACCACATCATACGAGGAACCATTGAAGGAACTGGGGATGTGTAGGCTGGAAAGGAAAAGATGTAAGTGGGAAATGATTACTGTCTTCAGATATCTGAAGGGTGGTCATGCAGATAAAGACTAGGCTTGTTTTGCTAGACTCCAGAGGACAGAATAGGGTAGAAGGCAGAGGGAGGCAGATTTTAGTTTGACATAAGGAAATATTTCCCGACCCATCAGAGCTGTCTCAAAGTGGAATGGGTTGGTTCTTCTAAGAGGTAAGGAGTTCCCTGACACCAGATTTCTTCAAGCAGAGGCTGGATATTGTAGGCATACTTCTGGCAGGGTTTGGACTCAATTAGAGAGGAGGGGGCAGTAGATAGAGAGCTGAATCTGGAATCAGGAAGACTCATCTTCCTGAGTTCAAATCTGACCTCAGACACTTCCTAGCTGTGGGCTAAATTACTTCACTGTTTGCCTCAGTCTCCCCATCTATAAAGTGGGCCAGAGAAGGAAGGGCAAGCCACTCCAGTATCTCTGCCAGGAAAACACCAAATGGGATCCTGAAAAGTCGGACACAAGTGAACAACAACAAAAAAACAAAGAGAAGAGGTATGTAAATTCAAAGAGCACTGGGAGAAACCTGGGTTTGAATCCTGCCTCCAGTCCATGTTAGTTATGTGACCGTGGGCAAACCACTTAGCCTCAGTTTTCTCATCTGCAAAATGGGGATAATACCCTTGCCTCACAGGGTTGTGTTGAAGATCAAATGAGATAATACATATCTAGAAATGGAGCTGGGGAATTGGGTAGGGTGGGATGGTGGTGTAGGGAAGGCGGATAAGGCACAGAAGGATGGTGAGCAGAGACTGAAGGAATCTTGGGGTAGGCAGGATGTCAGAAAGCATTTTCTATTTCACTCATTGAGTATTTAGTGCACACAGACTGGCGTTGTTAATTTTCTTTTCATCTGGTTATGGGGTCATAGGGTCATAGAGTCATGGGATTTCGAGAGCATGTAGGCCAACACGTGTGCCCATGGTTTTCCCCCTCTGTTCTTTCTCCACTCTGATCTAGCCTGCCCAAGCTGCCACACTTGGGTTTACTAACAGGAGATGGGGATAGGGGCTGGACCTGAGATTTCTCTAGTTCCTTAGAACTCCTAGGTAAGGAAACTCCCTACACCAATGCAGGTTAGTACCTTGTCTGCAAGAGAGTTGCCTAGAATACTAAAGGGTTCAGGGACTTGCCCAGGGTCACATAGCAAGGATGTGTCCCAAGGAGGACTCGAATCCGAGTCTTCCTATCTTTGAGGCCATTTTTCTAGCCACCAATGCTCCAAATCTTGCAATGACTTCCTATTGCCTACCCAATAAAGATCTAACCCTTGTATTCAAAGCCTATCTTTTTAGCCTTATTTTGTGCTACTTCTCAATAAATATTCCAGATTCCAGATCAAACAGTTTTGTTCTCCTACCTTGTATGGGCATTGTCCCATCGCCATGCCTTTGCTCAGACTACTGGATGCCTGAAGTGCCCTTCCCCCATCTCCTGTTGACTTCTTAGCCACCCTTTAAAGTACAATTCGAATCCACTCCTCAAGTCAAGTCTGTTTCCTTCAGGAAGCCTTTTCCAATTCTTTCTGTCAGTTGTGACCTTCCTCACCTTGGTCTACACGGAGCACTGGGCTCTGCTGCACTTATCATGGATAAGTTTGCATCATGACGTTTTGTTTGTGTGTCTTATCCCTCTGCTTGACTGTATGCCACATGAGGACCGGAAGGCATTCTTGACTCAGTCTTGTGCCTGCCCCAGCCTTGAGTATAATGTCCTTGCACTTAATAA
Organism: Phascolarctos cinereus; assembly: GCF_003287225.1. Classification (NCBI taxonomy): domain Eukaryota; kingdom Metazoa; phylum Chordata; class Mammalia; order Diprotodontia; family Phascolarctidae; genus Phascolarctos; species Phascolarctos cinereus. Next base: position 373,631,487 of record NW_027556098.1, on the reverse strand, counting down.
ATGTTGATTTATTATTGTATAGTCTCATTCTATAGTCCTTTATTCACAATGCCCTAGTGCGGCAGGTAGCATACGTGCCTCAGCTCTGACAGTAAAGTGATTTGCTAGAAATTACACAGCTAGAAAATAGCAGAACCAGGCCTTCTGATCTCAGAGCCTCTTGAATATCTGGCCTCACCTCCCACCCCACCTATTCCAAGCAGTGATCGTGTCTCAGACAATCCCTAAGGTGGCCCAGCAAAGGGCTAGACACATTGGTAATCCTCAGTGAATATTTGTTGATTGACTAACTGATCTGTAACTAGTGCCATCTGTAACTAGTAACTAGTGAGATTCTTCTCCTCTCTAAGAAGTTTTCATGACATTGCCCTCTCTTAGTTTTCTTCCTACGTATCTGACCACTCCTTTTCAGTCTCCTTTGCTGATTCATCACCCAGTCATGCCTACTGGTCGTAATGATGGCCTCTGTCCTGGGTCCTCTTTTCCCTCTTCTTTCTCATTTGATGATCATATCCACTCCCATGGGTTCAATCAATCTTTATTCAGATGATTCTCGTATCTAAAGCTTTTCTCCTGAGCTTGTCATTCATCTCTTATTGCCTCTTGGACATCTTGGGTGTCAAACCCAACATGTCCTGAGCAGAGCTCATTATCTTCTCCCCTCATTGTCCCCAAACCTTCCCTTCTTCCTATCACTCCTGTTACTATTAGGGGCATCGCCACGCTCCCAGGCACCCAGGCTTCAAATTTCCATGTCGTCATCGACTCCTCGCGCTCACGTACCCCACAGAGCCAATCTCTTCCCAAGTCTTAGCTTATCTACTTTTACAACACATACCCTTTTGTCCACTTACATTTTTGATATCGTTCCGACTTGTCATGACCCCATTTGCGGCTCTCTTGATAAAATTAATGGAGCAATTTGCCATTTCCTTCTCCAGCTCATTTTATAGATGAGGAAACTGAGGCAAACAGGGTTAAGTGACTTACCCAAGGTCACACAACTAGTAAGTGTCTGAGGCTGGATTTGAACTCAGACAGATGAGTTTTCCTGACTCTAGACCCAGCACTCTATCCACTGTGCCATCCAGCTGCCCTCTATTCACATAGCTACCACCCTATTTCATGCCCCTATTATCTCTTCCATAGCCTATTATAATAGCCTTTTAACTAGTCTTCCAGCCTCAAATTTCTTCCTACTTCTGTCCTTTCTCCACTCAGCAAGCAAAGTGATTTTCCTATAGTGTAGGTCTGATCATGTCCCTGCCCCTCCCCCCCAACTTCCATGAGCTCCAATGGCTCCCTATTACCTCCAGACAAATAAAATGCCTTTGTTAGGCATTCAAAGCCCTTCATAACATAGCTCCCCTCCTACCTTACCAATCTTCTCACATCTTCCTTTCTCTTCCAAGTATTCTATGTGCCTCTGATTCAGAAACGGTGGCTTTCTTGAAGTTCCTAGAGCCAGTGGCCCCATCAGCCCATTGCTTTGCATTGGCCATGTGTCCTCCATGCCTGGAAGGATCTTTCTCCTCACTTTTCACTCTTAGGGAAGGCCTTGTCCATTCTCCCAACTGCTGGTGCCTTCTATCGACTCCATATATAGTTTATGAGCACGTAGTCATTTGCGTGTTGTCTCTCCCTTAGAATGTGAGCTCCTTGAGGGCAGGGACCAGTTTTTGCTATTTCTTTGTATCCCTAGTGCTAAGTACAGTGTAAACCCACACATGTAATAATTACTTAATAGATGTTCTGTGGCATGATTCACTTCTGCCCAAACTCTGCTGGGATGGCATCACCTGCTTTTCCATCTCCTTAGCTCTGAGGCTTATTGGAGTGCATGCACCCCAGAGCCCCGCATCCCTCCCCCCCAAGGAGCCATCGTGAGTCAGGCCCTTCCCGAACTCTAGAGCTGATCCAAGAATGAGGCTTGGGCAGAGGAAGGAAACGTCTCTCATCTCTCAGGCTCAGGCCTTGCACCCCCTGTCCCTATCCTGACTGCCCTGTGGGCGAGGCTCCGGTAATGCTGCAGGAAGAAGTCTCTTCTGGGAGCTCCCAGGGGACCTGAGGCCAGGAAGAGAGAATATCCGGTTCAGGGAAAGTAGGGGAGGGGGTAAGGGGGAGCGGAGACTGGAGAAGTACTGGCCTGGGTACCTCAGTGTCCTTAGGTGAAAGAGGGATCCATGTGGAGTCAGGCCATGGATAAGAATCCAAGGTCTGTGTGACCCTGAGGGACCCACAACCTGTCTGTGTTGCAGATTCCTTGGTGGTCATATGAAGAGCTGGGCCAGACCAGGAGTCCTTAACCTGGGGTCATGGGGCTTGTCTTTAAAGATACTCCCAGAACTGCATTTCAGTGTAATTGGTTTCCTTTCAATCCTGGGTGTTTTACTGATGCATTAAAAAACAAGACATGATTCTAAGGAGAGTTCCCTGGGCTTCTCAAGACACTGCCAGAAGGGGCCATGACCCAGAATGGGTTAAGAAGCCCTGCTGCTAAATGGTCATTAAGGTAAAATAATCCACAAACACTTATTAAGTGTTTACTGTGTGCAGGACTCAGGGCCAAGCTGGATACAAAGAAAAGGAAGAAATGTTGCTATCTTCAAAGGCTTTCCATTCTAATGGGGAAGATCACAAATAGGTACAAAGAAGCTGTGGTGGGGGATACAAGGTAACCTTAAGAAGTTTCTTGCAAATAAGGGGCCTGGGAAAGGCCACTCTCAGAAGCTATTTGAAGCAAGTCAGGGATTTTAACACGGGGGGGGGGGGGGGGGGGGGGGGAGCAGGGAGGAGAGGGAAAGCATTCCCAGCATGGAGTGCAGCCAGTGCAAAGGCATAGAGATGTATCATGTGATCTCTGGTCTCCTACCCTCTCTGAGCTGTCCCCACGATCCCTGTCTCTTCCTCCAGGAAGCCTTCCTTGCTTAACCTCACTTGGCTCTTTCACTCTTCATCAATTTCAGCTCTGCCCTTGCCCCTGCTCCTGTGTGTGTGTGTCCTGCCCCATCAGATCAGGAGCTCTCAAAGGGTCTCTTCTTCCTAAATAGGGAAGCTCCTCAAAGTAGGTGTCCTAACTCCCCCATCAGATAACCCCCTCCTTAAGATTAGGGACCAAGTCTTCCCCCATTCAAATGGGAGCCTGCCCAAGGGCAGGGGCCTCCTACTCTCTTCCTCTGACTTCCCCCCAGGGACTCTGCCCCCTGGGTAAGCTTTGGAGGACTTGGGGTGGGGTTGCATGGACTCATGGTGGGGGTAAAGGGTTTGCCCTTGCAGACCAAACCAGGCAGGGTTCATTAGACACAACAGCAGCCTCCCGCTGCTCCCCCCACCCCCCAAGAGGAGAGAGGTTTCCTGCCTTAGACAATGTCCCAGCTGGACCCAACCCAGCCTCTCTGGTCACTGCAAGCTTAACCCATTCACCACCAAATCCCAGATTACTTCCCAAATTGGCCTGGAGTTTCCTATGGAACTGGATAGGGCCTTAAAAAGGGGGGTGGGCTGGGGGAGGAAGGTCCAGCAAAATGACCTTTCATGGACCCTTCCCAGTTGTAAGGATGAAGCTGGGAAACTGGAATATGTGCCCACTGACAGGCACATAGCAGGTGTTTAATAAGTGTTTATTGGTTTATTGATAGGATATATTAGGATTCATCTGGTTGTAGTCTGCTCATTTTTATGAATGAGTAAATTTCTAAAGCTAGAGAAGGTAGGTGAATTTGCTCAGGATTCAGATCCAGGTCTTCTGACTCCACATTCAGTAAGCGTAGGCTGAATCCAAATGATCCCAAAGGTGCCAGGGCTCCCAGCTCTAACAATATGGCGCAGAAAAAAAGAGCAGTGGTTCTGAAGCCAGAGGACTTGGATTCAAAATCCCACCTTTCATACTTACTATATCTGTGGCCTTAGGCAAATCTTTTAGCATTCCTGGGCTTCAGTTTTCTCATCTGTAAAATGGGGGAAGGGTTCGGACTAGATGGCCTCAACAGTCCCTTCCAGCTCTAGCTGTGGGATTCTATGCTTTAAGACCCCTTCCAGCTCTGATATTTCCTGTTTCAAAGTCCCTTCTCATCCTTGGCTTCTGTGGGCTTGGCATTCTATTTTGACCCTGGAATATTCTCTGTGAATTGTCAATAATGAAAACATGTGCACCTATGGGAAGGGCTTCCCCTTTCCAAAGCACTTTTCCAATTGACCATTTTTGCATTTGATCCTGACAGAGAAACAGGGCAAGGCAGTGAACCATGGCCATTCCACCGAAGAGGAGCTGGGGTCCAGAGAAGGTGGAATAGGGAATCAATTGCAGACTAAAGCCCACATCTCCTGCCTTCTGCCTCTCAAAAGAGCACAGGGCCCTTTTCTAGGAGATGGAGAGTAACTCCTAGGTACTCTTTAGAAGCATGAAGTTAGGACTCAGAGGTGACCCCCAACCCTTCCAGAGTGCTGCTGGAACCAGATGAAAATGTCATTGAGAAAGAATGAACATAAATGAAAATTCAATAAAACATAGATAATATTACTTTTAAAAACTAATATTCAGCCCACAGGAATCCTTATATATAGTTTAGTGGCCCCTACTTCTACCTGAGTTTGACACCACTGGTCTAAAATAGAGACTTTTAGAAAATAGAATGGCAGGGCTATAAGACGTCTTAGAACATGGGATGTTAAAAAGCTGGAAGGGGACTGAGAACATCAAAAGTCAAGGGTAGAAGAAGCCTTAGAACACAGAATGTCAGAGCTGGGAAAGCCTATAGAATACAGAAGGTCAAAGTTGGGAAGGCCCTTAAAACCTAGAATATCAAAGCTGAAAGACTTGTGAGAAATGGTTAAGTCCAACCTTTTCATGTAAGTAAATTATACAGGCCTTTCATGTAAGTGACCAGAGGGCATCTGGTAGTGTCAATGTCTTGAGGCTGGTAAAGTTCTCTCAACCCAAATGGTTTCCCTAGCTGGGGGTGGGGAGAAGGGATTGAATTCTCATACACCTACCAAGTGAGGAGGCATCAAATGAAAAACAGCTGCCATTTCAGGTGTTTCCAGGTGAGAAAGTCAGAGTAAAAGGAAAGGGAAAGGCAGAGGGAGTTAGAACTTTCTTCAGAATCACCAAACACCGCCAACACCTACTTACTCATCTTTATGCTCAGGTATCCCATTTAAAACCAAGCTTTTTAGCCATCAAATGTCTTTAAATGTGAGGTCTCTAGCAGTCCTCCCTGTATAGTTTTTATTCTACCAGAGACTCCTGGCCAAGCATCCTCAGCCCAGATTGTTGTTATTTGTCCTTTGTTTTCAAAGAGGATCCTGACGTCAAGGAGGTGATGCCATGACATGCAAGTGAATTGGATTTAAGTGAGCGAAGACTGTGCAAAGTCACCCTAGAAAAGGCCACACAAATGTACTGCTAATCTAAGACTATTCTTCGTTCACTCCAAACTCTAGACAAACTGCCTTACTAGCCAATGCCTCAGCAATAGGATGTAAGTGACTGGAGGGTGGCTTTGTTTTTGCCTTTCTTTGTATCCACAGAGCTTAACTTAGTGCCAGGCACTCAGTGAGTACTTAATAAATGTTCGTTGACTGATTTGACCCATGTTGGAATGTAAGCTCCCTGAAGGCTGTTTTTGTCTTCAGATCTCTAGAACATGGCACAATTCCTTGCTTTAAAAAAAAGTGTATAAAAGTGAATGTTGAAAACTAAAAACAAATAAATAAAAATTTTTTAAAAAGTGTTTTTCTTGTCTGGCCCTCTGATATCATCGGTGTCAAGAACTCCCATAACAGAAACTCCTGCTGCCAATGAGATTAGTATCTGCTCTATAAAACAGTCTTAGAAAACTGCCTGAGACAAAGCTAAGGGACTTGCCCAAGGTCACCAAGTTGGTTTTCAGCAGAGGAAGGAACCCAGGCATTACTGACTTTCAGGCTGCCTAGCACACTAGAGGAGAGATTGTTAACCTTTTTATTATCATGGGCCCCTCCTCAGAATAATGTTTTTAAGTGCATAAGATGTGCAGAATTAAATATACATAAAACATGGCATTATGAAGGAAACTTATTATATTGAAATAATTGCTAGAATATGAAAACAAAATCACCGACCTCCCCCAAAATCTATTCATGAACCCAGATTTAAGAATTCCTGCTTTAGAGATGGCTAGGTGGCTAGAATGATATACTTGGAGTGAGGAAGATATGAGTTCAAATTTAACCTCAGACACTTCTATGACCCTGGGCTAGTCACTTAATCTGTTTGCTTCAGTTTATTCAATTGTAAAATGGGGATAATAATAGCTCCTATTTCCCAGGGTTGTCACAAAAATCAAATGAGATAATATATGTTAAAAACAAAAAGCATTTAGCACAGTACCAGCTACCATGTAAATTCTGATTCCCTTCCCTTCTCCTGCCTCAGATACTTACTAGCTATATGACTAGCAAGTCACTTAAGCCATCAGCCTCTGTAAAATCGGGGCTAGATCCTCAAAGGTTTAAATAAGATAACATTCAAGGTACTCTATCAATGTTAAACACTTACTAGCTGTGTGACCCTGGGCAAGTCATTCAACCCTATTTGCCTCAGTTTCCTTATCTGTAAATAAGCTGGAGAAGGAAATGGCAAATCACTCCTGTGTCTTTGCCAAGAAAACCCCAAATGGGATCATGAAGAATAGGGCACAACTGAAAAAAAATGAATAAACTACAGTTAGTACTTTGCCTCACTGATACAGTTACTCCTAGCAATGCATCCTTGTTTGCCCATCCCATATAACCCTCGTCCATGTCCTCTTATAAATGAGCCACGGAACACTCACCCAACATTCTGGACCTATCTTGAGATCTTGACATCCCAAGGGGCTTTGGGGCTGCCCATTCGTCATCCCCCCAATCTTGATTTTTAATTAGTCCATTTTGCTTTTGTGATTGTGCATTTCTTTGATGATATCCTTTCCACTGCCCTTGCTGCACAAGGCTTTATTTTCTTGTGATGTGTTACAGCCATCTCCACTGCCCTTTGCATTAGTTCTTCTGAGACTATCCTGCTTGCAACCAATCATACTCCAGCTCTGGCTTAACTGATGTTAAAAAGATGGACTTTTATTTTTTTTAAAATTTTTTTGGGTAGGCAATGGGGTTAAGTGACTTGCCCAGGGTCACACAGCTAGTAAGTGTTATGTGTCTGAGGCTAGATTTGAATTCAGGTCCTTCTGAATCCTCTGCCTAACCCTTTGCTGGTTCTTTTTGATGAATTGCTTTTCCTTTTTTTTTTTTTTCATTGTTTGTCACAAAGGATGGTTTAGTAGGAGGGGAAGGGAGGGAGGTATACAGTGGGAAATAGAAGTGATATAAAGACAAAAGATATCAATATACATTTATTTAAAAAAATAAAAATCTTCTTAAATTCCCAAATATTAGAATAGCTCTCTTTCCTCCAGCTAGTAGGTCCTTAATATGTATCTATTGAATTGAATTAAATTGTAGCAATGAGGGCCTACCTGGAATCAGCCATATTCTCCAGCCCTCTGGGAAACTGAACCAGCCAAAAAAGATAGGAGAGAAGGACTGCAGCTAGAGAACTCTGTGTTCCCTCAGGTATGAGATAAGAAGGCAACACTAGCTGATTTCTAGGGCCTCTTCTTCCTCTAAATCTGTGTTCTCTCCATTCCCATTAGAAGTAAGCTGGGAGGGGCAGCTAGGTGGCACAGTGGATAGAGCACAGGTTCTGGAGTCAGGAGGAACTGAGTTCAAATCCTGCCTCAGACACATAACACTCATTAGCTGTATGACCCCGGGCAAGTCACTTAACCCCATTGAATTGCCACAAAAACCAAACCAAAACAACAACCCCCCCAAAAAAAACAACCAAAAAAAGAAAACAGAAATGAGCTGGGGATGATGGTGGGAGGCAGGTGTTAGGAGCGTCCAACTTGGAATCAGAGAACCTGGGTTTGCATCTAAACTTGCCCATTGGCCTGCATGATCTTGAACACTTGCCTTTTCTGGATGTCAGTTTCCTCATTTGTAAAATAACTAGATGGCCTTAAAGGTCTCCCTTCTAGCTCTAAATCCTATGATCCTGAATTCAAATACTTTCCACTTATCACCTGTGTACTTGGTCACTGAAGCTCTCTAGCTCTCAGTTTCTTCAAATGTAAACGAGGATTTTTTTTTACAGTTTTTTCCTCAATTACATGTAAACAAAAATTTTTAACATTTGTTTTTTAAAATTTTGGGTTCCAAATTCTTTCATTCTCTCCCCCCACCCTTTAAGAAGGCAAGCAATTTGACATAGATTATACATTTACAATTATGCAAACATTTCCAAATTAGCCATGTTGCAAAAACCTGAGAATAATGAAGTAAAAAAAAATGTGCTCCAATCTACATTCAGACTCCATCAGTTCTTTCTCTGGCAGTGGACAGCATTCATCATAAGTCCTTCAGAATTGTCTTGGATCATTGTATTGCTGAGAATAGCTAAGTCATTCACAGCTGATAATTTTACAGTATTGCTGTTACCTTGTACACAGCACATTTTACCTTGCATCAGTTCATGTAAGTCTTTCTAGGTTTTTCTGACAGCATCCTGCTTGCTGTTTCTTATAGCACAATAGTATTCCATCACAATCACATACAATTTGTTCAGCCATTCCCCTTGATGGGCATCCTCTCAATTTCCAATTCTTTGCCACCACAAAAAGAGCTGCTATAAATATTTTTGAACATGTGGGTCCTTTTCCCATTTTTATGATCTCTTTGGGATACAGTCCTAGAAGTGCTATTGCTGAATCAAAGGGTATGCACAGTTTTATAACCCTTTGGGCATAGTTCCAAATTGCTCTCCACAATAGTTGGATCGGTTCACAATTTCACCAACAGTGCACTAGTGTCCCAATTTTTCCACATCCCTTCCAACATTTGTCATTTTCCTTTTCTGTCACATTAGCTGATCTGATAGGTATGAGGTGGTACCTCAGAGTTGTTTTAACTTGAGTATCTCTAAGCAGTAGTGACTTAGAGCACTTTTTCATGTGACTTGATAACTTTAATTTCTTCTTCTGGAAACTGCTTGTTCATATCCTTTGACCATTTATCAATTGGGGGATGACTTACATTCTCATAAATTTGACTCAATGCTCTACATATTTGAGAAATGAGGCCTTTGTCAGAGAACTTTGCTGTAAATTTTTTCCCAGTTGCCTACTTTTCTTCTAATCTTTGCTGCATTGGTTTTGTTTGTGCTTTTTTGTGTGTGTTTTTTAATTTTATGCAATCAAAATTATCCATTTTATATCCTGTAATGCTCTCTATCTCTTGTTAGTCACAAGTTCTTCCTTTATCCATAAATCTGACAGATATACTATTCAACACTCCCATAATTTGTTTATGCTATTACCCTTTACATCTAAATCATGTACCCACTTTGACCTTATCTTGGTATATGGTGTTGTGAGAGGTTGGTCTATACCTAGTTTCTATCAAACTACTTTCCAGTTTTCCCAGCAATTTTTGTCAAATAGTGAGTTCTTGTCCTGACAACTTAAATCTTTGGGTTTGTCAAACACTAGGTTACTCTGGTCATTTGCTACTGTGCATTATGCACCTAATCTATCCCACTGTTCCACCATTCTATATCTTAGCCAGTACCAGATTGTTTCGATGATTACTGCTTTCTAATATGGTTTGAAATCTGGTACTGCTAAGCTACCTTATTTCACATTTTTTTCCTCCTTGATATTAACCTTTTATTCTTCCAGATGAATGTTGTTTTTATTTTTTCTAGCTCTATGAAATGATTTTTTGGCAATTTGATTGGTATGGCACTGAATAAGCAAATTAATTTAAGTAGAATTGTCATTTTTATTATACTGGTTTAGCCTACCCATGAACAATTAATATTTTTCCAATTATTTAGATCTGACTTTATTTGTATGAAAAGAGTTCTGTAATTGTGTTCACATGGTTTCTGCTTTGTCTTGGCAGGTAAATTCCCAAGTATTTTATATCGCTTGCAGTTATTTTAAATGGATTCTCTTTTTATCTTTTCTTGCTAGACTTTGTTAGTGATACATAGAAATACTGATGATTTACATGGGTTTGTTTTATGTCCTGCAACTTTGCTGAGCTGTGAATTATTGAATTAGGATTTTTACTACAAGAGCCTAAGGTTCCTCCTAGCTCTGAGCTCATGATCTGGTCCTAAACAGAGGAAGGAAACGGCAGAGGCCCACATGCCATCCTCTTGAAGGGAAAGGAGGGGGTTAATGGAGGCTGGGCTAGGGGAGAAGGAGGGGTTAATCCAGGGACTCTGAAGACCAAACCTTTCCTGCTGGGAGGGGAGTAGGGGATAGGCTACTTTCTGCCTCAGTTCATTCTGGCCTTCCAGTCTGCCTGCATCTGTCTGGTGTCCCCTTGTACCACTCCTAATCTCCTTCAGAGAGGTGAGTCTCATACCCTTCCCACCATCCCCTTGGGGCAGGAGGGCTACTGGACATTGACTGGAGGTTGGGGGAGGCAGAGCCGCTGCCTCGGCAGTGAGCATTCTGAGGTCCGGATACTGGCAAGAAACGGGGTAATGGGGAACCTGGGACCCTTAGATAACCCCCTGTTTTGATGCGTCTGCAGTTGGCTCTGAGTAGAGCAGAATGGACTAGCTGGGAGGAGAGGGAGTGGGCAGCTAAGTATTTTGGGTCCTATGATTAGGAAGAGCCAGTAGTTTAGGGCTTTTTATAGCTCAGTAGTTAAAGCCCAGAGACTCACTGGGGAGGGCTTGGAAGGGGAAGGGGGTAGCTACAGGTTTGCCCTCACCAAGTACCCTGGATTCCAGACCCACTAGCCCCTTTAGGGCCCCTTGAAGGTCAGTCTTGGGGTTAGATTTGCTGGGTTCTATGCTGGTGCTGAACTGTGTCCTGCAGTCCCCACCCCCACCATCACCCCGACCCCAGATCCCTCTGTGTTTGAAGCTCACCCTTTCTGATAGTGGGGGAGTTAGAGACAGCTGAACTGGGAGCGCTTAACTTCCTACCCCACTTCAGTTCATTGCCCTCCCAACCACTTGACTCTCTGTGCCCCCCCCCCCCTTACTAATCTGTGTTTCTTTGTCTCCTCGGTATTTGTGTGTGAGTCCTCTTCCCTTCCCTCCCCCCTTTCCCCTTCCCCGGTAGCTCTCCTCTTGGGGTCAGGGTCTGGGAGCTTTGAAGAGGGAAAGCTGGGGCAGCTGGACAGGGTGCTTTCGAAGGGGAGACACTCTGCCTGTATGTCCTGTTTGGGCCCTGTTTCTCTTCCTGTCTGGCTGGGTCACCATAGGCCAACGCGTCCCTTGCTGCTCTGTCCCTGTGTCCCACGAAGCTCTCCAAGTCTGATCTGTTCTCCCCAAAGCTGGTGGTAAAGGGGCAGGATGTGAGGATTTGAGCCATGTGGGTGGCCGGGTCCCCATCCTACTTGGGAGCCCTGGGGGCTGCTCCTGGACCTGTCAGGAATTGATTTACAGCCCCTCTGCCCAGCTGACCTCCCTCTGCAGAAACCCAATTGGGAGTGGGGTGGCTGGGAGGTCAGGTTAGGGGGTCACAGGGGCTCTATGATTCCCGGAGAGGCAGCATGCCCAGAAGGCGTAGCTTTGGGGTGGGGGGATGACCTAGGGGTTCCCAACTGATGTATAGGATCGCCAAGAGGCGAATGACACAATGCGCCCAGAAAGAGGATAGTTAGAGTTAGAGCAGTAGGGATGAATATTAGGGTGGGGGGCAAAGGGTGGATTTGGGGATTATAGGATTTAGAACTGGACAGGATGGTGAAGAGGAGGAAAACGAGGCTCAAACAGGAGAAAAGGACTTTCCAACAGGAAAGAGATATGAGATAGGATGTCTGAACAGGAAAACCATTGGCCCCTGGCTGGAGTGAGGAAGAATGAGGAGTCCGTCTGGAGGCAGAGGACTGTATGAGTTGACCCTAGCGAACTGTTCCCTTCCCCTCTTCAAATGTCCAGGAAGGGCCTGCGCAGGCCCTGGCCAGCTATGATTGCTAGAGGCTCCCGCCTTGTGGTTATATCCTGACCTCAGCTGGCTGGAGGCAGGAGGCAGGAGGGGCCCGGCTGGGAGGGTGACTGAGCTTGGGAGCCTGGAGTGTCCAGCTTTGTCTTGGCCCCTGGAGCTTTGGGGCTGGGAAGAGGTATTTTTTCCGGTTGAGGCCACTTTGGGGATTTGGGCTGGGTCACGCCTTGAAGAATGGGAGCCGTCTCTCTTTTTTGATTCTCACTGAGCCCAGCTCAGAAATGTGCCCTGATGACCTGAAAGGACCCTGCTCGGTGTGGGGTGTCTGGGGAGAGTTGGGGGTCTAGCTCCCTAGTCATCTGGCCCAGGCTCAATGCTGAAGCACCCTGGCCACTTCAGCCTGGCTCCGGCTCCCTGTCTTTAAAGGGGGCAGTACTAGCATGGTTGGAAGAACCACGGACAAACTTGGAAAAAAAACCAGGTTCTAACCTTGGCTCTGCCACTGACCAAGTCGGTGACCTTGGGCACAGAGTCACTTGGCTTCAGTTAAATGAGGCACTTGTACTAGGTGGCCTCTGAGGGCTTTTTTGACTCCCCATGATGCTCTCTTGAGGAGCCTAGAATTGTAGGTAGGTCTACCTGCCACTTGTTGATAGTATCTTTTCTCCTTCCCACAGGCCTTAACTAGGGCCACTGCTAGTCTCTGGTGGCCCATGGGGCATTGCTTCCCCCTGCCCTTCTGAGATGCATTCCACTTCACTGGCCACCCCATCCCCCACCCGGACTCCCAGTGCTGTTGAGAGGCTAGAGGCAGACAAGGCCAAGTATGTCAAGACCCAGCAGGTGATCGCCCGACGTCAGGAGCCAGCCCTTCGAGGCGGAGCAGGCCCCCTGACCCCTCACTCCTGCAATGAGCTGGAGTCCCCACCCTCACCGAGGCCTCTGGGGCCAGCCCGAAGAGGTAGCGGCAAGCGGCTTCTGAGGCCCGACTCCCTTATCATCTATCGGCAGAAGCGGGACTGCAAGGCAGTAAACAAGGAAAATGCCAAGGGGCAGAGCCTGGTGCGACGCCTCTTCCAGGGAGCCCCCCAGGATTCTCCTGGAATGCCCAGCCCAGTGGAGCGTGCAGCCTCAGTTCCCCGAGCAGGATGGGCCACAGCTGGGAAGAGTCCAGGAGCCCCTCAGCCCACATCTCCTGAGTCGGGCAAGCGAGCCCTCTGTCCCACATGCTCCCTGCCCCTGTCTGAGAAAGAACGTTTCTTCAATTACTGTGGGCTGGAGCGGGCACTGGTGGAGGTTCTGGGTGCTGAGAGGTTTTCACCTAAGACCTGGGAGACAGATGCCAGCCCTCCACTGGGCAGGCCCAGCTCTGAGGGTGGCAGCGAGTGGGATTCAAGTGGGGGTGATGGTGGCGGTGGAGACTCTGAGGTGGGCACATCTAGAGATGGGCAACCCCCTGTATCTGTGATAGAACGAAATGCCAGGGTCATCAAGTGGCTCTATGGGTGCCAGCGGGCTCAGGCACCCCCTCTGGAGTCAGAAGTGTGATTGTATGGGAAAGGAGGGGACGAATGGGCATAGGAGCTGGGCTCTTCCCTGCCCACTGGGAAGGCAAAGGCCCTGAGAGTTACAGAAGGGGGCATTGTCTGGGGAATAGTATTGATGCCCCAGGCTCTGATGCTCTGGCTGAGGGGGCAGGACCCAGGTTGGAGTAATTGGGGAGAGTGAGGGTAACTCCATGGCTCCTGTGGAGGCTTGGTGTGGGCAGTGGGGGGTTGGGATGGGGTATTAGGGCTGTGTCCGAGAGACATGCTGAATAAAGTAGACCTAATTTAAGTGTGGTTCTGTGTTGCGGGAGAGGGCACAGAGGATGTGGGGTGAGGAAGTGAGGAAGTAGCTGCTGAGAATCCCTAGATTCAATTCTGATAGACTCAGGAAAGGGTCTGGAGGAATAATGATAATAATAATGATGATAATAGATAACATTTGTATATTGAATGAAGGTTTCAAAGTGCTACACATACATTATCTTACTATGTAATGAGAGAGAGAGTGGCTGCCTTTCCAGCCTGGGGTGGGAGGTGGAGGGATAGGGGAAGGGGCTTGGGCCCACAGTGAAGGAGAAGAGGAGCTGGACATCTTTCCCATATCTTCTTCCTGACTGCCAAAGGAAGTTCTTCCTGAAATCTAACCTCAATCTCTCTTATTGCACTCTGGGCCCATCTGGGAAGTGGATGGGCCTTCCCTCTCCACCTGCCCTTGTGTTTGGGGAGGTTTAAGGCCAGGGAAGGAGAAACTATCTGCCTTGGGCCGGGTGACATGGGCATCCACACTCCCCCTGCCCCGGCATCTCGTAAATCCCCTTGTATTGCCTGAGAAACACCGGGTCAGCAGGATCTTTTGGTCCTTTATGGGGTGGGTGTGAATGGGACGGGGCACAGGTGTTGGGGGGCAGCTAATCTCCTTTGGGGACGGCTTTGCTGCGCATCTCAGCCAGTTTGTTGGTTAGGAAGCCCCACTTGAAGCCAGCGGCTGGGTCAGGCTCGGCGCCGTCATCGGCTCCATCCTCCCGCTCTGGCTCGGCAGCCCCTTCACCCCGGAGCATGGCCTCCGCCGCCACCTCGGCCTCCTGCGGCGGCTGCTGGTGATGCTGCTGCTGCTGCCATCTGCTGGCGAAGGCATCCCAGAAGCCTGGCCCCTTGGGGGCATCCTCCGTGGGGGGCGGTGCTGCCAGGGGACTGCACGGGAGAGAAGGGTTGTGTGGGTGAGGACAGAAAGGGCAGATGGAAATGTGCCAAGAAGGGAAGGAGAAAAGAGAAATAAAGGATGATCAATTAGGAGCTGGAAGGGACTTTATTTTGCAGATGGAGAAACTGAGGCCCAGGGATGTTAAATGACTTGCCCAGGTCCACATAGCTAGTAAATGTCTTGAGGCAGGATCTGAATCCAGATCTTCCTGACTCCAAGTCCAATGTCTCATTCTTTTATGTAGGGTTGAACTAGGCATTCACTGAGATCCCTTCCGACTCAAAGCCTGTGATGTTGTGATGGGTGTGAGTATGAGACAGGAGAGAGATGAGCAGTGTCAAGGGAAAGGGGACTTTGAGGAGAGAGGAGGGGGAGAAGAGTGTGTGAGGGGGGTGGTGGGTGTAGTGCCACATGCATGGGGGGCCATGGAGATATATGTATTGGTGATGGGGAGAAGAGCACATGGTAGGGGTTAGAGAAGAGTATTTGTTGTGTGAAGACATAGGGCGGGATCTGAAGAGGGAGACAGGACTATCTCTGAGGGGAGAGATGGAGATTGGGTTTGGGGGAAAGCTGAGATGAGGGTGGTTGTGGAGGCAGAGAAGGAAAGGGGTGTGTGTGTGTGTGTGTGTGTGTGTGTGTGGCTAAGAGGGCCTGTTTGTGAGATTGAGGTGGGTCTGTGTCCAAGGATAGGCAGACGTTGACAGGGCATGCAGTGGAATGAAGTGGAAAGGGTGGGCAGAAGGCTGGAAAGTCAAGGGCTCATGCAGATGAGAGGGGCAGGGTTTGGAGTCGAGAGACCCTTGGGAACAGGGAGAAGGAAGGAAGGTCACTAAAAGACCATCTTATCTGTCCCTTGTCCCTGGGGCTTGGTGGTACTTTTCCAGGTGACTGAGGAAAGAGGCTGCCCAGCCAGGCTTTGGCAGGCCAACCCTCAGCAAGGTTAAATAGTGAAGTGACCTTCTCAGGAGCAGTCATCAACTTGCCCCTTGGAGGGAGGATAACAAACCCGCCCCCAGACTCAGGCCACAGACATGAACATAAGCACAGAGACACATGGTAGATCAGACCCAAACCCAGATTCAGACCGAATGCAATTGAAAGGACAGTGAGAGAAGAAACTGAGGTGCAGGTCCCAAAGGCACCCTCCCTTCTTCTCCCCACCCCCAGCCTGAGGGCAGGAGGAGCCATGTATCCTGGACATCCACCCACTTCCCAATCCCCTCCTACTGGTCAGCACAGGGTTCTGAAGGCAGCAACTTGTCCTCATCTTCTTTGTTGAACAAGGATGACATTGTCCTCCAGCCTTTCACCCCAGCACCTTGGACCTGGGGGAGGAAGAGCGGAGTTAATGATAGAGGTACCAGTCACAGATGACCTCCCCACCCCAAATCAGGGAACCTCTTCCCTTCCCTTCCCTTCTTCCCCCTGGATGGACTCTGTTCCCTGAGCTGGGTGGCCTTACCCTTCGGGCCAACTGGGACATGGGATTGCTGGTCTCCTCTGTCAGCTGCACCTCCTCCTGCTCGGCTAGCACTGGACTCTCTGTCTGTGACACAAACCCCAAGCCCAGCTGTGAGAGGGGGACATCCCCACATGCATCCCTATCTCCACTTCTCCCTCAAATACAAGCTTGTCTTCTCCTCACACCCAATCCTGCCTCCAAAACCACATTTCTTCCTCACAACCCTCCATGTCCAGCCCCCTGCATCCCCATCTGTCCCCTCATGTCCACATTTGTCTCCCCCTGCCACACAAGATCACATCTTCCCTTCTCATGCTCTCAGCTCATGTCTCCCCTCATATACAATACAATCTCTCTCTTCACATAGCCCATCCCCCTCTACCCATCCGTTTGTCTCCCTCTCATACACACCCCACCCCACCACATTATACACATGAGTACAGATACATTTCTCTCAGAGCCTTCCTCAGACTATCCCTGATTTATGATATACAGGGTGTCCCAAATGTCTTAGTGCAACGTTGAGCTTTAATAAGCTTAAGACTTTTGCAACAGACACCCTGTACATATCTTGTTTGTACAGAGTTATCTGCATGTTGTCTCCTCCGTTAGACTGAGAACTCCTTGAGGGCAAGGACTGTCTTTTGCCTTTCTTCCCTTCCCCAGCCCCTAGCATAGTGCCTGACACACGTTTTATTGTGTGTCTGACTCTTCCTGACCCCATTTGGCATTTTTTTTTTGCAAAGATGCTGAAGTGGATTGCCATTTCCTTCTCTGGTTCATTTTACAGATGATGAAACTGAGGCAAGCAGGGTGAAGTGACTTGCCTAGGATCACAGAGCTAGTGTCTGAGGCCGGATTTGAACTCATGAGTCTTCCTGACTCCAAGCCCAGCTCTCCATGCACTATGGCGCCACCTAGCTGCCTGACACATAGTAGATGCTTAATAAATGCTTGTTGGCTAACCGACTGACTGTCTGTCTATACATACGCAGCCACCCACACCTATAAACAGACATACAGCCTGTGCGTATCAGAGCACCAGGGTTCAGTGGAAAAAGCTCTGCCACTAACTTGCTGTGTGACCTTGGACAAGTCACTTCTCCTTTACAGGCCTTAGCTTTGTCACCTGCAAATGAGGGATTGAACTAGACATTCTCCAAATTCCTTTCCAGTTCTTATGGTCTATGTGTCTTTAGGCCTCATGAAAGTGGGGGAAAGGCCTAAGAGACATTGAATTGAATGGTGTCATTTTATAGGCTTACCTGAGGTCACACCACTAGTATCAGAGAGCATACTAGAACCCAAGTCTTCTGATTTCCAATTCAGGGCTCCCTCCATGGCACCTGACTGCATGTGCACAGGCAAGCTTCCCCTCTGCCCACACAGGACCTGCCCAGCCTGGGCCCTAGACAAACCCAGACAGCTTCCCCAAGAAGATGGCTGTTCCTCCCCCACTGCAGTGTAGCATCCCGTTTTTCCCCAGGATCTCTATGTTCTCCAGGCAATGTCAAGCAGTTGGGTGGACCCCTCCCCCAGAAGCACTCTTGACAAGGCAAGATTTATGGGAGGCCACGGACAAAAGCCACAGGGGAGGAGCAGGCATAGATGGGCTGTTGGAGGGGGTGCCTGCATCGGTGAGATAATATGCCCATGGGAGGACTGGAGCATTCCATCTCTGATGTCAGGACAAAGAGTCTGCATCAGAGCCTGATCAGAGGCTCTACGCCTGGCCCCTATCTGGCACCCATCACTAGTCCCCTGGGAAGACACCTGTCTTCCTGGGGCCCGAGGTCTCTCCCTCCCTGCCTGCCTGTTCCCTCCCCCTTTCTCAGTCTTTCCATCTTTGCCTTTCTCCCTGTTTCCTGCTTTCCCATCCCTATTCTTGTCTTGTTCCTGTTTCCTCTCCCTAGTTCCCTTCTCTTCCTTTTCCAATTCCTTTTGTTATAGAATGTCAGAGTTGAAATGGGACTTAGAACATGGAATGTTAGAGCTGGGAAGAAACCTTAGAACACAGGATGTCAGAGCAGGGAGGGCCCTTAAACACAATGTCAGCTAGGACAGAACGCAGGATGTGGCTAGGGCCCTTAGGACACAGGATGTCAGAGCTGGGAGGGCCCAGAACACAGGATGTCAGGGCTGGGAGGGCCCCTAGAACACAGAATTCAGAGCTGGGAGGGCCCCTGGAACAGAGGATGTCAAAGCTGGAATGGACTGGAGAACAATGTGAGAGAGCGCAGAGATTCTCTAGCCCAGGAATTCTCAGACTTTCTGATCTCAGGACCCCTTTTGTCATCTTAAAAATTATTGTTGGCCCCCCCAAAGAATTTTTGTTTATGTGGATTATATCGATATTTACCAAATGGGAAATGAAAACATCTTTGTATTATTGCAAAAATAACCGACTTTGTGGATCTCCTAACGGGGTCTCAGAGGCTCCCAAGACTCTGGGCCACGCTTTAAGAACTTCTAGTCCAGTAGAATGGTTCTCCTTATTTTTGACATAGCTGGTACATAGTAGGCACTTACTAAATGCTATTATTATTCACTCTGACTGAGCCAGAGACAGCCTAACTCGCTTAAGCTTACACAGCAAGTGAGTAGCCAAGCCAGGAATCCAGCCTCGGTTCCTGAAGTGCCAGCACATTGCCCTTTCCACAGCACCAGCAGCTTCTTTTCCCTCACTTTCCTTCCCACCCCTTCCCCATCACCTTTGCCCCCTGCCCAGACTGTGTTCCCTGTTAGGCACCCAGGTCACGCACCTCTTCTGAGAGCTCTTCCCCAGACTCTCCGCCCAGGGTCTGCAGCACCTTTGACTTGTAGGTCTTCCAAAAGGCCTGGTTCATGGCTGTAGGGGCACCGTCCAGGGCACAGGGCAGGTGATGGCTCAGTGGGTACCAGCGCCCATCTCATAAGCCACTTGGCTGGGCCTGGCTCTTGCCCTCTGGGATCAGGTGACCTCATTAAAGATAAACCAGCTTTCCCTGCCTGGCCCAGTGCCCTGAGGGCGGGAATCTGATCTGGAGGAATCTGGGGTGGGGGTAGGGACCCCCACCTTCCTTCTGCTCATCCATGGAAGCTGCAGGGCCCAAGATGATTTGAGGCTCTTCCTCATCCCCCTGGGATGAGACAGGGAAGGTTCAGGAGAAATTCTCCCCAAATCCTTCCCATCTCATTCATCCCCAGACTGAGAACAGGCACTCCCCAGGACAAACACAACTCCCCTTTAAAAAATTCAACCTGACGGTCAGGGACACACTCTTTGCTTTCTCTGTGGGGTCCTGTCTATTACCCCTGCTTAACCTTAAGGATCAGGCTGATATTTGGTGATGGGGGTCCCAGGCAGGGCCCTCAGCCCCCAGAGCCACCAATGCCCTGGTCTCATATTTCAGAGCATTTTATGGACCCGTAACTGATTCCACCTTCCTGGAGGGGGGGGGATGCACAGCCCCGTGACCTTGTCTCCTGGCAACCAGCTCCAAATAGCCCAAGTCCCTGAATTATTGCTGAGTCCCTGACTGCTGCTCATTCCAGCTTTGGTTTCTCCCAGTCTAGAAGGAACCAGGCCCTGGGGACATAGGACTGGAGCTAGAGGGAGGCTCCTTCCCCCTGCCCCCCACCCAACCTCTTCTCCTTAACCCTTGCCTGCCAGGCTGGGACTGATGCACCAGGCAGGCCTCAGCCCTTGAAAACAGTCACCCCCCGGAGCTCCAGGGAGGGATTCTCCCATGAGAATTCTCCTCCCCCTTGGCCTGATTGAGATCAAGGTCACCCTCCCCCATATCCCATTGGCCATGAGCATTTCAGGGGTGTCATCCCTCTGTTCCATTAGCCTACAACTCCTACACAAACATAAGATAGAAGTCAGACAACATGGGTTCATGGGAAAACCCCCCAAGGATCTTCATGGACTTCAAGCTTACCATTGCCTGGACCATTTCCCATTCAATCCAATAAACTGAATAAAGCACCTGAGACTGTATGAGCTAGGCTGGGGCCTCAGAATTAGGAGGGAAAAAAAACCATCCAGGCCTTTCCTTTGAGGATGTTACAGTCTGAAAGCCTAACCTGGCAGGGGGTGGAAATAGCAACTAATTGCAATTTCTAGCTGTAGTTTAGGGCAGAGAGGGTGACAATCCTGCTGTCCTCCGCCCTAGTTAGATCACATCTTGAGTAACTTAAGCTATTTGAGAGACCTTGGCTTAGTTTGTGTCTTCCCAGCACTTAGCAGTGTGTGTGAGTGTGTGAGCGTGTGTGTGTGTGTGTGTGTGTGTGTGTGTGTGTGTGAGACAGCATCAGAGAATCTGAGATTCCTAAGGGACCTCAGTGACCAGCCATCTAGTCCAACCCAGGCCTGGAAGGAGTTCTCCAAACAACATAACTCCGAGGAAAAGGAACCCACCCCCTCTCCATATGCCTCTGTATTTAGGGACAAATTCAATACAATTCATGTGCTACATTGTACTGAGCAACAGAGTGAGGGATTGGGTTTTGGTCTGGGTTGAGAGTTGCCTCCACAGAGGCATATCATAACCCACAGGCGATTCTGAGAAGGAAGCTCTGAGTGTCAGGGCAACTTGCCCAAGGTCATGCAGCTAGAAAGTACATGAAGCAAGATGGAAACCTAGGGCTTTCCTAGTGCTTAGCACACAGGGTTTAATAGGCATTTTTCATTCATTCCTTCATTCGTTCATTTCTGACTTAACAAGTCCAGTACCCTACACAGAATATCATAATGTTTCTCTGTGTGTCTCACTTCTGCATAGCAGGCCTTTGATAAATGTTAGTTGGATTGAACTGCATTGGGCCCATTTCTAGAGCAGATTTCAGGCAGAACGTAGACCAGCTGGAACAGGTGCAGACAGGAGGGGCACAGGACAACAAAACACTCCCAGCGGCCAGTCCATCCCTATCTCCATACCCTCCCCTCATCACCGGTACTTACTCACTTAGTAAGGACTTGGAATCTGAGCAGGCAGTAGTGGTTAAAGCGCTAGCCTTGGAGATTCAAGTCCCAACTCGATGTATTCTGGCTGTGTGAACCTGCCCAAGGCACAACCTCTCAACGCCCCAGGACAGTACATTGTAGAGTATTTGCTGACCTGCATTTTGGAGGGAGTTTGCTTGTCAGGACTTCTACACAGTAATAGCTAGCATCGTATATGGAGCTTCAAAGCACTTTACAAACATTATCCCATTTGGCCCACTCAACAACAGTAGGTGCTCTTGGGGGGCGGAGCCAAGATGGCGGAGTGAAAGCAGTGACTTGCTTGAGCTCTCCCCCAAACTCCTCCAAATACTCACAAAAAATGGCTCTAAACAAATTCTGAAGCAGCAGAACCCACAAAAAGACAGAGTGAAACAAATTTCCAGCCCAAGACAACCTGGATGATTGATCAGAAAGGTGTATCACGCCGGGCTGGGAGCGCAGCTTAGCGCTGCGCGGCGTGGGTGCGCAAACCACAGTAAACCTGGAGCAGGCCTCAGAGGACTGAATCAGGCAGCTGTGGAGGTTTCCAGACTCCTCAATCCACGATTGCCAAAGACAACTTAGAAGGTCAGTGGAAAAGTCTGTTTCTGTGGTGGTCAGAGAGGAAGGCGGGGTTCAGCTCCATTCCCCAAGAGCTGGCCCTGGGGGGCAGCTGCTTCCCGAGCTTGGCCCACAGACTGAGGGGGAATCCAGTGGCTGATCAGAGAGGGATTGCAGGGATCTCTTTGCCAGTGCTGAGGCAGGAATCTATTGCTTTGCCCATGTTTGGATCCGGGTCACAGTTCTGGGCTGCGGTGCTGGGGTGAGGAGGAGTGCTGGTGCGGTGGAGCTTGTAGTGGCTGGAGAGAGGAGCCCCTCCTCACAGTTACAGGACAGAAAGGAGTACTTGTGGTCACAGGCCAGGAAAGGAGTAAACACCTCGCCCCTTATCATACCACCTTGGAAGAACTGAAAATTTACAGGTCCCTACAAGTATCTCTGAAAACAGCTACACAAACCCCTGAAGCTTGGGACAGTACACTCTCCACATTGGAAGCAGACTCTTACCTTAACAAAGAGTTTAAAACTCAAGTAATTGGCTGGGATCATGAGCAAGCAGTGCAAAAAGAGTCAGACTATATTATCTTACTTTGGTGAAAAAGAAGATCAAAATATACAACCAGAAGAAGACAACAAAGTCAAAGCTCCTACATCCAAAGCCTCCAAGAAAAATATGAATCAGTCCCAGGCCTTGGAAGAGCTCAAAAGGGATTTTGAGAAGCAAGTAAGGGAAGTAGAGGAAAAACTGGGAAGAGAAATGAGAGTGATGCAAGAAAATCATGAAAAACAAGTCAACAGCTTGCTAAAGGAGACCCAAAAAAATACTGAAGAAAATAACACCTTAAAAAATAGCCTAACCCAAATGGCAAAAGAGGTCCAAAAAGCCAATGAGGAGAAAAATGCCCTAAAAAGAAAAATTGGCCAAATGGAAAAGGAAGTCCAAAAGATTACTGAAGAAAATACTTCCTTAAAAATTAGAATAGAGCAATTGGAAGATAGTGACTTTATGAGAAATCAAGACACTGTAAAACAAATCCAAAAGAATGAAAAATTAGAAAACAATGTGAAATATCTCATTGGAAAAACAACTGACCTGGAAAATAGATCCAGGAGAGAGAATTTAAAAATTATTGGACTATCTGAAAGCCATGATCAAAAAAAGAGCCTAGACATCATCTTTCAAGAAATTATCAAGGAAAACTGCCCTGATATATTAGAACCAGAGGGCAAAATAGAAATTGAAAGAATCCACAGATCTCCTCCTGAAAGAGATCCCCAAAGGAAAACTCCTAGGAATATTGTAGCCAAATTCCAGAGTTCCCAGGTCAAGGAGAAAATATTACAAGCTGCCAGAAGGAAACAATTCAAGTACTGTGGAAACACAATCAGGATAACACAAGATTTAGCAGCTTCTACATTAAAGGACCGCAGGGCATGGAATATAATATTCTGGAGGGCAAAGGAGATAGGATTACAACCAAGAATCACCTACCCAGCAAAACTGAGTATAATCCTTCAGGGGAAAAAATGGTCATTCAGTGAAATAGAGGACTTTCAAGCATTCCTGATGAAAAGACCAGAGCTGAATAGAAAATTTGACTTTCAAATACAGGACTCCAGTGGAACATGAAGAGGTAAACAGGAAAGAGAAATCATAAGAGACTTATTAAGATTGAACTGTTTACATTCCTGCATGGAAAGATGATATTTATAACTCATGAGACCTTTGTCAGTATTAGGGTAGTTGAAGGAAAAAAATTATATGTATGTATGTATGTATAGATAGATAGATAGAGGGCACAGGGTGAGTTGAAGATTAAGGGGTCATATCTGGAGAATAAAATTAAGGGATGAGAGAGGATGATACTTGGAGAAGAAGAAAGGGAGATGTAGAATGGGGTAAATTATCTCACAAAAAAGAAAACAGAAAAGAAAAGTCTCTTACAGTGGAGGGGAAACAGGAAGGTGAGAGGAATCTTATTCTCATAGGATTTGGCTTAAGGGGAATAACATACACATTCAATTGGGTATGGAAATCTGTCTTACCCTACAGGAAAATAGGGGGAGAAGGGACAAGAGAGCAGGGGATGATAGAGAGGAGGGCAGATTGGGAAAGGGTAATCAGAAGCAAATACTTCTGAGGAGGGACAGGGTCAAAAGAAAGAATAGAATAAATGGGAGGGCAGGATAGGATTAAGGGAAATAGAGTTAGTTTTTCACAACATGTCTACTAAGGAAGTGTTTTGCATAACTGCACATGTATAACCTAAAAAAAAAAAAAGAAATGAAGCTCAAAAAAAGGTAGGTGCTCTTATCCCCATTTCACAGATGAGGAAACTGAGGCAGAGGTTAAATATCATGCCCAGGGTCACACAGTAACCGTCTGAGATCAGATTTGAACTCAGGTTTTCCTAACACAGTCCAGGCCCTGTCCAATGGGCCACCTAGCTAATGAAACCACCAGTCTGGTCTTTGCTGCCTCTTCATCATACCTGTTTTTACATTTTCCTGTTGTTTCCTCGGAACGCACTATGCTCTTCAAACTCTGCCTGCTTCAAGTCGGTCCTTCATTCAGCCACTAGAGTGATTTTCCTAAAGAACAGGTCTGACCGTGTCACCCCTCTACTCAATAAACTCCAGTGGGTCCCAATGGCCTCCAGAATCAAATACAAATGCTCTCTTTTGGCATTCAGAGGCCTACATGACCCAGCCCAGGGGTGGGGAAGCTGCAGCAGCCCCAAGGCCACATGTGGCTAACTTGGCCTTTTGACTTGAGTCCAAGTTTTACTGAACAAATCCTTTTTTGGGGGGGAAGGGGGAGGCAATTGGGCTTAAGTGACTTGCCCAGGGTCACACAGCTAGTGAGTGTTATGTGTCTGAGGCTGGATTCAAACTCAGGTCCTCTGGACTCCAGGGCTGGTGTTCTATCCACTGCGCCACCCAGTTGCCCCCAGAACAAATACTTTCATTAAGGGTATTTGTTCTGTGAAGTCTGGATTCAGTCAAAGGTCCCACTTGAGGACCTAGAGGGCCACATGTGGCCTTGAGGCTGAAGCTTCCCCCCCAGCCCCTCCTATCTTCCCAGCCTTCTTAAGCTTTCCTGCCCACCTTGTACCCCTCCATCCACTGGCGTTGGCTTCCTGGCTGTTCACAAACTCCACCTTCCATCTCTCAACTCTAGGCATTCTCTCCTGCTGTCCCTCATGCCTGGAATGCTCTCTCTCCACTCCCACTACAGACCTCCCTGGTTTCCTTCCCTAAAATCCCCCTTCTACAAGAAGCAGCCCCCAACCTCTCTTAATTCCAGTGCCTTCCTTCTGTTAATTACCACCTCTTGGGGCAGCTAGGTGGCACATCGGGACTCTGAAGGACCTGCCTTCAAATTCGACCTCAGACACATAACACTTACTAGCTGTGTGACCCTGGGCAAGTCATTTAACCCCATTGCCACCAAAACATACAAAAAATATCTCTTGTTTATCCTGTATATAGTTGCTTTGTAAATATGTTTCTATGTAGCCTCCCCCATTAGAGAAGTGGACTATCCTTTTCCTCTTTTCGTATCCCCTGGGATTAGCACCCTGCATAGTGTTACTTAACAAACCAAACAATTGATTGGCAGTAGGAGGTGCTTAATAAATGTTGACTGACTGACGGCAGGGACCATTTCTTTTTTTGTCCTAGGTATTTCCAGAACGAAACACAATGCCTGGCACACAGTAGCTGTTGTTCAGTCATGTCAGACTCTTCCTGACCCAATTTGGGGTTTTCTTGGCATAGATGCTAGAGAGGTTTGCCATTTCCTTCTCCAGCTCATTTTACAGATGAGGAAACTGAGGCAAACAGGGTGAAGTGACTTGCCCAGGGTCACACAGTCAGGAAGTGTCTGGGGCCGAATTTGAAGTCAGGAAGATGAGTCTTCTTGATTCTAGACCCGGCACTCTACCCACTGTAACGCCTAGCTGCCCATTCACATAGTAGGTGCTTCATAAATGTTGATTGATTGAAGGCAAAGGGCCTGTTTCTTTTTTTAACTTTGTATCTACAGCGCTAAGCACAGTGCCTGGCACGTAGTGGGACTTGTAAATGCTGACTGATTGATCGGTCGAGGGCAGGGACCGTCCGGTATTTTGTCTGTATCCTCCAAGCCAAGCCCAGAGCCCGAAGCTCCCTAAATGCATGCTAGACAGATCGGGTGACGTGAGGCTTGTTTGGAGGAGCAGGAAGAGAACAGAGAAAACACTTTGGCGGTGGGAGGGGTGGTCCACGAGAAATGGCTGCACGTGGTGGAAAGAAGGCTCAGCTTCGTTCCGCTGGGCCCCAGGGGGCAGAACGAGGCGCAGCGGGTGCGTGCCGGGTGCGGAGACGGACTTCACTCCCTTCAGCTGCAGAACACCCTCTGACCGGGTAGCGTAGTGCGGTCAGTCTGGTTGGGGACGGCGAACTAGACCCCGCCCCGCTGCGGCGCCCCCGCCTGTCCGCCAGGGAGAGTTCGGGCCGAGCGTCCCAGGAGGCCCGTCCCGTGACGTCACGACACGGCCCGGAAGCCGAGCTCACGTGGGCCCCGGCGGCCCCTAGCCCCGAGCCTCAGCCGCCAACTGAGGCCATGGCCCGCTCCCGGCGCACCGGCGCGCACCGCGCACACTCCCTGGCCCGCCAGCTGAAGGCCAAGCGGCGGAGGCCGGACCTGGACGAGATTCACCGGGACCTGCGGCCCGACAGCGCCGCCCGCTGTCCCCAGCCCGACGCCGAGCCGGACCCCGACCTGCCGGGAGGCGGCCACCACCGCTGTCTGGCCTGCGCGTGAGTTCCGGGAGGGGCGGGTCTTCCGGGGGCCGGGCTGGGGAGTGGAGCGGGGGGGGGGGTCTGGGCAGCGGGGACCTAGGAGCAGAGGCTCATGAGGGTCTGGAAAGTGGGGACCTAGGAGTCAGGCCTGTTGGGGGGTGGGGCAGAGGAATGGGGGGACCCAGGGAGTGCAGGCTGGGGGGGTCTGGGCAGCGGGGACCTAGGAGCAGAGGCCTATGGGGGGGCAGGGGACTTGGAGACTTAATTGACTGGACGCTTTGGGAGGGTTTGGAAGTGGGGATCTAGGGGTTGAAGGCTTGGGGGATGGGGAATTGGGGACCTGGGGACTAAAAGCATTGTGGGGTTTGGTGCAGATAGTAATTAAGGACCTGGAGGCTGGAAATAGAGCTGGGTAACTGGGAACTTGTGGAGATTGGAGACCTGGAAATAGAGGCTTTGGGAATTGGGGTTTGGGGGATGGAGGCTGGGAAGGGGATGGACTGAGTCCTAAGTCAGGAAGAGGAAGAAGCTAGGAGGTGAAAGATCAAGTTTTGAGGCCAGTGATTTGTCCGGATGCCTCATTTCCTACCTCTTCTTCTTCTCTGGGGGGTAGAGGGGAGGAAAAGGATCCTCTACTCACATCTTACCTCTACTCCCTCCAGGAGATACTTCATTGATACTACTAGCCTGAAAAGTCATTTGAAGTCCAAAGATCACAAAAAAAGGTGGGAGGCTGGGGATGGCTCCCTCGAGCTGCTAAGGCCCCGTCTTACTCCCTTTCTCCCTTAACCCCTTCACCTTTTCTCCTCTTTACCCTCCACCACAGCATTTCTTCTTTCTCTGTAGCCTCTAACCCCTTCCCTTAGATCTCCTCTCTGATCTCCCCTTTCCCCATTTCTTCCCAGTCTTGCCTTGACCCTTTTTTAATCCTGACCCCTTTTTTTCCCCTATAGGCTGAAGCAACTGACAGTAGAACCCTACAGTCAGGAAGAAGCAGAGCGGGCGGCAGGCATGGGCTCTTATGTGCCCCCCAGGTGGTTGGCAGTGCCCACAGATGTGTGTACTGAGACATCTGATATGGAGGTGGCCAGCTGATGCTGCCCAAAGGCACAGGAAGCCACTATTGGATAGCCGTGCTAACCTGGGCTGGCTGGACTGTCTCTCTACCCCAACATTCAGAGCAGAATCTTCTTACTCTTTCCCAATAAAAGAGCTGAGCTGCTATGTCTCCATCATGTTTCTGATTTCCCTTGCATGCCAGGGGCTGATGCTTGTTTCCCATCCACATTCCCCAGGAGCTCCTATATCCCTAGTGCTCAAGACTTTTCTGCTTGCCCATGGGCTAGCCACATGCTGAACCTTCGGGAAGGGAATGAGAACCCTTCCCTCCCCGTTACTTTGCTTTGGACGCATGTCACCGGATGGAGCCCCAGTCATGGCATGTCTTCTGTGTCTGCACCTTGCAGTTTTCCAGCTTTATTCCATCCAGGGCTCCCACTTCTCCAGCCTAGGTAGGCATGGATATGCTCCCTGTACCCCATCCTCTTCCCTTTGGCCTCCTAGCCTGCTGGGGCCACCATCTGATGGGGTGGGGCAGAAGGGGATGGTAGAGACAGGAAGAGTTCTTCCTCTGGATATTGGGTGAGATAGATGCTGCCCCCCAGACTTCCAGGGGCTTCCTGTCCTGTCATGGGGTCTTCGGGGACTTCCCTTGACCTACCAGCTGCCGGACACTGTAGAAGGAGAGACCTAGGCCGAACACAGCCAGCAGTGTGGCCAGGGTGCCCACCAGTTTGTTCCGGGGTTCTGCCTCCAGCTCCCCAGCCACTTGCATCTGGGTAATGGGGTAGAAAGGGAGCATGGTTGGGAAGGGAGAGACAGGTGTTCCCTCTGGCCTTATGGATCCAGACCAGGGAGGTTGGGAGGGGAGGGGTGGGAGATGTCAGTAACCCCACCCCTGCTTCCTCAGGCTCAGGAAAGCCTCCCTCCCAGGGACATTCCATCCTGATGCTCTCTCGCATCAGTGCTTCAGGGCTGACATGCGGGGCCCAGCTGCTCAGGCGGCATGCAACGTGCCTGGCTGGCTCCTGCTATGGCGGGTTGGGGGTAGAGGAGAAGGGAACCTAGTATGTTATGGGATGGGGGGGGGGAGTTACCTCTAGCATCCGAAAATAGCCGGGGGTCAGTCGTCCAAAGCGCATGATTGGCCTAGGGCTGGGGGTGGGGGTGGGGTGGCTTTGTCTTCTTGGTGGCGGTCTGGTGAGGGCAGGAGGGGAATGAAAACCATGCCACTAAATAGAAATTGGGTCAGGGGGAGGGGGCAGGAATGCTTAGGGCTACATTCTTGCTCTGTCCCCACCACTCGTTCACACGGCACCCACCCACCAACATGCGCACACACATAATCTTCCCTGCTTCCTTCTTGTTCCTGGGTGCTCAGTTCTATCTTCCAGTCCCCAAACCCTCCTCTGTACCCCTAACTCCCATGCCAGAAAAGCTTTCTTCCCCCTTCCCCCCCATCCAAAGGTGCCTGGAGAGGATGCTCACCTTCGGCTGCCCGCCCACGACTCACAGACAGCTGGGATAGCAGTGGGTCCTTTAAATCAGGTCCCCTCCCCTTACTGGGCCGACCCGGGCGGCAGCTGTCAAGAGATATCAGCATCAGGCTGGAATCAGGCCTTTGTGCCCACCCCACTTCCTGCCATGGAGGCAGGCACCTGGATACAAGGAGGAAGGAGGCCTCTCACCAGCAGGGTACGCTTCATCCAGGGTAGGGGTGAGAGAGGTCCCTGATCCTGCCTGGACTGGTGTCCTGGATCTTATTTGGGTAGAGGGAGCTGGCAGTGGTGCAGGAAGGAAACAGGAAGGAAGCACAGGATTTGGAGACAGGGCCCAGGTTCAAATCCCACCTTTGACACTATCTGTATGTGATACAGATAGTGCCCTCTCTGTATAGCCCTCTCTGCTACCTAGCCTGTATTTCTTTGTCCCCTCTACTCCTTGAGAAAGCCATGTCTAATCAGTGCTTTCACTTCCTCTCCTCCCATGCTAAACCTGCAACTGAACCTGTTTGCTCCAAATTAACCAGTAATCTTGCCACATTGAATGGCCTTTTCTCACTCCTTTGTCCATCTTCACCTCTCTGCTGCTGCCTTTGATACTGGTGATCGCCTCCTTCTAGACGCTATTTCCTTTAGGTTTTCATGACACTGCTCTTTCCTGGTTCTATATGTCCAACAGCTACTCAGTCTCCTTTGCTGGTTCCTCATTCCCATCATGCCCTCTAACCATAGCTGTCCCCGAAGGTTCTGTCCGGAGTCCTCTTTAGCTCCATGCTCTCACTTGGTGATTTCCTTAGTTCCCATGGGTTACTGTCTTTAGCGAGCTGTTTTCCAGATTTGTACACAGCTCTTGTCTTTCTGATGAGCTAGTTACCAATGCCCTCTTGAGTATTGTACACTGGATGTCCCATGAGCAGCTCAAACTCAACATGTCCAAAATTGTGCATTGTCTTTCCCCATAAACCTTCCCCCATTCTAAATTCCCCTTTCGATTTGTGGGTACCACCATTCTCCCAGTCAGAAGTCAGTGTTATTCCCTAGTCCTCACCAATCAATCACCACCTATATCCCTTGAATACATGCCCTCCTCTCCACTCATATGGCCACACCCATAGTCTGGTCCAGGCCCTCAGCACCTCTCTCTGGGCTCCTGCAACATACTTCAAACTGGCTCCCACTCCAATCCATTTTCTCCTTGTTGCCCAACATTTTTCTACAGCAAAGTCTGACCATGTTAGAACCCTACCCTACCAATGAACTCCAATGGCTCCCTGTTACTTCCAGAATCAAATATAAAGCCCCATAACACAGTCCATTCCTACCTTCTCAGATTTCTTACACCTTAATCTTTCCCCTCTCCCTCCACTACAAACCAGGGGCCTAGTAGCAACTCTTGAACACTATGCCACCTCCCACCCCTTGGCCTTTGCATTGGCTGTGCCCCCCTTCCCCATACCTGGTATCTTCTGCCCCCTCACCTCTACCTCTTGGTTTCTCTGGCTTCCATCAAGCCTTGGCCCATATCTCACCTCTCAGAGCCCTTTTCGTGGTTCTCCTAGCTGCTATGCTATACCGTTTCAGATTGTGTTCCATATGTATATTGTCTCCTTCATCAGAATGCAAGCTACTTAAAAGCTAGCACTGTGAGGATAGTTTATTTTTTTTTATTTTTCGTCTTTCTTTATAACTCCAGCATTTAGCATAGTTCTGGCACACAGTAAATGCTTGTTGTCTGACCTTTGGATTTGTTTAATTCAACCTCATTTTACAGAAGAGGAAATAAGCCTGGGGAAGGGGAATTCCTTGCCCACAGCAATTCAGGTCCCCTGACTCCAAACCATGGTCTTCCTTCTATCATAGCCCCTCTCCCTTAATTAATATTGAATTGAATTCCTAACTAGGTTGGTAACTGCGGAGCAGCAGTAGCTTTGGAGAGCAGAGGAAATTCTCTTTTCGGTCCAGAATGAGGTTACAGTCCCATTTCTATTGTGCTTTTAGGGTTAGAAAGCTACTTCAAACACTCATCCTGTGCTTTGGCAGCTACAGAAAACATACCCATTCTGTGAAGGAGGAAACTGGGGCCCCCAGAGGCAGCATCTTTTGCCAGGGGCCTGAGGTAGGCCTAGATAAGGCCCATGTCTTCTGACTGCTGTCCTGACACTCTCCTTCCTTCACCTGGATTGAGCAACAATCTAAATGCCCATTGTTTTTGGTCCATTCGATGGGAATGTATCTTTACACACCACCCATATCCCTTAGTTTGGGGGGGAGGGGAGAATAGCAAGAGCTTTTGAAAGAGTTGGCCTTTTTAAGGCTCAGCTCAAGTGCCCACTCTTTGAAAAACACAATTTTTAGTCCTCTCATATTTTGTATGTGAAATTCAGATACCTGGAAGGGTTCTCAGAAGCCATCTAGGCCCAGCCCCCACCCTTGGGTGTAGATGAGGCCCAGAGAGTACTCACAGAACATCATGATTTGAACCCAGGAGCTCAGGGCTCATCCCACTGTACCAATAGCTGGTATTTACTTCTCTGGGGCCCATCTTGGTTGTACATCACCCTACCCAAGGAATCTTAGCCTTTGTGTGAGTCATGGAGCTCTTTGGCATCCTGGAGAACCAGAATGTGTTTAAAAGCATAAACTATACTCCCCAGGATTACACAGGAAACCAGTTATTCTGAAATGCACTTAACATTTTTTTTTAATTTCACAGAATCCCAGGTTAAGAATGCAAGCCCTACTACAAGGGGCTTTTCATTTTTGTCACGGTTTCTGCGGTTTGGGGACCATTTTTGTTTCCAGCAGACCTGTGAGGGGAGCTACCTATAAGTGAGGAACTTATGCAGAAGCCTCATTTTCTTCCTGAGTGGCTGTGACTTCACAGTGTCACACAGCCTGTGGGTGTCAGAAGTGACACTCGAATACAGGTCTTCCTGATTCCAAAGTCAGCTCTCCAGTCACCACCTCCTCTGGCCTGCCACATAGCAGGCATTCAGGAGATGTTTGTGGCTTGATTAATTGAGCTCCTGACCCCGTCTGACTTCAGGGGGCTGGGGCTGGCTGGTTTGGGGGAGGGAGAGGCTGGGATCTCTCTCCCAGCCTTGTGGCACTCACACACCCTCTGGGCCCTGGTTCCGGATTTGGTCTGGTCAAGTCTCAGCGTGGTGTGCCGTCTTCAGGAGTTGTGTGGGCGCCTCATGGGCAGCCCCAGGTAGTGGTCAGCGCCTGCCTGCTACAACCCCCCCCCCCCCCCCCCCCCCCCCCGCTACTTAACTGGCTCTAAGCCCCAGGGCCAAACCCTTTTTCTTAGTGTGAGATCACGTGATGGTAGTAAAGGGTGAAGGAGTTTTCCTTGTGGGTCAGTGACCCCTACTCTGCGCCCTACCCACACTCTGCCCAGGAGCAGCAGCCCACGAAGGGAAGCGGGACACGTGTGGAGCCGGTGCGGTCCGGTCCGGAGTCCAAAGGCTCAGCCAGCCCAGGACGAACCCGAGCGCCCCTAGAGTCTCACCCCAGTCGCGTCCGCGCCCCCCCCCCCGAGGCTAGAGTTAGGAGTGGGGTGGGGCTGAGGAGAGGACGGGCTCTCCGGGCTGACTGGCAAAGCGGCCGGGCCAATAGCTGTACCAGGATGCTCACCTGGCCCGGGCCACGTGGGTGCAGGTATGTGGCAGGCTCCGCCCCCGGCCCAGCCCCGCCCGCCCCGAGCCCGAGAGATGACTCTGGGTTTCAGAGACGGAAATTTTCCGGGAGGGACGGTCCGGGATTCACCATGGAGCCAGTGGCATCCTGGGGTCCTGGGTCGGTGGTGGCCTGGCTGAGAGGTAGGGGCAAAATGCCCCGGGCTGGGAGGTGGGTCTATCTGCATCGGCCGGGGTCTTGGGAGGGGGGGGAAGGGAGAATAGGAAAGTGGGGGGTAGGGGGTGGCTCTTGGTCTACACTGGCCCGAGCAGGGAAGGGTTATTTACACTGACCCGGGAGGAGGGTGCCTTGTCTACACTGCCCTCCCAAATGTCCCAAAGGTGGGAAGTCTTGAAGTTGTGAGTTCTGGGACCCTGAGCTCCAACCCTCCTTGGGAAGAAGGGGTCCCTCCGGGGAATGAGTGATGAAAGCAGAAGAGCATCCTCATCCCTGTTTGGAGGCCGGGAACGGACGCAGTGACTTCTTGGGGTCCTTCCACTTTCTGAACTGCAGGCCCATCCCACTCCACACCCCTTGCCTTCTTAAAGACCTAGCAAAATATTCTTCTAAAATAATTCATTTCTAGATCGATATCAGGTTTGCGATTCCTTCCCTCACGACCACCCTGTGAGATAGGCAATTTAGGTATTTTTGTGCCCTTTTGAGGAAACTGAGGCTCTGAGAGCAAGGCCCCCTCCTATGGGAGGCCTTTCCTGATCCCCCACAACTGTTAATAGCCCTGCCTGAAATGTTTTCTGTACATATTTATTTACATGTGTTCTTGTGGTCCATTCCAGGGGAATGTAAACTCCCAGTAGGCAGAAACATTTAGCAATTCATAGGTGCTTAATCGGTGCTGTTGACATTTTGATTGGTTAAGTGACACCCCCAGGGCCATGTGGCAGGTTAAAGCTTCCCAGAATTCAAATAGTCCTACACTCTCCTTACTGCCCACCCTCCCAGGGTTTACAGCCTCAGGGACTGAAGGCTTGGGGAAGGAAGCTAAGCTATAATCATAGCCTATATAATATATAGATATGACCATATCTCCTTCATCTTCAGAAGGCTGCTGGGATCTGGAGGAAGTTATCATTAGACCCATTTCTCAGTTGGAGAGAATGAGAAGGGAGGAAGTGAGTAGCTCAGAGCCTGTGGGAGCAGGCAATTTGCCCGCATCATTTTTGACACCACTCACTTTGGGCCAGACCTGGACTCTGAAAGATCCGAGTTCAAACCTGGACTTGGATACTAGCTGTGTACCCCCTAGCAAGTCTGCCTCAGTTTCCTCAACTATACAATGGCAATAAATAATAGCAGCTACCTCCCAGGGCGTGAGGACAAAAATGAGATAATATTTGGAAAGTGCTTTGAAGACTTTGATGCACTATAAAAATGCTACTAGCTATTACTGGCTGCTATTATTAGGGTTAGAGGAAAAGTTTCTAGAGCGGGATAACCTTTTTTTTGTCATAGACCCCTCATCAGCATGGTGAAGCCAGGTTGTACCCCTTCTCAGAATCATGGTTTTAAATGCATAGGATTACAAAGGAAACAAATTATAGCAAAATAGAATTATCAAAATATTTTAAAAAATGAACAAGTTCATGGACCGCAGATTAAGAATCCCTGGGACTGGTCTGTAGAGGAGATCCTGCTCCTCAGGGAGCCTCCAGTCTGAAAGGATAAAGGTACACTCAGGACTAAGACCAACAAATATAACTCCCAGTTGTAGAAAGTTCGAGAAACCA
Organism: Phascolarctos cinereus; assembly: GCF_003287225.1. Lineage (NCBI taxonomy): Eukaryota > Metazoa > Chordata > Mammalia > Diprotodontia > Phascolarctidae > Phascolarctos > Phascolarctos cinereus. The sequence goes on along the minus strand of NW_027556098.1, from coordinate 373,596,982 downwards.
GTGCTGGGAAGAGGGGGGAGGAGGTAGAGAACAGAAACCAGGTAGGATTAATCAAGAGAGGCTTCCTGGAGGAGGAGAACCAGGAACAGGTTTTGGGAAGGGCCAGAGAAACAGCATTTATGCAGGCTTAGTGGTCACAGGCTCATAAATTTGGAACCAGAAAGGAAATTACAGATTGCCTAGGCCAACCCTGTCATTTTATAGAGGAGCAAACCATAGAGGGAAGAACTGACTTGCCTACTGTGACATGGGGACTCAAGCCATTGCTCTTTCCATTTGTGTGTGGTCTCAACCAGCAACAGTGCTGGCACCATTTTGGAAAGGCTGAATGGGGATGGAGGGGAAGGGAGCCCTCAGGAGACAAATGGAGGAGGTGGAGAAACAGATGGCTATAGGTACTCAACTGAGAAGATGAATCTAAGAGAAACAGAATTGTATTTTATTTTATTTTTAGTGCTAGAAAAAAAATTTAGAAACTATGGGAAGAATACTACCTCAACCAATGATGGCATCAAGTTATCTTAAAGGCATCAAGCTGGGGATTCAGTGGATAAAGGGTTAAGGCTGGAGTCAGGAAAATGAGTTCAAATCCAGCCTCAGACACATTAGTAGCTGAGTGACCCAGGCCAGGTCATTTTGCCTCAGTTTCCTCAGCTGTAAAATGAGGATAGCACCTGCCTTGTAGGGTTGCCTGGCATGGGGCAGTTGCTGTATAAATGCTTCTTCCTTCCATTTACTATCTGTGAAGTTAGTCACAACCTCCCGAGCCTCAGTTTCGCCATCTGCAAAATGAGAAGGTTGGCCTGGATGACCCATCGGTTCATATGAACTTTCTCATCCAGAGATGATTAACTTGGGGTCTGTGAATTTGTATGTATGTGTGTTTTTAGATATTTTGATAGCTAGATTTCACTACAATTGGTTTCCTTTATATGCCTATGTATTTTATGTGTTGAGAAGGGGTTCATAGGCTTCATCATTTTGCCCAAGGAGTTCATGACACCTCTCTCCTAAAAAAAAGGGTTAAAAATCCCTAATCTTATCCAACCTTTGCATTTATGGAGAAGGAAATTGAGACCCAGAGAGGAGAAGCAAGTTATATAAGATCACTCAGCGAGTTAAGAGAAAATCTGGAGCTCATAGTTCAGGGAAAGCCATTTACAATAGATTTCAGAGTTTGTGTGTGTACGTGTGTATGTGTGTTCATGTGTGTGAGCAGGGAGGTTCAGCTTGCTGTGTGGCGAACTCAGGAGCACTGGTCTTCCAGCCCCATTAAGGGGGAGATGTAGAGAATAGTCCCATGTTATCTTTCCCATGAGGCTCTGCAGTAAAACAGCCTGGGGACTAAAAGGGGAAGCTGGTAACTGAAGTGCAAAGCCCTTTCCAGAAGGGTTTTTTTTTTTTGCCTCAGATTCTTTAAGGGGAGAGTGAGGCTCAGCTTTGTGAGGTAGCTGTTATCATTCCCTCCCAAGGCTCTGGGATTCCTAGATTTCGCCAGCAGTTGTGGCCTAAGCTACAACCTAGAAGAAAATCATTTCTTCCAGGGTTGTGCTAGTAAATGTTTAAAGAACTGGCTGTCCAAAAAAAGCAAGTGCTTGGGATGTGCCTTAAAATTTAACATTTTAATAATAATAATAATAATAATATATTTATATTACATAACATTTGAACAATATTGTATTTTATATATTTTTATTATATAACATTTGAACAATATATTTTAATAATATTAACATTTTCTCTATTGTCTAGGAGATAAAAATAATAAAATAGAATAATTGAATAATACATAATAAAGTTTAACATAAACAATAATAAAAAAAATCAAACCCTGATTTGTAGCTTTTGCTGAAGTCTAAGTGCTTACACTGAAAATTTAACAATCAGCTTCATCCTTTGTACCTCTCTAGAAGGGGAGGTCAGAGACAGCTAACGGACTGACATCTTGGTAAACTGTTGACTGCTATGAGCTTTGTATCTTAGTATTCCTTTCAAGTGACCCATTAATAAGAATGTACAAAGCCCCTACTGTGTGCTAGACACTGTGCTAAGTGATGGGGACCCAAAGATAACAATGGAATACTCCCTGCCCCTCAGTGGGGAAACAATATGACCACAAATGTGTTTGGTCATTTTCAGTTGCGTCCAACTCTTTTTGACCCCATTTGGGGTTTTCTTGGCAAAGATACTGGAGTGGTTTGCCGTTTTCTTCTCCAGCTGATTTTACAGATGAGAAAACTGAGGCAAATGGGGTTAAGTGACTTGCCCAGGGTTACACAGCTAGTAAGTGTCTGAGGTTGGATTTGAACTCAGGCAAATGAGTCTTCTTGACTCCAGGCTCAATGCTCTATCCACCATGCCACTTAGCTTCCATAACAGTAGTAATAATAATGATAACCACAAGTAGGTATTTAGGAAATATTTACAAGGAAAATGTGGGGGGAGGGCGAGGGAGGAATAAAGAGGAAGCTGTTGTGATGGAGGTGGGGCAGCAATCAGAAAATATCTCATGCTGGAAGGAGCATTTCAGGTTGGCTTTGAAGGAAACAAGGAATTCCAAGAGGTCATGGTATGGAGAGAGAGAGAGAGAGAGAGAGAGAGAGAGAGAGAGAAGAGAGAGAGAGAGAGAGAGAGAGAGAGAGCATTCCAGACAGGAGATGGAGGAGCTTCAAGCAAGCAGTGAAGGATGGTCTGGATGCATGATAGGATGAATAGGAGAGCTCTTAGAACACAGAATATCAGAGCTGGGAGGGCCCTTAGAACCCAGGATGTCAGAGCTGGGAGGGCCCTTAGAGCTTATCTAGTGCAACTTTTTCATTTTGCAGATGGGAAAACACGTCCAGAGCAAATCAATAACTTGCCCAAGTCTTAAATCCAAGACTCCTTTCTCCTACATCAGATCTTTCTCCTTATTCCAGGGTGCTTCCTGGTCAAATTTTCTCTCGTCTCAAGTGGAGGAAGGGAAGGATTTTAAAATAATAATGACTATTAGCATTTACATAATGCTTTAAGATTTGCAAAGCACCATGTATGTTATCTCGTTTGATCATCACAACAATAATAATAATTAATAATAATAACAGCTAACATTTATTTAGCACCTACTGTGTGCCAGGCTAAGCGATTGACAATTATTATCTCATTTGATCCTCATAACAAACTTAGGAGATAGTGCTATTATCACCCCTTTTTAACAAATGAGGAAACAGGCTGAGAAGCTAAGTGACTTGCCTAGTGTCAACCAGCTAGTAAGTGTCTGCCTTAGGATCTGAACTCTGGCATTCCTGACTCCCAAACCTAACGCTGTCCACTGCCCATCTGGATGCCTTTTTGCCCGTACACCATGAAAGCTCGGGTTACCCAGGGACTCTTAAGGGCTGATGAAAGAGACTGAGGGCCCTTCCCTGTGCATTTGGAAGCATAGTTAGAGAGTGAGTGTGGGGCTCAGATGTGAGAGCTAGCAATGGTAGAGGTAGAGCTAGAGAGGTAGCAAGAAGAGGAAGTGGGGGGAGGTCCTGTTACCTCATGCCCTTCTGGATCTCCACTCCTCTAGGCCTGGATGACCTGGTACAAGAGTACCCCTTTGAGGAGTGGGCCCTGGTGGGGAGTGATCTGCTTCAGCTCTGTCCTCGGAGCCTGGAGGCCCTGGGGGTCTATCACATTGGCCATCAGGAGCTCATCCTAGATGGAGTGGAACAGCTCCGGACTCTGGTGAGTAGGCACCGGGGCCATGGAGCCCACATCTCCTGGAGGGCCCTTCACCAGGATTATAGAGGCCAGAGGATATGTGGCAGAACTGAGCCTAGAAGCCAGGTCTTCTGATGGGCCGGGGTCCTGGAGCCTTGTCCTTTCCACAGCCTTGTTTGCTGGGGCTGAGGCACAGGTTCAACACACCTAGAGGTAGAAGGGACCTTGGAAGTCGCCAAGTTCAATCCTGTCATTTTACAGATGAGGAAACGGAGGCCCAGAGGTTAAGGGCTGTGCCCAAAGTTTGTTGTTTTTCAGTCTCACCTGGCTCTTTGTGACCCCATAGACCGTAGCACGCCAATACCGTCCATGGCGTTTTCTTGGCAGAGATACTGGAGCAGTTTGCCATTTCCATCTCCCGTGGATTAAGGCAAACAGAGGTTAAGTGACTTGCCCAAAGTCACACAGCTAGTAAGTGTCTGAGGCCGAATTTGAACTCAGGTCTTCCTGACCTCCTGTCCCAGCCCTCTATCCACTGAGCCATCTAGCTTCCCAAAGTTACACAGACCAAGGCCTCTCCGTCCTAATCCATTTTTCCCAATGGGAGGGCCTGGTATGGGGGAACGTGGGAGTGACCCCTTGTGTTCCTCTCACTGGCCACAGAGCTCTGGGCTAGAGACTGAAAATCTCCGGAAGCTAACAGAGCAGCTGCAGACCCTAACCCACAAGTTGTGCAGTCTTGTCCCAGGCTGCCTTGGGGCCAGTGGGGAACCCGCCCCAGAACTACTCACTGGAGCTATCGAGCTGGTCCGAGCAGCTTGGGCCCTTCTCTGCTGGCTCAACAGGTAATATGGCTGGTCAATTATTCTTAATATTCTCAGTAATAACCCCTCCCGTTTGCTTAACACTGTGACAGTTTGCAAAGAGCCTTCTTACCAGTTCCACATTTTGTGCGATCCTCAGAAAGGTTAGATGAAATAGAGATCATCAGCCCCATTTTGCAGCTGAGAAAACTGAGGCTTCTGGAAGTTATCCAGTGAATTGGTAGCAGAACCAAGACATGAAACGTCAGCCTCTTGATTTCTAGTCCTTTTTTTCTTTCCGTTCTATCCCCCCTGCCTCTAGCAGCTGGGCACAGGGCGTAGAGTCACTCCTGGGGAGAGAAGGAAGACAAGAGATTCAGGCTGAGACTAAGTGTGACTTGGGCAGACCTTGGACCTCCCTGCTGCCTAACTGGGGAGACATGATGCCTAGAATTTCAGCCTCTGCCAAGGAGGGACATGAGGTCCTTTGCCTCAGGAACACTCTGACTCCCAGCCCTGGGGCTCAGCTGTCTTCTCATTCCCTGGCTCCCAGGTACCTTTTTTCTCAAATCAATGACTTCTCCGCCTGCCAGGAGATTGGGGATTTGTGCAGAGAGCTGGCCCAGGTCCTGCAGAAGGTGAGTGACCCTCCACCCCTACCCTGAGCCTGAGGCTAGAGGTGGTGCTGAACTCAGCCCAGGGGGTGGGGCAGGAGGAATTGGATCCTAGCAATGCTTTTTATAACCTGTGAATCAGACAGGGATCAGGTGGGGGCCAGAAAGCCCAGGGAGGGGTGACTGGCCACTTGAGGGAAACCGCAGGCTTCAGGTACTGAAGGGGAACAGACGTGTCATTCCAGGATTTGAGGAGAGATCTGGAGTTGGGGTGAGAATGGAGTCCCCTGGGCTTTACCACCCTCCCCCATCAAGCCCTCCCTCCAGGGACCCAGATATGCCACCTCCTGCTTTCCTGACCTTGACTTTCATGTATCTGGGCCAGGCGGTGGATTGGGGGAGGGGGAGGAGGGAGCTGTGAGTGTGGCCCGAATAGCCCCTTTTGGGAGGTGGGAGAGGGATTTGACATTTGGATGTGGTATTTGGCAGATCACAGAGGCAGGTCCAAGAATAGCTGGAATGAGCTGAGGGCAGGGAGAAGAGTGCGGGGTCCTAGGACCCTGCTTAAGAAGGCTGCCCAGTGTGGGAAGCCTGGCTCTGAGGATCCAGTTTGGGTTTGGGAATAGGGAAGTTGAATGTGGCCCTGGAAGGAAGAGAGTGTGTGTGTGTGCATGTGTGTGTATGTGTGTGTGTGTGTGTGTGTGTGTGTGTGTGTGTGTGTGTGTGTGTGTGTCTGTGTGTGTGTCTGTGTAAGAAAGAGAGAGAATGCTGTCTGTCTGTCTCTCTGAGAACCGGCCAGTGTGGGCCACTGAGAATGGGGGTACTGTGCCTTCAGAGACACCTGTCTATCTAGGGAGGAGTATGGGTTCCCTGCAGAGAACAGGGAAGAATCTTGTCTGCAGGCATGATGTAGGGACCCCAGGTCAAGGTAAGAAGAAAGAGGCCGGACTGGAATTAGAGAAGAGAAGACTGATCCTTGGTGTCCACCTGGTTTTAAGAGGGGCAGTGGTATCATCTGTGGCCACCCTTCCCAGGAGGGATGGGGAAGAAATTTCTCATCCAAAGGAGGGTCAGGTCCTTCTGTTCAGTTTGGAAGTCCACTCGGGCCTCCTGTCTCTTCTTTTAGGACTGCCCAGTGGCACAAAAGGAGGCCCAGATCCTGAGGCTTGTGAGTATTGTTGGGGTGGGAGGGAAGAGGTAGTGCAGGGAGAAGAGGGGAGGGCTGCAGGGGTTTGACCGGACACACCTTCATCTCTCTCCTTTTCCCTCTCTCCACATCTCCCTTACGCCTCGCCAGGGTGACAACATTCTGAGCATCTGTGACGCCATTCTGAGTGTCAGCCCTGCCGACTTGCTGGACCAGCTAGCTCTCTTGGAGCTGGTGGAGCTGAGAGCCAGGCATCCGGGGGAGCCCTTGGTGAGCCTGTCCTGGACCCTTCTACAAGCCTTGGCCGTGGCTAAGAAAGAGAGGCAGCCCAGGGTGGTGGGGACAGGCCCAGGAGCTGGCTCTGACGCTGCCTTTGGGACCTGAGGGAAGGTCTGTTTATTCCTCTGTAAAATGGGGGTAATCATGCTTATACTGCCTACCTCACAGGATTGTCAGGGGAGTCACATGACAAAACAGAGGAAAAGCTGTATTTAAATACAAACTATGAGATGCTGCATTCTGCAGTTAGAGAACCCTGCAAAGAGAAGTGTCAGAACTAGGAGGGCCTTTAAAACACAGGATGTCAGGGCAGCTAGGGGGTGCAGTGGATAGAGCACCAGCCCTGAAGTCAGGAAGACCTGAGTTCAAATCCGGCCTCAGACCAAACACTTGACATTTGCTAGCTGTGTGACCCTGGGCAAGTCACTTAACCCCAATTGCCTAAAAAAAAAGAATGAAAACACAGGATGTCAGGACTGAGAGGGCCCTTAGAACACAGGATGTCAGGGCTAGAAGGGAGCTTAGAACACAGCATGTCAGAGTCCTGAGTGGGGAGTCAGAGAACCTGAAGTCTAGTCCTAGCTCTTTCACTAACTAGCTGTGTAACCTTGGGGAAATCATTAAGCTGATCTAGGGTTCAGTTTTGTTCTCTTAAAAAATGAGGCTGGTTTGGATGAGGGAGCAACTAAATATTTGATCCTTAAGGCCCTTCCCAGCTCTGACATCCTCTGTTCTAAGGCCCTCCCAGATCTGACATTCTGTGTTCTAAAGCCCCTCTCAGTTCTGACATTCTATGTTCTAAGGGCCCTCCCAGCTCTGATGTCCTGGGTTCTAAGGGCCCTCCCTCACAGCTCCTTGGAAGTGTATTCTTGCCTTACCCTGCATTCCTAGTGTTGTAGCACAGTGCTTGACTCATACAGGGTAAGCCCTTATGACTGAAGGCACCTTGATCCTTCCCACTTCCCCATCCTCACCAAGCTTGGTGTATGTGTCTGGGTGTGTCTGTGTATCCAGGGCCTGGAAATCCTAACCACCAACAGCTGCCACCACTTTGTGTCTGGAACAGCCCCAGAGGTAAGAGGCCTCCTCATCCTGTCTGCTCCCTGCTTTGCCCCATCCTTCCACCTCGAGGGAGGAATGCAGGGCTCTAATCCCTGTCTGCAAGTTCCTCCTGTTCTCCAGAGCACTTCAACTGCTCGGGCTGATCGAGGCTCCAAGGTGGGGGGAGGGCTCCATCACCGCCCCCCCTCCCAGCCCCTTCCTCTCTCCCTTTGGCCTCCAGTCTCCTGCTGACAGCTGTTCCCAGATCTTGCTTGGAGACGAGATCGTGCAGGTCAACGGGCAAGTGGTGGTGAGTCCCCCGGAAGGGAAGGAATGATGGCATCTCTAGACAGTTGCCCTGTTGTTGGCATGGAAGAGAAGGGGGCCTTCTGAGGGTGGGACCCAGGTCTGGAAATGGGGATCCCACTCCTTTGGGGGAAGCTTCTTCCATCAATCCCCGTCCTTTTGGTGTCCTTGGCAGGAGCATACCTAGGGGATGGACACATGGTACAAGCCTACATTGTAGGGGAGCCCAGGTGCCAGACATGGCTGAGGAGAATTGGGGAATAGAGTTAATGAGTTGAGTGGGGTTAGCTAGGGAAGACTTCTGGAGGAGGGCACAGTATGGTACTCAGACTGAGGCAGGGAGAATATAGGATGGGGAGCAGGTTTGTCTAGCCGGAGCAGAGCCTCTCACCTATATATCAGGGGAATGAGGTGGGAATGGGGGTGGGGGGGTGATTCACGGGCAGCATCTGCCCCCATTCTGGCTCAGACCTAAGCCTCTGCCCTCCCTGCCTTGGTCCTTGAGGTGGGCTGGCCCCGGGCTAGCTTAAACAGGCAGCTGCTCCAGGACCCGGCCGTCCTCAGACTGGTGCTGAAGACTGTTCCTGTGCCCAAGACTGACCCTCAGGTGGGTTCCTTTCCCCCTTCCCCATCCCTGCTCTCCATCCTCTTGCCCTTCACTCACAATTTCCCTCTACTTATTCCTCAGAGCCCCTTGGACATTTCCTGCTCGAGGAGCCAATCACCAGACTTGACCTCCCCATCTCCTAGGTAACGGACTCTACCAGCAGAGTATGTCATGGGTCGGGGATGGCACATGGGGAGGCATGACCACTGGGGCCCTGTATTCTCTGTTCCCCACAGAGCCTCAGAAGAAAAAGCAACTGCCTTCGTTTTTGACCAGAGCTCAGACCCAAGATCCCTCAGGTCCCCTGAGGCAGGTAGGAAGGCGGAAGCAGTGTGAGGGGACTGGGAATTCTAGACTTCGTTTCTAATCCTGGGATTAGAATTCTAGAATTAGAATTCTAGACTTGCGTTCTAATATAGAATTATAGAATTAGAATTCTAAACTCGAGTTCTAATCCTGTCTCTGCTATGACCAGCTGTATAAACAAGGACAAGTTCCTTCCCTTCTCTAGGCCTCAGTAGAAAAATGACGGTCCAGTTTCTTCCTCTGGGGTTTGGGCTAGATGACCTGACATTCTGTGTTCTAACATTTTGTGTTCTAAGGGCCCTCCCAGCTCTGAAATTCTGTGTTCTAAGGTACCTCCCATTAGAACATTCTATGTTCTAAGTTTTCTCCTAGCTCTGACATTCCATATTCTAAGGCTCTTTCTAGTTCTTCCGATTTCAACATTTTTTGATTCTATCACTAATGCTTTAGTATGTCCCCCTGTGCCACACATCTCCAATCCCAGCACATACCACAGATTGATAGGATGCCCCAGCCAGCCCCATCATACAAGAAGAGCAGTGTTATCAGCATGGATGTCTGAACTTTTGGGTTCCGCCATTCATTCTCCAAACCACAGACCCTTCCCGGGCATCCCTCCATGCCTGGTTCTCTGTGGGCCCAGAACATAGCATATTTTGAGAAGGCTACCATCTTCCTAGGCCCAACCACACCTTTAGCCTGTGGCAATATCTGGGGCCCTGACGGGGCACCCAGCTCCCCCAGAGTAGCAGATCCCCACCCAACAGCCCAGCCAGGCATAGAGGAAACTGAGAATCACGGATTCCCGGAGCCCCTGGACAAGGTAAGCTGGGAGCTGAGGTGCAGGAACCCCCAAGTCTGGCCTTGCCCTTTCCCCCCGCACTAGCCAAGTATCCAGGATGGAGCCAGGGCTAGAGACGGGGCTGGACAGCAGCTGGGTGAAGGAATTGGGCCTGTTCAGCCTGGGAGTACATAGAGAAGATGGCAGCTTTCCCCAGCTATCCGCAGGGCAAGCATGCAGACAAAGGCTTATTCTGCTTGGCCTCAGAAGGCAGTCAGGGGAGCTGCCAGGGGAAAAGATTTGTGTGCAGTAGAAGAAAAACATGTTGAAGATGAGAGGTCTCCAGATAGGGGATGGGTTTCTCCAGAGGTCAAGGTCCCCCATCACTAAAGGCCCTCAGTCAGAGACAGAATGATCATTTGTAAGAAGGAATTTCTGTTTGGGCGTGGGTTGGTCTAGATAACCTCCAAGGTCCCTTCCATCTCTTAATATTCTTTAATCCTTGTGCCCTCAGAGTCCTTCCTGCACTCGGAAGAAGTTGAAATCCAAAGGTACATGAGCCTGCTAGACACTAGGGATTGGGTGGGGGATGCCAGGGATCTCCTTCCTTTAAATGGTGGACATAGGCAGTATAAAGATGGCGGGGGGGGGGCGGTGTTGCTGTGTGTTCTTGGGTAAGTCCTCTCTCTTCAGTAAAAATGAGGGAGGTTGAACTAGATGATTTCTAAGGACAGCTAGATGGCACTGTAGTGCATAGAGCACCAGGCCTGGAGTCAGGAAGACCTTAGTTCAAATCTGCTCTCACACACTTTATAACTGTGTGACCCTGGGCAAGTCACTTAACCCTGTTTGCCTCAGTTTCCTCATCAGTAAAGTGAGCTGGAGGAGGAAATGGTGAACTACTACAGTATCTTTGCCAGAAAACCTCAAATGGGGTCACGAAGAGTTGGACACGACTAAACGACCATGAAATGTCCCTTTCAGTTCTAATGCTCTACAAATTCCATGATCCTAATCCCAGGCTCCTCTCCCCCTTTGTGCCCCTGTGAAAGTGGGATTTGGGACGGAATGGAGGGAAGGGCACAGTAGAAAAGAAGATGGTTTTCCTAACCTTGGCCACACAGGGGTGGCGACCCGGCTGAGCCGGAGGCGGGTGTCATGCCGGGAGCTGGGCCGGCCTGACTGTGATGGGTGGCTCCTGCTTCGGAAGGTGCCTGGAGGTTTCATGGGCCCTCGCTGGCGCCGCTATTGGATGGTACTGAAGGGTCACACCCTCTACTGGTACCGCCAGCCCCAGGTGAGCTCTGTGCAGCTACCGCCAGAGATGCCAGGCCTCGCTGCATCCTAGCATCTGCTACCGTTCAGCCCCAGCCAATGGGTTGGCCTTCTCTGCCTCTTCTGGTCTTTGGTGTTCTCTGTCTGTCCTCCTGCTTGTCTCTGCTCATCCCTCTGCCTGTCTGCCCATCTCTTTTCTCTGCTTCTGTCTCTTCCTTGGGCCCCAGGGCCACCGTTCCCGGCCATCTCCCTCCCTTCCCACCCCAAACCTGGGGATGCCTAAGGGGATATTTCTACCTTAGTGGAGCTTAATGTGCTGGAGAATCCTGAGCTGTTGTGAGAGTTTTCCCAAATCTGTTTCCCCCAGGATGAGAAGGCTGAAGGGCTGATCAATGTCTCCAACTATAGCCTGGAGAGTGGTCAAGACCAGAAGAAGAAATAGTGAGAGGGACATGTGGGAGGCTTGGGTCACACTTGGAGAGGAGATGGAGAGATTGGATCAGATTTGGGGTAGGGGGAGGAGATTGGGGGGAATAGGGTCAGACAGGGTGAGAGAGCTGGGGAATGGGGGTCAGACTTGGGAGGAGATGGGAGGATGGCATCAGACTGGAAAGTGCTGCTTTGTTAAGGGGTTTCAGTAGTTTCTGGGACAGGGACTGGCCTGGAAATGACCTTGTCCTTCCTCCCTCCCCACAGTGTGTTCCAGCTTACCCATGATGTATATAAGCCCTTCATCTTTGCTGCAGATACCCTGGCTGACTTGAGCATGTGAGGGGTTGATTCCTATTCCTTTCCCTCCTGTCTCCATCCCCATCCCCATCCCCATCCCCATCCCCATCCCCACCCCCATCCACATCCCAATTTCCATCCCCATCCCCATCCCATTCCCATCTCCATCCCCATCCCTATCTCCATCCCTATCTCCATTCCATCCCCATCCCCATCCCCATTCCATCCCCATCCCTATCTCCATTCCCATCCCTATTTTTTGCCCCATCCGTGTTCCCATTCCCCTCTTTTTCCCAACCCTTCCCTTCTCTACTCCACTTAGTGAGGGAAACTCTTCTCTCTCTCTCCCTCTCAGCCTCTGACTAGATTGAGGTCAAAGGTACATGCCCACCCTTCCCACCTGCCAAGCCCTCCCCTTTGCCCATGACCACTCATTCCTTTCCCTTTTTTGACAGGTGGGTGCGCCAGCTGGTGACTTGCATTTCCAAGTACAAGTCTCTGAGCCGAACTCCTACGCCCAAAGAGGAAGGTGAAGGTGGTCCCTGGGACATGGACCCTTTTCTTTCCCAGAGATCCTCCCCTGCGTACTACCCAGATCAGGGGTGGGGTACCACTTTCCAGGGAGAAATTCACCCCTCCCTCCCTTTCCCTATGATCTGCTAGGACATGAGAAAGGGCAGCCCAGAGTCCTCAGCCTCATTCCCTGGCCCAGACGCCCCTGCCCCCTGAGCCTCAGACTGTCCCTTCCTATCCCCCGCAGAGTGTTATAGTGAGACAGAAGCAGAAGACCCCGATGAGGAAGCAGGGTCCCGCTCAGCCTCAGTGAGTGCCCAGGGGGTTGAGAGGGAAGGGATGAGGATTTGTAGTGGGGAGGGGTATTCTGGAAGAAGCCTGGGTTAACACTGTTCCTGTCTCTCAGCCCAGCCCAGTAGGAGTCTGGAGCTCTCCCCCTGGAGATGCCTCCCCCTCAGCCACAACCCCCCAAGGCAGCCCCTCAGTGTCACATAGCCCTTCATCAGGTATTCACTGTAGATGGGGAGAGAATGGGCAGTGCACAGAAGCTGGGGACATGTGGGTGCTTGGGAGCAAAAGAGGGAGAAGGATGTGGGGACCTTCAAGAGGGGCAAAAGAGGGATACTTTGGAGAGGGGCATGACCCTGGGGTCTTGTCTGTGCCATGCGTCTCCCCAGCCTCAGACAGCAGCAGTGAGGGAGCTCTGGAGCACCTGGTCCGGGGCCTCCAGCGGGGGGGTGTGTCCTTTCTGGGGCGCCCACAGTTCTTGACCCAGGAGCAATGTCGCCGCTCTTTCCTGCGCCGTGCCCATGACCCCCAACTCAATGAGCGGGCCCATCACGTGCGATGCCTGCAGAGCACGCTCAAGGTGAGCCCTGGCCACAGCCATAGTCTTGGGAAGGAGGAGGAGAGACTGGGCAGGGTGACTGGTGGGGCTTGGGGAGACGCTCAGCATCTGTGCCCCCATCCCCCTGGTCCCCAGGCGAAGCTTCAGGAGCTACAGGTCCTGGATGAGGTACTGAATGACCCCATGCTGACTTCTGAGAAGTTCAGGAGGTGGAAAGAGAAAAACCAGGAATTATATTCAGACAGGCCTGGAGGCTGGGCTGGGACAGTGGCTGAAGGGACTTCAGCTTCCCTTCCTGACCCTGGAACCTGAGGACCATACTTCCTTTGACCCCAAAGAGCACTTGCCTCGTGACATCCAATGCCCAAGGCCACCTGACCTTTGACTCTGGGGGAAGGGAGGACATTTGCCTTCTAATCTCTGACCCAGGGAGTTCCCAACCCTGGGTAGGTGGAGGTATCTATCTACCACCTGACCTCTGATCTTATGCTCACCCCACCCTGGCTTTGTCCAGGATAGGCTGGTCGAGGTCCCCTCTGGGGTCTGAGTAGGGCTGAGAACCCCCTCCCTATGCCTCCACCCTCAATTTCCTGACCCCCAGGCTGTTGGGGTGACAAGTGACAAGTCTCAATTTCCTGCTTCACAGACCTCAGCTCAGACCCCTTCTCCTTTTCTCCCTCTCTTGGTTCCCCCAAATTGTCCAATCTGTTTGCCTGCAACTCAAAGCCCACGACATGCTGCCTTCTCTCTGGCCAGAACTGTCTGAGGATGGGGAGAACAGAACCCAGCATCGTTTTAGATCTTATCAATTCCCTCAAAGAGGGAAAATGAGAGAGCAGAGAGATGAAAACATGCATTTGGAAGGTGAATCCAGAAGTGGGGGGCAGGGGAGGGGGAGAAGTCAAGGGACGTGATCCCCTATTCTGGTCATGCAGACTGCTCAATCCCTACCTCTCCCCCTACCCCATGCTGCACACTCAGTACAGGTGTACCTCATTTTATAGAATGGCTGCATTAAAGCAAATTTACTCCAGTGTCCCTCTGACTGGTGGTCTACAACCAGAGGTAAGCTCTCAGAGGAAGCAGGGCCCCAATATCTCAAGATCACATAATCTCAAGTTTGGAGAAGAGACCTCAGGGGCCATAGTGTGTCCTAATGGGACACTCTTCCTGAAAAGGAGTCAACCAGCTTTTTGTCTAAGGTTTCTAGGGAGGGGTAGCCCACCACTTCCAGAGAACAACTTAGACCACTTTTGGATTACTGGTTGTTAGGAAGTTTTCCTTAGGTGAAATCTACATGGTATGGTAGATAGAGTGCTGGACTTGGAAATAGAAAGATCTGGGTTCAAATCCTGCCTCAGTTACTAGTAGTCATGTGATCCTGGAGATGGGGTTGGGGTTAGGGGTAAAATATCCCTGAAAGTTCATGTTCTCTTTTGGTTCATTATGTCCCACTGCCCTTGAGTTTTCTCTAGTTATAGCTCATGTCTTAGGTTTCCACAGATGTTCGGAAAGAGAAGGAGGCATAGTCTCTGATTCTTATACAAGCACTCATATTAACACATACATATCAGGTATAGGATAGCCTCCACAGAAAATGTAGATGATTCAAAGGGGTCCATAAACAGATAAAATAAACATATAAGGCATGCAAAGAACTCTGGACTCGTAAAAATATAGAGAGAGCACATGAAGTATTTGAAGTTGTTTCCCTTCGAAAGAATGAAACTCGGGATTGCCAGGGGGGCAATACTCTAACATTTTGCTGACTCAGTAGCTGTGCTACAGAATTCTATATAGTCCCTCCCAGACTTGTAGTACCTCCTATAATTTCAACCCCAAAAGGAAGCCACACTGCTTGATGAACGTCCCCCTCAACATCAAAGGTGCATTGTCTAAATAGTAGTGAAAAGTGGCAAGTTCCTCTTTTGTCCCCCCACGTTGAGAACTTAGTCTAACTTCAGGAGTTATGTAGGTAATCCTCTTTTTCCACCAATAAACACACTGCCCAGGAACCATTGAACTTGGGGTTATTCCTGAAGCAACTCTTAAGGATAGTGCTGCCCAAGAAATCTCTCTTCTCTGGCTGGAAGACTGACAACATGCTCTCTAGGTGGTCAAAGTCCCTCCCTCTTGCCCCCTCAGAAGGTTGGGGCTCAGGAACATTGTTCACAAGTGCCCTCAGGCCCCATGGACTGGAACGCATCTACCTCTGACATGGACTCCTGCAGGAACTCTTGGTGTTCCAATGCTATTCCAGCTGTTGCTAATTCTTTGGCTGGTTCATTCTCAGTTCTCCAGTTCTGACCTGTGCTTAGAAAGAGAGACTGTGGCTAGGAACTTGAGGTCCAACAATTCCCTTCTCAGGCCACCTGGGCAAAACACATACAATTTGCCATATGCTTCTGCTGCAAATCTCCATCGCCTGTTCTTTGGTCAGGGAGCAGAAGGCAACTCTTCTTCCCCCAACCCCACCATACTCCTAGAAAAAAGGGTACCAGGGGAATAGGTCAAAATGGCGTCCGAAAGAGATGAGCAGATTTGTTGGCTCACTTGTATAGATGTTAACAGATGTGTGGCATCTCCAACGTGATCCCGTCATCCTGAGACTCAGCAGATCAAATCCATCTTGTGACAGTCCCATTCCCAAAACCCATCCCCTAGGAGGAGCCAACCTAGCCAGTTCATCTTAGTGAAGCCCTGGTCACTGAGAACTAATGGGTAGCCTGTTGTCATCTTGCCAAGGGTATGTCCATAACCTGGGGTCCGTGAATTTGTTTTTCTAACATTTTGATAACTACACTTCAATGTAATTCATCTGCCTACTAATGCGATGTATTTTATTGTATGCATTTTTAAAAATATTATTTTTATTTTCAGTTTCAAATTCCCTCCGGCACGTCCCCCACCCATTGAGAAGGCAGGAAATGTGATACCCATTATATGCCCTTATACATGGAAAGTCATGCAAAACATTTCCGCATTAGCTATTATTGTATACATTTTAGAACAGTCTTCTGAGAAGGGGTCCTTAGGTTTCACCAGACTGCCTCAGGAGTCTGTGATCCCCCTCTCCATAAATGTTTAAGACCTCTGCTTTACAAGGAGAAAGGTAAGGTCATCAGATTGATCAAGGGAACTACCCTGAAGTAACCATGAAATTGATTCTCTGTGCCTCTACTGAAGTCTCTGGAGCTTGCTCTGCTCTTCCTCAGTGGTATTGTTTCTGTATGTCTTTAGAATTTTATTCTTACACCTTCTCACCCCTCTTGGGCTATGAGACCCTACCCATCTTATCTCTGAACCTGAA
This sequence comes from Phascolarctos cinereus, assembly GCF_003287225.1. NCBI lineage: Eukaryota > Metazoa > Chordata > Mammalia > Diprotodontia > Phascolarctidae > Phascolarctos > Phascolarctos cinereus. The sequence goes on along the minus strand of NW_027556098.1, from coordinate 373,580,737 downwards.
ATTGACTCTCAAAAAAAAAATATCTACAGTGCATATCAGACTTGGCCTGGCTTTCCCCCTCCGTTATCAGGAATGCCATGAGGAAGTGACCACCTCCTGTTGAGTTCCCCATCATTTCTAATTTAGCAACTAATCCTTTTCTGCCACTCAGACTCTGAGTCCCCTTGTCACTTCTGCTTTTTAGAAGAATGAAATTATCATTAAAGCCAGCCAAGAATGTATTGGCTTCACAAAAAAGCAAACAGATCATTTTAGTTACATGAAATTGTCAAGGTATATAAGATATATAGGGAATTAACACAAATATAAAAAAACTGAGCTGATCTCCAGTGGACATATACATAATCAAAAGAGATGAATGAATGGCCTCAAAAGAATCATAAATTATTAACAATTATTGATTTAAATCACTCAAAATTAAAAATGCAGATCAGAACAGAGATAACAGAGTGTGGAAATAGTTGATGTTTAAGTTATGCCTGGAAGATGGGCACGCTAATGCACTCTTGGCCGGGTTGTGCCTTTGTTCGATTGTTCTAGAAAGCAAGTTGGAATTATATATTTTTAAAAATGATGAAAATGTCCCTACCATTTGATACAGAGAGCCCACTGCTACATGTATATCCCAGTGAAGTCAAGAATAAGAAGAAAAGTCCTATATAGGTCAAAATGTTCTTTACAGCACTTTTTGTGATAGCAAAGAATTGGAAATGAAGTAATGACCGTTATTTGGGGGAATAGCTACACAAATGGTGGCACGTGAACGTAAAGGAGTATGATTGCACTGTAAAAAATGAGGAAAAAGAATTCAGAAAAGCATGGAAAGGAAGACTATGGACTGATGTAGACTGAAGTAAGCAGAACCAATATATACAGTGGTTAGAATAGTGTAAATGGGGAAAAAACCCAATAAGAGGAAGCTGAATGCTATGTAATTTTAAGATGGGCAACTGGGTGGCACAGTGGATGACGTGTTGGACTTGGTGTCAGAAGACCTCATTTCAAAGCCTGCCTCAGACACCTACTAGCTGTTTGACCCTGGCCAAGTCACATAACCATTCATAGCCTCAGTTTCTTCATCTGTAAAATGGGGATGATTTACCTCACAGGATTATTATAAGGCTCAATTGAGAGATAATATATGTCAAATGCTTTGCAAGTCTAAAGTGCTATATGAATGCTAGCTACATAATGACTAAGTTTGGGCCTGGAGAAGAGTTGAAAAAATGAACCTCATTCCTTTTGTTGCTGAAATAGGAAGACTAGGAGTGTTTAATATTGCATGTACCATCAGAAAGAGCTGGTTTGGGTTGTTGATTTTACCAAGGTTTGGGGTTTTTTTTCTTCTTTATTTTTTAAACTTTGTGATAGGGCATGACTTGTTGGGTAAAGATGGGGGGAGGGATATATTCAGAAATGAATGTGATAACTTTTGTTGTAGCAAAGGATTAGAAAGGGGGTACCTATCAATGGGGTGATGTCTAAACCAATAATGTTATATGAATATAATGGAATAGCATTGCACTGTAAATGACAAATAAGATGGTTTCAGAGAATCCTGTATAAATTTGAAGTCATGTGTGAACTGATGCAGAATTAAGTGAGCAGAATCAGGAAAGGACTTTGTAAAGAAAAACAGATTCAAAAGTCTTAAGAATTTAAGAAAAAAGAACAAATGTCATATAATGAAAAACATACATTTTTTAACTTATTTAGTATTTTATTTTTCCCCAGTTACATGTAAAAATAATTTTTAACATTCATTCTTAAAACTTTGAGTTCCTAATTCTCTCCCTTCCTCCCTCCCCAACCCCCACCCCTCACTGAGAAGGTAAGCAATTACACATAGGTTATACATGTATAGTCATACAAAACATTTCTTTATTAGTCCAGTTGTGAAAGAAAACATAGACCCCCCTCCAAAAAAACCTCAAGAAAAATAAAGTTAAAGAAGTATGCTTCAAAGATATACAGGCAATGGGGTATAGAAATCTATCCTGCCCTATAGGAAAATAGAAGGGGAAGGGGATAAGAGAAAGGGGGGGGGGGAGATAGAAGGGAGGGCAGATAAAGTATGCTTCAATCTGTATTCAGACACCATCAGTTAAAAGACATAAATTTTTAAAAATTAAAATAATTTATCATCTACTCTGCTTTTGGCTAAAGGAGACCTCTGAAATATTTCCAAATAACTGAAGGTCCCCATTACTACTGTATTATATCCCTATGCCAAGTTAGTGAATAATTTCCTTCCTCTTCTAGTCCAGGGAGTCTTTAATATATCTCCCAAAACATCATTTTTGCTTTTCTCTCCATTGATCTTTATCCAAATACTTTTTTTTGTCCTTAGGTGATTGTATTTCCCTATATGACAATATCTTATTCACATAAAATTCTACTAAAACTCTCTTTTATCTATATAGTTTCTTTTGAAAAAGGTGTATTTTTAATAGGTATATTGTAGTCATAAATCCCAACTCCTGCCAGCATACTAGGGGACTTCAACATATCTGTTGACTCCCTCAGATACCCTAACCACTCAATTCCTCAATACTCACCTCACCTCCCCTGAGCTATTCCTCCACCCACTTTAGCCACACAAAATGATGGTCATACCCTTGCTCTGGCCATCACCCATAAATGTACCACTTCTGTGTTCAAGAATTCCAAAGTCCCCTTATCTGACTGTAACCTATTGGCTTCCTACCTCTCCCTCTGCCTTCCCTTCCAAAATTCTACTCTTTATCCACACCATGACCTCCAATATCTTGATCCCTCCGTTCTTCCCCAGGCCGTCTGTCCTGTACTAGCCATTCTCTCCTCTTTTCCTCATCCTGCTCCCTTGGTGAACTGATTCAACTTTATACTGTCCTGATCTCTTGATCTTACCTCCTTATCGTTTTGCTGATTTTGCCTTGCCAAACCTCAGCCTTGGATCATTTCTACCACCTGCTCTTCTTTTCAATGTATGTGATGCTAATCATACTAGTGTTCTAACAGGGTCCTCTGTGAGTTTATGTTATGTAACCTCAATGGGGCCCTCACTGCTACTAGGCAGTCCTACCATACCTCCCTTACCAACTCACTATTCCACTTGGCACAACACTTTTAAACCTTTTCATCCCTCCTCAAACCTCTCATGGCTCACCCTGCCCCTACCCTCTGCAAGCCCTCTTCTCCCCTTTTCCTTTATCTCATTTTATTCCAGTGCTTCTGTCCCTCTCTCCTCTTTCCTGTCTCATATGATGAGGTGGCCTTATTCCTTTCCAAGGCTAATACCATTACCTGCTCAGTGATCCCATTCCACCCTGTAGCCTCCATCCAACAGATTGCTCTCTCTGTCATCCCAGCCTTTCTCTTACTTTCAATCTTTCCCTGTATGTACTGGCTCCTTGCCTACAAACATACCCATGTCTCCCCCATCCTCAAAAAAACCCCAAAAAACCTCTCACTTGATTCTTCCGTCCCCATTAACAATCCATTCTCCTTCTGCAGCTCTGCCTGGTTTCAACTCCATGGAACAAGATGCCGCATCTGTTACCCCTTGGTGTCCACTTCACCCCACCCTTCCATCTTCCTTCTGTGTAACTTTCCCATTAGATTGTAAGCTTCTTGAGGGCAGATACCGTCTTTCTTTTTCTTATTTGTATTCCCAATGCTTAGCACAGGACCTGGCACATAGGTAGGTGCTTAATAAATATTGATTGAATTGATTTCCTAAATTTCTTTTTCCCTTTGTGGTTGACCCCCTTGAAAAAGCCATCTACAACAGTTGCCTCTGTTGTCTCTCTTCTCATTGTCTTCTTAACTCCTTATAATCCAGCTTCCAACTTCATCATTCCACTGTAACTGCTCTCTCCAAAGTAACCAGTGATCTCTTAATTACCAAATCCAATGACCTTTTCTCCATCCTCATTCTCCTCCACCTCTCTGCAGCCTTTAACACTGTTGTTCATCCTTTGCTCTTTGATACTCTCCTGTCTAGGTTTTCAGGACACCACTATTTCCTGATTCTCCTCTTACCTATCTGACCGCTCCTTCTCAATCTCTTTTGTTGGTTCCTCATCCATATCACATCCTCTAACCATGGGGGCCCCACAGGGCTCTGTCCTGGAACCCCTTCTCTTTTACCTCTGTATGACTTCACTTGGTGATCTCATCAGCTCCCATGGATTTAGTTACCATATCTATGCTAATGATTCTCAAATGTATGTATCCTGCCCCAATCTCTCTGCTGACTTCTAATCTCCCATCTCCAACTGCCTTTCAAACAGCAGACATGTTAAACTCAACATGCCCAAGATGGAACTCATTATCTTTCCCTCCAAACACTCCCCACTTCCTACTTTGCCTATTACTGTTGAGGGTAACACCATCCTTTCAGTCCCCTAGGCTCACAACCTGGATGTCATCCTAGGCTCCTCACTATCTCTCACCCCCCATATTGCCACATTGCCAAGGCCTGTTGATTTCACCTTCGCAGCATCTTTTGAACACACCCCCTTCTCTCCTCTGACATGACCATCACTCTGGTGCAGACCCTCACATCTGGATTATTGCAATAACCTGCTGCTGGGTCTACCTGCCTCAATTCTCTCCCCACTCCAATCCATTCTCCCTTCAGCCACTAAAGTGATTTTCCCAGAGCTCAGGTCTGACCATGTTACTTCTCTCCCCCTCCCCCAATAAACTCTGGTGGTTTCCTATGACCTCCAAGATCAACTACAAAAAATGCTCTATTTGGCATTCCAAACTCTTCATAACCATGCCCCTTGCTACATTCCCAATCTTTTTACACCTTACTCCCCCCACCAAGTACTCTTCAATCCAGTGACATTGGCCTCCTGGCTGTCTCACAAACAAGCCACTCCATCTCTTGGCTCTGAGTATTTTCTCTGGCTTGCCCACATGTCTAAAACACTCTTCCTCCTCTGTTCTACCTCCTGACCTTCCTGGCTTCCTTTAGGTCCCAACTAAAATCCCACCTTCTACAGGAAGCCTTCCCCAGCCCCTCTTCATTCTTGGGCCTTCCCTCCAGTTAATCATTTCTTATTTGTACGTAGTTGTTTGCTTGCTGTCTCCCCCACTAGATTGTGAGCTCCTTGAGGGCAGGGACTGTCTTTTGCCTCTTTTTGTATCCTCAGTGCTCAGCACAGTGCCTGGCATATAGTAGGTGCTTAATGTTTACTCACTGGCTTTATTTAATACTTCTAATTTACACATTTGTACATAGAGTTCTGGGGTTATTGTTAATTTCCTTCTTTGATTTGGTCTCCTGTGATTTACATAAATTAATTGATCAGCAATTAGTCAGTCAATCAACTGGTTAATACAATACACTGGCCAAGGAGGGTGAAGTCCTTAGAGCATGTACAATATCAGCTGGCTTCCAATACACATACAGGTGTGTCATGTGAACTTGCTCCTTGGAATATGTGATGGAGTGACCTTTTCCCCACTTGCTTCATAGCATGTACAGTTGTCCTCTGACTGTGTCCTGGCTTACTAAATAGTGATGAAAAGCCTTTTGATTGACTGATGAGCTGGAACTGAGTGTATATACAATATCACGTGAGAAGGAAGAAATGCCAAGGACCTCCAGGTGTGGGTATCCTGAGGCCTGCCATCAGCTGATTTCTCTCCTCCCTTGGCCAACATACAACTGTGACCACATGGCCCCATTGTTTCTTTTCTCCCTGTGTTTATTGTTTCTTGATGTTCATCAGCAGAGCCCTAAAAGACCCTCAGCAGCCAGAGCTAGTAATAGCACAGCAGAGTCTGGACAGGAGCTAGCCCTGGGAGGCTGCAATCTATTTTGGAGGAGTAATCAACTTTGACCCTGCCCAGTGGTGAATCAATCCAACAGCTGTGTGTCCTGCAAGTTAGGGAGTGATGTGCTCACCAGCTATGCCACCCCCAGAGGTACACTTGATGGAAGGAATGGCTCAGAGCATCGAGCCTGTTCTCCCCAGTGACCGAGGTGTGGAGAGGGGAGAGCTGTGATCCTCACTCGGAGACATATTTATACCTTTGTCCTTGCTATTTTCGTTGCTGTTCCATTGTCTCGATCACGTCTGACTCTTTGTGACCCCATTTGGGGTTTTTCTTGGCAATGATAATGGAGTGATGAAAAAAGGCCAAGGTCTCCCACTGCATCCTGGGCCATCTCCAGTCGTCCTGATCTATCTCTCGCCCCTGGATCCAGATGGCTCTGGAGGAGAAAGTGAGGCTGGTGACTTTGCACAGCCCTCCCTCACATAAATTCAATTCACTTGCAAGTTATGGCATCATCTTTCTGATATCATGGTCCTCTTCAAGAAGGAAGGACAAACCACAATGGAGTGATTGAGGGGATGCCCATCAATTGGAAGAATGGCTGAATAAGTTGTATTGTACTATAAGAAATGATGAACTCAGTGATCTTAAAAGGGCATGGAAAGACTTGCATGAAATAATAAAGAGAGAGCTGAGCAGAACCAAAAGAATGTTGTTTGTTCGAAGAATAACTGTGATCAACTAAGCTATTATGAGTATTATAAATATTCAAATCAACCACAAAGGACTTATGAAGGAAGATGCTATCCACCTCCAGAGAAAGAACTGATAAATAGAAGTATGCATAGTATGGTTTTACATGTAGATATATGCATATATGTATATCTATACATCTTTTTCAAATGGCAGCCTTCTCCAGTGCAGGATTAAGAGGAAGAGAGAGAAGCAGTTGTTAAATATAACAAAAAAAATTTTAATACCCCCCCCAAAAGAAATCCCTGGTAATTCTGAGAAGAACAGTTTCAGTCTGACAATAAGGCTAGAAGTCAAACTGCAGGCAATTAGGAAGAGGGTAAGAAGGAAAGAAGTGGATACCCTTCTCCATGTGGGCTGTGGTAGGATAAAGGAATAGGTAGGATAATAGGAATGAGGAAGAGAGTGTCCAAATGTATTCTGATGGCAGAAAGTGAAGAGGAATTAAGAAGCCTCTTGATGAAGGTGAAAGAGGAGAGTGTAAAAGCTGGCTGGAAGCTTAACGTGAAAAAAAACTAAGGTCATGGCCACTAGTCCCATCACTTTCTGGCAAATAGAGGAAGAAGAAATAGAAGCAGTGTCAGATTTTATAACCTTGGGCTCAAGGATCATTGCAGACAGAGACTAGATTCACAGAATTAAAAGACACTTGCTCCTTGGAAGGAAAGCTATGACAAATCTGGACAGCCTACTAAAAAGTAGAGATTTCTTCTTGCCTATAAAGGTCCATATAGTCAAAGCTATGGTCTTTCAGTAGCAATGTGTGGCTGTGAGAGGTGGACTATAAGGAAAGCTGAGTGCCACAGAGTCACCACTTTTGAACTGTGATGCTGGAGGAGGCTTTTGAAAGTCTCATGGACAGCAAGGAAATCAAATCAATTAATTAAAGAAATTAATTCAGGCTATTCACTAAAGCTGAAGCTTAAATATTTTGGCCACGTAATGGGAAGATGGGACTCATTGGAAAGACCCTCATGTTGGGAAAGATTAAAGGCAAAAGGTGAAGGCAGAAGACAAGATGGATAGTTAGTGTCATGGAAATAGGGACATGAGTTTGGATAAACCTTGGGAGATACTGGAAGACAGAGGGGCCTGGTGTGCTGTGGTCCATGGGGTCACAAAGAAGGGGGCATGGCTGAAAGGCTGAACAGTAACAACAAATCAAAATGTATGTTGAAGCCTTCCAGTATGGAGGCAGGACTTGGGGAGGAGGGAATGACTGAACCAGGCATTGAACTTCTTGAAGAAGGAAGGAAAGTGCCCTGGAAGTCAGTGGGTAACAGTTCCCAGAATCTTGATTGAGTGGCAAATATGGATTGAGTTAATATCAGCAGCACAAATTTATTGGGGGACAAGGAGAAATCGTTCCTGAAACAGACAAGTAGAAATCTTAAAAACTGATTTAATACCAATTGAGTTTTGTACCACCTCCATTTCTAAACCTTTCATTTTTTGTTTATCAATCAAAAAAAATTTGTTAAGCACCTACTCTGTGCCAGGAACTGTGCTAAGCAGTGGGGACGCAAAAAGAGACAAAAGACAGTCCTTGCCTTCAAGAAGGTTACAATCTGATGGAGACAACATACTAACAAATACGTACAAAGCAAGCTATGTACATGAAAAGAGGAAATGATTAAAAGAGGGAAGGTAGGGGCAGCTAGGTGGTGCAGTGGATACAGCACCAGTTCTAGATTCAGGAGGACCTGAGTTCAAATCTGGATTTAGACACATAACGCTTACTAGCTGTGTGACTCTGGGCAAGTCACTTAACCCCATTGCCTAGCCAAACTGCCCCCCCCAAAAAAGAGGGAAGGCAGTGAAATTAAGAGGGGTTAGAGAAGGTTTCCTGTGGGATTTTAGTTAAGGCTTAAAGGAATCTAGGGAGGTCAACAGTCAGAGGGAAAGAGAGAGAATATTCTGGGCATAGGGGACAGCCAGAAAAAATGTCCAGAGCCCAAGGTCACACAGATAAGAAGTGGTAGATCTAGAATTCAATTCAGGTTTCATGAGCACTCTTTACTGTACTCCATCCCTGGCAAAGAGGCTGATATATATAGACAGATAGAGATGGACAAACTATGTTTTAAGCTGTAGTAAATCCTTATGTGATTATACTCAAACACCACCCTCTTAATCAGCTGCTCACTTCCCAAGTCTGCCTTTCTTTCCTGAAGCCCCTCACTTCATTTGTCAGCCAACAAGAAAACACCACCTGGTCCTCCCCCCAAACCTCCAATTGCTAGCAATCCACCAGAAGTAGGTAGTGTTTGCTGAAAACATTTGAGAAATAAAAGCATCAGAAGGGGCTAATTCTGTGATGGCACCAAAAGCCTCTGGCCTGGCGAGAGTTTCCATTCCTGGTATGCCCTTCCCAGCACCATGTCAAGCCTGAAGTTTACCAGGCCATTGGGTGCATATCCACCTCTCTCTGCATGCCCGCCCCAGGAGGCTGAAGGATGCCTTTGCATCTGTATCTCTCTGACTCTGTCCATCTCACACACATGCACACAGCTTTGAGCAACAGTGTGCTGGTAAATGTTGAACAACAGGCTTTCTGGAAAAAATGTATATGTACTGCTTGCTTTCTCAGTGGGTGGGGAAGGGGCTCCAGGAAGGAGAGAATTTGGAACTCAAAATTTTAAAAAATAAATGTTAAAATAAATAAACTAATTGCTTTTTTAAACAGAAAGAAAAATTTATGTGTGGCACGTTTTTAAGTTTTGCCTGCATTATGAACATTTTTTCCATTACTTTCTTAAGTCTAGAAATGAACAAAACAATAAATCATGCTCTAATTTGTAGCATTTGCTGATTTCTAAGATATAAATCCAGCGTAGCTAGGTGGTGCAGCGGACCGTGCTGGGCCCAGAGTCAGGGAGACCTGAGTTCAAATCCGACCTCAGACAATAACCAACTGTGTGACCCTGGGCAAATCACTTCACCCTGCTTACCTCAGTTTCCTCGTCTATAAAATGATCTGGAGAAGGAAATGGCAAACCGCTCCAGCATCTTTGCCAAGAAAACCCCAATGGGGTCACAAAGAGTCAGACAAGACTCAACAACAAACAGGTGTAAATGTGCACACTGAAAATTTAACAGATGAGCCAGCCCGAGCTGGCTTCAGTTCACCTCTGGCTTTCAGAAGCTACAGGATTTGGAATGTAATTCTGCTTCCTCTCCTGCTCACCCAAATAGTCTCCTTACCTGAGGTCTTTCCTGTCAGGAAGGTGCGAGGAACAGTACCAGCACTTTCCAGTAGGGGGAGCAGCCTGTGTCAATGATAAGAAAGGATTTGGATGCAGAAGAACTGGGGTCCCCAACGACGCTATTTACCACCTGTGGGACAACCTTGGCCAAATAATTTCTCCTGTCTAAGTCTACGCTCGCTCATCTCTCAAATGAACCTGAGAAAAAAGTGAATTCTAAGGTGTCTCCATCTCTAAAACTCCAATGGTCTTAGGAATAGCCCAGGTGATTACAAAGGAGAGAAGCCTGGGCAAAGTGATGGTGGGTTGAGCACCACAGCCCACCTCCTTCCACTCTTCTCTGCATCCTCTCTTCCCATCTTGGCTGGTTTGTTCTTATGTGGCACGAACAGAATTGAAGCCCTTTGAGGCCATCCTGTCTACTTGCTGCTCAGCCTAAGAAGTACATAAATTTCTACAGGATCCCCAACAAACAGCTAACTAGCTCTCTGGGAGAAGGTCACCACCACCTTCTCGGTCACCCAGGCTCACAACCTCATTTCCTCACTTACTCTCACACCCTTATATCCAACCTTGTTGTTACCTTCAAACAGATTATACATGCCCCCTTCTCTCTTCCGATACAGCTGTGTTCTGGTGCATGTCCTCATTTTCCCTGCTTTGTCTTTTCCCACTCCAGTACATCCTCCACTTAGCTGATCATCCTACAGTGTAGGTCTGACCACGTCCTCTCCTTAATTAATGTTTTCCAGTGGCCTCCTATTACGGATCAAGTATAAAAACCCTATTTGTGGTTTTTAAAGACCTTTCCAATCTGGCTCTTCCTACCTTTTCTGCCTTCTTGCACTTTACACTTCTTCCTGTATTTTACCATCCAGCTATACTGGCCTTCATGTTCCTTAAACATGACTCACCGTCTCTCAACTCAGTGCCTTTTCTTTGAATAAGTTTTTGTTGATATTTTGTTTCTTGTATCATCATAGGATCCTATGATAGCATCCCTTCCTTCCCCTTCCCCTTCCCCTCTTAGAGAGGTGTCCTAAATGACAAATAGCATTTTTTTTGGAGAGGAAAAAAAAGTCAGTGCAACTGATGAATATACTGAAAAAGTTTAAAAACAGGTGCAATGTGGAACACCTACGGACCTTCCATTTCCTCAAAGAGGTGGTTTGCTGGTATCTCCTCGTATCTCTTCATTCTGAGCCCTATTTGATCTTTATAATTTTTTGGCATTTACTTTTGAGTTTGGAGAGACTTAGCTCCTTTTTTGGGGGAGGGGGGCAGTAGAAATTAAATTACTTGCCCAGGATCACACAGCTAGTAAGTGTCAAGTGTCTGAGGCTAGATTTAAACTCAGGTCCTCCTGACTTCAGGGCTAGTGCTCTGTCCACTTCCTGTCCTAACTGCCCCAGACTCAGTTCCTTTTCACAGACTGTCCCCCACATTTGGGGTGCTTTTCCTTCTCCCTTCCACCTCTAGGTCCTTGGGTGCGGCCTTTCGACTGAGTCCAAGTTTTACAGAACAAATTCTTTTATTGAGGGGATTTGTTCAGTGACGTTTGGATTCCGTCTAAGGGCTGCACTTGAGGACCTAGAGGGCCACATGTGGCTTTGAGGCCACAAGTTCCCCACCCCTGGCATAGACTCTCCTCTCAGAAGACTATGGCTGGCCCACTTGAAGATAGGAAGGCTTGAGGAAAAATACGCTTCTTGCCTTCAAATGTATGAAGCATTTATTATGTGTCAGGCACTATGCTAAGTGCTAATGATACAAAGAAAGGCAAAAACATCGTCTTTGTGTTCAAGAAACTCATATTCCAATGGGGGAAACAACATGCAGTCACCTCTGTGATGATATATTATATATTGATGTATAATTATATGTCATAATATATTATTTTAATATATAATTATGTGTTATATTAATATATTATCTAATTATATAGAATATGTTAGGTATAATAATTAATTATATCAATATATTATAATACGATATTATATGTTAATATATTATTTATATATATTTTATATACATATGTACATAGTGCAGGGGGGGGCACTAGCAAGAATAGGGGGAGAGGGGAAGGGGACTTGGAAAAACATCTTACAAAAAGTAGATTTTAACAGTCTTCCAGGAAACTTCCATTTTGGGTCAGCAGCTCTGCTTCATTTTCACTCCTCAGAATATCATGCCCCTAAGAGGTACCCCCCACCATGGCCTCCTTCCCCATACTTTTCAGATTCCTTTTGCATATTGTCTCCTCCGTTAGATTGTAAACTCCTTGAAGGCAGGGACTGTCTTTATTTTTATTTGTGTCTCCAGCACTTAGCATAGTGCCTGGCATGTGATAAGTGCTTAATAAAAATGTTTTCTGACCTGAATTGAATTATGGTGTGCCTGTCCTTTGGGAGATGGAGTAGATACTGAGAAGACCAGGGCTGGGAATGAATCATAAAGGAGCCAAAGCCCTATTTGGGCTTCCTGAGTCCCTGTCCTCCCTAGCAACCTGGACATGAACTTGAATCAGGGCGACTGCAATCTGGTTGACCTCTCTATCTGACTGTAAGTATTTCTGTCAATTGACCAATTAGTCTGAAGGAAGATCACTTACTTTGGCAACTGAGTGGAAAATGGACTGGAGTGAGGGAGACCAACCCTCTGGCTATTGCAGTAGTCCAGGCCTGAGGTGCTGAGGGCCTGTATCAAGGCGGTAGTAGTGTTAGAGAAGGTGGCACATAAAAGAGATGTGAAAGCAGAAAAGTAGAAATGTCAAGGAGCTGCTAGGGGGCTTAGTGGATAGAACGCAGGGCCTGAAATCAGAAAGACCCGAGTTCAAACCTGGCTTCAGATACTTCCTAGCTGTGTGACCATGAGCAAGTCACTTCACCCTGTTTGCCTCAGTTTCCTTATCTGTAAAATGAGCTGGAGAAGGAGATGGCAAGCCATTCCAGGATCTTTGCCAAGAAAACCTCAAATGGGGTCTGGGAGAGTCAGACACAGCTGAAATGACTGGATGGCAAGAAGTGGTAGCAGATTGGATATGTGTGTGAATAAGAGTGAGGTGTTGAGGGGCAGCTAGGTGGTGCACTAGATAGAGCACCGGCCCTGAAGTCAGGAGGACCTGAGTTCAAATCCAGCCTCAGACCAAACACTCAACACTTTACTAGCTGTGTGACCCTGGGAAAGTCACTTAACCCCAATTGCCTAAAAACAAACAAACAAACAAAACAAACAAGAGGTGTAGAAGTTGAAGTTCATTTCATTCTACATTCTGAACAGAAATTGGGAAGGGCAGAGGGTGAGGGAGGTGACCCCAGATCTGTCCTGCTAGAGGCACTGAGATATAGTGGAAAGAATAGACTAGTTTTGAAGTCATAAGTGGTTTTGAATCCACTTATTTATTCATACTTGGTTTGGGATTAGTCACTTCCTTTCTCTGGGCATCACTCATTTTAAAAAGTGAGATCGTTGGCGACATGATCTCTTAAGGTTACTTCTATCTCAAGATACAAGATTCTATTTCTAGCTCTAGAGAGGATCCTATGTTTATTCTCTGAGACTTATGAGATGCAGGAAAGGACCCCCTCTATTTTCTTCAGATTTAGTTCTAGACCCAGGAGATGAGTAATAAGTCATTTTGTGTTCTGAGTTGTCTTGATCTGAGTGTCCCCAAACTTCCAAGTGGGCCTTTTGTCCCTTCAGACAGGCCTGTCTTAGAGAGGGGGTCTTAGAGAGTTTAGAATGCACGTAGTCACAGGGCCCCTTTGTGAGGTGGTCTAGAAAGGCTGGTTTAGAATTCTTGGAATTGAGATTCTGTGAAGGTTGGGCATTGGGCCAGGCTGACACGATGAGCGAGAGAGCCGAATGGACACATTGGGATGAAAAAAGTCAAGGAAGGCCGTTGAACTTCCTCAGGGTAGGTGGTCCTGATACCTCTGGCTGGATGTCCTGGGTGGGGGAAGAGAGAGATTGAGGGAGGGAAGGAGAAATGAAAGGGGAGGCGAGAAAGAGAGAAGAATGGAGGACCTCCCCATGGGAAGGATGTCTCCCCTGGCATAGTCTAGATAAAGGGTGAGGGAGCCTGTGGCCTCAAGGCCACATGTGGCCTTCTAGATCCTTGAGTGTGGCCTTTTGACTGAGTCCAAGTTTTACAAAACAAATCCTTTTATTAGGGGGATTTGTTCTGCGAAGTCAAAGGGCCACACTTGAGGACCTAGAAGACCACCTGTGGCCTCGAGGACTCCAGTTCCCCACCCCTGATGCATATTCTGAGTGAATTCTCCCCTTTCCCACCTTTAGACAGGATTTCGAGAATCCTATGGAAGGCCAGAAGAAAAAGTGCTCATCAACCGTCATGAGGTCACGATTACCAAGAGTAAGGCCTTGGGCTAAAGTGACCAGGACCCCTGCAATGACATTTCCCCTCCCACCCCACCAGTCTCCCTTTCTTCTGTAGTGACACACTCATTCAAGCACTCTTCCCCTTGTAGCCCCGTGCCAACCCCAGGGTTCCCTCTCTAGCGACTTGGCCTCTCCCCAGCGCTCCTTCCGTGGTGGGGTGGCTGTCCCTCCTCTCTCACAGTGGCATCCCTGCTCTCCCTGTCCTCAGGATGCCTGGGACATGCAGGAGTTCTTCACTTACGTGTACATCAGGCAGCTCCTTCGACATCCGGCCTTCCAGCTGCTACTGGCTTTGCTTCTGGCAGCTAACGCTATTACCATCGCTGTGCGCACGAACGCTTACTTTGGCCAGGTAGGACCAAGCACCCTGATTCTGACCCTCCCGCCACCTAAGGTCTTCCTCTTTTCCCCATCCCCTCCTCATGAGGCAGCATAGTGAACAGAATACTGGGCTTAGAGTCAGGAAGACCCGAGTTCAAATTCTATCTTAGACACTAGCTGTGTGACCCTGGGCAGGTCACTTCACCTCTGTTTGCCTCAGTTTCTTCATATGTAAAATGGGGATAATAATAGTATCAAAAGTGAGAGATAATATTTATAAAAACCAAAAACACAATGCAGTGACTGGCACATAGTAGGCTTTAATAAATGCTTATTCCATTATTCCATTCCATTCCCACATAGCACCTCCATGGCTCCTCTACTGATCTATTTCTTCCTCTTTCCATTCCCATCCATTCCTCCCATCCACAGCATCTTCTATCCGTCCTTCTCTCATCATCTCTCCATCTATCCTTCCTTATTCATTCCTTTCCCCTCATCTCTCTCTCATCCATACCATCATCTAGTCATCCATCCATCCATCCATCTCTCATCTATCCTTCTTTTCACCAGTCCCTTCCCCATTCATCATTCCCTCCCATCTGCCACTTAGCCCTCCATCTATCCCTCCCCAACTATATTATCATTTATTTCTCCTATCATTATCCCTCATTCATCCCTTATCTATCCATCCCTATTCATCTTTCCATACTTTCCTTTCCCAATTCATTCTACTCTGCATCCACTCCTCCCCAATTCGTTCCTCCCAATCAATCTTTTTATCTATCCCTCCCCCATTCTTTCTTTTTTTTCTTTTTTCCCCATATTCTTTCCTCCATCTCTCCTTCCTTCTATGCAGTCCTCCATCTATCATTCTTCATTTATCTTTCTTTGCATTCATGCCTCCTTCCCCCATCCATTCACCGATGGGTAAATCTTTATATCTACCCATTTCTCATCTTTCCACCTAAAAAGACTTCACTGAGCATATTCTGTGTCTACTGTCTTTGGCTAAGCCTCAAATTTGGGAGAGAAGAGCAAAGAGAATGCTATGTCTGTTCATATTTACAGAGAATTCCCTATCCCATAAGACAGACAAGACTAAGGCATGTAAACCCTACTAGGCGCTGAGTGCTAAGTGCCCAGTGAGAGGCCTACAGTGACTGTTAGGCAAAATTGTAGGGCAGTCATCAGAGACAGACTGGAAAAGACAGAGACGGCCTCTTGGAGGAGATGAACTCTGAGGTGAACCTTGAAGAATGGGGAGGCTCTGGAGAGACCAAGAGGAGGCAGTATGGTAGAGTAAGAAGAAAACTGGATTTGGACTCAGATGACCTGGGTTCAGATCTTGGCTCTATTTCCTACCTGTGTGACTTGGGCAAGTTATTTAACCTCTTTGGCATCAGCTTCCTTATCTGTAAAAATAATGGGGTTAGATCAGGTGGCTTCTGAGGACCCTTCTAATTCCAATTCTTTGGTACCATGAGGGAGAAGGTGTCCATTGTGGGATGATAAAAACTGGAAGGCATGTAACTGTAGGGACAGCTTGGTACTGTGAAGAAGAAAGTGCTTGAGTGGGAATTAGGAAGACTTGAGTTTAACTCATGCCCTCAGATACTAACTTGCTGTGTGACCTTGAGCAAGTCATTTTACTTCTCCGGCCCTAAGTTCATTATACATAAAATGAGGCGAGTGGATTTGATGCACTTTCAAGGTCCCTGATAGTTCTGAATCTATGTTCCTATTATTTCGAAAAGTAAGTATTGAGCCTATATGGCTCTGGATAAAACTTTCTGACACCGAATTCCAGGCTTGTCCATAGTAAGTCCCACTGCCCTGCTGGATACAACATCTCATGGTTAGGAAGTTACATCCTACTCTCCTCCCTTCTCTACAATGCTCACAGGCATTTTCTCCCTTTGCCCTCACACAGTGTTCCATTTCTATTGTTTACCCTCATTATAATATCATTAGCATACATTAATTAGCCAGTCCAAGCTCCAGCTGGGGGTGGTTCTGCTTGTTCTGAAGCATTTATCAGCACCCCAAGTTTATGCTCTGGCTACTCTGATCTGGTGTCCCCTGGTTCTATGACCTTTTTGTGGCTAACTTTTTCCACCAGTGTCTGGCAGGCAGTTCCAGTGAGAAAGGACCCCTTGCCTCTCCTCTCCTTCTTATTTCCCCTTTCAGATAACCTGACTAGAATATTTTTATTTTGGTCTGGATTTGTGATTTCATAGGCATGGGAAACTCCCAGTGCGGAAATACCTTCTACCCATTCAGGCTGATAACCAACCATAACTTATGATCTTGCACAGTTACCTGGGGTACTGAGAGATTAAATGATTTGCATGTGGCCATCCAGAGATTGTATCTGAATCAGGATTTGAATTTAGTTCTTCCTGACTCCGAGGCAGGCATGCCATCTGCTCTGAAAGTAAAGCTAGTAAGGTTACTGCACGGGCCCCGGGGCCCCTCTCTTACCTACTGGGAGCTTTGACTAACCTCTTGCTGTGCTTCTCCACCTCCACCTTGCCGCCCCAATCCCCAGCCAGTTTCCTCCCTTGGTAACAGGGAAGAATGGAGAAAACTGGCTTGAAGGTAGGGGCATGCCAGACCCAGATCCGATAGACCCAGGAAAGACCGATTCTCCAGATTTCAGTGTGAACTTTTACACCTAGGAAATCACAACAAATCAGGGCTCGATTTCGTGTTTTGTTGGTTGTGTAGAATTAAGAAAGTGATGGAGAAAATGTTAATAATTTATATTGAACTTTAAAATGTGTACTTTGGCTTTTTCTTCCTCCAGAAAGCTGGTTGTTAAAAAACATTTACAGCATACCCCCTGCCTAAAGGTTTGACATGCGTGAAGGAGGAGTAGGTCAGGGACCAGACAGAGTAACACTTGAGAAGGGCAAGAGATGGAGAGGAGGGGGTGGTGAGCAGGGGGGGAGAGCCAAAGGTGAGTTTCTAGCCCAGGAGACCGCGGTAATAGCATCAAAGATAGAAATAGGAAAGTCGGGTTTGGGGATGGGGAGGGGGAAGGGGATAAGTTCAGCTTGGGACACTTGGGTTGAGATGTGAAGGTGGCCTGGGGGGGGAATTGGCGATGCAGGTCTGTGGGGAACTCAGAGGAGAGTCAGGGCTGGGAGAGAGTTTGGGGATTGCCTGCTTAGGGGTGATGCTTGACGCTGGGAAAGTAGATGAAAGCAGTACCAAGGAGGAGAGAACAGAAGAGGAAACAACCATATTTGGGGTCAGGAGATCTGGGTTCCAACCTGGGCTCTGTTTCTTACCAGCTAGGTGACTATGGGCAAATCCCTTAGTCAGAGGTGGAGAGCCTGTGGCTGTAAGACCACATGTGGCCTCGAGGCTGCAGGTTACCCACCCCTGTCCATGTCTAGCTTCTGTCATCTGTTAAATGGGAGGGAAGGAGGAAAGTTGGACCCAATGAACTCTTGAGTTTTCTTGCAGCACTGGGATCATAGATATAATATTGGAAAGAGAGACCTATCTAGTCTGACCATTTTATAGATAAAGAAACTGAGGCCCAGAGAAATTAAGTGACCTGGCCAAGAGATAGTAAGTAGAAGAGCCAGGATTCGAACCCAAGTCCTTTGAGTCCAACTCTATCGTTCTTTGTCCTGTACTATGCCGCCTAGAATTGAGTCTTAAGAAACATATATATATATATATATATATATATATATATATATATATATATATATATATATATATATATATAGTGGAGAGAGGAAGTGGAGATGACTAAAGATATCCTCCCTCTTCTCTCCTCCTTCACCCAACCCAGACCTAGGGTTCTTGTCATTCCCACTCCTGTCATCCCCCACCCTTGAACCTTAGAGCCACATCTCCCCTTACTCCCAGGCCTGCCTGAATGACTCTCTCTCTCTCTCTCTCTCTCTCTCTCTCTCTCTCTCTCTCTCTCTCTCTCTCTCTCCCCCTCCCTCTCTCTCTCTCTCCCTCTCTCTCCCCTCTCTCTCCCCCTCTCTCTTTTCCTCTCCTCTCTCTCCTCTCTCTCTCCTGTTACTCTCTCTCCTCTCTCTCTCCTGTTACTCTCTCTCTCTGTCTCTCTCTTTCTCTCTCCTCTGTCTCTCTCTCTCTCTCTCTCTGTCCCTCTCCTCTCTCTGTCTCTGTCTGTCTGTTTCTTTTTCTCTCCCTCTCATGCAGAAACACTATGAGTTATTCTCTGCCATAGATGACATCGTGCTTACAATTCTCATGTGTGAGGTTCTGCTTGGCTGGTTTAACGGCTTCTGGATTTTCTGGAAGGTGATTTCAGTCCTGTCCCTCTAGTCCCCAAACATGATGCTTGCTCCACCGTGCTTCTGCTCCCATATGTCTTGAATTCTTCTGAAGGCTTCTTTGTGTGACTGAGTGCATGGGCACTGGTGTGAGCAGGTGTCTGTCTCTGCGGTTTGAGATGGATGTGTATCCATCTCTGGTGGGTAGAGTATATCTGTATGTCTCTTGGAGGGGTGGTTGCATGTCTGTGGATAAATATCTATCTATGGAGCGTTTTGTGTGTGGGTGTCTGATGTATGTCTGTGTCTATCTGAAGGGTGAGTACCTTTAGGTCTGTGTGTCTGTCTGTGGAGAGGAGACTGTATATCTGTGTGTGTCCATCTGTCCATCTGGAGGGGGTGATCTGTATGCCTGTGTGTATGTGTGTCATTTGGCAAGATATGTATATGTCTGTGTATAAGTATCTGTCTATGGAATGTTATGTGTGTGTGTGTGTGTGTGTGTGTGTGTGTGTGAGAGAGAGAGAGAGAGAGAGAGAGAGAGAGAGAGAGAGAGAGAGAGAGAGAGAGAGAAACTATCATTAAGGTGGATTGGGAAAGGCTTCTTGTAGAAAATGGAATTTTAGCTGGGACTTGAAGGACAGGGAGGTACAGATCCAGAGGAAGAGAATTCCAGGTATGAGGAAGAGAAAATGCTTGCAAGCTGGAGATAGAGTATATGGTTTGAGAAAGAGCTAGAAGAGCAGTATTACTCGATCACGGAGTGGGGGCTGGGGAAGACTGGAAAGGCAGAGTGCAGGTTGGATTATGAAGGGTTTTAAAAGTCAAGACTTTAAAAGAACTTTGATCCTGAAAGTGATAGGGGGACACTGGACTTTATTGAATAGGTAGATGACAAGGTCAGACCTGCACTTGGAGAACATCACTTTGACAGCTGGGCAGGGAATGGATTGGAATTTCTTATGTTCATTCTTTGCCCTTCCGTGTGTCTCTGTGCAGGGTCTCATAAGACTGGGTGGAATAAACCCATAAGGAAGTGATGCTGGGGTTATGCTCACTACTTTCAGGGTCCTGGGCAACTTCTTTCTCTGACCCCAACTCTTCTTCCCCGATGCTGGTTCTGTATGAATATCCAGAAGTAATTGATTCTTCTTCTCAATGGTTATCAAAGCTCTGACACCCTCCCCAAGTTCCATGGGACTTGAGATTGCAGATCACGGCAGCATGGGGCACGGGCTGCTGCTCCTGGTGGTGGTAAAGGCCAGTGATAACACATCTGTTGAGAAGCAGGGGAGCTGGGTGTTAGGCCATGACCTCTAACCACTGATTCTGTCCTCGCCTCCCTCCTAGGATGGATGGAACATACTCAACTTTGTGATCGTCTTTATGCTGGTACTGAGCCTCTTTTTTGAAACGTTCCAAACCATTTCCATTGTTTACACCTTGAGGTAGGAAGGATGAAAGGACTGGCCTGTCTCCTTGAGCCACACTTGCTGCTGCCTAGACTGACAACTAGGGCTTCAGAGGAAGGCAGATGAGGGGCATTGCTGGTGGGGTGAGGATAGGATATGTTTGGGCAAGAGGGGAGTTGAGGAGCTGAGGATCACCTGCTTTCTTGACCACCCCAGGGAAAATGGGATGGAGAGAGAGGGGACCCTCTCCTGGGAGGGAGCAAGAAGAGGACAGAGAACCTGAGTAATCCTCCCCTCTCCCCTCTCCCATCTTCAGAGTATTGAGACTGGTGCAAGTATGCATGGCAGTGGAGCCCTTGGCCCGGATTCTGCGTGTCATTATGCAGTCTGTGCCCGACATGGCCAACATCATGGCACTGATCCTCTTCTTCATGCTGGTTGGTCTCTTCCTTGGGGCCTTCTTAAGGGGTACCTTCTCCCATCCTACCCCCCTTCCTAAAACCACCTCTGGCCCAAGCCCTTGGAGATGGTACTGCCTTTGGGGTCAAGAGACCTGGTTGCAAATCCCTTATGTGATGTTAACATGACATAAGACAAATCCCTTTACTTCCTGGAGCCTCCCTTTCCATATCTACCAAATGGATGTAATAATGCTTATACTATCCATCTCCTAGGAGTTTGGTGAGGAAAACACTAGACCCTAAAACACCCGCTCCTTTCATCCTTATAGGTTTTCTCTGTTTTTGGAGTCACCCTCTTTGGCTCCATGGTCCCTCAACATTTCCAGAACATGAAAGTGGCCCTTTATACTCTCTTTATCTGTATTACCCAGGATGGGTGGGTGGACATCTACAAGGACTTTCAGTAAGTAAAGTAATGCCGCCCCCCCCCCCAGATGTGGGATGGGGATGGGCCTTGCACAGGACCTCTTCCCTGAGAAGAGAAATGTCACACAAACTACGATGAATACAATAGAATAATGGGGTGAGGGGATGGTGAGGGACCTTTGATTGAGGGCTAGAGTTGACTCCCAACATGATTCCAGGGGTTCTACCATGTCATGGATAGTGGAGGAATGCTAAGACCATAGACTAAGGCTGAGGAACCCTTCAGGCCAAGGGAAGAAAGCCTGAAGGAAGAGCAGAGCTGAGATCTTCCTTCTTTGTCACTGAAATGCCTAGTTTCCAAAGAATGAAGGAACCTTGTTCAATTCCTTCCAGGTCCATAGCCTTTGTTTTTTTAGAGGGAGAGGGCTAATTTCTTTTTCATTCTGTCTAGTTATTTTGTTTTTATTCCATTGCACAATTTCTATTGGCATATGGACCAATTTATCTTTAGCATACTGCCTACAGTTAACCCTAATGTCTAAATTATTTTCTTTTAAAAATGCTTTATTAATGCTTTTTACATTGATACTATTTTCCCACCTTCACACACACACACACACACACATACACACACACACACACACACACACACACACACACACACACACACACACACTTTTCCCTAGACAAAAAAAAAATCTTTACTTGTAACAAATAAACTCCACCAAGCAAAACAAATCAACACACTGGCCATGGCCAGAAATGCATGCCTCATTCTGTACCTATAGGCAACCACCTCTCTGCTCAGAGGTGGGAGGCTGGCCTAACCATCAGTCCCTCTAGAATCATAGGAACATAGATTTGAGCAGAAGATGATCTCAGAGGTCATCTAGTGTAACCTCCTCACTTTACAGATAAGGAAATTAAGGCTCAGAGAGGGTAAGAAATTTTCCCTTGATCATGACAGTATACTGCACTGCTCAGAGGTCTTTCAATATTGTTTTCCCTTTTACTTCGTTAAGATCATCATGTAAATTATTCTCCAGGTTGTGCTTACCTTGTTATGCATCAATTCATACAACCTTTCCCAATTTTCTCTGAATTCTCCATGTTCATTATTTCTGACAATATAGGAATATATTCCATTACAATCATAGACCACAATTGGCTCAGTCATTTCCTAATTGATGGGTACGCACTTTTCTTCTAGTGATTTGCTACTACAAAAACAGTGCTACTATTAGTATTTTTTGTGCATATGAGATCTTTCTCTTTTTAAACTTCCTTGGGGCATATGCCTAGTAGTGGTACTATTGGGTCAAAGGGCACATAAAACTTTGTGACTTTTTTAGTATAATTTTAAGGTGTTCCTCATCCCCCAACAGTGGGATTATCACATAGTTTATGTGCTTGTCTCCCCATAGCCCCTCCAACATTTACCTTTTTTCCAGTTTGGCATCTTTGCCAGGTGAGAACTCAGAGTTCTTTCTTATTTTTCTAAGTAGTGATTTGGAGCATTCTTTTATGTGGCTCAGTTTAAATTTCTTCTTTTGCAGACTGTCTCTTTTGTATCCTTTGACCACTTGTCTGTTGGAGAATGGCTCTTATTTGTATATATTACTTTTTTAAAAAAATCAATTCACCATACATCTTATATATCAGACTTTTTTCAGAGATACATCTGAAAAGATTTTTCCTCATTAACTGCTTTTCTTCTAATTCTGGTTGAATTGATTTTATTCACACAAAAATACTTCAATTTTATGTAATCAAAATTGCCCATTTTATCTTCTATGATTATATCTATTGCCTGTTTAGTTGGAAATTCTTTCCGTAGTGTATCTGTGCGAGGTACCTCCATCTATTGTCCTCTACCTTTTTTTGACGATGTGACCTTTTATATTTCCATTTTGGAATCCATTTCCAATCCATTTTGAAGTCTATTGTGGTATATGACATAAGCTCAAGTTATTTTCAGTATTACCTCTCCCCCACCTCATTTCAATTTAGACCAGCCTCCTGAATTCTTTTGGTCCTCCCCAAGTTTAGGCACATCAGAATCTCAGGGAAGGGGGCACAAGGTGACAAGGGGTCCCTGCTGTCTCCAGGAAGGAAAAAAGGGAAATCGGGATAGAGATCGGGGGTGCTGTTTACTTTGCCATCTTCATCACCATTGGTGCCTTCATTGGCATTAACCTGTTGGTGGTTGTCGTGACCACGAACCTGGAAGAGATGATGAAGGAGAGGGAGCGGGAGCAGCAGCAGGAGGTGACTACTTTCACCAACCTGGAGGTAAGTGATGATCCTAGGAGGATGTGTCCTGACCTGGGAATTAGGGCTCCTTGGAGGACGCCTTGAGCAAATCACTAATCCCGGGCCCTGGAGTCAGGAACCAAGATACTTAGGAATCAGAGGTCATAGGAAAGGTTTCTGAAGCCTGGAGGTTCTGAAAGTGAAGGGGTCTTCATTTTCCCAAGAGTCACTTATTTTCTGAGGTTCTGGGCCTTCAAGGGTAAGCTGTATCTGAGGATAGCGGAACTTCAGAGGAGGTAGGATTGGAGAGGAAACCTGGTATAGTGGTCAAGGCATTCCAACTAAGACTTAAAATAGCTACCTGCTTTATTCCCTAGCAGGTAGGTATGTGACCTTATTCAAATCACTTATCTCCAAGTCTCAGTGTCTTAATCTATAAAATGAAGGGTTAGAAATGAATTTAGGGTTAGGTACCTTCTATCTCTAAATCCTATAATGTCATGTCTTCCAACAGGGTGGAGATTTGGGGCAGCAGGGCTTCTGGAGGGATGTATGGATAATTACCTGCTGCTGCTGCTACAACCACCATTTTTTTTCACCAATTGAGGGAACAAACATTGACTGGGACACAGAGGATAGAGAAAACTGGGGTTATTATGATTTAGTTATCCCAATGCCTAGAATTCCCTCTGGCTACAGTAACTGGGAAACCCACTGTTAAGAGGCATCATGGTATAGTGGAAGGAACATTGGATTGGGAGACCTGTGTTCAAATCCTAGCTCAGACCCTTATTAGATTCTGAACTGATTGAATGACTGGTCTAAAAAAATATTGATGAAAGGATCTCTAACAAGAAAGCACTTCACTCTCTCCACAAAGTCTCACTCTGATGCCTCATCATGGTGTGGAGGCCACCTTGGGCTCTCAGAAGATATGCTGGTGAACTGTAAAATCTGGCAGGTTTAACTATGAGGAAAGGTTTCTATCGTGGTCCTGGCTACAGGATGTGTCTTCTTCCCGAGGATTAGCCTAGTTAAGTCTAGAGAGGCTCAACTCTAAGTAGGCTTGCTCTCTGGGGATGAATACAGAATGATCCTGAATTCTATTTAGCTACTTTCTGCTCTTGCAGTGATGATGGCTGGAATGTGGGAAAGAAGGCAGAGGGGGCTAGGAATTTCATAGTTTAAGAACTGTCTATAAACATTCATTTAGTTGCTGGTGCTCTAAATGTCCAATGACCAATGTCCAATGACCCTTGAACTGATATATTCCACACCATGCTGCCTGCACTACAGTTATCTTCCCCTTCGTAACAGAACCTTCTTGGATTTTGCCCTTGGGAATGCTAAACTACAGGTGAACCTTCACCTCATCTTGCCAAGAACTTCCACATACTCCCCGGTCTTCTCTGCACCATGCTGCCTCATGGGTAGACTCCCCCAGCTTTCCAGCTCCACTTTATGTATTGTCTCCCCACCCTCATTAGAAAAGCTCCTCAAGGGCAGGAATTGTGGCCATTTAGGAGCAAAACTCTGATAACTGCATGTTTCTGTGTTTTATATCTTTCTTTTCTTTTTTTTTTAAAAAAAGCATTTATTTTTTATTTTAAACATTCATTTCCACAAGATTTTGAGTTCCAAATTTTCTCCCCATCTCATCCCTCTTCCCACCCCAAGATGGCATGCATTCTGAATACCCCTTCCCCTAATCTTCCCTCTCTTCTATCTCTCCCCCACTTCTCTTATCCTCTTCCCCTTCTATTTTCCTGTAGGGCAGGATAGATTTCTATACCCCATTTCCTATATTTCTTATTTCCCGGTTGCATGTGAAGACATTTTTTTAATGTGTTTTTAAAACTTTGGGTTCCAAATTTTCTCCCTTCCTCCCTCGCCACCCACCCTCATTGAAAAGGCAAGCAACTCAGTATAGGTTGTACATGTGCAGTTATGCAAAACACTTCCATAGTAGTCAAGTTGTGAAAAACTATATTTCCCTTAATCCTATCCTGTCCCCATTTATTCTATTCTTTCTTTTGACTCTGTCCCTCCTCAGAAATGTTTGCTTCTGATTACCCCCTCCCCCAGTCTGCCCTCCCCTCTATTATCCCCCTGCTCTTTTGTCCCTTTCCCCCCTTATTTTCCTGTAGGGTAAAACAGATTTCCATACCAAATTGAATGTGTATGTTATTCCCTCCTTGAGCCAAATTCTATGAGAATGAGATTCACTCATTCCCTCTCACCTTCCCCAGTTTCCCTCCACTGTAAGAGACTTTTCTTTTCTGTTTTTTTTTGTGTGAGATAATTTACCCCATTCTACCTCTCCTTTTCATCTTCTCTGAGTATAATCCTCCCTCATCCCTTAATTTTATTCTCCAGATATCACTCCTTCATCTTTAATTCACCCTGTGCCCTCTATCTATCTATCTATCTATCTATCTATCTATCTATCTATCTATCTATCTATCTACATACATATAATTATATGTTTCTTAATATTAATGATAACAGACAGTCATTGAAAAAGGTAATCTCTTTCAAGGAATCTTATTATCACTTATTAATACATACACAGAAAACATCTTTTTGGAGAAGAACCTTTGAGGTAGCATTTTGCACATCAGAATTAATTTTTTTTATAGTTAACAAGCAACAAGGGCCATAGGATCGTGTATGCTTGGCACCTAAAATGGAATGCCCAGAACCGAACACAACACTCCATGTGTGGTCTGAGCTAGTCAGGGGACAAATGATCGTTTTGTTCTATACTCTTCTTCTATTCATAATCCTCATTCTCCCATTCATCCTATACTTTAGGAGGATTTCTAGCATATAGTCTAGATTGAAGGAGAATTCTCTATAGATGGTGAGATTTTCCAGATGGTCCTGTCTGTAGATGAGCTTGTGTTGAATGTACCAAGTGACCAGAATATGGCAGAGATTACTAAATGAGGTCCAGAATCTCTCAAGTTCAACCTACCATCCATATTAGAAAAAAAAAGTGGATAAAGAATACCCGCTGTTTGATAAGTAGTTGCATGGACAGCCCATAGAGCTGGTCCATTGAGCATTCCTCTTGAACTGACACTGCAGATGGACAATAAATGAACAGGATCGGTCCTAAATGAACAAGGGGAGGAAAGGAGTGGGGGTGGGGGCTAGATTCCATTTGGAAACTGCAGTACTATTAATAACTCCAAGGTTCTCTCCAAATCAAAAATGTTAACAATAGTGGATTGAGCTCCGGCCTTGGAGGACCTGAGTTCAAATTGGGGCTCAGACACTTGACACTTACTAGCTATGTGAGCCTGGGCAAGTCATTTAACCCCAATTGCCTCACTAAAAAGCAAAAAAAAAATGTCTTCCAATGTTGCCACATGCATGCAAATCATGAAGGATCACAATTTACAAAGATTTTAAATTGTAGAACACCTGAAAGGCAATGGAAAGGTACATGGTAGATCTGAAAGGACATTATTACAGAGATGCATGACCAGAGGAGGCAAGCCATGTGGCAAGACTGAGAGATCACTGAGGGACAGCCCACGTGCCATTTTGGTATCCATGTGATATCGAGAGATCTAGTGGATAGCCCCCTGTAGATTAAGTGTAACTCCTGAGAAGTTATGGGAGAGTATGAATAGGAGTTGACATGATGAGTATTCATGGGTGTATAGCCATCTGCTTCATTGGAGGGAGTGGCCTCACTGGTGAGATCACAGAACCTCCAAAATATCACAATATCAGTTTGGAGGAAGTATCTGATGGATTGCCCTGGTGTTCTATCTTTATCCCTCTGCTCTTCAACATTTTTATTACTGACTTGGAAGAGGGCATAAATGGCAGGCTTATAAAATGGGTAGATGACACAGAACTAGGAGGTATAGCTAATAGTTTGGGCAATAGGACTGGCACGTAAAAAGGGTCAAATTTAATCAAACAGTTTAATAAGGATAAAAGTAAAGTCTTTACACTTTGGTTAAAAAACTCAATTTCACAAGTATAATATATAATATGAGAGAGTAGTGGTTAGACAGTGTTTCTGAAAAAGATCTGGAGGTTTTCGTGGGCTACAAGCTCGATATGAGTCAACAGAAGGACATGGCAAATGAGTCAGAAGAAAAGTTCATTTAATCAGTTGCAGTGTGTATAAATAGAAGCAGCGTGTAGAAGACAGGCAGTAATAATTTGTCTTCTGCCCAACTTAGAGCACACCTGGAGTACCCAAGTGTACCTCTGGCCACTACATTTTAGGAAGGACTTTACTGAGGGAGTATTTATCCAGAGGGCAGCCAGGATTTTTAGGGATTCTAGAGGCAGTTAGGTATTTCAGTGGATAGAGTGCTGAGTGAGGGAGACAGGAAGACCTGAGTTGAAATCCTGGTTCAGATATTTTTATCAACTGTTTGACCCTGGGCAGGTCACTTAACCTCTGTCTGCCTCAGTTTCTTCATCTGTAAAATGAGGATAATAATAGCACTTACCTCTTAGGGTTGATGTGGGAATCAAATGAAAGAATATCTACAAAATATTTTGCAAACCTTAAGATACTACATAAATGCTAGCTATTATTATTATTATTATTTTTGCTATTACTGTGAGAGGTGGAAAGAACTGGGAACAGAGGTATAATCTAGAGAAAACTTATTAGGGACACAATAATTGTATTCAAATATTTGAAGTGTCACCATTTTGAAAAGGGATTAGTTTTGTTCTGTGTATTAGCAGGCAAAACGTAACAGAGAGGCTGAATTTGACTTAATAGAAGGAAAAAACTTCAACAATTAGTTATCCCAAAGTGAATCAGGTTGCCCAGGAGGTATCTAGTGTCCTTTCTGCTGGAGGCTCCAGCTGAGGCTGGATGGCCACAAATCTAGGGTACCTTGGAGAGGATTCCTGATTATGGCAGGGGTTATATGGGGTGACCTCCTCCAGCCTCGGTGGTTTTGGTCCCCCTGACCTCGGGCAAATCTCCTCTCCTCCCCAAACCTCAGTTTCCACACCTCTGAAAAGGGGATCCCATTCACCAACTGCCCTGCCTACTTTCACAGGACTTCGAGGAGGAGTGGGCTACTATAAAAATGTGAGTTGTGATTGTGTTGTGCTTAGATGAGCCAAGATGACTACACAAGCGACGAGAAACCAGAGCTTCAGCTAGTGCATTGCAGGGAATGCATCGCGGACTGGGGTGGGACGTCCAAGCAGGAGCCACTGTCTGGCGGGCCGATGCAGAACCTGTCTGAGAACACCTGCGACGACTTCTGCCTGGTGCTCATAGGCATCCAGGAGAACCTGCAGGCCTACAAGAAGATCCGGGAGGAGATCAACAAGTATGGCCGGGATTGGGGAGAGAGGACCTGTCAGGGACGGAGGTGGGGAAGAGGACCTGGAGAGGGCGCAGGTGGCAGAGGACCTGGAAAAGACGGGGGGGGCGGGGGAGGAGGATCTGGGAGGGGCGCGGAGGGGACCTGGAGGGTGCGCAGGGTTGGGGGAGACCTGGAGGGGACTTGAAAAGGGGGAGGGGAGCGGAGGGGAGAGAAGGATAACCAGGGCTCGGTAGGTCAGAATCCCAGCTGGCAGGAGAGCTTTCTGACACAGTTCATCTTGGAGGGTTACCCAGAGGGAAAGGAGTCCCTGGTAGGGAAAGGGGAGGCCTGGGAAAGGGGTGGCGGTAGAGGAGAAAGCTTTGGGAGGGGGATGGGGGATGCACTTGAGCGGGGCAGCAGAAGGGGGGCCAGTGTGTAGGAGTGGAGACTCCTGGAAGGAGCAGGAGGGCTGCGGGGAGGGAGTGTCCTTAAAGGAGGGCAGCCTGGATGGGATGAGGTTGTGCGAATGACTGGGTGAGAGGAGGGGCTTTTTTAGGGCCGGACTTCTATCCTCAGTTTCGGTCACCCTCGTCCTCTTTTCTCCCGTCCCCGACCCCGCCAAGTCCACCGCCATCCATACCCCTACCCTTCCAGGATCGTGGAACAGGTTCGCTCCATCCGCTTCAACCAGGAGCAAGAAGAAGAGATGTTACAACGGAAGTGGCATCGGAACCTTTCTGAAGCGAGCGAAACCACGATGCACAGCCAAGACATCCTCTCCAGGCTCTTGAGCAAGGAAAGGGTGGGTGGACATCCTGACTTCGGGCTCAGATTCCATGGCAGCAGTCACATCACGTCGGGTCCTTGTGGGAAGAGGGGACCTCCCAAATGGGTTGGTAGTCTTGGAGCCAAGGGAGACTCAGAGACCATCGACCCCAACAAACCCCACCCCTATTTTACAGATGAGGGAATTGAGGCAAAAAGAAGTTCATTGATTTGCCCAGGGTTCCATACTCTGGATTCACGGAGCGTTGGAAGGCTTTAAGTGAAACAATTTAAAAGCACTTGAGATCACATTGCCAAGCTGTATCTGTAAAGGGTGGGAAACGGCCAGGAAGACTGGAAGGTCAGGTCTGTTCCTGGGAAGACACATTAAGACAGGCTGAAGAAAAGGGGTGTCACCGAAAGAGTGAAGGAGTTGGGGTGGGTTGAAAGACCAGGACGCCAGTCCCAGCTGTACTACTTAGTATGGGATCTTAGCTGCATCCGTCCCTGTCTGGGCCTCAGTTTCCTCATCTTTAGATTGAGTGGGTTGGTGCAAGGGGGGGGAGCCTTCAGCCTCGAGGCCACATGTGGCCCTCTGGGTCCTCAAGCGCAGCCCTTTGACTGAATCCAAACTTCCCAGAACAAATCCCCTTAATAAAAGAATTTGTTCGGCAAAACTTGGAGTCAAAAGGCCCCACCCAAGGACCTAGAAGGCCACATGTGGCCTCGAAGCTATAGGTTCCCCACCCCTGGCAGCTAGATCATTTCCAAGGCCCTTTCCAGCTGTCTCTACCAAGGCTCCAGTAAGCCTCAGGACACCAGGGTCGCAGCAGGAGTGCTCTTCTTGCCTAAAGGCAGGTGGGGGTGGGGGAGAGTGAAAGAATGAGATGTCTATCCCTCTGCCACCCCACCCAGACAAACCCTCCCTTGCTCTTCAGTCTCTGGATACCAGAAGATGAATCGATGATCGGGCAGGACGCAGGACAAGAGCAGCTATACCCACCCAGCCTCCTGGATCTGCCTGAAGCTCGGGCATGACCACGGAAATCCCCTCCTGCTCTTGCTGCTCCCCAGCTACCCCAACCCTGAGACTGCAGTCACCGCTCAAACAGTCAAATTCTCTCTCAAGAGCTCCCGATGGGCACAGGGACCTGGAACTGGGGAGGGCAGGATACCTGGGTCCCACACCCACTCCCCCACTCCACCAGCTGCCAAGGAGAAGGGTCAATGAAGGAGCCTGGACCCTGGGTGAGGCCTTGGATCTGGCCTGTGGGGCTGGAGAGAATGACTGTCTTAGGATGGGGATGGGGAGACAGGCACTATGGGACAGACCTGGCTCCAGGAAGTGTGAATATTCACTGCTAAATGGGGCACCTCAGAGCTTGGCTCTGAACATTACCAGGGTGCACAGGATTAAGAATAAAGTAGAGGGTTTTGAGGTGAATATCTGTCTGCTCTGTTCCCCTTCACCACCCAGTGGGAAGCCTTGGCCTGAGGTGGGAGGGGCACATATAGATGAAAAAACGCTGGCTTTAGAGATCAGAGTCTCAGCTCTGCTACTGACTGCTAGTGGGATTTGAGGAAAGTCACTTAACCACTTTTGGCCTCAGTTTCCTCATCTGTAAAATGAGGGGGTTGGATTAGATTCTTTAAATAAGGGGGTTGGGGGCAGCTAGATGGTGCAGTGGATAGAGCACTGGCCATGGGTTCAGGAGGACCTGAGTTCAAATCCAGCCTCAAACACATAACGCTTACTAGCTGTGTGACCCTGGGCAAGTCACTTAACCCCATTGCCTAGCCAAAACAAAAACAAACAAACAAACAAAAAATAAGGGGGTTGGATTAGGTCCCTTCCAACTCTAAGCCTGTGATTGTTTGAATCACAGTCTGTCTCATTCCTATTCATTCTTTTCCAGTTGATATTTTCTTTTTTGGGAGGGGGGTTAATAGGCAATTGGGGTTAAGTGACTTGCCCAGGGTCACACAGCTAGTAAGTGTCAAGTGTTTGGTCTGAGGCTGGATTTGAACTCAGGTCCTCCTGACTTCAGGGCTGGTGCTCTATCCACTGCGCCATCTAGCTGCCTCTCCAGCAGATATTTTCCACTGTGGCTCCAGGTTGTGTCTCTTCTTGCAGCTGTCATTTTGATACAAATGAGGGAAGGCGATCAGGGCAAAAGTAGAAGGGTTGGTCTAGGAATGAATGAATGAATGAAAAACCTGACTACGATTACTATGTTCTAAGCACAGGGGCTACAAATACAAAGGTGAGAGAGTCTCTGCCTTTAGAGAGCTTACGTGACAATCAGGGAAAACAACCCATAAAAAGGAATGGGAATTGGAAAAGGAGAAGTGGTAAGTTGGGGGGGGTAGTAGAGGGTATGGGGGCATGATTTGGAGATGGCCAAAGGAAGATGTGTGGTGCTTTGGTTCTGCACAAGATGAATTAGTTTATTTAATGGCTTTTATTTATTAGAACCCAAAGGAAAGTTCTATGGAGGTGAAGAGGTTATTGGGAAGTAACATGTTTTTAAAAAAAGCAATGGAACATTTAAAAAACCAAAAATAAAGACAGATTGAGATTTAAATACCTCTCAATTCCCTTCCACTTCCAAAACTCTGATTCTCTAGGCTATAATTCTATGAAAGTTCAGGTTCCTGGAGACCAGATCCCATTAGAAAGAGGGTGGAGTCTCCTGATTCTCTAAGGGGTCTTTCATTCTTTCCCCTGGTGGGGCACTCCATTAAGAGCAGTACCTGAACTATGCAGGTCCCCAGAAAAGGATGGATGATTGCCTTTCTAGCAATTCCAAGGTCTTCCACCTTGTTGATGGTGACTTATCCTCAAAGAAGTATTGTTCTAAGAGTATTACTCCAAGTCTAGAGGACTATATAGTACCTTAAGATGGTGGGGGGCTGCCAGAAAATGAAAGTATGTTTTATGCCTGTCATGTGGGCTCAGGTACAAGATCTTTAGGTTCTCTACTGTGTTATATAAAATCTGTATTTGATGCTTTGTCTGCTTATGTGCTTGTAGGGGAATCAGTGGCCACCCTTTATGCCTTTTCCAGGCTTCATCTGGGTGGATGAAGCCCTTAGAAGTTTCAACCCAAAGTTTGCACAGCCCCTTTGGGTCAGAAGGGAGTCTGACCCAAGGGTTACCCTTAAAATACCATCCCTTGATCCTGCCATCCCTTTAGTTACTCATCTTCTGTTTCTTCATTTCATTACCAAACTCCTATGAAAAGTTGTCTACACTTGCTGCCTCCATTGACTCCCTTCTCAATCCAGAATCTCAGAACCAGGGCTCTGAAAGGCTCTCTAGTCTAATCCATAGCTGTTTAGGGAGTGAGACTTGGCAACTCATTGGGTTTGGGAGGAGTGGGCAGGAATATGGGGAAGTGTCTGACACTAGAAGGATGGTTTTGTCTTCCACAGAAATGGGAAGATTTATAGAAGGAATAGGTTCAGAGGGGAAGATAATAAGTTCTGGTTTGGATATATTGAGCTTGGGATGGCTTGTGGCTATCCAGTTACAGATTTCCAGAAAAGAGTTTGTGACTGGGGACTGTAGCTCAGGAGAAAAATTGGACCGAGATATATGGATTTGGAAATCCTGTGAGATTACTGAGAGAAGTTTGCCAGAGGAAACAGAAGCGAGCCCAGGAGAGAGCCTTGGGGACACCTATGGCTGTGGGGTGGGGGATGGGTGATGATCCCCCAAAGAAACTGGGGTTAGTGGTTAGACAGGTGGGAGGAGAACTAGGAGAAAGTAGTGTGATGAAAGCTGAGAGAGGAGAGGAGACAAGGGGGAGAGCAACAATATCAAAAGCTTAAAAGAGGTCAAGAGGGATGAAGGCCAGGAAAAGGTCATGGAATTTAGCAATGAAGAGATCAACAGTAAGTTTCACTCTGAGGTCAGAAATCAGACTGGAAGAAGATGAGAAATGAATGAGAGGTGAGGAAGCAAATAACTTTTTAGGTGACTTTTGCTGTGAAATGGGGTGAGTAATATAGGGTAATAACCTGAGGAAATAGCAAGGTGAAGGGAAGGATTTTTTAGGATGAAGGAAACCTGGGAATGTGTATAAACAACAGAGAAGAAGTAATGGATAAGGAGAGAGAAGAAAGAGAGAGAGAGAGAGAGAGAGAGAGAGAGAGAGAGAAGAGAGAGAGAGAGAGAGAGACAGAGGAGAGACAGACAAACGGGGGAGAGAGGGAAGGAGAGAGAGGGGAAAGAGAGGGAGAGATAGAGAGAGGCAGAGGCAGAGAGAGGCAGAGAAACGGGACGGGGGAGAGAGAGAGAGAGAGGAAGGGAGAGGAGAGAGGGAGACAGACAGAGGAGAGAGACAGAGACAGAGAGACATAGAGAGAGGGAAACAAAGAGGCAAGTTCTTGGATGAGATTAGAGGTGTGGGATCAAGGGTACAAGTAGAAGACGTGGCCTTGGTAAGGATGAGGGCTGGCTACCTCTATGTCAGAGACGGAAGCAGAAGGAAAGAATAGGGGATGACACAGAGGTGTTCTGAAGTATTGTGGGAATTGATTGAACCACACTGACTCTATCTTGTGACTCAATTTTGGATCCAGCTCAGTCGCTTTCTATTCAATTGTAGGTCTAGTCCAATTTCTGTCTTGTGAGAAAACTTTATTCCATTACGGGAATTTTGAGAAAACTTTATTGCATTGTTTGAACCTAGCCTTGCGTGGCTGGGAAGCTGGACACCTCTATCTCTTGTTTAGAAACCCTTAACTAAAGCACCTAGTTTATGCTGACCAGAGATCTGGTCAGATCCGCAGATTGATGCAAGGGGTTTTGTCACAATTAGATATCTGAAGCAACCTAGATGTCTTATCTTAAGAAAACTGGTCCTATACTGGTCAATCAGTTACTGTTTCCATGCTCCTTTGATTGAATGCAGGCATTTGAGAGGAGAGAAACATCTCTTTTTCTGATTTCAGGGAACTGTACCTATTCACTCTCCCCCTCCCAGCTTGGAGTTGTTGGGGGTTTTTTTGGAAATCTTTTCTCCAATTAGAAATCAGAAGACCTAATTTTGTATCTTGGTTTATATTCTGCTAATTGTTTTCTTTTAATGTATAAAAGTATGTATCCCCCTGTATTTGGGGGGTCTAGTGCCAAATGAAGAGTCCTGGTCCCAATTTGTTGTGCAATTGGCATGCATTGCTTAATAAGCTGATAGAGGCTTGAATCTTTGTTTCCTCAGTTATTTCAGATTTCACTCATTACAGTTTTTGGTGAACCAAGCTAGGTTGAGTCAAGCCTCTTGACTCCTGGGACAACAGACTTTGGGAAAAACTCCCTTTTTTCCATGGGACTTTGTGGAAGACTGCCTTTGGAGATTGGATCCCCCCCCTCAATTTCAAATTCTTCTAAGCTAAGGTAAGGTTTACCCCCATCCTGATAGGGAAAAGATGCTCCCTTTAAGGGAATGATGGGTTCAGGTAATAGTAAAACACCAAAGGATTCCTCTTCAGATAAAATTTCTTTTGGCATGAAACCTGGGGAAGAGTGCGCTGTTAAATCGGCACTGTTAGTGTGCATAACCTAGCCCCACCATCCGTTTCCCCAAGACTCCACATTTTTTGTTGAGACTCCAAGTAGCAGTGTTAAATTCCCATCCCCTTGCTTTGGAGCTCAAGTTAGTTTTAAAAAAAAAAAAGGTTGTTACCTCTTATGCTAGTATCTCCTAGGATATCACATAGATATCTGTTTGCTTGGTTCCACAAAATTATCATCCCCAAAAGATACGTCATCTATCTTTTCCTGTCTTTGTGTAGTTAAGGAAGGTTTTTATCTCTTCTAAGGAGACATGTCTGTTACTTCGTGATCACCTAGCAAGGACTATAAGATGCAGATGGTCCTGTAAAACAATTGACATCTTAATTGTCACAGAAGGGCATGATTAGCCTCACCCCAATGCCAGCCCACCTTTCTCAGAATAACCAATTGTAATGTTTCTGGCCCAACCCTACAACTTATCACCTTTTCTCCATACCAAAACTCCTTCTTTGTTGTGTGTTAATAAAGAAGGTCCCTTCCTTCTGGGGGGGGAAGGGACACTGGTTTTGCTGAGGTTGCCAGTATGACTCACTCTGTTAACAGTTATCCACATCACTTTTAATAAACTCATCTTGCTCAGAGTTTGTACCTCAGCCTACTTTGATCAAATTTGCTCGAGATACCCTGTTATAGCATATGTCAGGTCAGTCTGCCCTTGAAGGGGTGAATCTTAATATTGTTATAGCTATATCCCTCCTTTTCCATTCATAGCAAATTTCTATAATCAGGGTATGTGAGCAGTAGAAGTTTTGTAAGTACAATACTAAAACTATTAATTAATAGATTGATACTAGACCATCTCTGAGTTACCATAATAGGATGTAAGTATGAAAAATCTTATAATTTTAATCTGCATTTGTGATCAGATTATCACATAGGGATGATATCCTCCGAAGGGGTGATTGGACAAAGTAATAAGGCAAAGATAAAAGGTAAAAGTTGAATGCTGAGAAAGCAATAGGATTAGACTGTTTTCTCTAAGAACTATATACATATATGTGTGTTGACTTCCAAATAGAAGTGTGGAAATTTAGGCTTTGATTATTTTTTTAGTAATAAGCTCTCAAAATTAGATTAAAGATTTAACATATAAAACTGCATCAATAATTGCAAAGAAATCAAAATCATTTTCCCATTTTAAGGTATCTGTCTGATAATTTTAAGACAGAAGAGTTCATTTTACAAATTAGACCCCTGCTTTTTTTTTTAAAGATTCTTCCTTCAGCCTATTGATAGCATTGGCCATATTAGGTGCATGGTTTAGATCAAGATAGAAACAGAAAGGGGTATGTAAAAACTAAAATTCCCTGAAGTTTCAGGTGAGTTATGCATTCCTAATTTGATGTTCTTCTTATGACTCTGTGGTTAATAGTATTATAAGGTTTGATTGGTTTTCATTACATGAACTCGTTTTTTGCAAAACCAAATTTAGGAAGTTGTAATAAATTGCAGTCAGTTTTCTTGCTGATATATTTTAGCAGAATTATCTAGGAATCTCTACAAGTGACTCTGAACCAAAGAAGCAGAGCTCCCTTCAGAACTATTCTGAGAATGAGGTCTATTCCAGAATGTTAAAGAGAAGATACCTTCAAAGACCAGATGATTACATGGCACTCTGGGATTCAAGACAAGATGAAATGATTAAATGGACATTGGGAGAGAGTTACTAGATGCAAGGAGATTTACGTTATTTAATATTGGTAATTATCATTGTATTGCTTTGGCCTTTTGTTTCATGGTGTTCATGCTTGCTAAGTTTTCCTGGTTACCTTGGTGACATGTAAATCTCCCCTCTCAAGTTAGTCCAAGTAAGTCCAATTTAGCCCTCTAAGATTGACCTATAATCTGACTTAGTCCATGGTGGGATCCCTCTTCCTGGTGTACTTGGCTACAGGGTAATGGTATGTAACCCACCATAGCAAAATAGTCGTCCTATGCATTATGGTTGTCTTAGGGCTTTGCATTAAAGTGTGTGTTAAAGTATGCTCCAAATTGATTCCTGGAAACCTTATGATGGTTCAAGTATTGATAAGTGATTCATGGGGGAGGGGGAAATTGTGGGGATTGTGGGCATTGACTGAACCACA
Organism: Phascolarctos cinereus; assembly: GCF_003287225.1. Taxonomy (NCBI): domain Eukaryota; kingdom Metazoa; phylum Chordata; class Mammalia; order Diprotodontia; family Phascolarctidae; genus Phascolarctos; species Phascolarctos cinereus. The sequence continues at coordinate 373,543,788 of NW_027556098.1, read as the reverse complement.
CTAACTCTATCTTGTGACTCAATTCTGTTTTGTTTTTTTTGTTCTGTTTTTTATTCATCTGTGCAACGACAGATAAATTTATTCCTACAGAATTTCTAAATCTAAAAGAAGGGTCATATCTAAGGCCACTTTAGATAAGTTCTTCTTTTTTAATTAATTTATTTTGAATTATCAATAATCACTTCTATAAGCTTTTGAGTTTTAAATTTTTCTCCTTGTCTCTCCCCACCTTTCTCCCCAAGACAGCACACAATCTGATACAGGCTATTACATATACATTCCTATTAAAGATATTTTCACATTAGTGATGTTGTAAGTAAGAATTAGAACTAATAGGAGGAACCACCAGAAAGAGGAAACAAAACAGAACAGAAGAAAAAAAATAGCAAATGGTATGCTTTGATCTGCATTCAAACTCCATAGTTCTTTCTTTTTTTTTATTTTATTAATTTATTTTGATTTATCAACAATCACTTCCATATGCTTTTGAGCTTAAAATTTTTCTCCCGCTTCCTCCCCCCACCTTCCCCAAGATGGCACACAATCTGATATAGGCTATACACTTACATTCCTATCAAACATATTTTCACATTAGTGATGTTGTAAGTAAAATTAAAACCCATAGGAGGAACCATCAGAAAGAGGAAACAAAACTCAACAGAAGAGAAAAAAAATAGCAATTCAACTTTCATAGTTCTTTCTTTGGATGTGGATAGCATTTTCCATCATGAGGCCTCGGGAGATGTCTTAGATCCTTGTATTGCTGAGAAGGGTTAAGTTTATCAGTACTAGTCAATGCACAACGTGGCTGTTATTGTGTACAACGTTCTCATGGTTCTGCTCACATCACTCAGCATCAGACCATACAAGTCTTTCCAGGTTTTTCTGAAGTCAGCATGTTCATCATTTCTTATAGCACAATAGTATTCCATTACATTCATATGCCACAACTTGTTCAGCCATTCCCCAATGGATGGGCATCCTCTCAATTTCCAATTCTTGGCCACCACAAAAAGAGCTGCCGTGAATATTTTTGTACGTGTCCATAGTCCTTTCTTTGGATGTGGACCGCATTTTCCATCATGAGGTCTTTGGAGATGTTGTGACTCAATTCTGGAGCCAGCTTAGTTCCCTTTCTATTCAATTATGGGTGTAGTCCAATTTCTGTCTTGTGAGAAAACTTTATTCAGTTATTGGAATTGTGAGAAAACTTTATTGCATTGTTTGAACCTAGCCCTTTGTGGCTGGGAAGCTGAACCATCTTTACCTATTGCTTAGAGACAGTTAACTAAGGACCTAGGTTAGGCTGACCAGATACCCAATGAGATCTGAAGACTGATGCAAGGAGTTCTCTCATAATTATACATCTCAAGCAACCCAGATGTCTTATCCAAAAACTGGCCCCATACTGCTCAATCAGTTACTGTTTCCATGTTCCTTTACTTTGAATACAGACCCCTGATGGGAGTGGGACACCTTTCTCTAATTTCAGGGAAGTGGAATTTCTCTTTCTGTCCTAGTGAGGAAAGGTTTAGGAAAAACAGGACAAAAAGTAAGATGGACAAATAGGTGGTTGTGACCAAGAGAGAAATGTTAGGGTTCTGCATCATGACAGTAGAGCAGAGAGAGAAGGCTGCCTACATTCCATGCTTCCACTTCCTGTCTCACTACTGTCTTCTAGACTAACCCTCTACATTCTGGCTTCCAACTTTATCATTCAGTTAAAACCATTCTCTCCAGAATTGCCAATGATCTCAGTCTCCAAATCCAACAGCCCTGTCTCAATTCTCATACCTCTTGGCCTCTCTGCAGTATTTGACATTGTCAATCCCACTGTTCTCTTAATCCTCTTCTCTCTAGATTTTTTTTTTTTTTGCTTTTTGGCTAGGCAATGGGGTTAACTGAGTTGCCCAGGGTCACACAGCTAGTAAGTAAGTGCCAAGTGTCTGAGGCTGGATTTGAACTCAGGTCCTCCTGACTCCAAGCTCTAACCACTGTGCCACCTAAGTTGCCCCATTCTCTCTAGATTTTCATGAACTTCTGATTCTCTTCCCGCCTGTCTTCCTTTGCTGGATCTTTACCCAGGTCACACCCACAGACCCTCGGTGTCCCCCAAGGCACTGTCCCAGGCCCTTTTCTGCTTTCTCTGTACTACTTTCCTTGGTGATCTCATCAGCTCCCATGGATTCAATGAGCATTTCAAGGCTGATGAGTCTCAGATCTATTTATCCATCCCTAATCTCTCCCTTCCAGTCTCATATCTCTAGCTGCCTATTGAACCCCTCCCTTTTGCTAACTTTTCTATTACTGCCAAGGGTATCAACAGTCTCCTGGTCACCCAAGCTCACAACCGAGGTGTCGTCATTGACTCCCCACTCTCATCCCCGCCATATTCAATCAGTCACTGAGTCTTGCTGTTTGTACCTTAGTAACATCTCTTTCATGGATCTTCTCTCCTCTGCAACTGCCACTCCCTCAGGGTAGTCCCTAACACCTGATACCTGGATTATTGCCTGCCTCAAGTCTTTGCCACCTCCAGCGCACCCTCCCCTTGGCTGTTAAATTTGACCTTTCTAAAGCTCAGATCTGACCATGGCACCCCCTCTACTCATAAATTCCAGTGACTCTCTATTACCTCCAGGATCAAAGGTAATGCCTGTTTGGACTTTAAATCCCTCGATAACCTAGTCCCTTCCCACCTTGCCAGACTTCTTACGCTTTACTCCCTGACACATACTCTGTGTTTCAGTGATGTTGGCCCCCTGGCTATTGCATAAACAAGACACTTCTACTCTCAGCTCCTGGTACTTTCCCTGGATATTCCCTATGTCTGGAATTCATTCCCCCTTGCCTTTACCTCCTGCCTTCCGCGGCTTCCTTCGAGTAACAGCTGCCTTCCCAGCCTCTGCAAGAAGCCTTTTCCAATTCTGCCTTCCCTTGAATGCTAGCCGTAATTGATTCTGTATATAGTTGTTTGCATGTTACTCCCCCCATTGGACTGGGAGCTTCTTGAACAAGGACTGGTTTGGGTTTTTTTTTTTTGCCATTCTTTCATCTCCAGCACTTAGCACACTACCTAGAACATAGGAGGAGCTTAATAATTAATTATTGACTCACTGACATTAATGTGGCTATATTAAAATCCCCTTGTATGAGCACAGAGGTTGGAGTAAAGAGGAAAACTGTGAACCTGAGGCTATTTAGCATTTGTGTGTATGACATATGACACCTGAGACACCGGAGAAGAGACACTACAGTGTTTCAGCTTTCAGAAAGGTGGCATGTCACTTATATTATTTATCCAAAGAGGGAGTGCAATATCTTATTTGTCCATCTATCAATGTGTCAATCAAATGTCAACCTACCCAAGCCACAAGCCAAGTGATCTAATCAGAATCTTTTAGAGATATAGTTGGGAGGGCATTCCAAAAGGTCACAGTGTACAAATAATTTATTCCCTCTCTTCCAATATCAGGGTATATAGTTTCAAACAGTGGCACTGAGCAGTTTAAAATCCAGGCTAGTCAGGTTTGGAAGTCAGCCAGGTGATGATAATATGCCATATTGCTCAGCATTTAAAATTTTTTAAAAATCTATGATCTAGAGTCTCCACCTCACAATTGGAATTTCTTCTTTCAGACAAAACCTTCCCTATTCCCTCCCCACATTCACAGGATACAGGGTATAATTGTGGCTACACAGTTTACTGAACGCAAGAAAAATGAAAAAAAAAGATTTGTGTTCCTACATGGAACATCTCCCTAAAAATTCTTCCTGTTTCCACTCCCAGATCTTTGGGGTACTATGGGGTGGGGCAGGACAGTCCCCAAATCTAACTCTGAGTCATAGAAAGTATTAAAGAGTTCAGTGTCTAGGGGGCAGCTAAGTGGGGAAATGGATAGAGCACTGGCCCTGAAGTCAGAAGGACCTGAGTTCAAATCTGGCCTTAGACCAACCACTTGACACTTAATAGCTGTGTGACCCTGGGCAAGTCACTTAACCCCAATTGCCTAAAAAAAAAAGAGGGAGTTCAATGTCTGCAACCTTGTCTCAGAATCAAAGACTGCTCCAAAGTACAATGAGGGAAATCATAGTGGGACTGATGGGATTTTTAATAGCGCCCATCCTGGCATCTCTGCTATCTAGATTTCTGGGAATGAGTTAAAGGTGCACTATTCATGGACTTAGCTCTCCATCCATTGCTCCTGACCACTGGCAGGTGGAGTCCAGGCCTCAGCAGCTTGTGATAGTCACAGCCTGAAAATGTAGATTCCAGAGTCTGTCTAGTTACAGTGAAAGCTTACTCCTGGTACTCAGAAAGGTGACCAGGAAGCTCTAGTCTCAAAGGCAACAGAGGGAAACAGAGGCAACTAATTCTTGTCCCTACTATCTTATCACATGGTTTCTTGCTCACTGTAAGTATTTTCTCCTCAAGCCTGAGGTGAGATATCCAGGAACTCTTTTCCCCCAAATCATCATCATCATCATCATCACCATCATCATCACCATCACCATCATCATCACCATCATCATCATCATCATCACCATCATCATCATCATCACCATCATCACCATCATCATCAATATCATCATCATCACCATCATCATCATCATCATCATCATCACCATCATCATCATCATCATCATCACCATCATCATCATCATCACCATCATCATCATCATCACCATCATCATCATCATCATCACCATCATCATCATCACCATCATCATCACCATCATCATCACCATCATCATCATCATCACCATCATCATCATCATCACCATCATCATCATCATCATCATCACCATCATCACCATCACCATCATCATCACCATCATCATCATCATCACCATCATCATCATCATCACCATCATCATCATCATCATCATCACCATCATCATCATCACCATCATCACCATCACCATCATCACCATCATCATCATCATCATCATCACCATCATCATCATCATCACCATCATCATCATCATCACCATCATCATCATCATCATCATCACCATCATCATCATCACCATCATCACCATCATCATCATCATCATCATCATCACCATCATCATCACCATCACCATCATCATCATCACCATCATCATCATCATCATCATCATCATCATCATCATCATCATCATCATCATCACCATCATCATCATCATCCCAGACCTGGAGGTAAACAGTAATTTGAAAGAGGGCATACATGGCAAGGGCACAAGTTACATTGAGAAAGGAGGGGGAATGGCGAGGGGTCAGTGGACAACAAGGATTTGAATAGGGTGATATGGATGGATGGAGCACACCTCAAAGGGGAAATTGCTGAGTGATGGATATGAGTCAGTCAAAAAGCACTAGTGAAGCAAGCAGTGGGAGTGCTTAGAAGTTTGTATGAGGAATACTGGCCTAGTATACATACATACATACATATATAGAGATATAGATATACGTATCTATATCTCTATATATGTACACACACACACACGCACACACACACACACACACACACACACACACACACACACACACACACACACAGAGGGGGGAGGGGAGGTTAAGGTGGAGGCAGAGAAAAGTTGAAAAAAAATACACCAGTAAAGGACAGGATGGCCAAGGATCTTCTGGAAGATGAACTAGGTGTAAAGGGAAGGGAAGCTTATTAATGATAGAACAGGGAGTCCAGAGGGCACAAGGAAAGAAGAGGGAGAGTGTGGTGTGGTTAGGCTGACGTGGTCAGAAGTGAGAGATCAGGGAGTGATAGAAGGAGGAGGTTTTTACCGAGGAATTCAATAACTCTGACCCATAGATTTAAGGAGAGGGAGAGGTAGGACTTTGCTAGCCATGTGATAGTTGGAGGAAAAGAGTAGCATTTGATTAGGTTTCATAACCTTATGATGATGGAAGGGTGGTATCAATTTTCTGTACCAAGGCAGAACAAAGATGGAGTTGATATTGAGTCAATAAATATCTGGTGATTGGGTCCTTAGGGACCTGATTGACCAAATATGCAGCACTACTTCCTTTGCCCATGCCAAGAGAGTGGGAGACGACGTACAATCAGAAGACAACCTGAACGTGAATCATTGGCTTAACCTCTGGTTGGGACCCAATTCTTCCTCCATGTCATCTCATGTATCCATTCCCTTTTCTCCATTCACTTGGCTAACACTGCTAGTTCAGGCCCTCATCACCTGGACCAGAGGTGTCAAACACATGGCTGGTAGGCTGCATGCAGCCCTAAGCACTCCCTGTAACCAGAACCAGATTAAAATATTAGATGGAAATATATTTTGCACAAATGTACACATAAACTTACATCAAATTGCCTGCCATCTCAGAGGGGGTGGTGGGGAGGAAGGGAAGGAGAGAATTTGGAACTCAAAGTTTTAAAAAATGTTAAAAAGTGTTTCTACATGTAATTGGAAAAAAATATAATAATAAAAATGTAATTGGGAAACATTTAACTAAATAAAAATATAATAAAACATAGATAATTTTAATTTGTGGTTTTCTAAGTTGATAGGCACCCACAGGGATCCTTATGTACAGATTAGTGGCTCCTGTTTCTACTTAAGTTTGACATTCCTGACCCAGGCTATTCTAATAGCCTCCTGATCAGTCTTTTTGCTTCCAGCTCCTGCTCCCCAATTCATCCACACGGTTGCCAGAACAATCTTTCTAAATAATCTTCCCTATAGTCTTCAATGGCTTTCTGTTGCCTTTAGGATAAAACACAAACTTCTTAGGCTGGTGTTTAAAGCCCTTAACAGTCTGACTTCAGTTTACATTTGCAGACATCTCCTATCGCTTCCCTTCATCAATACGACTTTCCAGCTAAACTAACCTACCGGCTGTTCCCCCAGTTAAGCATTCCACCTCCTGGCCATGTGTCTTTCCATGGTCTGCTCCCTATGTCTAGAGTACAGGTCTAGGTTTCCATTTTCCTTGAGCTGCCCTGGAGGCAGAGATTTCTTGGTCATTATGTTAACAATGGGGAGCTGTGGCAATCAGATGGAGGCTTCCCGCCTCCATCAACCATATGTGGTTGAGCAGCAGTTGACTTTGGGACTGGGGCTTCTGGATGGCAGCAGTTGTAGGTTGAGACACTTTTCTGCCGGTGATCAAGGCTGGAAGAGGTAAGATAACCCAGATCCTAAAGCAGAGGGAGGGCCCTCAGTGTACGGAGGAGAGAAGATCCAGTCCGGACCATAGACTCTCAGTTATCTCAAATCCCTGTAGCTTGGTAAACCCCGGACAGAGGGACCTAGCCTTTCTGGCCTTGCATTCCTCGTCTGCCTTCATCTCTACTCCACAGATGGAAAGTCCTCTCGGGTCCAGTTTCTATTCTGAAGCTCCAGGTTTGACCATCTCATTAGCCTCCTGTGATTCCCTATTTCCCTAGGACAGGGTTTCTTCATTTTGCTTGTGACACATTCACTTTAGCAGCCTAGTGAAGTCTAGAGATCCTTTCTCAGGAAAGTGGTTTTCAATGCATCAAATAAAGTCCGTAAGATTATGAAGGAAACCATTTCTATCAAAATACTTATAAAAAACCTTTCTTTAAAATTCACAGACTCCTAGTTGAAAATTCTTCTAGGCAGTTAGATGTCACAGTAGATACAGCTTTGGGCCTAGAGTCGCGAAGACATGAGTTTGAATTTGACCTCAGACACTGACTAGCTGTGTGACACTGGGCAAGTCATTTAACCTCTATTTGCCTCAGTTTTTTTCAACCGTAAAATAGGGGTAATAATAGCCCCTACCTTCCAGGGTTGTTGTGAGGATGAAATGAGTTAATGTTTGTAAAGTGCTTAGCACAGTGCCTGGCACACAGTAGGAGCTTAATAAATGCTCATTCTCCTTTCTTCCCCTTCTCCCTCCTAAGATAGAATAATTTCTCAGCCTGGCTTTTTTTTTTTTTTGGTGAGGCAATTGGGGTTTAGTGACTTGCCCAAGGTCATACAGCTAGTAAGTGTTAAGTGTCTGAGGCTGGATTTGAACTCAGGTCCTCCTGACTCCAAGGCCAGAGCTCTATTCACTGTGCCACCTAGCTGCCCCTCAGCCTGGCTTTTAAAGGCTTTCATACTCTTGCTTCAGTTTATCTTTCTGGCCATATTTCCTACCTTTCCTAACCCTTGTGTTCCAAACTGGACCGTTGGCTGCTCCCCAGACTTGGCATTCCATCTCTCATCTCTGGGCACTCATATGTCCTTCATATGGAATGCCCTTCCTCTTCTCCCTCTCACTTTCCGAATCTTCCTCTTCCTCCTAGCTTTAGCTCAGGTACCCCTATTCCAGGAAGCCTCCCATGATGCCCTAGTCATTAGGGCTTTTTTCTGAAATCATTTTGCATTTACTTAGCATCTGTCTTGTATTGCCCTGGAAGCCACCCTCACCCCTCCCAGGACAGGGATTGTCTCATTTTTGTCTTTGGCTCCATAATACCCAGCCCAGAGCTTGGCACATAGGAAGGAGTTAATAAATGTTCGCTCGATTGAATTAATGTAAAGGTAGGGGGTCAGACTAGACCAACTCTGAGATTCAGTGGTTTTTAATCCCTTCTGCTTTCTGGACTTCTGTCCAAAGAAGGAATCCTTTATAAATAAAAGGTTGGGATAGGTCAGGAGTTCTTAACCTGGAGTCTATGAATTTTTGTTTTTAGAATATTTATTCCAGTTTATTCCTTTTAATCCTATGGATTTAATTTTATGCATTTAAAGACATTCTTCTGAGGCCGTCTCTAGGCCACCCAGTCTAGTCACCCAGACTGCCCAAGGGAACCATGATCTTCGAGGGTATTCCCCAGCACTAAGTGGATGGTCCCTATGTCTCCTGCTTCTCTGCCGCTGATGCACCGCAGCGGGTGGAGACCCAAGGTCAGATGTCAGCCTCCTTGATCACACAGCTGGGGCTCCTGCTGCCAATTACAGCTGCCTCTGGGATGCGGTCACCAGGTGAGGGGCTCCCCAGGTGTGCAGTGTTTGCCACCGATGGGCAAACTCCGCCTGCCACCCCTTGCCCACCCCTTCCTCCAACTCCTGGACCTGAGAACATCCCAGGCTCTGGCTGGGCTGGGCCAGCAGTTGAAGCTGCAAGGCGAGAGCTGGCAGAGCTCTGTATCCCAGAGTTTCCTGTTCTAGGCCCAGGTGTTGGGCCTGCTGCCTCAGAGTTGGTCTTGCTGTCCTTTCCAATCCAGTTGAGTCATGGAGAGACAGCTCTTAGGGATTTTGCTGCTGCTGCTGCAGCTGCTGCTGACCCTAGCCTCTGAAACTTCTGGTGAGCACCTTTTCCTCCACTCCCTGCCCCACAGATACAACCCCTTCCTGTGAATCTGGGCCTCTGTTTCCTCAGTGGCAAAATGAGGGAGTTGGGCTAAATGATCTCTGCTTCCCTTTTAGCTCTAAGACCATGATCCCCTGTCCATTTAGGCTTCTCATTTTACACTGGGGAAACTGAGGCCTACAGAGGGACTTTATCTGACCACAGGCAAAGGGATAGCTAAACAACCTCCACAAGGCCCCTTGGCTCAGCCTGCGTGTCCTTCTCCAGCTGGTTTGTCTCCCCTGCCATCTGGGTGGCTGTTTGCCTCTGGCTACCTCCTCCACTCTGGATGCCCCTTACTCATTTGGATTTTGGATTTCTGTGGGGTGGGACACCTCCTTTCCCTTTCCCTAGAGTCAGGGGCCAGAGGAGGGTCCAGGGACTCAGATAGATACATTCCCTTTCCTCCCTTCCAGAGAAGTTCCCACAGGGTATTACTGCTCCCTCTTCCCAGGCATAGATCCCAATACCCCTTGCTGGGCAGGAGGAAGGAAACAGTGCCTTTGTGGTGTCTAGTGCCCATTACAGTGCCTGGCACATAGTAGGTATTTAATAAAGGCTTATTTAATTGACATTGCAAAACTTAATTAATTAATTAATTAATTAAAATGTCATTGAATTGCAAAACATCATGTGCCCTTGGGGAGTGGGGATATATTTGACATCACTCCGCATGGAATTGGAAAGCCAGTTAGTATCCACTGGGGTTCTGGGGAGCAAAAGCAGAACATGTTTTCTCTTTCCACTATCCACAAAAGTAATTGCCTTGGAGACAGAAGACTTGTGTTTAGGTCTCTGCTACAAAAGGTATCGGCTGGGCAAGCTATTGAAATTCCTTCAGCCTTAGTTTCCTCACCTATAAAATGGGGATAAGCCCATTGGCGTTGCCTACCTCACAGGGTGGTTTTGAGGAAAGTAGTGTGCAAGCCACAAACTGGTAAAGAAATGTGAGTTATTGCTTTCAAAATACCCATACCCCTACTCCCAGCATTGCTATGTAATGTCCTTCAGCTATTTCAGCTTGATCATGAAAGACGGAGAATTCTGAAGATAGTCCAATAAGGGTTTTTAAAGACCATAGAGTGCAGGCCTCTTATCAGACAAAAGAGGAAAGTGAGCCCCAAAGTGAAGGGTCCCAGGGTAATCAGGGGGCAGTGTAGTCCTGGGCTGGCTAACTCTGATTCTGACTGGTCTGGGCTCAGGGGTAGGCCAGGCAGCTGAGGAAAAGCTAGGACAGAAGCCCAGGTCCCCTGACGGAGAAGCCGTATTACCATGATGCTTTGCCTACTTTGAGGTGGTTAGGTGGTACCATAGCACATAGAGCAATGGGCCTGGAGTCAGGAAGACTCCTCTTTCTGAGTTCAAATCTGGCCTCAGACGCTTACTAGCTGTGTAACCCCAGACAAGTCACCTAACCTCTGTTTGCCTTAATCCATTGGAAAAGGAAATGGCAAACCGTTCCAGTATCTTTGCCAAGAAAACCCCATGGATAGCATTGGCATGCTAGGGTCCGTGGGGTTATAAGAATTGGACGTGACTGAACAACAATCACCTCAGGCAGGATTTGAACCCAGGTCTTCCTGATTCCAACGCCATCCCAGTATCCATGTGGACATGTTGTCTCTCCTTATAGAATATAAGCTCCCTGAGGGCAATGGCTGCTTCATTTTCATTTTTGCTTTCCTAGAACCTACCACAGTGGCTGGCATATAGTAGGCACTCAAATTCAAGTTAATTACTTAATCATATGACTTTAAGGTGTGCCCTCAAGGGGCTTACATTCTGCAGAGGGAAACAATGCATACACTGATAATAAAGAGAAAACCTATGCAAAGGAAACACAAAGAGAGTTTTGCTAATGAGAAAGAGAATACTAGCAAATGAGGGGATGGAGAAACCTCAGGTTGGAGGCAGTACTTGGAGCCGAACCTAGGAGGAAGCCAGGGATTCTGGTGGAGATAAGGATAGAATGAATTCCAAGGATGGGCAGAAAGGCAGGGAAAAGGCACCAGGTCGAGAGATGGGATGTCCTTTCAGCTTGGCCAGAGCAGAGTGCAGGAATGGGGAGTAATGTCCAATAATTCTGGAAAGAGTGTGAAGGTCTTTAAATGCCACAGGACTCAGTATGTCTTCCTCACTGTCTGGTTTCTTCCTTGGCAACGTGAGGTAGTTGAACTAGCTCACCCGTTTTAACTCCATGGTCCCATAGGTCATTCAAGAATGACCATGAGTAGAGGCAGCTAGGTGGGGCAGTGACTAGAGCTCTGGCCTTGGAGTCAGAAGGCCCTGAGTTCAAATCTAGCCTCAGACACTTAACACTTACTAGCTGTGCGGCCCTGGGCAAGTCACTTGACTCAGATCACCCCACCAAAAAGCAATAAATAAATAAATAAATACATAAAATAAAAAAGAATGATGAGTAAGGCAAGGAGGAAAGGAATTAGTTTGGGGGTGTCTATCTTTTTCTCCTTCTTTTCCTCTTCTTCCTCCTTCTCTTCCTTTTCCTTCTCTTCTTCATCTTCCTCCTCCTCTTCTTTCTTTTCCTACTCTTCCTCCTTCTTCTCCCTTATTCTCTCCTCTATGCCCCAAGCTATGGGAGCAAAGCTAGATTTGTCTCTCTATCCTCCAGGTCTGGAAGATCAGCAAGTGGACCAGTCTACCAGTCTTGGAACATCACATAACTCAGTCTTGCAAACCCACAGCACCAGGGCAGACACAACTCTTGCAGCTATGGGAAAAACTACAATTCTAGCAACAGCCTCAATAGTGATCACCACCATTGGATCAGCCGATTATGTGATGACACCTACAGCTGATACTCAAGAAGGGAGGATCACTACAACTTCACCCTCAACTGCAGTCACCCCAGCCAGGCAGGACATGGCCTCCTCAACCACTACAATCAAAAATCTGGTAGGAACTACTCGGTCTACACCCACACAGCCCACGGAAGCAGCCAACGTAACAGGGAGAGGAATAACTGATGACAGTACTACACCTGAGACGAAAGCTGCACGCATAACTTCAATGTTGGTGAGAACACAAATTCACCAACAACCAATATGGCCTTGGACATGGTGAATGGGACAATCAAGGCTATATCCACAGCCTCGGTAATAGTTGCAGAAATAGAAAAAGGCTTGACTCAACCGACATCCACAATAAGCTCTCTGTTTAAAAGCCCAGAGGGAACATTCCCAGCTGCCTCCACAGCTAAGGCAGCTGAATCTGTAGTGGCCACTATGTCTAAAACCCCAGAAGGGCTTCCCCCACACTCTGTGTGGACAACCACCCGTGCTGGGATAAATGGACCAGTGAAGAACGTCATGTCTGAGACTAATCCTATATCTGTGACCTTAACAACAGTTACCACAACCAGGAAGGACGTGGTTCCAGCAACTACCAAAAAGAGTTCTAGACTTGAGATGACCAGTGCTACACCCATGATTTCAAAGACAGTAACAGAGACCCTGAAAGGGACAGCTGACATTACAGCCATCTACCCCAAGGAAACAACCACCGATGCTGGGACAGTATTGAATATGGCAACTATGTCTGAAACCAAAGCTATGACCGCAGGCCCATCAACAGCAGACACAACGGAGGATGTGATTTCTTCAGAAGCTACAGTGAGCTCTAGGTCTGAAAGCCAAGAAAGGACCACTACACATGCACCCACAAGTTCCATGAAGTTGACGGCCGATGCCGGGGTGGATACGACGCACACAGCGTCACCCAAGACAGCAACCACACTGCCTACGGCACTCAGTGCTGGCTCCTCTGGGACAAATATGTCCCCCAATACGTCCGTGGCCAATAACTCTTTGCCAGCAATGAGCAGTCCCCGTGCCTCCGATGAATACCCTAGCACCAACCTAGAGAGAGGCTGTACGTGTGATAGCAGCTACTATGCTGATCCAGGTAATTATGGGACCCGTATGGCTACTGTAGAGAAAGGAGGTGGGGCAGAGGCAGTGGTCTGCCTCAGGCTGCAAGATGAGCTTGGCTAATTCTAAAATTTCCTGGGAGTGCATTATCTGTTTTGTCCACGAATCTGGTGTGTCCTACCTTTCCATTTCCAATCTACTTCCTGCTCCCCTTTAGTCCAAGTGGAGGTCCAAGGCTGAAAGATTTTAGGACTGGGATAATCAAACTTGAACAAATCACAAATGTGAGGGAGGATGAGGATAAACAGGATTAGAGGGCTTTCTCAAGTCAGAAAGAAGTAAATTTAGGATTAACCAATGACCATCTTGCTATACAGGTTGAGGGGGAAAAAACTTTATTGATGCTACTCTTCTTAGTAATACAAACTCAAACTTATATGCCACTCTACAATCACCAATTACGAAGTGATTTCACACATTATTCCCGATGACCTCTGACCCTGAGAGGCAGGTATCATTACCTCTTCTTATATAGAGGAAGAAACTGAGGCTTGTTAGCCTTATGAGTGACCTTGTGGCCATGGGTGACCTTCACTCAATAAATGGCCAGGCTGGGTTTCCAGTCCAGGTCTCCTGTCTCTAAGCCATTCCTTTATTCTGCATTTATTAAGCTCTCACTATATGCAGATCAGTGAGTAACAGGGGAGATAAGATATGAACATGTAGATAATACAAATTGGAAAATGACAGGCACCTATGAGGAATAGGAGGTGCTAGGAAATCAGATGAGGTAGAAATCACTTCCAGCTCAGGATTCAGGGAAGGCCTTATGGAGAATGTGGTGCCCAAGCTGAGCCCCTAATATAGGTAAGACTACAACAGGCAAAGTTGGGAGTGGGAAGGGAAGCAGAAAACAGGATTCCACCCCAGCTCCAGATGCACTGATCTTTCCTCTACACCTCCCTCAGGAGTTAGGACAGGCTAGAAGCATCAGCGGGCTCACAGAGGGATTTTGATAACAATTAAGGGATGAAAGAGGCAGATGGTAATTAGGGGTGAATCTAGGGCCCTTGTGTATGACATCAGGGAAAACAAAACCATAGCTTTCCATCAACCATCCCTCAGTGAATGAATGGAGCAAGTGGACCAAAGTGAGGTCTTTGAGACATTGAGGCAGGCAGAAAAATGGTTTTTTTTTTTTTTTTTGCTTTTAGGCAATTGGGGTTAAGTGACTTGCCCAGGGTCACACAGCCAGTAAGTATCAAATGTTTGGTTTGAGGCCGGATTTGAACTCAGGTCCTCCTGACTTCAGGGCCGGTGCTCTCTCCACCGCGCCACCTAGCTGCCCCCAGGCAGTAACATGTTGACCGATTTCAAGAGAAATTATTTTAGTCTGTGCTTTGGGGGTTGCTCACAAACTTGCCATAGGGTCGTAGTAATGAAAGTTGAGAAGGGATTTTGGAGAGCATAGTTCAACCTCTTTTTTGTACAGATAAACAGAGATTAGGACTGGCCTAGCTTGGTACCAAGGAAAAGTGCTGGGCCCGGGACTGAGAGAGGCCTGGGTTTGAATCCTACCTTACATGCTCACTAGCTCTGTGATCTCTCTGAATTTCTGCAGGTTTTTTTTTTTATTTAATCTGTAAAACAGCCAGATAATACCTGTCATATCTCCCCGAACTGGGCTGTGTGGTGAGAATCAGCTGAGTTAATTATGAAAAACACTCTGCCCACCCTTAAGTTTGCAGAATATTCATATCAGCAACTGGAGTTACTTGAGGGTACACAGATAAGTAAACATCAGAGTCTGGATTTAAACCAGGTCCTCTGATTCCAACCAGATCTAGGGCTCTTTCTTCTTCACCCTGCTATGTGGAGGTATCTATTTCTAGCAGCTAGGTGGCACGGTGGATGGAGTACCAGGCCTGGAGTCAGGAAGACCTGAGTTCAAATTTGGCCTCAAACACTTACTAGTTGTGTGACCCTGGGCAAGTCCCTTAACCTTGTTTGCCTTAGATTCGTTATCTGTAAAATGAGCTGGAGGAAGAAATGGCGAACCACTCCGGTATCTTTGCCAAGAAAACCCCAAACGGGATCATGAAGAATTGGACCTGACTGAACAACAACAACAGTGTACTTAGTTAACAATTTTTTGAGCTTCTAGGGATAAGAAGATCCTGGGCCAGGTACATGAGATATAAAGCTTCTAAATAGGACAGTCTCTACTGTCAAGCTGAAGTCTAGAAGAGGAGGGAGGAAGAGATGTACACAGATAATTATAGTACAATATAAGATGCATTAAAGGAGTGGTGTGGACCCTAATGAATCACTTTTGACTGGTAAGAATTAGACAAGACTTCATGGAGAAGCTGGGCCTTGAAAGAAGAATAGGATTGCTTGCTTTCTTTTTAAAAATCTGTTGTATCAATGGTCTTTACATCACAGTCATTCATCAACACCAACACTTTCTCCCCCAGATCAGAACCTCCTTTGTGACAAAGGAAAATGAAGCAGAAATTTCCAGTACAGACACCTTACCTGACAACACGTACAATATTCTCTGCCCTGGTAGTCCCCCAAGTTTTGTTTTGGGTTTTTTGCCAGTGAGGGAGGAAGCATGTGTCTGTCTCTTCTTCAAGACCTGCTTCGATTTTCCTGTCATGAGTGTGATTTCCACATAGACCATGCCTGGGGTGGGGAGAAAGGCTGTTCCAGACAGAGAGATTTCACATAGTCCTGTGCTGGCACCAGGATAAGGCAATGAAAGCTCACCATAGCCCTGAAGACCATGTCTCAGGTCTCTGAGGTAGCCTACCTGGGTGGTAGAGCACTGGTCATAGGATTAAGAAGATCTGGGTTCAGGTCCTGCCTCCCACATTGAGTGTACAGCCATAAGCAAGTCACCTAACTTCTCAGTCGTTGATTGACTGAGTTGGGGTGCTCTAAGACCAAAATTAACAGATGAGTCTGCGCATCAATGGAGGAGGTTTCCTCACTGGCAGTTCCCTTTATTGATGACATCAGAGATGCAGATTTTTTAAAAAATGCACTTATCAGATAATGTTGTATATTGAGAGTTCTCTGTGTTTTACTGTCTGATCTCTACTGGGAGCTTCAGAAGGTTTTGTATCCTTGTATCTGCCCAAATGCTGGGTAGTAATAATAGCAAAGCACTTTACAAATAGTATCTCATTCTGTCCTTACAACTACTCTGAGAAGAAGGTGCTATTATCTCTACTTTTCAGTTGAGAAAACAGAAACAGATAGAGATGAAGTGACTTGTCTAGGGTCACCCAACAAGTCAGTGTCTGAAGCTGGATTTGAACTCGGGTCTTCCTGACTCCAAGTCCAATGCTCTATTCACTTTGCCATCTAGCTGCCTCTGTTGAATGAATGAATGATAATGTATGCAGCTAGAGTCCAGTCTATGCTTTGAACACAAGGGTTGAGTCCAGAAAGCCTGAGTTATGTGGGGAGAACCTTAAGTGGGACACAGAGTTTGTATCATTGACTGGAGCATTTGCCCACTCATCTGGGTGGAACTCAAACCCCTGACACTACTCCTAGTATCATCCCCTACTCAGGTCATTGGGACCTTCCCTTCTCTCCTTTTCCAGAAGTGAACAATGTGACAGTGGCCCTGTCCTGCCGACCCTGGGAGATGGAAGTGTCCGTGAGCCAATGTTTCCTGGAGTCACGCGGCTGGGTCCACGGATATGCCCTCTTTCCAGGGTGTTCTGGGGTCAGCAAGATCGTCCATGGTTGGAGAGCCATCACCTTTGTGGTGAAGAGAAATGGGAGCACATGCCGACTTAAGGCTTTCTGTGAGTCCCCAGCCTGTCCTCTTCTCTGGAGATAAGGGGAAGGACCTGGTTTGGCAGGAATTGGGGAGGAGAAGGGGAAGAGGAAGAGTGGGCATTAGATACCCCCCAGGCCTAGTTTCAGTTTCATGCCTAGTTTCATGCCACCAGGCTCAAGGTTCCCTCAGGGCAGGAACTGCATTTTCCACATCAGTCTACAGGGCAGATGCACATTTCCCTTTGTGATCTTGGCATAATGGTTGGAGGGTCTAGGACATGTCCTGAAGAAGCCACATATCATCCCCTCTGAGTCCTCTGCCCCTCCTTCTAGCAACACTTACTGGTTTTATTAGTTGTAGTTCTGATGTGGGGCCCCTCCTCTGGGTGATGGAGCAGGCCCATGAAAGGCTTGGCAGGTGAAAAAACTCAGAAAGCCAAAGACACGCCCCTGAAGATACTCACCAGGGGTTTTCTTTAAAAGAATGTGGTTGCTCACAAACAAAAACATTTAAACTAAAACTTATTTTTAAATAAAAAGCATAAAGGATACTACCCCTTTAAGTACAAAGATTATGTCATGTCACCCCTTAACTGTGACGAAGTCCTGGGTCTGACTATTTATTTTTATTATATGTTTATATGAAATGACCATCCTCTCTCCTCTCTCCTCTATTGTTTTGATTCACTCTTTCTCCACCACTAGTCCTAGTGTTGTTTAAACATAGGACCACTTAATGATAACAACTTACAATCCCCCCCCCCACTTTGAGCCTCACATGATCTCCAAAGCTCCTTATAGCACTAAATCTTTGATCTTATAGTATAAGTGCCATTCTACAAATGAAGAAACTGAGGCTTAGGTCAAGTGACTTGCTCAAGGAGGTCAAACAACTGATGCCAGCACTGGACCCTGAGACCATCAGGTCTCAACCAGCTCACCAAATGATCTGTTCTCAATAATTGGATCACAGACTTAGAGCTGCAAAGGATCTAAGCTCATCCAATCCCCTCCTTTTACAAATAAGGAAACTGAGGCTCAAAGAGGTTAATGTCTTGCCTAAAGTCGAACAGCTGTTAAACATCTGACTCTTCCAATCAGCTTCTGTTTATCTCATGCCTATATTCACCTTCCTTGGCTTACTTCTTTTATCCCAGTGTTTTCTAATGGCTGCCCTCAGGTGTTGCTCTGGGTGGATGTCTCAGAAACCAGTCTTTTTGTGGTTTCTTTTAGGGATTCATCAGTTTTCTTTTCATTTCCATTTTGCCCTACTCTTTCTAACATATCCTGGCTGTTTTCATCTATGATTTCTTTTTTAAATTTTTTGTTAATTTATTTTGATTTCTCAACAATCACTTCCGTAAGCTTTTGAGTTTTAAATATTCTCCCCCACCATCCCCAAGATGACATGCAATCTGACATTGGCTCTACGTATGCATCCTATTAAGCGTATTTTCATATTAGTCATGTTGTAAGGAATAATTAGAGGCAATAGGAGGAACCACAAGAAAGAGGAAACAAAACAAAACAGAAGGAAAAAATGGCAAATAGTATGCTTCGATCTGTATTCAAACTCCATTATTCTTTCTCTGGATGTGGATAGCATTTTCCATCACGGGACTTCTGGAGTTGTCTTAGATCCTTGCATTGCTGAGAAGTGCTAAGTCTATCAAAGTTAGTCATAGCACAATGTGGCTGTTACTGTATACAACATTCTCCTGGTTCTGCTCACTTCACTCAGCATCAGTCCATACAAGTCTTTCCAGGTTATTCTGAAGTCTGCCTACTCATCATTTCTTATTGCACAATAGTATTCTATTACATTCATATACCACAATTTGTTCAGTCATTCCTAAATTGATGGGCATCCCCTCAATTTCCAATTCTTTGCCACCACAAAAAGAGCTGCTATAAATATTTTTTGCACATGCGGGTCCTTTTCAATTATGATTTCTTGAAATAGAGTATCCTAAGGGGCAGCTAGGTGGCACAGTGGATAGAGCACCGGCCCTGAAGTCAGGAGTACCTGAGTTCAAATCAGACCTCAAACCAAACACTTGACACTTATTAGCTGTGTGACCCTGGGCAAGTCACTTAACCCTAACTGCCTTAAATATATGTATATGGTTGCCAGGGAATCCAATGATTCTTAAATTCTCTCTCCTTGACCTGTTTTTATTGCAGATATTTTACGTTTTCTTTAGTTTTTCAATCTTTTGATTTTGTTCTAATATCGGGTAAGGTGTACCATTTTCTCTTCTATTTATAATCCTTCCAACTCTTTCTCCAGAGTTTTTATTTCATGTTTATCTTGCTTCATTTCTTCCCAGTGTTCATGTAGTTCTTGTAGTACTCTTTACATTCTACAGCCCCTTCCAAATCTACTGCTCTGTGTTGTAAATGTTCTTCCTTCTCTGACTTTGTCCTAAGGGCAGCCCTTTCAATTCCAAAATTCTTCATTCTCAGCTCTCCTTTAGGCCCTCTCAGGTCCCTCCTCGCTCTGGCTCCATGTTCTCAGACCCAGACCAAATCTAACATCCCCTATTTCAAGGTCTCTCTCCATTCCGATATTTGATGTTCTAAGGCCCCTTCTAACCCCAACAGTCAGTATCCTAAGACCCCTCTCTGCTCTGATAGTCTAAGTTCTAAAGTCCCCTCTGTCTCTAAATCCTGCTCTCTCATGTGCTTTATTCTAGACCAATACAAGCCATGTCTTGTACTCTCTGAATGCCCAGCTCCCTCCAGCCTTTCATGGCTCTAAGCCCTCCAGTGGTTCCACTGATATCAATATCATCTGTGCCTATCTGCTGGTAGTAAATGTGAGCCAGAAGGCGCCCCCGAAAGTGGCCACCTCCCAGTAAGTTTTGCCCTCCATCTCCAGGACTGTCCAATAGTATGTATCAGTGTCTGTCCTTCCCTCATATTCCCTGTTACCCCCAAGCCAGAGCAGTGAGAATCAATCCCTCAAGGATGCTATCTTTGTGTGCTAACCCTGCCCCAGGTTTCAGAATAGACTTCCAAATTGTTAGGGCAAGAAAGGAGCTTTCCTTAAAATGAAACAATGACTCTAGGAGTAACCCCAGGGAATCCTGGGGTGCTATGTTGTGGTCCCCAATTTCCCTAAGATTAAGGGCTGGAGCTAAGGGGCTGAAGAGCTCTATCTTGTTCCCTTCCCATTTCCTATAGCTTGGAAATTGTCCAGTAAGAGTAATACAGAACTCAATGCTCTTTTCTCACTCCCTTTTCCATTCTGTCACTTCCCAAGACACATCAACTACAATGTTACAGGCACCGGGGATTCCATCATCACCTTGTCTATTTTCACTGATGCCCAGTACTCTTCCCTGCTCGTGGACCATCCTGTGGCCTTCCACACACCATTATATGTGGCCCTGGAAGCCACCAATGCTGACCCAGAGCGCTTTGTTCTAGTGGCCAATGCTTTCTTTGCCAGCACCAATGCTTCTGGGGCTTCAGCCCCCGAGACCACCTACTACTTCTTGAAATATAGGTAAGGCCCCTTCTTTCCTCAAGTCCCCTCCCTAACTTTGGGGCCATTTTGGTATAGTGGGGAGCACAGGACTGAGGATCAGGAGATCATGAACTGGGAGTCAGGAGACCTGAAGGTCTTGGGTATAAGTTATAATAGAGAAAATTCGGGATGGCCCTAGGCCAAAGCAGAAGGGAGCCTCCCCTTCGAGATCTCTGCTGTCCTGGAGATGTCTAAAAGGAGCAGTAACAGATGTTTTCACCCTGGGACTTAAAAGAGCCAGCTAATGCAAAAAGGACTGCCTGGTGTATCTGGGGCAGAGACTAATTGAGATTTGGGATCTGGCGTTTTAGAGCTGGAAGAGACAGTAAAGGTTGTCTAGGGCAGAGTTGTCAAATACCTGCTGCATTTGGCCCATACCACTCAGGAGTAAGGCAGGAACCAGATTAAAACATAATTGAGAAACATGTAACAAAATATTTATTTTTTTATTTTTAAATTTAAAATAAATTTTTAACATTTGTTTTTAAAACTTTGAGTTCCAAATTCTCTCCCTTTCAACCTCATTGAGAAGGCAAGCAATTCCATATAGGTCATATATGTGTAGTCATGAAAAAAATATCCATAAGTCATTCTGTGAAAAAAAAAAGACAAAAAAACTCAAGAAAAATAAAGAAAGTGAAAACAAAAACAAAAACAAAAGTTGCTTCAGTCTGTGTTCAGACACTATCAGTTCTTTTTCTGGGGATGGATAATGTTTTTTCATCCTAAGTCCTTCAGAGTTATAATGGATTGCTGTATTGCTGAGAATAGCTAAGTCATTCACAGCTGATCATCTTACAACATCGCTGCTACTTTGTACCCTGTACGTTTCACTTTGCATCAAGCCACCTAAGTCTTTCTAAGTTTTTCTGAGAACATCCTGCTCAACATTTTTTATAGCACAATAGTACTATAGTATTTCATCATAATTACATACCACAACTTATGCAGCCATTCCCCAACTGATATGCATCCTCTCAATTTCTAATTCTTTACCCTCAGAAAAGATCTGCTATAAATATTTTTGTACATATAGGTCCTTTTCCTTTTTTTTTTTAACAAAATATTTAACAAAAATAAAAATACAACAGAACACAGATAATGTTAATTTGCATTTTTTTCCAAGTCATTAGGCAGCCTTCAGGCAAGTCACGGGCAGCCTTATATATGGTTTAGTGGCCTCATTTTCTATTTGATTTTGATACCCCTGATCTGGTGCAACCCCCTTCATTTTACAAAGGAGGACATTGAGGTTCAAAGAAGTCCGACATGGAGTGAGCAGAAGAGCCAGGATTCAGACCCAGGTCTCCGGAGTCTTAAATCCAGGGTTCTTTCTATCACACCTCCCTGTTTCCCAGCAGGAACAGTAGTGCCCCTGCTGCCTTGTTCCATCTCTGCTCCCCATGTCATCATTGGTGTGCGTGTGCGTGCGTGCACTCAAGGAGGTCTGCGTGACACAGAGTCACAGATCATGCTGCCCATGACTCCGTACGATATGTGTGTGTATGAACTGGAGAGGTCAGGTCCAGCTCTGGATTGCTCATCTGGATGGTACCAAGCTGAGCCGACATTTGACTTCCATCCTTTCAGAGGGCTGGGCAGTGGCGGCCTCTGGGTAAACCTTAAAGTTGCATTTGGGCTCCCCTGGAACTGCCTCCTCCTGTCCCTGTCACGTTGGATGGTTTGGAGAGGAGAACAATGGCAGCAGGGGAGGGGAGAGAGGAGCAATCACAGCTGTTAGAGGTGTTAAATCCTAGCTCTTACATCTTTTTAAGGGTCCACAGGAATGTAACTAATCTGGGCCTCAGTTTCTTCCTTCTATAACAAGAGGGGATTTTAAGGTCCCTTCCACATCCTGTCTCATAATGCTTGCATCCCTATCAATTTTCTGGGCAGGACCCCCTATTTCCACGTCCAAGTGAACACTAGCGAGTACCTGAGGTGAGAAAGATCACGCTGTCATAGATTATAGAATGGGGCAGGAAAGCATCTGTGAGACCATTTGGAACAAACATCTTATTTTATAGATGAGGAAATTGAGACCCATAAAGGAGGAGTGACTTGACCACAATCACACATTAAGTTTGTATTAGATCTGGGCCTAGAACCCCGATATCCAGGCTCTAGAACCAGTACTCCTAATGCTGTCCTCTGCTGCCTCTCCCCACAGCTGCCCAGTCAGTGAGAGGTTACTCACACAGCCATGCAACACTGTGTGACAAGCAGAGGAACAGCTCCTGCCAACCTGTGAGCTGAGCTGGCCTCCTGGGATGTGGGGGTGGAGGAGGAGTCCTGGGTAGGGCTGGGCAACCTTTAAATAGTAGGACTTGACAATGCCCAGCACAACAAGTTGAGAGCGATAGAATTTCTAGGGGGTGGGATTTACGTAGGACAAACAGTTCTCCAAGGGATTGGTCATGTCACCAATGGGTGGGACAAGACCCAGGAGCTCAAAATGGCAGATCTCTGAGGGACTAGTAATGTCATGACTGAGCAAAATAAGGGGTGGGGCTTGTAGGGGCAGGGTTCCCATGTTTTGGTGAGGTCATGGAGGTTGATAGAAGGGGCTGGGCTGTTTGGGGTCTTGGTCAAATATCTCTAGGAGGTGGGCCTACCTGGCTCAGGGGAAGGAAGAGGGGACTAGTTCCAATATCTCATCTCTTATGTCTCCTACAGACCTGTACTAAGATGAGACAGAAATGGAAGAACTTGGTTGAGCTGGAACACCAGAACAAAGACAATGGTGGTTGGCTAACATACGGGCCAATCCAGTTCCAAGGTAGCAATTCAATAATTAAATTAAATTCAATAAGTGCCTGCTGTTTATCAGGCAGTATGCTAGGCATTGGGGGATACAAAGGATTCCTGAAGCCCTATATCTCTCCTGCCATGCAACGCCTCTATTTGAGCCCCCAACACCATGCCTGAGCTTCCTCATCCTCCTTACTGAGCCCTCATCCTTTCAATTCCATTCAGCAAGTATGTATAAAGCACCTTCTACCAGCAAGTCATAGGTAGACACACTATTAGACCCTAAGGGGCCTTGCAGCCTGAGAAGGCTGCAACATGTACAAAAGCAACTATGATACGAGATAGCATTTGAAAAGGATAAAGGAGAAGTCCAGACAAAGAATCAATAAAAAACCTGAGGAGAAGGAGACCACCTTCATTTAGGGGGAATCAGGATAAGATTTCATGGAAGACTTAGCACCGAACTGGGCCTCCAAAGAAGACAAGGATTTCAACAGGCAGAAAGATAGATGCTGAGGCTGGACAGCTCCACCATGGCCAATGTGAATGCCCCTTCAGGAGAGCGATGGACAAGGTCAGAGAACAGCTAGGAGGGTGGCTGAGCTGGAAGGAAGAGAGCGTAAGGGAAAAACAAGCCCAGAAAGGTAGGATGGTGCCTAGCCAGAAGACTATGAGTGCTTGAGCTAAGCAGATGGCAGTGTCAGTAAAGGGAAGGGACAAGCAGAATTAATGGGATTTGGCACTGGCTGTGGGGAGTAAGGAAGAGTCAAGAGGAAAAAAGCAGCCTTAGGTTTTGAGTCTGGGTGACTGGAAAGATGGTGGCGCCTTCAACAGAAATAAGGAGGCTTGGAGGAGGGGTTAGGTTGGTGGGGTTTTTTGTTTTTGTTTTTTTGGTGGCTGGGGAGGGGGGAAGATGTTGAGTTCAATTTCAGACTCACTGCCCCCCCCCCAGTCCCTGGTACTATTATTTTTTCAAGTCTGACTAGAACGTAAGCTGCTGGAAGACAGAGCCCATGTTGCCTGAACATGATCAATCCCTCAATTCTTGTGCTTTCAGGTTCCGACCCTTTCCACAGCAGGACCCCAGCAGGTCAGTAATAAAGAAGTTCTGTGATTCAATTCTGGTATTTCAACAAAGGTCTTATAGCTTAACTCTCAAATTATAGACAGATTCACTTGGTCAGATCTGGTCCTGGTCTCAGCTCTTTCTTGACTCTCTGTGTAACCCTGGGAAAGTCATTCAGACTCTCCAGGATTCTTTGTCCCCTACTGACTATGGCCAAGGTTTTTCTGATAAGGAAAAGAATCAGAAAACATTGGATGGGAGGAAAGACAGGTATG
Source organism: Phascolarctos cinereus (assembly GCF_003287225.1). Classification (NCBI taxonomy): domain Eukaryota; kingdom Metazoa; phylum Chordata; class Mammalia; order Diprotodontia; family Phascolarctidae; genus Phascolarctos; species Phascolarctos cinereus. The sequence goes on along the minus strand of NW_027556098.1, from coordinate 373,519,154 downwards.
TAAGCTGGGACAAGAAGGAGAGGTAGATGTAGATGTCTTCCAGGAATACTGTCCTTGTCCTCAGCTTCCTTGCCTCTCCCTTCCATAGTCTCTTATTTTTTCCCACCCCTAGAGAAAAAGGCCCTCAAAGGATGGGGTAGTTGGCCTCCTAGATTTAAAATATTCTGCTGATGGGAACAGGAAATACTGGGGTATCACTCCCTCAATCCCACTCCACATACACATAGCTTGCATTCAATACAGGTGGTCTGCAGCCTCTAGAACTCTCCTCTTCTCTCTCCTTCCTCATATGGAAATGAATGAATGAATGAAAACATAGCTCATTAGCAACCATTCCAAAGTATAAAGGGCTTATATGGGGCTAGAATCCATGTTTTTGTTTGGCTATGCTATCATTTAGCTGAGTGACTTTGGGCAAGTCACTTACAGATCTTGGACTCTTCGAGGCAGAAGGGACTTCAGAGGACATCTAGTTAAACCTATATTTATACAGGAGTTCCCTCTACAATATCCCCAACAAGTAGCTATCCTGAAGAAGCCTGATTCACTCTGAGACAGCTCTAACCAGTAGGAATGTTTTCCTTATAGAGATTCTAAATACTGCTTGCTGTTCCAAGTTAGTTCAATTCTCTAGGTTTAAGGAGATCCAATCTTGTCCCTCTCCAAATACATGAAGAAGGCTAAGACTCTCTTCTCCAAGTTAAATCTCCCAGGGATCCCCTTATGGCAAGGTCTCCAGAGCCCTCACCAAGCTGGACAATCTCCACCTTGTCAATGCCCTTCCTAAAATGTGGTGCCTAGAACAGGGACACAATATGATCCGACTGGCTCACTCGGGATACTGTACCCAAGTTGGGTTGGATTTTTTGGTTGCTTCAGTGCTCCTGTGAACCCATAAAAACTTGACCTCTTTTTGCATGAACTGCTGCCAAGCTATGCCTACATTCCATGCTTACAAAGTTGATTCTCTGAATCCAGCTTTGACATACAGTTTGAACACAGAATATGTCTTCAGGTCCCTCCCATTTCTAATATTCTGAGTCTAGAGTTCCCTACACCTCTAGATCTTCCATTTCTGGCTTGCAGTCTTTATTTCTTCCTCTCTCTAGGACCCATGAGGATTTGGCTGACATTCCTTCTCCTGGTGGTGATCAGTTGCATGCTGGCATGAACTTTCCACTTCCCTACTACCCATTTCTAGGGGTCTTGGGAGGAAGGAGAACAAATTCATATAACTTAGAAGTGGAGTATCTGTGTCTTCTAAGTTGGTATCTAGGGGTAGGGCCACTAGGATATACAGACTCTCTGAGACAACCAGCACCTGTGGAGGGGGGCTGGGTTTTCTCATCTCAGCTTCTCCACTTATCTTAGGACCTATGCCCAGAGGAGCCCCTAGGAGGCAATTGCCTGAAAGCACATTTCAGGACACAATCAATAAAAAAACATGAACTCCCATCATAGTGGTATTGACTTATACTTCATGATCTGAAATGCTTCTAACCCTGCGTGGGCTGGGTCTGGAGTAAAGACATCTCATCATGTCCTACTGGGTGATATCAGGATAGTCTACTCCTTCTCTGAGCCCCAGTTTCATTGTTTGAAGAATGGGAGGAAAGAAACAGACAGCTGTAGTATCCTGTGAGAGCCAGTATGAGGATCATTCAACTTCTCTTGGGTATTTCCTTGGGGGTGTCTCAAGTGAGGTTAAGGTAAACTGAAGCACAAGTTTTGAGCACAATCAATTTATTAGCAAAGCATGACTTGGACAATAAATTGGGTCTCAGCATCCTCAGCAAGCTAAGACCTTGAATGAGGGTGAAAGCTTATTTTTATGGACAAAAGATGAAGCATCCAAAAACCAGAAGGTAGTATCATAGATGAAGAAACCAATACTTATTGGTTACAAAGTCAGAAGCATCGTAGATGTGGGGAACGATATGATTGGCTGGAAATTGGGGATGCGGGGCTAGCAATAACCCCTCCTTCTATCTTGCTAGGAAATTCTGATTGATTTAGTCCACCTGCAAGGACAATTAATAGTACGTAGGTAACAGATTTCTTCTAACTGTACAAGGACGGCCAGTGCCACAGAGATGATGGATTTCTTTTAATTAAAGTGACTTATAGGGAAACTGAACTTTTTAACTTACAGAGGAAGACTGAACTTCAGAAACTATGAGCTTCTGAACTTAATTCGAAGACAAAGAAATATGACTTACACAGTTTTCCAAAATGTTTGCAATGATACAGAATAGAATCACTTACCAAATAGAATCAATTAAATTTTCTCAATTCCCCGTTTAATCAATGGCAAATATGTCTCCCATGGATCACTTCTCTATAGGCTAATTCTATAAGATTTTTAATGTAGTTATTATCAGCAGTGCACATTACAAAAACTTTTCTGTGGCTAGTCTAGAATAGGCTTTAGCATAGCAACTAAGGCAAAGTCTAAAAAGAGGAACAAGATGAAAGGCAAGAAAAGCCCATTTATCAGAAGTAGCAATAGGCCATCTTCCCGCAGCCAAGTGAGCCAAGAAGAGGGGTTCCACCAGGGGTCATCTGGGGGAGGTAGCTGTTTCTGCTATAACTCATGAAATAGTCTGCAGGCTTTTCATAATATCTCCTAACAGATTGATGCAAAAACTACAAGACTGATTAATTATAGCAGAATCCCTGAGTTGTCGTGAGAATATCTAAAACCATGTGATTTTGCAAAGCCAACAGAACCTACCTCAGTCTAGAGAGAGGAGATGGACTCATTGTGAGCCAACTTCTTAATTTCAAGTGAGAGTTTCAAGCTACTTGGAGGGTTTGGGGAGATTTACATGTCACTGAAAACTCAGTAAACATAAATACCAGAAACAAAAAGCCAAAGTAATATAATGACAGTCATCACTATTAAGGACTAGCATCTCCTTGTATCCTAATAGCCCACTCCTAATGTCCTCTTAATCGGCACATTTCATCTCCAGTCCCAGATGACCCAGCTAGTCATGCGGTCCTTGGAAACATCTTCTTTTGGACATTCTGGAATAGGCCTTGTTCTCAGGGCAGCTCTGAAAGGGGCTTTTCCTAAATAGATTTGCTTCTCTGGTTCCAAGGCAGTTGCAGAGAATCCTAGATAATTTTGCTAGAATCTGCCAGTAACAAGACTTAATACAATTTAGTACAACCACCTAAATTTACTTTTCCACTAACTAGCTCGTGTGGTGAAAACCAGCTCAAACCTTATGGTTTTTAACCATGGAGCTATAAGAAGAACATCAGATTAAGAATCCATAATTCACCCGAAACTTCAGAGAATTTCAGTTGTTACATACCGCTTATTGTTTCTATTTTTATCTACTCTGCCCCACGTTAAAAACACTGAGTCTGATTCCAACTGATCTGTTTGCCTTAACTTATGCAACTGTCATCAAATCTGGCCTCAAAGACATTTACCGTGTGACCCTGGACAAGTCACTTAACCGCTGTTTGCCTCAGTTTCCTCATCTGTAAAATGGAGATAATAATAGTACCTACCTCTCAGAGTTGTTCAGAGGATCAAATGAGATAATAATTGTAAAGCATTTTAGCACAGTGCCTGATACATAGCAGGCGTTTTGTAAATGTTAGTTGTTATCACTATTTTATCATTACCTCCCAGGGTTGTTAAGGGAATCAAATGAGGTAATAATTCTAAAATGCTTAGCACAGTGCCTGCACATAGTAAGCATGATATAAATGTTAGTTTTCATTAGCTGTTATTATTAACAAAGGCAGAAATAGGGAGGATATTGTCATTAGTGTACAATACAGACCACCAGATCAGAAAGAAGAAATACATGAAGCTGAAGACAGATCACATGTTTCAAATGGAGGCATGACATAGCGATGATGAGACACCACTCAAGTAATCCAGACATAATTTAATTGTCCTAATGATAATTTAATCCTTCAAAAGAAGCAACAAGAGGAATTTCTATTCTGAACCTGTCTTTTACCACCAGTGATGAACTGGTAGCTAAAATTAAAATGATGAGAACATTAGCAGGGAATGGTTATTTCATCAGACATCGAGATAAAGAAAGAGGAAACCAGGGGCAGCTAGGTGGCTCAGTGGATAGAGCACCGGCCCTGGAGTCAGGAGGCCCTGAGTTCAAATCCGACCTCAGACACAGAACACTTACTAGCTGTGTGGCCCTGGGCAAATCACTTAACCCCATTGCCTAGCCAAAACAAAACAAAAGAAAGAGGAAAACACCAATCATAGTCTGACATGAAGAGATTTCAAAAGGTTCAGGAAAAGGATAGGGAGATTCCCACAGGCTAAAATTCTACACTAACATTAGCAAGGCAGGGATAGGAGGCGCTCAAGGATGTAATTTTCTTTTTCTTTTTCTTCTTTTTTAAAAATTTTTTTTAAGAATGTAATTTTCTTTTTTTTCTCTTTTTAATCTTTTTTATTTTAATTTTTTAATATAAATTTATTTATTTTTAGTTTTCAACATTCACTTCCACAAGTTTGAGTTCCAAATTTTTGCCCCATCTCACCCCTCCCCCCATCCCAAGATGGCATGCATTCTGAATATCCCTTCCCCTAGTCTGTCCTCTCTTCTATCTCTCCCCCCTTCTATTTTCCTGTAGGGCAAGATAGACTTCTATACCCCATCTCCTGTATTTCTTATTTCCCAGTAGCATGTGAAAACATTTTTTTTAAACATATGTTTTTAAAACTTCAGGTTTCAAATTTTCCCTCTTCTTCCCTCCCCACCCACCCTCAATGAAAAGGCAAACAACTCAATATAGGTTATACATGTGCAGTTATGCAAAACACTTCCATAGTAGACATGTTGTGAAAAACTAACTCTATTTCCCTTAATCCTATCCTGCCCTCCCATTTATTCTATTCTTTCTTTTGACCCTGCCCCTCCTCAGAAGTATTTGCTTCTGATTACCCCCTTTACCAATCTGCACTTCTCTCTATCATCCCCCTGCTCTCTTGTCCCCTTCTCCCCCTATTTTCCTGTAGGGTAAGACAGATTTCCATACCCAATTGAATGTGTATGTTAAAGAATGTAATTTTCAAGAAACAAAAATAAACAATTCTGACAACTCTGATAAGGAAAAACGTTCTCCAAAAAGACCCATATGGAGGCATGGGGAAAATGATAGGCCAATCATAAAAACACGCTAATAGAAGATAGAAGCAAGAACAAGAGATGAAGACTGAATTTGGAGGCATAGCATGATCCTGAAAGAATGTCAAGAGCATTTAAGTTCAGAAGGAGTGAGGCTGTTTATAAATGCTAATGAAAATGGAAACTTTCATTAGCATTGATAAACAGAAATGGCACATAGCAGGGGCTTAATAAATCTTGTTGACTAAATAGCTGATTGACCTTTAAAAGTCTGTGGAGGGGCAGCTAGGTGGCACAATGGATTGAGCACTGGCCCTGGAGTCAGGAGGACCTGAGCTCAAATCTGGCCTCAGACACTTGACACTTACTACCTGTGTGACCCGGGGCAAGTCATTTAACCCCATTGCCTAGCCAAAAAAAAAAAAAAAAGCCTGTGGAGAATAAGAGTGGTGCTATAGGATTGGAAAAGGGTGATTATTATACCATTTTTCTTTTCAAATGGAAGGGTGGAGTCTGAAAACTGTAGTTCAGTGAGCTTGAACCTGATTCCTTGGGAAATTCTGGAACATATTAAAGGGATGGTTTGTGACCACAGTGGTTCCAAAGAAGCAGAATGACATCATCGAAAATAGGCTGTGCTAGACTAACTGAGTTTCCTCTTTTTTACACAAGTGTAAGATTGGAAAATCAATGACATGCCAAAGATATCATTTGTCTAGATTTCAGAAAGGTATTTAACAAAATCTCTCATATTATTCCAGTGAATGTGAATGACTGATCCCAAAGAATAGGCATTAATGATTCCAAGTCAGTTTAGAGAAGGCTGTTTGCTGGAGTGCTCCCAGGGCCTAGATGAAGGCATAATTGCTCTACTTTTCAACTTTGCAAATCTCACAAATGGGAAAAAACTGGTAACACACTGGATGTCAGAATCCAAAAATTCTCAACAGGCTATCAAGGTGGATTAAATCTAAGAAGATGAAATTTAATAATGTAACATTTTACATGTGGGTTCAGAAAATCAACTTCACAAATACAAGATGGGGAAAGGCATTACTGTATAGCAATTCACCTCCAAAAGACCTGGGATTTTTAGTGGACTACAAGTTCCATAGGAATCGAATATATGATATAGCAGTCATTAATGCATTAATGATATAGCAGATGTTAATGCAATTTTGGGCTGTGTTAAGAGAGTCAGTACTCAGGAAGCAATCATCCTGCCCTGGTCAGGGCTCATCAAATTTAGCTCCTACACCATAGGAAGAACATTGGTAGAGAGTGGTGAAATGACCAGGACCTTTAACATCATGTCATATGACTATTGAAATCACTGAGATTTTAAGCCGAGAGCAGAGGAGAGTCAGTGGGAATATGATAGCTGACTTCAAGCATTTGAAGGCTTCTCATGTGGTAGCCAGACTTGTTCTTAATGTTTCCAGATAAAGGGGATAGAAATGCATGTTGTACACATTTTGATTCCACAGAAGGAAATACTTCCTAACCATTGGCTCGAATCAAAAGTGGAATGAGATGCATTCTCACTAAAGGCCTCCATCCGAGCCCAGGCTGGATGGCTACTTGTCTGGTGGGTGGTAGTGAATATTCGTTTTGGACTAGATGGACTCGGAGAGCTCTTTCAGCTCTAAAATTCTGTGATACCATTTCAAGCCTTATTTTGCATTACTTTCCACACATGGTATATGTTCTGTACAAACTGGACTACCAGCTTTTTTCTGTATTCTACATTCTTTCTCTCACTTCCATATAATAGCTTGAGTAATTCCTAGGGCCTGGAATATGCTCTCTCCTCATCCCTGCCTTTCTAGAATTCTAATCTTTCTTCGGTGTTCAGCTCAAGTGCCGCTCCTCCTTGAAGACTTCCTTCATCTTACATTAACCCCACTCCCTTCTCTTGAACTTAGGAGACTACTATCAGAACTGGAAATGTTTGTTTCTCAGTATTTTGTTGCTGTTGTTGTTGATGATGATGATGAAGATGATGAAGATGTCGGCTCAGAGGGGAAAAAAAAACAACAAACACAAAAAAGTCAGCCAGGTACCTGAGGTCCAGTCTTGGGCTCACCTAGGCAAGCACATGTTCTCCCCACAATGAGCTTAAGTTATGAGTCACCATCGCCACTGGGAGATGAGGATAAGGGGGAAGGGAAGGAAATACTATGTCCCACTCTACTAGAAATCCAATCGAGATGGCAGAGTCCCAAAACCTCTTCATCAAACTTGGAAAGAACAGTCTTCTTTTTTTTTATTTAAACTACTTTTTTTTCAATGAACAAAAATCTATTTTCTTTCCCTCTCATCTCTCCTCCTATTAAAAAAAACACCTTGTAATGAATACACAGAGTCAAGCAAAATAAATGTCCTTATTGTTCATGTCTAGAAATATATGTCTCATTCTGCACCTAAGGCATCACTTCTCTCTCTCGGGAGGTGGAAAGTTGGCTTCATCATTTGGTCTTCTGGAACTGTAGCTGGTCATTGCATCAACCAAAATTCTAAAGTCTTCCAGAGTTGTTTGTCTTTACAATGTTATCATAGAAATTGTTCTCTTGGGTCTGCTCATTTTATTCTGTGTCAGTTCACACAAGTATTCCTATGTTTTTCTGAAAATTGTCCCTTTCATGGTATAATACCAATAGCTAATAATGGCTGGCATTTATAGGCTCTAAAAATATGATGTCATATGATCCTCACAACAACCTTGGGAGGTAGGTGCTATTATCCACATTTTACGGATGAAGAAACTGAAACATACAGAGATTAAGTGATTTGCCAGGGTCACAAGCCAGTAAGTGTTTGAGCTCACATTTGAACTCGTCTTCCTTACTCCAGGTCCAGGGCTCTATCTGTTATGCCATACTATTCCATTACATTCATATACCACAATTTATTCAGCCATTCTTCAATTGATGGACACTCTTATAGTTTCTACTTCTTTGACACTACAAAAACAACTGCTATAAAATGTTTTTGTACATATAGACCTTTTCCTTCTTTCTTTGGGAATCTAGGCCTAGTAGTGGTATCAATGGCCAAAGGGTATACACAATTTAATAGCTCTTGAGACACAGTTCCTAACTGCTTTGCAGAATAACTGGACCAACATACAGCTTGATCAGTAGGGCATTAACATATTCCTGCAACCCTTCCAGCATTTGTCATTTTCCTTTTTGGTCCCCTTCACCAGCTACGTGATTCTAGGCAAGTCACTTCACCTCCACCTGCCTCAATGCAGAGTACATCAGGCTGGATGAATGAAAAGCCAGAATTAAGGTCGCAGGAGAAATATCAACAATCTCAGATATGCAGATGATACCACATCAATGGCAGAAAGTGAAGAGGAATTAAGAAGCCTCTTATTGAGGGTGGAAGAGGAGAGTGTAAAAGCTGGCTTGAAGGTTAACAACAACAACAACAACAACAACAACAACAAAACCTAAGGTCTTGGCAACTGGCCCCTTCACTTCCCAGCAAATAGAGGGAGAAGAAATGGAAGCAGTGTCAGATTTTATATTCCTGGGCTCAAAGATCACTGGAGATAACTGCTATGCCATGAAATGAAATGCTCTTTGGAAGGAAAGGTATGGCAAATCTGGACAGCATGCTAAAAAGTAGAGACATCACCTTGCCTACAAAGGTCTGTATGGTCAAAGCTATGGTTTTTCCAGTAACAACATATGACTGTGATAGTTGGACTACAAGGAAAGCTGAGCACTGCAGAATCGATGCTTTTGAATTGCGGTACTGGAGAAGACTTTGGAGAGTCCCTAGGGGAGCAAGGAGGTCAGATCAGTCAATACTTAAAGAAACTAATTCAGGCTGTCCACTGGAAGGTCAAATATTGAAAATGAAGCTTAAATTATTTGGCCACATAATGAGAGGACGGGACTCACTGGAACTCTGATGTTGAGAAAGATAGAAAGCAAAAGGAAAAGGGAGATGGCAGAGGATGAGACGGATGGATAGCGTCATGGAAGCAATGAATACGAACTTGGACAGACTTGGAGGATGGTGGGGGATCGAAGGACCTGGAGTGCTATTAGGGTCCACGGGGTCACGAAGAGTTAGACACGACTGAACAACAACAACAACGGGAATAATAATAGCATCTACCTCCCCCGGGTTGTTGTGAGCATCAAATAAGCTGCTACGCATTTGTAAAGCGCTTAGCGCAGTGCCTGGCAACGTTCTCATCTTCATTAACTATAAAATGGGGCTAATCCTAGACCTTCCTTACAGATTTGGGAGGACGTTATCATTATGATGATGATGATGATGATGATGATTATAGCCTATACCTGCCTCAGTTATTCTCTAAGCCGCATAGCATCGAATGGGCTCCCTACGGAGAGCAAGACAGGGGGAAAAAAAACTCATCTGCTACGAGCCGCGGTTAGGGCCAGCTTGAGGAAAAAGCGTTTGTTTTCTCCCCCTCCGCCAGACCCTGGGGTTTCAGCAGACGGGGGCGGGGCGAAGGAGGCGCTCCCGTCCTCCGATTGGCCAGGGGTGAGCGGAAAGGGGCGGTGCGGGGGCGGCGCGCGCTCTCTGAGGCGCGGTCGTGAGGCGCTCTAACGGCCGTTGGAGGAGAGAACGCGGCGGCTTTGGGGACAGGGTGTCTCTCCGGTACTGGAGCTGCTCTCTTCCGGCCTCTAGGTGAGTAGCCTTCCTCAGAGGGGTTCTCTCCCCCTCCAGAACTGACTTCTCCAAACCTCCTTCACTGTCCTTGGCGGGGCCATGGGTCCTTCGGAACCCCCTCGAGCAAGGGGCGAGAGGAAGACAGGGCGCATGCGCAGAGCCAGGAACGCCACCAAATGTTTCTACCCTTTGCGTGGCACCGTCCCCCTCCCCTCCCAAATTCCGAGCTCTGCCAACCTCCTTACCAGAAAGTATTGTGGCGTATCACAGACTGCCAGAGGTTAAGGACCACTTGATTTCAACCCCCTCCTTTTTTTCTAGTAGGGAAACTGAGGCCCGGAGAGGTGCCAAGTCACAGTGAGTTAGGGGTGCTGGACTCTACGCCTCCTTCCTTTCCGTTTGCGTCCCCGCCACCACAGCGCTCTGTATTTCTCTCTCCCCTTCTCCCCCTCACATTCAGTTCAATATAATCCAGGTTGATCAACTATTGGGCAGGAGGGCCGGTGCTTGGTGATGGGGATGCCAAGATAGAAAAGGACGCGACCCCTGCCCTCAAGTCTGCTTCATCTGGTTGAATTTTCATTGCTCTCCTTCCCCCTCCCCTTTGTCTTTCCTCATCTCTCCTGGTCCCCCTTTTCTCCCTTCCAGTTGGAATACCCAGCTCTTTTCCTTTGCCCTTAGTTTAGTCCTGCATCTGCATTCCCAGCTTCCTTTCCGTCCCTCCTTCTCGCAAAAGGATACATTTACATTTCTGTTTTCCGAAGTCTTGGACGCTAATTCATTCACTAAATATTTATTCAGCTCCAGTTACGTGGAGGTTCCTTGCTAGATGCTAGGAATAGGAAGATAAACATTACACAATCGCTGACATTCTAGAGAAGAGGAAATTTGACATGTCCAGAGATAAATTTAATTACAAGGATGGGGCAAACGAGAGGTGCAGACAAAATATTGTTCTAGGAAAATTTGAGGATGAAGAAAATGCTTAAGTGAGGGATGGATGAGAAATCCCTCCCCTTATTAGCTTATACTGGTTTTGCATAGCTCTGAACTTATTTTGGGGAAAGGTAATGTTTGGGGATAGCTGTGGGGGTGGTTTGTGAATAGTCAAGATGATGAAAATGGTGTGATAGTGTGAAATTCTTTCTGCTACTGTGTCAGCTGCTTATGTCTCCCTCTAAAGCCTCTTCTGTCTGCAGTGCCGTTCTTTTAGCAGCTGCAGAGGGTGATATTACACAAAGATCACTACTCTTTGAAGGGGAGGGGTAGCAATTAAAGTCCAGGACTTGGTTTTGGTAGAGAAGGAATTAGCACTAGCCTCAGAACCACAAATCCATTTTCCCTGAGACTTTTGTTTTCTAATAGATTCCTCACATCTATTTGGAGCATGAAGGGAAGGACTGGGGGTAATAACTGCCACTATTTCCTCTGATGTTCTCATGCTTGTAGAATAGTAGCACTAGAGAACCTTACAAGTAATCAAATTTTTATTTGAGTGCTAAGTCAAAAGTCAGGATGGTTTAGAATTCTGAGTCTTAGATTTCCTAGTTGTGTAATCACAAGCAAATTACAACCTTTTTCAGTTTCCTTATCTGAAAATTGGGAATAGTAATCTTTATACTACTTATTTCAAGTCCAGCCAGTAATCATTAAATTAATCACCTGCTGTGTGTCAGGTGTTAAGTGCTTGTGTTAGAAAAACCAGCCTGGGCTTTCAAGGAGCTCTCAGCCAAACTGGGTAACTGTGTAACATGTAAACGACTATGTATAAATGAGATATAGAGAGGATAAATTGATGGCAATCTTATAGGGAAGGCACTAGCAATAAAGAGGTTTAGGAAAGGCTTCTTGTAGAAGGTGGGACTTGAGCTGGGACCTGAAAGAAATCAGGAAAGCCTGGTAGAGTTGAGGAGGGAGAGGTTACAGGTATGGGGACAACCGATGCAAAAGTATGGAGACATGGAGTCCTTGTGTGAGGAATAGCTAGGAGGCCGGTGTCATCGGATCACAGGAGATGTGGAGGGGAGTAAGATGTAAGAGGACTGGAAAGGTAGGAAGAGGCCAGGTTATAAAAGTCCTTAAAAGCCAATCAGGGTTTTAAAACTGACACTGGAGGTTATAGGGAGCTGCTGGAGTTTATTGAATGGGAGGGAATATGTGACATGGTCTGATCTATGCTTTAGAAAAATCAATTTGATCTTTCTAAAGTTAGGCAGTTAGTTAACAGTTAAGAAGATTAGCTGAGTGGAGGATGGGCTGGAGTGGGGAAAGACTTGAGGTAGGAAGACCATTCAGCAGCCCTTGGAATGGTCTAGGTCTGAGATGGTGGAATGATCTAGTCCTGAGATGATGAAGGCCTGTACCAGGTGATGACAGTATCAAATGGAGAAGGGGGATGTATTTGAGAGATTTATAAAAGTAGACTTGACAGCACTTGGAAACAGATTAGAAATGGGGGGTTTTGAGAGATTGTGGACCTCCCATTAGTTCTAATTCTTCTTTACATCATGACTAATGTGAAAATATGCTTAATATGAATGTGTAAGTAGAGCTTATATCAGATTGAACATTGTCTTGGGGAAAGAGAGAAAATTTAAGACTCAAAATCTTATGGAAGTTAATGTCGAAAACTAAAAATAAATAATTTTTTAAACAAAAAAAAAGGAAAAAAAAGATGAGATTTTAGTAAAGAAAGCCAGGGAAGCTAGAGGAGGAGGAGATGAGGAAAAGCATTTCAGGTTTGGAGGAAGCCAGAGAAAATTTCTGGAGCCAATAGATGTCTTGTTTATGGAACCACAAGGAGGTCAGTGTTATTGGATCAGGGTATGTGAAACCGTGTGAGGAGTAAGAAGAGTGGAAAAGTAGGAGGGGCCTGGTTTATGAATGCCAAAGGATTTTGTATTTAATCAGTACAAAATCACCTTAGTGGGGAGAGAATTGAGGCAAGCTGACTTAACCAGAAGGCTGTTAAAAATAGTCCAGACTTGAGATAATGATGGTTTTGCACCAGAATCATGGCATTTTCAGAGGAAAGAAGGAAGTGTGTGTATTCAAGAGATGTTGCAAAGATGATATGAGGGGGTGAGATAGTGAAGAGTTGAGAATGACTTCTAGATTTCAAACTTGAGAGACTGAGAACGTGGTGGTACTTTTGACAGTAAGAGGGGAGGGGGAGAGTTTAAGAGGGGGAAAGCTAATTTCTGTTTTGAATGAATTGAGTTGAAGATGTCTACTAGATATCCAGTTTGAGATGTCTAAAAGGCATTTGGAAATAAGAGATTGGGGATCAGCAGAAGAGTTAGTGCTGGGTAGGTAGATTTGAATCATTAGTGTAGAGATAGTAATTAAATCGGTGGGAACTGATGAGATTACAAGTGAAGCAGCATAGAGGGAAAAGAGAAGAGGCCCAGGACAGAATCTTCTGTGGGACATTGATGGTTAGAGGGCATGATCTGGATGAAGAGTCAGCAAAGGAGACTGAGGAGTGGTGCTCAGATAGGTAGGAGGAGAACTAGGAGAGAGTGGTATCCTGGTAAGAGTACCAAGGTAGAGAAGGGGATCAATCATGTCAGAGTGCAGAGAAGTCAAGGACAGTAAAGATTGAGAAAAGACCATTGGATTTGGCCATAAAGAGATCATTAGTAACATTGGAGAGATAGTTTCAAAGGAATGATAAGGTCAGAAGCCAAATTGTAAGGGGTTAAGTAGAGAGTGAGAGGAGAGAAAGTGGAGGCATCTATTACTGACATACTTTGTGGGGAGTTTAGCTACCAAGGGCAGAAGTGTGATAGGAGTATAGTGAAGGTCAAGTGAGGGTCAGGAGATACATGGGTGTGCTTACTGAAGTGGAGAATGAGCTAGTGGACAGGGACAGATTGAAAATAAGTGAGAGAGGGGCAGCTAGATGGTGCACTGGCCCTGAAGTCAGGAGGACCTGAGTTGAAATCCGGCCTCAGACCAAACACTTCACACTTACTAGCTGTGTGACCCTGGCCAAGTCACTTAATCCCAATTGCCTTTGAAAAAAAACCCAAAAAGCGAAAAACCCAAAAAACGAAAATAAGTGATAGACTGGGGATGACAGAGGAGGCAATCTGTTGGAGATGGGGTGTAATTGGATTGCTGAGCAGGTAGAGGGGTTAGCCTTGGTAAGGAGTGAGGACACTTCATGTGAGACAGGGGTGAAGGAGGAGAGTGTCAGAAGGCATCTGAATGATAGGAGATGAGGAAGAGGGAGTACACAGCAAACGGCTTGAATGTTTTCTATAAAATATGAGGCTAGGTTCTCAGTGGTGGGGGGAGGAGGAACCATGAGAGGTCTGAGGAGGGATGAAAAGGTTTGAAAGAGCTGCTGTGCAGAGTGGGATAGTGAGTGGTCAGGGAAGTATGGTGGGACTGCCTAGCAGCAGTGAGGCCCAGGTGAGGTTGTGTACCATATGTGTGTGGTGGACCCAGGCAGAGCAGTTACGTGATTTTACTCCTTTCAGTGGCACGTATAGGAGCAAAGGCAGCAAATGGTGGGAGTGATTCAAGGATGAGACTTGGTAGGGCCAAAGATAAGGGGGCTAGGGATTCAAGAGAGGGGATAGTGTAGAGTTGAATTAGTTCACCAAGGGACCAAGATGTGGAAAAGAGGAGAGAGTGGTTGGTGCAGGGGAGATGGCTTGGAGAGAATTGAGAGGGCAAGGGATTAGAGGTCACAGTGTGGACAAAGAGTAGGGTTTTGTACAGGGAGGCAGAGAGATTGGTGAGAAGCTAATAGGTTTGGTTGGATAAGGGGATTTTGGAATTCTTGCATGGAGAAGGTGGTACATTTGTGGGTGATAGCAAGATCAAGGGTATGACCATGTTTGTGTGTGACTTAGGTGGGGAGCTCATGGGAAGTGAGTAGGTTGAGGAACTGAGTGGTTAGGGTGTTTGATGTTGAGTCAGTGTGTATGTTGAAGTCCCCTAGTATGAGTGGAGGAGAGAAAAAAAAATTGTGAGCCAGGTATCAAACTCATTGAGAAAGGAAGCGGAATGACCTTGGGATCTATAGACAGTAGCTACCAGGATATTGATTGGGTAGTAGTTAAGACTAGCATGAACCTCAAAGTAGTTAAATAAAGACATTGTTTGAGGGAGGATGCTAGCAATTGGGGGTGGGGGTGGGAATCAGGAAAGGCTTCATGCAAAGAAGATAGTATCTGAACTGCATCTTAAAGGAAGAGAGGGACTCAGGCATTTGCCGGTGCAAAGGCATGGAGACGAGATGTAGTATTGTGTGGTTAATAGAGGAGGCAAGTTTGGCTGGATTGTGGATTGAGGGAGGGGAATTAATGTCTGTTGAAGCTGGAAAGGAGGTTGGAGCTAGATTGTCTAGAGCTTTTTTTTTTCTTCTTTTTTGGGCTAAGCAGTGGAGTTAAGTGACTTTCCCAGGGTCACACAGCTAGTGTCTGAGGCCAGATTTGAACTCAGGGAGATGAGTCTTCTGACTCCAGGCCAAGCATTGCATTCATTGCTGCCCACCTAGCTGCCTGATTGTAAGTGTAGGATGAGGAAAAGTGAGGAGTCCAGGACAACACAGACATTATAAACCGAAGACACAGGAAGGATGGGATGGTAGTGCCTTTGACAGAAATAGGGAAGTTTGGAATGGAGTGTTTAGAGGAAGGATGATGAGTTCAGTTTTAGACCTGTTGAGGGGACAGAAAGGGAATAAGCATTTATATAGCACCACTGTGTGCCAGAAACTGTGCTAAGTGCTTTACAAATGTTATCTCATTTGATCCTCCCAGCAATCCTTCGAGGTGGATGCTGTTCTTATCCCCATTTTAAATTTGAGGAAACTGAGGCAAATGGAAGACTTACTGTGGATCACACAGCCGGCAAGTATCTGAGGCTGGATTTGAACTCAGGTTTTTCTAACTATAGGCCCAGCAATCCGTGCCACCAGGTGCCTACCTTGGCTTTAGGTTGTCTCTGGGACATCAAGTTGGAAACATCTAATTAGAAGTGTAGGAGTTAGAAATATGAGATATACTAGGCCAAACTTCAGAGAGAAAGAGTTGGATATGTAGATCTGGGGGTCACCTGCATAGAGATGATAGTTAAACCCATGGGAACTGATGAGATTACCAAGAGAGTGTACAGAGGGAGAAGAGGGCCCGGAACAGAACCTTGGGGAATACTCATAGTTAGGGGGCGTGATATGAATGATGAGCTAGCAAAAGGAGACTGAGAGCAGTCCGACCAGTTTAAACAAAAGACACTCTCAGAGGGAAAGGAGGAGAGGGCATTGAGAAGGAACTTGGAAAGGCTGCCTGTAAAAGGTGAGTTATGAGCTAAGTGTTGGAGGAAGCCAGAGAACCTAGAAGAGGAAGGTGAGGAGAGAGAATGTTGCAGGCATGGGGACAGCCAGTGCAAAGTAGTGTTTTGTGTAGGGTGCTTGGAGTGGAATAAGACAGAAAGTAAAGAACTTTGGAAAGGTAGGAAGGAGCCAGGCGGTGAAAGGCTTTAAATGCGAAGTGGATGACTTTATATTTGATCCTGGTGTTAAGAGGGAGCCAGTAGAAGTGATAGATTTAAGGATGACATGGTCAGATCTGTGTTTTAGGAAAATCACTAGAAAGAGACCTTTGAAGCACAGCAATGGTCCAGTTTAAGAGATGATAAGGACCTGTACTATTTGTTTATTTTTAATATTTAATTTTTAATATTTAATATTTAATATTTAAAGATAGCAATAAAGCAAAAGACATTGGGATTTGTAAGAAAGGAAGTGAAGCTAGCCAACTTAGCCCTCCTGCCCAGGAACGTTCTTTTCCAGAAGGGGAATTGTACAAACTGTTTTTTCATCAGTGTAATCAACTGGCGTTTCAGTAGGTGGTGGTGCATCTGTGGAGAGGCTGTTGAAGATCTTGGATGTATTGATTAGGAGAAAACTGCAGAGGGCAGTAAAGTACATTGTTAAGAAAGTGGCAAGGCTCCTTTTTCTTGTTTTGTTTTGTTTTTTTTCTCTAAGGTTTAATTTCGCCTCTGGAGGGCCATCTCCAGTCATTTTGATCTATATCTGGCCACTGGACCCAGATGGCTCCGGAGGAGAGAGTGAGGCTGGTGACTTTGCACAGCCTTCCCTTACTTAAATCCAATTCACTTACAAGTCATGGCATCACCTTCCTGATGTCACGATCCTCTTCAAGAATGAAGGACAAACAACAGTTTCCCCTCTGAGGCCTATGTCTTGGAGACCAAGTTGTCCCTGAACTTCTCCTTTGTTCCTCAGGGTTCCCATTTGTGATCCTTTCACTTCCACAAAGGGATCCCATATTAGTTGCTTGTTGTCTTTTGTCACCATGTTGGGGTCAAGTGTACAGTGCCTACTGGGTGTAATGCACTCTGCTCAGTGTAGGAATGTACTCTACTCAGATACAAATATAAATAAGACATGGCTCCTGCTCTCAAGAATCTTACAGCCTGGTCAGGGAAATAACACATACATAAATGTGCAGTACTGCAAGAGTATAATCCTTCATTAAAGTCCTGTCTTAATGCCTAATTCTGGCTTTGAGGCAACTCTGGATCCTCAAAAGCTACAGAAAGGTAACCCAAGTCCTACAAAGCTAGAATGAGTTTGGATACAAACAACCTCAATGATAAGCCAAGATCTGTCATGTCAAAATCAGCCTTTCTAAGTGAGACTCCATGCCAGAAGGTTGACCATAAGGTGGATTGTTGAGAGGACCATAGAAGCTCCTGAAGGTTATCTACTAAGATGTGGAAGGGTAGCAGTTTACATGGGGCACTGTCAGTCACAAATCTTTGGAAGTCAAGTAGAATTCTCATGAGTGCATGAGAGTATAAAATGCTTTTTTAGAGCGGTATTTGATCTGTGTTAGAATTAGTGCACTCTACTCAAATGTGAGTCAAAGATGATGTTCACAGGTCATGGTAATAAGACTCCCACATGTTCCTTACACTTAGAGTGTATTCACTAAAAAAAATTTTTTAAGCATTTTCTATACTAGACTTCTGGTAAAGATGGCTGCCTGAGCAAGGGTAGACTGCAGCAAAAATCTAAAATTTGTGCCGGATTGAAATCCATGAGAAACTACAGTGACATCCACCCCAGAACTGTATAAAACAATCGGCCAGAAGCCAGTGAGCACTAGAAAAAGAAGCCACCAACGAAGCTGGTGCCATCACAGCCAGCTCCGGCACAGGCAAACAGTCCTGTAGTCTCTCAGCATGACTAGAGAGAGGCCAGAAACGTGTAGCCTTCAAGGCTCTGTATCCAGAGGAAACAAGTGGCTCCTGCCCACGCCCTGAATGCCTTGGGACTGGGACCTTGAAAGCCCCGGGGAGTACCAACAACCAGTGCTGCGTAGCAGTGCTTGAGACAGGCACAGCCCAGTTGCCCAGGGACTCTGTGATCCCTAGCACTATGCTCACAAGAGGCAGAGAGTGCCCTGAAGGTCCAGCTCTCTAAACCTCGGAGATCCAAGTGGGCCTAGCCCCAGGAGATGGAGGTCGTTGCAGGAATCCTGACCACCCTCACACAGAAGCATAGCGTGGGGCAGAACCTGGCCCTCACACAAAGCTCCGATTCAGGGACTAATGCTGGAGAGATAAATAAACCCAAGAAGATAGCACACAGTTTAAAAAATTACAGATCTAAAGATTTCCCAAAAGAAGGAGAATAGTTCTGTAATGACTGCAAACATAGACTAAAAGGGGAAAATGGATTTTCCACAAGAATTACTTGAATATTTAAAAGAAATGAAGCGAGAGATAAAAACATGTAATAAAAACTCTGGAGGAAAGAATTGGAAAAATAAATAACTTAAAAGAGAAAGTGGTAAACCTTACTTGATAAGAAAACTTAGATCAAACAAAAGTCAGACACACTGAGACAGCAGGAAATAGAATACTTTGAAAAGATTGAAAAAAATTCAAGAAAATGTTACATACCTGATATAAAAAAATGACCTGGAAATCAGGTCGAGGAGAGATAATTTGAGTCATTGGACTCCCTGAAGACTATGACCCCCCCCAAAAAAAAAACCCTGAACGATAATGTTCAGAAATCATGTTTCAATGATTTCAATAATTTTAATATTTAAATAGATGTTTCAAGAAATCATGAATGAAAACTATCTAGATCCATTTGAACCAGAGGGAAGAGTAATGATAAAAAAGAATCTATTGATCATCTCCTGAAAGAACCCCTACCCCCTAAGGGAAAGTCTTAGGAATATCATAACCAAAATCCAGAGATCTCACTAAAGACACCTAAAAGACTGTCTTACGAAGAACTCACACAAGGCAAGCACCCACATGGTGGTGAGTGATTCGGAAGAAGTGTTACAAGGACACTTTCAAAGGCTGTCTGAAGAACTTTGGAATTGATTGGGTGACATGGGAGACGCTGGCAAAGAAATGTCCAGCATGGTGTGCCCACATCAAAGAAGGTGCTGCACTCTGTGAGCAAAACAGAATTGAAGTAGCTCAAAAGAAACACGAGATTTACAGATTTAGAGATTCCACCCCACATGTTCACATGGACTATTTGTGTCTGTCCTGTGGTAGAACATTCTAAGCTGGTACTGGTCTGATCAGCCCCAGTCTGACACACTGTACCTTGACCTTGACATAGTGGTGTCATTTTGGTCCTCTTTGAGAACGAAGGAAAACAACCGATATTTCTAGTACACTAAACTTCTCTTTCATCTGTGACTAGAGTCATCATCCCTCACTAAAAATACTAGAGATTGATTTAAATAAATATTTCACTGAAAATTTTGTAACATCTGTTAGATGATTTGAGATGGCCTCTAGAATCAAAAAGCCCCTAGATGGTGCAGTGGATAGAATACTGGGCTTGGAGTCAGAAAGACTCATCTTCATGAGTTCAACTCCAGCCTCAGACACTTACTAGCCGTGTGACTCTGGGCAAGGCACTTAACCCTGCTTGGCTCAGTTTCCTCATCTGTAAAATGAGCTGCAGAAGGAAATGACAAACTACTCCCATATCTTTGCCAAGAAAAACCCATTGGGGTCATGAAGAGTCATACGTGACTGAAACAACCGAAGAACAATGAAAATGGAATCCAAAGGTCAAGGTTGGGAATAGTAATTGCTTATATTTGTATGTAGTAGCCCATACTATTGCAATGATAAGAGTGCTGGACCCAGAATCAGCAGACTTGGTTTTGGGTCCTGGCTCCAACTCTTATTAGCTGGGTAGCTGATTGCTTTCCTCCATGAGCTGAGGCCTCTCTGTTCGTGCTCCGTGTTGTGGGGTCTTATGAGGAAACCTACACGTACATGCGTGTCCTCTGTGGTGATTCGGGCTTTACAGATGTCGCCTCGTTTGAGCGCTGCTCCTCTTGGTTTCCCCATTTCCCAAAGAAGCAGCGCAGGGAACTGCTGCACTCGAGTGAAGTTCTGTCTTTGAGGGAGGTATAACCCTGGGCTCGAATACTCTTGGGGAAAGGGGCCAAGCTCTGCAGCCACTTATAGTTCGGTGTGCATTAGATTATAATGATTTAAAAGAGACTAAGTGAACTCATTTAATTCCCCAGTTGATTGGAATCTCCCAGGATGGCTGTGCAAGAGAAATACCCAGGTGGGAGGATTTCTGAATCCAGTCCAACAGGTAAGTATTCCAGTTTTCTCTGCCAAATCCCAGCCCTGGCTATATTCTTTCATTTTTTTTTTGAGGGAAGAAGGAGAAAGACATAATTCACTGAAGTGTCAAAACTAAACAAATCACATGGTCCTGTTTGAGGAATGAATTGTTACCTATGGAAAACTAAGTGTGAATGGATATTGACATGTATATATGGAGGGTAGAACAGACAGTTGTGCATTCTTAACATGATGTTATTTGAAATAGCAAACAGGTGCTTCAGACAGGAGAGGAGAGCGTACAGGATCACGTGAGGTAGAAAATAGCACCATTACTTACTGTATTACACGTTGTTTTTGTAGTCATACAGACAGCCTCTTGTCTCCTGCCCCACAAGGATCCAAATTCCAGTTGGATGCTGGCGTACTCTGCTGGCGTCATTGGAGATCTGGGAATTTAGCTCTCAAAGCACCCCCTCCTCTGTTTGTGAATTTTGCAGAGTCGCTTATGAAAGCTCATATGCCACATTCCAAAGGGGAAACAGCAGTTGTTTAAAAAAGTGCCTCCTCTGACAACATAGCTGTATAATTTAACAAATATGAAGTATCTGCTGTCTGTAGAGGTTTGGGGTTTTTTTTAGGACACCCTCCTATACCTCATGGAGTTTGTAGTCAAATAGAGTAGCTTGTTAAGAATACAAAGTAATGTAATACTGTATGAGAGGCCCAAGCAAAGAGCTAAGTGACATTATTAGACCGGCCAAGGAATGAGCTGGAGACAACCCTAGAAGTTAACAACAACTTAGTTTAAGTAACAGAGTATATACAATGTTGTAATTAGATCTTTTCCTTTTCTTTTTTCACTTTGTTCAGGAGCTACTGGAACATTGTCATTAATTTCTTTTTTTAAAAAAACTTCAATTTTTTGATCACTTCATCTTTCTGTGGTTCACATTCACTTGTGGGCCCTTATGGTGTTGGCATGGCATAAGATATAAAGAAAAATCCCAGCTTTCAAGATGTTTGTTTTCACATATAATATATGTTCATGTGTATGTATGTGTGTATGTATGTATATATGCATGTACATGTGCAAACAGAAAGACATTTTTAAAAGACATGATCAGAACAAAGTTTGTTATCTTTCTGCTAAGCCAATCCTTTTCTGACTTCCCTTTTTTTTCCAGTGTACCACCAGCTTTCCAGGCACCCAACTTCATAACCTCAGTATCATCTTTGACTCTTCTAACCTTCATTATCTCCCATCACCATCCTAGTTCAGGCCCTAATTATTTTTTGCCTGAACTATTGAAATAGCCTCCTGATTGGTCTCCCTACCTCACATCTCCCCTATCCAACCTGCTCTCCCCATGGTTACCAAATTAGTGTTCCCAAGACTGACCATGTTGCTCCTGTGCTCAGAAGGAGCCTATCACTCCTTATTGCCTCTAAAGTCACATGCGGACTCTGTTTGGCATTAAAAGCCTTTCACAATAAAATTCAACCTATCTTTCTGGGCTTCTTACATACTACCCTTTTCCCCACATTCTGTGCTTCAGGCAGACTGGCTGACTTCTAATACTCCCCCCCTCCCCCCAGTTATTAGTCCTCCCTCAACTACAGTTACTTGTAGCCTTGGGCAAGTAATTAATCTTCCTAGGCCTCAGTTTCCTTATCTGCCAGATGAAGGACTTTTTGAATGGCTTTCTCTTGTATCTCACCTTGGTGAGAAGAAATTGTGGTGGCTGAAGGGTGTTAGTGTGAAAGACAGTGTTAGATCAATTGATGGATGATGAAATTCTACTTGCCACACTCCAGCTTAATTCAACTTAAAATTTTCAAAGCTTCTACTGTATGTACAGCCTGGGCAGGAGGAAGGATTTAAAATGATACATAAGACAAGGTGCAGGCAATGTGGAAAGGTTTGCAAAGTGCTTCACACATGTTATCTCATTTGTGAGTCTTTGTCTTTTGATGTAAGGACTATTTCCATTTTACAGATGAAGAAACTGAGGTTAAGAGGTTAAATATGCCCAGGGTCATACAGCTAATAAATATCTGAGGCAGGATCTGAACCCCAGTCTTCCTCATTCAGGTCCCAAACTCTGGAGTCAGGAGACTTGAATTTGAATTGTGCCTTATTAGCTACGTGATTGTGGACAAGTTGGTTCATTTCCCTGAACTTCAGGGTTCCTTATCTGTACAATGTGACTAATACTGCATGTTCTACCTCCCTCACAGGGTTTTCATGAGAAAGTGCTTTGTAAACTTTTGAACACTAAGATATGGGGGTTATTACTAATATGTTATATATCTTATATAATATGTTGTAATACATTACTCCCTCAAGGAGTTTGTAGTCTGGTAGGGAGAATATGATACACAAAAAAACCTTGTAACTTTTTCCTTTTCTTATTTTGCATTTAAGTTTGAAATAAATTTAAAAACTTAAAAAAAAAACTAATATAAAAGAGAACAGAAATCTAAACCAACTATTATGTAAGGTCTTGATAATTTCGTACACCTCAGGTTGAAACCCTAACCGTCCTGAAATCCTTCTTTAACCTTCTTTATTAGGCCTCAGTTGTGCGGCCTGGTGGGGGTGAGATAGAAGTAGAAGACCTAAATTCACCCCAAGTGTGGCCATTGGACTAGAAGAAAGAGAGCTGCTGTGGCAGTTAGACTTTTGTTCAGCCTCCTGCTGGTGCTATGGCCTTGACCTTGACCAGGTCACAGTCATCTCCCTGAGTCACACTTTATTCATCTGTAAATGAGGGAGTTGGGCTAGATGGTCTCTCTAGGTGTATTGATCCGTTCTTGGGATGTGGGGATTACTTCTGCTTATAATTTAGAGGGCACCCCATGATATAACTGATTAGGATCCTAGTATTTTGTTGTGCCATTAGCTAAAATTTTCTTGACAATCTCTTTTTTAATTCAAACTTGTGATTCCAGGTATAAGGTATGCCCAGTGTAGAAACTTCCTCTCCCAATTCAGATTAGCAACTTATCTGTGATTAATAGTCTTAGGGACTTGCCCGAGACTAGAGTCAGAGCTTGTCTGGGTCAGAGGCGTGTTTTGAACCCAAATCTTACTGACTCCAAGACCAACTCTCTACCTACACTGCCATACTACCTTTCTTCTAAATGATTGTATAATCAAAATGGCATTCGAATTAGGCCAGAATAAAGCTGATGATGGGAAAGGCAATGTGATGAAGAAGAAAGACAGTGTCTGGGGACTCTGCATCAGGAAGCCTGGCTTCTGGCCCCGGCCCTAGTTCTGGCTCTGCCACTGCCAACACCGCCAGCTTTCTCCATGATGGTGGAGAAGGTTAGCTCCCTTTGGGCCTACTTTTCTAACTCTGAAATGAAGGTTTGGAACTAAATGACCCTTAAAGTCCCTTTCAGCCTTATGGTTTAATGTTTGAATTTGTATCCTTAGCACCTGGCACATGTACTGGTGCTTAGTAAGCTCTTAAATGCTTGTTGATTGGTTGATGGTTCAAGAATCGAATATCTACAGAGTGTGCAAGTGTGTGTGCACATGTTACAAAGACAACTACCAGGTTAATAAAATATTCAATTTGAGGGGGTGGAGCCAAGATGGTGGCGTGAAAGCAGTGACTTGCTTGAGCTCTCCCCCAAACTCCTCCAAATACTCATAAAAAATGGCTCTAAACAAATTCTGAAGCAGCAGAACCCTCAAAAATACAGAGTGAAACAAATTTCCAGCCCAAGACAACCTGGATGATTGATCAGAAAGGTGTATCGCCAGGCTGGGAGCGCAGCGCAGCGCGGTGTGGGTGCGCAAGCTGCAGCAAACCTGGAGCAGGACTCAGAGGACTGAATTGCAGGCAGCTGTGGAGGTTTCCAGACTCCTCAATCCATGAATGCCAAAGACAACTTAGAAGGTCAGTGGGAAAAGTCTGTTTCTGTCGGTGGTTAGAGAGGAAGGCGGGGTTTCAACTCCATGGGGGGGGGGGGCAGCTGCTTCCCAAGCTTCCGGCCCACAGACTGAGGGGGAATCCAGTGGCTGATCAGAGAGGGACTGCAGGGATCTCTTTGCCAGTGCTGAGGCAGAAATCTCTTGCTTTGCCCGTGTGTGGATCTGGGTCACAGTTCTGGGCGGCAGTGCTGGGGTGAGGAGGAGCGCTGGCGTGGTGGACCTTTTAGTACCTGTGGAGAGGAACCCCTCCTTACAGTTACGGGACAGAAAGGAATACTTGTGGTCACAGGCCAGGAAAGGAGTAAACACCTCGCCCCTTATCATACCACCTTGGAAGAACTGAAAATTTACAGGTCCCTACAAGTATCTCTGAAAACAGCTACACAAACCCCTGAAGCTTGGGACAGTACACTCTCCACATTGGAAGCAGACTCTTACCTTAACAAAGAGTTTAAAACTCAAGTAATTGGCTGGGATCATGAGCAAGCAGCACAAAAAGAGTCAGACTATGTTATCTTACTTTGGTGACAGAGAAGATCGAAATATACAACCAGAAGAAGACAACAAAGTCAAAGCTCCTACATCCAAAGCCTTCAAGAAAAATAGGAATCAGTCCCAGGCCTTGGAAGAGCTCAAAAGGGATTTTGAGAAGCAAATAAGGGAAATAGAGGAAAAACTGGGAAGAGAAATGAGAGTGATGCAAGAAAATCATGAAAGGAGACCCAAAAAAATACTGAAGAAAATAACATCTTTAAAAAACAGCCTAACCCAAATGCCAAAAGAGGCCCAAAAAGGCAATGAGGAGAAAAATGCCCTAAAAAGAAAAATTGGCCAAATGGAAAAGGAAGTCCAAAAGATTACTGAAGAAAATACTTCATTAAAAATTAGAATAGAGCAATTGGAAGACAGTGACTTTATGAGAAATCAAGACACTGTAAAACAAATCCAAAAGAATGAAAAATTAGAAAACAATGTGAACTGTCTCATTGGAAAAACAACTGACCTGGAAAATAGATCCAGGAGAGAGAATTTAAAAATTATTGGACTATCTGAAAGCCATGATCAAAAAAAGAGCCTAGACATCATCTTTCAAGAAATTATCAAGGAAAACTGCCCTGATATATTAGAACCAGAGGGCAAAATAGAAATGGAAAGAATCCACAGATCTCCTCCTGAAAGAGATTCCCAAAGGAAAACTCCTAGGAATATTGTAGCCAAATTCCAGAGTTCCCAGGTCAAGGAGAAAATATTACAAGCTGCCAGAAGGAAACAATTCAAGTACTGTGGAAACACAATCAGGATAACACAAGATTTAGCAGCTTCTACATTAAAGGACCAGGGCATGGAATATAATATTCCAGAGGGCAAAGGACATAGGATTACAACCAAGAATCACCTACCCAGCAAAACTGAGTATAATCCTTCAGGGGAAAAAATGGTCATTCAGTGAAATAGAGGACTTTCAAGCATTCCTGATGAAAAGACCAGAGCTAAAGAAAATTTGACTTTCAAATACAGGACTCAAGTGGAACATGAAGAGGTAAACAGGAAAGAGAAATCATAAGAGACTTATTAAGATTGAACTGTTTACATTCCTGCATGGAAAGATGATATTTGTAACTCATGAGAACTTTGTCAGTATTAGGGTAGTTGGAAGGAAAAAAATTATATGTATGTATGGATAGATAGATAGATAGATAGATAGATAGATAGATAGATAGATAGATAGAAGGCACAGGGTGAGTTGAAGATTAAGGGGTCATATCTGGAGAATAAAATTAAGGGATGAGAGAGGATGATACTCGGAGAAGAAAGGGAGAGGTAGAATGGGGTAAATTATCTCACAAAAAAAAAACAGAAAAGAAAAGTCTCTTACAGTGGAGGGGAAACAGGGGAAGGTGAGAGGGAATGAGGAATCTTATTCTCATAGGATTTGGCTTAAGGAGAGAATAACATACACATTCAATTGGGTATGGAAATCTGTCTTACCCTACAGGAAAATAGGGGGAGAAGGGGACAAGAGAGCAGGGGGTGATAGAGAGGAGGGCAGATTGGGAAAGGGGTAATCAGAAGCAAATACTTCTGAGGAGGGACAGGGTCAAAAGAAAGAATAGAATAAATGGGAGGGCAGGATAGGAGGGCAGGATAGGATTAAGGGAAATAGAGTTAGTTTTTCACAACATGTCTACTAAGGAAGTGTTTTGCATAACTGCACATGTACAACCTATATTGAGTTGCTTGCCTTTTCAATGAGGGTGGGTGGGGAGGGAGGAAGGGAGAAAATTTGGAACTCAAAGTTTTAAAAACATGTTTTAAAAAAATGTTTTCACATGCAATGGGGAAATAAGAAATACAGGAAATGGGGTACAGAAGTCTATCCTGCTCTACAGGAAAAGAGAAGGGGAAGGGGATAAGAGAAGGGAGGGGGGAGAGATAGAAGAGAAGGCAGACCAGGGGAAGGGGTATTCAGAATGCATGCCATCTTGGGGTGGGGGAGGGGTGAGAAATTTGGAACTCAAAAACTTGTGGAAGTGAATATTGAAAACTAAAAAGAAATAAATTCATATTAAAAATAAATAACTGTCAAAAAATATTCAATTTGAAATTTAAAAAAAGGGTTGAATTTCTAGAACTTGAATCTCCTGAAAAACAGTACTTCCATCTTGTATTTATCTGTGTATACGCTGTATTCCTGCAGTAAGGGTAAGCTCCTTGAAAGGGCAGGAACTTTTTTGTTTTGATTTTTGTGTCCCCAGTGTCTAGCAGGGGGCCCTGCACCCTCCTGGTCTAGATGTTTATTGAATCTTAGTTCCCTATTCAGCTTGGTTTCACTAGCCCTCTGGATAAAATATAAACTCTTCAGACCAGTTTTCTAGATCCTCTAGAACAGGGGTCGGGGATCTCAGGGCTGCAGGTTCCCCACCCCTGCTCTAGAACCTGGCCCCACTGATTTCTCCCATATTTGTTTCCTGCTTTTTCTGAATTAGAACCTTCTGTCATAACCTCATTAGTTTCTTTACTATCCCAGGAGCATCCCAGATTAATCACCGCTTTTTTGTCTGTGTTCTTGCTGTTCCCAGATCATCACATGGGGATCAAGTTCCAGCTAAAGTTCTAGAAGACCTGTTCTGAACAATAATAATAATAATGCTCATTGTATATAGTGCTATACTTTTATAAAGCTCTTTCTTTGCAATACCCTCTCTTTGTGATAAGATAGTAAAATTATGATTGTTCCCATTTTACAGATGAAGGAAACAGGTTCAATAATTGGCTCAAGATCACACAGCTAATGTATGTTGCAGCCAGGAGTCTGAACCTTGGTCTTCTCATTCCATAGTACAGTTCTCTTTTCACTACACCATGCCACCTTAAGTCCTAGTCATAGTGATCTTTCCCTTCTCCAAATTCCTACTACCTATTGTCTGCATGATATTATTTTTTGTATTTAGTCATATTTTTTACATATCATTTTGCTGTCTTATGTTTATATACATTTCTTGTTTCTTTATTAGACTATAAGCTCTCAGTGGGTCATCTCTTTCTTTAATATTCTTCATAGCCCCAGCATGGCCCTGGGCCCAGAACAAATAGAAGATAAATATTTGATCTTCTTTGAAATTAGGTAGTTCCAGATAGCTGGGACAGCCATGAAAGAGTGGGCTGTTGGCTTGTGATTTAATTTTCAGTGTGGGTTTAAGGGTGATCTTTGCTAAATTATTTCAGTGAGTGATATACTGGGAGCACACTAAAGGTAGGCAGTGGTACTTGTTTCAGATTCCAAACTGATTCAGAAGGGCAGTTCCCTGGGGACCGAATGGCAGACCCCAGTCATCTCAGAGCCATACAGAAGCCGGTTCAGCCGCTGCTCAAGCGTGGCTGACAGTGGAGACACGGCCATCGGCACATCATGTTCTGACATCGTTGAGGGTAAGTTTGGATTGTTAATGAGATTGCTGACATTGTAGTGCCTTTTTTAGACTGTGGTCCTGTGGTTTGGAGTGTTCATAAAGCCAGTCAAATCAGTTACTGAGTCTGATGGTTTCTTTAAAATGTCTCTCACATCCAACTCTTTCTTTCCATTCCACTGTCACCACCCTACTCCAGGTTCACCTGATATCTAGACTATTGCAGTAAGCTCCTTATTGATCTCCCTGTCTCTCCCAGGTTAATAATCTTTTTAAAACACTGGTTTAACATTTTGGTCACATTAATAGATTAGTATTTCAGGGATCTGTAACTTCCTTGTGTAGGGAACCCACTACCAGTGAAGATCCAACATTGCCCTCCCTTAGTAGGGAGTTTTTATGAATTGCTATTACCACAAAAAATGCAGTACCCAGTTGCAAATCTTCTCTGAACTGGTTCTCGTAGTACAGACTTGCAATCTGTCACTGGGCTTGTATTCAGAGCTCCAGCTTAGTACGAGCTGCCAGAGCTTGTATTGACTGGTGTGTCCTTGGAGAGCTCAGGGTCATCTACCTATGACTTTAGTAGAAGAACAATAATCATAGCTCACATTTATATTGCACCTGACAGTTCCTTGCTCACTGACCTCTGGTGGCTTCCTGCTGCTGAGAGGACAAAGCCCAAACCCCTTGGTTAAATATGCAGGGCCTGCCACTATCCACAGCAGAACTTCTTCTCCGGCCACCCTTGTATCCTTACTGTCTGCTCATTCCCACCACTGTGCCTTTTCTCAAGTTGTTTCTCTCCTTTTCCATGAAATGTTCATCAGCTCTCCCTCAGACCATGTCCATTCTTCACAGTCCACCTAAAATCCTGTGTTGTCCATAAGGCTTTTCCCGTTATGTTGCCTTCCACAGCAATCTTTCCTTCTTTTGCTCTGCACTCCTATAAATCCTACTTTCTGTATTGCTCGCTTTGAATATTTATCTGTTCTGTATTGCCTCGCAATGATGAGAATGTGTAACGATAGTTGTAGGGTATGGAAAAGTTTCTTTCCTCATCAAGAGAGCAACAGTAATTCTAGGTAGGGTGAATTTCCCCAGATGACCTGTCTGTGTGTACCTCACTGAGTGAAACAAAATAGAACTTGGGGGGGGGCGGGGCATGGCTTTCAGGTAGGGTAGTATGACTGGAATAATCCTGGGAAAACTAGAAATTCTTTAGAGGGCAATTCAGTCAATCAGTAAACACTTATTAAGTGCCTACTATGTGCCAAGCACTGTGCTAAGCCCCAGGATACAAAAAGAGGCAAAGACAATCCTTGCCCTCAAGTAGCTAATGGTCCAATGGGGGGAAATAATAAACAAATATACAAACAAGCTATGTACAAGTTGTATAGGAAATAATTAACAAGAAGGAAGGCACTAGAATTAAGAGGGGTTAGAAATGGGATTTTAGTTCTAACTTAAAGGAATCCAGTAGGCAGAGTTGAGGAGGGAGAACATTCCAGACATGGCGGGGGGTGGGGGGTGGGGGGAACTAGAGAAAATGCCTATGGCCCAGAGGTAGGGTGTCGTGTTTGGGTAACTGCTGGTAGATAGTGTCACATGTCGAGGAATAAGGTGTAAGAAGATTGGAAAGATAGGAGCTTGTGAAGGGCTTTAAATCCAAAACAGAGGAGAGAGAAAGAGAGAGAGAGAGAGAGTGTGTGTGTGTGTGTGTATGTATGATTGGACCTGTACTTCAGGAAGGTAAGAGAGTACCAAGGTAGAGAGGGGGACCGTGTCAGAGAGTGCAGAGAGGTCAAGGACAATGAAGATTGAGAAAAGGCCATTGGATTTGACCACAGAGATCATTAGTAAACATTGGAGAGAGCAGTTTCAAAGGAATAAGGTCAGAAGCCAAATTGTAAGGGGTTAAGTAGAGAGTGAGAGGAAAGAAAGTGGAAGCACCTATTGCTGACATACTTTGTGGGGAGTTTAGCTGCCAAGGGCAGAAATGAGATAGGAGGATAGTGAGGATCAAGTGAGGGTCAGGAGATACATGGGCATGCTTATTGAAGTGGAGAATGAGCCAGTGGACAGGGACAGGTTGAAAATAAGTGATAGACTGGGGATGACAGAGGGGGCAATCTGTTGGAGATGGGATGGAATGGGATTGCTGAGCAGGTAGAGGGGTTAGCCTTGGTAAGGAGTGAGGACACTTTATGTGAGACAGGGGTGAAGGAGGAGGGTGACAGAAAGCATCTGAATGATAGGAGATAAGGAAGAGAGAGTTCACAGCAAATGGCTTGAATGTTTTTTATGATATATGAGGCAAGGTTCTCAGTGGTGGGGGAGGAGGAACCATGAGAGGTCTGAGGAGGGATAAAAAGGTTTGGAAGAGCTGCTGTTCAGAGTAGGATAGTGAGCTGATCAGGGAGGTATGATGGGACTGCCTAGCAGCAGTGAGGCCCAGGTGAGGTTGTGCACCATATGTGTGTGGTGGACCCAGGCAGAGCAGTTACGTGATTTTACTCCTTTCAGTGGCATGTATAGGAGCAAAGGCAGCAAATGGTGGGAGTGATTCAAGGATGAGACTTGGTAGGGCTAAATGATAAGGGGACAAGGGATTCAAGAGAGGGGATAGTGTAGAGTTGAATTAGTTCACCAAGGGACCAAGATGTGGAAAAGAGGAGAGAGTGGTTGGTGCAGGGGAGATGGCTTGGAGAGAATTGAGAGGGCAAGGGATTAGAGGTCACAGTGTGGACAAAGAGTAGGGTTTTGTACAGGGAGGCAGAGAGGTTGGTGAGAAGCTAATAGGTTTGGTTGGATAAGGGGATTTTGGAATTCTTGCATGGAGAAGGTGGTACATTTGTGGGTGATAGCAAGATCAAGGGTATGACCATGTTTGTGTGTGACTTAGGTGGGGAGCTCATGGGAAGTGAGTAGGTTGAGGAACTGAGTGGTTAGGGTGTTTGAGGTTGAGTCAGTATGTATGTTGAAGTCCCCTAGATGCGTGGAGATGGGGAAAAGAAAGAAATTGTGAGCCAGGTATGAAACTCATTGAGGAAGGAAGAGGAATGACTGGGGGTGGGAGGTAGGATCTGTAGACTACAGCTATCAGGATTGTGTTGAATGGTAGATAAGAATAATATGAAGCTCAAAGGAGGAAGAGTTGTGTGATGGTGGGACTAATTTAGGGGGATGTGTTATTGGGGTATGGAGTGACCCATGTTGCTCAGTTTTTCCTACATGCTCCCACTCCAGTGATAATGATTGCAGTTTCCTAGTAGGCAGAGACTTTGACTTACTCCTTTTAGAACTCTCTTAATGGGCACAGCTAGGTGGTGCAATGGATAGAGCACTGGCCCTGAAGTCAGGAGGAACTGAGTTCCAATGCTGCCTCAGACCAAACCACTTGACACTTACCAGGTGTGTGACCCTGGGCAAGTCACTTAACCCTAACTGCCAAAAAAAAAAAAGTAGAACTCTCTGAATGTCTAAGTAAAGTGTTCTGGCCATGGTATAGGCTCAGTGAATACTGATTGAATGAATGAAAAGATATGCTAAAGTCATTCAAAAATTTTAATGATGGATTTGTACCTTATCAAGAGTTTCCTTTTAAAAATATTTCCTTTCCTTTGCTAATGTTAATTGTAAACTACCTAGAATTTTAAAATTAAGTTGTTTTTTAGGCTTGTGTGCATATTGAATAGTCTTTTGGAACTTGAGTGCTGACTGGACCCTTAGAAATCATCTAGTCCCACTCTTACCTGAGACATGAAATCCCCTGACAATGCCCTCTTTTGGATACCTCCAGTGCCTGGCAATTCATTACTTCCCAAGGCATCTCATTCTTTATTTTCACCCCACTCCCACCCCCATTTTTGACTACTTTAATTGTTTAAACTGAGCTAAAAGCTTCCTCCCTGTAACTTCACACTGATTGATCATAGTTCATCAGTCCGAGGTGTATTGGAACAAATCTCATCCCCCTTTTGCATTACCTTTCAAATGTTTGAAGACAGTAATCATGACCTCCTCAATCTCCCAGGCTAAAGAATATGTAGAATAATTAGATGTTAGAGATCTTAGGGATCTTAGAGATCAGCTAGTCCAGCCCAGTCTTTTTATAAATGTGGAAACAGATCCAGAGATTAAGTGAAATAAATATCCAAGAAACCAGCTGGGGTCGAGGGAAATGGCCTCAACATGAGGAAAAACTCAAAGTCATGACATGTCAATGCTTTGGTGCATTGACAATGGGCAAGCAAAATTAAAAACACAGCGTGCTTCAGTGTTGCTGGAGTGAAACCTGAGAGTTACTAAGAATAACTTCACATTGCCACGTGAAGCCAGGTTTGGGGTATGTGAACCAGGACAGTCCCAGGCTCGGGCACCACGTCCCCTTGCTGCCCTGGGCACTGAAGGAGACAAGACTTCATTTGTTTTCTAGGGTGGTTGTTTCATGCTCACATTCACCTAGGAGTGGCAAGAGTCACTGGGGAGACAATGTGGCATTTAGTTGTGCCATGGACTTAGAGGAAATTTCTTTTCGATGGAGTTATAACTTGTGGTTGCTGATCTATGAGAAGAACTAATTCTTTTCTTCTTTTGGAATCCTTCAGTAAGTAGGTTGTTTGGGTTTTTTTGATACCTTAATTTCTTGACTAGGAAGATGCCATCTCTGGGGGTACAGGGAATAGAATGTAACTTCCAAGGAAGAGGCCTGGAGATGTGTCCCTAGAAGCAGCCAGTGCTGCCTTTTGTGGCTTTACCTTGGCAAGTAGCAGTTGAGCTCCTGGAACTCACGCCATCCTTCTAAGTTGATGTCCCTTTCTCTGCAGCAGCTGAACTTTGGAAGGCTTGATGCTTTTTTTCTGGCTTATAGAAGGCTCTTCTTTTTCCAGAGTTTTGCAGCTCGAGTGGCAGCTCGTCCTTCCAGCCCATCAAAAGCCAAGTAACCATTCCTACAGCCCATGTGATACCATCTACTTTGGGGACCTCTCCAGTCAAGCCTGCTTCCACCCATACGGGGCTCCTTTCCTCCAAACTGCCCGTGTCAGGATTGTCGGAAAACGTGGGACGGCCCCGGAATGGAGACTTTGGCATTATGAAAAGATCTCCGGGCCTGCCGAGGGATCTCATGTACCTCTGTGGAGCTCCTGGGGAAAATGGAATTGAACAGTCCTGGTTTCCTGCTTTGGGCCACGAAAGAGAAGAGGAGATGAGAAAGTTTGATACTCCCAACATGGAGCCAACCCTCAACCAGTCGGTACTGATGGAGACACTATATTCAGATCCCTACTACCGATTCCACCTGCAAAATCCAACAGCTGAGACAGGCAAGGAGTTGTACAAGGTGCTGCCTGAGACTAAGAAGGCCCCGAGTGTTGGGGCTGGATGTGAACGCAGTGGGACCCATGCTCTTGCTGGTGGGCTGCTTCAGGCAGCATCTGGCTTCCCGAAGCCTCTCCAGGCGCAGGGGTGGCTGCAAGGCCCTGACACTTGGCATTCCCAGGAACAGTCTTGTGAGCTCAGCACGTGCCGACAGCAGCTGGAGTCAATTCGGTTACAGATGGAACAAATGAAGGTACACGTCCATTTTCTGGTTACTATAATATTATCTTTGCTAAGACCTGGTGTAGTGAAAACATTGGATTTTGAGGCAAGAGACTTGGGTTTAAAAGTCCTGGCTCTGACGCCTACCAGCTAGCTGGGGGTGTCACTTAACACTCGGTAAGCCTCTTGTCTCCTCTGTAAGATGGGGGAGATCTTAGTTGCAATACTGATGGTATAGTAGAAAGTACTAGATTTGGAGTTCTAAGAACAGAGTTTGAACTCTGGTTTTGCCACTTACTAAGCTTCTGTCTGTCAAATGAGGGAGTTGGGCTAGTGGATCACTTAGGTCCCTTCTATCTCTAAAGCCTTTGGTCCTACACCTACCGCAGAGGGTAGTGCAAGAAAAGTACTTTGTAAATCTTTTTGTTTTTTTGCACTAGGCAGTGGGGTTAGGTGACTAGCCTAGGTCACACAGCTAGTGTGCGTTACGCGTCTGAGGCCGGATTTGAACTCGGGTCCACCTGACTTCAAGGCCAGTGCTCTATCCACTGTGCCCCCTAACTGCTGCCATACTTTGTAAATCTTAAAGCGCTTTAGAAATGTGCATCGTTGGAGGTACAATGCTACCTTAGTCATTCTTGAGCGCTGAATTATTAAAGGTTTTTGGGGCCATAGGTACTGTCCACCTCCTAGAATTATTTAGGTTTTTGCCTTGAGTACTTGTGGTTGACCTAGAGTAGTCAGGAAAAGGAGATAAAGATTACTTATCCTGGAGATGGAGACATTGGATAAAGGAAAGCTTTGAGACCACTGGTACTTAATAGGCAGAAGACATTTATAAGAAAAGAGTTAATAGGAGAAAGACAAAAAAGCTTCAGCTTACTGTAAGGGGAACTATTTCAGAGAAACCCATGGTGCTGCCATGAGTATGTATATACACCATATTGTTTCCAAAGTTCTTTAACTATCTGATTTGATTCTTCCAACATCCTTGTGAGTTGCAAAGGCAGGAGCTGTTAGTCTCATTTTATAAATAAAACCAAGACTTGAGCTTAGCCAAGGTCACACAGCTAGTGTGGATAGAAGCCTAAATTTGAACCTGTTTTTTCAGACTGCAGACCCATGGTGTTTTTCAGTTCTCTGCTTCCTCCATTGAAGTGAGTAGGGGTGGTAGGAAGAAGAATTCTGAGCCCGTGAATGATAAGAACAGACTCAGCTGTGTGATTTGTCTCTGTTACCAGATGAAGCCTAACTGACCTTTCCTTCGAACTTAGAGCCCTGCTGGAGGGCAGGGGAGTATATAGCTTGCAGGCAGAGCCTCCCTCATGAGTTTCTTCCAATCCTGAAAGAGAGCTAAAATTAGTCAGTAAACACAGGGTTCTCTCAGGCCCAGTCAAAACAGAGCTCAGCTGAAGATCATGCTGGCCAGTGACCAGGTGCCTGTCACAGCTCTTCTGTCATTTCAATTCAGCAAGCTTAATAAGGGCCTCTGCTATCTACGTGCACTATTTAGGCATAGGAGACCAGAAGATAGAATAAGGCACAGATCCCGCCCTTAGGGAGTATAGACCAATGGGGGGGAGGGGCGGGTAAAGAGATGAAAATAGGCACATACACAAATATCTGGTCCAAGGCAGAGCTAGTGGAGTACAAAGCATAGACCTAAACCATGTGCACTGAGAAATTGGAGAAAGAAGTCATTGTTCATCTGGGGGATATAGAAAGGTTTTATGGAGGAGGCAGGCCTTGAAAGAAAGGCAGGAGTTCAGTAGGCAGTGAGGAGCCCCTTCTGGTTATGGGGGATGGCTTCAGGGAAACATGACTTTCTTCACAAGGTGGGTCCTTAATAAATGCTTATTGATTAATTGATCTGGTCCAGTTTTTGAAGGACTACAGTGGAAAAAGAAGAATTGGATTTTTTCTCTTTGGATCCAGAAGGCAGAACTAGAAGAGTGAATAGAAGTTGCAGAGAGGCAGATTTTGGCTCATTATATAGAAAAAAAATCTTCCTTTAATTTTTTTTTTTTTGAGGCAGTCAGGGTGAAGTGACTTGCCCAGAGTCAGACAGCTAGTAAGTATCTGAGGCTAGATTTGAACTCAGGTTGTCCTGATTCCAGGACTGATACACTATCCACTGTGCCACCTAGCTGCCCCCTTCCTATAAAATAATGTCCAAATATGGAATTGGGTGGCCTTGGTAGGTAGGGAACCCCCACCTAAATAGAGATCTTAAAGCAGAGGGTAAATGAATACTTTTCCTGGATATCATAGAAAAAATTGCTCTCTAAGTAGGTTTGAACTAAAGGTGCCTTCCAACCGTGAGAAATATCTGGAAAGGGAGAGGGGAGTCAGATTGTAGAAGGCTTTGAATGCTGGGATGTAAGTTTATGCTTTATTTGGGATGGGTAGGAGAGGCCCTGAAGGGTTTGAAGTTGTGACATTAAGTCACTTCCAATGAGCTGCTTGTCTTTCAGCTCCAGAACGGAGCCACTTGCCACCACCCCACAGCTTACGCGCCATCTGTGCCAGCCCTGGAGCCAGCCCAGTGGGTGAGCATCCTGAACAGCAATGAGAACCTCCTGAAAGAAAAGGATCTCCTCATCAACAAGTAAGGCACAAGGGGAGAGGGAATGGCCATTCAAACTCATAACTTCCTGGCTTCTCATGTTTGCCTCGGAGGTCCTCTCGGATCAATAGCGAGCCTGTTCTTGAGTGTGCCTAACATCACCTGGGGGTATGTGTCTTTTTGAGGGCTAACTCATCTTTACTCGTTTGTCCCTTCCCCCAGAAATCCTTTTCCTTGTTCCCTTCCCCTGTCATCAGCCAGACCTTGAGATTCTCATCTCAGTTAAATAGGACTGATTATTCCTATCTGCCTAGTGAAAGGGAAGGCTCCGATTTCAGGCAGGCTGTCACTCAAGAAGGTTGCTTTGATGTGTGCCTGTGGTTCACTTTGCAGGCAGAGGCAGCATATCTCTCAGTTGGAACAGAAAGTCCGTGAGAGTGAGCTTCAGGTCCACAGTGCCCTATTGGGCCGCCCTGCCCACTATGGGGATGTCTGCATGCTGAGGCTGCAAGTAAGTACTCACAGCCAAGAGTCACATGTTTAACTGCTGTTTGGGGCTCGTGGGGGGGGGGTTGAGCGGGGGGGGGTAGGGGGTGGGGAAGCTCAAGGGGGAGGTTGTTACAAAGATAAAATATAACTGCCCTTAAACAGCTCACATTATGGTAAGGCAGTGTGGTGTAGTGGAAAGAGCAGTGGATTTCAAGCCAGGAGAGACCTGAAGCTCAAATCCTGCCTCTAACACCTACCATTATAACTACAGGCAAAGAGCTTTACTTCTTCATCTTAGTTTTCTCATCTAAAAATGGAGATAATAGGATCCAATTAGACAGTAAATATACATCACTTTGGAAATTTTTGAGTGCTGTAAATATGTCAGATGTTGTTGTAGGGGAGACACACACGCACACATACACGGCCAGAGGCTTCAATCTTTTGCCATAATATGAAGTAAAATTTGAAAGCGCAACAGAAAATACAAGGCATTGTGGCAGCTCCCAGGAGGGAGTGGTCACTTTTGGATGGGATACCAGGCATGGATTCAAGAACTGGGCCTTGAAGGATGAGTAGAAATTACTAGAGGGCATTCTGGGTGGAAGAAACTGTGAGCAAAAA
This sequence comes from Phascolarctos cinereus, assembly GCF_003287225.1. NCBI lineage: Eukaryota > Metazoa > Chordata > Mammalia > Diprotodontia > Phascolarctidae > Phascolarctos > Phascolarctos cinereus. The sequence continues at coordinate 373,481,687 of NW_027556098.1, read as the reverse complement.
CACAGGGACACAGAGGTTAGAAAGCATTTTTGGGTCATAGCAAAGAGTTCAGAGTTCAACTCAGTCTTTATTAAGTACTGCCATGTACTCAGTACTGAGAGGGGTGAAAAAGTATTAGATATTGTCCAAGTATTGGCTGTTGTAAAAGTATTAAATATTGTAACAGATATTGCCAATATCTAGTAGATATTGGCCCTGGGCCAGAGAAGAGCTTCAGGGGCTTCAGGAGTGGGGAGGCAGGGCATTTAAAATAGTGTGAAGGTGTCCGACCCCCATTCGTGAAATACCCTGGAACTGGAAGAAGGGATTTTTGAGACCCAGTCTGACTGACCTTCCTCCCCTAACTTCCTTTTGTTTTACAGAAGAGGGAGAAGAAAGGAAATAAGCATTTAAATAGCTCGTGCTGTGTACTAGGCACTGTGCTGTGCACTTTACTAATATCCCATTTTGAGGTGAAGAAACAGCCTCACTGAGGGAGGGGAGGTCAGAGTGGCAGAGCTGAGCAACTGAAGCAGCAGGACCCTGGGCTTGGCGTCAGCAAGTGCTGGGTTCTAATCCCACTTGAGACACTTGCTAATTGTGTGACCATGGAAAGGCGCTTGGCTTCTCTATAAAGCGAGGAAGTTGAGTGCATTGGCCTCTAAAGATCCTTCTGCCTCCAAATCTGTGCTGCTAATCCAGTCTTCTTTCCACAATGCCAAATTCCCAGCAGATGGAGGCAGTGATAGAGGCTAAGCATAACAACAAGCAGGCTTGGCTTCACTTTTTTTTTTTGTTTAAACCGACAAAGCAAACTGATTAGAGAGGGAAGAGGCAGCCATTGCTCTGAGTCAAGAGGTATGGGGAAATGAGGAAAGGAAATGGCCTCCCCCTGTCAGGGCCAAGGCCCTTTGAATTCTATGTTACCTGTCAGCCAAACTGGATTTCCCACCTGTCTGCTGAGTCCAGGAAATTTTCTAGTCATTCATCCACATTGACTTGGAAACTCAGTTCTGTTTACTAACTCTGTGACCTTGAGCAAGTCACTTCATTTCCTTAGACCTCAGTTTCTCTAAAATAAGGAGAGTTGAGCTAGATGATGTCTAAAAGTGCCTTCAATCTCTAAATCCTATTTTCCTGTGAAAGGATACTTCAACATTTATATTATCTGAGTGTAAAGAGTGTATGTGTGTGTGTGTGTGTGTGTATACACATACATACACATACAGCCAGGAACAGAGGCACTTGTCACACCTATGGCATCTCTCTGGCAGGAGTTGCAGCGAGAGAACACTTTCCTCCGAGCACAGTTTGCGCAGAAGACAGAGGCTCTCGGTAAAGAAAGGTCGGAGCTTGAAAAGAAACTCTCTGCCTCAGAAGTGGATGCACAGCTTGTCCGGGAGTCCCTCAGGGTGGCGTTGCAGAAACATTCAGAAGAAGGAAAGAAACAAGAAGAAAGGGTGAGTGATAGTGGGGCTGCCTTCTGAATGGGAAAGGATTGGGAGTCAGCCAGAGACAAGTTGGGGCTCTGCTTGCCAAGGCTATGATGCTGGTGGCCATGCCAGGAGTAGACGTGAGCCAGAGAGATTTGGACTCTCCCAGGTGGGGCTGGGGGTGGGCGGGCTCCCCAGGCTGTGCTTGCTACCCATCAACACTGGTTGCCTGTTCTTCAGACTGATTACCTACCCCAAGGTAAACAGAGTAGTAACTCGGGCATTCTCCACTGTTCACTCCCCCATCCTCTCAGACCTCTTGCCAGCTGGCAGAGGAAAGAAGCAGTTACACCATTCTTCATTGTTTCCAGGGGTGTAAACACACCTGGGTTCCAATTGTTTGGTGTTCTTCCTCCCGTGAACTAAAAATGGAGAAAAGTTTGCAACTACTTGGAGAGGTTAGAATCTTTGTCAGTGTGCTTCTGATGCCCTGAAGGATGACTGGAGGCAGTGGAAGCTGGCTCATTTCCTTCAGCTCTATTCTCCCATTCCTCTAATCCACACTTCCTAAAGTGTCTGTATTCTTACAGAGTTGTAGCAGAGAGTAACAGAAGAGGGGAGACTCTGGCCCAAATCCTGGCACTTTTACTTAGTGGCTGTGTGGCCATGGCATGGCATTTCCCCTTCTCTGCCCTTCAGGTTCCTCCTGTAAAAAAAGGGTAAATAATGCACTGCTTTTTTACCTCATAGACTTGTTGTGCCCAGAGTGCTTTGTAAACCATGAAGCAGTAGAGAAATAGGAGTAGTTACCGAACAGCTTTCTGGGTGTAAATAGTGATAGTTTCACCTGAGACAGTGCCATCAGCTCATTTATTAGTCATTCTTTGGTCACGATTTCCCCTGAAGTCCTGTCAAGTGCTTCCTCTGAGATCACTGGGTCTGTTTCTGTTTCACTGGCTTTTTTTGCTTCCCTTTTGGTAACTTAAGTTAAGAGTAACTTTATTTCTATAGTACTTCCCGGTTAATAAAGTGCTTTCTTCATGGGTAGTTGTAAGTATTATTAGCCCCATTTTACAGATGAGGAAACTGAAGAGGATCAGAGAAGTAAAATAATCTTTCCAAAGTCTTATATGCCAAGGCCAGGTCTTAAACTGAGTTCTCTTTCTACTACGTTATGGTTTTTTTTTTCACTTAGACTTTTTAGATAGAAGTTGCCTTTTCCAGTGATTCGTTCATTGTGCAGCTGACAGGTTTTAGAGGGGGGAAATGTATTGCCAGTCCACCCAAGTGAACCAGACAGGAATGCCTTTGGCAGGAAATGTATCTGCTTTTTAGGCCACCTAAGGATTGCTTTCCTTTTGCAAAGTGCTGGCATTATAAATCTGTAACTTGTGTCCCAATCTCGAATGACCTGTTAATCTTTCTCATGTTCCCTGCCCTTATCGCAGTGCAACGTCATCCTGAGTCCCAAGGGAAAGGCTACTGGTTGCAGGTTTACCTCTCAGTTGTAATCACCAAAGGGAAAAAGATTGTTTGAAGAAAGAAAGTTGACATTCAGGGTCTGATGGAACCAGGCTGTGTGCCAACTGAGACAGACAAGTGACTTCCCTTCACACAGGTCAAGGGGCGCGACAAACACATTAACAATCTGAAAAAGAAATGTCAGAAGGAGTCGGAGCAGAATCGGGAGAAACAGCAGCGCATTGAAACCCTGGAGCGCTATCTGGCTGACCTGCCCACGAGGGAGGATCATCAGAAGCAGAGCCAGAAGGTAGAAATGGTATCTGACCTGTTGGGGGGAGATGGAGTCACCTAGGGGGTTTATGAGCTCTAGAGTGGGAAAGGACCTGAGAAATCGAATCTAATTCCTTCCATTTTACAGAGAAGGAAACTGAGGCCCCAAGAGGTCAAATGACTTGAGGAAGGTCATACCAGTAGTATCAGAGCTAGAATGCAAACCTAGGTCTTCTGATTTCCAGTCTAGTGTTCTTTTCCCTCTACCATGCCACCTCTCAAGCCTCTGTGCTTCATAAAAGGAAAATTCCAAGTACATGTTGGAAGTTGTGGGCTGTTGATTGGCAGTTGGATTGATAACTCCTTGAGATCCCTAAGGGAGAAGCACTCCTGACTTGTTGGATCTGAGCCTGGCCTTCTCTCTCTAGCTCCGGGAATTAGAGCTGAAGAACTCAGACCTTCAGGAGCAAGTGACGGACCTGGAGAGAAAGCTGGGAGAGGCCCGGGCAGTCTGTACAGAACGGGAATCCCAGCTTGAGAGCCTGAAAGAGAGAGAGCGGGAGCTCCTCTCCGTGGTGCAGAGGTAAAGAGCCCCGCCATGGGCCTGCTCTCAACTCCCACAGTAGGCTTTAGGAACAAAATAACAAGGCGCCTCAGCACCTAAGGGAAGGATCCCTTGAGAGGTGGCACCTGGTTCCCTAGTTAGTGACAGTTATTGAACACTCTGGTCGTCCTTGCCTAGTCGTGGGATTGGACCTCTAGATCTCATTACCAGCCCCAGTGCCCTTGTTTATCTCATTAGGAAGTACAGCACCTGAGTGAGCTGGGAGGAAAAGGATGGAGGGGGGAGTGAACCAAAGAGCCTCGGCCCTACTTCCTCTAAAAATAGAGAGCTGTGAGGGCAGGAGGCTGGTATGTGGACAGATAACCTGTTGAGGCACTTTGTCTTTCAGTTTGCAAGATAAACAGTGTTCGAAGAAGGCCAGTGGTGGGAGCCTGGTTCAACAAGTGGAAAGCCCCAAAGTGGAGACTGAATCTTTGCAGAAAGAGTGTGATTGCCTGAGGAAGGTGACTGATATAATGTGTGCCCTGGTCTAGTGGGAGGGGAGGGAAAGCTATAGGGAAGGCCAGTGACTCAAATCACCTTGCACCTGGCTACCAGAACAGCTGATTTCCTCAGTCGAGCTAATGCATTTTACACCTCTTCTGTCTGATGCTTTGTGTTTTCAGAATGTGATTTAGTGTTTTCTTTTATGACTTTTAAAATGTGTTTCATGGTAACACTTCACTTTATATAGAGACCACTCACTTGATCACTTTACTTAAACACTTCTGGGGAATCAGGAAGGACAAAAAAATAAGACCTTCTGGCTAGCCAAAGTGGATACCCCAAGGTCCTGGCACTAAAGCTCATTCTCAGTTCTCATAGTTTAGTCCAGGGGTAGGGAACTTTTGGCCTCAAGGCCACATGTGGCCCTCTAGGTCCTAGGTCAAGTTTGAATCCAAACTTCACAGAACAAATTCTCTTAATTAAAAGGATTTATTCTATAAAACTTCGACTTAGTCAAAAGGCCTCACCCAAGGACCTAGAAGGCCACATGTAGCTTCAAGACCCCAGGTTCCCCACCCCTAATTTAGTCCTTCTACCAGAACTCATTCACACTTGTTTTACACACAATTCTAATGTTCTAGGTTAGTGGGTTTAATAGCCTTTTGCAGACTAGAAGTGACAAATTGAAGAGCAGGGAGTACTACTGAAGGTTGTCATACTGTTAATAGCAATAAATGACCAGTGGAAACCTGCTAAATTGCCCCTATTTAATATTTTTGATTGTATTTACATTAACTATAATCATTTGTGAGTTAGAATTGAGATATCCTTAGCTATTAGTCATTTTTGCCTCTTAAAAATAAGGTGCTTGATTTTTACAAGTACATGTGAATTGCATGTAGTATGTTTCCTAACAAGGGACCTTACCTTACCTGATATTTTTACACGATGAAAATTTTTCTCAAACTCCAGGATCTGTCTTAAGAGAACATGTGATATAGTGATTATCCTTCACAACAGAACTAGAAATAATACTGTAATTAAGTTGTTAAATATTTCTGTTTGGGGATGTCCCTGTTATACAAATGGATGGACAGTGCTTTGGGCCTACAAGCAAGTAAGGAAAGGATATTGACTTGGACATTCTGTGGGAAATTGTTTTTTAATCTACAGCTGAAGTTGTTTGCTACAAAAGCCCATCTCTTTAACTTTGTTCTGCCTGTAATGCTCTGTGGCTACAAATCGTGATCTCAGAAGAATTCTAGTTCCAGCTTAAAGAGCAATAGAGATGCATAATGGATAAAAAGTAAAGGCCGTCATGAAAGAAGGGGGTAGAGGTAGGAGGGGAGAAGGGAGAAGGAAGAGTCAAGCATCACTTTACATGGCTGTAAACTAGAGTGACTGGAGAAGGGGTGGGCATGAGGGAAGATGTGCTCTGCTCCTTGGCATCAGGCAGACAGTGCAGCTACCTCAGTAGCCTCTGAGAGCATCACAAGATGACCTCCGAGCTCCTTGCAGATGTTGGCATTCTTTGACTCTATTGCTGCCAGTATGAAAATGAGTTCTGTTAGGACAGGTTGAGTTTAAGGGTACTGTTGGGATAGCCAGGTGTGGAGGTGACTAGCCAGCAGTTGGTGATGTGGACTGAAATTCAGGAGTGAGATTAAGACTCGATATATAGATTTGGGATCCATGTGAGTAGATGTGATCATCATTGAGAAAGCGTATAGAAAGAAGAGGAGAGGTGACCCAGGACAGTGTGGGGGAGAAGTGCCAGGTAAGGAACAGGGTATAAATGGTCCAGCAAAGGCATGGGCAGACAGGGCAGAGCAGAATGAGGAGAGAACAGGGCCATGCTTCATGATTTTGGATGGAAGGGACAGATACTACTAAGAGTAGCTGACGTTTACATGGAGCCACTTTGCTCTCAATAACCAGGGAAGATGTGTCTCGTTTTTACAGAAATGGGTTTGGAGCAGTGATGGGACTTGAACCCTGGGTCTCCTGAATTCAGACCCATTGCTTTGTCCATCTCGCCGTACTGCCTTTCAGTTATAAACAGCAAATTCAAGAGTTCCAAGAACATAGTAGTCTAAAGTTACTTAGTAGAGAGGCAATTAACTTTAGGAAGATTTCCATTTAAAAGTTTTGCTACTCTAAAGAGTATAAGGACACTTTGGTTAACCAAGAAGTTCACTTAAGTGACATACCTCATTCAATTCATGTCGATGGAAGTGTCTGCTATGTGCTAAGCCTTATAAGGGGGTAGGAAAGTGAATGAGGCCCCATCTCCAGTAAAGCTACCTAAATGGGGCATGACTACAGAGTCATCCTTTCCTCTTCTTTCTCCCTCACTCTATGTCCAGTTGGTTGCCATGCTTCATCAATTCTGCCTTTAAGGCCTGCCCCTTTCCACCCACCATAGCTGCTACCCTGGTTCACACCCTTATCATCTCTTACCTGACCTGTTTCAGTAGCTCATAATTGATTTCTCCCTCTTTCAGTCTTCTTCCAATCCATTCTCCCACACCTGCCAAATTGCTATTCCCCAAACATAGATCTGAGCTCCAAAATCTTCCATTGCCTTTAGGATAAAATACATTCTGGCTCCCACCTGCCTTCTACCTTTTATCTCCAGTTACTCCCAGTCACATACACTATGTGCTAGCCAAATTAGACTACTAGCTGTTACCCAAACTGAATGGTTCCTCTCTTATCTCCATGCCTTTATACACACTCTCCCCCACCCTGAACTACCCTCCTTTGCCCCCTAGAATACCTAGCTTCCCTCTAGGCTGACCTTAGATGCCTCCTGTGGGAAACTCTTCCTGATTTTGCCTTCAGGTACCCAGTTGTGAGCATTCTCTCTCCCTCTGGTCTTTGTCTTGACTGATCTCTGTGATATTTTCCCCACCCCACTCCCCTTTTCCCCAGCACACAGGCTCCTTAACAGGGATGATTTTTTTAAAGTTTTTTAATTCTCTGCGCCAAGCTCAGTACTTTGTCTTTAGTGGGCACTTAATAAATACTTGTTGAAGTCAAACATTGAATCAATTAGGGGAGTGTGGGGGGGTATGTATCTGTTGGTGGCGGGGTGAGACACCATCTAGTCCAGTGCCTTCATCTTACAAAAAGAGGAGGCCAGGGTGCAGACCTAGTGAAGAGCTCAGTTAGGATGTGAACCCTGGAGTCCTTTCAGGCCAGTGCTCTTTCTACTACACTGTAACGGGGATTTTTTTCTCCCAGGATTACTGGCAATCTTGCACTCAGACACATTGTCCCACTCAGTCCTCGTCCTATCAGCATTCATTTATAGTGACCAAGATCAGTGGTTTAGACCAGGGGATCAGAAAACTACAAGCCACAGGGCCAAATCCTGTCTGCCACTTGTTTTTGTACAGCCTGCAAGTTAATCGTGGTTTTTATATTTTTAAATACCACAAAACTTCACGTTTAAGTGTAAAGCCATTCTTAACTCAAGGCTATACAAAAACTGGCAGCCGTTGCCACCAAGCCCTGACTTAGCTGGTGCCTGAGACACCAAATAATGAGTCACTTTATATTGTTTACTTTCCTCACAATGATCCTGTTGTAGAGAAAGCAAATAATGTAATCCCCATTTATAGATGAGGAAACTGAAACATAGGTTGAGGGATTTGCGCACAGACTTTGCTCTGAAACCCAGGTCTTCTGGGTCCAAGGCCAGCACTTTTCCTGCTCCTTCAGTTAGCTCCCCACTGAGCTAACTGAGCCACCAGAATCAATGACCAGGCCTGTGTGGAGTGCCTACTGTGTGCCAGGAGCTGTGCTAGCCCCTGGGGGACACACATAAAGAAGGAGACAGCCCCCACTCTTGGAAGATTTCCTGTCAGAATCCCCAACCTAGATCTTAGCTCTGTCTGAGTCAGCCGAGACATGTAGCGCAGTGGGGCCAGTGAGTGCACTGCTGATGTCTGATACTGCAAACTTCATCTGTGTGAAAATAAGCCCCCACTTTTCCTTCTATTTTCTTTGTCTTTTAGATCGTGGATAAGCAACAGAAGAAAATAGACCAGCTGTGTTCACAAGTGAAGGTAAGCAGGACCTAGACCCTACAAGGTGCCGGGTTTGGCTTCACTTAATATATCTGATGCTTTCCAGAAGTTAGGCATGTTCCTATAGGAAAACTTCCTGCCCTCCACCCATCACATAATGGAATCGCAGTTCATGATCCTAGCTTCTACTTTAAGAGCCTGCTCTGCCCCTTTGTCATTGAGTGGTCAGGGTTGTTTGTATCTAGCTTCTTAGAGGTGTCCAGTAGGAAAATTAGTCAGGTAATAGGCTGTCCTTTCTGAACATTTTAAAGCATAAAAATACCATAAATGCCTTTTCCAGCAAACCTCAGGGGGATGTAAGTAAGACCTGATTTACATTGTATTGATCCAAGTTCATCACCTAATCTCCTCAACCTTCTCAGAACTGGCTTGCGTATAACCCTGGTGTGATCTGGAATTGGTGCTATTTTTAGTATAGCACAATGAGTAGCAAATATTAGGTGCTTTAATAAATGCTTCCTGATTGAGTATAAACATGCATATACATACCCTTTCAAAGAGAACTCATTTTAAGGCATGTGGCTGATTTGGGAGAGCTGCCTGTGTTTAAGCAAATCTGGATATTTAGTCCTCACTATCATCCTCCTTCAGTGGATGCCTAGTTGAGGCATGGCTGTGACCCTGAGGTTTTTTAAAGCAGTATCAGCCAAGCATAGACTGGAATGACATGGAGCATGGGCATGGTGAAGACTTTATGTCTGCCCAGAGACTGGCCTTGCTAAATTCAGAGAGGTAGTTGGCTAGTGGATCATTAATTTGGGGGGCCACAATATCTCATGAAGATATCCATGTTGGTGTAGAAAAGTTATGACCTGCATTGGTAAAGAAAGGACCACATAGATTCTTTTTTTTTTTTTTTGGCTAGGCAATGGGGTTAAGTGACTTGCCCAGGGTCACGAAGCTAATAAGTGTTATGTGTCTGAGGCCAGATTTGAACTCAGGTCCTCCTGAATCCAGGGCCGGTGCTGTATCCACTGTGCCACCTAGCTGCCCCCACATAGATTCTTAAAGTCATGAAAAAGAACATTTTATAATAAGCAGCCTGTCTATTAATGTTAGATTTCATCATGGCTAAGGGGTTGATCAGAGAGTGATGAGGAGTCCTTAAGGTCATATCAGCCTGACTATAGAATAAAGAAAAAATTGCTGCACACCCTTTTCAAGCAAAATCCCCATTCCTTCCCTGGGCCTTGGGGTCTCCATAACCAGGTACCAGCCCACCTTTCCAGCCTTTTCTCATGTTAATTCTCCTTTGTGCATACTGAACTGTGGTCAAAATGGCTAACAGATCATTGAAACCCAAGATGAGTAGGATGGTAAGAGAATAGACCCTGGCAAACTACATCGTAGGGTACTGAAAGAACTGGCAGCTGTGATGCTGAGCCAAGGTCAGTGACCTTTGAAAGAGTGTGGAGAACAAGAGCAAGGGGAAAGAGGAGAATGGGGGTTCTTAAACTTAGAGAATGTCAACTGTCCCAATTTAAAGGGGAGGAAGGGGTATGAAATTTCTAAGCTGTAAAGCCAGGCAATTTGACTTGGTGCAATTCCAGGATGTAGGCAAACATCTAGAAAAGAAAGTTGTGATCACAGCATCAATATCATTTTATCATGTCCAACTAACATACTATCCTTTTTTGACAGGGTTACTAGACTGGAAGGGGGTCTCCTGAGGAGTTCCTCAGAGATCTCTCCTTGGCTCTGAGTTGTTCAGTGTTTTTATCAGTGTCTTGGATAAAGGCATAGATTCAATGCTTTGTGAATTTGTAGCAGACACTAAACTGGGAGAGCTAGCTGACAGATGGGTCAGGGTCTGACCACAGATACATTGGCAGTGCCTTGGAAGTTGGCCTGAATCAGATAAGATGGAGTTCAGTAGTGTTCAATGTAAAATCTTCCACTTGGGTTCAGAAAAACCCATCACATGAGTAGGGGATGGCAGATAGACAGGCTTTCATCTGAAAAAAGATCTCTGGGTTTTAGTGGGTTGTGAGCTGAGTATGAGCCAACAGGGTGTTATGGCAGCCAGGAAAGCTAATTCAATCTAAGGCTGTTAAGAGAGGCCTGGGGTCCAGAACTGGGGAGGTGATAGTCCCACTGGACTCTGCCCTTGTCAGACTGTCCACAGCTGGCTCTTGTTTGGGTTACTACAGGTTGGACTACTTGGCATCTAAGGCCTCTTCTAACTCTGAAATTTCAGCCATACCTCACCCTGGCTGACTCAGTTCCAGGCTTTTGCCTATATTCACTATACAGAGAATGTCTTTCTCTTCTTCCCCCTTCTTTCCCTTGGCCTTTCGAACGCTAACCTGTCCTTCAGTCCTTGGGTCCAGGTTTATCTGAGGCCTTGCTTGATCCTCCCCCTCTCAGTTACCTGGCTTTCTTTGGCCCTTGGGTAGCTGGGAGGGAAATTGGTTGAAGTCAGCTGAGTTGCTGGCTTGTAATCCTTTGCGCTTTCCAATCCCTTTGGTGGCCCACAGAGCCTGGAGGCGGAAGTGGCTCAAGAAGAAGGAACTGGTCAAGCCCTGAAGGAGGAGGCCAGGATGAGGGAAAACGCCTTGGAGCAGCTGCGCTTGGCAGTAAAGGAGGTGAGAACAGGGTAAGAGTCTGGGGCCTGTTAGCATCATGGTATGAAAGGGGCTGTAGAAGCCAGGAAGTCTCTGGTGGAGACCAGTTGGAACTCCTTTCTGCAGGACCTTCCTATCTCCTGAGAATCCTGGCTGGCTCCTAGACTTTTGTGTTTTATCAGCACCCTCCCCACTGTTAGGCTTGTGGACATGAAATCGGGAAAGGGATTTTTGGACTTTTAAGCTTTTTCATCAAAAATGTTTCCTATTTTGAAATACCCACACACAGGCATCCCCATCCCCTGGATGTAATCTCCCTAGAATGTTTTCTGGAAATAGGAGTCTCTCTTCTTCTGGCTTCTATAGTGAGCTGAACAGACAGCAGAGTGTGAAGAGTTCTTTAACTGGGCTCAGCCCTAGGTTAGGGCTGAAGTGGATGGGAACCTGGGGAGGGAAAATCTGTTCAGTATCTTCTCAGAGAACATCATAAAGAAGGAGAGTGTAGTGGGGTGAGACTACCATCCTTCGTAAGTCTAGTGTTCGACAAGGGATGGGTTCAGCTTCGGTTGAGTTGGCGGAATTTCGAAGGCTTTGGGCAGTTCATTGGCATGCCAGTTAATTCAGAGTGGCAGAATCCAGGTACTAGAAAGCTGGAAAGGACTCTGAAGATGTAATCAAAGACTCTTTCCAACTCAAAAGATCCTATGATCCTATTAATGCCTTCAGTGTTTAGTTGTATCTGACTCTTTGTGACCTCATATCAGTTTTCTTGGCAAAGCCACTGACGTGGTTTGCCATTTCCTTCTCCAATGGATTAGGTAAACAGAAGTTTAGTGACTTGCCCAGGGTCACACAGCTAGTGAGTGTCTGAGGTCGAATTTGACCTCAGCCTCCCTGACTCCAGGCCCAGTGCTCTATTCCTTGAGCTGTCTAGCTGCCTATCTGCAGATGGGAAGCGTGAAGCCCTAACATTAAGTGACTAGCTGAAGGTCATGCAGCAAATGGCACCGCTGGGGCACGAAGCCGGTCTCCAGGGCATTTTCCCAGATCCTGGGTACGCATTGATCATCTAGGCTTCTGCTCTTCTTGCTGCCTCTTCTTTCATTGCCTTCCTCACAAAGAGATGGGGCCCAGCCAGCCTGGCCCAGAGCCACTCTTGTTAGGGTGGAGGGGAAAGATTGAAACCAGTATCTCCAGCGGAGGTTTTGTGCTCCTCAGATTTCACTTGTATGTGTTCAGGCTGCTCTAATGGCCTGGCTAACTGTTGGCTGGGGCACTGGCTGCAGATGCATTTCCAAGGGGTGGAGAATAACTTCTCTGGTTCCTGAATAGGAACCTGTGGGCTGGTGACTCAGGTCCCCTGTGGGAAGCAGCTGCTGTGGCAGGCCAAGGCTTCACAGAGAAACACTCCCTTACCAGGCGGGTGGGAGGATAGAATCAGACCCTGCTATCTGGGGGCCCAACCCAGGGCCTGGCTGCTGGCTGCTGACTCAGAGCCTTATGTCTGTCCTCCCCCAGCCTAGATTTAATCATGGCTTGCCCGTGTGCTCAGCTTTCAGTGCAGAACCAGGACCTGATTGAGAAGAACCTGACCCTCCAGGAGCACCTTCGCCAGGCTCAGCCAACTTCTTTGCCCTCTGCAGACACAGCCCAACTGGCCCACGAGCTGCACCAGGAGCTGGGCAGCTGCCTGCATGATCTGCAGGCTGTGTGCAGCATTGTGACCCAGAGAGCCCAGGGCCGAGACCCCAACCTCTCCCTCCTCCTGGGCATCCATTGTAAGTCTCAGGGCCAGGGTGGGTGCTGGGGCCTTGGCAACATAGAATTAGAAGGAAGCTGCCAGTTGTGGTCATCCCGATTTACCAAGTGTCTGAGCAGGCACGGCCAGGCTCTTGGTGCTTTCCAAGGCCCTTCTGTCCCAGCACTGCATCATATAGGTATCCTCTCCTTTGACCCACAAGGAGCTTCAGACCCAGAGATGTACAGGGGCTTTCCCAGGTCACCCAGCAAGATTCAGTCACTTCGATTCAGTCACAGGCCTTTGGCCTCTGAGGCCAGCACTTCCACCTTAGCCTCCTGGAAGAACTGAAAGGCTTATCTTTTTAAGTCCCATCGCTCCTTGCACATAGTAGGTTCTAAATAAATGTTGATTTGTCTGATCCAGGGTAGACCCAGCCCTGGGTAGGGAATAAGCTGCCCCTTGCAGTGCCATGTTCCAAGGCTGTGGGTCTCTCTTTGTGCATGCTACTCTCCCTAGGCCTACTGAATGAACTTTTCCTCCCGAATCTTTTCCTTTCCAGCTGTGTCCCACCCCTCGACTGAGCTAGATATGCAGAAGCCAGATGTGATCATCAAGAAGTTAGAAGAAGTCAGGCAATTGCACCGGGACATCGAGGAATTACGTACCGCCATGTCTGACAGATATGCCCAGGACATGGGAGACAACTGCATCACCCAGTGATGACCCAGGAAATAGGAGGAAGCAGCCAGAGGAGAGGCCAGGCCAGTGACTGCCTCTTGATTGTTGTGAGGGAGTGATGAATGACTTAGAAAGCCCCCTGCCAAGGATATGTCTTCTCCTTCAGGAACATGTTTATTGGCACTTGCCAGTCCAGATTTGTGCCCCTGGGTGGTGATGGGGGAGATCGAGTTAATCATTAACTGGTGCTCCCTGGGCACAACCTGCTGTCCAGGAAAACCCTGCTCTTGCCTCAGGCTCCGGTCAGAGGAAGCTGACCTGTTGCCTCACTACCCCATCCTAGCCGATGGGGACCAGGATCAATTTTACACATTCTTTAAGGGGCGGGGCTAGAACGAGTCTCTTGGACACTTGCTGTGATTGCCCTCAGATCATTAACAGCAAGGATTCTCCATGCCTCCCCCTGCCCAGGATTGTGGTGCCCAGGCACAGATCTCCATCTTTTCCCCACAGGGTTGACTAAGATGAGATATCTAGGAGGGGAAAGGAAGGAAGGAAGGACCCTTCTCATCTGGGGGGCCAAGGAGAATCCCACATATCTCAGGGTCTTTTCATTTAGCCAAGTCCCCATAGCATTGTAAAGGGGAAGTGGATTACTTGTCACTCTTGTGCCTTAATTCTTCTCCCTCTCACCTCCCACCCCCAACTAAGTTGGCCACCAAGGTCAGATTTTCAACCTGGCATTGTGGGTGTACCTAGCTACGTAGCAGACAAAACCTGCTCGCTTTCTTGGTCTTCATTTTTAGTCTCTGCAAGCAGGAGGGGACTGGATGCTGTTGCTGGGAGGAATGGTGCAGCTGGTCTTCACCATCCTTCAGCCAGGCATCTGCTCCTCTGTGGTGCCTGTGGGCAAGTTGCCTGGGTTCTTGGGTAGTCTCCTGTCCATCCTTTCCTGCCCTGTTGGGTTAGGAAAAGCCCCTCCCACCTTGAGGGAAGGCCTGAGTGTGTTGGCTCCCCTGGAAAACCCTCAACACTGATGCCCACGCAGGCTGTGGCACCTCGGGTTCTAGATCTTTTAGCTGTTAACACGTTGACTTCGTAGTTCCAGGTGCAGTTTGTATTTGAGTTGTTCACAGGGCCTGTTATGTTGGGGGGTTTTCTTCTGTTAGCGAAGCCTTGGATCAGCCCCCCTTTTTCATCTTTCCAGTGTGCCTGGCTCTGTGTGCTTGTCCTAGGCGTACATGTGAGAAGCCACGTGATCACAGCTGGCCTGGGATACTTCGGAATGAGGAGCAGGCCCGTGGCATGGTTGGTGCAGATCCTTGCTGCTCCAGGAGCTTGCACGACCCTGACTCTGGGCTTCAGGCCAGTGAGCAGATCGGGGAGATCCCCTTCCCCAGTTGCGTTTAATTTATAGGATGTGTTCAGGGAAAGCTGCTGCAGCTGCTGAGGCTGCCTCCCTCCCCCCTCCCTCGGCCTCGGGCATCCTCCGTAGTCAAAGCCAAGCTGCCTTCTTGTTCTTCACCGGGGACTGGGAGCCAGGGTGGAGCTCAGGACTATTCTTCCTCAAAGTTTATAAGCACAGATAAAGTATTTATATGAATCTTTGTTATATTGACTGGTTTGTATTATTTTGATTACAAAATAAAAAGATTTAACTGGCTGCACAGGTTTTTATTCTTCCTCCTCTCGCTCTTACAGAGAACAAAGGTGGGCCCTGGACCCTTGGGCAGGAGCAGGCCCGGGGCGCTGGGTCTGTGCCGGGCAATCAGCAGTGCCCTGGGGGGGCCTGGGACCCGGGGCCTCCACTCGGGAGCCCCCCAGAAGGTGTCTGCGTCCAGCCCTCACCGCCTCTAGCAGCCTTCAGAGGGGAAACGGGCTTCCCCCGGCCGGGACGCGCGGGGTGCTGCAGCCCAGGCTCCGGCCCTGGAGCGCAGGGAGCTGGGGGGCCGCGCAGGGGCTGACGGCCGCCGCCGCTGCCCTGCCTCCGTCTCGGGGAGGGCGGGGGTGTTTGTGCGAAGCCTGGGGAGGCCCGGCCCGGCTGCGCCTGCCCCTCCGCACCTCCCACCGCATCCCCCTCGGCCCCGGCTCGGGGAGGGCCCTCTGAGGCAGGGGCCGGGAGAGCCCACGAGACCCCAGGCCACGGGCTGCCGGGGGCTCGGGGCCGAGCGCGCCACCCCGTCCCCCGCCCTCGCCGCGGAGGCTGAAGGGGAGGCTCCGCCCCCAGCCGCCCTCCGGGCCCGCCCATTGGTCCCGAGCGCCTCTGACTCACGGGGCGGGGCAGGAAGGAAACCCCTCCCGAGCGCCGCGCGGCCGCCGCCTACTCCGCCTCGTCCTGCTCCTGCTCTGCTCCAGCTCCTGCCGCTGCTGCTGTTGCTGCTCCTGGTCCTCCGTCCGTTCGTCCGTCAGTCCCTCCGTCTGTCCAGCCCGGCCCAGCCCGCGCAGCCCCAGAGCAGCTCTGCTGTCCCCGCCCTCGCGCGTCCCCCCAGCCCGGCCCGGCCACAGCATGAGCGGCCTCCGGGTTTACAGCACCTCAGTCACCGGTTCCCGGGAGGTGAGCGAGGAAAGAAAGAGGGGGTGGAGCGGGGAAAGAAAGAGGGGGCGGAGCGGGGCCGCTTGTCGCGGGCTGCTGCTGCGGGACCCCGGAGTCCGGTGAGCCTCCCCCGCCTTTCCTCCCGCAGCCGGGGCGCTGCCCGCCGGCCGCGGGGCCGGGCCTCCTCAGGGGGCGGGGCTGGGGGCTCCGGCTCAGAGCTGACCCCACCCCTGCTCTGGTTCCCCTTCCCTCCGACACCCCGCTTCCCAGCTTGCCCGGGGAGTATGCCCCACCCCGGCGGTGCCTCCAGATGTTGGCTGGCATGGACTCCCCCTGCCCCATCGTCCCGAGCCCCCGCCCCGCATCCCAGGTTCTCATTACTCTCGGACCCGCACATGCACACGTCTACCGCGGGTGTCCCCTGACTGTCCTCTCCCGCTGTTGCTTCTCTTTCTCCCCCAGCTACAATGCCCCCGGTTCAGTGCCCCCACCATCCTTCCCCTCTTGGCTCCCCTAGATCAAATCCCAGCAGAGTGAGGTGACCCGCATCCTGGATGGGAAGCGGATCCAGTACGAACTGGTGGATATCTCCCAGGACAACGCCCTACGGGAGGAGATGAGGAACCTGGCTGGGGACCC
The DNA here is from genome assembly GCF_003287225.1 of Phascolarctos cinereus. Taxonomy (NCBI): domain Eukaryota; kingdom Metazoa; phylum Chordata; class Mammalia; order Diprotodontia; family Phascolarctidae; genus Phascolarctos; species Phascolarctos cinereus. Next base: position 373,465,241 of record NW_027556098.1, on the reverse strand, counting down.
CAAGGCCATCCCACCCCAAATATGCAACGGGAACAAATACTGTGGGGTAAGGGACTCCAGGGCGGGCTGTAGGGGTTGTGGAGACAGGCAGGACCCCGAAAACCCGGCGCTCAGGGTGCCCTTTCTTCCCTAGGACTATGAGCTCTTCGTGGAGGCTGTGGAACAGGACACCCTGCAGGAGTTCCTGAAGCTGGACTGACCCCCCACCCCATAGACTGACCAACATTCCCTCTCCCCACTTAACTTCCTCTCCCAGCCATGAAGGACCCTGGGACCAATTTCTATACCTGTACTGTATATGAGGGTTCCAGTTCCTAATCCCATCTCCCCCTCCCTGACTCTGCGCCTACCTGTCCCGTATTCCTCCCCTGACCCTGGATCCTCTGCCTTTCATGGGTATAACTCACCGTCTTCCCCCTTTCTCATTCCTCGACCTCTGCCATTCCCTTCCCTTTAGGCTACATTCCATGCCCGTCAGTCTTAGAAAGTGTCGGAAGTATCTGTGTCCTTCCCCTCCCCCTCATTCCTCAGTCTGCAGGGGATCTCCGGGGAGGGATCCTCCCTCCTGCTGCTACCCCTCCCAAAGGCGGCCAGGTGATAGGCCGACTGTGAGGCGCAGTGCCCTGTTGGTGACCCGCCACAGGTACTGTCCTTCAGTGGTCTCTGTTCCTGAGGAGCAATTAAAGTTCCAGTTGGCTTGGAGCCGGTTTGTGATTGGTCCTTTGGGGTGGCCAGGGGAAAGGTCAGTGAGGGTCAGTGGCCTCTGTCTTGCTTTTTCTATCCTTCCTTTGGCTCCTTCAGCACCGACATTTGGGGGTGAGGAGTATTTACATCCCTGTGCCGTGCATCGTGTGTTTGTGGTGGGCTCACACACCATTCTGTGTATGGCATGGACCTGTACACGGACCTGCTTTTCGGTCTAGGTGCACACGGGCAGGTGTCTGGGGGACTCTTCTTGACCAGCTGGGCAATGGAAGCTGTAGTCCTTGATTCACCCCAGTTTAAGGTGTGAGCTATTGGGGAGTATCCTAGGAGGCTGTGCCCCCCAAGCAAGTTGAGTCTGCATCTGCTGCAGCCAGTGGACTACACCTTCCAGCTTACTCTTTGGCCCTGCTTCTCCTTGGCTAGCCAAGGTCTGATCTGATCTCTTGGGCAGATGAGGAAAGAGAAGTGAATCCTGCAGAGTAGACAAAGGCCTGCCCCACCCTCACCCAGCTGTGGGCTCTCTGCTCTTCTCCCCTCCCCCCAGCCCAGCTGCGGTCCTAACCTCACCATAGGAAGCTAGCTTCAGGTAGGTAGGGGCCTGCTTTGGAGCAAAGAGAATGCACAGATCAAGCCTTTCAGAGTCCCCAAAGTGGATGGGGAAATGTGTTTTATTAGAGACTGGGAGCTGGGTGTGGAGTCCTGGGGGGCCGAAGAAGCAGGATGGCATTGGGCACCAGCCCACAGGCCTGCAGTGTCTTTGAATCATCTGTGTACACGGTGGGTGGGAAGACAGTGAAGATTTCAAATGTGGCTGGGTCCATGTCCCTGAAGTGAGAGGGATCACGTTAGAGACCGCAGGGGCATTGTTCACTTGGACATCAGGGACAGTAAGACTGCCAATGGAGGGGAGGGGACACTTGGCCTAGGAGTAAAAAAGACCCGTGCTCAGGTCGTGGCTCTGCCATTAACTCAGTCTGGGCAAGTTACTTCCCTCGTTGCCTCACCTTCCCCATCTGTAAGGAGGGATGGGGGGGAGGGACATGATCAATCACAAAGGTCACTTGCAGTTCTGGAATGTTCTTAAGAGCCCGAGAAGGGACAGCCAAGCAGGGTGTGTGAGTGGCTGGAGAATTGGGAGCAAAGTGATGGGGATGGGAGGCACTGACCTGGCCTGGGCAAGGTACTGTCTGACCTCCCCAATGGTGTCTGCAGGCGACAGGGGCAGCACGAATGTTTGCTCCCCATCCTCAGACTTGATCCGTAGAGTGGCGGTGGGAACCTCCAGGGAGGACTGCCTCAGCCTGGGGCCCCAGCCCCATCAGCCTGGGGGCTGTGGCCCCCCTCACCCTGGGGCCCAGGGCTGCAGGTGCATGGGACTGGTCCCAACAGCCTCTCCCTCCCCCACCCAGCCCACCTTGGGGATCCTGTAAGGGTAAATTCAACACCCCACCCCCACCCCATCGCCAGCCCTGCCCTGCCCCCATCTCCCCCTCCCAGGATTCTCACCTCTCAGTCTCCACCAAGATCTCCTGGGGCCCTGAGCAGCCCTTTGAGGCAAGGAAGCAAAACCTTGGCCCTGAGGCTGTAGTCCTCCCTCCCCACCCTTCTTCTAAGGACTGAGCCCTGCCTAATGTCACACGCGCGCGCGCGCGCACACACACACACACACACACACACACACACACACACACACGAATGTGCACGACTAGGGATGGGGTGAGGAATGCTGGCAGGAGACAGCCCGTGTTCTCATGGAATCCACAGGCTGAAAGGAAGGAGCCCCACAGGGAGCCCCAAATCTGAGGGGGAAACAGGACCCATTCCTCACGATAGACAAGGTAAAGAAGAAGACGTGGTGCTGACTAATGGTAACGTGGAGGGGGAAGGGCTGACGCTGCCCAGCTCAGGGAACACTCGGGGAGGTGGTGCTGCCCCACAGGATGCCGACTTCACCCCGCGGCTACTGTCTGGTTCTCTAGTCTTCTGGGGCCAGAGAAACTGTTCTATGGAGTGTCCATCTCTGCCTACCAGGGCCCCCCTCCCACCAAGGGATCCAAAGTGAGAGCAGCCATGTATTCTCCCCTCCTGTCCCGGGAATTGTTCTATGGGATAATGATACCGTCCTCCCTGTTGGACAGGGGAGCTCGAAGGCTCGCCCAAGCCGGGTGGGGTGGGTTCCAGGCCCCCTTGCTGCGGGGCACCACTGCCAGGGGGCGGCTGATGCTCACCTCCAGCGTTTCCCGGATGGGTTCCCGGACTTCAATCACCTCCCCGTGGCGGATCACAAATTTAGGAAGCTTTTTCAGAAACCGCTCTTTGGTGATTGTGGAAGTTTGGGAGGAGTTCCCCATGAAAGGAAAGGGGTTGTTGGTTGCTGTCAGAGGGATGCAGTTTAGAAATGGCACCTGTCCTGGGCCCTCCACAGTTCAACATTTTCATCATTGATTTAGATGAAGGTCTAGAGCTAGACCAAATGCTTATCAAATTTACAGAAAGGGAGAGCTAACAAGGCAGATGAGCGTCACTGAGATCCAGTGATGGGCTGAATCAAATGAGCGGGGATCAGTTTCAAGGCCTGCACTTAAAGTAAAACCAGCTTTGCACAGGATGGGTTGAGGTGGATTGGAAAGGCAGCAGATGGGTCACATGGACAAGATAGGGGCTGGGGAAAACAGTGGCCAGGCAGCTCCACACCAGCCGACGTGGCGGCATTAATAGAGGCAGAGCATCCTTTCCAAGGGAAGGGCCTCAAGCAGACCACGTGGGGATGCTCGAACGCTCTGGGCACATTTTAGAAAGGATGAGAAGAAGGGGACAGGGACAAAACACTAATGCCATATAAAGGCCAGTTCACACAATTGGAGATGTTTGATCTAGAGAAGACTGAGGAGGATATGATGGATGCCTTCAACTATCTGGAACACTGTCATGTGGAGACCCCCCTAACAACGAGAGGTGCTCTAAAGTGGAATGGAATAAATGGGCAGCCTCTGGCAGGGCGTCAGGCCTCTCGTCTGTCAGGGATGCGTGTCCAGATCGGTTTGGCCTCAATGCCTTCCAAGATCTCCATCGATGCCAACATTCTGTGAAGCATTTTCCAGCAGGGTAGGGAGCTCCCCCCACCACCTGGCTTCTCCCTTCCCAGCCAGAGGCTCACCTGACTGGTCATTCAGCTTCTTGGTCTCCTTAGAATTCATTCTTCCTATCACATACCCGGGGCCTGAGAAGACCTCAGGAAGTTGCTTCTCCTGGTAGACCACATTGCGCAGGTCTGTCACCTGGGGAGGCAAGGAGGATGTTGGGAAGGACTGAGCATCTGCACAGATTCCATTACACTCCCTCAGCAGGTGGAGATGTGGCTGGTGGCCCACTTCTTCTGGCCCAAGTCCAACACCCTTTCCACTCTGCCGTGAGAGCTGCCTTCCCTGAGGTTACCCCTCTCCAACATACTGCTGTCATAGCTGCCCCTCTCCTGCTCTGGCCCATGCCTGTGCCCTTCCTCTGGCTCAGGAGGGAAGGTCACAGTCATGAGCAGTGACTTGGGGCCCGGCTCTCAGTATCTCTGTTCCTAACGTGCAGATGATAATCCTGACACACAATGAGAGGCTAGAGGGAAAGCTCACTGGGAACAGTCAAGGGGGAGGCCTGCCATTTCTTTGCCTTTGTTGTTCAGTTGTGTCCGTCTCTTCCTGACCCCGTGAACTGTCGTGCACTGATCTGCCCGTGAGGTTTTCTTGGCAAAGACACTGAAGCAGTTGGCCGTTTCCTTCTCCAGTGGATTAAGGCAAACAGAGGCTGTGACTTATCCAGGGTCACAAAGCTGGTGCTGGATTTGAACTCGGGTCTTCCTGACTCCAGGCCTGGTGTTCTATCCCCTGAGCCACCTAGCTGCCTCTTGTTATTTCCTTGCTTTAGGTATTCTCTATGTCCTTGACTAAACTGTAATCTCGAAGAGGACAAGAGCTGTGGGAAGTTTAATCTAAAATCCCTGTCTCCCCTGGTACCCAAATACTGGGCTTTGCACACCATGGACTGCCTCATAAATGCCATCCTCGTGCTTTTTCTGGCATGGAATGAACTTCTCTCCTTATTCCCCACCTCACTCTACCAGCTAAAATTCCCCTGGCGGCCTGCCTGGGGCTGCCTATGCTGTAAAGCTTTCCCTGATCCCCAGCCCCTCTCATATCCCCGTAGCTCTGAGCCTGGCTCTCTTCTCCAAATTCATCTTCTTCAATGTCTTCCCCTCCACCAGACTGCCTGTAAGCTCCATAAGAGCACGTTGGCCAGTGCTGAGCCAAGGGCAGGTGTTTAATAAAGGCTCGTTCGAAAGGATTGTTACCAACTGCTTAAGTTCTCTGGACTCTGGAAATCATTCTACCTCAAAGCGAGAAGGGATCTCAGAGGTCATCTGGCCTGACCCCCTCAATTTACTGAAAAGAAACGACCCTAGAGAGGAAGTGGCCTGCCCCTTTTGGGGTCACACAGGCAGGACTCAAAGCCAGGGCCTCTGATTCCCACTCCAGGGCTCTGTCTCTTCTGCCTTGCTGTCTTCTGATTTGTGAGTTTCACTAAATGACAAAGTTCTTCCCCAGTAGGCTGTAAGTTTCACGAGGGCAGGGACATCTGCGTACCTAGCTCAGGACATGGGAAGTCTCCATAAAGACTAAATTAAACTGAAGCAAATCAACTCCTTGCTGTGGCCATCCCTCTGTACGACCAGCAGAGGGCTCTCACTGCCTGTTCAACTGAGGACCTCTCCCCCCAGCCCCGTCCCCTGCCCTCATGCTGGTTCCCATTAGTTTTGTGCTCTTAGCTAGGATGAGGTCTCACTCCCTCTCCACCAGACACAACCATGCTCCAGATTCTCCTCTTCCAGGGAGTCTTCCCAACTAGCTTGTTCACGGCATCCTTTCCTCCTCGCCCCATTCCCATCCTCTGACTCCCCATTTCATGTAGAAAAACCTTTCCTTGCCTTTTTGTGTCCTGGATGCATGTTGTGTCTTCATCCTAAGGACAGTAGTCTCCTGGGACACAGGCCGACCTCCCCAAGGACAAGGATTGTCTACGATGCCGGGGCTGGGAAACCTGCAGCCTCCTCAAGCCGCCCTCTGACTGAATCCAAACCTCACTGCTTGAGGACCTAGAGGCCCCATGGGGCCTTGAGGCTGCAGGTTCACCAGCCCTGGTGCCCCATCAGATTAGGGCTCCCTGAAGTCCGGTCCTGCCTTCCCCTCTCTGGTGGAAGTTTTTAGAGGCTTGGGGCCATGTGCTTCTAACTTCCCAATCATTGAAGCCAAGCTATAGAATGAGCTTGGGGAGACTTCAATGGCTCTTTCTCAGGCCAGACAGCTCCTTACCTGGAAAGGGACTCCACTGGGGTAAATTTTCTTCAGCTCTGAAGGGAAGAAGCCATCTAAGATGTCCTGGATGCATTGCTGCAGGGGAGATGGGCAGAAGTAGAAGGCTGGGTGGGGAAATGATCTCTACTGCATCAGACAAGGCCAATTCCCTCCCACCTCCACCCCTACCCCATATTCCTTGCTAAGCTGATCAGCACCTAGGAATCCACAGCCCTGACCCTGATGCGGCTTCCCCTCCAGGTCACTCCCACATGTGAGAACATCTCTGCCTTGGTACAGCCTGAGCCCTGCATTTTCGGGCTATAATGGGTGTTTTGAGAGGATGTCCAGGCCCTGAGCCCTCACAGGACCAGGACTGCCTTGGCGTGTAGCAGATGGTCACTGTCATCAGGGCAGATAGAGGAGTCACCCATCAGCCAGACTTTAAGACAGAGGCCACACTGAGTACTAGTAGGGAAAAGGCACATCTGGTAGCCCTGGGAAGGTGCGTCACCTCCACCCCCTACCCTCAATCTTCACTTGTCTGGGGCATGAGCAATCCCAGTGAATAGCCACTTACTCATCTCGTCAGGGAGATGAGGTCCCCTCCTTCATACTCCGAGGACCTGTGATTTCCCACCTCTCCTCCCCATGTTAGGAAGGGATTTCCAGAAGCTGTTGTGGCCAGACAGACTCAACCCAGGGAACCCAAGAGTTTGGTGAGGGCCCTCTCAGCCCTGAGTGGAGCTGCTTCTTGAAGGATAGACAGTCACATCCTCTATCCCCTGGCCTCTATGTAAAACCTTTAGCCCTTTCCAGTGACTCAAACATTTTGTCTCCTTGAAAATAGCATGGTGTGCTTGGCATGGCAGGTGATTATCTCATATATTACACATATCTACACACCTCTGCTCTGTGTGCCCAAAGGGAAATGTCCCAGTGGCCCTCACAACCAACACCCCCTGCATCCCCTTCCCTGTGTGACTTTACTTAGGCCCTTCCCAATGCCCACCATGCGCTCTTTCCCTCTCTTTGCCTGGTGACTTCTTTCCCAACCTTTCAAGCCCAGCCCAAATGCTGCCCCCTCCAGGAAGGCTGCCCTGATCCCCTCCCACCCCCCAAGCCCCATTCCCAGTCAATAAGGAACTTCTCCTTTAACCTTGGGCAGCACATGGAATGGATTATTGTGTATCACAGTCATCTACATTTAAATTTCATCACTGGACTGTGGATTTCATAAAGACAGGGACCATCTCATGTGAACTTTTGTCTCCCTCGCCATCCCCTCTACCCCCCTCACCTGCCCCCAGGTCAGCATAGGGCTTCACACAGAGTCTGCACGACCATTCCAGAACCTCACCGTTAGCATGTCACAGCTTCAAGGGCCACTCAAGGCTATCGTGTCCAGCCCAGAAAAGGACAGTGACATGCCCACGGTCACACTGAAAATCAGTGATAGGCACAGGACTAGCATCCAGGGCCTCTGGGTTCTCCCTCCCTGTCTCCTGCCCACTGGGGCTCCTTACCTGTGTGGAGACATCTGAGAAGGGGCGGAAGGGCCCGTTGAACATGATGATCCCATTCTGATATAACGTCAGGGGCACTGGCTCTGGGGTCTTGAGCATCGCCATGCTGGATGAGGTGTGTACCAAGGACTGCCCCTCCCCGGCCAGCAGGCTCAGATCTCGGAGGTTCTCCAGCAGCTCATCACAGTCCACCGTGGGAGCAGGCACCGTGGATTCTCCTGATAACCGAGGCGTCTGTGAGGGGCAATGACCCTCTGCAAAGTACGCTACTTATTTTTCATGTGTCTGACTACCAGTGGGAATGGGGCCATGAGATAAACAGTGGTGCTCCTTTCCAGAATAAGGGCAGTAGAGCATGGGAAAGAGCCATGTCACAGACCTCCCAATTCCTAGGGCTCCTGGCACCCTGGAACGTCACCTGATCCATGCCCTTGAATCTAAGATCACTGTTATAATAACAACAGTAACTCCCCTTTCCGTTTTATGATCACAAGGCACTTGGACATACATTCAAGAACCACTACCCAGCGTGAAGCAAGGGAAAGAATAATGGAGAAGGAAATTAGGAAATGGGGGTCAACCTGCAAGCTAGGACGTGTCCTAGTGGCGAGACCCGGGACAAGCCACTTCATCTTCCTAAGGATCAGTTTCCCCTCCCATCAAATGGGAATGACAATATGTGCACCTCCTACCTCCCAGGGGTGCCGTGAGGAAAGCATTTTGTAAACTTAGAGAGTTTCCAAGTGCTGTTCCTCCCAAGTCCTAGTCCAATGCCTCATACTATCCTGGAGGTAAAATATAAAGAAAAAGGATGACCAGAAAAAAAAGGCCTGGAGACTATAGTTCAAGAATCACACATAAAAACTGCTCCGATCTAATAAAGCCAGAGGGCAAAGTAAAAATGAGGAAAACATCCCCTGATCACCTCCTGAAAGAAACCACAAAAGAATTGTTATAGCTGAGATCCAGAGCCAATCTACATCAGAGAAAAAGCTTTCAAGAAGGCACAAGGAGTTCAAGTAGCCAGGAATCATATCCATGATCAGCTTCTACTAGAAGTGAGAAGAAATCTTGGAATACAGTATTGCAAAAGGCAAGTGGCATAGGTTTACAACTAAGAGTAATCTATCTTAAAAAGCTGAGGATGATCCTATGGGGCAGAGGGGGGGGGAGGGGGGAAGTATCTTTAATGAAACAGAGAACTTTCAAGCATATCTGAGGAAAAGACTAGAACTGGGAGAAATTTGAAAATACAAGAGAAACCTGGAAAATCAAGATTTTATGAGCAACCGGAAGAGACCTTATGATGATTCAGTGCTAATATTCTCGTAAGGAAAAGAAATCAATATCCTCTCAGAATCTGAATGTCTTCAAAGGGTATTGAGGGAGTTAAAAGCTAAAAAGCAGAACACCTGGGGGGCAAGGGAGAGAAAAGGAAGGGAGGGTAAAAGACATAATGTTATGTAGAAAGAAGGAAGAAGGGAAGAGGAACTTGTTATTATCATTGAAGTATGTGAAAAAAATAGAGTATGAAAATATAGGGGAAGGCGGGTGGGGAGGGCAGGAATTCAGATGAACTTCACTGTTATCTGAACCAAAGAATGGCAGAATACACACACACACACACACACACACACACACACACACACAGAGTTTGTTGTAGAACCATATCAAGCAAAACAGAGAAATAAATAGGGATGGCAGTAGGAGGGGGAGGTTAAGAGAAGATACTATGGGGGGGGGGGAACACTCAAAAGCAAAACAAACTTCCTGATCCTGAAATGAGGTGGGAAGGGGAGACTGAAAGGGGAAAAATGACATAAATTGAAGGGTTGTCTATCAACGGAGGAAGCACTGAACAGATTCGCAGCATCTGAAAATGATGGACTATTACTGTGCTGTACTAAATGATGAGAGAGATAGTTTCAGAGAATGCTGGGAAATATGAGCTGATGGAGGAGCCAAGATGGCAAAGGAGAAAGAAGCTGAGTCTACCACCCCTCCAAATACAGCTATAAAATGCACCAGACCGAATCCTGATAGAGAAGTCCAGAAAAAAAAGTCACAGTGAGTCTTTTGTCCCCCCAGGTCAGCATAGGCAGACAGAGAGGCCTGCAGGTACCGGGGGCAGGAGCATGAGGCCCCCAGGGTCCTCCAGCACCCAGGGAGAGGCTACACCCAAGCACCAAGAGAAGATCCCAGACCCACTGGCACAGGGTTCTGGATCACAGGTCCAGAGCAGAGTGAGAAAGGGCCCTGTGCACAGTGGGGCCACAGCGGAGCTGCCAGGTGGGGTTGAGAAGCCAACAGCAGCAGCAGCAGCAGCAGCAGCAGCAGCAGCAGCAGCAGCATGGCTCAGCCCCCAAGGCTCAGAGCAGAACATCATGTTTAGTATCTAGGCCAGCCTCCCAAATAACCAAAGCAGGAAACCCAGACCAAAGGGGAAGCTTAAAATTCTGACACTTTAAACCCACAGATCTTTCCAAACTGTAAAAGCAGCACCTCCTCTTGCTGAGACCCAGAGCCGAGTCAGGAACTTGCAGAGCTCAGATCGGGACAGCAATCAGACTTTGCCCTGGCTCAGACCTCTGTGGGAAGCAACAAAAGCTTGCGGGTCCCCAGGCTGTCTCTGAGATCCTGCACTAACGCCACGCTCAGCAGCCCAGGAAAGCAGCAGCAGCACAGCCCAGGCCTTCCCTCCAGAAGTGACACAGAGCCCAGTCCTGACACTGAGCCCCAAGTCAGGAAGGAGGCTAGAAGAATGAGCAAGCAAACCAACCAACAAACAAGCTAGTTTGAGTGACTGCAAGCTACTGTGGCAGTAGGGACACTCAAGACGCAAACACAGAAGAAAAGAACGGCTCCAAAATATCCACAAGAGAAAAACACAGCTTGGGAGGTTAAAAAACAAAAAACCTGTTTTTATAAATGGAATAAGAATGCCCGAGGAAAAAACTGCTAAAGAAGTGAAAGCTATGGAAGGAAGAATTAGAAAAGGAATTAACTGCTGGGCAGAAGAGGTTCAAGACTCTACCCAAGCAACAAATTCCCTGAAAACTTGAACGGATCAAATAGAAGGCAACAAGAAATGTTAAAACAAAATCAAAAGGCTGAAGAAAATGTAAAGTGTTTCATAGCAAAAACAACTGACCTGGAAAACAGATCAAAAGAAAAATCGTTGGACTTTCTACACCATGACTCAAAAAAAAAAAAAAGAAAGGGAGGGGGAGGGGCCAGCTGGGTGGCACAGTGGATAAAGCACCGGCCCTGAAGTCAGGAGGACCTGAGTTCAAATTCAACCTCAGACCAAACACTTGACGCTTACTAGCTGTGTGACCCTGGGCAAGTCACTTAACCCCAATTGCCTTTAAAAAAAGAGAGAGCCTGGACATGCCATTTTAAGAAATTGTAAAAATTGCCCAGGTCTCTTAGAACCAGAGGACAAAGTGCAAATAGAAAGAATCTACCAGTTACCTTCTGAATGAAACCTCCTAGGAACATCATAGCCAAAAACTGGAGCTTCCAGATTAAAAAAAAAAAATTCTGTAAGCAGACAGAAAGAATTCCAGTACCAAGAAACCACAATTAGGATCACACATAATTTAGCAGCCGCCACTATAAAGCAGCAGAGAGCCTGAAATATGATATTCCAGAAGGGAAAGGAGATGGACTTCAGCCAAAACTAACTTACCCAGCAACATACAGAATATATAATCCTAAAAGAGAAAAAAATGGCTCTTTAATAAAGAGCTTCTAAGTAGTCGTGATTGAAAGATGAGAGCTGCAAAGAAACTTTGAAGGTTACACATAGGAGTAAAGAGAAGCCTAAAAAGGCAACGTGAATGAAAAATTAGAAAGGACAAACTGCTTTCATTTAAATATGGGGAGAGGACGCATGTGCTGTCATGGGGGTGTACAGAGGGAGGCAAATTAGACAAGGTTTGGGGCGTGGTTTTTTTATGTCTTGATGGTCTTAAGAAAACATTGAATATTTCTAGCAGCTCTTTCTGTGGTGGTAAAGAATTAGAAATTGAGGGGATGCCCATCGATCAGGGAATGGCTGAACAAGTTGTGGCATATGAATGTAACGGAATACTATTGTTCCATAAGAAATGACAAGCAGGCAGATTTCAGAAAAACCTGGAAAGAATGACAGGAACTGATGCTGAGTGAAGTGAGCAGAGCCAGGAGAACATTGTACACAGTAACAGCAGTCTGCGATGACCAGCTTTGTTAGACTTAGCTCTTCTCAGCAACGCAAGGATCTAAGACAACTCCCAAAGATTCATGGTGGAAAACACTACCCACATTCAAAGAAAGAACTTTGGGGCCTGAATGCAGATGGAAGCATACTTTCTCTCTCTCTCCTGGTTATTTCTTTCTCATGGTTTTTCCCTTTTGTTCTGATTCTTCTTTCGTGACATGAGTAATGTAGAAATATGTTTAATATGATTGTACATGTATAGCCTATATCAGATGGCATGCTGTCTTGGGGATGGGGAAGGGGAAGGAGGGGGAAAATTTAGAACTCAAAATCTTATAAAAATGAATGTTGAAAACTAAAAATAAATAAGTAAATTTAATAAAAAGAAAAGATTGGAAAGAAAGAGGAAGAAGAGGGAAGGGAATGGAAGGTAAGGGACAATTTTCTCACTAACCAGGGTGCACAAGCAGACATCTATGTAAACAAGGAAAGGGAGGCACGAGGAGTGGCTGACCCTGGAACCTCATTCTCATCTGAACTGGTTTAAAGAAGGAAGAATAGGAAGTCAGGAGGACCTGAGTTCAAATCCGGCCTCAGACCAAACACTTGACACTCATTAGCTGTGTGACCCTGGGCAAGTCACTTAACCCCAATTGCCTTTAAAAAAATTAAAAAATAAAAAAGGAAGAATACACAGGCACATATGAACATGCACACATCTACTTCACTCGAGAGGAAAACAGGAGAGAAAGGGGAAAGCTGGGGTACATAGATTAAGAGGAAGATGAGTCCTAAGCAAAACAAACTCCAAGGATATACAGAAATATTGATAGCTCTTTCTCAAGTGGCAACTGATGGGAATCCGAGGGAGTGCCCATAAACTGGGGATGGCCAACCAAACTGTTACATATGGTTGGAAAACGACTGTGCTGAACCTTATCAGCAGAATGGCCACCAGAACTGCAGAGCATTAAGGACGACACCAGGCACCCGCCTCCAAGGACTCGGAATTCAGAGACACCTCTCTGTTCGGATCCAGCCAGCACGCACGTCTGTTTTGAGTGACCGTAAATGGCTGTACCACGTTCTGTTTTTCTCCTGTTCTCAGATGAGGAGATAGAGAGTTGGAGGGAGCAGGGAAGGACGTTGGAGGGCGGGAGGGAGAGAGGCAAGGCCACATGTGTGGAGGTTGATTGGGCGGTTGGTTTCCCTCTATTTTTAATCTGGAGTGGAAGATAACAAAAGGGAGGCAGGTAACAAAAATGGTGTTTAAAAAAAAAAGAAGAAGGCCGTTAAAACTTATTCAAACGCACAGAAGAGCACACAAGGAGGCTCAGAAGGAAGCAAAAACAGGACAATTTTGAAAGTGAGCTATGAATGTATTATATCTTTTTTAAAAAAAGAGCAAGCAGTATGAAATGCAGATTCAAGGCTTTCCATACAATCTTCTCTGTGTATTTTGATATGTAGATGGAAATGTTTTGGGGTTTTTTTTTGCTTTCAGTTCAGAATAAAAAAAGTTTTTTAAAAAAACCCCAACCCTTCTGAGGTTCCACCTCAAAGCCATTTGATTGGCAAAGATGACCAAAAAAGGAAACAGCTGTCAAGGCAGCTCTGAGAGGACAAGCACACAAAGGCGCTGTCATGGAACTGTGAGACGGTCTAAATGTTCTGGAATGCAATTTGGAATTATACTCAAAAAATACTTCAACTATGCATACCCTTTGGTACCCAGTGATAGCATGACTAGGCCTATACCCCAAAGAAAGAGGGACAGGACCCATATGTAAAAAAAAGTATTTACAGCAACATTTTTTGTTGGAACAAAGAACTAGAAACAAAGTCGGTGTCCATCAATTGGAGATTAGCTATTATGGCATGTGAATGGAATGGAATGTTACTGCTCCATAAAAAATGATGAAAAGGACAGAATCAGAGAAACCTCAAAGAACTTGTATGAACTGACTCAGAGTAAAGTGAGCAGAACTGGAGCAATTTATATGTTATAACGTTGTAAAGGAAAACAACCATGAAAGCTTTAAGAATCCTGATGAACGTAATAACAAATCATGACTCCATGAGATGAATAATGAATCATGCTTCCCCTCTCTTGGCAAAGTGCTAATGGACTCACAGATGCAAGATGGTGCCCACGTTTTCAGACATGGCAAATATGTGGATTTGTTTTGAATGATTACATTTATTTCTTATGAGGGAGGGCTTTTATTTGGGGGAAGGGAACTGTGGGAAGAGAATAATGATAATGATCCTTTAAAAAAAAAGGAAGAAAACAAACAAGCATCAATGAATCACTTTTAAAAATAAACAGAAGAGTGCAGAAGGAAATTCAGAAAGAGACACTGACAAACAGCAATTTTGGAACTAACATGATAACTCTGAAATTTTTTTTTTTAAAACAGTAATACATAGTGCAGATTCATGGTTTCATTATACGATCCTCTTCTTCTGCTCTTTGTATAGGGGCAAATAGTTGATATTTGTCAATTTCATAATAATAAAAAAGAATTTTTCTAAAGGTAAGGATGAGAGTCCTGAGTACAGGGTCAAGACAAACATGAAACAAAGGATGGCAGCTGAGAGAGGAAGGGGATTGACAGAAGGAAAATCAGATGAGAGATGAAAAACACATCATTTGATGGGCAAGAAATATTGACTCAAGGCCATTCCTGTCCTGAAGAGTATGAAAGCAAAATAACAAAGTAACATCACTGAACATTTCAACTGGAAGGGCTCGTAGAACACAGAATGTCAGAGCTAGTAAGTACCTAAGACCTTAGAATGTCAGGGTTGGAAGATACCTCAGAGTAGTGGAGCTGGAAGGGATTTAAAATCTAGAATATAAGAGCTGGGAGGGACCTTAGAGATGACTAAATCATAAAATAACAGGGGTTTAGAGCTAGAAAGTATCTTCATGAGCCAACTCCCTTATTTGACAGATGAGGAAACTAAGTCCCAGAGAAGGGATGCATGTTGCCCCAAGGTACAGGGTCACCTGCTTGGAGTCAGGGAATGGCCTTCTTAAGGCCCCACTCTACCTGGCTTCCAGAGTTTTTTGAGTGTCCACTTCTCTGCCTCTAAGTCCGTTTCCATCTCCATTTCGGTCTCTGATGGTTCTCCTACCCACTCCAGTCCATAGTCATTCAGAAATCGCTGAGCAGGAAAAGGAGGACACAGAGGAAGATTGCTGTTAGCTAGGCTTCTTTCAAGAGACAGCCAAGAAGGCAAGGGGCAGTGAAGGTTACCGATTTCATGATTCAGTGAGTAACAAGTTTGTATCAGAATCAAAGACAGAGCTGTGAAGCCTTGGCTCCTCATCCTGCTTCCCTAACCACCCTAACCACCTTTAACCTAACCTAAGTGGTAGAAAGAACACTGAATTTGGAGCCAAAAGACCTGGGTTCAAGTCCTAGCTCTGACTTCCTAATTGTGTTACCTAGGGCAAATCACTTCACTTTGAGTCTCAGTTTTCTCATCTGTAAAATGGAAATAACAATGCTTGCTCTACCTAGATCTCAAGAGCAAAGAAAATAAAGGATGCATTTCACACTGTAAGTCATAGAGTAGTACAAAAATATGAGCTGTTATTACTAGTTGAGAAAGCCATTAGAGATCATTATCCAGTCAAAACCTCTTTTCTCACAGATAAGGGAACTGAGGCCCAGTACGGAGGAATGATTTGCTCAAGATCATACAGCAGCTTAGACCTCTTGACAGAGCTGAGAATCAAATCCTAGTTTCCTATCTTCCTATTCTGAGTTCCAGCACAGAAAAGGGGAGAGAAGAGGGGGAAAACACACCACTCTAGGACTAGGTGTTGGCCTCCCGCCTGTTACCCCAAAGACGACTTCTGTTCCCCCAACCACCTCCTCTCCTTGAGGGAGGAGGACGGCCAGAAGCCACAGGACAGGGGTTTAAATGGGGCATGCGCTGTCTGGCTGAACGAGGCACCAGGAAATGAGAGGTGAAAGACAAGGTTAAGAAGTCTGCTGATGTTGAAGCCAGGGCTGAGGTCTGAGGCTGTGTCTTCCTGGCTCTAAACTAAGCTATGACATTGGCAATTAGGCAATGCCTTCATAAGGTAATCAATCTGGGGAAGTGAGAGGAGGTCACTTCATAATAATAGCTTACTTTTACCCATTGCTTGAAGGCTGACAAAGTCTGGCCTCTCTCATAGCAGTGAGAGTCACAACACAAGTGAAGTCCCTGAGCATGGATGTTTTAGAGATGGTCAGGGGCTTGCCTATGTCACAGAGCTCCCAAGTTTCAGGACCAACATTTGAATCCATGAAATGCCTCTGACTCTAAGGCCCAGGTCATTCCCACTATATCTCATGGCTTCCTTCCAGCTAAACTGTGACCAAAGGAAAAGGCAGGGTCTCTTCTAGGGGTTTCTGAGAATGATGATGATGGTGACAGCTGCATTTACATGAGCATCGGCACAAGATCAGTTAGGAGCTCCATTAATTTCATAGGATTTAGTGATGGAAGGGAGCTTAGAAATAATTTAGTCCAACCTATTCATTCTACAGCTACAGAAACTGAGATTCAGAGAGGTGACACAGGTAGCATCAGAGCTAGGATTGGAATCCTATGTGGATGAGTGATGGTCTACTAGGAGTAATAAATAGATGGAAAAGAGGCTTGAAAAAAATCCACATGATCTCTGAGTTCTGTAGCCACCATGGCCACTGAGAGATACCCCAAAGCCTTCTTCCCAGTTGTGTTCAAGGGCCCATCTCCTCCCCGCCTTTATCTGTCTCACCTCCATTTCATGGACCTGATTCTGAAGGTGCTGACACTTGGCTTCCAGTTCTTCTGTACGGGTTAAACTTCTTCGATCTTCTGGAAAAGATAGGATGGTTTCAGGGGGTCCTCAACAACTAGAGCAGAGATGCAGGGCTCAGAGCGGCCTCCCCGGCCAACAATGGTGGGCTTTCAAGTGCTGCCCAAGGAGACACTTTCAAGGGTTAGGACCAACCTCGAATGAGATTTTGTGCAACACCCCCAAACAAAAGCATTCCACGTTCCATTCCGAATGTTGAGGTAAACTAATCCTGCTAGTTGTGTATTCTCTTTAAATCCTGGTGAGTCACTCATTCGTACAAAACATGCTTATTAAATGATTATTATGTGCCAAGCCCTGGGTTAGGTATAAAGTTTCAATGAGACATGGATAAGAAATAAACACACAACTAGAAGGCACAATATGATGTGTTAAGTGTTTTAGGTTCAGAGCAGAGTACTACATGATATCTAAGGCAAAAGGTTGTTAATAACCCGTAGTGGGATTAGGGAGGACTTTGTGGAAGAAGCCATATGGGGAAGACCCATTTAGGGTCCACTTTAACGTGTGGATAGAAATTCAGCATGCAATGAGGAGAGGCATAAGGCACATCATGAACAGTGGCATGGAGGAGGAAATCGCAGGGTATATTCACAGGACAGAGAATGGTCCAATTTCACTGGCATGCAAAGTTCATGAAAGGCCTTCATATGAAATTCAGCTGGAAAGCTGGGGTGGGGCCAAATTGTAGAGGGCCTCAAATGCAAGGCAAAGCAGTTGAATGTTATTCAGTAGTTGTTCACTAGACACATGCCCTGAATAGTATTTAATAAAAGAGTGATATAATCAGATCTACATATGGAAGAGATTATTCTAACAGTCAGAACAGAGCCTAGCAAATGGAGCCTCTCCCACAGAAGGGCCAGGTTCCTCCCTTAGGCAGCCAGCAGTGCCATCACTGTACTGCCCAACCTCTAGGGGATGGGCTGCCCCGGCTCCCACCCCAACTGTAGTCAGACTATGCTCCCATCCCCCAATTCAATTTATCCCTCATGCTCATTACACTTCATCTGGAAAGTAGAAGACTGAAATGGAGAAGGGAAAGAGTAGAGATAGAAGAGGATTAGAGCGCAAGGAGAGGAAGATGGTGGGTGGTAAAAAAAATATATTTTCTACTTGGGCAAAAGCAACTGGAAAAGAGAGAGTTGATGTGAAAGAGGGAGAACTGTTAGGACTTGATAAATGACTACATAGGAGAACTCAGAGAGGTCCAAAGATGACCCCAACGATACAAACCTAGGAGATGGAATAAATCAGCAGTGTCAGAGACAGAAATGGTGAAGTTAGAAGTAGGAACTGACTCATGGGGGGAAATAAGCTGTGTTCTGGACGTGCTGAGTTTGAGGTAGTAAGAGAATGTCAAAATGTATGTGCTCTGATGGCCAAGAGAAATGTGGGGCTGGAATTCAGTAGATAGGTCAGGGCTGGGAGCCACCTGCATAGAAGGGCTAGCAGAAGCCATGGCAGCAAATGAGACTGCCAAGGGAAAAGACCCAGAGAAGGAGAAGAGAGACTGAGAAGAGGCCTTGAGAGACACCAATGTTAAGGGCTCAAGGGGTCAGGAAGAGGATGAGGAGTCAGTGAAGAAGAGGAACAACGGGGACAGCAAAGGAGTCTGGGAAGGAGGGATCGGATGGGTAGGTGGGGAAGCAGGGGAGAGCAGAAAATCCAGAGCGGAGAGAGAACCTCAGAGGAGGTGGGACTCAACAGGGTCACACGGAGCAGAAAAGTCAAGAAGATGAAGCCTGAGAAAAGACCACCAGATTTGCCAACAAAAAGGTTGTTGGTAACTGTGGTGGAGAAATTAAAGAAGATGTAGGGACATCTTTTCAGTGACCAGAGGGGAGAAGGAAAGGATAGTTGATGATACCTGGAAATTTTGAGGAGAGGGGCTAAGAGATCTCAGACAAGTGGGTGGATAGGCAATCTGCTATAAACTTTGTGCTGGGCCCTCTCCTCTCCTCGCCACTCCTCTTTTCCTCTCCTCTCTCTGTCTATCTTTCTCTGTCTCTCTCTTTCTCTCTCTCTCGGCACACTCTCACCTGGTAACCTCATTAGCCCCCATAATTCCCAGTTCCATATACTCAATCCCAGTATCTTTCCTGAGCTCCAGGCCTCTATCCACAACTGCCTATTGGACATGAAAGCTCTTGAGGGCCAGGACTATTTTCATTGTTGCTTTTCTGTCCCCAGGACACAACAGGTTCTTAATAAATGTGTCTCTGATTCAAAGAACAGACAATGTAGCAAACAAAACAAGGAGTTGAGAAAGACAGAAGAAGTGTCAAACAACAGCAAAGGCCCAGCTGGAATGCTATAACAGCGATGGGGAATGGATGAAGCAGCCTCCTTGCTTCTGCAGGTTTCTCTGGCTATGCTTCACAAGTCCCAGAGCAGGAGCAGAGAGCTCAGGCAGCGAGTATTACCCAAGGATTTGCAGGTCAAGAAGAGCTAAAGTCAGGGGGCAAAGAATTCTAGCGAAACATTCCAATGTCTGACAATGCACGAAATGGGTATTGTATTAAATCAATAAATGGCCATTAGATTAAAAGTGAAGCCAAAGCAGGGGGTGGGGACAAGAGGGGTCAGAGGTCATGACAAGGGTGAAGAGTAAGTAGGTTCCATGTGCATGAGAATGGGTGGGAAGGAAAGAGAGGAGCTTGTGGTCAGACTTTGAAAGTTAGATCTTAGACGTGATTCAGTCTGGCCATTGACGGAGGCTGGACGTGGGACCATGCTGGTGGGGAATTAAAGTGGGATGGAGAGGGTCACTGAAATGGAGGGATTAAGGAGTCAGCTGGCTAAGTGGCTCCTTAACATTCATGCTGAAGTCCCAGAAGGTTATATTAGGAGTTGGGATGAAAAGAAAGACTGTACAATAGGTACTAACATAACTGAAGACATTGCAATAGCGACCTGGGAAGATGACAGCAGTGAGGAGAGAGAGGACATCTCTAAGCAGACCATGTGGATCTTAAATGATAATGTCTCCAGGCAGCTTTCCCATAGGGCTTCTCCAACCAGGGCCTCAAGGGAGGACAGTGAATAGTCTGGTTACCTGCCCCCCTTCAAAGGACTTCTCTCCAACCACTGATGCGCTGCCCAGACTCGTGCCTCACCTCCAAATTCTTAGTGCAGTTATAAGTCTTAATAACTTCAGAAGTATAAATGCTATAAACTTTACCCCCCCCCAATTGCAAGTTTAATTATTTAAATTTCTTTCACACTTATTAGTTTTGTGAATTTTGAATAACAAGATATCAATCTTAACAAGTCAGGGCAGCCTGTGATTATGCATTGTGCACAACAGTTTCCTGATGGCACTTTCTCAGACTGGTCGATCTGTACAGGATGTCCTCTTGCTTCACTGCCTGGGTCACCTGATCTAGTTCCATTAAACTTTTTCTTATGGGGTAAAGTCAAAGCTGTATGTCTGTGTCAAAATTCGTTCTTAGGATCTTAAGGTGAGGATTGCAAATGTAATCATTTCAATCACTGAGCCACAGCTGATAAAAGTGTTTACAAAGTCCAAAAATTAACTAGAGTAATACACAGGATAAGACAGCAGTGATCTTGAATTTTAATAATACCAATATTTTGAAGCCTTCAATCTTCTACAAGCTGTTTTTCTAAGGATGTAGCATTTATGCTTCTGAGCTGAAGACAGAAGGTGGACTCACAGGACACTCTGTATCGAGGGTCCCAGTGATTCAGAGCCTCGGCCTACCCATGGCCATACTCCAGTGCTCTTCCCCAGCTGGTGCTCCTGTACTCCTACCCATCCCAACCCTACTACCCCCAACCACCCGCTCCACATCTAACCAAGAATCCTCCATATGATTTTGCTTCCGACAAGGGCGGGTATTCATCCTCCGCTGAAGCCCATTCTGTTTTTGGAATGCTCTAGGAGGAAACTTTGCTGACATCATGAAGCCTAAAGCTGCCTCTCTACAACTTCCTCCCACTCCTCCTAGCTCTGCCCTCTGGGCACCAGGCAAGTCTAATCTCTTTTTCATATTGTTCCATGGGTGTGTTTTGGGTTTGGTATCCCGGCTCCCCTCCCACCCTGGTGGCTCTTCAAGGCAGGGATGATGTGTCTCTTCTTCAGAACTGTGAGTCCCTTTGGTTGGGGCTGGAGTTGGGAGTGGGAGGGGAAGCTAGACAGGCCAGGACTCTGGCAAGAGAATTCTATTACCTTTGTCTGGCTGCAGGCTTTTGATTTTCAACTTGAGGCTTTTGATCCACTGGTCCTGCAGTACCAAGGCACCAACATCAGCCCCAGACCGGTTCCTGGCACTCAGGAAGCTGGGAATGATGCCTCTGGGAAGCCTCTAGTGATTCCTTCCCAGCCCAGAAGTATAGGAACTGAGATTCCAGAATGAGTGGCAGAACAAAGCCATTGGAACCCAGTTGCCATGGCTCAGGGTCATGGAGGCCCTGGTTTCCAAACACCCCAGGCAGGGATGCAGCAAAGGGAAGATGCCCAAGCCTCCCACTGAACTGCTGGGCTGCCAGGATCCCATGTGTTGGGGGCTTCCTGCAGGGGCTGAATGCTTTTTTAGCCTCATCTGGAACCACCCATGGCCTAGCAGACAGCAGCTGGTTCAGCCTGGGCCCAGTACCTTGAAGTTGATTTCTTCAGCCTGCTTCTTCACCTTTTGTTCCAGTTCAGTTAACCTCTTCACCAAAGAGGAGACCAGGCCCACGTCATAGGGCAGGGACCCTGGCAAAAAATGACTTCAGGCCACGGCTTGAAGAACTGAGGTGGGGGCCCATGTGTTTAGGAAATGAATGGACACTTCTCCTCCCAACTCCACCAAGCACCTAAGGTTTCTGATACCCAAAGAGAGAGTAAGCCCAGCTTTTGAATGACTCACCCAGGAACCCACTGACCACCCTGAGACTGACCCTCCCAGCCTCAATTAACCAATGCCAGCAGTCACCTCCTGAATGCCCTGGAGATGAACTACCTACTGTCTAAGACCTGATGCTCCCAGTCCTAACTGACCTTCCAGCCCTTGTTTGATCCTGAGGTCCTTACTGAGCCTCCTTTGCCCTTGACCTACCTATCTCTATGACTAGACCCTCTGCTTCTTAAATGACCCTTCAGCTTCTTGGTGATCTGCCCCCCCACCCCAGCCCTACCCTCTGCTGAAAACTCAAGGTCTCCATCCCAGTAAAGGGCCCAAGATAGAATGACATTCACAAAGTGTCTGGAATAGAAGGCGTGCACAGAGAGGAGGGAGGAGGCAATGTGTCACCAAGGGGAAGTGGTTAAGTGGAGAGAACCCCGGGCTGGGAAGCTGAGGCTAGGCTTTGAGACCCTTTAACCATTGCCTGGCCTCCATCTTCTGGGGCTCCACCCCTCCAGCCCTGCCTCAGGGGTGTCCAGATCTGCTGCCTCAGCCTTATTCATTAGACTTCCTAGAAGTTCAGGTCTCCCTGGAATACCCAGCCCACTAAGAATCACAGAATCTCAGCCCTAAAGGGGACTGTGGCAATTTACTAACAAAGGTGAAGCAGGAGTCCCATTTCCTACAAATGCCTGCCAGGTCCCTTTGGGATGCCCCAAATGATGGGGAAGGAGCCTACTCCACTTTGGACAGCCCTGCTTGGTAGAGGAAACTGCTTTAAATGAGAATCAAATTGTCTTCCTGGTACTTCTAGCCCCTGGTTCTGGTTCTGCCAACTGAGGTCAAGCAGAATGAGCATCAGAGCACTTTTCTAACATGACAGCAAGGCTACAGATACATTCTCTTCCCACCGCTCATGTTTTCTTTTACCATTTGAACTTGATACTAGTAATAATTCACATTTCTATAGCACTGGAAGGTTTACAAGGTGCTTTTCTATGAGGCAGGTAGTGCTTATATTATTTTACCCAATTTACAGATGGAGAAACTGAGGCTCTGTTTGCCCACAATTAAATAGCCAAGTAGAAGATCAGGGACTTGAACTGGGCCCCCCAGACTCCAAATCTAGTGCCCTTTTCATTATACTACATTTCCTCTAGTTCCTTTCAACCCATACTAGCCTGGCACTGTTTCAAGCCCCAACCCATTCAGTCAATCCCACTCCTGAAATGCTATGTCTGTCATTCTCCAGGTGCTGTCTGACAAGGGCAGAAGACAGTAAGTAGAACTGTCACCTCCCTTATCCTCCCCCCTCTCCCAAATTTGGCTCCATGCTCCCATGAAGCCTTCCTTGACTAGTTTCATCTAAGATTTAATCAGTTACTTCTCTCTTCCCCAGCTTCCCCCAAGCATTTCCATAATCTATACTTGTCTCTCCTTTCTTGGGACCATATCTTGTCTCTGCTATCAGATAGGAAGCACCCAGAGAATCTTTAATCCAATCCCATCAATTCTGCCCATCCATCCACCCACTTCTCCCTACCCCCTGCCCAGCTATCAAGTAAACCTTCCTGGTATGGTATGATGGTTTGTAAACCATCAAGGAAATCTCTTCCTGTCAACTTCTCCAGCCATAATTGTGGAAGTTTTTAAGTCTCTTCTGGCTTAGGCTGCGAGAGGCAGCAAGACCCAATGGAGAGAGAGCTGGCTTGACTGCTACATACTGGCTGCATGACCCTGGGTAAATCACTTAGCCTCACAGTGGTCGAGGCCAGGGCTTCTTAAACTTTCGCCACTCTTGACCCCTGCAGTGCTTCTTAAACCCCATGAGACCCATAGTTTAAGAAGCACTAGTCGAGGTGACTCTCTAAGAAGTGTCACTCTGCAGTGGAAAAGGGAATCTCTTTATCAGGAAATAGCAATGAAATCATGAGTCCAGTCCCTATTCCTTCCTAGGCCATTATAATGGCCTTCAAACTTTGGTCTTCCTGCCTCCATTCTTTTTTCTCCCAACCAGCCTTCATACTATTGCCCTAGCAATCTTCCAAATTCTGTTTACATCATCCTTTGACTCAAAAGCCTCAAGTGTCCTTCCATTGCCCAAAAGAGGATAAATTCATGACCTTGGAATTCAGGGCCCTCCACAATCTAACCTGCCTATCCATGCTTATGATCTACACGGCAGAGTGTTCTGCCCTTTCCCATACGTCTGCCTTTATGCACATTATCCCCCATGCCTGAAATGGGCCTCCCACCCAAATCTCATATCCTCATTCCTTTCAAGGTGGAATTCAGATGCTACATCCTCCATTAAGCCTTCTCT
The DNA here is from genome assembly GCF_003287225.1 of Phascolarctos cinereus. Classification (NCBI taxonomy): domain Eukaryota; kingdom Metazoa; phylum Chordata; class Mammalia; order Diprotodontia; family Phascolarctidae; genus Phascolarctos; species Phascolarctos cinereus. The sequence continues at coordinate 373,441,427 of NW_027556098.1, read as the reverse complement.
GAAACTGCCCAGATGAAAACTCCTTTTCTTGCCTCAAATGTCTCATAGCATTCATTGTGCCTCCTCTCCTTTACACTTAATACTCTGCTGAATCTGTCAGAAGCCTGGGATGCTGCAGAAGGGAACACAAACACAGGTGTGTCACAGTTGTGGGGATAATTCTGCCTCAAACTCTTGCCGTTGTGGGGAAGACTGCAAAGGAGATTGACTGCCATCCCAAGGAGATTGACTGCCATCCCATGATGTAAGGGGCGGGTAAGGGTGTCAGGAAGTAGCCAGAGGCCTACTGTCTGTGGCATTAGGTGACTGGAGGGACTGCCTTGGTGTGACAAGCATGGGAGAGGTAGTAACTGCTGTGGATGTATGCTTAGAGCACAAAGGTAGTGACAGGGCTATATGGATTGCCTATGAAGGCTGGGAGTTCTAGTCCTCAACAGTGTTCTGGGAATGGCCCAAGTGTGGAGAGTTAGAGCAGGGGCCTCATCAAAAGGTAGAATTTGTGGAATAATTGCTAGCTTTCCTGGATACCACCTATACCAGAATGAGGCAAACATCAATAAAAGTTATGAAATCATCTTATATGAACTGTGGGCATAGTTGATCTTAGCTCTAGATCTGCTTGTGCAGGAGAATGCTGGGAGGCACTTCACAACCAACAGTAACATAGTCATTAGTATCTTGTGTCTTTTCCCTCAATGCCTGTTAAGTTTCTCAAGTGGAGAATCTGCCATGCCTCCCCTGTAAAATAAGAGTACAAACAGCCTCCGCCCCCAACACCATGGAGGTCAAATGAGAGTGCCTTGTGGCCATCAAACACGCTCGCTTGTTCTTCTGTTTTGGATCTCTGGCTCCTGGCACTGTACCTTCCAGGGAGGTTGGGTGAATGAATGGCTAAGAACCCAGCTATGGCTGGCCTTCTTGCCCTACCAAAACCTCAGGTGTTTCCTCTCTGGCTCAGACCTCCTGCAGCCCAGCAGCATGACCCAGCACACACAGGATTTGTCTGGAAAACACCCACAGCAAAGGGAGGCCACCTAGACACACAGGGGAAAGTACCGAGGAAGCCCTTAATCCTACATCTCTGTGACCCAACAGATCCTTTCGTCTCCTCTCTTTCTCTTCCTGAGGGCTAGTCTTCAAAACACCAGCACTACAGATTTCTCCCAGTTTTGAGGTGCTGTCTGCCTGGTAGTTCTGGTACAAGAGAAAGCCCAAATCGTGGGCTTCAGCAGCTGCCTCCCCACATCCACAGCCCAACTTCCTGGCTTTCCTTGAGGGGCTAATACTTCATTTAGAGGACAAGAAAATAGATTCGAGGCTCTCCTAAAAGGGTGAGACCTGAACATGATAAGGCTTCCCAGGGTGCTTTGGGGTATTTGCTTGGGACCTACAGGAAACAGAGGTGGTGAGCTGCTGAGCTCTGCACGCCAACCTGTCCTGCTCCTAATGGTACCCTCAGTGTTTTCATAGACAACGTGACCCATCTCACTAGAAGTGCCAGAGAAGTTTACCTGGCCACTTGGCTAGTCACCCCATCCTGGGCCAGGAATAATATCCCTGCTTCCTTTATCCTCCATCAGACCCAGAATAGCTGGGATTGGGATGCACAGACGCATAACAAAGCTACAGCAAGTGTTACTGCACCGATTAAGATTCATGCTAGGCTTCCCTTCCTGAGGCCTGTGCAGAGCCAGTCTGTCTCCTTCTAAGCCTCCCACCCTAAGCCCTGCAGCCACCAGCACCAAGCCCCTTCTGGAGACCTTCAGGCCCTTCCTCCTCCACTCCAGGGAGATGGAGCAATAGTTGGACTCAGGAGGGAAAGTCCCCAGAAATCTTCTATGAGTGGCCACTTTTTCTCTTCAAGTGGAAAAAAGATCAAATTCATTCTACTTGACCCCAGGGGGTAGACCTAGAACTAATGGTAAAGGCAGCTGGTGGTACAGTGGATAGAACAATGAACCTGGAGTCAGAGAGACTTGAGTTTAAATCCAGCCTCAGACACTTACTAGCTGTGTGACCGTGGGCAAGTCATTTAACCTCTGCTTGCCTCAGTTTCTTTGACTGTAAAATGGGGATCATAACAACGTCTACCTTGTGGGGTTGTTGTGAGGATCAAGTGAGATAATATTCTTTTAAAAGTGCTGAGGTGCATAATATATGTTTATTCCTTTACCCTTCCCACCCAATAGGTGGACATTAGCATTTTCTAACAATTAGAGCTGTCCAAGAATGGAACAGACTACCTGCCTAGCAGAGGCAGGAAGACCACTGGTCAGGGCTACTAAAGATCAGGCAGATACTTCCAGCTCTGACCACCTACATTGTTATCCTGGCATCTACAGAGGCAGACAGGAGCTCTTACCAGATCTTCCCAGAAGGAAGGGCTTTTCTCTGGTGCAGCCTGGAATCCTATCTTCTGAACTAGGTCCATCATTTGACAAGTCATCCTCTTCCTCTGTAGACCCAAAAGTATGAGGTTATTTTTAATGGGGGCAGGGGGAAGGATGCAAACTCTGGAACCCAAACTGTGTCAGGGTTTAAGGTGCTGGAGTGGGGCAAGCAGAGAGAGGTGATAAGGGTTTTTCAAGGGAAGAGAGGGTGAGGACCTGATTCCTCGAAGGGCTGTACCCAACTCTCAAGGTGACTGCACCAGAGGGACAGCCCACTGGACAGTCATTGAACATTCATCTACAAAAGGGGTTCCTATAGGACAGTCATTCTGGAGAAAGCTGGTAGGGTGAGAGGGATGCCAGGAATCTGCCAAAGCTGAACATGGGGATTTTCTTCTGAGTCATACAGGCCAGCTTCTGGGAAGGCCTGAGATGACAGGGAGGTGGGGAAAAGGAAGACAGGGACAATTCCTATGTGGAAAGGTCAAGAGTGGAGCTAGAAAACCATAAAATAGGGAGTCCAGAAGGGGTTTTCAAAAGGAGGACACAATAGAGGACAGGATTAGGAGCTCAATCAGTAATTTTTCCTGTCTAGTCCATCTCAAACTGACAAAAGGACGGAGCAGTAAATGACCATCAGAGGAGACCGAGGCAGAAGCTTGAGGGCATTGGGGAGAACAAAAATGTAATGGGCACATGGGGGGGGGTCAAATTGAACAAGGGGGATGGGCTGAAGGATTTCTGTAGAGAAGGGCCTCCAATCATTCCATGGAAGGGGGTTTGCAAATGAGTGACTAACTGTACACTGGAGAAAAAGACTGGAGGGGGGGAGGGAGAAGGGAGACATGACAGGGACAGGAGGAGATGGGAGCCAGAAGGGACCCTAGAGCAGCATCAGTCAGCCCTGCTGGCAAATAATTCAGACGGAAGGGCAGTGACTGAGTCCCCTCCCCAACCCCCAACAATTCCAGCCTCCCACAACCACCAGCATGAAGGGTAGAAGGAAGGGGCTGTTAGTCTCCAGCCGATTTTATTTTCCTTTGTTCATCTAGTCCACCCCAAGCAGCATCCAGGGCAAGAAGATAAAGAGCAGTCGCAGCTGGGCAGACACTCACCACCAAAGACTTTCATCCGAGAAGGCAATGATCGCCTCCTGGAAACCCAAAAGGGCAAAAAGGAAATGCTGGTTAGAAATGGCCGCACTCCGGGGGACAGGGGAGTCAGCAGAAGGCCCCCCGACCCTGGCCCACTGGCCAGTGGCTCCCTGATCCTAGATCCAAAGGAGCTGGGAAGGAGAGGTAGAGGCCAACTCCTTCTTCCTGCCTCAGGAGCCCGGGCCGGTGCCTCCACCCCAAGGGACACCACACAGCGTGGAGTGGGGTACAAAAACAGGACTGATTTGGGGGCTTGGCAGCCTATCCCTGGTTTGCTCTCAGACATCTAAAAGAACAAGGGAAAGAGTTGAGAAGCAGCAAATATGTCGGGAGACTTCTACCAGAGGAAGGTTTGCTGTGGGAACAGGTCACGTGTTCTGTCTGGACTTCTTCCCCTGTAAAATGAGAGATGATGCCTACCTTCCCTTCCTTGGGGGAAGACTGGCATGAGAATCAAGCAAGCACATAACAAGAGAGGAAACGCATCGGGACACCAGAAACACAGTGAGCTGGGTACTGGGCAGTCACCAAGAGGAGGGGACCCAAAGCCTCTGGCACTAAATGGGATGGGCGTCAGACACACTGGCTTCCAGTCCCAGACCACAGGCAGGCAACACATTTAGGTTCTCTAAGTCTTGGTTTCTTTATCTCTAAAATGGGTGGGCAGAACTTATTGAGAGAATCATATGAGAAAACAGAGGTAAAGTTTTACAGAATTGTGAGTTATAATCACTGAGGTACTTTGAAAAACAATCAAGTACTACACCGATGTTAAATGCTTCATGACGCTCTCATCATGTGGCTGGGGGAGGTGAGGTTAGCCTCAGACGGAGGGAGTATAGTCCAGTCTTCCAAAAGACATCTCTAGGACTCAGTGAAAATGTCCCAGTGCCTGGGAGGTACCAGGAGGGATACAGCGATGGGTTAGCTTTTCTTGTGGCTGTTAATACCGGCAAACATGAACATGCCCATGTCTAGGCTCTGTTTTGGGGGAGACAGAACTTTCCAGTTAGGAGGAGCATTCAACATAGGAAGGATAGTCAGGAGAGGCTGTTGAAATCTCTGCAGATCACTCATAGGGCCCTCAGAAGAACACAGCCCATGGGCAGAGGCTCACAGAGGGCCTAAGGCCCCACTGAGAATTGTAATCCAGGAGAACTCCCAGACCATAGCTCTTTTGGCTTTATCAGGCCTAGGAAGCAGAATCTGATTTTCATCTGGCTGTGCTCCATACTCACACCCAGCTCCAACCAGGATGCCCATCCAATCTGAGGATGCTGCTTGCCTGACAGCAAGGGGTTTGGGTCCTCCTTACCCTGTGTTTTGGACATCCGACTGCAGAGGCACCCTCCGAATCTTGGAAAGTGAGGCCAGAGGGGAACTCATAGTTGCTAATTCTAGATCCTATCTGTCAGGAGATCCCTGAAAGCAGAAAGAGAAAGAAACCTCTGGGGACATGAAGGGATTTACAGTCACTGTACTGGACCAGGGGCCTAGGGCCTCCTCCTTCACTACCCTTCCACACCTGCTCATCTCCCTGCAACAATCTCCTGAGAAGCCGCCCTACTGCCATGAGGTGCCTTTCCCCTCTTCCCTTGGCCCCGGCTGCACAGGTCACAGAAGCCCTGAGGTGGAGGCACCTGGCATTAGAGGTCATTTAGAACAAGAATTCCCTCTCTGCCCCCTCCAATGGAAGGGGGCCTATTGCTGGGTGAAGCAGCCCACAGGACTTCTGAGCTGCTCTAACTAAAAAGTGTTTCACACCTACATTAAGCCAACAGCAACCTCTCCACACTACTCTCTTGTCCCCAACACACGCACATGCACACACACACGCACACACCAGCTCTTCAGTGCTGGAAGACAGCGGTTATGTTCCTCCCTTCCCCCTGGGGGAAAAACACCACACCTAGCAATGATCGCAGGGCCTTGAACACAGGTGCCAGCATCCAATAAATACCCCCTTCCTTCCTGATGTCTTCTGAAGTTCCATTGCCACCTTGCCTCATTCGCCCCGGCTGGTCATGATCCCCTGATCTCACAGCACCTGATAGCCTTCTCCTCCCCAAATAAAGTCTCTACGCAAGTAACGTGGTGCGGTGGAAAGAACACGGGGCTGGACGTCAGAAGGCTTGAGCTGCTGTCCTCCCTCTGCCGCTGACCCCCTAAGTAACCTTAAGTGACCCCTTCACCTCTCCTCTGTAGGCTTGTTTCCCCATTTGTAAAACGGGAATAGTGAGAGTGGCGCCGTTGGAAAGAAAGGGCTGCGTCTCCCCCCACCACCACCACTGATGCTCAGCATAATGCTCTTCCACATAATAAGTGTCTAGTAACCATTTATTGAATGAATGCAGAGAAACATTATCTTCCTGTAAACTTGTGGCCCATCCTTTTCTGTTTCTTCCTTCAAATCAATTGTTTCCCTGCCCCACTCCCCACCTCACAGTCAGGTGTTTGGGGGCCCCAAGGCCACATTTTATCCTGGATAATGATCCCTTGTTAGGCAGGATGGAGACTAAAGGAGCCTACCTGCGACATTCCTCATCAGCTCTCACCAAACGTCTGCTCGGGACACAACTACACTAAACACAACAGAGAATGGGAGCGGGGGGGGGGGGGGGAGGAAGCAACAGACTGAAATCCTCCTCTAGCTTTGATTCTCATCAACAAGGAGGAATTGGCTGCTGAGAGAGAAGTGATGGGAACCTTGGGAGCAAGTGACCAGTGCGTGGTGAAGAAGGAGAGGAAAGCTGGGAATGGTCTAACACGCATTCTAGCTTTCAGGAGAGTACATTTCAAAGATTTCAAAGGAAGTGTAACATTCTCAGGGAGAAGTCAGCCCCGGAGGAATGGCGAGCTAGCAAGAATGAAATTCTGAGACACAAAGGAAAAATCAGTTCCAATGAGGAGGAGAAACAGTTGTCTCAGACCAATGTGAAGGCACAACTACCCAATCAACTTAGAGTTTAAGACATGAAGAGAAGATGGAAACATGGTAAATAACAGAAAAGGAACATAAAATCCTGGCATAGCTCTCTAAAAACTCATGAGAGAAATGGGCTGAATCTGGGCTGAATCTGGGGAGGAAACGTACAGGTGGCAAAAAGAAGGGGGTGTCTGAACTACATTAGGGGAAAGAGGAGGATCAGAGAAGGGGCAGGGTGATATACAGAATGACAACAATGGAAGACAGAGAGATGACTGGGCTGTTAAATTCTCGTTTTACTGGTTTTCTCTGGTAAGAAGAATGATCTTGGATTGAAAAGGTGAGAACAAAAGCGGCTAATGGGGGTTTGGTTACTACCCACAGCCATGGGCCTCTGCCAACTATGTTTCTTGCCAAATTCTGATCTCTGTGTACAGAATGGAGTTTGAAAATAAACTATTAGTTTTATAACATACTGAACCAAGTAGGAATGATAGCAGTTTCTTTGAAGAAGCATTATTATGAGTTTTTTGTCTAATCATGTAAAAAGTTTTGAACTCCATTGTCTAGGCTGGTTTCTAGCTTTCGGAATTAACAAAAGTTATTTATGCTGATATTTTAATAAAGAAACTGCACATTTGAAAAACAGAGAGAGAGATGAGTGCTATTCATTGTGTCCTGTAAGTTCAAGTCTCTTGACCCAGACTAACTCTATCCCAGGATCCTGAAAGTACTAGTCAATGGGATTGCTGAGCCACTATTAGTAACCTCTGAAAAACTGGAAAGCAGAAGAGGTACTGAAGGACTGGAAGAGAGAATGAAAAATGTCCTACTTTTTTTTTTTTAATAAAAGAGATGAAGACTTCAAAGGACAAGCCAGTAAGCTTGGTTTCTTTCTGTTCCTGGAAAAATTTGAGAACATAGCATGATTAGTGATTAATGATTAGTGAAAAATCAAGAAAAGGAAGTGTAGGGATCACCAAAAGCCACTGTGTCTCCTTTTTTTTTTTTTAAACAAGACCGGCTTAAGGACAAATAGTGAAGCTGAAGCTTAAATAGTTTAGCCACATAATGAGAAGACAGGACTCACTGGAAGAGACCCTGAAGCTGAGAAAGATTAAAGGCAAAAGGAAAAGGGGATGGCAGAGGGTGACGTGGATAGATAGTGTGATGGAAACAACCAACACGAACTTGGACAGACTTCAAGAGGTAGTGGGGAGAGAAGGGCCTGGTGTACTGTGGTCCATGGACTCAGGAACAGTCAGACACAACTGAACAATGGGCTGGTAAATCAGGCAAATGTTGGAAACACTACTCAGATTTTAGCAGATATTCACAAGTCCTTCAACACTATTATTGTGGAAAAGATGAAGGTAGGTGGCCTAGATTGATAAAATGGGGTTTTTGTTGTTCAGTCATTTCAGTAGTGTCTGACTCTTTGTGACCCCATTTGGGGTTTTCCTGGTAAAGATACTGAAGTGGTTTGCCATTTCCTTCTCCAGCTTATTTTGCAGAGGAGGAAACTGAGTCAAACATGGTTAAATGACTTGCCCAGGGTCACACAGCTAGTAAGTGTCTGAGACTAGATATAAACTAGGGAAGATGACTCTTTATGACTTCAGGCCTGGTACTCTCGCCACTGTACCACCTACTTGACCGTAGACTGCATTAGGAGAGAGCAAATGAAGATCCTGTCCTTTGCTCTGGTGAGAACACATCTGGAATATTGTTTCTAGTCTTATCTGTGCCCCTTTTTAGTAAGGACAGTGATAAAAAGTGGCTAGGGGTAGGGGGCACCAGAACAGTAAACAGCTTATGTCTCATGAGGGTCACTTCAACATTCTTGAAACAATACCCCCATTGTTTAATCTGGGGTAGGTGTGGGGGAGGGTACACACACACACACACACACACACACACACATAGTTATCATTAGCTACTATATTTTGAAGGACTGTCAAAAAGAAGAGGGATTAAACTGTCTTTCTTAACCCCAGAAGGTAGAATGGGTTAAAGTTGCAAAGATTCAAATTTAGGAATGAAGTAGGGAAAACTTCATAATAACTAGAGCTAGCTAAAAGTGAAATGAACTGCTGAGGGAAAAAGTAAGTTCCACCTTACTAAAGGTCTTCACAAAGAGACTGGCTGATCAAACAGGAAGTTTTTGGGTCAGGATGTTTTGAAGAAGAGATCAAACAGATTTCTTAATCACTTAATCAAAACTTTCCCCAGGTCCTATCCTCCAGACACTCATTTATGTCCAAAGCATCCTCTCATCAGCTGCATAGACTCGGTAACAGAGCAGACCCCTTGAACCAACCCAGCTCAAAAGCTGCTTCTTCCAGGAAGGTTTCTGATCACCTGCCCTAGTCAGAAGTGATCACTTCCTTTTAAATCCACAGACCCCTTCGTGATGTTATTTAGCACCTTCTTCCTACATTATGAGTGTTTGTATATCGGCCTTATTCCTTTGCAGAATTATAGAAAGCAGGGACCAGGTCATCCCCTTTGTATCCCAGGCTCTATTCCAGAGAAAGTGCTCAATAAATACTGAATTGATGGCCCTACACTAAATTCTTCTGCAGGCAGCCTACCCCAGCTAACTTCCCCAAACTCCCTCTACTCCAACAATCCAAGTTCCCTCCACCTTTCCTACACAGTACATAGACTTCATCACTACATTCCCTTGCACTTCCATAATTATGAGTGTCTTAGGTCTTGTCTTAGGTCCTCAGACTGCGGGCCTCCCCGAGCGCAAGGGCTGTGCCTCCCCTGCCAGACTTGGGGATCCCCGAGGCAGGAGCGATGCCTTCCCTACCAGACCGGGGGAGCCCCGAGCTGTCACCTCTTCCCCATTAGGTTTCCTATCTAGGAATGACATCATCACTCCGAGACCCCACCCCTCCCCCTCCTTCGGCTCTGTAGTGCCCATTCTCCTTCTCCTCAAAGCTCACTCGACCCGTTGTTATGGTAACGGAGAGCCCGGGTCTCCCCTGGACAGAACTTGGGGGAGGAGGAAAGCTCTAGAGCGCCCCAAACTCCGCTTCTGTGACTCACTCAGTCCTACTGTGAGCTCCAGGAACGGGCTCTCGGGGAGAGAGGACACCGGGCTGCTTGGGGGTCACTAGGGACAGCGAAGGCCTTGGGTTGGGGACTCACCACGCCCGGGCACTGAGACGGCCTGGCAGCGCCGCCATCTCGTTGTCAACGCGGTCACCACGGCGACCGAGGGCTCCATGACTCTTATTGGTCAGTAGAGCGGTCGCCTAGTAACGAGCCTACCGTGGGTGGGGTACAGACCTTCGTCCTCAAATCTGATTGGCGATTTCAGTGTCCGCGCTCTTTCCTGGAACTGCAAGTCCCAGACGCCACTGCTCTGGGTCTTGGCTGCTTGTAGAGGCAGGATAGGGAAACTCGATTGGACAAAAAAAAAAAATCTGTCAATCAGTTTGTTTCTACGCCCCTCTGAGAGTACTCGGGGGAAGTCCTCAAATCTGATTGGTTACAGTGGGTCCGAGCTAGTTTCGTGCGACTGCAAATCCCAGACATCTGTGTTCTGGGTCTTGCTTACCTGAAGAAAAGAGAGGTTACAGGCAACCTAACTGGATTGGATAGTCGGTCTGTCAATCATTGTGTTTCTCAGCCCTCCTCCTTTCTTCCGCCTTTCCAGTGAATTGTAGTGTGGATTCCTGTCCTTAACGCCTAATGTGGGTAGGTCTGCGTTAGAGACTCCTCTCCCATTTTAAAAAATGTGGCTTGTTAGATCAAGAAGAGAAATCACGGGTGGAAAAATACATCTTTGCATCAAGTGTGCATGATATCAATCAATCACCAAGCATTTATCAGGAGTTTACTATGTGCCAAGACAAAGGGAAAACACTCCCCGCCCTCATGGAGTTTACATTCTAGTGGGGGAAACATGATGATATCTAAAATATACAGGGACAAATATGTGGCTAAGAGTCATGTCCCAATGAACATATATGGTCAAAGGCTACAAATAAAAGTTTTCCAAAGAAGAAAGGCAGACATTCAAGGACTACACTAAAATAATGCTCCAAATCACAGATAATTAGAAAAATGCAAATTAAAAAAACAACTTAGAGGTTTCAGCTCACTACCATTAAACTGGCAAAAGTGATAAGGGACCTTCTATAAAGAGCTGTGGGAAGCCAACAGTATTCTTTTGTGGAGTTGTGATATGGTTCAAGTACTCTAGAAAGCAATTTGAAACTAAGAAAAGTTACTAAACTATAACCCAGAAGCTAGGTGTGGAAGTGGATAGAATGCCAGGCCTAGAGTCAGGAAGACTCATCTTCCTGAGTTCAAATGAAGCCCAACACATTAACTGTGTGACCCTGAGTAAGTCACTTAACCCTGTTTGCCTCAGTTTCCTCATCTGTAAAAATGAGCTGGAGAAGGAATTGGCAAGCCACTCCAGTATTTGTGCCAAGAAAATTCCAAATTTGGTCATGAAGAGTTGGACATGACTGAAAAATGACTGAACAACAACAAAAATCTTACCTCAGTATAATACACCCTAAGGAAGTGTAAGACAGAAACAAATGTGTTTATATGTGCTAGGATAGATAGATTAGATAGATAGATAGATAGATAGATAGATAGATAGATAGATAGATAGATAGATAGATAGCATTTATTAAGCACCTACTATGTGCCAGGCACTGTCCTAAACTCTGGGGATACAAAGAAAAGTAAGTCCCTGCTCTTGAAGACCTCACAATCTAATTCAGGAGACAACATGAAAATAATACGTACAAACAAGCTAAATACAGGATAAATTGGAAATAATCGAAAGAGGGAAGGCTCTAAAATTAAGAGCAATTGGGAAAGGCTTCCTGTAGAAGATGGAATTCTAGCTGAGCCTTGAAGAAAGTCAGGGAAGCCAGGAGGCAGAGACGAAGAAGGAGTGTTCCAGGTGTAGAGGAGCTTGGAGTCAGACTCTGGAGTGTCCTGTGAAAAGAACAGGAAAGAGTCACTGGATTGAAGAGTGGAGAGGTGTAGGATGGAAGAAGACTGGAAACTTGTGGGGAAGAAGAGGGGAGGGATCTTTGAATATCAAACAGAGGATTTTGTGTTTCTCCTGAGGATCAGATCGAGTGAGGAAGCTCGGGCCTCTCTACCAAATGCTGTGAATGAGAAGACAAAGGAAGGAGGGCTGACATGTCAGTCAGTGGTCAGGAAAGACTTCTGAGGGGAAGTGAAACTTGAGGCAGGCTCCAGCCAATGAGAGGATTTTGCGAGGTGGGAAAGGATTCTGAGGCATGGGGTAGGAAGAACATTTTGAGCAGAGTGCTTGAGACAGGAAATCTGAAGTCATGTATGCCAGACACATTGAGGAATTCTGTCTAATTAGGGAGAGTTTTGTGTTGGGTTTGAGTGGGAGGGGGGAGAGACATTGTGGATGGTTCATGTTTACTGAAGAATGCCACTGACAAGCACCTCTCTTGGCCTCTACCCTTGTACAAACAATAATCTGGCTTGTGGCCCTGGATGAGGGTAGCAGTCAATGCATGTTGCTACTGCACGTTGCTCGTACACGTTCATGGGGTTTGCTTCCAAATCTCTCCCCCACTCCAAGCTCCTATATTAGAATAAGGATACTAAATCTGGAAACTGGGAGAGGGGACAAATAAGAAAAGGCTGGAATGTGCAATATAAGAGCTGGGAGGGGCCTTAGAACACAGGATGTCAGAGCTGGGAGGGCCTTAGAACACAGGATGTCAGAGCTGGGAGGGACCTTAGAACACAGGATGTCAGTGCTGGGAGGGGCCTTAGAACACTGAATGTCAGAGATCAAAACTTAAGGATCATCTAGTCTAACCCCCTCATTATAGATGAAATCAACTGAGGGGAAGTTATGTCTCAGTCTAAGGCCATGAGGCTCATTAGCTGCCTCAGACTATTAGGATCATAGAAATCCCTGACAGATGTGATGAGGATGTGCTGGTTATCGGGCAAGATTTGAGGCAAGCCACACCATTCTTCTGGGCCTCAGTTTCCTCACCAGTAAAATGAAGATGACAAAACTCCCCTCTCTCCTTTGCCAGATTATTTTCAGTAAAAGTACTTTGGAATGGTTAAATCCTCTATGGAAATGCGAGTCGGTAATAGTATTAATTTTTGTTTTGGGTTCTTGAGAACAAGGTCTGTTTCCTACCTCTGAATCTCCTGTTCCAGCTACCACTGCCGCCGTCACAGGCCCTTAAAACTGGTGTTTTAACAAATTATTTCTTGAATTAAATTTGGCTCGTGGGGGCCTCTTGAAGCTGCTTTTATGACAAGGCTGGCAGACGGTCTGGATCCTCTTCTCTTCAGGTCTGGGGACCTGGGCCTTCTTCCAACAAACTCTGCCCTTGTAGGCCACTGTGACCCTACTGGAAAGCACTTCCCTTTCCCCAAACCCAGCTCAGTCTCATTGCTCTTGAGGTAAATGGGTACACAAATGAGACAGGGAAGTGAAACTTGAGGTATGAAGTGAAAATAAGAACTAAAACATAGATCTTCAACCCCTCCACCCCGACCCGCACCCACACACCCATCTATATGACCATCAGACGCATCCTCTTTCAGGGGCACACACAGAGTCAGCTGCATTTAACTCATGAGCGTTCATCTGCAAGCACTTCCCACCACACTGTCACACGGGGGGGGTCAAAATAAGGTCACTTTGACTCTAAACCCAGGACTTTTCCCACAGCACAAGCTCATAATTCGTCCCCTCCCATCCTATCGCCCCTTTTTGAATTCTGAACTTAATAAACACTAACTAAAACAAGCACTCCCAAAGACAGAGGCTTGACATGAAGTCGTGCATCTCTGCTATGACCAAAGGAGATGTTCTTTGTAAAGCCCTTAGCCTGGTACCCGGCACGTAGTAGGTGCTTATGCCCTTCCCTTGTTCCCTCACCTTTGATCGTGGATGGCTTTCCTGCCATTATCTCATTTGATTCCACATTGAACAGATTTAACTGAAACAGAAGGCGAGCAGTTTGCCCAATATCAATAGTTACATAGTCGAACCCTCTCTTTTTATTTTTCCACTTTTTTAAATGAAGTTTTATTTTTTCAATTAACAAGCATTTATCTCTCTTCCTTCCAACTCTCCCCACCTTCCTCATCAAAAGAAAAAAAAATCCCCGTAGGAAAAACGTTGTAACAAGTATGCATAGTCAAGCAAATTAAGTTCCCACATTGGCTTTGTACAAAAGTGTATTTCTGATTTTGCTTTTCTTTTGAATAAATTCAACATGTTGCTTTCAAAGCTGACCTGTTTTTCTATGACTTCTGGCTTTCCTTCTGTTTTTGTCAGTGCATTACACAAATATGTTTAATAATTCCCCTTTCTTTCTTCCTTGCTTCCTCCCTCTCTCTCTTTCTTTTTTCTTTCTTTCTTCTTTTCTTCCTCTCTTCCTTTTTCCTAATTCTCCCTTCCTTCCTTCCTCTCTTTCTTTCCTTCTTTCTTTCGCTTTCCTTTTTTCTCCCCATCCCTAGCTCCCCTCTCCTTCCTCTTCCTTCCTCCAAAGGTGGAAAAGGAAAAACAAA